>NC_140935.1:147517009-148927009 GCF_014529385.1 Adiantum capillus-veneris
CACACATATATACTTGAAGGAAAGATTTGACACATATGTCTTGAGTTTGTCACATTTGTCACAAAGAGGCATCTTGATATTGTTCCAATACGATAACTATAACATTCAAAGTTTCTATGCTCTCCTCCCCCCCCCCCCCCCCGACAAAACCCTCTAGTTGAAGTGACTATCCCAAGTGGACATCTAAAAAGGAGAAGCGAACTCCTTTTTCTCATTTTTTTGAAAAGAAAAATATAGATGGCCATGATTGGTCTGCCTCTCTCTCTCTCTCTCTCTCTCTCTCTCTCTCTCTCTCTCTCTCTCTCTCTACCATCAGTTAGATCTTTGAGGTTTCATTGGATGTTCCTACAACATTTCAAATTCTCCTTTTATCAAGATGTGTGTGTGTGTGTGTGTGTGTGTGTGTGTGTGAGAGAGAGAGAGAGAGAGAAGATGAAAAAAAATAACTTTATTTACCCATATTGTGAGATATATCTTTTGGGATTGTTCCGATAGCATTAAAAAATTTCTTCTTGTTTATCTTCTCTCTCTCTTTATCCTCCTCCTCCTCCTCCCCATAAATATTCACTTTTGTTAAATGTTTGTCTTGTAACTTTTAAAGTCACTTTAGATTGTTCCTACACGCGAGCATTTTGTTCTGTCTTCCTCTCTCCTCTTGCTTCATTTGTTGGACTTTGCATTTCAACACATTAAATACGGTACTTAACAATTATCCTCGCGCCCCCTCTCTCTCTCTCTCTCTCTCTCTCTCTCTCTCTCTCTCTCTCTCTCTCTCTCTCTCTCTCTCTCTCTCTCGTTGATTTTAGATTGGCACCCTTGCCTGCCAAAATTTAAAAAATTTATAGATTTTTAAGCATGGACCACATGCTAACTCTTAAAAATGAAAAGAACAAAATATACAAGGATTGGTAAAAGGTCCATCAACTGGGAAATCTCTCTACCTATTTGGGGTGTTCTCTCTCGTTGATTTTAGATCGGCACCCTTGTCTGCCAAAATTTAAGGAATTTATAGATTTTTAAGCATGGCCCAAATGTTAACTCTTAAAAATGAAAAGAAAAAAATATCCAAGAATTGGTAAAAGGTCCATCAATTGGGAAATCTCTCTACCCATTTGGGGTGTTAATGTGAGGGTTGGTCTTTGTTGGGCATTGAATCCATTTTCTACGAGTGAAAAAATTTAGCTATCCTTTAAAAAATATACTAATGCCAAAAAATAATATCTTGAAATTTTGAAAAGTACGTGAGCTCAACGGTAAAATCTTTCTTTCTCTCTCTTCCCCTCATAAATGTACATGTGTATGCACACGTGTAATGTGATGGTCTCTCTCTCTCTCTCTCTCTCTCTCTCTCTCTCTCTCACACACACACACACACACACGCACGCAAAAGCAATGTGGTGGTCTCTCTCTCTCTCTCTCTCTCTCTCTCTCTCTCTCTCTCTCTCTATATATATATATATATATATATATATATATATCATGGTGAATAATGTGGATAACGATCCCTCCATTTGCATGTCATGTATGTCCTCAAAGCGAGACAACCCCAAGTCGACGTTAGGCGAGCTTTTTTCTTTTTCTCAAGCTCTTTAAAGAAATACATACTTCCAGAATTTTCTAAAACATATCAATATTGGTCTTGAGAAAAACCCCTTGAAAAACTAAAACCAAATATATCTTCAAAAATTACATTTCTATTTAAAAAAAATCACTAAAATTTCTCTTTTTTGTTATATCTTCAAAAAGTAAATTTGCACTAAATAACAAAACCTCCACTAAAGTTATCGCCTTTTTGTTATGTGCAATCAAACTTCAACATTTATTTTATGTGGAATATAAAGTCTCTTGACTTCTATACTATACTTATGCAGCTTAAAATTTTCAAGCAAGAAGAAGACATCCACGGTGTCATGCATTGGTTCACTTCACAAAAGTTTAGATCAAACATTTAATGTAAAATGCAAAAGTGAAGGGTCAGATTTGACATGCATAGGAAAATGAAAAGCCTTTCAAAATGTACAATGTAAAGACCAAAGACTTTCAACTATACATAGAATAAACCTATAAATTTAGTTTCACTCCACCTAGGCAAGTAAACATAATTTTGGTGGAAATTTTGTTATTTAATAAAAATTTGATTTTTAATGATATATTTGGCTTTGTTTTATCAAAGGACTTTTTTCAAGACCAATATTGATACCTTTTATAAATTTGTGTAAGTTTTTATTTTTAAAAGCGGTTGAGAAAAAGAAGGTTCGCATGTCTGCACATCAATTTAGGTCGGTCTCGCTTTGAGGGCATGCATTCAAAGGTAGGGGTTGTTATCTACATTATTAAGAGAGAGAGAGAGAGAGAGAGAGAGAAACTTTACGATTGAGCTCATGGGGACTCCTACTCACTAGGGACACCCTTGCCCTTAAGACATTGTTATTTTCTTAATATTATCATGTATTTTCAAAAGAGTAGCTAATATTTTTTCCATATAAAACAAGAAAAATGTCTTCAAATGGGTAAAATGTTTGAAAAAAAACAACCCTAACATTGGCATCTCAAATGGCGAGAGATATTTCCCAATTGGCGGGCCTTTTATCAAGTCAGAGTTATTAAATCCTTTTTATTTTTGAGAGTTAAACCATGTGCCACCCTAAAAAATCTATAAAATTTCTATATTATGATGGACACACACACACACATATACACACACTAACTAATGTCAAACATCTATCCCTAGAAAAAAAGGAGAAGGTTTGATTGTTTGTGAGTCAACTTCATTTTGTATCGCTTTGGGGACATACATGCAAATGATAGGTTGTTTTACATGTCATTGGCCGAGAGAGAGAGAGAGAGAGAGAGAGAGAGAGAGAGAGAGAGAGAGATTTTACGATTGAGCTCATGGGGACTCTTACTCAGAGACACCCTTGCCTTTCAAATTTCCAAGAAATTTTTATTCTCTTAATATTATCATGTACTTATAAAAGAGTAGCTAACATTTTTTCCCACACAAAACAAGAAAAATGCCTTAAAATGGGTCAAATGTCTAACAAAAAACCAACCTTAACATTGGCATCTCAAATGGGGAGAGAGATTCCCAATTGACGGGCCTTTTATCAGTTGAGAGTTATTTGATCCTTTTTATTTTTGAGAGTTAAACCATGTGCCACCCTAAAAAATCTATAAATTTTCACACACACACACACATATGGATATATACACTAACTAATGTCAAACATCTATCTCTAGAAAAAAGGAGAAGGTTGGTCTATTTGTGAGTCGACTTCATTCTGTATCGCTTTGGGGACATGCATGCAAATGATGGGGTTGTTACACATGTCATTGGTCATGAGAGAGAGAGAGAGAGAGAGAGAGAGAGAGAGAGAGAGAGAGAGAGATTGTTCCATCAAGTTCATGGGGACTCCTACTCACCAAGGGGACCCTTGCCAATTTCCAAGAAATTATTATTTTCTTGGAATTGTAGTGTATTTTTGAAAGAGTGGCTAACATTTTCTCCCATAGAAAACAAAAAAGTACCTTAAAATGGGTAAAATGTACGTAAAAAATCAGCCATGACACTAGCATCCCAAATGAGAAGAGAGATTGCCCAACTGACAGGCCTTTTACCTGTTCTAATATATTTTATCCCCTTCTATTTTTAGAAGTTAAACTATGTGCCACCCTTTAAAATTCATAAACTCTCTTAATTATGACGAGCCTAAGTGTATATATATATATATATATATAAGAGAGAGAGAGAGAGAGAGAGACTCACTACCCGGTGCCAACTTCTAAAGTTCTGAGTTATTGTATGTGTGTGTGTGTGTGTGTGTGTGTGTGTGTGTGTGTGTGTGTGTGTGAGAGAGAGAGAGAGAGAGAGAGCTCTACAAAAATTGACGCGAGAAGGATCGTGTGTGGGTGTATTTTCATCCTTCGAGCTAGCAATGGTGTTTACGAGAGAGAGAGAGAGAGAGAGAGAGAGAGAGAGAGAGAGAGAGAGAGAGAGAGAATAAGAGGTTGATTCCAAGACGAGGGGTGGAGGAAAGCGTTGAAGGAGAGAAAAATCAAAGTGGAAGACAAGCAAACCCAAGGTGGGGTGTGCCAATCCCGAAGAATCCAAAGCGAGGGAATAGGTGGGGAAAAAGGCAAGCAAACCCACGTCGGTGTGTGCACAAATCCAAAGTGGACAAGCAAATCCGAGGTAGCAAAGGCAGAACGAGGAGAAAAATCTTGATGATATTTGAAGGTTTTTATCCTGAATTTCTCTAGGATTTGTGCTAAGCTTGGGTTTTTTTCTCGCCTTCCAGGTATAATTTATGGCTGAGTTTCAAAATTGATTAGTAGGATTACACTAAACCTAAGTTTACTTTGAGCATTCGCATACAATATAATGCTTTTTTCACAAATGTTTAAAAACCGATATATAGGAAAATTTCCAGCAAATCAGACAACAAAATCAATGTGAAAGACAAGTGTTTTTGCTAGGGAACCCAAGGCGGCATGCACGAATCCGATGTGACGAGAAAATTTGAGATGGCAAAATGGGGGAGCGAACCCAAGGCAGCATGCACGAATCTGAAGTAGCACGGGCAAAACCGAGGTGGCAAAGGCAAGAGGCAGAGAAAATTTACACGAAATTTCTTTAGGCTTTGTGTTAAACTTGGTTTTTTTTCTTGCCTTCAAGTTAGAATTTTGTTGCTAAATCTATATTAGCTTCAAAAGAATACAATCCAGTCACGTTAATATAAATTCTCTCACTCACAATTGTGAGTATAGCAAAAAAAAAAGAGAATTTATGGCTAAATCTCAAAATTTATAGCTAAACCTAAGTTTACTTTGAGCGTTTGCACACAATACAATGTTTTTTCAAAACAGTTTAAAAACTGACTTATTGAAAAATTAAAGGCAATTTTGCTATGTTTCATCAATGATTTTTCCCTAAAATTTGTAGGTTTTCTCATCTTCAAAACTAGAATTTAGAGGTGGATTTCAAATTTTCATATGTGAGAATACACAAAACTTGTGTTTTTCTTTCAAGCAATCTGATAGCCACTCATATACACAATGCTTCTGTTGAGACACTTGGTAAACATGCATATGAAAAATTTTAGACGCAATCTACTTCTACTATATGAGCATTGGAAGCTTTTTATTTGAAAACAAATTCGAGGTTTAGCGTTGAACACAAGCAAAACCGAGGCAGAAGGTGAGTGAACCCAAGGCGGCGTGACCGAATCCAAAGCAGCACGAGGAATCCGAGGTGGGAGGGCAGATTTAGATGTGAATCTCAAAATTTATATATGGAATTCTGGTAAAATCAAGGTTTCTTATCACCTTCAATTCGCATTTAGAGGTAAATCAAAATTTGTACGTAGGATTACACTAAATCTAGATTTTCTTTGAGCATTCACATACAACTTCTATACTATATATAATGGAGCTTAAAATTTTTTAGGAAGGCCCAGAGCATCCACATAAACTATTAGGTGACCTTATTTGCTTTCATTTCTATAACATTTGAAGGTGCCGATGGTGCATAAGTGTACATGAACAAATAGTGTACACGTACTAACCTACTTATGCATCGTTATGATCTGATGAACACTATTACCATACTTGTGCACAAAACATAGATAGAGATGCAAGCAAGTGTGGCATCTTTAGAGAAACATAGACGGAAGGGCCAATCACATTGTTGATATTAAAATAAAGTCAACTCATCTCTTTGAAACTTGAAGCTCTCTTGCTACATTGGAAACTACGAGCCCTAATAATTTTTTCACAACTCCACTCTTAGACATGAAAAGTTTTATGATTACACATTGTACCAGTTATGGGAACTCATATTTAAAAACTTGCTTACTTACTCAGTTTGTACTTTTGCATTTGGTAGCACTTCTATCAACCCTAGGTAGACCAAGGGGAAAACGTCCTTCCTACTATATAGTAGGTTATGATGTGCACTATTGCCATGCCTTGCTCTCACAAGAAAGAAGCAAGGATATAAGCAAGTAAGAGAGTGGAGTCAAAACATTGAATCCAATTGTATTCCCGTTGTTGAAACCAATTCTATTGAACCCACTCCATTGTTGAAACCAATTTTGTTTCCATTGTTGAAACCAACTCTATAGAATCCAATCCATTTTTTCAAAAAAAAATTTATGATCACATTGAATTCTCTTAGCTTTCAAATATTTCACACCATGCTAACTTATCTAAGCTATATAATCAAGCTTAGTAGCATTGCTAGACCTAGACACACAAAAAGGAGGACTCTCTCTCTCTCTCTCTCTCTCTCTCTCTCTCTCTCCAACCTAATAGAAGTTTATTGAAGAAGGGCTAACAACTCACAAAAAATAATTTGTTTGAGCTAGCCTAGCTCCCAAGCTTGGTATTAAAAAATGATTTGCAGCTACATATTCATATTTGTTAGAATTTGTCAAGAGGTTGTGTTATGCATCACTTTTAAAGATACAACAGACTATACATGTAGAATAGAGTATTGATGGTGTTCCACTGGGAGGAAAAGATAGCCCTATGAGAATAGTGCCATGTTTCTTTGGTCACAGCAACGTGCGGGTCACATACTAGTTACATTTGAAAAGGCTTGTCACTTCTTACATTCTAAAAAGGCTCTTCTTACATTCTGAAAAAGGCTGCCATTTCTTACAATCTTACCCTTTACTTTTGCATTTTAGATTAGATGTTTTGTAAGGTTTTTTTTGAAATGAACCAGGGAGTGACATCTGGACGCCCTCTCCTTCCTTGAAAATTTTAAGCTGCATTATAAAGAGTATAGATTGGCACCCTTGCCTGCCAAAATTTAAGGAGTCTATAGATTTTTAAATATGGCCCACATGTTAACTCTTAAAAATAAAAGAAAAAATATCCAAGAATTTGTAGAAGGTCCATCAACTGGGAAATCTCTTTACCCCTCTCGTTGGTTTTAGATTGGCACCCTTGCCTACCAAAATTTAAGAAATTTATAGATTTTTAAGCATGGCCCACATGTTAACTCTTAAAAATAAGACGAACAAAATATCCAAGAATTGGTAAAAGATCCGTCAACTGGGAATTCTCTCTACCCATTTGGGGTGCTAATGTGAGGGTTGGTCTTTGTCGGGCATTTAATCCATTTTCTACGGGTGAAAAACTTTAGCTATCTTTTTAAAAATACACTAATGGTAAAAAATAATATCTTGAAAATTGAAAAAAGTGCGTGAGCTCAACGATAAAATCTTTCTTTCTCTCTCTCTCCCTCATAAATGTACATGTGTATGCACACATGCAATGTGATGGTCTCTCTCTCTCTCTCTCTCTCTCTCTCTCTCTCTCTCTCTCTCTCTCTCACACACACACACACACACACACACACACATAAGCAATGTGGTGGTCTCTCTCTCTCTCTCTCTCTCTCTCTCTCTCTCTCTCTCTCTCTCTCTCTCATGGTCAATAATGTGGATAACGATCCCTGTATTTGCATGTCATGCATATCCTCAAAGCGAGACAACCCAAAATCGACGTTACGCGAGCTTTTTTCTTTTTCTCAAGCTCTTTAGTGAAATACATACTTTCAAAATTTTCTAAAACATATCAATATTGGTCTTGAAAAAAAACCCTTGGAAAGATAAAACCAAGTATATCTTCAAAATTTACATTTTCATTTATAAAAAAAATCGCTAAATTTTTTCTTTTTTTGTTATATCTTCAAAAAGTAAATTCGCATTAAGTAATTAAACCTTCACTAAAGTTATCCCCTTTTTGTTACGTGCAATCAAACTTCAACATTTATTTTTATGTCGCTTTTGATTTTACATTTGAAAAGGCTTTATGACTTCTTACATTTGAAAAGTCAAAGAGTGTCATTTCCTACAATCTTACCCTTTACTTTTGTATTTTAAATTAGATGTTTTGTAAGGTGTTTTTTGAAATGAACAAGGGAATGACACGTGGATGTCCTCTCCTTCCTTGAAAATTTTAAACTGCATTATAAAGAGTGTAGATATAACTAGTATGGCCAGCGGCTTCACCGCCTCTCTTTGTGCGTCTCTCTCTCTCTCTCTCTCTCTCTCTCTCTCTCTCTCTCTCTCTCTCTGTGCGTCATTGTGTTTCCGGGTGATGCAAGCCACACTCGCCGGTTGAAGGAGAAGCTGACGCGTAGCAGGGGGGGAACCGAAATTCCCTCCCCTTTTATCTTTAGTATAGATACATATTTTTATTCTTATTTTTAAATTTATTTTGTTTTCAAATGATAATGTACAATGTGAATCTTTCACTTTATTATTTAAAGCTCTTTTTTAATATATAAACCATTTGTGATTATATATTTTTAATGGATAATATAATTTTATTTTAAACAGTAAAAATTTTATGTAACTGTAGGCACTCATTTAAACTTACTTTCTTCATTCCTCTTTTAACTTAGCAGGCCTTCATGCTTCTTCACCTTGTTCTTTTTCATTATGCCAATTCCAATTCAAACAAATGAATGCGCCTTTAGAAAATAGCATTTGAAAGGACATGAGAGAAAGACTTTTAAGCTTTTTGAGGGACATATCTTAAACAACTAAAGTTGAACAACCTTCATCCAAAAAGGATTGTAAAGTATAGATATGAATTTGATCCATGGTGTGAAGTATTGATTCAATATATTTTCATATTTTTTTAATTTGTAATAAGTCCTTTCATTTAAGAACTTCACAAATATTCATTTCATTAAATCTATATTATTAGTTAATATATTAAAATAGTTTTTTTCTTGATTTTTCAATGTGTTTTTTTATTTTATTGTTTTGTTTTCAAACAAGAATGTGCAATGTGCACCTTTCACCTTATTATTTAAGTAAAGTTTTTCTTAATATATAAACCATTCATGATTATGTAGATGTCATAGAAAATATAATATATGTTTTTATTTGTTTTCTTTTAATTGTATTTTGTTTTCAAATGATAATGTGCAATGTGAACTTTTCACCTTATTATTTAAGTATGGCCCGGTGTTAGAGAAAAATCAATTTCAAAAGACTACAAAATTTCCTTTAGGGTGGATTCAAGAAGGAAAATTTTCAAATCAATCGGCATGTTTTGCAATTTAGCGCTACTTTGACTTTATTAATTAATTCATCCCCAAGATACCGTCTTGTTAACTTAAGGAAAGCTAAAGCTTGCCACTTTGCCTCCGTTCCTATGGTGGGACTTGCCCGTCTCTTCTGATCTTGAACTCCCTCGCCTTTGTTCCTCCTAGTAGACCTCCAAGATCTTCGCATTGAAGACAGAAGAACCCCGGCCTAGGAAAACTACTCCCCCGCCCCTCCTCCCTCTCTCCCCTCCCCCCCCCCCCCCCCCCCCCCCCCCCCCCCCCCAACCACCACTCAGAGCGCACAGAGAAATGAGAGATATATAGACAAGCAATGCTAGGCACAACAAAACAAAAACCTCTCTCTCTCTCTCTCTCTCTCTCTCTCTCTCTCTCTCTCTCTGCGCACGTGTGTGTGTGTGTGTGTGTGTGTGTGTGTGTGTGTGTGTGTGTGTGTGTTCACACAAAATCTGTGTCTCCCCTAGCCAAGCAAAAATCCATGGCAAGTTGGATGATGCCCTACTACGCAAGGAGTTGCTCATCTCACAAGTGTCCAGACATGATAAGTGAGGACTCCAACTAAATGTTTAGCACCACAGAGGCGCCATTGCCTACGAGGAACCATCACCCATGAAGAATAACCTCCCTGGCTCACAAAGCACCCAATGTGCCCTATTCTGCAATGCTTGGCATGCTGCCCGGTTGCCAGACAATGCACCAAAAGCAAATTTGTCACTCTCTCCCTATAACCGGAGCAAAAATCTCTCTCTCCCTCTCTCCCTCCCTCTCTCTCCACGTGCCTTTCCTCCCGTTTCCATCTCAAGCCTCATGAGATTCTCCCGAAAAGAAATGGAAAAAAGATCGTAGGGACATACTAGCTCTATTTTTTTAAGTTTTCTTGGCGGTTTTTCTCATGCTTCCCCTCCCTTCAATCGGCTATTTTGATTTTTCAATTGGCTCAAAGCGAAGCTGAGACACACTTTTCCAGAACACTAAGGCCGTTTATAATATATAAACCATTTGTGATTATGTATGTATAATGGATAATATAATTTCATATTAAAACACAACAAAAATTTCGTGTGATTATAGGCAATTATTTAAAAATACTCTCTATAAATCTCGTCCCTCCCATGAACTTAACAGGCTTCATGCCTCCTCACCTTGTTAAAGAGGTCTGGATCTTCTACATTAGACAATTGTTTTAAGGTTCTTGTTGGAGCCACGAAAGTGTGGATTGCAATTGTTGGGCATGTGCAACGTCTAGTGCTCGATCTCACCACTAGCTTCCTGGTCCAGTCCGACACCTACAATTCCCTATAGACGGATATGCTACTTGCGTATGAAAAAAAAAAATCCTTGTCTCGTGGTTGTTGCCAGACATGTGGACTCCCTACTCAGACTCTCATTTTCTCTCCCTCGCTACCTTCACACTTGACATGGCCCCTTGCCATGATCTATGTGCCCTAGCCTTCTTTTCTTTATGTTTCCAAGAGGATATCTCATTAGATACCCTCTATTAAACTCCTTGCCCCAGAATCCTAGGCACATATTTTCTCCTTGAGAACATTGAGTCAAGTCATAGGCTTTCTTGGTGTTCAAGTGTATAGCGGACCCAAAAGTAAAATCGTAGGCACATATTTTCCCTAAGAACATTGAACATTGAGTCAAGTCACAAGGCGTTTTTTGGTGTTCAAGTGTATAGTAGACCCAGAAGCAAGGAAGTGTGGTCTTCTTGACCTCCATAAATTTTAGTCAAGCTGCCATAGTATTTGACAAAGTGGCCGGCATACTTGGTCCTCGCCCTCTTTTTGGCTTTCTAAAAGAAGCCTCAGAGTTGAGTTGGGTTAGGCATATTTACATTGTTTTTCGTGATCGCATTGAGACTTATTTTAGATGTTATTTCAATTTCAAAATAGTAAATGGATCTTTTTATCTCACTTTCATTTCATATCGTGACATGTCTTGACTTTTCTTGCATTCTATTGTTTTATAATGTTAAAGTGAAACTTCACTTGTATAATTCTAGTAAATCCTATGGACACGGACACACACACACACACACATATATATATATATTAACGAGTTTTTTTTATTTCACATTTCATTTCAAAGCCTCACATGACTTGACTTTTTTTACATTCTACAACTTAATTCTAATCAATATCCAGGAAAGTCTATTTTATTAAGTGGTCGTCGGCTGAGTTTCCTCCCCACAAAGAAGCGAATCGAAAATACTAGCAAAAATCTAAAATTTGTAATATTTTTGAACTATTTTCTCACATATTTCATCAATTTTTCTTCCTTTTACCATGGTTTGCCCAGCTAGTCTCGATTTTCAACCAACTCAAGACTAAGCTGAGGTAATCTTTTCTCGACCATTGATTCTACTTAAACTCAACCTAATGATTTTATCACATTCTAATTGTTTTAGAAAGCCACCGTGATTCTTTCACTCGTGTTTTTTTTTTTTTTTTTTTTTGGGGGGGGGGGGGGGGGGGGGGGTGTCATCCACAATATGGGTAGGTCCACGAGGACTATACCAATTCTTCTTGACGTAGGGTAAAGGGGCCAATCACATGATAGTCCTTAGTACTAAGACATATCATACCCAAATATATTTTACCATTTTGGACCACCAGTAGTGGCACGAAAAACCTGAGACTTAAACAGCTACCTCATTTGAAATAATTCCTTCTTATTGGGAAATGCAAGGTGTTGTGCCATTTTGCGGGCACGAGGTGAAAGATCAACATTTGGATGAATTTTAACATTTTGGTCATCTTATGATTATGCAAGAAAGAGTAGGTATGCAAGCTCAAGTGCAAGGATTTGATGCTTACCAAAAAAGGGTTGTATGGGAAAAGCCTCTTAAAACATGCAAGATGAGTTGGGTAGCTTGAAGCCACGTGTCCATTGAAAGAGACAAAAGTGTTGAGAGTCTCACCCTAAAGCCACAAGAGGCAAATACAAGGTCGTGGAAAAATTTTGCACCTCACACACATAGGCTAATTCCACATCAGTTGATAAATATTCAAGTTTTTGTGCTCTGCTGTTTACTAGGGCTACAAGAAGAAACAAGAGAAAAGTAAGGGAGAAGCGGAAATAGAGGAAGATTGGTTGGGGGGGGGGGGGGGGGGGGGGGGGGGGGAGGTATTCTTCTTGGACATGCTCTTTCTCTCTCTCTCTCTCTCTCTGGATTTTGTGCAAGGCAAGTGACGTGAGGAGAAGAGGAAGTGGATGAAGATGACGAATTGATAAAGAAGAAGGGGAAGGTTTTGATGATAGCTAGTGCATATAAAAGGGAATTGGGAGATGAGCAAGGATCTAGGGGAAGAAGATGCCTGGACTTTTCTAGCAAGGCTTGAAGACAAAGTGCAATTGATGCCAAGCAAGCAGTGATCTCATGAGGAAAGCATATTTTTTGGGTTTGGGTTCGCAAATTGAGGTGCATATCAACAATGATGTCTGCAATTGCATCTGATTTGCAATTGCGGTTCTTAGAATCTATAGTTGAAGATGCTACCATTTCTAAGGGTAAACCATAACTCATGTGGAGATGTTTCCCTAGGTTTCTAATCTTTTTGGGTGTTCAAGGCTGGTTTTATCCGTTTCATTGTACATGCTTGAGAAGATTCAATATATTCAGTGTTGGATTGATCTCCAATTTCATTGTTTCTATTCGTGTGTTACTATTGATCTTATGATATTTACTAAATTAGCCTTGATCTTATGATATTAATTCTTTAATATCTCTCGTTCCACCCTATACAATTGTTTCTAATGCTCTTCTCTCTCAGCTCTCTCATAAACCAAAAATTGAATCCCAAGTTTCTCCTCAAGCAAATCGCAAAAATATCATCCTTCAAATTTTGAACCACAAAATAACACATTACTCTGTCCTATTTCTTCAAATTGTCAAAAAATGAAAATTTGTGACATGGCGAATCTCAAAAATGGGGTATTGGAAATTTACAAGTTTTTTATAGAAGTTTTACAATTTTTAGAAAATCATTACAAATAGAAATTTACAATTAAAAAAACAACCTATTAAAATCAAAAATTTGTTTCACACCAAAACTCGGTAGGTAGATTGTTAATGTTATAGTTCCTTCCGAGCATTAGTTGGCACCATTATAAATAAGTAACTAAATACAGAAAGAAAGAAAGATATATATATATATATATATATATATATATATATATATATATATATATATATATATAGAGAGAGAGAGAGAGAGAGAGGTGATTGGGGGGGGGGGGGGGGGGGGGGGGGGGGGGGGGGGGGACTTTATCTAAATTTTAAACCGATACATTAGAAAAAGGGCATCTCACATTTTGTG
Organism: Adiantum capillus-veneris; assembly: GCF_014529385.1. Taxonomy (NCBI): domain Eukaryota; kingdom Viridiplantae; phylum Streptophyta; class Polypodiopsida; order Polypodiales; family Pteridaceae; genus Adiantum; species Adiantum capillus-veneris. The sequence continues at coordinate 147,530,423 of NC_140935.1, forward strand.
TGTGTGTGAGAGAGAGAGAGAGACACAGACACACGCACACACACACACACACACACAGATTTAAACCCTAATAAAAACCAAAAAATAAAAAAAGGAACCTCTCTTGTTGTGTGTGTGTGTGTGTGTGTGTGTGTGTGTAAGCATATATGTACACTTGTATGTATGTGTGTGTGTGTGTACATACCTTTATAGCAGTGTTAGAAAAAACCTAAGTCTAGTGCATTATAACCAATTAAAATTCTAAAATCATAATTAGATTTTAAGCTTTCCTTTAAGAAAACCGGGAACCTTACACAAGTTTTAGGGTAATTACGAGTAGAAGCTTAAAATTTTGACCTAAAAATCCGAAGAATTTTAAGTTTGCCCTTATTTTCACTACAATCAGTTTCTTGCTTTCACTTACTATTTTGATGAAGCTTGGAGTAATGAGAGCTTTCTCAAACACTTTAGGGCTCTTGGCCTTCCAAATTTCTTTAAAGTAACAAAACCTGACAATTTGCATGCATACTAGGAGCGCTTGATTTTTAACCCTCATCCCTTCAAAGAATAGGTCATTCTTGAAGAAGCCTATCCTCCATGTCCCATGCACCCACTTGCACATTTTCCCTGCTAGGCCAGATATAGCCAGACAATCCTTGAAGAGGTGAGAGAGGTCCTCAACGCCAAATTGCATCCACTACATTTACCAGGTCCGATCCCTCTGGCCTAAACTTTCACTCATGTCCGGTAGAGCTCCCACTAGTACTTTCCATAAAAAGCACTTCATTGCCATGGGCCATTGGGGGGTCCAAATGTTATTCACCACCACCTTCCATCTCGCTTCTGGCCACTGCTTTCCCCATTGCTTGTTGAGGGGAGAGAACCAGTCAATAGAGACCATCAGAGCACGATAAACATTGGTTTACTAAAAGGCCTATTTTTGGGCCATCGCCACGCTTTCCATTCTAGATCCGAATCACACACCGGCATACAACATTTTTCCAGCTCTACCAAAACTTTGACTGCCAATAACCTTTCCAGCCTGCTTAGCTTGAACTGGGAGGCAATTTGATCAATACCTTTTCATCTCTTGTTATTGCTATCCCAATAATGGGCCAGATGACTTAGACCTTTATTGTTCATCTTTTTGATCGAGTCCCTTCAAAGAGGAATCAATGGAATATTACCAAATTTAGAGAGCCAGGGGGACCAGTGATTGATAGAGTTCTGGAATTATCTACTAGTGAGTTCTCCCCATTCTATTGTCTCTCCTACCTTACTGCATTTTTGAACAAGGTCGCTCCTTAATCCTCCTAGCTAAAGGTTGGACCAGCTAGGGGTTATCATCTTGTCATATGTAACTCCACGCCTTTCCATTGGCCTCCTTAAGAGAAGAGTTTAGCCTTCCCAACCATTTCCCTTAGCATAATTGCCCATGCCTAGCCCTTCGCATTAGCACACAAATTCTTAAAGTATCTAAAGTATTAACATGAGCCCACAAAGGTATCGGTGGGATGAGTTTGATATTGGGTGTGTATAAGGTTTGATGATCTTACACACACCCAACATCTTACATGCATGTTGGGTGTGTTTAAGATTTGATGATCACCCAATTTTTTCAGAGTTCATGGTCATGGTGGATCCCTAATCAATCAATGTTGTGATGTTCTTTAGTCTTGTTGATACCTTGGCTTAGCTATGAGCACAACTCCCGTGTAAAAATTTTTGGAGTTTTAATATACTACTAGCACTCACTCTTTTAGAGTATTGCAAAAAACAAAAAAGATTTGATGATCTCTCTCTCTCTCACACACACACACACACACCCAACACCGAAATCACCCAATAGTGAATGATACAATTGTAGATGTTGAAGATAAAGTATAAATGTTCAATGTTGTGAATGAACCCTAGCTGTGATGCTTTGTTGTCTACTTTGATGGGCTGTGGGGTTTGGTGGCATGAGCCTCTTTGCATAGAAGGGAGAAATTCTTACCTTGTTTCGGGGATTTTGCAATCTTGTGGTAATGGGAGGGCATCCCAGATTTCCTTGTAATTGCTATTGATGATCTGTGGAGACTACATCAAAAGATGTTTGACTTGCATCTTGGATTTTTTTTTCAATCCTTCAATTGGCTTGGCTAGGGTTCTACCAAGTTGAAATACTTAATCCTAACGTGTGCTTGTTTGTGCCATCGGCCAATGAAATTCTACCTAAACAACATTAGCTAGTGGAAGATACATACTAAGAATAATGAGAAAATGGAGAAGCTGTTGATGTGCCCTTGATGTAATGGTGGCAAGAAAAAGCTCTTGATGAGCAACGTGAACCCAAGCTTAAATTTCATTTTGATACAATTTAGTGACTATGAGAATATTTGTATGACCTTTTTTTCTCTTGCAATGTGATGCTTCACATCAACTAGTTTTATAGCATTGCACCCACACACACCCATAGGGTTTGAACCATAGTGAGCATATAAGAGACTGGGAAATGACGCATGCTCTTCCCCAACCATCCATGTCATATGTAGACCCTTGGCCGGCTAAATATAGCCCCTTGAACTACATGTGCATCCCGGCCCTTGGCCTACCCAGTCCTATCTTAGGCCTACATTACTCCACCTTGGAGAATCATTTTCAACCTTAAAAACCAAAAGTGGTGATATCTTCGTAAGAAGACTAATGTTTTCCACAGTGGCATCCCTCACAAATCTAGTTGTTCATGTAGCTGATACACGGTTCAGTAGGAGGGTTCAATGAAACCAAGAAAAAACATCTTGATTTTTCACATTGTTGTCCCTTTGCAACCGTTGGTGTGACCGACTTGTATCTAAATTAGTTTATAGACTCTTATTTCTTACTCACTTTAGTATTTTTTATGAGTTACCACAACTAAGAGATATCTAATTGAATAACCAGGTTTCAGACTTTCTGAAGGTACTGGAACATGCAAGAATATCTCTTCTCAAATTTCCATGAAAATGATGTGCTGACATAAGTCATTAACAAAGATAAAATCCTTGACTTGCATTTCTCATCAGTAGGCAACCCCACCTAATGATCAAGGTTGGCAACCTGACCTAAACATGAAGGGACTAAACCTTGTCAGAGCATCCTTTGCATCATGGTAAGTAAACTCCAACTAGAGGTATAACCCTTCCAGTTGGATTGCTTTTTGCTAACGTACACTCTTAGCATATCGTATAGCAGGAGATTGGATGGATTTTTGCTAATTTACCCTCTTGCCATATCCTCTAGCACAAGATTGAAACTCGTAGACTACCTATCTATCTCTAGATGATTGGCAATACTAAGTTGTGTTTCCCAATCGTTTATAGACAATCCTCCAAAAATGACTGGTAAATTGGGGCATAACAACTCGAAACATTGTTGAATAATCAGCAATGTTATGAACAACCAGGTTGGCTAACTTTAGAGATGGAATATTGGTCTAAAAAAACTTTACAAAGTTTAGTGAACTTATCTACAAGCACCCACCAAGCCAAGCCATGACTTCTTATGATGATTTGTAGAGCCGCAATTAATCTCATGGAGATACTGCACATGTGGTGCAAAATACTATAAATTCCATAAATTTGTATGCCGCTCCAAATTTGATTTTGCTAAACACTAGGGCCTACATAGTGTGTAGGCATTTATCAAAAGCTGATTTGAACCTGCATTTTCATGACTATAATTGCCAATTCTTTTGGTGAATGTTATGTTCATAGCACACATCAAAAGAACTAAATACAACCCACTCCAATTACTTGAAAGCCTTAATAACACATTTGGACCATAGTAGAATATGAAATTAATCATGTCATCTAGGTACCAGTAATGAAACATGTTGATTAACAATACATAACCTATATGCATAAAAAACCATCCGCTAATGTTGTTCAAGAGTAATTGTAACATTAACAGTTCTTTCTCAGTATCCCACAATTTTTGGCCACTTAAATTGTTCCTGATACTATGTGCTCAAAATGGTTTAATAAACGGATCTGACCAACACCTAGGGACCATTAGGTAATTTTGGAGGTCATTTTGAGGGCCTTATAAGAAAATACAAATTTTTGCCTTCTCACTCTAGAAAATTGGTGTGGTAAAAGAAAAGGTGTCCTCATCAACCGCTCAAAAAGTTTACTTCAAAGTGGATTCTTTCGACAGAGCCATAACCGCCGTAATGATTGATAAAATGTCCCTTTTCATTTATATTGAATGCACCTCTTCATATAGAAGGGAAGTTCTTCTCCATAGGATGTATGCAATAGGGAGTCTAAGGACTAAAGGCGTTCTACTCTTTCATTTCTTGATTTTCTTGACTGTCATCCACCCCCTCAAACCTTCTCACTAAACGACATAAATATCATATACATGTAGATTTCAATCCTAAATATGAGCCTTTGCATGCAAGCAAAGTAAAACAAACACAATAGTAACACTCACCGAGAAAGAAAGACTCAGAGTAGAGGGAGCAAAACACATAGATTTATGGAAAAATGGCTCACTCTATCCTTTGAATCCTATGACCAATGCCTCCCTTGCATTTTCAAATCCCACTACTCTATTGACCTTTGCTGGTGACTGACAGAATGGTTTACTTGGCTACTGCAAAGCTCTAACTGGGAAATAAAAAATTCAGAAAAGCATGGTTCACCATCAAGAAAATGAGATTGTACGACTTTCTAATTTGCATTGTGAGGACCAAAAACCCTTAGTGTACACAAGAAATACAGGTCTTGCAAGAAAAAGTGCAGAACTTACAAAGGAAAGATACAAGCTAGGTGCTCATGTGAGAAAGAAGAGACTACGGAATCTTGAAACCTTGAAGGTTGGTTATGGTGGTCTTAAGGAAAGAATCCAAGCATTGAGGTCAAGATTGTGAACCTTATAGTTTATTTCACATATACATAGTTTTTCTTATGTCTATCATTTTTCTATGTAGACATGCTATATTTCCAAACAAAGAAAACATAGATCCAAAGGCCAATGTAGGAAAGCAGTTGAAGCCTTTGATAGAAAGTGGTCTTGCAAAGAATATAATGCATGACAAAAAGTATAAGGTTTTGTAGTGGGATGTTGTTGACCATTTTATTTACAAAGAGTGCAGTGCATGCCAGTGAACTACAGGGCACACTTGACTCCCTTGGTGCGAGTAAGAGAGGGTACTCAGCTAATTAGCAATCTATGTGGGATGGGTGTCTAACCTCACTCCTATCTTATTGTAGATTTAGTAAGAACCACGATTAAATTGTCAATCCATGGGACGAAGCTGACTCGGCTAGTGCATAGAGGCTACAAGAGTGTGTCAATCTCTCGAAAAACAACAAACAACTCGTATCTAACTCGAGCTACACTCAAGTGACTGAAATCACAAAAAGCCAATCGCTCATCATCGGCAAACAAATCACATCCGTTACATTATCAAATGACATCCAAATGTAACGAAACTTCTAGGACAAGTTTATAAGACCTAAGCACACATACTTATAGTCTCAAATCCCACTTTAGGTCAAGTGAAAAAATCGTGATTATTAATAGCAGTGGATTTTTTGACCTAGTCCTTTTCGACCCAAAATGCATGTAAATGCTTAGCAATGATGCCCCAATACCCCGCCTATGCTTAGTTATTTATTTTGAAGTGTAAATTCCTACTTATGATGAAATTAGGCCACGGGTCTGCGGTGTCAACAACTACAAAATATCGTGAAATGCTTACATCAATGCATAGAGCTCTTACCTATGTTTGCAATGCAATAGACGCGACTGCAATGTGACAACCGAGGAGGGAGTAAGAAGCACGAGAAGAGAAGTTTGAGCGCCGTTAGCTCACGCTGTGTATTTCATTATCCAAAACTTAAAAATAACTTACAAAACTTGGCTTTTATACCTTAGCCAAGGTTTTTGGTGGTCAAAACTAATAATCTGGGATCTCTAACTAAAGATAGGTAATGACGGTTGATACAATTTGGAAGCTTGTAGCCCCGGCTCATCTATTACAAGGTTAATCCATAAAATAGGAGTTACAGTGTTCTTGAATTATCAAAACAATAAGTGTTTTTACAATGAGAGCTCCAAAAAATGGTATCCAAGTTAGCTTGCTGCTAACATTCTCCCCCTCCTCGCCTGTGTCATCCCTTGACGCAGCTCTATGGACTGAAATAGTCTTCAGGTTGACGGTTGGCAAGGCGATCTTTAAGTGCATGTAGAGTTTTTTCGTATCTGATCTTTCTCTGTTTATCTGGCACCTGCAAAAACTGCATAGTGACTCTGTTTTTAAGCTCAACTACTGAGTAGCCTACAAATCTCGAAGTCAGGTTGCTCACTGGCCCAAAGATCTTCGTTCAACAAGTGAAGAACCCTGTGTAGAACCCTTCCTCAAACGCCAACATTTTATGAGAAGGTAAGAACATGCATCGGGCGTAGAATCCATAGAGGACTTCTTCGGAATGTTGACCACTGAGATCGTAGCATAAACCTTTATTACCCTCGAGGAAAGACATCCACGGGGTTCCTACTTTCTCTGGCTTATGGAATACTTTGATGTAGGTGAGCAGCATTTGACAGATTTTATAAAGCATCACACATGATAGATCAGGTAGACTTTTGAAGAATGGCATGGTGCCCATTAGGGTTTTCAACATGTATTCTTCTGTCGGCGATCCCTTTTCTGGAGCTGGCAATCTTGGGTAGTTCAACCATGTTGGCTGCTTCTTTGTTATTGCCTCATGTGCTTGCCACGTCCTTACTCTTGGTACAGGACAAAAAGTGGGATCCTTTGGAAGTTCCGCAGATGCTCTTGTGAACAGAATTAGGTATCTTGGATTCTTGTTCAACCATCTCAACCTCCACTTTGGGTGTTCTTAATCTACGCCTTCTACTTGCATGTCTTTATAAAGTCTCTCTTTGACTTGGAGAAACTCCACCTTTATCAAAGGATATGGTAGGGATTGTTGATGCCATTGTGCATTGATTTGATTGGGAGTGAGTTGAGTAACATTGACAGAGTGAAGAACTCTCAACTCCCAATCCATCGCTGCTTTCCACTGTTCATCCACCTCCTGGGTAATCTTCTCTTTGAGTGCATCTTCCTCAGCTTTTGACAGCAGCTGGACCATTGGCACTTCATCTACTTCGGTTAATGGTACTTTGAAATCCTCTTTGCCACCTAGCCCTTCTACTGGCTATGTTTCCATCTCATCGAAAGAAACTGAGGGGATATCTATATGTGGCTATTCTAAAGTTCTTGTTTCTTCATGCGTTTCTTGTTGTCCATCTCTCAACAGCTGGTTGACTCTTTTAAGCTCGGCTATTTCTTTTAGCAACTCTTCTTCTCATTGCACCTGCATTAAGGCTAGGTCTCTGCGTTAAGACTGCTCTAGTTTTAGCTCTAGCTCAAGGTCTTTGTTCTTTTTCTCTAATGCTTTGTATACTTCGTCTGTTCCTTTGATCGAGGAAACTACAGGATTTTCTCGTATTTGATGCCAAAAAGTTTCCTGATCATTTATTCTCTGTTCTGAATATTGCAGGGAGGCGTTCGCTACATCTAACTACACTTGAATCTTCTGAACTGACAAATTTGTAGTTAGAAGTTCGTTGGTAACCTTTGTCAGTTGTTCATCTTTGGCTTTGCAAGCATCTGTCAACTTCATAAGAACTTCACCTAACTCCTCCATTTCCTTTGTTGTTTGTCTCGTGCTAGCTGGTGTTGTTCAGCTTCAGCTTTCAATTCCTGCACTTATTTTTGTAGATCGGTGATGACATTTAATTTGTCTTCTAACTCTCCTTGGAGAGCGTCAATCACCATCTCTAGTTCTTTAGCCTTTGTGTTGCGGCTAAGTGCTACTAATCGGAGTCTTTCCGTCATATCCTGTATTTGCTTTGCATATTCATTGACTTGCATGATTACCTTGTCATTGGATTTCCAATCTTCATCTTGCGGGCTATCTAGATGTCACGGCAGTCTCTTGTGACTCTCTCGATGGCGTCGTGGCGGCTGATTGTTCTTGTCGTTGAGGCTATGGTTGGCCTTCTTCTGCTTTGTCATCGTGAGGCTTCGTGGATGCCTTGGCCATTTCGTGTGGTGTGGAGGTAGAAGGGGTTTCCTTTGTTTCCTGTTCTTTTGTCTGCTCAAACTTTGTTGACTCCTCTTGTGCAGGACTTACTGCCTTTTCCGGCTCTGGTTCTTGCGATTTGGCTGGCTCCTGAGTAGTGTCTTCTTTCTATTCAGGCTCTGTTTCTTTTTTTGTTGTTCTATCCACTGGTGATGGTGGTGGGCTTGGCATGGGTTGATCATGCTATTCTATAGCAGGTGAAGAAGGTCGGGGAGACATATCTCCTAGTTCATGTTGGGCTTCTCCTTGTGCGATTGCTTCTTATGCCTGCTTTTGTTGCTCCGCCGCTTCTTTAGCTTTCCTTTTTGCTTCTTGAGATTCTTTCAACTTCAATACTTCTGCCTCCTGATACATTCTTTCCAATAGATCCTTTGGATCTTCTATTTCTTTCTGTGCATGATGCTTTACTCTTGGTCCTTTTACTTCTATAGGTACCCACTTTGCAGGGTCCTTGCCTTGAGCTTCGCGGCTTCGTTCATAGGAGTGCTTTTCTCTCTCAAACCTTGCTTTCATCTATTGAGGCTCTTCTTGATGTATTGCCACTGCTTTTCTTTTCATCTCCTCTCGTTTGACTCTTTTTTCCTCATTGTTAGAGCTTTCACTGCTATGCCATTCTGGAGAGCTCTCAACAGATTCTTCATCGGATTTGTATGTTCTCTTGGTAGATCTTGTGACTCGAGGGGATGGTTGTGCGGACACGATCCATGTGTTCTGATTTGGGGCAGGTGGTAAGTTGTCTGCCATGCCGATAGCATGGTAGGAAATTCTTGTGAGAACCTCTGGTGCTCCCATATATGTTATCTTACCCTCTTTCTTTTTCCCTTTCAGTGTGGACAACACGTACTGGGCGTGGTCGATTGGTTGCTTTGGTTTCGACTTTAGAACTTGTGTAAATGTGATGGCAACCGCATGATTGGGTGTCATGTACCTTGGTGTTCTCTTTGCAAGAAAATGGAAGTGTTGATGGCATAATCTTGCATGTTCTTCCACCTGTTTCTGGATGAGATCGGCAAATTTTGCAGCATTGTTTTCCTTGGTGAAGGTTCCTGTCGTCTTTCTATCTCTTGCCCTCATGGTCATTCCTTCTGTTGGTAGTTTGAGAGCTCCGACCACTATCTCTTTTGTAATGATCACTTCTACCTTGTTCCCTTGTTGGTCAGAGATTTGGACGGTTTCATCTTCCTTGATTGTGGACAAGAGCTCATAAGCGTTTTGGAAATCCACTCCACATGGCTCTTGTTCGTAAAACTCTTTGAGTCCACTGTTGGCTTCTTTTGTGTCGGGTTTGGTTGCAACATCATAGACTTCTTTTGGTAGAAGTTGCAGTTCTACCTAATGTCCTTCTTCGCTTTTGAATCTACCTGTGAACATTGTGGTGTTGTTCTCCTCCAACTGTTCTTTTGACAGATAGGTCGCTTTGGCAGTTTTGATTGAACTGGGATCCAGTTGTTATGGTGGTAGCTCTTGCAGCTTCTCCTTTTGCGAGACCCTTTTTTTGGCCTTCTCTGCAGCTTGCATGGCTCCTGCTAAGTGAATAGAGTGTCAAAGTTAGCAAATTTGGTAGATTCTGCTCTGAAAAGTCCTTCAGTCCGAATTGCTGAAAAATTGAGTCCAATTTGCTTCAAATAAATTTTTGAACATGCATAACTGCATAAAAACATAAAAAGAACAAATCCATCAAGTCAAAACAAAAAATTGCAACAAAAGTAAATAATCGCGACTATTTACAGCTGAGTATTTTTTTCAATTTTTTGCAAATTTGGCATTACAAGATTGAAGTATATATCAAATAGATACTATGAGTGAAGTGTGGGCTCATTTGGGTGTACATGATGAAAATGGTACCAGATTTAGTCTTTAGGTCTCTGAAACAGTAGATGTAAAGGAATTTTGAGATTTTGAACTCCAAATTTGTTCAAACTCGGTTAGTGGGCTTAGGGCATCATGTACTTTGGTCCTATGATGGCAAAGTTGCAAATTTCCCCCATCTTGGCCGAAAAGTAAATAATCTCGATTATTAACTTTTTCATCAAAATGAACATTTTTTGGTGTCACTTGGTCCCAGGCATGGTGTAGACCTTGTGTATGTGATATGGGGAGATTTGGATCAAAAAATGTGACTGATAACTCAAAATTTGGATTTCAAGGACTTGCGTTTTTTTGGCAGTTTTACGAGTTATCATTGATCAATTTGGCTCATACTTGAAATTTGGCATGTAATAGGTGTATACAAGGGATAGGTGAGGTGGTGATACCATTTTGCAAAAGTAAATAATCGCGATTATTTACAGCAGTCAACTTTTTCTTGCAAAACTTGAAAATTTTTCACCTAAACACATTCTATACACCTAAACCAAGTCCTAAATTGCATTTGGTCAAGTTTGGTGTTTTCGGAATCACTTCGTGCTTTGTCGACTCTGAAATCACCAATTTTTGTGACTACATGGCCTGTAGAGTTAGTTAGTCACATTTGAGACTATGGATTTGTCCGTTACATAGTCTTGAAGCAGCTCATCCAATTTTGATCCATTTAGAGTCAGTTTGACCTCGTATGTCGAATTTTACTCTTTGTAGCCTTCGAGCCATTTTCTGCTTTTCGAGGGCTTGGCTTGATTGATTTTTTGAACCCAATCATATAATTGTGTATGGACCTCGTATGTAAGCTATCTGTGGAGTCAGAATCCAATTCTGCCATCTGCCAAAAACATAGTTTTTCTACTTGGGACCCCCTCGACCCTTGCCAAATGGTTAAATGTTGATATAGAAGTGTTCTATTATGTTGGGGCATGCTACAATTCAAATCTCATTTGATTTGGTTGAGCTGGCAGGCCACTATGGTCAATGTTTGGTCGTAGATCTTCGTGCACTGCTCGGATTCTAGGGTTTTACACTAGCTATCGGCCATACAAAATGGATCATTGATAAGTATAGAACTTACTCCTCATGTCTCGTGTGAGACGGCTCTGAAAACAGGCAACTCTAGACTCCAAAAAATGCGCGCGAAGAAGGTCGAAGAGCTCTCTCTCCAAAGGCAACAAGTGGAAATGAGGTGGTTTTAGCCTACCTTGGGTATCTATACTCCGACTTTTCGAACCATTTTTCCTCAAATTCCCCTGTTATTCCTACTAGGCCGTGAAATCTATGTTAGACTAAAAAATTTTCCTAATCGGATTCCTGTAGCTCATTCTGCAAGAATTCTGCAAAAGTACGTTTGGCCGCCTAATTTAGACTTCTCGCTTCCATTTGCCGATTTGGTTGAAATTTTTTGTGCCTGTCCGCCTTATTTTTTATCATCAGCGTATCTTCAGTTTTCCCAACTGAGCTCATTTGCTATTTTTATTATTAATTTTTGACTTGTTTATTGAAAAAATCAAAGAAAATAAGAAAATGTGCTAAAAAAGCAATGTGAAAATCCAATAATTAAGAAAATCCATTTGATTTTTGTTCGATTTCTCCATTTTTAAAGTCTCAATATCAAGAAAAATAATGATAAATAACCAAAAAGGACTATTTTCTTTTAGTATTTACATTATTTACACTCATCGGGGAGATATTATCACTTAAATTCCCCCATTGATGAATTATAAGGGCATTATTAGGTAATTTTGTAAAAAATCACAATTTAACATCAAACTTTTTCCTGCCACTTCAAACACTACCCTTAATTACTTAGTGACTTTCCACCCCTCCTAGATGGCGTACTCCGGGACGACTGTGTGCATGGGTTGAACAATCGTGTCTATGCATAGCCTTGGTTGGCTCTATCATGCTTTGAAGATCATGCAGTTCAAACCATTATGTTGTGGAAGAGTTGGGTCTTGATTAATTAACTCAAGGGTTTCTCATGTCGAGGCTTGCTGATGTTGTCTTCCAAAGAGAAAATCTTGTAGCTTGTTTGCTCTCTGCTTGATGGTACCATCAGGATGCTTTAGCACGCTGATTTCCTGAGATGTTGGTATCAATAATGACGGTTGTTGAGCTTTTACTCGCCACTGATACCTTGGTCTGTCTTGGTCATAATGGTGTGGTTGAGGTTTCTGAGACTTAACTCTCCATTGCTTGATTGGTTTTACGATTTGTGGAGAAGATAAGTGCTCCTTTTTCTTCCAAATCCATTTCATGTTAGGTTCCTTGCTCGGAGATGCTCGTCTTTGTGTTTTGAACCTTGGAACCGTCTTTGGTATTGTCGATGATGTTTTGGGCACCCAGATTTGAATCGGTTTGTCCCTAAGCTGTGCTTTTGGTACCCAAATTTGCATGACTCCTTGCATGCTACTTGTACCATTTACTTGTCCATAGGATGGAGAAGATTGATTGCTTTGTGGTTTGCTCTGCTGATTACTCCCTTTCCATTCCTCCTTGCTTGGTGCAATTGGAACAATGACTTGCCCGCCTTTAGGTGATAGCTTGAGTTGACTGGTATCCCAATCTGGTACTGCCTTGTATGTCCGCATCCAGGGGATTACCAGTATCATTGTCTCATTCATGTGTTCATCTCGTAGGCATACAAAATGATGAGGATATGAACATCCATGTTCTATCACATTCAAGTTGACTACTCCCAATGTTGGTGTTGGGTTCTTGTTGCAACTAACTCAGGCTACACTCAAGTGATTGAAATCACCAAAAGCCAATCGCTCATCGGCAAGCAAATCAGATCCGTTACAGCATCAAATGACATCCAAACGTAACGAAACTTCTAGGACAAGTTTATAAGACCTAAGCACACATGCCTATGGTCTCAAACCCCACTTTATGTCAAGTTCCAAAATCGCGATTATTAACAGCAGTGGATTTTTGACCTAGTCGTTTTCGACCCAGAATGCATCTAAATGCTTAGCAATGATGCCCCAATACCCCGTCTATGCTTAGTTTTTGATTTGAACATGTAAATTCCTAGTTATGATGAAATTAGGTCGCGGGTTGGCGATGCCAAAAGCTACGAAATACTGTGAATGGCTTACGACAATGCGTAGAGCTCTTACTTGCGGTGCAATGCAACAAACGCATTCGCAATGTGACAATCGGGGAGGGAGTAGGAAGCGCGAGAAGGAGAGAAGTGAGCGCCATTAGCTCACACTGTGTATTTCTTATCCAAAAACTTAATAAAATCTTTACAAAGCTGGCTTTTATACCTTAGCCAAGGTCTAAAATGTGTAATGTCCGGCGCCCAGGACCTTTGAGACTCCACACTTATTGTATCTGCAACCTAGGTACAATGACTGACCTGTTCTTTACAACTTGGAACTCCCATTGAGCCCGTAACACATTAAAATATTACAATGGCGTGAAATAAATCGGAAATTTACAATATGTGACCATTTTGGGAAAATGTGGAAAATGTGTAACTCCAATCTTTATTGCTTCTTCACTTTGATCTTTGATGTACATCCGTACTTCTTCAGTCTTTAGCAGCTTCTATTAACTGACGTTGACTCAGTTAACATTCCCCCCTTCGTATTTTAGTGTCCGTCCTTGGGCACTGTTGAAAAAGTGGCCTTGGAGGCTGTGGAAGGTTTTGATTGGTTATTGATGGGCTGATCTTCATTTTGTCGTTGAATTTGTTGATGAGGTTCAATTTGCTGCAACATCTTCATTGGTCCGAGTAGTCGATTTTGAGAGATGATGTTACATTTGTCCGTTGTAATAGCATCATGATGAGGTTGCTGTTTATTTATGAAAAATATATACAAGGGAAGTAGAATGATGAGGTTCTAAATTAGGGTCTTATACCTGGATGACCAAAGGAAAAAAAGCCAGTGGGAAAAAAGTGATTTTGGTATACGCGTATTATTGAAACACTTATTAGCATGGGAAATATTGATAAAGTACTCAAGGGATTATTTGCTGATAGATATGGAATTAAAAAGGTACAAATATGAAAGGGTAGCATGATGGAACATTGGTTTGCCTGTTATAGTCCACTCAAGGTGCATAGGTGGAAGCAAAAAAAAGTGTCTAATGCATATGTCCAATGGTGGGACATCCTATTTATGTATACACAAAAATGCATGGATAACAATATGTTGTGCAAGTAAGATTTTGAGGGGTTCTTCAGAAAGATGGTGTAGCTATAAAAGCATATGACATGGCTTTGCAAGCTGGCACCCCTTTAAGAATGGTTTTTGTTGACGAGGATATGTGCTCTCGTCTTACTGTGCACTGTGTGTGAGTGTTGGACTCTACGACATCACCAATTGTAAGTTAATAGACTTTGACTCTTATGCTCATAAGCCTAATAACTACGACCTTAGCACAGAGATTAATATGACTTGAAGCTTTGGGTCTAATGCTTTGCTCATTTTATGGCTCAGCAACCCGACTCTGACTATGCCAAAGAGTGTTTTTTGCACCCTGGCGACTTGACCTTTGACATTCTTGTGCTTACTACAAACATTTCTTCAGGTAAAACTAAGCTTGAATCCTCAAAAAGAGGATTAGTGAAGGACTAAGTTGGCATTGAAGTTTTCTTTTGCCATACCTGTTTTATCATCTTCGAGATCTGCATTCGCGTTGGTTGGGTTGTCCTTCTTTGACTGTGAAGACACCATTTGTTGTTTGATTCTCCAATTAGGCATGTTGATAGAAGTATTTGATGTTGTTGGAGGCCTTTGTTCACTTTTGGCATCGGGATTTTGACTAGGAGCATTGGAAGACTTAGGAATCCAAACCTCTTGATAACCTTTGTAACTCCTTTGTTGACTTTGTTGAGCTTTAGGTCCTGCTGAGATATTGAGATCTTCATGCAAGTCTGGTGTAGTTGCAGTTGGCTTGTGGTTGACTGGTAGCCAAATATTTGTATACCCTATGTAGAATCCTTGTCCAAGAAGATCATTCTTTGAGATCCATCTTTGTTCTGTATCCTTTTGTGAGCCGTGGTAGACTTCAGTGTCATTCAATGTTGTTTTGTTGTATACCTGCTTCTTAGGTATGCTAGGATATTGTCGGTTGATACCTTGTGGGCCTTCTTTCTTGGGAGGGACTTGAAATTACTTCATATGCTCTAACCTATGGTTTTGGCACCCTTATCTGTCTGTTACCTCCATAGTACTCCTGTGCCTTTAAGCTCCATTGTGATGCTACCCATCCCATGTGTTTGTCTTTCTGTGTTGATTTCTCGTCCTTAATCCAAACCGGATCATTGACTTTGACTAACTTGCTCGGAACAAACACTTGCTTGACTTTCCTTTGCTTTCTTGAGTACTTTGGCTCATATACCTTTGCTTTTCTGGGTGTCTCCTTAGAGGTTTTAGTTGGGTCAGCAATTGACTTTAAGTCTTGAAAGCCTGACTTGCTTGAAGAAGCTGATCCATGAGGGTTCTCTGATGTAGAGGCATATGCTGTCACACCTTTTGTGCTAATCGGTGGAAGTTCCACTTTAGCTTTACCTTTATTTGCAATATTTTTCTTCTTTACATCTGGTCTCCGTGGCATTCTTTGCTCAATAGCTTTCGTGGTTGCTTTTTGCTCTGTTTGATCTGCACTTACTATTGTATGATTTGCTTTAAGCTCTTTTGAAGTTCTAATTGATGGAGATGAATCATCTTCAATAAGATCTGCTTTGATATAAGTCTCCAGTTTAAATGTGCTTGAGGACTTTGTGCTGTTGTCCGCGGGTGACCAGTCTTGGTCTTCATTCTTTGTTGTCTTTGATGATTGCATATTGTTTTCATTTTGTATCTCTAACATCTTCTGGGCCATTGGCATTCCCATTATGACTCCGTCTGGCATATCCTTTGCTGTGATCACGTGGAATTGAGCTATGATGATTTGTGAACCTACTTCAATGGTAGTGGAGATGATTCCCCAGCATTCTGCTCGTTTGTTTCGTGATATGCTCACAAATTCAGGAGCATCTTCCAGTTGTGGTTGACCACATCTTTTCCAAGTGCGAAAGGACATGAGGTTCTTATCTAGCTGAAAATCTAGCTTTACTTCTTTTGACAACTTTTCTTCATTCTCTCCAATAATGTTGCACTTGATCATCTCAGGATTTCTTTCTTTATTGACTGCTTTTGTTGTGGGAGTGTCCTTTGGTCGAGCTTTATCTGCATTTTCTTTGCTTGATCACCTGCTTCAATTGATGTTGGATCATTTTGTTGTAATATTGTACCTTTTTCTTGCAACTATTGAGCATTGTGTGCCTACATTGAGTAACTTTTGATCTTAGAAGATCCACTGTACTTTCTTGCAGAATCTGTTTCTTAAGGGGAGATTTTGGTGGTGACCCTTGTGTAGCCTTTTGGACTTTATCTTTCATTGATTTTGACTTTTTTGTCACCTGTTATGGCAGCTTGAGGGTTTGCATCATCTTCAGATAGTCTTTGACTTCAGTCGTACCATCCAGATGAGTTTGTACAATGTCTTGAACCTGCTGAGAATCATTGCCATTTGCATCCCCGAGGAGGTCACCTAATAAATATGTAACCTATCATGTGAGTTCAACAGAAGGGTATTTAAAGTTCTTGAAACTTACAGAAATATATATACAAAAGCGCATTATTGTTTCAAATTTGAAAAAAACTTACAGATTTCAAAAGAAAAGGGTACATTATATTCTGAGCAAAATTCACAGATAAGGGGTTTTACAGACATGTCTTGAACACACGTGATATGGTAGTTTTACACATAGTGAACCCCTCGAGTTTGCATCTCGATATGCATATGCGAGCTTGGTCTCATCCAATTGCTTGAGCACTATGGGATTTGTCAGTTTTTGACCCCGAATTGTGGAGATCAACTGAAGCTTTTGCCCCCGATGATCTTCATAGAAGAATTTTTTTGCAGATTTTGATGGTTTCTGGGTCAATGGAAAACTTCCAACAACCATATGATCTTTCAATGATGTTTGTTGTGAAGGGGTTTGCTGGCTAGAAGTTCTTGGGCTTCTAACTGGTGTAGCATTTTTTGGTACTAGAGCTAAGCTTGATGAATTTGCAGCTCCCCCCTTCCTAGGGTGATTATTATAGCCTGCTTCATTGTGAGAGCTCAAAACTGTCTGGACCTCGTTGAGTCTAACCTTTTGGGATTGTGAAGGTACACTTTGGCTAGCACTATTGACATTTGGTATCTGTAAACATTCTATATAGTTTCCTATGTATCTTCGAGAAACATGACAAATTATTCCCCAAGTCAATCTGTAGATAGCATTATCTTTGCCCTGATATTTTCTATCCCATGGGTCTCCTATGATTTGAGCTTTTGTGATTTCAGGACCCAATGCATCATAGATGCTAGACTCTCGTCTATATCTACGACTGTTTTGGTCAAAATATATGCTCGTTTGGTCACAACATCAAAGTTTGATTTTCAACGGAGGAGAGTTTGGATCTGAACAGATCTCTGGGTTCACTTGAGTAATATCCTTCAACTCTAGAGAGGATGGGCTATAATAGATTCTTTCCTCTGAAATGAACCATCCTTTCTGATCTATCATTGGACGTACTTCTATGAATTGGTATGTGGGCCGTTCAAACACTGGTTGATCCCTTTTGTACAGTTGTCCTTTTTGGTCCACATAGTGTGCATATAAATTATGGGTACCATACAAAGCTAACATCATTCTGTTTGATGTGTCTCGTAGACTCATGAATGATTGCACACTTATGTCAGTGGATGAAAAATCATTTGCAAATTTAACATTCTTTTCAACTTTTGGTGATATCTCGACACCTTGACTAAATTCATGCAAGAATTTATTGTTCAAAGAATCAATTTTAAGCTTTTCACGTGTCTGTGCATCTTTATGTTGACTTTGAACTTGCAGTGTTTTTATTGGTGCTTCTAATGGTGGTGCAGAATCATTCGATTGCATTAAAAGTAACAAGTTAGATGCACTTACATCGAGATTATCATTTCCAATTTTCTCTGTACCTTGCTTGTTGGCAGTTGATGTGTCCCTGTTGTCTGGATTTCTTGGACAATCTTCAAAAAAATGTCCACCTTTTCGTCCACAATATGAGCAATACGCCATGACTGGTGGTATTCCAACTGGCTCTATCATGTCAGCTCTTGCTGAGAAGTTTCTGCTTCTATGATTGCCCAGTTGTCGGCATCTTCTTTCGGAACACTGAGCATCAAGCTGTAGACTGCTCCATCTTGACCTTTGTACCGTCTTTGGCTTGGTTCTCCAATTAGACTAGCTTCTATTGGCTGATCTATTGGATCTTCCATTACTGGCTCTCGACTATAGATCTGACCACTGTAATCCATGTACAATGACCTTGATTGCATATGCACTAATTGGATGCTTTGCGGGCTTGTGCGGATTTTTGGATAGCCATTTGGGGTTGACTTTTTGAACTTCTATCTGCACTTCATCTTTGAGCTTGCAATACCTGCCTCCACTGAAGTCTGTGAACATCTAGGAGTTCTCTGAATCTGGTTTTACTCTGATCAGTAGGGTCTTGGCTCCTGTGCTGCTCTTGCTATTCATCAAGTATCTATGGCCTTTTGAATCTATATACAAGACTTTATCTCCATTGTATCCATAAAGCTGTAAAATCTACTCTGTTGCACTTGTACCTGTGTTACCACTGCTACTGGCTTGCTATGCTGTACTTGAACGCTCAGCTCGAGATGAGTCCATGTCGGCTGGTTCTGTAAAAATTGTCTCCTAGCAGACTTTGTTATTGATTAGCAAAAAAATTATGCTCAAGTTTGATAAGACTGCCTTTGCCAAAGTACTTTTGGTAGTCGATTTCTCTTCAACTCACAAGGGTTGATTAACTCTAGCTCGAAAGTGTCAGAATTGATTGCAGCCTTTGAAATGATGAAAATCTAGGCCTTGAATAACCTAACCTACAGGTTAGATTGTTATCCGTTTTTTTCCAAATTGACTTGAATTCAGCTCTTGTCAAGCTCCCAATTCTTTGCTTGCAATCTGGTTCTTCAATCTGAGCTAAGTGAGTCAGCAATTGAGATTTCCAAATTATATCCTTGCAAGGAGCTAAAGCACTAATTTGTAACTTGAAACTGAGTTAACATGTACCAATTTGGATCCGATGGAACCCAAAATTGATGAGTGGCCTTGTATTATATTGTTCTAGCACTGTACAAGCTCAAAAGTCCAAAATCTTGTTTCTAGGACTCAAAAGTAAATAATCTCGATTATTTACTTTTCTCAGTTTCTTTGCTTTTTAGGCTTGTTTTGCCAATTAATTACCTTGTTGTGGTCTCTGGACAAATTTGGTTGAGTTTGATCAAGATTTATCCAAGTTATCAACTATTTAGTGTCCGAAGACTCTGATTCCAAGAATTTGGCTTAAGTCTCAAATTTGTGATCCAAATTTCACCAAATTTGATTTGTGGGGTCTACTTGATGTGCTTGACCCTGTGGTATACTCAATTGTGCAAAATGTTTCAATTCTGGAGCAAAAGTAAATAATCGTGATTATTTAGTGCTGTTTTTTTTCCAAAAGTAAATAGTCGTGATTATTTACTTTTGGTAATTTTTTGTCAACTGAGCATGTATACTTGTTTAACACACCAACATAAGCATATGAATCAAGTTAAAATTTAATTTGAACAAGATTACCAAGTCACACTCAAGTTCTCGACAACTAGTACAGATTTCAGTTTTTATCAAGGTTTTGGTCTATTTTATGATCCAAACTTCATGAGCCTTCACAAAAGATGTTTGCAATCATGATTAGAGTCTATGGTATCAACCTTGGTCAGTTTTGAGCCAAAAGTTAATAATCGTGATTATTAACTTTTGACCTAAAATGACAACTTTTTTCAACTTTTTCAGATGAGAGTCTTTTTATGATCTATTTTGAGCCTATGAATCAAGTTAAAACCTAATTTGAACAAGATTCACCAAGTTAGACTCAAGTTCTCGACAATCAGTACAGATTTCAATTTTTACCAAGTTTATAGACTTTTGTGATCCAAATCTTTTGTCCCTTTACAAAAGTTGTTTGTACACATGTAATGAATCACTGGTATCAACCTTGATCGGTTTTGAGCCAAAAGTTCATAATCGCGATTATTAACTTTTGACCTAAAATGATAACTTTTTTCAACTTTTTCCCTAAACAGTCTTTTTATGATCTCTTTTGAGCCTATGAATCAAGTTAAAACTTAATTTGAACAAGATTCATCAAGTCAGACTCTATTTCTTGACAATCAGTAAAGATTTTAGTTTTTACCAACTTTTTGGTATGTTTTATGATCCAAATCTTTTGTGCCTTTACAAAAGTTGTTTGTACACATGTAATGAATCAATGGTATCAACCTTGATCAGTTTTGAGTCAAAAGTTCATAATCGCGATTATTAACTTTTGACCTAAAATGACAACTTTTTTCAACTTTTTCCCTAAACAGTCTTTTTATGATCTCTTTTAAGCCTATGAATCAATTTAAAACTTAATTTGGACAAGATTCATCAAGTCAGACTCAATTTCTTGACAATAAGTACAGATTTCAATTTTTGTCAAGTTTTTTGTCTGTTTTGTGATCCAAATCTTTTGTGCCTTTACAAAAGTTGTTTGTACCCATGTAATGAATCACTAGTATCAACCTTCATTAGTTTTGAGCCAAAAGTTCATAATCGCGATTATTAACTTTTGACCTAAAATGACAACTTTTTTCAACTTTTTTCCTAAACACTCTTTTTATGATCTCTTTTGAGCCTATGAATCAAGTTAAAACTTAATTTGAACAAGATTCATCACGTCAGACTCTATTTCTCGACAATCAGTAAAGATTTCAATTTTTTACCAAGTTTTGGTCTGTTTTGTGATCCAAATCTTTTGCGCCTTTACAAAAGTCGTTTATACACATGTAATGAATCACTGGTATCAACCTCGATCGGTTTAGAGTCAAAAGTTTTGATCAGTTTGTACACATGTAATGAATCACTGGTATCAACCTTGATCAGTTTAGAGTCAAAAGTTCATAATCGCGATTATTAACTTTTGACCTAAAATGACAACTTTTTTCAACTTTTTTCCTAAACAGTCTTTTATGATCTCTTTTGAGCCTATGAATCAAGTTAAAACTTAATTTGGACAAGATTCATCAAGTCAAACTCAATTTCTCAACAATCAGTACAGATTTCAGTTTTTGTCAAGTTTTTGGTCTGTTTTGTGATCCAAACTCTATGAGCCTTCATAAAAGATGTTTGCAATCATGCGGAGAGTCTATGGTATCGATCTTGATAAGTTTTGAGCCAAAAGTTAATAATCACGATTATTAACTTTTGACCTAAAATGAACAATTTTTTCAACTTTTTCCCTAAACAGTCTTTTTATGATCTCTTTTGAGTCTATGAATCAAGTTAAAACTTAATTTGGACAAGATTCATCAAGTTTATCAAATGTTTCATGTCCGCAGACTCTGATTTCAAGAATTTGGCTTAAGTCTCACTTTTGTGATCCAAATTTCACCAAATTTGATTTGTGGGGTCTACTTGCTATGCTCGACCTTGTGGTATGCCCAAATATGCAAGATTGTTAATTTTTGGAGTAGATGTAAATAATCGCGATTATTTACTTCTGCTAAATTTTTGCAAGTTTTTGTTCCAATCTTGTCACAGATCTGTTAAGCACCTCAAGTTAAGGTCTCTAGCCAAGTTTCATCAAGTTTGAACAACTTTTGGTCAAATGGTCATCAGTTTTCTGTCCGCAGACTGACTTTGCAAAATTGGTCACAATTTTCAATTCAATTTTGTTTGTGGGCTTATTACAACATGGTAAAACTAGTGGTATACTGACTTGCTCAAAAAAATTGAAAAATGGCGCAAATGTAAATAATCGCGATTATTTACAACTAATTTTTTTTTCATCTTTTTGATCAACTGAGCATATACACATGTTTAGCATATCAATATAAGCCTATGAATCAAGTTTCATCAAGTTTGGACAAATTTCTTTTCCAATTTACACTCAAGACTCAAAAAGTCATTACCAACTTTAGTTTTTACCCAGTTTTTTGTCAGTTTGGTGATCCAAATCTTTTGGGCCTTTACGAAAGTTGTTTGTATACATGCAAGGTGTCAATGGTATGAACCTTGGTAAAATCTGAGCTGAAAGTTCATAATCGTGATTATTAACTTTAGGCCCAAAACTGACACTTTTTTGAACTTTTTCACTGGACAGTCTTTTCATGATCTATTTTGAGCCTATGAATCAAGTCAAAACTTAATTTGGCCTAAAATGTTAAGAAAAAGTAAATAATCTTAGTTTTGGTCAACTCTTGAAAATTTTATCTCAAAGTGTCCTTGAGCTTACCCACTGGTTCATACAACTTTTAGGCTTACTGTCCAGTTGGATTGATTGGTTTGAAATCTTTTCGTGCTATTTCTAGCCGTAGACATGAAACTCTGCAACTTCACATAAACAACTCACAGATGATGCGTTTGGAGTGAGCAAAGTTTTGAAATCCACGTTGGATCCTACTTATCCTACTCCTAGATTCTCATGCAACGAAGTTGTGGAAAGTGTCCACAAACACTCGTTTTCTTGTGTTTTTTATGTTTTTCAAAGCCTTGATCTTAAGAGTTTTCTCGTCTACCATTAATTCTCCAAATCCTAATCTGAATTTACAATCCTACAATCCTAAAGGCACTTGACAAGTATGATTACTTCCAAGTTACCTCTACACAGCAGAAGACGATAATCTTAAGCTATGCGGTTTCTAAAAGAAAGTTTTACTCTAGGTGAACCTAGAGGAAGTTAATGGACAAAGTTACACAAGACGCTCGTGTTTTCCCTAGTTTAGGTCTATTCGATCCCCGGCAACGGCACCAAATGTGGGGTGCATGTCTAACCTCACCATCCTATCTTATTACAGTGTTAGCGAGAACCACGATTAATTTGTCAGACCATGGGATGAAGCTGACTCGACTAGTGAATAGAAGCTACAAGAGGTTGTCAATCTTTTGGAAAACAACTAATAACTCGTATCTAACTCAGGCTACACTCAAGTGACTGAAATCACCAAAAGCCAATCTTTCATCGGCAAGCAAATCAGATCCGTTACAGCATCAAATGACATCCAAACGTAACAAAACTTCTAGGACAAGTTTATAAGACCTAAGCACACATGTTGATGGTCTCAAACCCCACTTTAGGTCAAGTTCCAAAATCGCGATTATTAACAACAGTGGATTTTTGACCTAGTCGTTTTCGACCCAGAATGCATCTAAATGCTTAGCAATGATGCCCCAATACCCCGTCTATGCTTAGTTTTTTATTTGAACATGTAAATTCCTAGTTATGATGAAATTAGGTCGCGGGTTGGCGATGCCAAAAGCTATGAAATAATGTGAATGGCTTACGACAATGCGTAGAGCTCTTACTTGCGGTGCAATGCAACAAACGCATTCGCAATGTGACAATCGGGGAGGGAGTAGGAAGCGTGAGAAGGAGAGAAGTGAGCGCCATTAGCTCACATTGTGTATTTCTTATCCAAAATCTTTATAAAGCTGGCTTTTATACCTTAGCCAAGGTCTAAAATGTGTAATGTATGACGCCCAAGACCTTTGAGACCCCACACTTATTGTATCTACAACCTAGGTACAGTGACCGACCTGTTCTTTACAACTTGGAACTCCCATTGAGCCCGTAACGCATTAAAATATTGCAATGGCTTGAAATAAATCGGGAATTTACAATACGTGACCATTTTGAGAAAACGTGAAAAATGTGTAACTCCAATCTTTACTGCTTCTTCACTTTGATCTTTGATGTGCATCCGTACATCTGCAGTCTTTAGCAGCTTCTATTAACTGTCGTCGACTCAGATAACACAATCCATGGGACTAAGCTGACTCGACTAGTGCATAGAGGCTACAAGAGGGTGTCAATCTCTCAAAAAACAACAAACAACTCGTATTTAACTCAAGCTACACTCAAGTGACTGAAATCACCAAAAGCCAATCGCTCATCGACAACAAATCACATCCGTTACAACATCAAATGACATCCAAACGTAACAAAAATTCTAGGACAAGTTTATAAGACCTAAGCACACATACTTATGGTCTCAAATCCCACTTTAGGTCAAGTGCAAAAATCGCAATTATTAACAGCAGTGGATTTTGGACCTAGTCATTTCCGACCCAAAATGCATCTAAATGCTTAGAAATGATGCCCCAATACCCCGCCTATGCCTAGTTTTTTATTTTGAATTGTAAATTCTTACTTATGATGAAATTAGGCTGCGGGGGATCGACGACGCCAACAACTACGAAATATCGTGAAATGCTTATGTCAATGCGTAGAGCTCTTACATGTGGTTGCAATGCAACAAACGCGACTGCAATGTGACAACCATGGAGGGAGTAGGAAGCACAAGAAGGAGAGAAGTGAGTGTCGTTAGCTCACGCTATATATTTCATTATCCAAAACTTGAAAATAACTTACAAAAATTGGCTTGTGTACCTTAGCCAAGGTTTTTGGTGTCAAAACTAATAATGTGGGAGCTTTAACTAAAGATAGGTAATGACGGTTGATACAATCTGGAAGCTTGTAGCCCCGGATCATCTATTACAAGGTTTATCCATAAAATAGGAGTTACAGTATTCCCGATTTATCAAAATAATAAGTGTTTTACAATGAGAGCTCCAAAAAATGGTATCCAAGTTAGCTTGCTGCTAACAGTCTATCTCCTCCATTTTTGTGAAGAATGGAGTAAAGTCTAAACTTCTACCAACATCAGCAAGTGTTTGGAACAAGACACTTCAATTCAACCATGCATAGATAGAATTAATTGGATGTCCATTTCATATTGATGGTATTTATAGATCTCAAGGAACAACTGTAACCTACGATGAGTACAACAATATCTTCATAGACCTCACTTTGTTGTAAACTAGAGTGGTTGAGTTCTATAATGTAACATTTGAAGAGACAGGTGGCGTTCTACATTTTGTTTTGAAGCTAGATGAGTGTGATTCTCAAAGACAAGAAGCTAGAACAAGTCACAACAACATTGATGAATAGGTCTCTTTCAAAATGCCCCATTGATGATCCTTCATACTTCAATGTTCAATTAGAAACAAATATATGGTGGCTTGGTACTTTTCAGGTATTCCATTTCCATCTTCTCTTCACCTTTGATGAGTCCTCTTGTGATTTAATTTTAGATTTAGTTTCACGTGTCATAATTATTTAATCTTGAAGGTAAAGAAAGAAGACCACGAAATTTTATATTGGGTATTCCATTAAACCCCTATGCCTGATATCATTGATAAGCTACTGAATCAAGGAAAGGTGTTGGTTGTAAATGGGAGGGGAGACTTCCAAGTTCAATGGCATCTTGCAAGTGACCTTAAAGCACTTAAGTGTATGTATAAGTGTGGAATGGGTGCTATGGTAAAGTCTCCATTCTTGTATTGCATGGAGCCTGCAAAGATGATGGAGAAAGGCTCCTACTTGCCACAATGAGAATCCTAATTTCCACCCGCTCTGGATATTCTAGTTGTCAATGTCCATATTTATACAATGCATGCTCTTTGCAGAATTGTGGAGAAGTTGGTGTATCTGTACATTGGGTTTTCTTGGAAACTCAAGAACTCAAAAGAACAGAAGGTCACGGTGGAGGCACTTGAATTGGTTTTGTCAGAGATGGGTCTCCATGGGGGCAATGTGAACATCCAGCGGGACGAGAGAAGGTCAACCAATGATAAAGATATACCTTGCAAACCATCTATTGGTGGGATCAAGGCACGTCATTTTTTATCTAAACCAACAGGCGTGAAAGATAAGAAGCTTACCAAGCGTGGAAGGATATATCAGTCAACCTATGTCAACAAAATTAAGTTTCAGCAATGGAAAAATTTGCATATAGCAATGAAGGACCAAGAACCCACAACTCACAATGCCAAGGGTGAAGTGTGGCGTTCCATTGATGTGCTATTTCAGATGTGTGACAAAGATGAGTGGACACAAAATTATCTAAACAAGTTTAAGAGAGAACCTTCAGCTCTACTAAAGAATTTATTTAAGACAGCATGGACTGTAACTCAGATTACTCATTACATGGTATTGTTAAAGCACCCTTTTGAATGAAAAGGACTAAAAGGATGTTTAAAATTCCTGACAACTTGTTTTATTTGCATCACATCATTTTCAATCTCTTACCATACTTCATTCAAAAGTATGGAAACCCAGGCATATGAAACACCCAAGACTTGGAAAAGTCTCATTACATGGCTAGGAATGCATATTTCAGACACACACAACATGGTGGCTCTTGAGATAAGGCAAATAGTTTGAAAGAGTTGTTCCAGTGTTTTTATCACAGAATCCTTCACCGGCTGCAACAAAACATGTATTGGACTGTTTGGCAATAGCACAAGCAATTAGGCATTTGCAACAAAAGAAAAGAAAACGAGTAGAGGCATTCAACAATTCCAATGCTCGTGAAGGCCAAAGAAAGTGGAGAGAGACAATGCAATATGTTA
The DNA here is from genome assembly GCF_014529385.1 of Adiantum capillus-veneris. Taxonomy (NCBI): domain Eukaryota; kingdom Viridiplantae; phylum Streptophyta; class Polypodiopsida; order Polypodiales; family Pteridaceae; genus Adiantum; species Adiantum capillus-veneris. Next base: position 147,556,937 of record NC_140935.1, read on the forward strand.
ACCATAGGTGCATCAAGAGAATTTGATTTTAGGTAACAAAAAGTACAAGATATGCCTAATGATTAATAGATACACTACAAGTCACAAGTCTCTCAACTTGATGACAGATAGTGGATATCTTCTGGCACATTACCCTTGTATTGGATCATTAAATGTTTGCCATAATCTAAGAGTTCATTTGGGTTTTGTTTCCCTAAAGTGAGTTCCATTGTTGTGTATGTGTAATAATAAGTTGCACGACTACCAGTGTACCCCGAACAATATCCAAAACATTTTGTAGCAAAAACTTTGTCTCGACAAGGATAACTTTGTCTACATTTTGTGGTAGCAATGGTCCACCTCGGAAGCATGAGAGAATCTTGAGGGCGAACGTTGCAGTACTTCCCTCTTAGGACATTCCATTGTGAAAGACTAGTATGGGTGCCTCACATAGTGTGGCAAGGTATTTTCCTAGTGCTACATCCCTTCCACTCTCTTGGCAGGGAGTTGACTTTGTATTCATAACAAAAGGGAGGAAAAGAGCTTCGGATTTGATGTCAATACTTCCATTTCGGAAGGATTGTGAAGCCTTCTAACTTTGGTGCTTGGACACTGGTAGAGGAAATCATGTGTGGGGCAATTAGACTAAGTCAAAATAAAGTTGAAGATGGGTTCATGGAGCATGCAAATTTCAGGCTAGAGGTAGTGTTACAAATCCTTCAGACTTTTTGTGATCACTCAATGGTGCTTTATTTTATGGGGCCACCGAATGTCGGCTCAAGGTTTGTGGGAGTGGGTAGAAACAATGACTAAAAATAGGAATGCGATCTGCCAGTTCACTACGGTAGAAAAAGGCTTTTATGTGGCCAGATTCATTTCATATTATGTCTTAGGTCTACCTTTTTGTATTCACATTTTAGTCCTTCTTTCTTCTCACACTTGGAGTGCATATCAACCCCAGACTTTTCCTTGTTGGCCATCTACAATCTCACAAAGAGATGGAGTTGAAGAAGCTGTTAGGAAATATGATGTAGCTAAATAGATATTTGAGTATCTTACTTAATGGGGAGAGAGAAATTTACAGACATGAGAGATTATAGAGTAGAGAGAGAGAGAGAGAGAGAGCACACACAATATACGTGGTTCACCCAATGTGGGCTACATCCACGGGAAAGCAGCCACTCAATGTCTTTAGTACTTCAAACAAGAAGTAGGTTACAAAGGGATTATACCCTTAATAGAGCTCCCATCTTGCTTCACTCTCACCACCTCACACCAACTTCACAATGCTTCACACTCCATTTTTGTGTGTAGAAGAGGCCTCCTTTTATAGGCCAAAAAGGCTACCCTCTCTCATGAGAGGCAGCCATGTGTAGCCGTCCTTGTGTAGATAAGTCCAAATCGGACCCTCCAATCCGCCCATGTGTGGCCGCCCTTGAGAAGACAAGTGCTCTTTTGAATTTGGCCACCGGCCATTGACTTCCGACCACCGGCCACCAGCCATTGACTACCGACCACTGGCCAACCAGCCACCAACCGCCGACCGGCCAACCGATCGATCGTTTTCCGATTGCCGGCCGAACATAATATTCCAGCAAAAAGGAATATTTCGGCGAAGCCAATCTCGAGCTTCTGACCGTGAAAATTTTGGTTTCTGGCGAGTGATATTTATTTCCGACGAGTGATTTTTATTTACACACGATGGCTTCTCCTCATAACAGGGGCCTTACAAATGTGTATTTTTCATATAGAAAATTACAAGAGGTAAATAAGGCTCTATACTTAACAGAAGCATCAAATAAACCTTGGAGGTGCTTCATCTTGAAGAGTTACCACAACTACATCATCCTATTCAATCAAATCAAGTATTGCATTGAGGTTTTGCATCGTGTACCTTCTTGCATCTAGTGCCTACTCTTGTTTCCATCATCTGTTGAATCATCATTACAGTTTTGGACTTGGTTTACAAGTCAGATCTGCTGTGTATTATGTCTTGGGTCAGCCTTTTTGTAGCTAGCTTTTGGCCCTTCTTTCTTCTCACATTTAGAATTTTGTGAGCTAGGAAGTCGTGATGTCAACACACACTTCTTACCTGCATACACGCCCCTCTAGATCGAGAGAGAGAGAGAGAGAGAGAGAGAGAGAATGAAAAAATAAAAATAAAAATAAAATTTGGCACCCTCTCTGCAATTGCTATGCCAGTCGTTGTTTACTAGTCGCTTTGTGTCGCTGCTAGCTCGCTTGCCTATATTGGACCTTGGTGTTGATGCCCCCAAAACTAGTGCTTGTCCAAGGCAACTAGAAGCTACCCTTTGTTTTCATTTCAGCAGGAGGGGGAGAAAAGCTTTGAGCATCACAAGGGGACGGTCGAGACCCGCAGGGTTGGCCTAGGGCTGAAGACTAAGGAGAAGAGGGAGCAATTGGAGGGAAAAGAGGAGGGCGACTTGAGGAGATCGGAGGGCTGCAATCAAAGGTGGGAAGTGCATGACTTTTCCTGCAACCTCTATTGAAAGGGGTGGTGAGATGAGAGCTTTGAGAGCTTGAGGACCTATGGTGAGAAGGCTTAAGAGAAAGGTGCAGGAGGGGCTTGTTCTCGTTTTTTGTATGTCTATGTCTCTGTAGCACAAACGATCGTGTTCCCTTTTCTCATGGAAGATAGGGGTCCCATCAGAGATGAACTTTGGCTGCTACTACATGCAATTATGATGTGATTAGCAAAGACAACATGCAATGAATGGAAATTTTAAGAAATTTCCTAATCATAATCATGCTATTTAGGATTAAAGTTGCACTTATGTTTGCATGCGTAGCCTTCATAGTGTTGAATTGATCGAAGCGTAGTCCCTAGCTCTGATAGGTCACTTTTGTGAGCTGGGAAGTTGTGATGTCAACAACACACCTCTTACCTGCATACACATCCCTCTAGATCAAGGGTGCCATGCACGCACACACACACACACACACACACACACACAGCCTAAAGTGAGCTGGTTTCCTCTAGACATGTATTCAAATTAATTCAAAAAAAGGGTCAGCTCATAAATGAGGCTATTTACATTCCACTTTGGGGATAAAAGAACTTTATTAAACTAACTAAAAACCCTATGTCTTATTGGATTATTCCATGTCCTGCTAGTTGTTGTCAACCACTTGCCCATGACTCAGCTGCCTTGACCTGCTACATCATGCACACATGACCATAAATGTTAGTGTCAACCTTGCCATAATCCATTCCATAACATGGAATGTAAATCAGCCCCAAAATTTACCTTGGTGACCATTTTGAAGCTCACAAAGAGATGGAGTCGAAGCTGCATGAATCATCTCTAAAGGTGCTTCATCTTGAAGATGTGCCATAGCTACATCTACCATGTCAATCAATAAGGTTTTGCATCGTATTGACCCCGGGCAGTCATTTATCAAAAGCTCTCTATATCACGTGCATTCAAGAGGTTATTAATAATACCTCAATATACATACTATATTTACACTACGTGCCTATTTAAACAACCTCCATCCCCTCTAATATATACATAAGAGTATACATTTTAGATAATTAATAATCCTCTCTCATTAACTCATGTGATATGATACACATTTTGAAAAGTGGCCGCCTTGGGAATCATGTACATTCCATTTACACCCTTGTCAAGAGTCTAATCTAATACCCATCATTTTCTTCATCATCATTTGCATTTTAAGCTCTTCATTTGTCTTATATCTGAGGTGTAGATCAACCCAGGACCTACCCTTGGTGACCATTGAGATGGAATGGAAGGTGCATCAAATCAATCACGTGGGGGCTTCATCTTGAAGATTTATCATAGCTACATCATCCATTTCAGTCGAATTGAGTGTTGCATCGAGGTATGCCATTAAGAAAGGGGACAAGAAGTGGGAAAGGGGACAAAAGGAGAAAGAGCAAATGGGGGAGGGGAAGAGAAGAGAGAGAGAGAGAGAGAGAGAGAGAGAGAGAGAGAGAGTGGGATCCTACCAAACAAAAGGTAATTTCTTTGAGAAAAAGGATCAATTGTTCATTGTCATACATTGTTGTCTCCATCTTTATTGTCCATCATCAAATTCCAACTATCTCGTGATCCATGATGGTGACAAACTCTCTCCCACATTCTCTCTCTCCCTCTATTTTGGGTGCTCTCTCTTCATCTATTTTGGGTGCTCTCTCTTTCTTTGTCCCTTATCTCTATTATTCTCTTGCTATTTTTTCTTTATTGGGTGCTCTCTCTAGTTCTCCCTTCTCTCTCCATCATTGTTTTTCATTGTCTCTATCATCAATCATCCTCTAACCCATGCCCCACAATTCTACAAGATTCTCTCCAAGGTTCTCTCTCTCTCTCTCTCTCTCTCTCTCTCTCTCTCTCTCTCTCTCTCTCTCTCTCTCTCTCTCTCTCTCTCTCTCTCTCTCTCTCTCTCTCTCTCTCTCTCTCTCTCTCTCTCTCTCTCTCTCTCTCGATCCCTAGCCTTCGCTTTCCTGCACAATACCTCTGCGCCTCTACACAGTCTCCCCGTAGGGCGAGGTGTAGCCCTGTGGGGGGTCATTAGCGCCTCTCAACAATGCTTCACCATTTCTAGTAGAAGAAAAATAGTGGCCTTGCCTTGGCACGCTCACTACTCAACAAGGCCCTGCCGTCGCCAGCAGTAGTAGCAGAACAATGCCTGGCCTTGCCTCAGAGCACACAAATCTCTAGGATATTCCTCGTCTCTTTGGTCAAGTTGCAGACCATTTCGTGCTTATTTCTTTAGGCTTCATCAAAAAACTTTGACCTTGGTTCCCATAGTTGCAGCCTATACAAGTTCCTTAGCCTTGTGCAACCCTGCCCACATAACAAAGTCAAGAAGATCCAATGTCCTCCTTCAACACACCAATGAATAGCACATGCAAGAGTTTTCTTGTGGTGGCAGATGCCCCTAAGAAGGGTCCAACAAATCCCCCCTTGGAGCGAAGGTGAAAAGCTAAGAGACAAGCATAAGGTAATTTGGTATGGACCCAAAGCTACACCCCAAGAACTCACATGTCATGGAAATGCTAGCACCTACACTCTCATGGCAGGCATGATACAAGGGCTTGACCATAAAAACAAAAAAGGCTTGCTCATAAGACATCCCCCGTTGAGCCAAGCTGGGGTACAAGGATAAAAGCTGATGTGGAAGACACACTCTCAAGGCTAGATAAACACACAAGGATAAAAAACACACAAGGAAAGATAGATATGACTGAGTACTACTCCGGGCAGAGAACCCATTATTACAAAACATAGGAAGGGAAATTAAGAAGGCCCAAGAGTCGGGGCCAAGATCATCCTCAATGGAAAGGTGAGCCATGTGAGCTTGCTCGGATGGAGGATGTTCTTCTTCGTCGGAGCGAACTTCGACAAAGTTGGCACTACCTTTGGCATCAAGATCATATAGCCGTTTGAAGCAACGGTTAGCAGTGTAACTTGTTTTCTTGCAATAGGTACAATGGAGTGTCGAGGAAGAGGCTCTTGTAGAAGAGGTTGTAGTGGAGCGAACCTGTGCAACCATGATTCTTTCCCCTATTTGAGATTGTAAACGTCGGTGCTCATGGTCAAGAATGTGTGCTACTACTTCTTCATAGCGCATTTCCCGTGTTGTGTGAAGACCGCCTAAAACTTCAACATATTCTACATGATCTTCCAAACTATTGAGAAGAATAGATTTCTTGTCGTTGTCGTCAGGGGGACATTTTTGTGCTGAGAGTTGTTGAATTAAGATGCTAATGGCACTTAAATGTTCCTTGAGTGATGGTGCATTGGAAACATTCATTTTGTAGAAGCGTTGCTTGAGAAAGAGAATTGCGTTATTCAAGTCGGTGCCAAATTCGTTAATTAAATTGGTCCATACTACATCTGCAGTTGATTCAAGGTTAAGGTGACGAATGTAGTTATCTCCAAGACCAAGACCTACGATTGCAAGTGCGTGATCATTTTTATCATTCCATGCTATTACTTTTGGACTTGATTCATGACCCTCAGGTTTAGGCTCATGCCCCTTAACTAGACGCCACACTTTTGCACGCACATTTGCTCGATATCATCGCCTCTTATATCTCTTACTCTTCTTTTCTAATTTTCGATTACAGCCGATCTCTAGTGAAGAGTCACTAGATGAATCGCTACTTGTGTCTTCTGCTCCCTTGGATAGATTGTCATCTACGGTACCACTGGGCCCTGAATGGTTTGTCCCCACATTTGCACTAAGATTTAACTCAGATTCTTTGTCCTCAAAATCAATTTCAATTGATGATTCTGACCCCAAATCGTGTGGGCTATAGTCTTGTGAGACACTACTAGTTACAATGCCAGTCAAACCTTCATATTGTAGGTCATCAGAAGCTATATGCATTTCTTCTAGCATATTTAAGGGCACGAGTGGTGGCATTTCATCCCCCTCAGGTGTTACCCAGGTCGTCCCCCTGTTTCCCCAAGTGTCTATGGTTGCTGCTAGGTGCACCCAATCCACATTGTTTGACTCAGTCATCCCAGGTAGTACATCCATATAAGGGGAATCTTCCCCAACATCAATGTCCGCTTTACACGTGTAACAATACTGCAATGGGGCCGAGTGAACTGTGGTGTCAGATTTATGATCAATTATAAACCTGTTTCCTAGGGGATGTGCTCGACCAGTTACAAGATCCACTCGAATGACAGAATCTTGGAACTGCAAGTAGACATGGTTTTTAGACCAGTCATGCACCATTTTTGCTTCCCTCATGAAGGGACATCCTAAGATCATCTCAGATGCCATAGTGTGCTTGGAGAAATCCATAACAATGAAGGTAATTCTTATTTTATGTCCAAAGACCTTGATCTTGAGATCTTCTAGCATCCCAATAGGTTTAACAACAGACCCATTGGCCATCTTTACTACTATGGTTGTGGTCCTAAGGTGAGGTCTTCCCATATTTTCCCAGCAATTTTTAGTCACAAGGCTAACCCCATCACCACCATCAAGGATTCCCTTCACAGTTAATCCCTTGGTAGTGATTGGTATGATTGCATTGGATTCATCTCCCTCAAAGTATTGTCCCAACTTGTTAACAGGTATTTCAACAACAAGGTTCTCATCTAGCTTGGGTTGTGGATCTAAGTGTTCCTCCTCTATTGGCATTTCTCTAACTCCATCCATATGTGCAAATTGTGGTAGCCCAACCTCGGTTCTCCATTGAGGATAGCTCGAAGAGCTAAGACTAGCTCAGGGTCTTTATATAGTTTGGACATGATGGTGGTTCTAACTTCTGAAGACATGAAATCCATCAATTTGGCAATGTTTAACGGCAGCTTTTGGGCTTCAGTCCCTTGACATGGGAAAATGGGATCTCCATTTCTTTGATAGGATCAATTAGTCCCTATGTAAACCTTCCTTCCATCAAGAAGTGAGTACGACCACTTTCCCATGACTTTAAGTCATTTTCTTCTTAGATGACACTAGGTATGGCTAAGGGTCTATGGACTTGGTGAGGTTGTTGTTGCGTAGGGAACACTATGTCTGTAATCTAGATCTGCCTAGGTGCTGGCTCCAGATCCCTTTGGGTATCTTCTACCAAAGTCCTTAATTTCTTGACTCGCTCGATCTCCTCTGTAGGGTTTGGGTAAGTTCCTATCTTCTTCTTGGAGCCTGGCCATTGTGGCTCATGACGATCTTCCTTGTTGGTTTCTTTCCTAGTGGTTGTTTTGGCCTCCATGGTTTCACCTAAATCAGAATCCTCTTCAGCGTCATTCATATATACAGGGTCGTTACCAGTCCCTATGTTGGTCTTTGAACTGGGGTCTGACTTCGCTGATTTTTGCAATCTCTTTCTTCGTGTTTTCTTCTTTTTCTGAGATTGGGAAATTGATGCCGTGTCTCTTTCCTCAAGAATACAAAATTTTTTTTGGAGCATCAATTGTGTGAGTATGTTTATTAGTACCACATGTGTACTTTGTGATGGCTCCTCGGTAACCTCAATCAAGTTTAATGGCATGATCTTTGGTGCATTTGGATTATATGGACATTGGGCAATCAAATAATCTATGCCACATCGATTACACATGAGTATCAGCATTGTAGACGTGCTCGCTTGATTGGTTTGCATTAGTGTGGCGTTCTTTTGTAGCCTAATAGGACACTCGTCCACACGATGTGGACCTCCAAACTCATAGCATTGAAGAGGTGGTCTCTTAGCAGTGTAATTGATATTTTGGTCTCTTGCAGCAAGAGCAACTACTTGATAGACAGGTTTGACTTGTCCCCAATAGTCCTCCATGTAGTATTGTGGACTTTCTTCAAGCGTGTCCATCCCATAGGAAATATTAGGGTCTATATCTTCCTCACATCCTTCCAAACAAGCAATAGATGACTCACAACCCACTTGATTCACAGAAGTGATTCTCAAATGTGGTGGTTGCGGTCCTAGCATTGGAGGTGGTAAGGGTGTTGTTTGAACAACATTTTGGGCCCTAGGGACCATGTGTTGTGACGTTTGTTCAAGAGTTGGGGTCGGCATCAATGCAGGCACTTGAGGTGTGTCTGTCCATGCTAAGGTTGGTCTATTGGCCATCGCGCACTTAAATACTATGCAATCCTTAGCTTGATTACCATACCTCCCACATGCATTGCATTTCCCATTGAATTTTACTCTAAAAGTAGAGCATTCATTGGTGCTATGCAGTCCATAGCATACTGAGCACCATTGTTACTCCCTTCTTGGATACATATGATTGTTTTACGGAGTACAATTGTCTCTAAGACTCTCTTGAATGGCCTTAGTGAGGTCTGCTAAAGTCATCTCAGATATCTTTGGCTCCTTAGCAATAGGCTTTAGGGTCATTGGTTGATGCCCCGATGCTTGTGAGCTAATAGATTTAGGCTCAATAGACACTCTTTCTACTTGAATCATTAAATTATCCTCCAATTGGATTGCATTGGTGGTGACTGCTTCCCCAAGTGGTGATACCTCTAATGACTAGGCCATTGTAGATATCCTCATGTCGTAATCCCCTAATGAATCTATGAAGCAATTGATTATTATTGAAGTGCTCATTTGGATTACAATGAGAATTCAAATGCTTTAAGCGACTAATAAAGTCTCTCACCAACTCTCCTTCCTCTCGTTGGGCTTTTTGGAGCTGAGAGGCCACACTCCAAAGCACTCCCTCTCATATGTACTCGTTCAAGAACAGTCTCCTAAGAGTAGGGTAAATAGTTTTTTCTTCCACCCTTAGGGTTCTATACCAATCCCCTGCCTTCCCATTTAAGGTTAGGCTTAAAGCATTACTCTTATGCAAGTCATTGTGTTCTCCTAGGGAATCGCATATTTGTTCAAACACTTTGATATGATTTCTCACATCCCCATCTCCACTAAATTTTTGTGTGAGTTTGGCTATTTGTACTGCCTTACTTCTAGGCTCTCTATTAGGTGTGTTACACATACTTTCAGCAATAGATCGACCAATAGCTTGAGCAAATGTTGCCAAGTCACCTAAGTGAGCAAGCACCGTAGGTGAAGGCGCTCCACATACTACATGTGGACTAGGTATAGGCATTGGGCTTGGCGTATAGGAAGCCCTTGGGTTCCATGTTTGGTACGGTGTTGTGCCATGTGGAGGCCCAAAGTTCATATGTGTGGCCCTAGGCATAGCAAACATCGAATGTGACATGCTAATGCTCGCCGGTATAGTCCCATGGAAATAAGAACTTGGGTGTTGTGGTTGTGGAGCATAGGTTGTTGAAACAATGGGAGGGGTAGGAACTACATGAGTATGAGGACCTATAGGTATATACGATTGGTACACACTTGTAGGTACTGTTGCAGGCATTGAGCTACCATGTAGTGGTGCTTTACTAACAAATGAGGTCCATGGCGTGTTTCTTGGCATGCCCATCATTGGGGTAGGCATGGTAGCTGTGGTGTCATCAACGGAAAGATGAGCTAGACTTGGGGTAGGCATGGTAGTTGTGGTGTCATCAAGGGAAAGATGAGCTATCACTTGTAGACTCAGATTGCATTGAGACCCCTGGCAAAACAACATATGGGGGATCCATCGAACTTACCGAGGGAGTCTCCATTTGCGATAAGGTTGGTTGTTTATCCTTCCTTGTATCCAAGAATCTCATGAGACTCGTTGAAGGCATATGGATCCCCTTGTTCTGTCTCTCTAGCTCAATAACCCTGTGGATGACCTCACAAACTCTTTGTTGTTGATCCTCCATGCTAGTAGCACCCATTGTGGATTGTAGGAAATCTAACCAACCCACGTGATAGGTGTGACCTGTGTATAGGTCGGTTAGAGTTTCCGCTTGTAGTTCATACTCCCAGTTTTCATTTAAAAACGCTCCATCTAGGCTTGATGTGCTAGGGATGTCCTTTGAACTAGATGCAATGTGGCTCTCTATGGGTTGACCCTTAGTGGTCGCTAATTCAGGAGCACTCAATTGCTCTTCTAGCAAAGATATTGACATAGGGGCTTTCGCTTTTAACTCTCTTCATTGCTCCACCTTGCATAAGCTCTTGATTTCCTTTTCCCTAGCCACAATGATATATCGCTCAAAGTCTTGCACTTCGGCAAGGCTTCTACCATCAGGTAATATGACCTCGAAGAGGAATAGCTCTGAAGAGTCATGGTGTGCAGTGAATGGAGCATTCACGTGCACACTCTCCAAGAGCATGGGGTCTACGTTGGTCATGAATGGCGAATTTACTTCCCCACTCCCCTCATTTACATAGTTAGATCCATGTTCGGAGCGACTCGTGGCTCTACTAAAGGTTTCCTTCAAACGGCTAAGTACACTCGGTCCGGACCGTGGGACCATGGCATGCATGTCTTGGCTTGAGCTATCAAGATTAGGCATTGGGTAGCCCTCCATGACATCATAGTCAGAGGAAGAGTCACTAGACACTATATGCGTGTCCTGAGTGGTACTACCTTGGGTTCCCGCTGAGGGCCTAGAGCCTAAGGTAGAGGAATAATGAGAACTCGCGTAAGTCAAAATGCTCGCTAGTTGCTGGGCCTCTAGCACACAACCAGAGCATAGATTCATGTGCCTACAAGCGTCGGCAAATAACCTCGAAGGTTGGCCGCTTACTTTTTTAGGCGTTTTGCACCCCGTTTTCACTCGTTTTTTGATGTCTTTAAAATGATCAGTTTTTGGATTAGAGCGTGTGATAGCTTGAAACGAGCATATCACTCCAAGGTTCGTGGTGTGCTTTACAGCACAACGTTCGGTTACCCGAAGCTCCGATGGTCTTCAAAAATGTCGATTTTTACCTACGCGTGAGGTTAAAATACGTAATTTTAAAGGGGGATTGAGGCCTGAGGCTTGGGTCTAGGGGATATTCCCGATCTTGGTCCTACCTTTATTTTTTTAATTTTTTTTGGGACAAGGTCACCGCGGCCGCCTTGTGAGCGCGAGCACACATATACCTAACCTACCTACTTACAACTAATAGAGCTAATGTTACACACTAACACACTACTACAACATCTCATTAGCTAATAGAACTACTTACTGTACTTTACACAGAACTAACATTATGGATCTACTACCTAATCCTAACACCTTATCGCAGAGAAAACACCTTATGAACAGAAAAAACACAGTACCTTTCAATGCCTTATTAACAAAACAATACACAACAGCAAAACAAAATCCTTCTCAACACACACACCTTCCTTCTCTACCTTTTCTACATCTGAAATTGCACCACAACGCAGCATAGAGTGCTCCTCGAGCTTAGTGTAAGGCATTTTCCCGGCAACAATGCCAAAAATGTGGGCTTCTGCCGCATGTATCGAAGCAAGGGCCTTGCATAGCACTATATGCGAGCCATAGATGGCTCCAAGCATGCAACTAGTGTAAACTAATAAGCTCAAAGATGGCGATGGTGTGTCACTCACCGCTCTACGCTTGCTGTTGTGGAGGATTTCTCGCCGCTAAGAAGAAGGAGTCGCCACTGCGTCGCGCTCAACCGCTTCACCGCCGTCGTGCCGGCGTCGCAATGCTCGATCACACACACTCTCTCTCTCTCTCTCACGCATACACACACACACACACACACACACACACACACACACACACACACACACACACACAAGGAGATGAAGAAGAAGAAGATGGAGATGGAGCAAGAGCACTCTTCACTTGCACAAATGAAAGAATGAGTGATTTTTTTGGTTTAGGTGACTTTTATATGAGCTCGCCCCATTCACACTTGGGCACCCATACTTAGCCAAATAACCCTTGAATGTTCTTGTTAGAGTGCGCCTCTCATCGGTGATCACTCTTACCCTTTTCCTATTGGACCAACAAGCCCGGCCCATGACTACTAGAAGTGGATGCCGGTGGTTAACAGAAATCTTCCAACCATCATTAGAGATACCTTACCTCAACCTATTTTGATTTACATACAATCTTAAGATATTGACTTTCATATGAGTATCAAAACATTCCAACTTTTATTAAAAACAAAGAAAGCTACCTTCAGTAACTCATTAAATGTTGAATCACTTGTCATTATCAAGAACTTTTTTTTAGCACATAGGTTTACTTTATTATCCAATTGTTAATGCTATATTAGACCCTCACAAAGGTCAGCCTTACTCTAGATGCATAGCTTAGTCGATACAAAGGCAACATTTAACCAAAATCAATAGGCTAGATAACAAGTTTCTTTGATCGAACAATAAGAACCTTCAAATAAGGTTATAGGACATTCAATTGTGTGTACATGTGAATGTTTTACCCTCCCCCTTTGTGTTGCAAACCTAGTGACCAAACCACCTACACAAATGTGTTGTATCCAGTACCCTGTTTTTTATTGATTGCCTTATGCAAGAAAAATAGCCTAGTTTCAAAAGTTAGAGTAGGCACTTTGTAAGGAAGATTAACCACTCCATACACATGGATTTACCCGGCACTAGCTCTATCCACCAAGAGAGGAGCATTGTACTATAAGTGCTTCAAGGTCAATAAACATCAGAGGCCCAAGCAAGAATAACTATTGATGCAGTTAATCACGTAAGATTATGTTGGCAAACAAAAAACCAAGTTTACATAATCAATTAGTGAGAGAAGAAAAGATAAATACCTATATTTATAAGAAATATTTAATACCTAAGGTAGAGTAAGAGAATCCCAAACAAAGCATTTAAGAGTGCCAAAACAAAGCTAATAGGAATATCATATAATTTAGGGGTAGGTCCAATATTCATCATCCTGAAGTTTCCCCATTACAACTTATCAAGAGGTTGCTCCTTGTATTTGTTCTATAATATTCAAAGCTCAAACACCCCCCCCACTTAAAGGCCAATGTGCCTTTAAGCGAGCTATGGAAATCTATACAATGTATGTAAAGTCAGGTTCTCTACCCAATGCCCATAAGCACTCAACAATATGAAAATTTGTATAAGGGTATACTTTTGATAGTAAATAGTAGGGCTATCTTTGTTGTGCGTCTTGACAAGCTCTATGCACTTGTTCTCAAGCACCTCACAAATAAAGTGATATCTTGCATCAATATGCTTCCTCATTCAATGATAGTTGGATAGTAGTCTATTGCAATGCAAAATTGGAACCTTTGAATTGAAGCTCAAATTTGACACTAAATGAGTGAGCCATATAGCTTCTTTGCTGGCATGTAACGCAAAAATATACTCTGTTTGTATGTAGAGTGAGACATATATCCTTGAGACTTCATAAAAGCATAAAATTTGTGATACCATTCGTATAGTGATCACGTCAAACCATAAAGGCTTCTTTTATGCTCACACACAAACTTCTCTTTGGAATTCTGGATGTTGCATGTAATTTTTTTCTCATGAAGATTAGCATGTAAGAACATTGTCTTAACATCCACTTAGACTAAGTCCATGTCTTCTTTGGAAATCAAAGCAAGTACTATTTGCATGAGGAATCGATTGTTCCACTAGTGTTTCAACACACTTGATGTACTATTTGCACGAGAATTAGTAGTCCCAATGGCGTACTATCCGCGTGATTAATCAGTTGTCCCACTAGTGTTTCAACACTCTTGATGTACATTATAACTACTCTGCAAGTTTAGGGCTTCTAGAAGGATCAATATGCACACTTTCTTCACCCTATTGCACATGGATTGCCTTTTTTTTTGTTCATGAACATGTGGCATAAGATCTTGAAACGTAACTTTGTTCACCTCAACCTCTTTGGCTAGATTCTTGTAGATTTTCTTCTCATTAATTATCAGGTCAATACTATGGATAATCTTATGAAAAGTATATTCCACAAGTGATACCCATTTCAACACTTTATTCGTAGACAATGAAAATGCGCTTTGTAGACTTTGGCTCTGGCTTCTTTCTAAGCTTTATGGGTGCATGAACAAATGCCTCACAACAAAATACTTGCAATTGATCATATAATGGCTTTCGACCACTCCAAGATTCTTCATTTGGAATGCCACAATCAAGTATCTTATTTAGTAAGACTTATTGATCACATGAATTGTATTCTCAAGAGCTTCAACCCAAAAAGAATCTGACTAATCAACGTGAGATAATGTGCTGCAAATTCTCTTTCTGAATTATGTGATTCATTCTATCAACAATTTCATTTTGTGTAGGTGTATGAGGACTTGCAAGCTCTCTTCTAATGCCATGTGATAAGAACACTACTAGTCATTGGTGGGGACATACTCTCCACCATCATAGAGATATGAGTCTGTAAGCACTTAATCTTCCAATTTGATTGATTTTGGTAGACATAGGGCCACACATATCTCAATACGCTAGATCTAACTTCTCAAGCTTTTTCTTGTTTGACAAACTAGAATGGGCTGATCAAACATGATTTCCATACATACAATGCTCACACAATGTAAAAACCTACAAAGTCAAAACCAAAAAAGAAACCCATATGAGATAAAATATTCATTACATTCTGGATCAAATGGCCTACCCGGCTATGCCACAAAGAGGTATTTGCTTGCTCAATTATTTAGAACATGATCTTGGATTGTGGACACATATAAAGGGTAAAGAGTACCACACTTAATGATGCTCTTTTAATCTTGCAAGTACCATAGTCAAGGCATGTATGACAGCCACAATCATCTAGCCAACCAACAAAAAATCAAATTCTTGGTAAGAGTGGGAACACGTCTCATATTTGTAAGCACAAATAGAGAACCATTGGCAAGCCTCAAATGTATGTCTCCCACACCAACTATATCAAACGTAAAGAAGTTTTCCAAATTTGCACGTCCACATGTTCTATCATCATAGATAATGAACCATACTCTGTGAGGAGTAACATGAAAAAATGCAAAGAATCCAAGATCCAATCTTGGGTGAATGAGCCAGTCTTGGTCACCAAGAGACATGCAAATAGAGAGGAGGAAAATAGAATATCCTCGTCATCAATGGTGATAACATCTATTTCCTTTATCTTGGCCTTTTTGGTGTCCTCATTCTTACCATCCTCAATATTTTCCTTCTTCTTCTTTGATGTCCATTCATAGAAGTTCTTCTTAATGTGACCCTTTTTTTAATAATGAACAAATTCAATGTTCTTCCTATCGTGAAATTTACTTTGATGTCCATGAGATTTACTACATTCATGGGACTTCCCCTAAATTGCTTTCTCCTTGATCAACATTGAGGGTGAAAATTTGCTTGCATCAATCCATATACTATCATTTACTCTCTTTAGAAAATACATTTCCCACTATATCAAACTTTAGGGTACCATTCATTGGTATAGAAAGACTAATAGCAATGACATGGGTGTCCCATGAAGAAGGTATTGAGCATAAAAGACATATCATTTTTTTCTTTCCTCATCCAATTCTAGCTTTTGAGCTTGTAATTATGGGAAATAGCTTTTAATTAGAGTTAAGCAGCTTAGTATGGCTTCTAGAGCGAGATAAGGGTCTTTGGGAGAGCTAGGTATGTGATTGAGCCCAGTGCCCAAGATTCTTCGTATTTTTTTATTCTCAATAATGCTAACATCACAAATACAAACATGCATACCATATGAATCAAAGTTCTTGCAGAATGTGGTAAATTGATAGCAAGTACGATCGAGAATAGATTCATGTCGAAGAAAATCATTATTATAAACAAATTTTTTGAGGGGTTGTTGGTAAATCCAACCAATGAGAAGAGTAGAGTAATTTGTGATAAAAAGTAAGTCAAAGCACTCACAAAAAAGAGCTTTAGGCTGTATTCAATTAAGAAGTACATTTTGGAAGAGACAATGTATGTAGATATTGTCATGGCTAGGAGCAACTTTGCTGAGAGACCTTCGTCCGCAAGGGCTTGTAGTAACCTGCAAATCATCAAGGTTTATAATTCAAGAAAATTCCTCATGGAGGAGTTTTTGCCTCTTCCCCTAGTGTAGCTACGAGCCTTCCCTCGATTGGAGGAAGAGCTAGGAGTTAAAAAAGATGTAAAAGAGTTGGGGGTAATAAGAGAATTGGGTCTTTTCAGAGCAGGGGAATCATCCTCATCAATACAGGTTTGAGTAAGTTAGAAATTATCTTTACACCTTTGTAGTTAGCATAGGTAGTTAGGTATAGTCCTGGTTCATCAGATGTAATGGAATTTGCCTATTCAATTTGAGAGTAGCGGAATTTAATGAGAGTACTTTCAAGAAATGATTTTGTGAGCATAGCGGGTAGACATAATTGAAGATAGCAGCATAATCATAGCAATTAGTTAACTTGGCATAGACAATACTTTTGCAAGAGAGAGAATTTAGAGAACATGACAACAGTTGAGGACCGGATTTATGTGGAGCCGGTCCCCCCTCCAATAGGCATTTGTATTATGATTTCTCCCATAAAGAGAGACTTGTTACAATACATTCTTTGTGTTCCTTGTGACCTAGGTGAAGCAATGAAGACGGAAAGCTTCATGCATCACCATCATAGCATAAACTAAACTTGAAGAAAGCTTTAACCATACCAAGCCTCAGTCCCAAGACCTCAAACACCTTCGAAGGTGGAGAGAGCTAGTAGGGAATGAGGGTAGGGAAGAGGAAGAAGAAACATTTCAAAGAGCTAGTTCCTCACTTATCATAACTCTTGTGCTAGCATACATAATAGCATAGTAATGAAGAAGAAATAGATGGCAATCTCAAGAATTGAAGCATGGATCTTGGATGGATTTGCACTCCATAGCCAAGAGTGTTGGTGTAGGCTCTCAACCTCTACTTGCTTGGGGAAAGAGAGGGAGCTCTTGCACTTTGCATAGTACACAATGAGAGTGTTTGTGAGTGTGTGTGGGTGAGTATACCCCCTAAGCACCCCCCTAGCTTGCTTCGGTCGACCCCCCCTTGTAGCTCATGCTTGAAGCTCATTGGACCCCTCCAGGCCTAGCCAATCACAAGCAGGAGCCATTACAAGCAACAGGGATAGCCTTGGGACAAGTGTCCCCCTTTCCCCTTTGAGAGAGAGGACTTGATAAACGCAAAATCAATTAATTAAATATCCTTTTTTATCATTGGACCCCTTGGGTGGCCAACCAATAGGTTTCAGGCACACCATGAGGGCAACATGAGGAGGAACTTGACAAGTGTCCTTGCTGCCTCTTCAAGCTGGGGCTTCCCTTGTGTGTGTGTGTGAGTGTGTTCTCTCTCATCCCCCCCCCCCCCCTGTAGGCTCGCCCCCTCCTTGTAGGGATCTTTTTGACTTTGGATGAGCAAGCCCCTTAGTCATCAAGCATGACTAAGCACTTGAAGTAGGGGGTGTTCCCACAAGCATCTCAGGCAAGCTTCTCAAGGCACCTCTAGCACCTTAATCATGCACCAAGTCAAGCACCTCAAGCATGGAGCCAGTCAAGCACCTCAAGCATCTTAATCAAGCACCTCAAGCATGACAAGCACCTCAAGCGGGACAAGCACCTCAAGCACGACAAGCACCTCGAGTTTAGGCCGAGTTCCCACCTCAAGCTCAGCCCTAGCTTACCTAAGGTCAAAGGACTTTTACACACATTATTGGAGGTCTTCAATGAAGCTAACCCTAAGGTCTTATGCTCCATTGGTTAGCCTTGCTCTTGATAGACCATCTCCCATTTGGGCCCCTTTACTATTGGCCCCATGTTGAGATAGATCTATAAGCACATATCTATATCTTAACACTTGTTCCCGTTTATTCTCCCACATTAAGTGATCAATTTAATATGAGAAAATCATTTGGATTGGTTAGATATTAGATTTTACGACATCAGATTTCAGCTCTTTCAACATGTCCAATATTAATCCCTGAAAATGTTATAGGCAATCAGAGCAATTACAATTTGTTTAGCTTGGCCACCCAACCAAGAGCAAGTAAGTGAGAGGTGGAAATCCACTAGTTTTTTGGGGAAGAGTAGGTCAAGATGGTTGAGAATAAACCAATGGTATGATCAAACCACATGGTGCTGGAATCGCAGGAGGAAAATTTAACATAGGGCTGAAAAGCATTCCAAATGGATTCAGTGTAGAAGTCCGGGTTACTTTTAGCAAACTCAATGTTCCCTTTAGTACGGATGTATAGGCCAGTATTGAAAGGGCATTTAGAATGGTCAATCAGATTGAGATTGAAGGGTGCTTTGATGAGATCTTCTTTGTCAAGAAATTGTACACCTTAGAAGATCTTGATTCTATAGTCTTTGACAGTTGGGGCAGGGAGGTTGACAAGGTGCACCCAGGTTTCACTCAAAATGGGTGCTAAAAAGGCTTTGTTGGGAAGAACCCAAAGCTGATGGTCTACACCAAAGGACTCGATTTCAGTCTGCCTAATAGGTAAGACAGGAAAAACTTTAGAGATTTTTGGCACCATTTCCAAGAGGTTGGAGTCATTGAGGGAACAAAGATTACTATGGAATTCTTTGACTGCTTCAAAAGCAACACTATCCCTACAAAAAATACCACCGGTTTGAGGGATAGTCGGGGTAGCAGGTGTACAGACAAAGTATGGATTGAGGCTGCACAACTTCCTTAAAAAAGTTAGACAGATCAGCTCCATAAGAGGAGAAAAGGGCAAGCTCCTTTTGGTATTGTAGAGAGAGTATAGGAAGTTGTGCAACATACTAAGTAATCAAATTTACTCCTTTCTAGGAGTCCTTGTCTAAGGTAGCCAAAATTTTAACCCAACCATTAAAAGACAGCATGTGTAAGATAGACATTTTCTTGTATGAAGCAAGAGCTGAGTCATAAATTAGTTGAGAAGCATCCAAGCTGTTAATACATCTGAGAACAAGAGATGTGGCTATAGAGAGGGGCTCAAAGGTCAATTCCAATCCTTGTGAGAGAGCAAGAGTCTATAGTACATCAAAAAAGGTAAGTGAGGAAAGGTTTATTTAGAGTAGTGGGTAATACAATCCTTGGCCTTTTCTAGGAAGGAAGGGTCTGGTTCTAATTGCGAACGCATTTTTTGGGTTATGGTCTTTAAGGTACAACTTAATTTGTTCGATAATCTTTGTATGATTCTCAGGGATGTGTTTTACACTCATGCAAGCAGTCATTCTAAAAGTTTTGTGGTCCTGAAAGGAAATATAACAATATGAATAAGATCAGTTGCAGTAAGTTGGGCCTGCAAACCTAAAACCAGCAAAGTCAAAGACTATAATAGCCATGAACAGGAGACTAGAAAAATAGTCTAAGAAGGACCACCTAACACTAGTCAACCAACGAAGGGATTATAGACTGTGGGTCAATCCTAGAGCTAAATTTCAAGCTAAGTTTCCAAAGCCAGCATCCCAATTTTTCCAAAAAGAGAAAACCTCATGTATAGGATGTGTGTGTAGCTGTTTTACCATAATTAAAATGACATAATTGAACTTTTTACATTCAGTACAAAATAAATGAAAAGATAAGTACAAAAGTAACTCGGTCTTAGAATTAATTTTGTATAATGTTTGTAAGAATGAAGCGTCATTCCAGTATACAAAGTGACAGAAGAACTTCCCAAGTAGTAAGTGAATGTGTAATCCAGTGTAGGACAACTAACCAAAGCCAAAGAAAACCTTCCAAGATAAGATAGAGTCCTTACCTGCATCTATCCAAACAAGAAAATAGATATGTTAGCCTTGGATGTGTTTCACAGGTATCAATGGACTATACCAGTTGTTATCCATGTGGATCTTAAAAACTTTTATTCAACTTTGTACAAGCTTAGTCCATAATAAATGTGTTAATTGAAAAAGGAACCCAAAACTTCTATTTATAGAAGAGTTTTACATCATTTTGATTAGAAGGACATTACCCCTTCTAATCCAAGTGTCAGAATCCCCCCATATTTAGTACAGTTCATCTTTTAGTGAAAGCACTAGTTAGTGTAGTAGGTTTTAAATAAAAAATCTCCTTTAGTAGTCACAATCTAGCCATAGGCTATTCTAATTTTTGTTTTTGGGCAAAGTTTTTAGGCCCATCATGTTACCAGCACTTACCATATTTTGTAAGGTAACCAACCTTAATCATCCTTTTGGCCAACCCAGGTAGCAAGAAGCCCTTGCACAATCTAAATTTTCTTTTATGTTACACAATATGCAATCTTATATGAGAATGTAAATAGGAGATTATTTGTAGAAATTTCCACATGCCTCACTACTCCTTATTGATCTATATTACCAACAATAAATAGAGATAATGCTAGTAGTATGATTAGTGATATAAGTGTCTGTCGACCAATTGACCTCAACCCAAACAATATTCCACTTGAAGGCCAATGTGGCCCAAGTGGCCTATGTATGTACATATGTACACCCGTGAAGCAATCCTATGGCTTCACTCTGCACCCATGCAATGTGAAAACTGCTCGAAAGGTAGACTCTTCCTGAGAGCATGTGCAGCGTATGAACCTTGACTAGCTCAATGCGCTTGCTAGACGATATATTGTGTATCACATGATAACCACTTTCTATGTGTTTGGACTTGGAGTGAAACACGGGGTTCTTCACTAATGCAATCACACTCCTACACAATGCAACACTCAAGTGTGAGTAATGCCAAGGTCTTCCACTAGGCAAGCTAACCACACGGGTTTCTTGTTAGCATTAGAAACCTCCACATACTCTGCCTCTGTGGTGGAAGATGACGTGTAATTATGGAGACATGATCTCCATGACATGACTGCTCTAGTAAATAGAAAAACATAGCCTGATGTAGATCTCCAACTATCTACACAACCGGCATAATCCGCATCCGTGTAGATAACTTCAAAGGAGGCCCCCTTGTTCCTTTTTTTTAATATATAAATAAAACTACAATTCTGTGTGAGTAATGCAAAACATTTTGTGCTCTTTATAGGAGAATCTACAACCTTTCTCATTCTCGAGCATTACAGAGACATCTCAAACTCCAAACACTAGGATGTGTAAAAATGACCCTTCAATGGATATAAATTTTATTTAGTGGAGCTTGAGGCAAGTTGGTGAGGATATGAAAATCAAGACAGCTCGTCTTTCATACTGTAGGGTGGGAACCTTCCTTAGTGGCTTGCAGTAATTGATAAGGTATTGCTTTCTACATATGTGGTACAAACCTTAGCCCAGCAAAAGGGAAAACCTCTAGGAAAAATGGAGCTCAACTCGTGAGTTGGCGTTTCTTTTTTTGTTGTGCCAGTAACAATCACACAAAGCGGTTTGCTTGCCCAGAACCCTATGCAGCACCCTTGCAACCAAGTTGACTCATGTAGATCCCTGCCTCTGCAGCCCACAAATATTCTCCTTTTCTTGAATCCAAGTGGCAAGGGAAATCACCACTAGCAAGCCCACCGTTCCTCTACATAATGTGTTAACTCAGAAGGGATATGAGGGAACTTCTTGCCCTTGCTAAGCCTTGCAAGTGAGGATGTTGCACAGGTAGCTTACATGCTGCAAGGGAGTAAAAAATTACATTGGAGTTTAGCAAAGCATTGAGAGTTGAATCCCTCTGCTAAGAGGTTGTCTTGCCTTGCAAAGGAGTTGGGAATCACACATTAGCTCTGTCGCCAAGCGAGTTGCTTGACCAGAGCCTAAATGAAAAACCTTACACCAAAAATGCTTGCACACATACAAAACCCTGTAGAGAGAAGACCATGAAAGGAGAGAAATGTTGCAAGGGCTACACACAGTGTTAGGATAGGAAAGATATGGAAACAATAGGCTCATAGTAAACATAACTATCCTTAGGGTAATCAAGAACCTAATTATCAACCCCAGCTAATACGTCATGGCTCTGATACCATGTTAAAAACAAGGATCAATCTAAGCTAGGATGGATGAAATCTAGTGCTTGGCATGATGTGTGTGTGTGTGTGTGTGTGTGTGTGTGTGTGTGTGTGTGTGTGTGTGTGTGTGTGTGTGTGTGTGTGTGTGTGTGTGTGTGTGTGTGTGTGTGTGTGTGTGTGTGTGTGTGTGTGTGTGTGTGTGTGTAGTTGTTTTACCATAATTAATATGACATAATTGAAGTCTTTACATTCAAAAGACAGCCGGCTTTAGAAGAAATGAAAATATAAGTACAAAAGTAACTCAGTCTTAGAATTAATTTTGTACAATTCTTGTAAGAATGAAGCCTCATCCCAGTATACAAAGTGACAGAAGAACTTCCTAACTAGTAAGTGAATGTGTAATCCAGTGTAGGACAGCTAACCAAAGCCAAAGAAAACCTTCCAAGACAAGATAGAGTCCTTACCTGCATCCATCCAAACAAGACAACAGATATGTTAGCCTTGGATGTGTTTCACAGGTATCAATGGACTATACCAGTTGTTATCCATGTCGATCTTAAAAACTTTTATTCAACTTTGTACAAGCTTAGTCCATAATAAATGTTTTAATTAAAAAAGGAACCCAAAACTTCTATTTATAGAAGAGTTTTACATCATTTTGATTAGAAGGACATTACCCCTTCTAATCCAAGTGTCAGAATCCCCCCATATTTAGTACAGTTCATCTTTTAGTGAAAGCACTAGTTAGTGTAGTAGGTTTTAAATAAAAAATCTCCTTTAGTAGTCACAATCTAGCCATAGGCTATTCTAATTTTTGTTTTTGGGCAAATTTTTTAGGCCCATCATGTTACCAGCACTTACCATATTTTGTAAGGTAACCAACCTTAATCATCCTTTTGGCCAACCCAGGTAGCAAGAAGCCCTTGCACAATCTAAATTTTCTTTTATGTTACACAATATGCAATCTTATATGAGAATGTAAACAGGAGATTATTTGTAGAAATTTCCACATGCTGGTTTCCGCCATTTAACTAATAACCGAGAGAAGTGGTGTTACCATCAAACACCCATAAGTGGCAGGTTTAGGCCCAATTTACACCAAAATTAACAAGCTCATAGCGCCTATGCAGCAGTCGACAAGGCAGTGTAACAACCAGATCTTAGGGAACCATCACATAAGTAATCATGGTGACAACCAATACCATAGTGATGTAAATGGTAAACCATCTCTTTTTTTCAAAACAATCCTTCCTAAGCATTAGTCAGCAGTCAACAGTCAAAAAAATAAAACCAAGTAAACGGGCCGAGTAACCGCTAGTGAGCCAGTATAGACAGAATGTAAAGTATAGTCCTTAACATAAAGCCATGTTTCAAAACAGTGACAATATGCTTCCCGGCCAAAAAAGAATCATTACAAGTGTGCAGAGGGTGAAGCAACACCCCCTTTCCAAGCTCTCCATCAATAAAATATCATGAGTTTTACCCTGTCATAGAGTAATAGTCATGCAACCCCGGGGGATTCACTCTATATACAAAACGGGATGCCACCTGCGCGAGCAGACAACTTTGATAAAACCCCTATATACAACACATATTAGGGAATATGATCCCCCTTTCTACGCTTATACAAAAGTCAATGCAAAAAACTATCATACCCCTATGTTACATATAAAATTTAGGTCTCACATGATCTAACTGGGTAAAACTAGTCAAAGAGCGTATAGCATAGTGACTAGCAATGTACTAAGGAACCACTTTTGTTGATAACTAGATGTACCCTCAATGTGTCTTAGTTTGAATTTCAAACTATGTGCCCGTTCCACCTGCACTCTAGATATTCGTCCAATTCTGACCCATCTAAATTACTCCAAAAACATGGTTATAAAGTTGTGTTAGGTTCTCCGTGTAAATTTGCATCTATACAAACTCTTTATAGCTTTCATCCCTCAACAAATGAACTATAATAACAAAATAAGAAATTGATACAAAGCATTGTTGGTTCTTGCATGTATCTTTGTAGCTATTGACTCACAAGTTTGAGGGAAGACTCTTTTGGGAAGGCATGATTTTGAAACATAAATACTTCCTTTCATTTTCTCCTTTTCTCACTTCCCTCCCTCCCCCCTAAATATGATACCCCCTCCCTTATTCTTAACCTCATGAGATAAATTATTGGGGGCCTACCCCTAACTTATACGCTTATGTAACTTGTAAAAAATACCCCCTCCCCTGCACTTACGTGGTGCGATAAGTTTTCCATGGTGAATCCCCCGGGCATGCAACAAGGCATAAAATAGTCTGCCATCCTACAACCGAGATTAGTAGGCAAGAAAAACAATATATATCCCTGTTAGTACCAGTTTCCAGGGCAGAAAAACAATAGCCCTAGACAACCCAGTAATCAGACCACCGACCCATTAGGTTGATTTTCTTTTTTAAAAGCCGGTTATTAGCATTGACAGTAGTTTGTGAACCATTAATAATCACACAACAGAGAGCACCCCCATGTTTGGGATTAAAACATTGCAGGAAGAAACAACCCATAGCTTCCTACTAAATTTGTGAAAAAAATCATCATCCTCTCAGAGTAACAAACCCTCGCAGTATAAACATATAGCCATACAACAGGTTAAACAAACCATAAAATAACAGTGGCCGACCTGTGTCACTTCAGTTGAGAGCTCCATGATTTGATACAGTGGAGATTCAGATACGCAGTCACTAACTTTATGCAAACAAACAAAGTACAACCAAAGCTAAGTGAGGGGCAGAACTACGCCCTCATCTTTTAAATAGAGAAGGGATGGAGGTCGCCATAACTGCATATCGTGCAGCTACCCAAGTGCTAGGAGATCTCTAGCAGAGATGGTGAGGCCGCCTGCGAGGTGCAATGGAGAGGCCAGCAGGAGTAATCACGGCCGGGTTTCACCCGAGGTTTATTCACTCAAGTACTGAGAAGGGCTATAACCCATGGTAGTGCCCATAGGCGGTGGGTTTTACTAAAGTCCTAGGAGCCAAGTAAGCTCAAGAATACCCCCAAGTTAGGTGGTATAGTAGAAGTGTGTGTGTGCCATTTAACCAAAAGATACCAATGCCTTACCAAGCCTTTAGTAGTTATGAAGGGCCAAGTCCCATAGTGGAGACTCAAACACTTTGAAGCTTTTTTTAAAAGAAGGAGCAAATAAGTTAGGAATATATTAAGTAACACAGTGTGTGTGTGTGTGTGTGTGTGTGTGTGTGTGTGTGTGTGTGTGTGTGTGTGTGTGTGTGTGTGTGTGTGTGTGTGTGTGTGTGTGTGTGTGTGTACCCACCCTGTCCCAGGCACCAAACACAATGAGTCAATAGTAGGCGCATTGTGAATGGGCCTACTTCCTTATTAGAGAAATCAGATTTTCTCGGCGGTTAAAGTGTAACACAGGCCAGTCATGCCGAGTAAGGGATTGTAAGATTGAGTTTAGAATCTCTTTTTTGTTAAAACCGTTATGATAATATTTTCCTTATTATTAGTTTAATATCTTCCTAGGCAAGGAGATAGTCGGAAGAGGAGTAGATGATCAAATACAACAGGCTGATACAAGAGCTAATAGCCGCCTTGTGAGGCCTATTACTATTCCTTTTAATGAATTTCATAGGTGGCAGTTTCAGGAGATCCCTTTTCCATACAAACCTTAGGTCAAAACCTCCGACAGAAGGAATATGAAGAGAGATATAAAGGTTAAGGAATTGTACCGATGTGCAAAAAGGCCCATTGGGTGTTATGAACCCATGTAAAGACGTAGGTTCAATCCTTAGGTAGAGAGGATAAATCAGACAAATTTCTCTAAGGAAGGCTTTATTGTTGATGCTTAATAAGTCATCCATATACCTGTAGGTATGTCCGAACTGTGAAAGATTATCTTTGCAAGATTCCATGGCTTTGAGAAACCATTTTTATTCGAATAAAGCAAGGTAGATTACACATAAGTGGAGAACATGAGAACCCCATGGGGATGCCTAGGCATTGGTTAAAACATAGACCCCCAGAAATGATAGTACAATTATTAAGCAGCCATGAGATGTAAAGCCAAAGCTTAATTGTTGATGCTTAATAAGTCATCCATATACCTGTAGGTATGTCCGAGCTGTGAAAGATTATCTTTGCAAGATTCCATGGCTTTGAGAAACCATTTGTATTCGAAGAAAGCAAGGTAGATTACACATAAGTGGAGAACATGAGAACCCCATGGGGATGCCTAGGCATTGGTTAAAACATAGACCCCCAGAAATGATAGTACAGTTATTAAGCAGCCATGAGATGTAAAGCCAAAGCTTCTCTTCGTCGAAGTGTAAGGGGTGTATAGAGTGAGTTTTTTTAATCCACCTGGGTTTCTTGGAGAGTGAAATGTCAAAAAGATCCTTTTTTCTAGTATTGGAGAAGGCCATTTTTATCACATTGGCTAGAACATTCTTAAGGCCAAGAACCCCGTCAAGGGGGATGTTTTTGTACCACTGTGTGATATCTACAGAAAAAATGTGGAAGATTTGTTTTGGGAGGTTAAGAGAGGCCTCAGTGGAGTTTTTTGTTAACCAAAAGGGGTTGTATTGAATTTGTAAGAAGTCATGGCAGATTTTCTGTTTTGTGGCACAAATAAGTTCTAACTCATCTAGAACTAGTTCAAGGAAAAGTGTAATATCCTTAGTGATATCAGTAAAGATATCATTGGAAGCATCAGATATCCATCTAAACTTATGCTTATGTAACTTATAGGTGGGAAATAACACCGGTAATTTAGTGCTATGTATGCAATACCCTAGATTCCCTAAGTATCTAGAGATACAACTGGTAACAGTTTGTAATGAGGAGTTAATCTAATGAACTCTTTCCCAGAGACACGATCATGGGCAACCATCCATGCTAAGTTTTTGCAGATAAGAGTGGGACAATTAGAGCTTTATCAAGACCGACTACGAACCATTTGTTAGAGATTTTTTGAAAATCAAGAGCAAGCTATGATGTTAGCCAAGAGTTATCAGTGGATACCCATTTTCTAGGAATTTGTGATATTTTTTGAAAGAAGCATTCTTCCACCAATTTTGTTAAGTCTAGTAGGACTGTATTCTCCAGTCGGAGAGAACTGACGAGGTCAGTTAAGCAGCTTAGTACGGCTGCTAGAGCGAGATAAGGATTTTTGGGAGAGCTAGGTATGTGATTGAGCCAGTGGGGCCAAGATTCTTTGTATTTTTTTATTCTTAATAATGCTAAGATCACAAGTACAAACGTGCATACCATATGAATCAAAGTTCTTGCAGAATGTGGTAAATTGATAGCAAGTACAATCGGGAATAGATTCATGTTGAAGAAAACCATTATTATAAACAAATTTTTTGATGGGTTGTTGGTAAATCCAACCAATGAGAACAGTATACAGTAATTTGTGATTGCCAAAAAGTAAGTCAAAGCACTCACAAAAAAGAGCTTTAGGTTGTATTCAATTAAGAAGTACATTGTGGAAGAGACAGTGTATCTACAGATATTGTCATGGTTAGGAGCAACTTTGCTGAGAGACCTTCGTCCGCAAGGTCTTGAAGTAACCTGCAAATCATCAAGGTTTCATATTCAAGAAAATTTCTAATGCAGGAGTTTTTGCATCTTCCCCTAGTGTAGCTATGAGCCTTCCCTCGATTGGAGGAAGAGCTAGGAGTTAAAAAGATGTAAAAGAGTTGGGGGTAGTAAGAGAATTGGGTCTTTCAAAGCAGGGGAACCATCCTCATCAATACAGGTTTGAGTAAGTTAGAAATGATCTTTACACCTTTGTAGTTAGCATAGGTAGTTAGGTAAATTCTTGGTTCATCAGATTTCAGCTCTTTCAACATGTCCAGCATTAATCCCTGAAAAATGTAAAAGGCAATCTTAGCAATTACAATTTGTTTAGCTTGGCCACCCAACCAAGAGCAAATAAGTGAGAGGTGAAAATCCACTAGTTTTTTGGGGAAGAGTAGGTCAAGATGGTTGAGAATAAACCAAATGGTATGATCAAACCACATGATGCTGGTTTCGCAGGAAGCACATTTAACATAGGGCTTGAAAAACATTCTAGATGGATTCAGTGTAGAAGTCCGGGTTACTTTTAGCAAACTCAATGTTCCCTTTAGTACGGATGTATAGGCCAGTATTGAAAGGGCATTTAGAATGGTCAATCAGATTGAGAGAGAAGGGTGCTTTGATGAGATCTCCTTTGTCAAGAAATTGTCCACCTTTTAAGATCTTGAGTCTACAATCTTTGACAGTTGAGGCAGGGAGGTTGACAAGGTACACCCAGGTTTCAATCAAAATGGGTGCTAAAAAGGCTTTGTTGGGAAGAACCCAAAGCTGATGGTCTACACCAAAGGACTCGATTTCAGTCTGTCTAATAGGTAAGAAAGGAAAAACTTTAGAGATTTTTGGCACCATTTCCAAGAGGTTGGAGTCATTGAGGGAACAAAGATTACTCTGGAATTCTTTGACTGCTTCAAGAGCAGCACTATCCCTACAAAAAATACCACCGGTTTGAGGGATAGTCGGGGTAGCAGGTGTACAAACAAAGTATGGATTGAGGCTGCACAACTTCCTTAAAAAAGTTAGACAGATCAGCTCCATAAGAGGAGAAAAGGGCAAGCTCCTTTTGGTATTGTAGAGAGAGTATAGGAAGTTGTGCAACATACTAAGTAATCAAATTTACTCCTTTCTAGGAGTCCTTGTCTAAGGTAGCCAAAATTTTAACCCAACCATTAAAAGACAGCATGTGTAAGATAGACATTTTCTTGTATGAAGCAAGAGCTGAGTCATAAATTAGTTAAGAAGCATCCAAGCTGTTAATACATCTGAGAACAAGAGATGTGGCTATAGAGAGGGGCTCAGAGGTCAATTCCAATCCTTGTGAGAGAGCAAGAGTCTATAGTACACCAAAAAAGGTAAGTGAGGAAATGTTTATTTAGAGTAGTGGGTAATACAATCCTTGGCCTTTTCTAGGAAGGAAGGGTCTGGTTCTAATTGCGAACGCATTTTTTGGGTTATGGTCTTTAAGGTACAACTTAATTTGTTCGATAATCTTTGTATGATTCTCAGGGATGTGTTTTACACTCATGCAAGCAGTCATTCTAAAAGTTTTGTGGTCCTGAAAGGAAATATAACAATATGAATAAGATCAGTTGCAGTAAGTTGGGCCTACAAACCTAAAACCAGCAAAGTCAAAGACTATAATAGCCATGAACAGGAGACTAGAAAAATAGTCTAAGAAGGACCACCTAACACTAGTCAACCAACGAAGGGATTATAGACTGTGGGTCAATCCTAGAACTAAATTTCAAGCTAAGTTTCCAAAGCCAGCATCCCAATTTTTCCAAAAAGAGAAAACCTCATGTATAGGATGTGTGTGTAGCTGTTTTACCATAATTAAAATGACATAATTGAACTTTTTACATTCAATACAAAATAAATGAAAAGATAAGTACAAAAGTAACTCGGTCTTAGAATTAATTTTGTATAATGTTTGTAAGAATGAAGCGTCATTCCAGTATACAAAGTGACAGAAGAACTTCCCAAGTAGTAAGTGAATTTGTAATCCAGTGTAGGACAGCTAACCAAAGCCAAAGAAAACCTTCCAAGACAAGATAGAGTCCTTACCTGCATCCATCCAAACAAGACAACAGATATGTTAGCCTTGGATGTGTTTCACAGGTATCAATGGACTATACCAGTTGTTATCCATGTCGATCTTAAAAACTTTTATTCAACTTTGTACAAGCTTAGTCCATAATAAATGTTTTAATTGAAAAAGGAACCCAAAACTTCTATTTATAGAAGAGTTTTACATCATTTTGATTAGAAGGACATTACCCCTTCTAATCCAAGTGTCAAAATCCCCCCATATTTAGTACAGTTCATCTTTTAGTGAAAGCACTAGTTAGTGTAGTAGGTTTAAATAAAAAATCTCCTTTAGTAGTCACAATCCAGCCATAGGCTATTCTAATGTTTGTTTTTGGGCAATGTTTTTAGGCCCATCATGTTACCAACACTTACCATATTTTGTAAGTTAACCAACCTTAATCATCATTTCGGGCAACCCAGGTAGGAAGAAGCCCTTGCACAATCCAATTTTCTTTTTATGTTACACAATATGCAATCTTATATGAGAATGTAAACAGGAGATTATTTGAAGAAATTTCCACATGCTGGTTTCTGCCATTTAACTAATAACCAAGAGAAGTGGTGTTACCATCAAACACCCATAAGTGGCAGGTTTAGGCTCAATTTACACCAAAATTAACAAGATCATAGCGCCTATGTAGCAGTCGAAAGGCAGTGTAATAGCCAGACCTTAGGGAACCATCACATAAGTAATCATGGTGACAACCAATACCATAGTGATGTAAATGGTAAACCATCTCTTTTTTTCAAGACACTCCTAACCATTCATCAGCAATTAACAACAACAAAAAAAAAACAAAGTAAAGGGGCCAAGTAATCTCTAGTGAGCCAGCAGATAGAATGTAAACTATAGCCCTTAATATAAAGCCATGTTTCAAAACAGTGACAGTATGCTTCCCGGCCAAAAAATACTCATTATAGGTGTGTGGAGGGTGAAGCAACACCCCCCTTTCCAATCTCTCCATCAATAAAATATCATGAGTTTTACCCCGTCATAGAGTAATAGTCATGCAACAAGGCATAAAACAGCCTGCCATCCTGCAACCAAGATTAGTAGGCAAGCAAAACAATATATATCCTTGTTCGTACCGGTTTCCAGGGCAGAAAAACAACAGTCCTAGCCAACCCAGTGATTAGACCATCGACCCATTAGGTGGTTTTTTTAAAATCAGTTATTAGCATTGACGGTAGTTTGTGAACCATCAATAATCACGAGACGCAAAGCACCGCCATGTTTGGGATTAAAACATTGCAGGAAGAAACAACCCATAGCTTCCTACTAAATTTGTGAAAAAAATCATCATCTTCTCAGAGTAACAAACCCTCGCAGTATAAACATATAGCCATACAACAGGTAAAACAAACCATAAAATAACAGTGGCCGACCTGTGTTACTTTAGTTGAGAGCTCCATGCTTCAATGCAGTGGAGATTCAGATACGCA
The DNA here is from genome assembly GCF_014529385.1 of Adiantum capillus-veneris. Taxonomy (NCBI): domain Eukaryota; kingdom Viridiplantae; phylum Streptophyta; class Polypodiopsida; order Polypodiales; family Pteridaceae; genus Adiantum; species Adiantum capillus-veneris. Next base: position 147,588,211 of record NC_140935.1, read on the forward strand.
GTCACTAACTTTATGCAAACAAACAGAGTACAACCAAAGCTAAGTGGGGGCAGAGATGCGCTATCACCTTTTAAATAGAGAAGGGAGGGAGGTCACCATAACTGCATATCATGCAGTTACCCAAGCGCTAGGAGATCTCTAGCAGAGAATGTGAGGCCACCTACGAGGTGCAACGAAGAGGCCAGCAGGAGTATTCATGGCTGGGTTTCACCCGAGGTTTATTCACTCAAGTACTGAGAAGGGCTATAACCCATGGTAGTGCCCATAGGCAGTGGGTTTTACTAAATTCGTAGGAGCCAAGTAATCTCGATAATACCCCCAAGTTCGGTGGTACAGTAGGAGTGTGTGTGTGCCATTTAACCAAAAGATACCAGGAATTTATTAACTAACATAGTGTGTGTGTGTGTGTGTGTGTGTGTGTGTGTGTGTGTGTGTGTGTGTGTGTGTGTGTGTGTGTGTGTGTGTGTGTGTGTGTGTGTGTGTGTGTGTGTGTGTGTGTGTGTGTGCACGCGCGCGCGTGCATGCGCATGCGCAATTGTGGAAAACAATGTTACTCAAGCAAATTAGGTCCCAGGATGGAAGCTTGGGCTCATAAACATGCTCTTGAGTATAGACAAGATGACACAAGTTCATAATTAGAGAAGATGACACAAGTTCATAATTACATCACTGCACTCAAGGAACACAAACTTGGATGATTTTGTATTGAGAGACGGGCCTCTTTTATACCAGGCCATACACTAGTACATTGCATGTGGGTTTTATGCTCCTTTCTCTTCTTCACTCTCTACCAAACTCACCACAAACTTCAATATTTTTTATAGCTATTTGGAGCTCAGATGAGTGTGTGATAGCCAACTAGGCTAGAGCAAGTCAACCCATAGATGTCTTACATCATAGCAAAAAAGACGCATATGGCAATGCAAATTTGCTGTAAAAAAATGCATGGAGAGGTTAAGAAATCTATGAACGCACGACATCTGCTGTGAAATGTGAAGAATACAGATATGTGTGTGCTCGACATGTTATGCGAGGAAGGAGAATGCAAAGTGTTTGGGTGGAGCTCTCAGTAAGGATTGGAATGCCTCACTACTCCTTATTGATCTATATTACCAACAATGAATAGAGATAATGCTAGTAGTATGATTAGTGATATAAGTGTCTGTCGACCAATTGACCTCAACCCAAACAATATTCCACTTGAAGGCCAATGTGGCCCAAGTGGCCTATGTATGTACATATGTACACTCGTGAAGCAATCCTATGGCTTCACTCTGCACCCATGCAATGTGAAAACTGCTCGAAAGGTAGACTCTTCCTGAGAGCATGTGCAGCGTATGAACCTTGACTAGCTCAATGAGCTTGCTAGACGATATATTGTGTATCACATGATAACCACTTTCTATGTGTTTGGACTTGGAGTGAAACACGGGGTTCTTCACTAATGCAATCACACTCTTACACAATGCAACACTCAAGTGTGATTAATGCCAAGGTCTTCCACTAGGAAAGCTAACCACACAGCTTTCTTGTTAGCATCAGAAACTTCCACATACTCTACCTCTGTGGTGGAAGATGACGTGCAATTATGGAGACATGATCTCCATGACATGAGTGCTCTAGTAAATAGAAAAACATAGCCTGATGTAGATCTCCAACTATCTACATAACCCGCAATGGATGCATCACTATAGCATTTGTCTGGCATACCTTTTAGAGATTTCAAAATGTTTTGAATTGGTTCTCAATGCTTTCTGCCAAGTTTTGCCACCATAAATATGCTAATCACTCCTACTCCAAAAGTAGTGTTTGATCTCATGGCTACCATGGCGTACGTAAGACTACCAATTGTTGAAGAATATGGCACTTTGGTCATTTCCACTTTCTCGACATGAGATTTGGAAGAAAACTTCTTGCTATGTTTTTCATATGCATGCATTGGGGTACTTAATGTAGCCTCCCCCCCCCCCCCCCCCCCACATATTAAAATGTTGCAAGACCTTGTGGATATATGTTTCCTAAGACAACTCTACTATTCCACGTTTTCTATCCCTCTTGATACACATACCAAGAAAGTATCTTGCATCTCCCAAATCCTTAATATCAAATTGCATGCTAAGTGACTGCTTCAAGATGGAAATCTTGTCTTTAGACTTCTTGAAATTGATTATATCATGGACATAAAGTATCAGGATGATAAGTGAACCATCGTTCAAATTTTGGGTATACAAGCAGTGATATTGATGGCTCCTTTCATACCATTGGGACCGCATCTACTTGTCAAACTTCATGTACCATTTCCTTGACCTTTTTTTTTGTAACACAATGCCTTATGCAATCTACACACTAGTTTTGCCTCATAGGCTTTTGAGGTCTGACTTCAAAACCCTTTGGTTGTTTCTTGTAGACATTTCCATCAAGATCCCCATGAAGGAAAGCAATCTTCACGTCCATCTGGACAAGTTCCATGTCCTTAGTGGCTACTATTCCATGTCCTTAGTGGCTACTATTCCATGCACAAGAAGCAATGTTGTCCTTTTAAATACCGGACAAAAAATCTCATCAAAGTCCATGCCTTTCTTCTGCTTGAATCTTTTAGCAACCAATCTTTCCTTATACTTAGGATCAAGATCTTCTATAGTGTACATTTTCTTACACAACAATTTGCAAAACAAGGATTGGAAACTTTGTCAGTTCCCAAGTTTCCTTTACCATAATTGAGTTATACTCAGATTGCATTTCCTGCTCTCACTTCAAGCTAGCTTCCATCTCAATAGCCTCTTGATAGTAGTAGGTACAATTTTTGCAGTCATTGACCAATAGATAGTCTACTCCTGGTTGAAACTACTCATGGACAAGAGGTACAAATGTAGATCTCCTAACTCCTTAATTTCTGGACTATGCTCTCTGAGGAGCATCACTACCTCTCTCTGGAGAATTACTGGTGGTAGGTACATTGCTAGTAGATTGAGTTGTTTTGCATAATGAGGTGGTCCGGGGCGGGCAACGAGAAGAGCAACCTCTAGACACCTTCAAGGCTCCCGTGCTGCTCAATGGGGCTGGGGCACAACACAACACAAACCAAAACAACAAACCCACAGCCAAATCCCAACTACACAAGGGGCACCACCTAGTTTAAGAGCGAACTAGGACGCAAAAGAGGAGAATCGTTAGAGCAACCCACAAACAAGCAAGGAATTTACACTAACCCTAACACCAATGGAACACTCTCACACACTAAAACACGAGAGAGAGAGAGAGAGAGAGAGAGAGAGAGAGAGAGAGAGAGAGAGAGCGAGATGGTGTACAACTTAGCTTCAACTTTATATTTTGCACAAAAAGGAACTTAGAGCTTGCGGAATCAAGTGACAAGATTTGGTTATAGCATCACTAGCACATTGTCTTAGGGTTATGGGAGCCCTCTCACCATCCACCCTCTTACAATGGTAGCCAAACAATAGCCAATGAATCACAAGCAACAAAACAACAACCTTCAATGAAACAAGTCACCTTATGAAGCTGAATGAGTTTGCCAAGCCAAATTGGAGGAGAAGCGTGAGCCTTTGGACATGAATTGCACCCAAAACTACCAATTCATTGATGTTGGGGTAGATACAACAATGGTAGGAAGAATATCTTCTACTCGCACTCACTCAAACTAGCTCAAGCTTTTCTATGCACCAAGGTGATGGTGTATAGAAAGCTTACTCTCTCTTTACAACCAAGATAGAACTGGCGTGTGCTACGCTCAATCTAGTGTGCAATGGTATAGTGATGTCTTTTACAAGAAGGAATGGGTTCTATTTATAGGTTTTAGAAGCCTTGATTAGGATTAAGCCTAATCAATTTTATTAGGAAAGATCAAGGATTATGAATTTTTATGAATTTCAAATGAGAATGGGGTCTCTCTTTTCTCTTGAGTCACATGGATGTGGGCTCAAGTAAGAGAATTATTGATGTGGTGAAAGGAGAGAAACTTCCATGGGAGTGAGTGAATTTGGTTTACTTGTACGGTTGCCTACTCCATATGTTGATAGTGTGGGTGCATTTTTACAAGAGAAGTTAGTTGTTAGTGGTAATAATCACTAGAATTGTTAGTGATACATTTACAACGGGTAGGATGAGTTGATTTGATGAAGGAAGAGGGGTGAATTAAAAGAGAATCATTGAGATGGTGAAGCTTTGAAGAAGCTTGAACTCACCCTTGTGTAGATTGTGGAAAAAATGACCGCTGGTCTTCTTCTTCTTCTTCGCTTCTTTACGCCGCCGCCACGGTTGACCACCACGATGAAAAGAGGATTTGTTGATGAAAAATCCTCAATTTGCAGAAGTTATCATGGTTAAGATGCTGAATTTTAGACATTTTTAGGAGAGGTAAATGAAATTGTAACATAGAAGCAATAGAGAGAGACATGGAGAGGGTGTATGTATGTAGAGGTTCATAAAAGAACTATAGGGATGAGAGAGAAGGGTAATGGTGAAGAGGGTGGGAGAAGCCATGGAAATTGCAGGTTTGAGTGAGGGAAGGAGAGGGAGGAATGTGTAAGAGTGAGTAGGTGTGTGGAAAGGTGAGAGAAGACTAAGGGCTACTTGTGAGAAAAGTGGGCAAACTGGGGTCCACTCAAAAAATCATAGCTCACCGCTGGTAGCTCCAAAAATCATGAAAAAATTTGAGGTGATTATTCAGAGCGTGGGCTACATTTTCTCTTTTGACCACCGCTCCAAATTCGGAGTGGAGATAGGTGCCAAAATTCTCACCAAAAAGCCTGTTTTTATGCCTGCAAAAGTCTTTTAGTGGTCCCCTCCTTTGTTGAATTTGTACAATGCATCCAAGAGTGAGCCCCTCCTTTGTCATATTATAATACAAAGCATCCAAGTTGCCCTTGACCCATGCATGGAGGAGGATTATTGGTGAATAAATAAATATATACATGGTGGGACTAGTGTATGGACTATTCATGGACTTTAGCTCAATGAGCACATGGTGTTAGAATAATGAGTAAAAATAATAATAAAAATATGGAGGAGTTATGGATATGGAAAGATATTGGAATCATATGATATGGTCCCTCCTTGAATTATTTTGGGTGAAAGAGAAAAAGGTATGCAAGTAAATAATATAATAAACGTAACCAATGAGTAGAAATCAATTTTTTGTTTTCACGAGGGTGAGGGTGAAAATGTGGGAGTGATTTGTATAAAGGAAAAATATGAGGTTAGAGTATGTACATATTGGCAAAAAATATAATTATGGTGTAAGAGGATGAAAGAAGGTGTACATAGGTTTAATAAAACACACACCTAAGTAGAAATATTTAAATAAAATACCAAAATAATAATAAAAAATCCCTATATTTAGGCCATATATACAATGAAATATTTACACACAAAGAGGCCATAATATACTTTTATTTTTTTACTTTTTTGGCTCAACTAGCCCAGTGACTAGCTAGCTGAGGGTTTTTAAGAAGATATGGGAAAAGCCCCCTAACTCACACACGCCTATGTACAGTGAAATGGTAGGGATAGCCATAGCGTTTGGGTGAATTTGGTAGGGTGGAGTAACTTAGTATGGCAATTATGGAGAGCCGAAAAACGGCTATCATTAGCCCTCCCCCAGGATGATGGTATATTCATGTACCATCATAGAGCATCTTTTCCAAAGAGAGTGCTTCAGAGTCCTTGACGAGATCTTCATTGTTTGGCCCCTCAGAATTTTTGATGGAGTTACACTCATGCTTCATGTAACAATACTTACATGAGACAACGGCCTTTGGACAGATCTTTGGTAGATCCTTTGGTAGAAGGTGACTGAAATAGGGCTTCAAGCGATACCCGTTTACCTTCCTGGAGTGCTCTTTACCATTCAAGTCCATAAGCTGATAGTAATTAGAATTGAAAGCCTTCTTGACTATGTATGGCCCTTGCCATCTAGTTTCAAACTTGGCATCAAAACAATTGTCAAGTCGATTGTCATACCTTAGCACAAGCTCTCCTTCCTTGATGCCTTTGTCCTTCAGTTTCTTGTCGTGCGTTTCTTTCGCTTGTGTGGCTTTCCTCTTGTAGCACTCATATGCTGCTTCTCTTTTCCACTCAAGCTCCACTAACGTAAGAAGTCGATCCATCCATACCTCTTGATCATCTTGTGCTCCTTTGCCATGAAGTCGCATTGTTGGAATGTTGAGCTCGATAGGCTGCAAAGCCTCTTGACCATAGACCAAGTGAAATGGTGTGAACTCCGTGGCTTCCCTATATGTGGTTCGATATGCCCACAAGGCACCATCCAAGAAGTCATCCCATAATTTTTTCTTGTTTTGCACCATCTTTCTAATGATTCCTGCAATGACACCATTAGCCTTCTCCACCAAACCATTTGATTGTGGATAGTATGGTGTGCTATGACGATGTAGAATGTGAAGCTCTTCACAAACTTCTGTGAGCAAGCCCTTCCTAAACCCTAGACCATTATCAGAAACAATCTCCAAAGGTGTGCCAAATCTGCAACAAATGTGATTGTACAAAAACTTGCTAACTGTCCTCTCATTCACTCTTGCCACACTTTGAGCTTCCACCCACCTAGTCATATAGTCTACAGCCACTAGAATGTAGAGTTTACCATTTTTTGTCCTAGGCAGAGGACCTATAGCATCAATGCCCCACTTTTCAAAGGGTCCATTTGCAAGAACTATTTGCCTCAGGCCATGCACCAACCTTCTATTTCCATTTATCTGACAATTGTGACAGCTTTTACACCAATGTTGAACGTCCACATGCAAGCTTGGCCAAACATACCCCGCAAGCAAAATCTTCTTCAAAGTTGATTCTTGGGCAAAATGACCACCACATGCCTCTTCATGCAAACCTTTTAGAATGGCTGGAATTTCCTCGATAGTTTGTACTCTTCTGCACACTTGATCCTTCCATTTTTGATAGAGGGAGCCTTCTAGGAAGAGATAGAAACTTGCCTTCTTCATGAGTCTCCTCTTCTGAGCCTTCATGAAGTCTTGTGGAAACTCACCCTCCAAAATGTAGCCAATAATGGGAGCCAATGACTCCAATCCCTGGTATCTCGGTTGCTTGACAGCTGCTGCCACCATGATGACCTGCACTTCTCTCTCAACACATGTAACGTCTTGTTGTGCAAGTAAATCGGCATCTTCATTTTGTTTCCTCGGAATATGATATAGTTGCACTTCTTCAAACTGATTAAACATCTTACGAATGGCATGAACTTTTGTCCTTAAGCTTTCATTCTTGCATGCCCAAATGCCTAAAATTTGTTTAACAATGAGAAGTGCATCTCCCTTTACCATGAGACGTTTTATCCCTTGGCCAATGCACATCTTTAAACCATGAAGTAGTGTGTCGTATTCTGCTTCATTGTTGCTAGTTGAACCTGGTAGATTGACCTTCTCTTTCATGACCACCTCTCCACTTGGGTTGAGCAACACTAGCCCTCCCCCTGCTTTCCTTGTGGCTCGTCGAAAAGCTCCATCAAAGAACAAGATAAAAGCATTGGGAATACTTTTTGGTGGTGGCAATGGTAGGGTCTTTACTTGAGGCACCTTAATTTCCTTCTCATGTACCCTATAAGTGAGAATCCCTGCCAGTTGTGCACGCACACTATCTTCAACCTTGAAAGAGTATTGGAACTCTTGCAACTCCATAATCTACTTTGAGATCCTAGTACTAAGATTCATTTGAGATGACACCCAAGGGAACAAATTTTCTTCAGTGAGAATTACAAAAGGTTTTGGTAGCAGGTAGGATCTAAACTTTCTCACCGCAAACATGAGAGAAAGCATCATGAGTTCTGCTTCTGTGTAGTCTCTCTCCAAAGCATTCATGACCCTACTAGCAAAGTAGATGGGTCGCATCCTTGTACTATGGGGATCTTGTTGTAGCAACACAACACCAATTGTTTCCCTTCCAACACTAGAGCTAACAAAGAATGTGTACTCCCAACAAGGAGGCATGAGTGTTGGTAGCTCGGACAAAATGACTTTAATGTTACAAAAATACTCTTCAAGCTCATCAGACCATGCAAATTCTACTTGTTGTGTCAACTTTTGCAAAGGATGAAGCAACTCCGAGGCTAAGTGAATGAAGCGTGACATATACTTCACCTTCTGAATGAAAGACATGACCTACTTAAGACTCTTCGGTGATGGGAGCTCAATAAGAGCCTTTTCCTTTGAAGAATCCACCTCAATGCCTTTATAAGAAACCTTGTGACCGAGCAAGATCACTTCATCCTCACCTATGTGGCACTTGTCGGGGTTGAGTTGACCTCCCATGTCGTAGAGCTTCTTTAAACCTTCTTCTACCCTTTGTAGATGCAATGATTTTGAGCTATAAATGCAGAAACCATCAATGAACACCCTAATTGACTTTCCAAAGAATGCTTGAAACACCATGTTCATGAAACGTTGGAATGTTGCAGGAGCATTTGTCAGACCAAATGGCATGACTCTAAAAGCATAACAACCCCAAGGAGTGATAAAGATTGTTTTCAATTGATCTTCCAATGCGATACCTATTTGAAAGTAGCCTGAGTAGCTATCACACACAGTGTACTTCTCATGACCAGCTACCTCATTTAGTATCTCATCCTGAAATGGGAGGGGAAAGTGATCTCTTTTGTTGCCTCATTGAGTGGACGGTAATCCACACACACCCTCCACTTTCCGTTTTTCTTAGGAGTGACAACAATGGGAGAGACCCACTCTAAATTCTCCACTGGATAAATGAAACATGCTGCTAGAAGCTTTCTTACCTCCTTGAGTAAAGCCTGCTCCTTGATGACTCCTAGCCTTCGTAGCTTCTGAGCCTTAGGTGTGGCCTCTGGCTTCAACTCAATTTTGTGTTGAACAGCATCTACTCCACGCACATCGGTGTAGTCTTTAGCAAAAAGCCTAGGAAATTTCCTTAGCACACATTTGAACTCCTCTCTTCATCCTTTTAAGTGTTGTAGATAGTATACCTTCTAGCAACTTCCTCAGGCAAAGAGTCAAACCAAGTGCTAGCATCTTTCCTAAGGACCACCTCAAACATTTCTACACGTTCTTGATCAGTTACTATCCTCTTGATACGGCAAGACATCTTGAAATTCGCTAGAAATAATTCTGCATCCTCTCCATGCTCTCCAAAGAAAAGAGGATATCCATACATTTGGCGTTGGCTCTCCATTGAATTGATTTCAAAGTGACGCGTTTTTGTTTTTTCTTTCTTTAAAAGATTTACACAATAATATTTTCTAAATTGCAATCTATTCTACAACAAAATAAAAATATTCACATCAAATGACCTATGATAATCAATAAGAGGTAGAATGACAGGGTTTGGTGACGCGAGAATTTCTCCTACTCTTTGGGCACCAAACATGAATACCATACGTTGTTGAAAATGGATTTTTCTACTAATTGCAATGTTTACTCTAATGTGTGGAGTGAAATGAAAGGGAAAAACCTGTATTCCTCGGCCATTATCCATGGTCTATGCATGACCTAATTCTTAAAACAAAACAAAAATATAGACGTCCAAATTAAGGTCGTACCTAATGAGAGGCAAAATAAAAGGATTTACTGATGCGTTTATCTCTACCAACCTAAGCGGACCTAAAATTCTACGAATTACTCGCTGAAATTGCAACTTGGTACTAACAATTATGTGTACCTTTTGCCTTGCAATGGGAATGAAGTGATCATACAAATTCTCGTGATTCATGCAAGCTACTTGATTATGCTAAAGGTTGAGCCTTCACAAAACATACACAAGTCTGTCCTCAGTGGGGGCACCAAAATTGAGGCGGTCCGGGGCGGGCAACGAGAAGAGCAACCTCTAGACACCCTTCAAGACTCCCGTGCTGCTCAATGGGGCTGGGGAAAAAACACAACACAAACCAAAACAACAAACCCACAGCCAAATCCCAACTACACAAGGGGCACCACCTAGTTTAAGAGCGAACTAGGACGCAAAAGAGGAGAATCGTTAGAGCAACCCACAAACAAGCAAGGAATTTACACTAACCCTAACACCAATGGAACACTCTCACACACTAAAACACGAGAGAGAGAGAGAGAGAGAGAGAGAGAGAGAGAGAGAGAGAGAGAGAGCGAGATGGTGTACAACTTAGCTTCAACTTTATATTTTGCACAAAAAGGAACTTAGAGCTTGCGGAATCAAGTGACAAGATTTGGTTATAGCATCACTAGCACATTGTCTTAGGGTTATGGGAGCCCTCTCACCATCCACCCTCTTACAATGGTAGCCAAACAATAGCCAATGAATCACAAGCAACAAAACAACAACCTTCAATGAAACAAGTCACCTTATGAAGCTGAATGAGTTTGCCAAGCCAAATTGGAGGAGAAGCGTGAGCCTTTGGACATGAATTGCACCCAAAACTACCAATTCATTGATGTTGGGGTAGATACAACAATGGTAGGAAGAATATCTTCTACTCGCACTCACTCAAACTAGCTCAAGCTTTTCTATGCACCAAGGTGATGGTGTATAGAAAGCTTACTCTCTCTTTACAACCAAGATAGAACTGGCGTGTGCTACGCTCAATCTAGTGTGCAATGGTATAGTGATGTCTTTTACAAGAAGGAATGGGTTCTATTTATAGGTTTTAGAAGCCTTGATTAGGATTAAGCCTAATCAATTTTATTAAGAAAGATCAAGGATTATGAATTTTTATGAATTTCAAATGAGAATGGGGTCTCTCTTTTCTCTTGAGTCACATGGATATGGGCTCAAGTAAGAGAATTATTGATGTGGTGAAAGGAGAGAAACTTCCATGGGAGTGAGTGAATTTGGTTTACTTGTGCGGTTGCCTACTCCATATGTTGATAGTGTGGGTGCATTTTTACAAGAGAAGTTAGTTGTTAGTGGTAATAATCACTAGAATTGTTAGTGATACATTTACAACGGGTAGGATGAGTTGATTTGATGAAGGAAGAGGGGTGAATTAAAAGAGAATCATTGAGATGGTGAAGCTTTGAAGAAGCTTGAACTCACCCTTGTGTAGATTGTGGAAAAAATGACCGCTGGTCTTCTTCTTCTTCTTCGCTTCTTTACGCCGCCGCCACGGTTGACCACCACGATGAAAAAAGGATTTGTTGATGAAAAATCCTCAATTTGCAGAAGTTATCATGGTTAAGATGCTGAATTTTAGATATTTTTAGGAGAGGTAAATGAAATTGTAACATAGAAGCAATAGAGAGAGACATGGAGAGGGTGTATGTATGTAGAGGTTCATAAAAGAACTATAGGGATGAGAGAGAAGGGTAATGGTGAAGAGGGTGGGAGAAGCCATGGAAATTGCAGGTTTGAGTGAGGGAAGGAGAGGGAGGAATGTATAAGAGTGAGTAGGTGTGTGGAAAGGTGAGAGAAGACTAAGGGCTACTTGTGAGAAAAGTGGGCAAACTGGGGTCCACTCAAAAAATCATAGCTCACCGCTGGTAGCTCCAAAAATCATGAAAAACTTTGAGGTGATTATTCAGAGCGTGGGCTACATTTTCTCTTTTGACCACCGCTCCAAATTCGGAGTGGAGATAGGTGCCAAAATTCTCACCAAAAAGCCTGTTTTTATGCCTGCAAAAGTCTTTTAGTGGTCCCCTCCTTTGTTGAATTTGTACAATGCATCCAAGAGTGAGCCCCTCCTTTGTCATATTATAATACAAAGCATCCAAGTTGCCCTTGACCCATGCATGGAGGAGGATTATTGGTGAATAAATAAATATATACATGGTGGGACTAGTGTATGGACTATTCATGGACTTTAGCTCAATAAGCACATGGTGTTAGAATAATGAGTAAAAATAATAATAAAAATATGGAGGAGTTATGGATATGGAAAGATATTTGAATCATATGATATGGTCCCTCCTTGAATTATTTTGGGTGAAAGAGAAAAAGGTATGCAAGTAAATAATATAATAAACGTAACCAATGAGTAGAAATCAATTTTTTGTTTTCACGAGGGTGAGGGTGAAAATGTGGGAGTGATTTGTATAAAAGAAAAATATGAGGTTAGAGTATGTACATATTGGCAAAAAATATAATTATGGTGCAAGAGGATGAAAGAAGGTGTACATAGGTTTAATAAAATACACACCTAAGTAGAAATATTTAAATAAAATACCAAAATAATAATAAAAAATCCCTATATTTAGGCCATATATACAATGAAATATTTACACACAAAGAGGCCATAATATACTTTTATTTTTTTACTTTTTTGGCTCAACTAGCCCAGTGACTGGCTAGCTGAGGGTTTTTAAGAAAATATGGGAAAAGCCCCCTAACTCACACACGCCTATGTACAGTGAAATGGTAGGGATAGCCATAGCGTTTGGGTGAATTTGGTAGGATGGAGTAACTTAGTATGGCATTTATGGAGAGCCGAAAAACGGCTATCAATAACTGGACTTGAGGCTACATCCTTGATATTCACTTTGCAATACCCAACCTCTTTCACGAGTTGTGTGTGCATCTTTGATTCATTAAAGATCACTTCTAAGGTGCAACTAACTCTCCAAGATTCTCAGTAGATGGGATGATATTCTCCTTATTCATGATCTCTTCTCCTAGACTTTGAAATATGTACTGTTTTTCAAACTAAATGGAGGTTGGCTTACTACTTTCAACCTTAGCAAATAAGGGTGCCAATTGGTTATATCTTTCTCTAACATCAATTTCATGGTCTTAGATATTCTCTTAACTATGGTTTAAATAAGCATGATGATTTTAAAGTTGATCTCTATTTAGGTATCCGTGTTTTAAGGTATATTTTCTCTTTGAATGGCTTTTCCCCTTTTGAAACCCTACAAAGGGTGTATGATTTCTTCTTTGAAGAGTTGGGGACCTAGCTTGTGCTAAAAAATATCACGTTGTTTGTGCTTTCCTGATCCTCAACCTTGTCCTTGACATACTTATATCATAAAAGGCAATAACTTATTGAGAAATAGCATGCGCATGTTTTTCAAAGATACTTTGACCATCTTTTTTGCTCAACCTCAAGATACTCTACCGTGCTACCCAAATCCTTAAAAGACTCCCTTTATCTACTGAATGATCACTTTTGGCATTAAAGCTCTAAATGACAGGACCTTGTGCTTAGACATTATGATGATTTGCTTACGAGCTTTGAATAGAAGGACTTAAATTCTTTTTTATTGTTCCTTATTCTAGTGCATTAAATGGGATCATACATAAGCAAAGGTAGGTAACAAATAGGGATACACCCTATCACTCTCTATATACTTGCATCACTTGAATGTGATGGTACATTGCATAGTTTTGAGTTCTCCTTACACTTGACATATGTGAATTTCATGGCCTTTTTCATGGATGTTGTTTTGAGATATGATCACTAAAAACTTTGAATGATGAAGGCTATTGAATTAGATAACTTGAAGGATGGATTCTTTTGACTTTCTTTAGAAATTTGAAAAAGTTTTTTTTTGTCTCTCAATAAATAACTAACATTTAATTTTCTTTCTCTAGAAAATTATAATGGTTTTTTGCTGATATTAAGAACCTAGTTTATGGCTTGAGATGCTAACTTTTGGTTTTTTTTTTTTTTTTTCTAAAGTGTTTTGATTGCAACGAGAAAATGGTATGGCATGGTTTCATGGTTTTTGAGCTATTGGAATAAACAAAAAATTAATTTTTTGGTTACATCTGGACAAGTCATACATTGGTTTCTCTTTTTTTTAAAGGCTAGCTTAACAATTAGTAAAGTCTTATGATCAGAGTCATGAGCTCTTGTCAAGATTGTTGAAAATCTCAACTCGAGGAGGATGTGTTTCAACTACTACCTCATGATACATCTTTAAGATTATATGACTTGAAAATAAATGGTATGGTTTCTCATAATGATGACATGCATTCTCTTAAAAGATAAAGGCTCATTTTGTGGAATTTGGTTAAGGGATGAAATCATAGGTCTTGATTTCCTTCTCGAGGGATTCACTCTGTATACAAATTGGGACGCCACCTACGAGCGGACAACTTTAATAAGACCCCTATATACGACTCATATTAGGAAATATGACCCCCCTTTCTATGCTTATACGACAATCAATGCAAAAAACTATCATACCCCTATCTTACATATAAAATTTGGGTCTCACATGATCTAAGGTCTCTGTCAAACGTATCCGGACGGCCATGCACCGCAGTGAGCTGGACCAATCCTGCATTCCGCCTTCCCAAATGTTTGTCACATGGAGCGGTGGACAAGCTTCCCTTATGGTGAGCTGGAAGCCATGTCATGGGCGTGCTACGAAGATTTGTGTCCGAGGGGTCTATGCTGCCTAGTCCCTCCCATCCTACACAACAACCAATCAAAGTGCAAATGCACACAGAACTTGTCAGGCTTTGTTGAAAAGGTGACCACCTCATGTGACTGCTCTGATGGACATGGTGTTTTCTTGTGCAAAAAGCACCCGATCATTGATAGCCACGGAGGCTGCGTCCGCCGCCCTCATGTGACATGAGCCTAACTGAGTAAAACTATTCAAAGAGCGTGTAGCATAGTGACTGGCAACGTACTAAGAAGCCACTTCTGTTGATAACTAGATGTACCTTCAATGTGCCCTAGTTTGACTTTCAAACTATGTGCCCATTCAACCTGCACTCTAGCTACTCGTCGAATTCTGATCCATAAATTACTCAAAAGACATGGTTATAAAGTTGTGCTAGGTTCTCCGTGTAAATTTGCATCTATACAAACTCTTTATAGCTTTCATCCCTCAACAAATGAAATATAATCACAAAACAAGCAATTGATACAAAGCAGTGTTAGTTCTTGTATGTATCTTTGTAGCTATTGACTCACAAGTTTGAGGGCAGACTCTTTTGGGAAGCCATGATTTTGAAACACAAATACTTCCTCTCGTTTTTCCCTTTTCTCACTTCTCTCTCTCTCTCTCTCTCTCTCTCTCTCTCTCTCTCTCTCTCTCTCTCTCTCCCCCCCCCCCCCATCTCATAAATATAATATCCCCTCCCATATTTTTAAGCTTGGGAGATAAATTATTGTGGGCCTTACCCTAACGTATACGCTTATGTAACTTGTTTAAAAAAAACCCATCCCCTGCACTTACGTGGTGCGGTAAGTTTTACATGGTGAATCCCCCGGGATTTCCTTTTAGCTCTATGATGCTAAAAAGGTCTCCTTTGAAATAGATATTGCTATGATGGTGATGGAACCTATCTAATAATGAAATATTTGGATGATAGGCAGTTCAAGAATGACTCGTGTGCTTGGAGGGTTACGGATATCTGTAAAATTTTCAAGAAAATGTAATTAATTTACCTAGTTGTCAAATCCAATAGGTTGCCTTGCAAGCATTTTCGATGGTTTTTGCCCACTTCGAGAGTTTTTCAACATCATTTGCATTAGCTTATTGAATTTGTACAATGAGCTCGGCAAAGGTATTGTCCTGGGGCTAATCATTAGAATGCAAGCTACTACTTCCAAGTTCTTTTGGAATGATAATTTCGATGTCGCAAAAGATGTGTAAGTTAGCTTTCCTATTTGGTTGTTCAATGAAATTTGGAATTTTGAAATTGGGTTTGAGCTCGTATGAGCTGGGATGCATTGACTTGGGAGGCTAGCTTCAAAGGCCTTGATGGGTGACCAATTGGTGGCTTTATGCAATAAGCGTGTGAAAGTTTTCGAAGTTGTAGAGATTTCCTACGAGGTTTTTTGGTAGATCTAGCTTCAAAAATTCCAAGAAGTTATTTGAGTTCTCTTCCTCAAATGGTAGTCGGGTGGCTAGTGCTAGAATGGCCTAGGCAACATGGGCAATTGACAAGTCATCATTAAGGTTGGGCAGCCAAGGCATTCATAATTGAGGGTAGATGATAGGTTTATGGTGGAGCGGCCGGGGTTAGTGAGATTGGGCGGCCAATATAATTAATAATATTTATTGATTATCTTTTTATTTCCTGCTTGTGCTCTGTGTAACCGACCAAAGAAAATATTTTGAAGCAAGGATTTGGGGGGGGTGTGTGTGTGACTATCCTCTTAAGGACTAAAGGTCCTTGGACGGTTGGCTAAGGAAACTAAATGGTGGCCACACCTTTTTAAGTGATAAAATTAGGTGTGGAAGGGTCTTACAACTTCGCATGCAACGAGCAAAGCTGAGCTGACAACGCGCGAGAAAGAGAGAGGGCGATGGCGACTTGCAGAGGCAGCTTTGGGCCTCTAGCAAGAACAGGGATGTGCCCTACGGTCCTGGGCGACCAGCTTGACAATGGTCTTGAGAATTTTGGCAATGGGTGGCAATGAGCCTTGCTTGTATGCAAGGGAGTGTTCCCACGGTAGGTAGCCGAAAATCCAAAAGAACACAAAACGTCTCCAAGTGATGATCCTAGATCCTTGTGATACATGAGGAATTTTCTATTTGAAAATTGCTCAGGTTGGATTTTGGCCCCTCCAATCCTTCGGTTGAAAGCTTATGTTTTTCTTCAGTTTAACCAAGATCTCATCTTCTAAGTTGAATTGTCGAATCAAAATCGACAAAGACTCAAAGTTCTTCAGAATCGCCTTCTTCTCGATTCCTAGTACCTTCATAGGTCCACAAATTTAGCAATTGCTTGAAGTAAATGCTACACATACCTAATTTTGGTTATCAATAAGGAGAATTTGATGGTCAATTGTCGAGTAAATTTCCGATTAAGCTTTACCTTGCCGTCAAGGAGCTCCGATGTGCTGAATTCATAATTATCACTTTGATGTTTCTCTTACTCTCTCCCCTTCACAATCCATAGGAGCTAGCCATTAAATTGAATTTTAAAACTTGTCATACCAAATTTTGATCGTCCCAATAAGTGAAAATCGTTAATTGATTAATCCGTGGTTTGCAAATTCGATGTTGCCGATTTGAAAATCTTTCAAATTTTTGAATTCCCGTATCGATTAACTCGAACTCGGTTGCTCTGATACCACTGTTGGGAGAAAGAGAGGAGACCGATTGCTTAAAACAATTCGACACTTGCTCACAAACATCACCATCAACCTGTCAACCTTTGTCCCCAATTTCCAATCTCTCTCTCTATCTCACACACACACACACACACACACACACACACACACACACACACACACACACACACACACACAGCATAGAATTGACAGAGACAAGTTGTAAGAGGGTGTAAGAACATGGAAGAAGATGTAGACTTAATTAAGGAGTACACAGTAAACAGAGAATAGTACACAAGAAAATCATAGGAGACAAACTCTTACACAGGAAGGTGACACAGTCAAGCTCCATAGCCCAAGACATAGCTTAAGAGCGGGGAGATGAGAAATTGAGAGCATCTACACAAAAAAGGATAGCCCCAAACTCCATTGCACCTCTCTTGTGGAGTTGGTATTTGGTATTTTGATTTATTCTTGGTGCCAAAATTGGAGACCCCTCTTTTACACTTTAGTTATGAGTGGTACACACTAGTTATTGCATGATCCTTTTATTGTGGGTTCTCACTATCCAATTTACAAAGGAGCCATAGTGGCTTATTTCTAAAATATTGTGCTGGGATAAAATGATAGAGGATTATTATTTGCCGGCGCCTCCTCATTAACTCCCAGAGTTCCAATCTACAAACCATCATGCACTCACCGTTAGTAAAATTCAAATAGACAACACATAATCAACCATTAAGCTAGCTATCCCAATTTTAGTTAACAACATGCAACAGGAGGGTGCCCAGTCTCGTAACACATTCATAATGCTCGGCTAACCTCAACAAGTTCAGCATGGCTTACGTCTTCTCAAACAATTAACAACCTTTCAATGTAAAAAGTTTCTTTTTTGCACCCAAATGTAGATATATAGTTCCATGCATAATTGCTAGAGAAGTTCCTTTATACCTTGTTCTACATGCTAACATCAACCATCTACGTTACCTGCTTGGTGATCAGATGAGCACACTTGCATAAGTATTTAATCTATAGGAGTCTCATGTCTAACACTAGTGTGCGGTGCTCATTGTAATGTTTTGTGCTTTGCAAGAGTTTACAAGATATCCATTGCTTTTTAGGAAATCTATCTTATATCAGGCTCATGTATGCATACCAGAGGCTTAGTGGTATGCGCTTAGTCTAGGATAACTTATTCAGATACTACAAAATTAAGTGGCATATCATCATCAAGCATGTTTCTCTATGGATCTCGTACATACTGTGTTCACCATGGCATTAGAGTTTCTCTTTCTTAAGGATTTAGTTGAAGCAGCTTGTCATGTGAACCATCTACCTATTGTCACACAAGAGGCTGCTAACACATGTCATTTTTGCATCACCGCATAATTTTTAGTGCACAACTAGGTGCATGTATGCCGCTATCAATGATTTCATCAATGCGACCAATATTCAACCTTAGTTGTGTTCCTTGCAATGTGCCTTTCATTAAGAACTCAAGATGTGTTGTTTTTTATTACTTTCCATGTTTGTGCATGATTCTAATGGGCCCCAACAAGTTCCTTTCTATGGTCATGGAGCTAGAGAGATTGCTGCACATGGTGAGGGTTTTAATTTTGATGACGACATACATCGAGATCCTTTGAGAGTCTCCATGGAATATTGATGGTCTCAAACATTGGAATAGGAAGTGTAGCAGATCTCCAAAAGAGACTTGTAGTTGCCCGATGGAGCAACATTTTGTTTGGTTGTAGAGAAGAGCAAGTTCCTTGCTCCGTAAGCTTGTTTGTAACCTTCAAAAGATCACATATTACAAATATTATTGGCATGCACATTGTAACGTGTATGATATCATTTTGTAGGTGGCTTCTTGGGACTTTCACGAGAACAGGGGCATTGTGCTAGATTGCCCTGCTAGTTACCATGGCTTGACAGTGGAGTGTCTATCACTTTAGAGGCATTGCATTAGCATCAAGATGTGAGTTTTGATTTTTCAAGCACTTATCAAGCCTCAAGAGCTATTCTCTCTCTCTCTCTCTCTCTCTCTCTCTCTCTCTCTCTCTCTCTCTCTCTCTCTCTCTCTCTCTCTCTCTCTCTCTCTCTCTCTCTCTCTCCAAGCTATTTTTTTGGCCACATATCTAAGTCTAGGCTGAGTTATTTTCCTCAGTGGATGCATGTCCCTCCACACTTGCTACTACCTTTTGGCCAACGTCAGGTGCACACCACTTTTTAGTGGCACCATGGCCCCTCTATGGCCCATGCAAGGGCCTACCTCAATAGATGGTTCCCATCTTTCCATTGCATGCATGTCACTCGTTGCTACATAGGCCACTTTTCCCCTTAATACCATGGGGTCACCACCTAGGTTGCATGAAATTTTATTCGCAAAATGTTTGATACATGAATAATTTGTCGAAAGCCAGTGTCTTTGCATGAACTTATCATTCGTACACGTCACTATTTTTTATAAACTCGTATATCCTCTTAAAAATGGATCAAAACTTTTAGCAATCGACTTGTATATCGATGGATATTGTATCAATTGATAAGATTATTGATCGATAAAAATAATAGAAAAAGGCTAGATTTCTACCTCAAGAGCATCACTCAGCTTCTACGATTTTCTAAGATTAACCCGAACAGTGAAAGGTGGAGAGCTAAAGGCAAAACAAGGACCAAGATGTATACCTTGAAAAAGTATGCAATATTGTGTGTACCCTATATGAATAAATAAATAAATAAAACAAGCACCAAGATGTATATCTTGAAAAAATATTTATGTTTTGGCTACTTAAACAATAATGTGTGTACCCTATATGAATAAATAAATAAATAAAACACGCCAAGAAGGTATTCGTTTCTTGTTTGTGTCGAAAGCAATAGTGGGTTCATATTTGAAGCGTGTTCACCCTCATCCTGAACAATCCTTTAAGCCTCTAACCCTTGTAATCCTTGACCCTTAAGGTCTCCTAAACCTAGAATATATGAGGTCAGAAACTATGGCAAGCCATTTATTAAAATGTTGAGATATTGCCGTGCAAAGAAGAAACAACAACACATATGATTTTCACAGAATAAAAAGGTGCATAAATGAGCTATTTAAAGCATTCAACACAGTTGATTGTGATTTAATTTTTTTTGAGGGAGGTAGATAATTGTGCTTCCATCACCTATAGCGCCATTCAAAACTAGAACATGGACTACTCCAACCCTAAGTGCATGATCGAGGGTTTGGTTTTGGCATGGAGGGAGTATTTCACATCCCAACCCTAAGTGCATGATGCAATTTCCCCCCAGACAATGAAAACGGGGACAATAACACTACCAAAAAATTTGGCAACCTCTAAGGGTGTTTGTTCTATTCTTGTTAATCTTTTCGTGTTGTTATTTTGGTGTCCGGATTTTTATGGTTTTATGGTTTTATGTACATGTATCAACAAAAACATAAATTTACAATGTATATTTTCTTGGACATGTGTCTAGTCCATTGTGTTGTTGTATATTGAGAAAGAGTGTGTGTGTGTGTGTGTGTGTGTGTGTGTGTGTGTGTGTGTGTGTGTGTGTGTGTGTGTGTGTGTGTGTGTGTGTGTGTGTGTGTGTGTGTGTGTGTGTGTGAGAGAGAGAGAGAGAGAGAGACTTGGAATAGTTCAATCATCGTCCACTTCAAAATAAAAAATAATAAAAAATTGTATTCTACATCGTTGTCACCAAAAGAGCTTATTCTCTTTTATGCATATAGAGCATGGAATTCATGGCCAGATGGTTGTGTGTGTGTTTTAGTTATCTACTTATATTACCCACAAACGAACATATACATGTTCAAAGGCCAAGGTACCCAGATAAATACAAGGTTTATTATACGAAACAAACTTAAATAGCATGCTTTTGTACAAATCAATAACATCAGGTTGGTACAAGTCACCATTCCAAAAGGTAGAGACTCCTTCACAAAGTTTGAACCAGTAACTAATCTTCCAAACAGTAAAGCAACCAAAAAGCTAAACCAAAGAGAGTAGCCCTCACCTGCACCCATAGAAACAACATAACATTCTGTTATCATTGGCTCTGTATGCAAGTGATGTACGGACATCCTAGTTGTTATCCATGTCACAAAAGTACAACTTTTTTTGTGCAAGTAAACTTATCATCGAGAGATAAATTTTAATAGACTTTGGTAGCCAGTTACAACATCATAAAAACTTCAACAGCCTACAAATTGCCAATGATTGTCATTAGACTGATTTTATGTTAAGAGTCTTTATGATTTATCTCCTTATTCTTGCAGGTTCTATTAAGATAATCTCTCTTCCTCGACCACGCCATGTTCTTAGCCACAAAAGCTGGTTTAAGCTTTTCCGAGATCTGTGCCCTCTTGATAGGATCGACTATACTCATCCGAGCAGTCAGCCTATACCTTGGTATAACCTGATAACAATAGACAAATGATTTTTTGGCATTATTAGCAGCAAAACCGTCATATACATACTCCAATATATAAGAAAACGCTGACAGGTTTTGCCATAATCGTGAGCGACACCAGCCACTAAATGGTTGGATTCCATCAAATTTTTAAGGAACCCGAGATAGGTAATAGGAAATAGGTAGTTCTATAAGAGTCTTTCTACTTCGACGCTATCTGAAGTAATCAAAACATCTAAGGAGTACTACTCAGATGCTATCTGAAGTAACCAAAACATGCTACAATAACATGCCAAGACAGTAAGGAATCATCAAAACTAGTTTATATATATATATATATATATATATACCCTTAGTCTGGTCCTACCAAGTTATTCCATCTTACTCCTTATAGCAAAGGAAACCAGGGGATAAAGTACACCTATAAACAATAGATCATGTCTATGTTCCCTGACATAATGTCCATGTCGAGAATAGCGAGAAAGAATGAAAAATCCAGGAGTTTTATACTCGAAAATAGGAAATAGGTAATTTTATAAGAGTCATGCTAAGAGCCGGTAATTATATCCATCCAGCCATGTCATCCACTATTTTGAGGTGTCATAAGCTAGCAGAATTCCATTAGACAACCACAAATAACAACTATATTTGCTAATGTATACAGCATCAGCCAAGAAGCCCTATGTTGAGCTATATCTGCTAAACAAGAAGAATACTTACCTGGTTATCAATGCAAACCAAAAGCAACCCCATATCAGCAACATAAATGGTTTCGGTGCCTTATACGAGGTGAAGTTAGCATTAGGTTGAGACTTCTGGTAGCTAAGGAGTTTAGTGTAAACCCATGGTTGTCTAGTAGGAATTTTTAAAAAAAGGACATATTGTCTATGTCGAGAATAACCAAAAAATTTGTAAAAACCTGGAGTTTTATACTCGGAAATAGGAAATAAATTCTATAAGAGTCTTACTAAGAGCCAGTAACTAAATCTATCCATCCATGTCATTCACTGTTTCGAGGAGTCATAAGTTACTCGAATCCTATTAGACAACCGTAGATAACGACTATTTTTGTTAATGTATACAGCATCAGCCAAGAAGGCACTATGTTGAGCTATATCTGCTAACCAAGAAGGATAATTACCTTGTTATTAATACAAACCAAAATAAGCCCCATATCAGCAGCATAAATGGTTTCGGTGCTTTATGTTAGGTGAAGTCAGCATTAGGTCGAGACTTATTGTAGCTAAGGAGTTTAGTGTAAACCCATGCCAATCTAGTAGGAAGCAAAAAGAGTGGTTTTATTAGCATACCAACAAAAGGTACTCACCTGAAAGAAATCTATACAGCCCATCAACCCAAGGCATTCCTTGAAAAAAACGACTTAGCCCAAACAGAACAGATCATTACTTTATTCATGATGGCAAGTTTTCTCGACTGACTATTTTGTGCTTGTTATCAAACAAACGAGTGAGAATACCAAGCAACCCACCAGTCTAATTCACAATAACCGTCTTAGGTCGAGATCCAATTTTGCCTCATGTCAAAATCCAAAAAGGCACTAAAGAATTTAGAACCCAGGAGGAAGCAAAAGAGTGATCACATCTGCATACCAGCAAAGGTACTTATCCAAACCGAGTCAGCTTAGCATACCATCCCAAAAAACAATTTAGCCCTAAACTGATACGACCAGCACAAGTACCAGGTTTTCACCAAAAAAATATTCCTTCATGCATGTTTATCAAACAACCCTTTGAGATCTTTTACATACCAAGCCATCACCAATCCAATTCTTAAAGAACCATAACAAACATATATAATTTATATCCCTTAATGTGGTTATCCACACCATATCCATTCAATCATAACAAAACCTATCAAGACCAGAGTTGCCCATCCAATTCGCAAGCAGACCCATGCCATAAGCATATCACAACACATTTAGAGATTTCCATAAGTTCCCAATTACCAAGCAAAGAAGTATTACTTTCAAAACTTAGTCCATCAAGCCAAAGAATTCCACCTGAGAAGAAGAAGCCAGAGAATGGACCTCCAAAGCTTGTTGCTTTTCTTTCTCTTTAGCCATAGTGTGGCACACTCGTACAATCACTTAGACAACTCTTCCTCACTACAACAGCTAATAACAGAGTATATACGAGCCTACTAAGTGAGGGAGACCCTCACCTTTATATAGGATTGACGGATCAGGCTGAGAGTAACCTACTGCTCATAACAACCGAATGCAGCTCCGCCACTCATCCTCAACCAATCATTAGTTGGAAGACGTTTTGCCATAAATGGGGCCATGTGTACTGCCAGCAAACGACCTCCAGAATAGGGCGAAATCCACAACTTTGCAGATCCAGCTCATCTCTCATACATGTGTTCCAGCTGTGAAATTTCTTGTTTTGACCTTAACGCTACAGAGCCATACGATAATGCCATAATAGTGAGGCCAACATAATGTAAAACCAAAAAAAGACCAACATGTGTGGTCATGGAAAAAAGAATCATGGCCTGCCAAGAAATAATACTATGTAATTGTGAGCTAAGCAAGCCTATAAAATAGGAAAAATTTCTCACATCCAGACTTTTGTTTGTGTGTGTGTGTGTGTGTGTGTGTGTGTGTGTGTGTGTGTGTGTGTGAGAGAGAGAGAGAGAGAGAGAGAGAGAGAGAGAGAGAGAGAGAGAGATTTGGAATAGTTCAATCGCTGTCCACGTCAAAAAAATTGATATTTTTTTGTATTCTACATCACTATCACCAAAAGATCTTATTCTCTTTTAGGCATATAGAGCATGGATTTCATGGCCAAATGGTTGGTGGAAATTTTTGCATGCAAATTCACATGACCTATGTTCTTTTTAATCTTAATAATGAGGGAAGGTCGATTCACCTCCATTGCCTTGATTGCAATGTCTATCCCTCTCAATCTCTCTCAATCACTCCCTCTCCCTCTGCCACCTACCACCCTCCCTATCCACCATGTATGCTGCCTCATGGCCCCAAGGGAAGCTCATTAAGTCTACCTTTGAGGGTGCTTAGGCAACCTTGGGGTTGAGGATCCAACTTTCACTCAACAAACCACACAAAAGAAGAAAATAATAAGGTAGCCCTAACTCTTGGACTATGTGTCAAATGGCATAAACTATTTAAGGACGAATACACGAGTACACGGAGGAGTTGGAGGATGACCAATGCCACATGTGACTATAGATTACTACATTGAGAAACCACAAAAGGCACTCATCGTCATGCTGGCAAAGCCGAGAGGCGATATGTCATGAAGGCCAAGAGGAAAGAGGTATGCAATGAGGCAAATAACATCCACCAATTTATTGGATTAGCCAAGGTATGTGGGTAGGTGGGCCACCATGGTCTAGAGACTTGTGAGATTCTTGGATGCCCCTTGCCCTTGTTCCTTAGCCACATTTTGTGTTTACATATGTAATGGATCCAATGCATACACACAATTGAGACCTTCATATCGACTAATTCTCTTCTCTCTTCATCTCACCTCTGACAATGTCCTTCATTGCATGGACGTCTTGTCCAAATTGCCAAGACTTGGAAATCTGGCCTAAGTCCAAGAACATAGTTTTCTTAGCCTACATGATGCTTGTCGGTAGATGGTAGGCTCTCCCCCCCTCACAACAAATGCCAGGTAAGAAAAGCTCACACAGAGTCCCTGAAAAGAAGGGTAGATCGCCAGCACACTGTGTCACAAGAGACTTTTGGTATTATCTAGATAGCCTACCTAATAACACTTATTATCCCATGCCTCATCCTACCATCTCGCTTTAAAACTACATCCACTCATGCCCATAAAAATAGGAAAAATTAAATAATAATTTGAATAACAAGGACACACACAAAGAATGACCACCGCTCTCATCTCAGAGAATTGGGTTAGGCTCAATAACAATAGAGGCATTGTCTCCTCATTCAAACATAAGCATGTGGGGGATACTTCTCATAACATCACCTATAGGCGATATTCAAAGGGTTTTCTCTCTTCTGACTAATAATACTCCCCCGATCCCCAAAAAAAAACAAGTAGATCACAAAAAAGGTCCACCCTTTCAATCATTTTAACACGTGAAAAACTAACCATTGCTTGTGCAATCATCAATACACCACCAACGATGGAGATATGCACCACCAAGGAAAAAAAACCGGAATGCCATTAGTAAAAGTAAATAGCGATCAAAGACGTGAATTCTTGCACTCTTTTTAAAAGATGGAAAATGTTGGTGGTGATTATCAATAAGAAAAACTTTGGGAAATGTGAATGTGGGTAACTTGAAGTTTATTGGGTGCTTGGTTATTATTATGTTTACCTTGGAAGGAATCCCATAGGACTTGAGGTGCTTAGGTTCGAGTAGTTGATGTCTCTCACAATGAATTTGGTGGAGGATTAGGTCTTTTCCACATATTACAGTTGTATCAGTATGATCTCTTGATGAAGGACCTTGCATAATTTAGGTGTATAAACATAGTCTAATCCCTATAACTAGATCTGCTCACACCTGTTTTAATTGAAGAGTCTCCCTTTGTTTCCAACAAGAAAGTAATCCGTTGATCTTTTTATAACAACTCCATATGTCCCAAATATTATTTTCATGATGACTTCAACTGAGAAATTAATTTGTAAAAAATGAATAAGCAAATAAATAAATAAAAACTCCATGTATCCCTAGCCAGATAATGGTAGATCATTCATCATGTTTATATTGGTAATGATTTCATGATATACTTTCAAGTAAGGTATATAAGTATTGAAATTTCTCAAAAATCATATGACCTTAGCATTTTAATTACTATATCTATCTTAACTTCAAATGACAATTTTTTTTCTATTGACTTGTCTTTGGCTTCTGTGTAAACTTAAGGGGATAGTCTGTACCCCAAATATTTTGTTGTTAGAGTTATACTCTTTGCACAAATAAAGCTAAGAAAAAAATGCAAGTCTTCTTCTATTTTCAATTTCTTTTATTTTTGCAAAATTTTAGACACAATATAGGTTTTATGATAAGATTCTTTGCCATTGCCCAAATCAAATGTCCATATTAGTTTGTAGTTTATAGTAATTGTTTGAGCTTGGTAATTCTCTGGCACAGCAATAGAGTTGCACAACTAGAGACATATCCATCAATGAACCTGTTATTCCTCTTGGGTACCTCTCACTTTGGGAAACATGCAACTTCTTTTTTGAGATTATAGCTATACAAAAATCACTCTTAGGAAGAATGTTAAATGGATATTAGAAACATTGCTAAGTTTGCACTAACGCCACTTGATACTTGCATATAACACACCTAGGGACAAAGATTTGTTGGTTTAGGTACTGATTCCCCTTCAATGCAAATTTGCCAATTTAGCAGCAATGGTGCAGTTTTGCCTGTTTAGGTAGCACGACCATAGTGAAAATTTGCTAGTCTAGTTAGCACAACACAATGAAGATTAGCCGGTTCATGCGGCACAAGTGCAAAAATTTTCATTTAAGAAACATACCGAGTGGTGTAGATTCTTAGGTTTAAGCAAGACCAATCACAAAAACATTTTGTGAAAGGTTGGTCACCCACCACTGTCCTTGGTTTGGTTTTGGTAACAATTGAGAACAATTTTATTTTTGCCTTGGGATATATAATGGAATGAATATTTGAATATCTGTTTATTTTTATTCAGAATTCATTTTATTGAGGATGATGCAGTGTAATCACATGGTATGGTGTTGTTTTCTAGCATATTAGTGAGTGAGTGGCTTATTTGTTTATTATTATTATGGAATCGATTTTATTGACAATGCAATGCAATCACATGGTATGGTGTTTTTTAGCATATCAATGAGTAGCTTAGAGTAGAACGCATTGGTGATCACTTGAAATATCTATGCAAATAGCATAAAGCATTTATTGTTATTAGAGGTCAGTATATGTTTGTTGTAAATATAGTATTTGGTCAATTTTCATTTTTTATCCAAAGTGGATTGTAGCAATTGAGCTTGATTCTTCATC
Source organism: Adiantum capillus-veneris (assembly GCF_014529385.1). Taxonomy (NCBI): domain Eukaryota; kingdom Viridiplantae; phylum Streptophyta; class Polypodiopsida; order Polypodiales; family Pteridaceae; genus Adiantum; species Adiantum capillus-veneris. The sequence goes on from NC_140935.1 coordinate 147,615,581, forward strand.
TATAAAAGATATATACATAGAAAGAAGAATCTCACTTCTCCACAAGAAGAGATTGTACCCAGTGCTCGGTGCCCCTGTTGTCCTCTCTCCCTTACTTCTCCTCTCGCTTGCGTGTTTGTAGAGCACTCTAATTGTAGTGGTGCACATGTCACATTCTCTCTCTCTCTCTCTCTCTCTCTCTCTCCCCCTCTATGTGTGTGTATATGTGTGCACGCTTTTTTGAAATTCAGTGAGAAGATTTCAAAGATTCCTTTTGTTTGGCAGAGAATACCATCCACTTTGCAAATGACACTTCATGTTTAAGAAACACTTTTACAACCTTCAATATATGGTAGAATGTGTAAGCAACATTACCATTGAGATGGGTGGAACATACCTATAGAGTAATGTCGTAAGGCTTTAAAATATACATCTTTATTAAACAACATTATACTAACTTTCAAGTTATTAATAGTAATGAATTGCAATATGTTTCGACTTGCACTAGACATAAGTCTTTAGCAAGATTGATGGCACTTTGATTATGATATCAAAGTGATATACTCAACAATGGAGGATGACCGATATTTGCAAGCATTCATGGTAGCCATACCAACTCTCAAGCTACTAAAGATGTGGTAGAAGTTGCAGCCTCTATGGTAGAGGCTGCTACACATCGTTCCTTCTTGTTGGTCCAAGAAACAAGATAGCCAACAATTTCCATTTGTAGAGCACATAGATAAGTGAGAGCTTGCACAATATGGATATGTATATCCCAAAAGATAATGCTAACCCATAGAATTTTATTTTTTTTGGTGTACCGTAATCTATGACACAAAGAAGATTTATTAAAAATGTCAATGGCTACGGTCTTGTATTCCCAACCCTTAGTTGATGCACTTGGAGGTGGGGTTGCCAACCTTTGTAGTACAAAATTTGCGATAGGAGTCAAAGTAGTAGCTTTGAGTTGGCCTCTGGAATTCGAATTGTTTTCTGTAGGTAGCTCTTTGAGGATGAGGATTTTATGCGCTCTAAAATCTGGTCTTTATTAAACCCTTCCCCATGCACACAGACTTTTCACATATTTTGGGCTGCATAAGCCCATGATCATGGCTTGCACTACCCCATCTATACAGACGTTGAAGCACGATCTTTGACTGCGCACAAACAATTGAAGAGCTTTCATACATTCTAACCTTGCCTACATATTTAAATATGCAATTCCACTCACAGAAAATGGACATTTTGGTTGTTGAGGGGGGGGGAGGGGGGGGGGGGGGGGGGGGGGGGGGGATTCTCCTACTGATAGGTATTTCCTAGATTTTTTTGCAAAATAAGTTCTGGTGTAATTCAACTTAAGAACTTGTCATTATCTTTATCAATCGACAAAGTAATCAGTTTGGATCTTGAAGCTTTTTGTTCGTTTCAAGACTTCATACTGAAAAAGACGACAATCAACTGGCCCAAGCCACTTAATTGTCCAATTTTATAGCTAGGACTTTTCAAAAATTTCAAGAATCTAGAGATTAGGACCCTTGGTTCAATCTTTAATGAAGCAAATCTGACGATTCCCAAGTGAAGAGAAACCACTTGTGAATCCCCGACATCAAGCAGGAGGAGATTGCAAATTCCCAACATCAAGAGCACCCAGAGCATTGAGAAAAAAACACACCAAGCCAACAAGGCAACTCAAGGAAATGAAAGTAGCAATAGACCAACCCAATTAGTGACTAAGCTCCACACAAATGCATGGTTCCAAGCTTCAAACTTTTGAATGCATAGAGATAGTGTGTTAAATTTTTCACCTTTCAGAGCTTGTACTATGATGACATTAACGCACTGATACCCTAAAACATGGTCCCACTTTCATCAGCCACACCAGACATATCTACCTTAGCTCCTCACCAAAGGTGATTGTACCTAAAAACCTAGTTCCTATATCAATGAAGAATCCTCAATTACCATGAAGACCACCCTAAGAGCAACACTGCATGAACAAACCAATGCATCCAAAACTGAACTCAGAGGAGCTCATAGGATCAATGACAGATCACATCAAGGGCCTACCGCCATAAGAAACTGCAATAGCTACTATTGCACCGACATTGTAAGCCACAAACACATTCCAATTGTAATAATTAAGCCAAGGCAAAGCGAAAGACCAAGAAGCCCTGATCTTCTTTGATGGAGGAGCCACGTTGCACACACATACAACATGACATGTGATAGCTATGGCAGCTCTTTAGTGTATTTGATCAAGAGAAGATTTGTGATCTACTTCACCATCGAACAAACAATCCCCTAGATTCGACACTTTAGCCTGTGAGCCTACACAAGCAAAAGAATAACAATGAGCAGAAAAGGATGCTCATGAAGTTCTATGCTTGTCAGTACCCTGATGCACTGCAGTGCTCTTAGCTACACTGACCTTGTAAGCCACAAACACATTGCAAATACTCGATTGCAAAAATAAGTAAAGCTAAGTTCGACGGTTAGCCTGACCTTCACAAGAACAGATAAATAACAATGAGCAAAGAAGGAAACCCATAAGTTATGTGCCTCTCGATACCCCCATGAATGCAGTGCTCTTGAATACAGACTTCGCTTGAGCCTGTTTGTCCCCGAGCTCCACACTTGATGCCGAGCTAACTCGTATGAAGCTTCCATGCACACATAATCACAACCCACATTGATAGCATTGTCCATCGCAAAACATCATCACCCACATGACAGTACGCAATACATGAGTGTATACTCACAAGGGACCCATGGAACTGACAATACCATAGATTTAAGGTCTAAGATAACCATTCACATGATAGCTCTTCAAAAGACAGCTCACCGTCAACGCTACTGACTATATAAGCCATCATGTGCTCCAAAAATCCCCACCGACTTCACAGAGAAGTAAATGGGTAAGAGCACAAATGGGTTCTTCTGTAGTTTTAAAAAATAGGACAAAAAACTAAGCCTCTGTTACACTTGAAGCAACTTCGAAATAGTGCAAGCACTTGCTGCTTGTCACAAATTCAGGCATACCATATCAGGCGCCAGCAGCATTGGAAAATGTTAACAATTGAATACCCTAACATGCACGCCCTTAACCCCACAAAATTGCAGCCCAGAGAATGAGCAGATTAGGGGATTGACGCTCTCGCCAGCTCTACCAAAATGAAGTGTGACTGCACATACAAGCTCTCAAAGAAGTACAGAATCGTACTACAAAAGAATGCATCCCCACAACCCTACTTCTCTGCAACTTCTGTCTCTCTCTTTGAAAGTTTCTCCCATGGTGGCCCATTCTCGCTCTCATTATGCATATCATACTTGATAAGCATTTGCATAGGCTTTATAACAAGAAGATACTGTTTCACAGATCCAATCAGAACGTTATCCATCAGGGAGCACTTTAAACAGCATGCTTCAAAATGGCAAATAAATTTAGACCTACCTGAAGCAGGAATATAATTGGGACAAACATCTTCCCCCGTTTATTTGCATTTGGACCATCAATTAACTTCTTATCAATAGGAACTGCTGGAACGCTGCTAGTGGCTATATCGACTATGTGCTCCACCAGCTTTGGTAGCCAAACAGTTCCATCGGGTAAAACCTGCCACGTGATTGTACAGACAATAAGCTTTAACGAACAATGAAGTTAGGGCTCACATATTCAGGTCCGCTTCCAGAGTCATACCTTCTCTCCACCGCTGTTGGTGCTGCAACGCCCGCTGTTCTCTATGAGCGCAACAGGAATCTATACACAAACTGACAATCCTTAGACTTGTTGATTAAGTTACTCATGAGACAATGACACCCACAAGGAACTCAACAACGACAAATGCAAAGCAATATCTCACAAACTTCAGAAAGTGTCCAGCTGTAGACGGGCACCACGTGCCAACGGAAAAGAACAGACTGAACAGATTTTTAACACTTCAAATAACAACTGAACGGAAAGAGATGCACGACACACGAGATGGGGAGTGGCGGAGTTCCACCCCGAGAGAGCATTGGTCCCAAACCTTGGGGCCCCTTTCGGTATTTCTTTATATTGCTTGAACTCGGTACGACGCCGGTACTCCAGACTTTGCACCTCCTCCAGAAAACATGCTAGAGAATGAGCCCATGGCACATATTTAAAGGCCCTTGGCCTATGAAAAGCAGTTACATGAAAAGCTTCAAACTCAAAAGCATCTAGTCCCAAAAGCAACCTAGCATAATTTACAGATATCTGTACAGTACCATGTCATCATCAGGGTGGGAGTGGCTAATAAGTCTGGGCCCGAGAGCATGCGGGAAACCCTAACCTTGATTGTTACTGAAAACCCTAATTCTGGAAACCCTAACCCTAAAACCTGCAAACCCTAAAATCTACCAGAAATTGTCACGATTGTGACTATGTTAACAGCAATACATCTACTCCTAGTTGCAGATACGCGAAGTGCCATGCTAAGGAGGACCCATGCGCTTGGATGGTCACACCCCTTCACCCAAGAGACGTGCCTCTTCGCCAAAAGCCACACTCTTTCGACGACTGGTCACACCCCTTCGCTCTACGGGTGCGACTCTTCGCCCAATGGTTGCAGCTCTTCACCGAAAGGATGTGTCTTTACGTCTAAAGTCATGTGTCTTTTCATTTATGTCTCTGCGTCTCCTATATAAGGAGCCCTTGTATCACACCTTCAATCAAACAACACTAAGAACTGTTAAAAGATTGTAGCTACAGGAACTACCATCAAGAACGGACAACTCTGATGTGTCATTTGATGGGTGACGGTAAACATCGCGAAGGAGTTACCGTAAGTTCGGTGGAAAGGGCCGGGTTACAAGTGCCCCTGATGCGTCACATGATGGGTGACGGGTGCATCAGTAAGGGAGCATCCCGTAGGCTAAGGAGGAAATCCGAACTGAGTAAGAAAATACGCGTAAGAACGCAAGCACAAGAATAAAGATGGGTTCAATGAAGCTTTTTACGAAAAGCAGGAACAGTCGCGGGAGGACAGATGTTTTCCCGCGAGGAGTCTGTGTCTGCATTGCATCTGTGTCGTGTCCTGCACCCGGGGACGCCTGGAATGTGTCCGTGTAGCATTGTTTTCATTAACTAAGTGAGTTTTTAAAGTTTGAACAGGTTCACACTTTATTTTATTAAAGTGGCCGGTCACTTTTAAGTGACCAGGCCTTTATTAATAAAATAAAGCAAGTCCCTCAAAAAAAGGCAGCGCTAAAAAGCTACGCAGGGGGGGGGGCTGAATTTGCGATCTCTCTCTGTCCTCTCTCTAGGAGCGCCAGGCTCTGCTTTTTGGACCCCTATTCCCGCCGGGTGCCAGACCCTATAAAAGGGTAGCTAGCATTCCAGTTTTCACATGCCGAAAGCTGCAGTAAGTGCTAGCGCTGGGATTCTGGAGTAGAGGTTGGCGACGGAAATTGCAAGTGTTCGCGTGACGACTGAGTACGGAGGTCGATTCTCCGAGCAAGGAGCGACAGGTATAAAGTGTTGATATGCATTGAGAATTGTTGCTTTGTGTGGTTTGTTTTGCAAGAATCTCCCGTCTTACAAGAAGTACGGCTTCACGCCTAAGTCCCTTACGGGAAAGTACGGCTTCGCGCCTAAATCCCTTACGGGAAGGAACGGCCTTGTGCCCAAGCCCTTTATGGGAAAGCACGACCTTCGGGTCTAAGATTACAGAACGGAGGGGTTTCCTCGGGTTCTCGTGCTTGTATAAGAATTCTCCCTGAATAAAAGAATACTCTTAACGGGGGGGGACCAGCCCATCATCTGGTCCCCAATACTGTGTCGATCTTCTCCCTTCTCTCACCTTTTGCAAAGTATTTTATTTTATCAGATTTCTAAGTGCTCGTGTACGCTCCCGTTTTGTGACAGTTTAAGTACTTAATAAAGGATTAGTACGTAGAATTCTCACAGTGGTATCAAAGCAATTCTACGCATATAAAAGCAGCATAAACAGAACGGGACAGCAGTGTGTGCGAGTGTGTGGCGTACCCAGAGTTTGTGTGTGGCGTACTCGGTGACTTTCGGGACAACTTCTGTTGGAGCCTCTTCGAGCGCCCTTTCCTCGGGTAGTACCCCTTCAAACCCTTGGTCGCACCCCTTCATGCGAAAGGGTACCACGCCGGCAGGCTGCCACCTCTTCCCAATGCTCGCACCCCTTGGAAGTGCCCCTTCAGTTTGAAGAGTTCGCACCCCTTCCCAAGGATCGCTATCCAGCAGCACCCCTTCACCTTGGCGGTACCCCTTGGCGCCATGAGACTCGCAGATGGGCTGAGTTTTCTGCAAACGCTGGGGCTGCCCTTGCTGAAATCACTGGCTGCTGAAAATGTCACCGATGGGCTGAAATAGTTGAAACGCTGGCTGAATTCAAACGCTGGCTGCCCCTTCATGCGCTGGCTGTTTTTGACGCTCTCTTGCTTTCTTACGTAAAGACTAAAACACCAGCAGCGTATACATTTTTTTAACGCTAAGCACAAGGCCCTTAATTTTATAAGTGGCCGCCCAACCCCATATTGTTTAAAAACCATGTGAAAGCCCCTTTTCACTTGAACCCTTCAATTAAAACTTACTTAAAAAAAGTGAAGAACCCAGCAAGATAGTTAGCGAGAGTTTCCAGATTTGCCACCTTGCCCCCCACTGGTTCCTCCTCTCACGCTCGTCCTCTCCTCCGTGCGCCATCGGCACCGTATCCATGGCAAACGTTGAATTCAAAGTGGACATCCCCTAAGTTTCATACAAAGAGGAGATTCCGGACAGCGTTCTCGCGGAAATTCCTACTACACCGAAGTCATAATTATTCTGGATACTCCAAAACCAGAAGTTATTGAGATTCCCGATTTGTCATAACCGGACATGATAATTATTTCTGATTCCTTGACTCCAGAGCGCGAGCTTTTTCCTCCCGAAGAACCTGTTCCTGACCTAGAACTTGCACCTGTTCGAGTTCATTTAAGGCGTAACCATGCCGTGTTCTCAGGATGGAGGTGATCAATCTGACGATGCCCTTACTCTTATTAAAGAGCAGATGGCGACACTTTCCATAAGCGTCGCATCACTTCACACTCCTTTGGATGAGATGCACACGGAAAACACTTCTCGAAGTCGACCTGTTGCTTCTCGGACTACACGTGCTGATTCGCCACCTTCTTCCGAAGCTTCAATGGATGAACCAAACGAACCAGATCCAACTGAAGAGGTAGACGATCGCGAACTTCAATTACTTTATAAAATTTTTAATGTTGCACAGAAGAAGCAGCTTGATGTTAAACTGCCGGAACCGTACAATGGTCGCCGTGACAAGCGTTGGACCATTGGCTGTTCAAAATGGAGGTTTACTTATCAAACACAGACTTGGTCGAAAGTAAAAAAGTTGCACTTACTAGTTCTCTGCTCAAAGACACAGCATTTCTTTGGTGGCAACGACGGGTTACTGATGGTAAACTTCTTGGGATAAATTCCGGCGTACTATTCGCAAGGCGTTCGAACCTGCCAATGCGGATTTTCATGCCCGGTCCTCTCTTCGCCACCTGAGCCAGACTGGTTCCTTGGCCGTGTACATCACAGAGTTCCAAAGGCTAACTCTGGAGATAGAGACCCTTAGTCCCTCTGATAAACTTCACAGCTTTATCAACGGACTCGAACCCAACCTGAAAGGATAATGTGCACAAATACAAACCTACCACCTTGGATATTGCAATTGCCTATGTGGAGCGTCTTGGCGATAATCGGCGCCCTACATCAAATTTTCTCCCTGGTGACAGATCTTCAAACAGCGGTCGCTTTTCACAGCACGATCGCAGAGACAGCTATAGCCAAAGTCAGCAACATCAATCTCAACTCAAACAACAAGCAACGCAACCTTATTCAACTTCAAGGTTCTATTCTCAAGATCGATAATCTGAAAGCAGATCTTCTCCACATGTTCCTCCACTTGATCGTGGTAAAGGACGTGATTTTTCTCAAGATCGGCATTCCAATACTCAGCAAGGCTCTTCGTAAAATGGATCTTCGACTTCAAAGAAGAAAGGATTATGTACAATTTGCAGTGGTGACCATAGATGGTGTCAATGTCCAAAGAGACCAAATTCGTCTAATTTGAAAAGAAATTCCAACGCGAAAACATCATCGAATTTTGAACAACCAGATTATGCTAAGGATAAAGGAAAATATGTGATCAATACGATTTGTATTTCAAAAGATACGACTATTCTTATGAAGCATGCTCAGTGCAATTCTTCAGTTTTGGAGCCTCTCTCAAAGCACGTCTTGAGCCTTTTTGGAACACTCAATGGTCGCTCCATCAATATTTTGGTGGACAACCGATGCTCGAATAATTTCGTCAACACTCAGATAGTTCTACAGTTTGGCTTACCAACTCAGAAGACATCTCACTTATATGATGTGGAATTAGCAAATGGATCAATTTTGACTTGTGATCAAACAAGTTCGACAGTTGCAGTTCGAGATTCAAACTTATGCAGATCAATTGGATTTTGAAGTCATGCCTTTATCTTATTACGACATGATTCTTGGTCAGCATTGGTTATTCCAATATGATCCAGCAATTAGCTTTCGAGGACATACTATCAATTTGTTCAAAGAGGGACTTGAATTGACTTTACACGGGCTTTCTCATGCGGAAAGAGTGATTCAAGCCTCACGTGTACAAGTCAAATAGCATGATACAGTGGATTATGAAACGAATATGATCCCCGATGCAGATGCAGATATTATTATTGATGAATTTTTGAATTCATTAACTTCTCCTGAATCAATTGATGAAGACAAAGATAAAGATATAGTTGTAGATTCCGAGTCTGAAGACGACTATGCTTTCTTTGATTCTTTACTGGATGATGATATGCCAATTACAAGTCATGAAGTTACAGTTTCAAAAGATGATTCTGAAGAATTTTGGGACTCGTTATTGGAAGATGATTACAGTCTCAAGCCAAAATCCTCTCCAGAGATTACTAAAGTTGAAGTTATCCCATCTGAAGAATGTCTTAAGAAGATTTCCTCTTTGCCAAATATTTCACAGTTATTGGAAGATTTTGAACCAGAAGGCTTACATCACACGAAGGATTTTGAACATCAACCTCTTGTTGCAGTCAACCTGATTAAGCCAGATTCCTCTAAAAAGTCTTTGAATAATGCAATACTTGGCAGTCAAAGCAAAAAGGTTTGGCACGAAGCAAAGGTTCAAGAAAGGTTTCTGATAACTCAAAGATTGAAGATTTTCGAAGATTCAATGCTTTTCCAGTGTTCTATCAACATCAGAAGTCATTTCTTTGACACGGGCTCTCATTTTAAATGGGAGGGAATGTCACGATTGTGACTATGTTAACAGCAATACATCTACTCCTAGTTGCAGATACGCGAAGTGCCATGCCAAGGAGGACCCCTGCGCTTGGATGGTCACACCCCTTCGCCCAAGAGACGTGCCTCTTCGCCAAAAGCCACACTCCTTCGACGACTAGTCACACCCGTTCGCTCTACGGGTGCGACTCTTTGCCCAATGGTTGCAGCTCTTCGCCAAAAGGATGTGTCTTTACATCTAAAGTCATGTCTCTTCACCAGGAGACGTGTCTTTTCATTTATGTCTCTTCGTCTCCTATATAAGGAGCCCTTGTATCACACATTCAATCAAACAACACCGAGTCTTCTAAGTCTTGTCTCGAGTGCAGTTCAAGTTTCTTAAGTCTTAAACATGAGTTTAAGTACTTAATAAAGGATTAGTACCTAGAATCCTCACAAAAACCCTAACCCTAACCCTAAAACCTGCAAACCTTAAAAGCTGCCAAAAACCCTAACCCTAACCCTAGGGCAACAGGCTGAACTCCCGGAAAAAGCACAGACATGATGACGTGGCAAGATCCCGCTTTTTGTGGCGCCAAACAGGGAATTTCCGAAAATTGCGCAACTTGCTTTTCTCTACGCAAGTATGAAAGAGAGAGAGAGAGAGAGAGAGAGAGAGAGAGAGAGAGAGAGAGAGGTCCTCTGCTTTATTTGACAACTCAAGAGAGCTTGAGAGAAGAAAGAGCCTTTGCTTTTATTTAGGCTTTTGATTTTAAGCTTTTGGGGCTCTGCTTTTGGCATCCCTTGTAATTTAAATATGTGGTTTGGGCTCCCACTTTGCAAAGCATCTGGACGCACAGTCTGAGAGTGAGAATCCGACCCACTCTTGTACTTTGAACACTGATTAATAATAAAGAAATACCGAAAGGGGCACCAGTCTTTGGGGCCAATATCTCTAGGCACGGAACTCCGCCAAGCTAGTGCAAATCTATTGTAAACTGTGAACTGTTTTGAAGTGGTTATTTGGTGTTGTTGTGATTGATTCTTGACTTGGAGTGTCCAAGTTTGTTACAGTGGTATCAGAGCACGGCCGATTTCTCTTCTACGGGAAATTCGATCCCCAATTTTTTTTCTATGGCACCTATGGCTTCACGCAAGGATCAATCGACTCCCTCTACATCTGGAGATGCGGGCAGGGATCACAACGAAGATTTCGGCAGAGAGTATGGCCCGCCTCGGCCTACTCAGGCGGAGCAAAGAGAGATGAAGCGTCGTCAATTGACCGGCAATGCAACAAAGATGATGCTCAGTTTTGCGAAGGATTCGAAATTGGCAAAATATATGAGCGAGACTTTTTTTCAGGAAGTACTGCTCACAAGACATATTCAGAGAAGGAATTAGAAGAGGTGGTTGATGCACGGATTGCTCAGCTTTTTGACGCGCAGAACAAAGACAAAAAGCACAGCAAAAAGCAGAAGAAAGGCACTGACTTCCCGGGATATTTGGATCGTCAGTTGACATTTGACAAAGCAAAGAAACAGAAGAAGCGTGTTCAATTTGAAGGAGTACCCAATTCTTTTTCTTCTTCTTGTAACAGTTCTTCTAGCTCTTCAGATTCGAGCGAAGAAGACAGAAAAGGCAAAAAGCGAAGCAAGAAACAACAATACGGAAAGGGCAAGAAAAAGGCAAAGAAGTCTAAATCTCGCCCAGTGAGTGACAGTTCTACAGAGGACTCGTCTACAGACAGTTCAGACTCTGATGACGGCAACTTTTATGCGAACAAGAAGAATTTTTATAAAGCCAACCAGTATGACTTTCTGGAAGATAAAAGCAAGAAAGTCCGAGAGTTTAAGGAAGGTGGACAGTCAATCAAATTTGACACTTTTTCAGGATACAAAGATGCTTCGAAGGCTTTGTCTTTTATACAGCAGTTTGACATCGCTTTCGCGGGAGGACGCTACTCAGACACTCCAAGATTCGGAGAGCTACCTCTTATTTTAAGGGGAATGCTCGAACTTGGTGGTCCACCCTTCTTTTAAACAAGACTGCGCCAGTTAATTGGCTGAAATTTAAGAAGCTTTTTATTTCTTCTTGGCTGACGCAAGAGTATGAACGCGATATACGAGCTGCTTGGAACCATCTTCGGATGACCAAGAGAGATACAGTGGATGCTTATTGCGAGAGATTTTGGAGCTCTTTTCTACCCGCCTCTTCATTCAAGAAGATCTCGTTCAGAGAACAGATTGAGCAGTTTACCTTGGGTCTACCTACAGAGATCCGAGATCACTGCTTGGAACAAAAGTCAGCTTCTATTTAGGAGTTGATCAGTCATGCGAAACGGGGCTTTGCCATTCACTCTAGCAGTCTGACCTACCCCACCGATGAGGTCATGACACAACGAGCCGAACAGACTTCAGCGAATGAAAGTAGAAAGAGAAAGAGCAACCCAGAAAAGAAGGATGCACTACCCAAGCTTACTCCTGAGGAGAGAGCGCGCTTCATCAGAGAGGGGAAGTGCTTTGGATGCGGGGAACATGGACATATCTCCGCGAAGTGCCCTAACAAGACACAAGACGAAGAAAGGCCAGAAAGTTCTAAAGCAGCTGAGAGACGTGGCAGAAAAGGCAAATAAAAAGTAGAACTGGTACCACATGGTGTGGCACCTGAACCGAATTAAATGAATGAAAGTACAAACTTTGTCGCTTTAGGGACAAAGTAAAGGATCAGGAAGCTCTTTTGAAGGAGCCAAGGCCAACTTCTTTTCACTTGGAATTGGCGGCTCAATTTGGAACTACGCTCGACAGGCTAAGGCCATAGGCGGAGGTAGTTCGAGTGGCACCGGGACGGGATGTTGCCATTACACCGAGCATTGGAAAACTTCATTTGCAATGACAGGGGTGGTCAGGGCACGCGAGTGACGTTCTACTCGAAATCCCTTTGTTCCACAAGAACTACACCGTGGTTGACTATCGGGCCGAGAAAGCGACTTTGACAAATGAAGGGCTCAGAGATTGTACTTGATGAACTTCAGTTTCTTTACTCATTCTTTTGGGAGAGAATTGAACGATGGATAAAGGTTGAATATGTTTTGACCTGAACAAAAGAACGCCAAGATTTTTCTCCACACTCATGCCGATTGCTTTTTAGAGGGCCTGAAGATCATACCATTGATCTGATACCTAGAAGCACACCACCGAACCGGCCACTGTACCGTGTGAGCCGAGCACAGAATGAAGAGATTATGAACCAAGTGAAAGACCTCTAGGAAAAGGGTCTTGTCCAGCCTAGTACTTCACCGTATTGCTCTCAAGTGTTGTTGGTTTTGAAGAAACACGGAACCTGGAGAATGTGCATCGATTATAGTGCTCTCAACAAAATCACCATCAAGAACAAATTTCCAAATCCTAGGATCGATGATATACTCGACAGATTACAGGAATCCTCGAAATTTAGCAAGATTGATTTGAAGAGTGGATATCATCAAATCAGAATCGCGCCAGGAGACGTCTACAAGACAGCTTTTCGGACGACTTTTGGGTTATTTGAGTTTTTGGTGATGCCTTTTGGCTTAACCAATGCTCCTGCGACATTTAACCGGATGATGGACAGGATTTTTCGAGAGTACAAGCTATTTGTTGGCATTTTTCTTTGACGATATCATTGTTTTTCTCCAAGAATGAGGCAGAACACAGAGATCAGCTGCTTCAGGTCTTTCAGGCATTACGAGATCACAAGTTAGTGATTAATGCAAAGAAAAGTGAATTTTTCCTACCAGAGATACACTTTTTGGAACACATGGTCTCAGCAGCATGTGCAAATGGATCCGGCCAAGATAGAGACTATCCATGATTGGCCCGATTTGAAGATGTCCATGAAGTTAGAAGCTTCTTGGGACTGTGTTCGTACTACAGGCGGTTCATTCGAAAGTTTGCAAAGGTTGCTTCCCCTTTGCATATCTTGACACAGAAAGGAGTCCCTTTCTAATGGGGATCCACAGAGGTGACTGCCTTTCAGACATTGAAAGAGAAATTGACTACGGGACCAGTTTTGACTTTGCCGGACTTGCAGAAGTCATTTTGAAGTATATTGTGATGCTTGTGGACGTAGTCTGGGTGCGGTCTTAATGCAAGAAGGCCATGTCATTGCTTATGAGAGCCGATTGTTCTCAAGGCCGGAGATGGCAGCACAGATTTATGAGAAAGAGCTTTTGGCAGTTATCCATGCTCTTACTCAGTGGCGGCATTACCTACTCGGAGCGGATTTTACTGACTTTACAAACCATCAGAGTTTGCGCTACTTCTTGTCACAGAAACAGCTTTCGGAAAAGGCATAGATGCTTTGTCTCGGAAGCCGTTGGTTCTGGCTATTTCCGCGATACATCATAGGAGCTTTGAGCATATGGTCGACCAGTATGCCACAGATACAGGTTTTGCATACATTTTCACACGGATACGGGATGGGGAGACAGTAGCGGGATATTCCATTCGAGATGGCTACTTGATGAGAAAAACATGTTATGCGTTACACAGCCGTTGAGGGAAAAGGTTATGACTAAATGCCACTGTCCACCTTTTACGGGTCACCGCGGCATTGCTACCACCATGAAAGGAGTAGAGAGATACTTCTTTTGGCCGAGACTCAAGAAGGATGTGGAAGAGTTTGTGCACAGTTGCTTAGTATGCTAGAAGGTCAAGTTTGACAGGCATAAAGCACATGGATTGTTACAGCCTTTACCCATACCCACCCGCCTCTAGGAAAGTATTGCAATGGATTTCATTTTTGATCTCCCGAGAACACAGAGTGGTCACGATGGTATCTGGACTGTTATTGACAGATTTAGCAAGCAGGCTCATTTCATTCCAGTGAAGAAAACAGTCAAGCCGGATCACTTAGCGAGACTGTTTGTGGCCCGGATCTTCAGATTACATGGCATGCCTGAGACGATTGTCTCCAACAAAGACCCCAGATTTACGAGTTTGTTTTGGAAGGCAATTTGGGAGAACATTGACACGCGGTTGCAGTTCTCGTCATCGTTCCACCCGCAAACTGATGGGCAATCTGAGATTGCAAATTCAGTGGTTCTAAATTTATTAAAGTCTTATATCTCAGATCAGAAGACTCAATGGGAAAAGTATCTACCTTTGGTGGAATTTGCCTACAATAACACGATACACTCTTCGACGAGAAAGGCGCCATTTGAGATTGTTGAAGGTGCTGTGAAGGTTCCACCCTTCCTAAGCACGAAAGATAAGATTTTTGAAGCGGATGAATATACGCGAGACTTAGATACGGCTTTTGCTAGATGCAGCGGAATGATTGTTGCGCTTTGCTCAAGATGAGTGCTCCGAACTGTGCTCAAGGTTCCTTTTTGTTCTTATAGAAGAGAGAGCCTTCTAATGAGAGAATGCTATGATCACAAACAAAGTGAATGGACACTGTGCGTGCAAGTGTATGAGACTGAGAGATAGAGAGAGAAGAGAGATACGACACCAGAGACGTTGTAAAACCCTCCTCCAAAGGCCCCACTCTCATCGGCGAGAGTGGTCTACTTATTGATTGCACAAAGTGGTACAATGACGATGCATGAAAACTAATGCAACTTGGGACTATGCCAGTGACGACGACGGGGATGGCGACGACAACCTAAGGGCTGAAATCTGCGGTCGTCTATCTGCTGTCCATAAAAACGCTATGGCTGAAAATTTGGGACTGATTCGGGGCTGCTGAAAACGCTGTTTTGGCTACGTTTTTGGAGGCTGAAAATGACGATCTTCTGCAATGTCTAGGGCTGAATTTGCTACTGTTTTGAATGCTGAAAACACTGCTGCACTTTCTCCACCGAAGGCTGAAAATGAAAACGCTGGCATCTTTGGGTAGCGTTAGTAAAAACGCTAGGCTTCTGGGAAAGTTGGCGATGACTGCAATGCTGAAAACGCCAGCTTGTGTGAGGGGAGGGCGATGACAAAAACGTTGGGCTGAAATGGGAGAGGGGCTCGCCAAGGGAAGCTTGGAGAGGTCTTGCTGAGGGAGGTTTGGAGTACCTGTTGCCTGGGGGCCTGTTGTGCTCCTTGCTCATCTGCCAAAGAATGCTAGCTTTGGTTTGCTTATATACAAACTTAGCAAAATTGCCCTACCTACTTTTGTTGGAAAGTCACTTAAAAAATAATAAGTGAAAAATGTCAAAAATAGGGAAAATAGGCTAAATGCACTTGAAAAATTCCCTAGCTGATTCTAATGGATTCTGATGGGAATACTGATGATCATGTTGTGTGCAACCAGAGGATATGCATCTACACTGAGTGACTAGGCATGCACAGTCTACGAATAGACTCACAAAAGTGCCAGATCACTTCTAATCTAGACTGACGGGAACCTTGTTATGGTGTAGCTTGTCCACGAACACATAGGGTTGGATGTGTCACGTGACATCCCCTCCTTTTCAAAGTGAGGTACTCGTACCGAACTGTATGGCGTCGAGGGAGATCGCCAATAGCATCCGGAACCCTGAAAGGGGCTCTTTGATGGCCCACTCTGATGTGTGGGTCATGCGGTACTTGAACTTCATAAAGGTCTGCAATGCTTGCTTCTTTGGGCCGAGCCGAAAGCCACACAAAGACTTTTGTGGCTCCTTCGATGCTTCAACTTCGTCGAGAGTCATGCTTCTTTCTTCTTCAAGAATCTCCATGGCTGAAAATTCCTGAAACCATTTCCAACACAAAACCATGAACATATCCATTCCATGTAAAGTGAGTGGAAAAAATCTTGTCTTCACTAAAGACTGTGTATGCAATGTAGATGAACATAGAAATGGAGTGACAACCCGTTCATCAAACACATGCAAACAATGAGATCGAATCTTTCTCTTTTGATCTAAAGTAATCAACTGTGGCAATTTGCAACGGAGATGCCCATGCTCGGTGCTCATACTTTCATGTGCTCTTTCGACTGTGTCATGCCAAGGAAGAGACATGGAATGTAACTTCCTTACATACATACTTTTCAGCTTTTCATGAAAAATCCGCATACATTCGTGCTCATCCATGAGAGAAACGTGCTCAACGTACAATATGTCATGCCTAGGAAAAGGGATCACATAAAGATGGTGACTTAAATACAGGAAACGATCACGAATAAAATATTCGAACAATGCGTGCGTATCAATCATGCGAACACATAATACTTCCTCCGAGAGTTCTTTGGACCTAGGCTCGAGAGCCAAGATCGATCCTTCGTGATTGATCGAATCTGCAACGAGGTTAGCTTTGCTAGAAAAAGCATCACCTAACACATCATCCTTGTGAACAAGCACATCTTCTTCATGCAACTCATCATGCTTGTGAGAAATCACATCTTGAGCATGCAAATCATCATGCCCGTGAGAAATCACATCTTGATCATGCAAATCATCATGCTTGTCTTTATCATCCAAATGGTCATGTTGATCATTGTCAATCAAATCATCATCATGCAAATCATTGTCATTCAAATCATCATGCTGCTCACTATCATGTAAATCCTGTGTGTCATGCTTTGGAGAAAAAGAGACTGAGAGAGTCTCCGTTTCCTGAATCCTTTCAATCTTGTCCTGCATATTAGCAATGAGAGATGGAGAATGAACAATGTCCTCTCCATGAATGATAATGGGAGAATCAATTTTGACATTGAGAGTGAAAGTGTTAGCCTCCCAATCAATGAGAGGGTTAGCATCATGAGACCATCGAATGCCCAAAATCATATCACATCCTGAAAGAGGAGAGACAACGAATCTTCTAGTGAAGGCAACTTGTTGAATTGCAAACAACACATCAAGGCACTCCTCCGTGATGAGAGCGTCCATACCGAGAAGAAAGCCAAAGTCCTCGATAGGAGATCTCGGACTAACTTCGAGGCGGGCTCTCTCAACAAGAGAGGGACTGATCACATCATGTATACTACCTGGGTCAAACAATATGACAAAACGCTGCCCCGACGTACGACCATAACATTTAATGAGAGAATCATCAATGGGAGGGTCATGAGAAACTTGGGGCACACTCGTGTTATCATTAATTTCATTGACAGAGGAAGTGGATTCTGTGGAGTCTTTAGATTCATTCGATTCAAGCTTAGGACATGTCCTTTTCATGTGACCCTTAATGTGACAATGAAAACAACGACCTTCCTTATAATAAATGCTTTGCTCTTCCCAAGTGATGTATCCACCTACAATTCCTTGTGCTACCTTTTCATCTGGAGTAAGCTTAGGTTTAGCAATTGTCTTAGCCTTACCCTTAGATTCATTGGAAGAATTCTTTTCTGAGAGACTTGGAAGATTGGTTAGAAAAGTTACCATTCTTACCATTCTTACCGTTCTGAGGGTTCTGAGAAGTCTGCGAGGTACTTGTGGAAGTCTTGTTCTCCTTAAGCTTTCCCTTGTTGTGCTTCATCTCTTGTGCGAGAGCAATCGCTACCGCCTTGTTGAGATCGATTGGATCGAGCACTTCGACATCGTACTTGATATACTCGTTCAATCCATGAAGGAATGCCTCTTTGCATTCATCATCCGACTTGCGTAATTGGGTACCTAGCTGCAAAACACGATTAGAAAAAGACATAACCGGCATACCATTTTGCTTGAGAGCGCGCCAATCGTCCTTCAATCGTGCGAGGTATTGAGGTGGCATAAACCGCACCTTGAGCTTGTCTTGGAAATCATCCCAATTGAAGGAAAGGAGCGTGAATTCGTCGGCTTCCTCTAGGTGCGCGGCTAGCTGTGCCTCTTGCCATGCGTGGTACCAATTGATGGCATAGTTGCCGTCAAAACTTTGCTATTTCTTGTCTTCTTAGTTGTCGCAAAATAAGCATTAAATTGATGCAACCAAGAATGAATAACCGTAGCATCCATCTTACCATCATACTTACTGAAAGTCAACTTCTCTGTGACGGGATGGTTGGAATCCGCATCGTGGCTTGCGCCACTCGAGGAACTCCCATGATCTTTGGGTGGTTCGGTCTTCGAGGCTAGCACTTGTCGAAGCACTTCTTGAGTGCGTAGCTCTCTTTGAGCTTCACGCTCGGTCTCCCTTTCTGCTTTTCGTTCATTTCGTTCATCGCGCTCGCGTTCGAAAGCAAGGCGATTTGTTTCTTGTTGTGCCAACGCAACTCGATTTGCTTCTTGTTGTCGTATTGCATTCCTTTCAGTGCGTTTCAAAGTAATGCGAGTCGCTTCTTGTTGTTGTATTGCATTTCTTTCATTGCGTTCCAAAGTAATGCGAGCCGCCTCTTGTTGTGCCAACATCATGTCTATCATTGACTTCACCATCATCTCTATAGGAGTCAGTACAACTCGTGGCGTAGATGGCGAAGGGGGAGGGTCGGAAAAATCTCCTGGTGAGGAGAATGCTTTGTCGCCTCTCTCATGCTCATCACCTGTATGCGAAGTATCCATTCCACTGCGGGTGACGACCATGCACTAGGATCTTTGGTTCTTAAGTTCAAGAGGAACTTGGGTTCTTGAGGGTCTTGGGTTCTTGGGTTCTTGAGGATCTTGAGGTTCTTGAAGTTCTTGAGGGTTTCTTTCGCTTGCAAACCGTGTTTGCGAAGGATCTTCTCTTCACCCGAGTTCGACTCCTTTCTGCGGGCGCTTCCCTTGGCGGCCTTGCGCTCACACCAAGGTTGCTTTTTCCCACCTCACTTCGATTGGCCGGCCGCTAAGTGCACGGTCCGCTCTCAATGAGTGAAAAGAGACACAAGGGGAGGCTGGACAAGCCCTTCTTTCCTAGGATTCCTGTCACTCTTCAAAAACACGATTAGGAATCGACACGCCCAAGTGAACTTGGGTTCGCATGACCGCAACAAGCAAAAAAAAATCTTGTGATTCTTGTGGTTCTTTCCTTGAGTGATACAGAACACTACCAAAGCTCTGATACCAATGCTAGGTGCAGCGGAATGATTGTTGCGCTTTGCTCAAGATGAGTGCTCTGAACTGTGCTCAAGGTTCCTTTTTGTTCTTATAGAAGAGAGAGCCTTCTAATGAGAGAATGCTATGATCACAAACAAAGTGAATGGACATTGTGCATGCAAGTGTATGAAACTGAGAGATAGAGAGAGAAGAGAGATACAACACCAGAGACGTTGTAAAACACTCCTCCAAAGGCCCCACTCTCGTCGGCGAGAGTGGTCTACTTATTGATTGCACAAAGTGGTACAATGACGATGCATGAAAACTAATGCAACTTGGGACTATGCCAGTGACGACGACGGGGATGGCGACGACAACCTAAGGGCTGAAATCTGCGGTCGTCTATCTGCTGTCCATAAAAACGCTATGGCTGAAAATTTGGGACTGATTCGGGGCTGCTGAAAACGCTGTTTTGGCTACGTTTTTGGAGGCTGAAAATGACGATCTTCTGCAATGTCTAGGGCTGAATTTGCTACTGTTTTGAATGCTGAAAACACTGCTGCACTTTCTCCACCGAAGGCTGAAAATGAAAACGCTGGCATCTTTGGGTAGCGTTAGTAAAAACGCTAGGCTTCTGGGAAAGTTGGCGATGACTGCAATGCTGAAAACGCCAGCTTGTGTGAGGGGAGGGCGATGACAAAAACGTTGGGCTGAAATGGGAGAGGGGCTCGCCAAGGGAAGCTTGGAGAGGTCTTGCTGAGGGAGGTTTGGAGTACCTGTTGCCTGGGGGCCTGTTGTGCTCCTTGCTCATCTGCCAAAGAATGCTAGCTTTGGTTTGCTTATATACAAACTTAGCAAAATTGCCCTACCTACTTTTGTTGGAAAGTCACTTAAAAAATAATAAGTGAAAAATGTCAAAAATAGGGAAAATAGGCTAAATGCACTTGAAAAATTCCCTAGCTGATTCTAATGGATTCTGATGGGAATACTGATGATCATGTTGTGTGCAACCAGAGGATATGCATCTACACTGAGTGACTAGGCATGCACAGTCTACGAATAGACTCACAAAAGTGCCAGATCACTTCTAATCTAGACTGACGGGAACCTTGTTATGGTGTAGCTTGTCCACGAACACATAGGGTTGGATGTGTCACGTGACAGCTTTTGCCAAGGTTCGTGAGACTTTGCAGAAGTCTCACGAACGACCGAAAAAGGCAGCGGATCGCCATCGTCGCGACTTGAAATTGAAGGAGGATGATTGGGTGCTGTCACCAGCGTGTGACTACTATCTATCCTTTTTGTTGATTTCTTTCTTATTATTTATTCATTTTCACTTTTTGGAAACACCCCTCGAGAAATCTAACTGCCCTGCATTGCATAGCTAGTGTGGAACTGTTCAGAGGGAGTCCACGCCCGAGGGCAAGAGAGCACTAAGGTTGGACAAGGACTATGGTTAGCCAAAGTGGGGTCATTGACTAGCCAAAGTGGAATCCTTTGCTACAGAGGCTACATTCCAGTTCTTGGTGTGGCTGCAATGTACAAAGAGGGTCAGATGAATCATGACCTAGAAAGATACAATGGCAGCATCTCCTAAAATTTAGGAAACTGCTATTTTGGGACTTGAAAATGTGTTCGCGTCATTACCTCCGGAATGACAAGGGGAACATTTTATTACTCTGCCGTGAAGTCAACTGGGCAACCGGTCGGGAGATTTTTAGGCGGCAACCCCGAAACGAAAAATAGCCTGTAAATGTGCCAAGTGGCACATTTCTGTGCACTTTCCTCATGCATGAAGAAGTGACGCTGATTTTAGAGAAGAGAGGCTCATTTTGCAGTTTCTGTCACCACAGGTTGAGAGCTATGGAGTGCTTCCTTTCCCTCTTATGTACAGTACGGTGCCAGGAGTGATGCCCTGCACGCTACGCACTGCCCTCTCTCCCCCCTATGGCAGTATGTTATGCCCCTCTAGTGGGCTTTTCAATTGACCAATGTACAGTTGTGTGGGTTCATGCGCGATTGTCGAGGCAAGAGCCTCTTGCACAGGCGCTGGATTAGCTAGCGGCTAATCCCCCGCAGGTACAGGTGAATTCGGAGAGGTTTCACGTGCGAAATCTCGTCCGATTCAAAGGGCAAGTCTCCCTACAAGTGCGGGAGCTCGAGGACTTGCTACGAATGCGACCGGCACGCAAAATGGAGCCCGAAACAGTGAATTACAGCCTGCTGCATATTTTTGCAGGTTTAGGGTTTTGGCCCTAAACGGACCCTAATACCCCCAAGAGGTTCGGCGACGCGAGGGGACCACTGTACAAGTGATCTGGCGCATTTTCGGGCAGAAAACAGAAAATTCAGCGTGCTGCACATTCTCGCCAGGTTTTGCAAAGTGTCCATATGCGTCGGGAAAGTCATCCAATGCGTGGGAATACTAACTGTGAAGGGTCCTAGTACAGTTATGCTGCCTAAATCCGGCCAGAACAGTTGAAATTCAGCCAAAATTGTGCGGGGCAGCTTGTAGGGAACCACACCGTTTATTCGCTCTTTTAAAGAATAAAGAAATACCGAAAGGGGCGCCTATTTAGGGGCCAATCTGGTGTCAGTCTTTTCATACAGGTGCAATCTAGCGGCATGTATCCCTTTCCCCTTTGTTGTGTCTTGAAAGTACAGGTAAAGTGGGCGACAAATTAAATGGGTGAAAGCAAATAAGGTTGAAGTCTAAGGTCTACCGCCCTTCTTGAAAGTACAGGCCGGTTTCACGTGCTCTTACGTTTTGAGAAGGCACGCTTGAGAAAGAAAAAGGGAAAGGAGAGGCTTTTTCCAAAGCTTAGTATGCGATACTACGGACCTTTCCAGATCACTGAAAAGATAAATGATGTCTCCTTCCGACTGAAACTGCCTGATACTTGGAGGATTCACAATGCATTTCATGTGAGTCTCTTGAAACCTTCTAAAGGTGATGTGCCTGATGATGGGGAGCCTGATGAGCAACCCGAAGTGGAAGAAAACGAGGAGATCCTTGTTCCTGAACAGATTTTGGCACATAAGGATACGAAGAAAGGTAAAGGTTCTTGGTTAAGTTCAAGAACTATCCTGCATTTGATGCGAAGTGGATGGAGGAGGAGGATGTAACAAAACGGGAGTGTACACGAGCACTTAAAAAATCTGAAAATTATAATTCTTTGAAAACATGAGAGAAGGGAGAAGATCGACACAGTATTGGGGACCAGAAGATGGGTTGGTCCCCCCCCCCCCCCCGTTAAGAGTATTCTTTTATTTAGGGAGAATTCTTATACAAGCACGAATACCCGAGGAAACCCCTCCGTTCTGTAGTCTTAGACCCGAAGGTCGTGCTTTCCCGTAAAGGGCTTGGGCACAAGGCCGTTCCTTCCCGTGAGGGACTTAGGCGCGAAGCCGTACTTTCCCGTAAGGGACTTAGGCGTGAAGCCGTACTTCCCGTGAAGGGCCTTCCCGTGAGACGGGAGATTCCTGCAAAACAAACCACACAAAGCAGCAATTCTCAATGGGTATCAACACCTTATACCTGTCGCTCCTTGCTCGGAGAATAAACCTCCGTACTCAGTCGTCACGCGAGCACTTGCAAATTCCGTCGCCAGTCTCTGCTCCAGAATCCCAGCGCTTGCACTACCTGCTGCTTCCAGCTCCTCCAAACTGAAACGCTGGCTACCCTTTTATAGGGTCTGACACCCGGCAGGAATAGAGGTCCAAAAGCAGAGCTTGGTGCTCCTAGAGAGAGGAGAGAAAAAATCGCATTTTCTAGAGAGAGGAGAGAGAGATCGCAATTCAGCCTCCCCTACGTTGGTTATAGCGCTGGCTTTTTCTATAAGAGCCTTGCCTGCTTTATTTTATTAATAAAGGGGACGGTCACTTAAAAGCGACCGGTCACTTTATAAAATAAAGTGTGAACCCGCTCAAACTTTAAAAACTCACTCAGTTAATGAAAACAATGCTACACGGACACATTCCAGGCGTCCCCGGGTGCAGGACACGACACAGATGCAATGCAGACACAGACTCCTCGCGAGAAAACATCTGTCCTCCCGCGACTGTTCCTGCTTTTCGTAAAAAGCTTCATTGAACCCATCTTTATTCTTGTGCTTGCGTTCTTACGCGTATTTTCTTACTCGGTTCAGATTTCCTCCTTAGCCTACGGGATGCCCCCTTACTGATGCACTCGTCACCCATCATGTGACGCATCAGAGGCACTCTTAACCCGGCCCTTTCCACCGAACTTACGGAAACTCCTTCGCGATGTTTACCGTCACCCATCAAATGACACATCAGAGTTGTCCGTTCCTGATGGCAATTTCTGTAGCTACAATCTTTTTAACAGTTCTTAGTGCACATAATAAAATATCCTAAAAAAGAGATTTAATCATTAAAAATAAGAAAATAGTCCAATTAGCAACATCCCTCTGGCTTCTAAACAGTTGACCTCAACTGTACTGCTTGGACATATACCTCCAGTATCTGGGGATAAGCTACTAATTCCTCCTGCGTCATCCACTGAGCATCTAGATTCGAATAGTTCTTAAACTTAACCAAATACTTCTGTGTTATCTTTCCGGATTTGAGAGACCGCTCCGGATGACTTACTATCTGCTCCGGTTGGAGTATTTCTTCTGTGTCCTCAACCTCAGGAGGTTCCTCAGCCCTAGGGTGGCTCGGAGGCGGTCCCACATACGGCCGGCGGAGTAAACTCACATGGAAAGCATTATGGATCTTCCAATTAGGCGGTAGCTCTGATCGGAAAGCGACATCATTCACTCGCTCAGTAATCTTAAACGGCCCATAATAACGGGTAGAAAGTTTTACCACCTTCCCCTTATGAGATGCTTGTTTCTTAAGTCTTGCCTTCTCAAACTTGAGTAAGACTAACTGTCTGACTGTTAACTCTAGATTCCTTTTGTGCTTGTCTGCAGCTTTCTTATGCTTTTCCTGAGAGCGTAGAATAGCTCTCCTAACTTGCCCATAGGCGGTGTCCAAATCCCGAACAAATTCATCTGCTGCAAAGATCTTATCCTTAGTTAAAAGGATGGGTGGAAGCAAAGGCTTACCATAGAGAATCTCAAAAGGTGCTTTCCCCGTCGATGAGTGTATGGTATTGTTATACGCATACTCGACAAGAGGCAAATATTTCTCCCAATCAGATTGCCGGTCTAACACATAAGCTTTTAACATATCCAATACTGTGGAATTGGCTATCTCACTTTGCCCGTCCGTTTGAGGACGGTAGGCAGATGAAAAATTCAGCTTTGTACCAAGATTATCCATCAAGGCACGCCAAAAATTTCCTGTCATGCGAGGATCTCGATCACTCACGATAGACTTAGGCATTCCATGACGCTTAAAGATCTGTGCCAGGAAGACACTAGCCATATGATCTGCTTTGATTGTTTTCTTGACTGGTATAAAGTGTGCTTGCTTGCTAAACCTGTCCACAATGGTCCAGATCGCGTCATTTCCGGTCTGAGTTCTAGGGAGGTCCATGATGAAGTCCATGGCAATACTTTCCCAAGGTTCATTAGGCACAGGCAATGGTTGTAGCAACCCAGGCGCCTTATGTCGATCATACTTCACTTTTTGGCAAACCAAGCATTCCCTGACATACTTATCAATGTCTGCTTTAAGGCTAGGCCAAAAGAAATATCTTTCCATTGCTAAGGTCGTAGGGAGAATACCCCGATGACCCGCATAAGGCGAAGCGTGTGCTTCATCCATGATCTTCTTTCTTAATGGTTCCGCCACACATATAGCCTGATGGTGGTAGAGATAACCGTCCCGAATGGAATAGGGAAACTCATTCTCTCCACGATGTAGCTTTCCCCAAATGGTGGAGAAGTCTGGATCATTCGGATACAAATCCGGTAGTGCTTCTAATTCTTGGTGATACACCGAAGTGATAGCGCTCACCCTTGGCCGCCTAAAAAATGCGTCTGCGACCACATTCTTACTCCCAGCCGTGTGAAGGATCTGGAAGTGAAACATAGACAAAAAGTTTGCCCATCTCATCTGCTTCTCAGATAGTTTCCTTTGCGTAAGAAAATACCGCAAACTCTGGTGATCAGTCTTGATCACAAAATCCGCTCCTAGAAGATAGTGCTTCCAGTTGGATAAGGCATGAATCACAGCCGTGAGTTCCTTTTCGTAGATTGATGCATGCAACTCTGCATCCTTAAGCCGTCAACTTTCGTAGGCCACTGCATGACCTTCTTGGTTTAACACTGCTCCGATGCAATTGCCTGAAGCATCGCAGTGTACCTCAAATGGTTTCCTTAAGTCAGGCACTATCAGAATAGGTCCATGGCTTAGCAAGTACTTGAGCCGATCAAAAGTTCCTTGGTGTCTCGATCTCCATCTGAAAGGAATCTTCTTCTTTGTCAAGTCATGAAGTGGTCCTGCTACATGAGCAAATCCTCGAACAAACCTTCGATAATACGAACATAATCCCAGGAAGCTACGTACATCATGTACCGTAAGGGGAATAGGCCAATCTTCTACCACTCGGATCTTGGCAGGATCCATACTCACTTGATTGTGAGAGACTATATGGCCGAGATAGTGTATCTTTGAGAGAAAGAACTCGCTCTTCTTTGCTTTCACATGCAACTCATGCTTTCGCAATTCTTGAAACACTAGGTCCAAGTGCTTCCGATGTTCCTCTTCTGACTCAGAGAAGATGAGTATGTCGTCAAAGAATACTCCCGTAAAAGCTCGATACAGGCTGAAAATGCGGTCCATCATGCGATTCAATGTCGCGGGAGCATTGGTCAAGCCAAAAGGCATTACCAAGAATTCATATAGTCCAAAGGTTGTGCGGAAAGCAGTCTTATGGACATCCTTAGGGGCGATCCGTATCTGATGATACCCACTCTTTAAGTCTATGCGACTAAAGACACTTACACCCTGCAACTTATCAAGTATATCATCAATCCGAGGGATCGGAAAGCGATTCTTGATTGTGATCTTGTTTAAAGACCGATAGTCTATGAACATTCGAAACGTGCCATCTTTCTTCTGCACGAGTAGAACTGGAGAGCAGTAGGGTGAAGCACTTGGCCGTACTAACCCTTTCTCTAGAAGCTCGTTGACTTGCTTCAAAATTTCCTCTTGCTGAGCAAGACTCACCCGATAAGGGGGTTGATTGGGAGGCGAGCTACCCGGTATGAGATCTATGCGGTGATCTTCCGGGCGTACCGGAGGGAGTTCATCAGGAAGTGTTTCCGTGAAACAATCCTTGTACTTTTCAATAAATTGAAGATGCTTAATTTCCAGACTAGAGAGAGAGTCCCTACTAGTTTTATCCTTTGCAAAAATCAAGTAAGCAGAAACACACTTCTTCATTTCTTTCTTAATGGAGATATGGCTTACAATTGGGAACTGCCAATCTCCTGCATCAGCTTGAATCTTTATTTTCTTACCCCCATGATCAAAAGTGAGGGTCTTTTCCACATAATCGGGAATAGGTGTCATGTGAAAGTGCCATGGCATACCCAAGATGATATCACATCCCTCGATGGGTGCCAGCAAAAATGATTCGCGGTCCTTGTACTCGCCAATCCGAAGATTGAGGTGTCCTTGCACGGGAGTTGCATTGGTTGTCAACCCCTCGAATGCCGATCCGGATGTAACCGGTGTGCCAAGCTGAGCCGGTGTAAGGCACAAACGTTCTGCAGTATCCAGGGAGATGAAGTTATCCGTGGATCCTGGATCATAAAGAATCAGTACTCGCTGGTTGTTCAAAGACCCCCAACCCTTCAGAAGTTGACGCTTCCCTTTCTCTGTTTCTGTGTTTCCTTGAACATCTGGAATTGAGTTCGAGCTTGGTGGTGCAGGTTCCTTCCTTGCTTTCTCTTGCCTCGTAGAGGCTTGTTCTTGCCGTTGCTGCTTTAGCGGGCAGTCCGGTTTCATATGTCCTTTCTCGCCACTGTAGAAGCATCTTCCTTCCTCTCTGAAAGTTTGAAGTTGAGTAGGAGAAAGATACTTAGTTCGCTTGCCAGTGCCCTCTGGCTTCTTAGAATGATCATCGTCCCTCGATGGAGGACGTTTTCTTCCTTGGCCCCCTTGGTCATCGTAGACCCCTCTTTGTCTTGCACGGTAAGTGCTATGCTCCATCTTTCTGGGCGTCCCAGTTGAGTGCAAATCCTCAGCAATGATAGCTGACTCCATCATCCTCTGAAGAGTATCATGCGGATACACCTTCATACTCTTTCGAAGCTACGGTTGGAGACCCGCTTCGAACTTTCTTTTCTTTTCCTCGTCGGCAATCTTCATGAAGGGAGTGACCTTCGGAAGAACCGACCAATACTTGTCCACATAAGTCGTTACTCTTTCATGTTCCTTCTGGGCAAGCCAGTCCCATTCCTTCCTTATGTCCTGCTCGAAGTGAGGCGGAAGAAATTGTTCATAAAATTCAGATTTGAAGCTCTCCCAAGTTCTGGCCTGAGAACCTTCCAGAATCTTGGCTTACCACCAATTACTTGCTGTTTCCTTGAGGTGCATCCCCACATGGCGTAATTTGGATTTTTCTGTGAAGTGCCCATTGGTAAAGGCGACTTCAAACTGTCTGATGAAGGACAGTGCTTTGGAGATGTCTCTCCGTCCGTTGTAGGTTTCGAACTTGATGTCCTTGTCGCCTGATTTGAAGACTCTCATGCGATGTTGAGACTTGCGACCTTGCTTCTTGAATCGAGGCTTATCTTTAGGTTGATGTATGGTAGTGGCGGTAGTAGCTGCTTCCTTCTTCTGACGAGATGATCGAGAAGTAGAAGTATAATCAGGAGAGTAAGATGGAGATGAGATAGAGATGTCTTTGCTCTCGTCTAGCAGAGAGAGCGCTTTTTCCTGGCCTTTCCTTGAAGTAGGCCGTTCATTCCGATCCGAAGATCCTTTGTGCACCTCGGCACGTGCTTCTTCTCTTGCCTCCTGTGGTCTCACGCCAACAGTGTTGTCTGGATGCTTGGCTGCATCAATTCCATTCGTTTTCTTCATTCCGCCCAAAAGCTTTTGGACGTCCGGCAACAGTAAAATTTGTTGCAACTCCGCAAGCTGAGCTTGCACTTGTTGAAGTTCCTCTTCAACGCTTCTCCCTTGGCTCGACATGGTTCTTCCCGTTCTTCCCGGAATCGTCCTTCTTTGCAGAAAAAGAGAGGAGTCCGAGCTCTGATACCACTGTCACAAAACGGGAGCGTACACGAGCACTTAGAAAATCTGAAAATTATAATTCTTTGAAAACATGAGAGAAGGGAGAAGATTCCGTAAGGGACTTAGGCGTGAAGCCGTACTTCCCGTGAAGGGCCTTCCCGTGAGACGGGAGATTCCTGCAAAACAAACCACACAAAGCAGCAATTCTCAATGCGTATCAACACCTTATACCTGTCACTCCTTGCTCGGAGAATCAACCTCCGTACTCAGTCGTCACGCGAGCACTTGCAAATTCCGTCACCAGTCTCTGCTCCAGAATCCCAGCGCTTGCACTTCCTGCTGCTTCCGACTCCTCCAAACTGAAACGCTGGCTACCCTTTTATAGGGTCTGACACCCGGCAGGAATAGGGGTCCAAAAGCAGAGCTTGGCGCTCCTAGAGAGAGGAGAGAGAAAATCGCGTTTTCTAGAGAGAGGAGAGAGAGAGAGAGAGAGATCGCAATTCAGCCCCCCCTGCGTTGGTTATAGCGCTGGCTTTTTCTATAAGAGCCTTGCCTGCTTTATTTTATTAATAAAGGGGACGGTCACTTAAAAGCGACCGGTCACTTTATAAAATAAAGTGTGACCTGCTCAAACTTTAAAAACTCACTCAGTTAGTGAAAACAATGCTACACGGACACATTCCAGGCGTCCCCGGGTGCAGGACACGACACAGATGCAATGCAGACACAGACTCCTCGCGGGAAAACATCTGTCCTCCCGCGACTGTTCCTGCTTTTCGTAAAAAGCTTCATTGAACCCATCTTTATTCTTATGCTTGCGTTCTTACGCGTATTTTCTTACTCGGTTCGGATTTCCTCCTTAGCCTACTGGATGCCCCCTTACTGATGCACCCGTCACCCATCATGTGACGCATTAGAGGCACTCGTAACCCGGCCCTTTCCACCGAACTTACGGAAACTCCTTCACGATGTTTACCGTCACCCATCAAATGACACATCAGAGTTGTCCGTTCTTGATGGCAGTTCCTGTAGCTACAATCTTTTTAACAGTTCTTAGTGCACATAATAAAATATCCTAAAAAAGAGATTTAATCATTAAAAATAAGAAAATAGTCCAATTAGCAACAGAGGACCTACCAGATACTCCTCAGATTGTGAAACTTTACTTCAATGCTTTTGGTTTAGCATAGTCTACTCCAAATAGAACCCAGAATTCAGCTTGGCCGGAGATCTGGTGCAGTGGGATGCACAAGAGGGGAGTCACTCCGCTCCTTTGTCAACAGATGCCTTGATTTTGATACTAAAGTCATTGATGTCTCTTTGAGCTTCAGGGATACTGAGAGCTGACAGTATTCTGCTGGATGACTTTATGAAATGGAATTCCTGATTATGATACTGATTTGTTCTTGACTTCTTTTAAGTGCAGGAACTGATGGACGAAATGACTACAGCATTTTGGTCTGATTGATCTCGAATAGACATGGTTGCAATAGGGGTTGATCAATCGGACATCGATGAGGTCCCGATTGGATCTAGATGTGATTGCTAGCTAGATTGCTGATAAATCATGGTCTAAGATCCGAATGAATGTTGAATGTCTTGTGATGTCTAGTGATGTCCTGTGATGTCGTGTGATGTGACTGTCGATTGGTACATATGCTAGATGTGTGTTCCTAGTACGTAGGTACTAACAGTCAGTGTCTGCTAAGACGGTTTATGGCTTCTGTCTGTTTTACAGGCGTAATCGAGGGCGATTACAATGCTTTCAAGAGACTGCTGCTGAAAACCCTAATTCTGGAAACCCTAACCCTAAAACCTGCAAATCCTAAAATCTGCCAGAAACCCTAACCCTAACCCTAGGGCAACAGGCTGAACTCTCGGAAAAAGCACAGACATTATGACGTGGCAGGATCCCGCTTTTTGCGGCGCCAAACAAGGAATTTCCGAAAATTGCGAAACTTGCTTTTCTCTATGCAAGTATGAGAAAGAGAGAGAGAGAGAGAGAGAGAGAGAGAGAGAGAGAGAGAGAGAAGTCCTCTGCTTTATTTGACAACTCAAGAGAGCTTAAGAGAAGAAAGAGCCTTTGCTTTTATTTAGGCTTTTGATTTTAAGCTTTTTGGGCTCTGCTTTTGGCATCCCTTGTAATTTAAATATGTGGTTTGGGCTCCCACTTTGCAGAGCATCTGGACGCAAAGTCTGAGAGTGAGAACCCGACCCACTCTTGTACTTTGAACACTGATCGATTGTCACAAAACGGGAGCGTACACCAGCACTTAGAAATCTGAAAAATAAAATACTTTGCAAAGGTGAGAGAAGGGAGAAGATCAACACAATATTGGGGACTAGAAGATGGGTTGGTCCCCCCCCCCCCCCGTCAAGAGTATTCTTTATTCAGGGAGAATTCTTATACAAGCACGAGAACCCGATGAAACCCCTCCGTTCTATAATCTTAGACCCGAAGATCGTGCTTTCCCGTAAAGGGGCTTGGGCACAAGGCTGTTCCTTCTTGTAAGGGACTTAGGCGCTAAGCCGTGCCTTCCCGTAAGGGACTTAGGCGTGAAGCCGTACTCGGGTTCTCGTGCTTGTATAAGAATTCTCCCTGAATAAAGAATACTCTTGACGGGGGGGGGACCAGCCCATCTTCTGGTCCCCAATACTGTGTCGATCTTCTCCCTTCTCTCACCTTTGCAAAGTATTTTATTTTTCAGATTTCTAAGTACTCGTGTACGGGTCGCAAGTCTCAACATCGCATGAGTCTTCAAATCGGGCGACAAGGACATCAAGTTCGAAACCTACAACGGACGGAGAGATATCTCCAAAGCATTGTCCTTCATCAGACAGTTTGAAGTCGCCTTTACCAATGGGCACTTCACAGAAAGATCCAAATTGCGCCATGTGGGGATGCACCTCAAGGAAACGGCCAGTAATTGGTGGTTAGCTAAGATTCTAGAAGGTTCTCAAGCCAGAACTTGGGAGAGATTCAAATCTGAATTTTATGAACAGTTTCTTCCGCCTGACTTCGAGCAGGACATACGGAAGGAATGGGACTGGCTCGCACAGAAGGAACATGAGAGAGTAACGACCTATGTGGACAAGTATTGGTCGGTTCTTCTGAAGGTCACTCCCTTCATGAAGATTGCCGACGAGGAAAAGAAACGAAAGTTCGAAGCGGGTCTCCAACAGCAGCTACGAAAGAGTATGAAAGTGTATCCGCATGACACTCTTCAGAGGATGATAAAGTCAGCAATCATTGCTGAGGATTTGCACTCAACTGGGACGCCCAGAGAAATGGAGCATAGCACCTACCGTGTGAGACAAAGAGGGGTCTACGATGACCAAGGGGGCCAAGGAAGAAAACGTCCTCCATCTAGGGACCATGATCATTCTAGGAAGCCAGAGGGCAATGGCAAGCGAACTAAGTATCTCTCTCCTACTCAACTCCAAACCTTCAGAGAGGAAGGAAGATGCTTCTACTGTGGAGAGAAAGGACATATGAAGCCGGACTGCCCTCTAAAGCAGCAACGGCAAGAACAAGCCTCTACGAGGCAAGATAAAGCAAGGAAGGAACCCGCTACACCAAGCTCGAACTCAATTCCAGATGTTCAAGGAAGCACAGAAACGGAGAAAGGGAAGCGTCAACTTCTGAAGGGCTGGGGGTCTCTAAACAACCAGCAAGTACTGATTCTTTATGATCCAGGATCCACGCATAACTTCATCTCCCTGGATACTGCGAAAAGTTTGTGCCTCACACCGGCTCAGCTTGGCACACTGGTAACATCCGGATCGGCATTCGAGGGGTTGACAACCAATGCAACTCCAGTGCAAGGACAGCTCAATCTTCGGATTGGCGAGTACAAGGACCGCGAATCATTTTTGATGGCACCCATTGAGGGATGTGATATCATCTTGGGTATGCCATGGCACTTCCACATGACACCTATTCTCGATTATGTGGAAAAGACCCTCACTTTTGATCATGGGGGTAAGAAAATAAAGATTCATGCTGATGTAGGAGATTGGCAGTTCCCAATTGTAAGCCATATCTCCATTAAGAAAGAAATGAAGAAGTGTGTTTCTGCTTACTTGATTTTTGCACGTGAGAAGGATAAAACTAGTGGGGACTCTCTCTCTAGTCTGGAAATTAAGCGTTTTCAATTTATTGAAAAGTACAAAGATTGTTTCACGGAAACACCTCCTGATGAACTCCCTCCGGTACGGCCGGAAGATCACCGCATAGATCTCATACCGGGTAGCTCGCCTCCCAATCAACCCCCTTATCGGGTGAGTCTTGCTCAGCAAGAGGAAATTTTGAAGCAAGTCAACGAGCTTCTAGAGAAAGGGTTAGTACGGCCAAGTGCTTCACCCTACTGCTCTCCAGTTCTACTGGTGCAGAAGAAAGATGACACGTTTCGAATGTGCATAGACTATAGGTCTTTATACAAGATTACGATCAAGAATCGCTTTCCGATCCCTCGGATTGATGATATACTTGATAAGTTGCAGGGTGCAAGTGTCTTTAGTCGCATAGACTTAAAGAGTGGGTATCATCAGATACGGATCGCCCCTGAGGATGTCCATAAGACTGCTTTCCGCACAACCTTTGGACTATATGAATTTTTGGTAATGCCTTTTGGCTTGACCAATGCTCCCGCGACACTCAATCGCATGATGGACCGCATTTTCAGCCTGTATCGAGCTTTTACGGGAGTATTCTTTGACGACATACTCATCTTCTCTGAGTCAGAAGAGGAACATCGGAAGCACTTGGACCTAGTGTTTCAAGAATTGCGAAAGCATGAGTTGCATATGAATGCAAAGAAGAGCGAGTTCTTTCTCTCAAAGATACACTATCTCGGCCATATAGTCTCTCACAATCAAGTGA
The DNA here is from genome assembly GCF_014529385.1 of Adiantum capillus-veneris. Taxonomy (NCBI): domain Eukaryota; kingdom Viridiplantae; phylum Streptophyta; class Polypodiopsida; order Polypodiales; family Pteridaceae; genus Adiantum; species Adiantum capillus-veneris. The sequence continues at coordinate 147,648,791 of NC_140935.1, forward strand.
GTATGGATCCTGCCAAGATCCGAGTGGTAGAAGATTGGCCTATTCCCACTACGGTACATGATGTACGTAGCTTCCTGGGATTATGTTCGTATTATCGAAGGTTTGTCCGAGGATTTGCTCATGTAGCAGGACCACTTCATGACTTGACAAAGAAGAAGATTCCTTTCAGATGGGGATCGAGACACCAAGGAACTTTTGATCGGCTCAAGTACTTGCTAAGCCATGGACCTATTCTGATAGTGCCTGACTTAAGGAAACCATTTGAGGTACACTGCGATGCTTCAGGCGATTGCATCGGAGCAGTGTTAAACCAAGAAGGTCATGCAGTGGCCTACGAAAGCAGACGGCTTAAGGATGCAGAGTTGCATGCATCAATCTACGAAAAGGAACTCACGGCTGTGATTCACGCCTTATCCAACTGGAAGCACTATCTTCAAGGAGCGGATTTTGTGATCAAGACTGATCACCAGAGTTTGCGGTATTTTCTTACACAAAGGAAACCATCTGAGAAGCAAATGAGATGGGCAAATTTTTTGTCTATGTTTCACTTCCAGATCCTTCACACGGCTGGGAGTAAGAATGTGGTCGCGGATGCATTGTCTAGGCGGCCAAGGGTGAACGCTATCACTTCGGTGTATCACCAAGAATTAGAAGCACTACCGGATTTGTATCCGAATGATCCAAACTTCTCCACCATTTGGGGAAAGCTACATTGTGGAGAGAATGAGTTTCCCTATTCCATTCGGGACGGTTATCTCTACCACCATCAGGCCGTATGTGTGGCGGAACCGTTAAGAAAGAAGATCATGGATGAAGCACACGCTTCGCCTTATGCGGGTCATCGGGGTATTAGCAATGGAAAGATATTTCTTTTGGCCTAGCCTTAAAGCAGACATTGATAAATATGTCAGGGAATGCTTGGTTTGCCAAAAAGTGAAGTATGATCGACATAAGGCGCCTGGGTTGCTACAACCATTGCCTGTGCCTAATGAACCTTGGGAAAGTATTGCCATGGACTTCATCATGGACCTCTCTAGAACTCAGACTGGAAATGACGCGATCTGGACCATTGTGGACAGGTTTAGCAAGCAAGCACACTTTATACCAGTCAAGAAAACAATCAAAGCAGATAATATGGCTAGGGTCTTTCTACCACAGATCTCTAAGCATCATGGAATGCCTAAGTCTATTGTGAGTGATCGAGATCCTCGCATGATAGGAAATTTTTGGCGTGCCTTGATAGATAATCTTGGTACGAAGCTGAATTTTTCATCTGCCTACCGTCCTCAAACGGACGGGCAAAGTGAGATAGCCAATTCCACAATATTGGATATGTTCAAAGCTTATGTGTCAGACCGACAATCTGACTGGGAGAAATATTTGCCTCTTGTCGAGTATGCGTATAACAATACCATACACTCATTGACGGGGAAAGCACCTTTTGAGATTCTCTATGGTAAGCCTTCGCTTCCACCAATCCTTTTAACTAAGGATAAGATCTTTGCAGCAGATGAATTTGTCCGGGATTTGGACACAGCCTACGGGCAAGTTAGGAGAGCTATTCTACGCTCCCACGAAAAGCATAAGAAAGCTACAGACAAGCACAGGAGGAATCTAGACTTAACAGTCGGACAGTTAGTCTTACTCAAGTTTGAGAAGGCAAGACTTAAGAAACAAGCGTCTCATAAGGGGAAGGTGGTAAAACTTTCTAACCGTTATTATGGGCCGTTTAAGATCACTGAGCGAGTGAATGATGTCACCTTCCGATTAGAGCTACCGCCTAATTGGAGGATCCATAATGCTTTCCATGTCAGTTTACTCCGGCCGCATATGGGACCGCCTCCGAGCCAGCCTAGTGCTGAGGAACCTCTTGAGGTTGAGGAAACAAAAGAAACACTCCAACCGGAGCAGATAGTAAGTCATCAGGAGCGGCCTCTCAAGTCCGAAAAAATAACACGGAAGTATTTGGTTAAGTTTAAGAACTATTCGAATCTAGATGCTCAGTGGATGACGCAGGAGGAATTAGCAGCTTATCCCGAGATACTGGAGGTATATGTCCAAGCACTACAGTTGAGGTCAACTGTTTAGAAGCCAGAGGGATGTTGCTAACTAGACTATTCTTTTTCTTTTAATGATTAATTTCTTTTTCTAGGATATTTTATTGTGTACACTAAGAACTGTTAAAAGATTGTAGCTATAAGAAGTGCCATCAAGAACGGATAACTTTGATGTGTCACTTGATGGGTGACGGTAAACATCGCGAAGGAGTTTTCGTAAGTTCGGTGGAAAGGGTCGGGTTACGAGTGTCCTTGATGCGTCACATGATGGGTGACGGGTGCATCAGAAAGGGGGCATTCCGCAGGCTAAGGAGGAAATCCGAACTGAGTAAGTAAGAACGCAAGCACAAGAATAAAGATGGGTTCAATGAAGCTTTTACGAAAAGCAGGAACATTCGCAGGAGGGCGGTGCTTTCCCACGAGGAGTCTGTGTCGGCATTGCATCTGTGCCGTGTTCTGCACCCGGGGACGCCTGGAATGTGTTTGTGTCGCATTGTTTCTAACTCACTGAGTGGTTTTCAAAGTTTGAACAGGTTCACACTTTATTTTATAAAGTGGCCGGTCACTCCTCTTATAATAAAATAAAGCAAGGCTCTTCTAAAAAAGCCTACGTTAAAAACCCAGCGCTAATAAGCTACGCAGGGCTGAAAAACAGCGAGCTCTCTCTCTCCTCTCTCTAGAAGCGCCAGAGCTTCTGCTTTTTGTGCCCTATTTCCGCCGGGTGCGTGGGCCTATAAAAGGCAGCAAGCGTTCCAGTTTTGTACATGCCAGGAGCAGTAGAAGGAGTTAGCGCTGAGGATTCTGGAGCAAGTGCCGGCGACGAAAATCTGAAAGTGTTTCGTATGACGACTGAGTACGGAGGTCGCTTTTCCGAGCAAGGAGCGACAGGTATAATGTGTTGATACGCATTGAGAGTTGTTGCTTTGTGTGGTTTGTTTTGCAGGAATCTCCCTTCTTACGGGAAGTACGGCTTTACGCCTAAGCCCTTTACGGGAAAGAACGGCCTTGTGCCTAAGCCCTTTACGGGAAAGAACGACCTTCGGGTCTAAGATTGCAGAACGGAGGGGTTTCCTTGGGTTCTCGTGCTTGTATACGAATTCTCCCTGAATAAAGAATACTCTTGACAGGGGGGGACCAGCCCATCTTCTGGTCCCCAATACTGTGTCGATCTTCTCCCTTCTCTCACATTTGCAAAGTATTTTATTTGTTCAGATTTCTAAGTGCTCGTGTACGCTCCCGTTTTGTGACATCAATACATAAAGAAATACCGAAAGGGGCGCCAGTCTTTGGGGCCAATATCTCTAGGCACGGAACTCCGCCGGGCCATTGCAAATCTATTGTGAACTGTGAACTGTTTTGAAGTGGTTATTTGGTGATGTTGTGATTGATTCTTGACTTGGAGTGTCCAAGTCTGTTACTCTCTCTCTCTCTCTCTCTCTCTCTCTCTCTCTCTCTCTCTCTCTCTCTCTCTCTCTCTCTCTCTCTCTCTCCGCTTCCACATCATCGACTTAGACAAATTACACATTGCCTAATCCCAACAGCGGGCTGCCCAGGACATGGAGTCAAGTTGCAGACGGCGGGCTTGTTTTCACCTGCACAGAGTTGCACACTGCCAAAACTCAAAACAAGAGGCTCTACCATATTGGAAGCTAGAGCGTCAATCATTGTGAAGCAAATCAGAGGAATTGGAGACCATTGGCTGAAAAGGCTCTGACATATTTGGGAAGGCTCATGGTGCCGTCCAAATCCCTCTCGGTTTTGGATGTGCACTAGCTTCCAGCTAAGATATGGTGTCTCTCTCAGAATGGCATTGTATAATAAGCAAATGCGCCCAATTCGACATGTGAAGCAATTAATGGCTTAAAGTATTAAGAATAGCAGGCGCAAGTTAAGTGTGTAATTGGCCTTATATTCCTCAACAACATGCCGCTAAAGTAGAAAGATTGACTTGTAATTTTTGTGATAGTTCATCATTGGAAGGCCTCCATAGGGAAGCATTAAGTTTACAGCCCGCTGGCACCTAACAGAAACAAGAGACAATATAAAAGCCCTATGAAAACATTTACTTTTAATGAATATAAAAGAGCAAGGAGACCCTACAAGAGTCTCCACAAGCAAAAAGAAAGAACCTTCATGAGATGCTACAATATTATTGACGTACTCTCACTCAAGATTAAGTAACTCTCTTCAACATAAATGGAGCCAAACAATGAAGACTGAACTTTAAAGGTATCTCAAAAAAACCAATGCAAAGCCTTGAAAGCATACCTCTGGATCTCCCTTTTTGAACCCAACCTCCTTCTGTATTGTCTCTAACAAAGCTGCTGATCTTCTTGCAACAAAATCTGCATAACTGATACCATCTGGGGGGGAAAGCTGAGCATGTGTTAGAGCAACCATACCGACTTTCCAAATTTGAGGCCCAAAGCTTCTGGCTATTGCCCTGACTACTTGTCTATCCAGATTATCTACTCGATAGCCATCAAGTCTATCAACATAAATCATCACATCGATTGTCTTGTTCAGTAAAGACCTGATCAAAGCAAACCATAAAGGCCTTGAAAAAGCTATACAGAATGCGATTGACTAATGTGCCTGTTTTGTCACAAATGAATGCAGTGCCTTCACCTTCTTATTGTGTCCAGAGCATGATCATTGACAAATAGGCCTTCTACAAGCCCAGGCGTGTCAATTATATTCAAAGTGAAGCCAGCTCGTACTCTAGAGCACAAAACCGTACGCATTGTCTCAGACTGCCATTTAAACAAAAACAATAATAAGGAAACTACATTTCAACCAATGTTGATCATCGAGCCCTCAAAGAAGTAACCACATAGTTGTGCTGGTCTGATGGTTTCCACAAAGATCATTCTTCTTTATAAGTCACTCTTTACAAGATTCTATGGTAAATTCTTAACTCTTGTATTCAAGGGTGTTAGCTGTAACTATCATAAAATTTTAGAGCCTTGGGATTTATCAGCTAACTATTGGATCCCGCTAGAGAATTGGCCTATCCTATCCTTGCATCATTCAAGTTGAAGCAAAAAAGCATAGCCTTCATCCAACCCTAGAACGCAGTAAAGAATCCTCTGGACTGGGGATTGCCCATTAATGTACCTGGAAAGCGCTGACAACTGCAACTCTTTCTCCAACAAGAGAATTGACCGTGGAGCTCTTGCCGACTCCACCTTTGCCGAGAACCAAGACGGTAAGGGATTTGACATCCTGCCCATAACACAGGTTCAACGGAAGAGCACAGCCTAAGAAAAGGATAGTGAATGTAAGAGAGACACATACACACAGACACAGAGAGAGAGAGAGAGATTACCTCATTTCTAAGCTTTCCTAGTAAAGTGTGAAGTGCGTTCTGCGTAGCGACGGGGAACTGCTGCAATCCCGTCCACTCTCTGGGCTGGCTCGACGCCATGGTCCGAAGGAAGACGAAGCAGAAAGAAACTCTAATCCTTTATCAGCGGGCCATTTCACACCGTCTCTCCGCCGGATATGTTTACTGGCGAGTTGTGGACTAAACACATATTGACAACGTGAAAGCGGGACAATCTGAGATTCTACATGAAGGAATTGAACTCACGACGTGGGTGTTCGAGGGCATGCAAAGGAAATGCCGACACCCGATGCTCTGATACCACTTGTGAGGCGAGCGAGAGCATGTGCGAGTGTGAGAGCAGGAGTGAGAGTGCAACAGTGTGGGTGGAGCTCAAAGTGGATAAAGCATCCACAGCCCCTTATCTATTTTGTATTATGCAAAGAATAAGATGGTTAGTAATGGGCGACGCCCAGCCAGTATGGCCTGCACCCTTACATAAGAAAGGTCTAGGCTAAGAGAAAACAATTGCCACTCAAAAGGGAGACTTTAAGGGTGCCAAGCAGCTAAGAGCACACCTCATTAAAAGGAACGGTTATTGGGGGATGCACAATTCTCAAGACTGCAATTTGAAAATCTATTTAGATTTTCGGGGTGCCTAATGCCTAGGAGTAGGTAATCAACACTCAGAAGGGCGATCCAGGCCAGTAGGAGACACCCACCACCCAGAAGGGCAGCTCAGCCAATAGTAGGCAATCACTACTCAAAAAGGAGAGTTGTTGGGGTGCCTAGCACCCTGAGTTGTGGTGAAGGGGGTTTTTGGGTGTGATTTTCTTGCACTACACTCAGATAGTGAAATGTTCACATGAATCCCTAGCTTTGTGGGATATTTAAGCAACCTTCAGAACTTTGAACCTATTATAATGTATGAGAGCATGTTATTTTTCTTTTCTTTTCTTTTTTACTCTTATCAAGCATGGAATACCAAACCAAGGACTTTCTGTGATAATTTTTTCATGGATGAGCCAAAATATATAATTCATTGATAGTTGTTCACAACTTGCATCCATCTTACAGATGTTGTAAATAATTTTTTGGATAAAATTGTCACCTCTACTTATGAAATGAGAATCACTATTTTAGAGCTAAAAAGTGTAAAGATTGATTTTTATTATCTCATGCATCTATAATATAGAGGTCAAGTCTTAATTTTAAAGACAAGAATGAGGGGTGATGGAGTAAAAGAAAGAATACTATTGAGGAATATTTGGATTGGTTTTGTATGTGCCAGTTGTGTATGCATTCTATTGATCCCTCGATTTTAAGGTTGTTGCAATGATATGTATCATGCAAGGTTGACAACAGATGACCCTCACAATGCCTAGGCTTTTATGTTTGTCAGCATGTTTGTTTATTTCAGAACCTTTCTCCTTTTCAAGTTATTTCATTCTAGAAACGCACTTTTGTAGGGGTTGTTAGTCTATCTTTGAAATGATTGTTTTCTCCACTTGGTAGTAAATTCTTGTATGGATTGGTCATGTAATTCATTCCTTTTTCTTGTTTCATGGCCTCAAGTTGTCTATAATGTACAATTTTTGTACACTTCCTAGGTTGAAAAGAGGTATTATCATTTTTTTTAAAGTTTAATATTGCTAATCACCTAATGCATCCTTTCTTTGATAAGAAAGTGAGATTACGGAGCACTAGGATCCACTATGGCAACAAGCTAATGATGAATTTAGGCATGAAATTGCTAACAACTACTGGAAAGATTTGTCTAAGAAGATGTTATGCACTTGGGATGGCAACCATCGGCTAACCACCTGGATAGGAGTTTTGCAAACATGAGAGTACTTGTTTCAATTGTGAACATTTTTCTTGCTTGTGTTTAAGTGGATTGTCTAAAATTAATTGCATGTATCATTGGCAAACCAAAATGATGTTTCATTGCACTCAAGAGTACGAGTGCAACTTGTGAAGGTGGACAAGTTCAATGAGATAGACATGTTAAGCATTGTCATTAATATAAATAGATTTTTACTATCAAGTATTCTTCATTAGATAATATCTTTTGTGTCCATTTTGTTGATCTGCTATATAGATTGAATGATATTGTCTATGTTATCACTTCATACACTGACATGCTTTGGATGGTGCATGCAATGGGACAAGCTTTGAAATGGTTGTAGATAGATATAAAAAGAAAGTTGGGAGGAATGCTCAGTACAATGTTTCTGTGGCTATCATGTCACAACTGCTTATAACCTATGAGTATGGCCTACTAGCTTTTCACCCTTTTTATCAATTTTGGTATCGTGAAATCTTCTACGGTGAGGCGGGACATATATGTGCTAGCATTCAAGAAAATTCAAGCTGAAAAAGATTTGATGTTGCTGTTAGAGTTTTAGAAACAACACAAGAAGACTTTTTTGATACATATGGTCCTAATAGACGAATGAAATTAAAAGGTATTCCTAATGGCTTCAAAAATAAATAAAAGGTATTCCTAACTCAAATATTCTCTCAATAACAACAAAGACGATGCATTGGTCTATAGCACACAGCAAGAGGCATTGACAAAGCATGTAGATTTGCAATAGTATCGGCTGGACATGAAAAGGACGGATACAACTTTGCATGTGTGCATGCGCAAGAGAGAGAGAGAGAGAGAGAGAGAGAGAGAGAGAGAGAGACGACACCTTAAAGAGAAGAAAACGCTAAAGGGGAAATAAAAGAGAAGTGAAACACAAATATACAATGTGAAGTCTACCACCTCTTTATACGGACACAAAAGGTCTTTTGACTTTCCACCTTCATCTGTCTTTTCATTTCCTAAACTCACCCTTTCCTTACACACTTGCTATGTTTCGAAAGACTTTTTATTTTTCCAAGATTGGGGAGACCTAATAGACGAATGAAAAAATATTACCTTGCTATTGTAGATCCAAACCTTGGAGATGATTGGTGAAGATATGTATGCAAATAATAATTCCATGAAATTTGTACATTCTATGAATTGTTCTTGATAAGCTTGTTTTTCGAAACCTTGCGTATCACTGAATAAATGAATCATTCAGAGTAGATTATTGAGAATAGATTATATGCCCTTGTGTGTGTTTATCTTCCTCAATGAAAGAAATCATTCATTGTTCACACAAAGGCATCCACGAATCTTGTAAATGTGAAGAGTCTAGAGATTCCACAATGAGTAATTTATTGATATTCGTGCTGAAAAATGGATTGATATGTTTCTCTCTTGAGAATTGGTACAAAATTTGTTTCTATCAATTACAGCAGACCATGTTTACTTTTGGGATTGTCTTCATGTCAAGGTACTATGGAGCATCATAGAATGTGAAGCCCACAATCTCTACAATACTTTGAGGCATATTGCCCAAAGGATTGGGCCTTGGGAAGATAAAGTCATCAAGAAGAGGTGGTACAAATATTAAAAAGACTCTCTCGGATTTTTGGCCAGTGATGTTGTTGCAAGTTAGCATTGTTGGCTAAGTACTTCTAATCTTAAGTCAACTTATTATCCAATACTTGCAGGTAGTCTCATTACTTTTATCCTTCTAGATAGTCGAATAAACATCAATTGAACACTTGAAATGCTCATACCATATTTGCCTCGTTGGACATATCTATCAAGGACACTATCTTCATCTTTGCACTATTGGCACGAAATTTCAACAAGACAATTTACTATTTGTATCCATGTTTTTTAGAATACGAGGAGAGTAGATTTCTTGCCAACGAAGAATTTCAGCATAATAATGTTGTGAAAGAGAGAGAGGAGTGTGTGCAAAAGGCCATTCACATTGAGACTCCTCGAATGCCAACGAAACCATACACACCTTCAACAAGGGTATGTGGTGATTTTGTACAAAGTCTCATCAACTTCAAAGAAAGCCTCGTAACAATTTTCATTGCAAACTAGAACATGGACACTCAAAACCAACCTTTCGTAGTAGTTAATGTGAAGGTTTGTGGCTTTTCCATTATATAATCTAAAAATTGGATTTTATGTTGTGATGTTACGAGGCAACAATGTTGATATTTTGTATGGTAGAGCATGATGCACTTGAGCCGACAGAGAAGGAGCTCAAAGAATTCTTCTAATCCTTGGAGCATATGCTTGACCTAGAGAGATTCTTCCCATTGATGACAAACACTGAGCAAGGTTGATTCCTAATGCAATTTGTTTACCCAATGAAGACTGCATTTTGGTCAATAGAAATTAACTACATGCTTGGTTTTAGGCTTTGATGGGGAAAATGTGACCATAACGTATTTTGATATGGGGTTAAAAGATCAAGATATATGATTCTATTTTTGAGTATCAAATCACGTGTGAAATGTGACAATCGTGTGAGTGTTTGTGAGGGAGAGTTGGGGGAGAGTGGATGGCTATATTAGTCTCTTCTTCCATCTATTTTTTGCATGCAAACTATCCAATCTACGGACTACCATCAATGTCACCACTCGAATGGAATTCCATGGATCTATACCAATTTGGCAAAGTAGCCCATCTTAGGTTGGCAACAATAGATGACAAGAACATTTGATTGTTATTTGCACATCAATCATGCATTGAATGGTGTTGGACATTGTAGGTACGGTAGGATAGGAAGACGCTCACACCATAGTGATTGTTTGTAAGATACTAATATGTGAAAATTCCAATATGAACATCATAGCACTTCTTCTCACTTTATGGAAGAAAAACAACCATCCTCCTCCTCAATGGTTTCAAAACTAGACGAAGACGCATGGTTTGATACAAAAGAAAAATTTGGACCTAAAAAACGCAGTGTATTTTCCAAACACATTTTTGGACCAAACTAACCTTGGATTTTGTATATCCATGGTGCTTAGAACACACACACAAAATCTCTAACCGTTTGGATTGCTAAAACCACGAAATAGAGCAACAAGAGAAAATTTAGTTCATTTCAAAGGAACTAACCCATTTTCTCATTGGAGAGGATCAAGAACATTAAACCAATTGTACAAGTTGCATATACACAGTATTTTGATAACTCATGCTTGATTTCAAGTCATTCAAACACTTAAAACTCAACATCGAGAGCAAAAAGTGTCTATCGATGAGTTTGCAAAAAACAAAATACTTGTCAATTTTGAGCATTTGACTTTGAAAGTGTGTCAAACTTGGTAGAAAGAGTCTTGGTGAGGCTTACAAACAAGTATTAAACTTCACATTAGAATTTACCATGACAAGAAACTAAGAACTCCAAGATTTGATCGAAATTGGTTTTGAAATATAGTCAAAAAGCGTTAAGAGTGCTTGAACTTGCATTTTTGAGAGCCATGTGAAGTGAAAAACTTCACGGAAACCAACCAAGGCATAGGAAATCCAGAATTGAAGTCATTGCTAAAGTTTGAATTGAAAATAGGTTTTCAAATGTCAACAAGATTTGTTACTTGAACAATGATGTGTATCGGCCAAAAGTATGTGAAAATATTAATAAATGTGTTGACTCAATTTTGGCACATCCTCCTAGATATCTGTTATAAATTTAATACACACATCATGTTGGAAAAATCTTGAAACATTTGAACATACAATCTCCAAATTTAGAGTAAAAAGCAAAAAATGCAATTTATTTTAGGGAGAAAGATGGAAATTATTGCAAAAGAGCAAACATATTTTCGGATCAAACTAATCTTGACCCCTTATATCAATGGCACGTAGCCTTAGGCACACACAATCTCAAACCGTTTGGATTGCCAAGACTTAAAAATTAGGCCGAATAGAGAAAACGCGGTTCATTTCAAAGAAGTAAGCCTATTTTCTCATTGGAGAGGATCAAGGACATTCTCTGAAAAACCAAATTCATAGGTGTATGTCCATGTTAATTTGAGCACTCATGCTTCATTTCAAGTCATTTAGATGCTTAAAACTCAAAATTGAGGGCAAAAAGTGTCCATCAAAGAGTCTTAAAAAAGAAGTAAATCTTTAATTTTCAGCGTTTCATCTCAAACGTGTGCCAAACTTGGTAGGAATATTTTTGTGAGGCTTGCAATCAAGTATTAAACCTCACCATAGGATTTATAGTGACAAAAGATCTAAAACTCAGCTAATTGATCAAAATTGAGTCTAAAACATAGTCAAAAAATACTAAAAGTACTTGAACTTGCATTTTGGAGAACCATGTGAAGTGTGAATTTGACAGAAACCAACCAAGGGATAAAAAATCCAAAGTTAAAGTCATTATGGAAGTGTGCATTGAAAGTACCAAAGACTCTCAAGTTATCATTGGTTTTGTGTTTATGTGAGTTATCAACAACTTGACGAATTCAAATTAATAAGGGGGTTAATTCTCTATCCATAATGAGTTACCAAGTGGTTTATAACAATCATGAGGAACAAATATTACATAAGCTTGAGTTTTCGTAGAGGAAATAGCGGAATAACAAGCCAAAGCATTAAAAGACAATATTGAAAGCTCTTTTGGAAGCGCAAAGTTTGCGAACAACAAGGAGCTTAATTACAAATTAAAGGTGATTTGTAACTTTGGCAATGCTTGTATTTTATGATTTTTTGCACATATAGATAAGGGCCCTAATAGTGGAATAGATCCTTGTAGAAGGATATTCTTTAAGTAGACATGGTCATAGACTATAGAACTATCTATACGTGTCTCAAGCACAAGTCTAATATATCAGATACGCTCAATGATCCTTGCACTACAACTTGTGTAAAATATACCATTGAAAAAGCGGGGAATGCTTGTTATGGGGGCGAGCTTTTGTGTGAGTCATGGAAAGGTAAGAGGATATGGAAAAAAGGCTTGCTTGGTAGCTTTCTCCAAAAGCTCGCCCAATATCCATCCCCTTCATCCTCATTCATTTGGTAATAAAGGACATCGCCCTTGCAGGCAAGTTATTGTTTTCAATCGCATTGCAAAGGGCCCATTCAATTTGTTGAAGAACCAAGAGAGGCAAATGCTACAAGTATGTAAAATATTTTGTAAAACTTGCGTACCACGGGGATGGGAATGGAGCAAGCTTTTCGAGTGAGCTGTTTTCAGATATTGCTTAATTGACCAATTTGAAAAAAAAAAGCTTTCTTTGCTCCAACAAGAGTTTTTGGAGAGAGCTTTTCAGAGCGAGCTTTTTTTTAAAAGCCCTCTCTCTCTCTCTCTCTCTCTCTCTATGTATCTATCTCTCTCTCTCTCTCTCCCTCTCTCTCTCTTCTCTCTCTCTCTCTCTTCTCTCTCAAGCTCAGTTGGGTGCTACAAAACTAGATAATTAAATAAATATAAATATATATATGTCTCTTCCCTGTTAGAAAAAAACAGGGGTCTAGTGTATTCAATCAGTTGAAATTGTAAAATCTCGGTTAGATTTTGAGCTTGCCTTTAAGAAAACCAAAAAATTTACACAAGTTTGTGTAATTACCGACAAAAGCTTCAACTTTTGGCCCCTTATTTTCACCGCTTAGGAGAAATATATGTTTCTAGCCTTCTTTCTCTCTCTCTCTCTCTCTCTCTCTCTCTCTCTCTCTCTCTCTCTCTCTCTCTCTCTCTCTAAAAAGTTCAAAAGACGCATAAAGGCAAGATCTTGAGCACGGGATGGATGCAAGACATAAAGAAGTGGTTTGGGAGATGGGATGCATTACACTTGCTACATGATGCTTCAATTGACTCCCAAGTGAAGGAAGATTTTCTACGACGCCAATGTTTTACGGCTCGGGAGAAATCCGGTGGGTCACGCTTCATGCATTACACCACCCATATTGCCCTCAACTACAAAACCATGTTCTTCGCTGAAAGAGGAAATCGTACTCACAGCTACATGCTTGAGTCTATCCCCTTATCGGCTATATGCACTATCACAGCCATTCAACTTAGCTTCCATTCCCTTCGATGCGAGACAGGGCGTTGGGGCAATGGAGAAGAGTCAAACTGATTGTGCACATTATGCTCACTGCTACAAGTTTGAGAGTCTGAGTACCACACACTATTGGAGTACTCGGCTTTTGGTCACATTCGAACTTGCTTCTCTCACATTTTTAGCCACGACTTAGACCTACACAATTTCCTCTCCTAGCCACAGCGTGGGCTCTCCATTGCGACTCTCATCACCACAATTTTGGAGCATCAAGAGTCACTCGTTAGCCATACACATAATACATCACATGTAACTTTGGTCCCATAGGTCATATTTGACCTCCGAGGACGATAATAAAATCTATCTATCTATCTCTCTTATTTGGGTTATATATATATATATATATATATATATATATGTATATATATATATATATATATATATATATATATATATATATATATATCCCCAATTAGGAAAAAAGTGGGGTCTAGTGTATTTAACTGGTTGAAATTTTAAAATCCTAGTTAGATTTTGAGCTTGCCTTCATGGACACTGAAAAATTTACACAAGTTTGTGCAATTATGGGCAAAAGCTTCAAATATTGGCCCCTTATTTTCACCGCTTAGAGAAAATATAATTTTCTAGCCTTTAATTCTCTCTTGCTCTCTCTCTCTCTCTCTCTCTCTCTCTCTCTCTCTCTCTCTCTCTCTCAAGCTCAGCTAGACGCTATGTTTATATAAACAAAATGCTCCCTCTCTCTCTCTCTCGCCCCACTTGAGAGAGAGAGAGAGAGAGAGAGAGAGAGAGAGAGAGAGAGAGAGAGAGAGAGAGAGAGAGAGAGAGAGCTTAGGGAGCGGCCACTCTCTGCTCGCCAATACCCCCCTTCTGTCGCTCTCGGCTCCATACACCATGCGCTATAGCTATAGTTGTAGCCAAGAAATTGTATAGATTGATGCCTCGGGCTATGTTCAAGTGGCTTCATCACCAATGCTCTCCCTCAAAACTTTGTTCTTGAAACAATTGGATACTAGAACAAACACAATTTTCCACAACTTTTTGAGTATCCAAAGGGAAGTGCCAATGACCAACGTTCAACAGAGATTAAATAGCTCTATAGAAAAACTAAATATGGATGCTAGTTTTGAGGACACAACAGCAAGCAAAACACCATTTTCAACCAAGCCAAGAGATTGCGACTATGAAGCATCCACACCTGAAGAAGAAATGTCCAACATTAGTCTCCATGAGAAGGATGAGAAAAATGGTTGTGAGGATGGCATCTATGATGACAACCCACGACTATGCACATTTGCAGAGCAAGGTGTTGCTCCATCGTCACTAGGTTTAGAGAGCAATTTTTCTCTGCCTGTAGAGAAATCAACCGATAGAATCAAGCATGTGGGAAACAATTTGAATGATATAAGAAACACACCACTAATAAAGGAGAAGCCACATTCATTTTGTGGGTTAGCCCTACTCTCAAGTGCACACAAATTTAAAAAGATTGGAGATAGTGATTTCAAACCAGATAATTAGACCATTGATGATACACAATTAACCCGAACACTTTTTGCTATCAAAGCGTCTGATGGGAGGAAGGAGGGCAGAAAGATTTCAGAGAACTTAGAAACGCATGTACTTCCGTCGAGTGATGGCAGTAACTAGAACCATTCTTTAGAGGCACCCTGCTCCCTAGAAGGCTTCTACAGCTTTGTAAATCCAAAGAGACAAGCAAGCAGTTATCTCAAGAGCTCCAACCTCTGGAGGACATATAACTAACCGATACAATTCCCTGGCTATAGCTATAACCAAAAAATTTACACAAGTTTGTGTTCTTACGGACAAAAGCTTCAAATTTGGGGCCCTTATTTTCACCTCTTAGGGAAAATATATTTTTCTAGCCTTTAATTATGTCTCTCTCTCTCTCTCTCTCTCTCTCTCTCTCTCTCTTGAGAGAGAGAGAGAGAGAGAGAGAGAGAGAGAGAGAGAGAGAGCTCGCCAATACACCCCTTGTGCCGCTCTTGGCTTGAAACATGTGTGTGTGTGTATGTGTGTATAGAGAGAGAGAAATGGAAAAGAGAGAAAGAGATAGATAGAGAGAGAGAGGGGGAGGGAGAGATAGGTAGGTAGAGAGAGAGAGAGAGAGCGAGGGATTTAAAAAAATCTCTCTGAAAAGCTCGCTTTAAAAAATCTTTTTGGAGCAAACCGAGGTTTTTTTTTTTAATTGCTTAGTTGAAAAATATGTGAAAAAAGCTCACCCCAACACTCACTCAAAAAGCTCGCTCAAAACCTCAACTCACGTAACACCCTGCGCACCATACAGATAGAAGGGGAGGAAACACTACTAGACTAGATAATGAAAAATCTACACACACAACCAAGCATTCCTTTCATGCTTTTCAAATGTAGACGGACTGGACACAAACTTACACACACAATCAACCAATTATGACAACATACTAAGATAAGAACAATAAGAATGATGTACACAAAAGCAATAGCATAAACGACATAGAGTAAAGATGAGAAGAGAGAATCTACACAACATTTGCCTAATCTTAGTCCCCCAAAGTACATGGCACAAGGCACAGGGGTCTCTGGGATTGATATTTTTATTAAAGTAACTTGTGCCAAGTTTAAGCTTCTCTTTATAAGTATGTCATTGTCATTTACATGTTTACAAGACTTGCCTCCCATGAGCATTATTTCTAAACTAACGTATTTGAGGTTAAGTTGTACAAACTAATTTATTGGGTGGCAACCATGACGGCAACTGTAAAAAAATAATTAAGACTACTCCACAAACCTCCTCCAGCTCCAATCTACAATTCATCCATCCACACGTTAGTTAAATCACTAACCACAAGGACAACAAGCAAGTATAAAAAGTCCACCTATCCTTAATTTACATGACTATGTTAAACCACACCAACATAGTGACTTTCTAAGCATCCCAAGTCAATCACTTGAGAGGGTGGACAAAATCATAACAATTGTAGTATTAGAGCATGGGTAAAGCTCTTGAAGGCACAAAGATAGGTGATTTAGAAGACATATAGAGAGAGCTAAGTTATCATTTCTCTTCATATAGTTTTGAATTTATCTTCTCTTATTTCTTTGTTAGAGTGCTTAAATAGGGCTAAGAGAAAAAGAAGAAGAAGAAGAATTAAGAAAAATTACATGTTTGAGAGCAAAGCATGGTGTTTATTCAATGCTTTAATATGTAGTATCATGATAATTTTCTTGTTGGTGCGAAGAGAATATGGCTGTGCATGAGTGCAAGATGACCAAGGCATGATAATCTAGGTATCAAGTTCATCGAGTGCTTTTAAATGTGCATATGGAAAAATAAAGGAGAAGAAGAAGTGATTTTTTTTCCCTCAACATAGGAAGCGGCCCCAAAGACCATGTAAGAGAAGATGAGGAGAAGAGGATTCTAATGTCATAGGGAACCACCCCCTAAAAAATAAAAGAACCTTCAAGATTCATCCCATGGGCTTTAATGCCGTATAACACTTAAGAGACCTTCACAGTGTATCGAAGTTTTTGTTTTCTTAGTGAGAAACAAACCCAAGAGACCACAAATCTCTCTCTCTCTCTCTCTCTCTCTCTCTCTCTCTCTCTCATTAGATCCATGTTGTCCACCAACGAGGGATTCTCAATAGATAGCTGGTGAGCCAGGCGACAGATCATCCTCAAATGGTAGCCGTGACAACTTCCGTCTAGAAAACAACACAATCCAATACAATAAGTCCCACAGCTCTTCATAGTGGTTAACAATTCCTATCATAACATTGGGACAAAAGAAATGAACATCACTATCAAGCTCGTGCACATCATCATTCTCCATTGATCAAAATAATGTTGCTTTGTAACAACATGCACCAATTTTTTGTATTTGTGTTTAACCAAAATAGTGGCTCTTTGTCACAACCATGCTGAAAAAGAGGCACAGTAAAACACTCTTGATTTTAAGGTTAAAATTTTGAACATTTGAAACACTCCTTGACTTTTACTGCTCTCACTTTTTCTCAATCTTATGCATCATACAAGATCCTTTGTTGTAAAAAATGATACAATTAGACTGTGCTTTTACATCACAATTCTTATGTTTTTCTTAATTAGTGAACAAAATACTTCTGCTTTCCAAGTTGGAAAGTGCCACTTGTATTATCCAATTTTGCTTCATAGCAAGCTTGGATTCTAGCCGATATGTAACAAATTTGAATGGTATTACCCTACACTTGGCATATTCACCGCCGACCAATGCATTGCCTCAGTTTGTGTCCTTAGCTAACTCACTACAAAAAATTAGCAACCTCTATCCTCCTATCTTGGTACAAATCCTTCCTATTAGCATAGGTTTTTTGTGAGCTCACTAGAAAAAAGACTTACTACTTTCAAGTCCATATCATGATATTATTCTCCATGTTTGTCTTGTATAGAAGACACTGGTTCTTTGCCCTATACATGCCATAAGCATATCCCAAGTGACAAGTTCTTGCATGAGAAGCTCATCAAAATGACATGTCCTTTTGCAAATACTCAGGGGATATGGATTTGAGAGGGGAGCCAGGACATTATCAGGCTGCTAGCTATATATGAGATATGTTAGAGAGAGAAAAGAGTAGACACAAATAGATAGATGCTACCGAGAACCCCAAAATGAGCACTATATCATTAACACTGGAATAAATTGTACAAGGTATTGTCTAATCGACCTTTAACAATTACCACGGTGGTTTTAAAAAAAGGGTAAATTTTAATCAATAGATTGAGTATTTACAAATAATTAGAACTATTGCTTGGCTCCCAATTGCTCCCAATTTATCATGATATTGGAGTCATTTCGATGCGTGTCCAAGCTCTTATAGCCACATGCACTTGAGCCCCTCAATGAACATAGATTGGCACCCGTACTTCAAACATCAGTTGTTCATCTAGTGTTGAGCTCGTCTTTCCTTTCCTCAAAGCTTATTAATGAATTAAAACCTCTTGTTTGCTTTCAATTCCAATCATGAGGAAATCAATACCCTTGAATATGTGAAATTGAGGGAGACATCATAGTTAGAGCTCGTGAAGCTTGATTATGAGAGAGATATGGCTCGATTAGCATGGCTATGACCGTTTAGGCTTTACGAGAGAGAGAGAGAGAGAGAGAGAGAGAGAGAGAGAGAGAGAGAGAGAGAGAGAGAGAGAGAGAGAGCTTAGGATAATGGGAGTTCGAGAGCTATGAAAGCTTAAGAAAATATGGTTAGAGAGGGATAGAGATTAAAGCCATGGAAGCTTAGGCATATGAAGATTCGTTTGTTTTTCCTTCTTTATTCCTCTTCTCCCATCTATTCATGCAATCCCACAAACAACAAAGTACGAAAACTTAAATATCTCTCAATCAATGTGGAATTGGCCTATGTGCATGAGGCGCAAAAATGTTCAAAACGGTGTTTTTCTTGTCCTAGGTGACCCATTAAAGACTTTTGTAAAAAAAATTATAGAGTATAACTTTTCAACCTCCCTCATGCAGTATAGCTAGTCTCTTGCCCACCTTCCTTTCTATCACTGACCACATGGCCTTCATCTACCCAACTTGCCTTACATGTACTAAGAGGCTTTCCCATATCAATCCTTTATTTTTAAGAATCAAATCTTTACACTGCACAATTAACATATACACTTCAATTAAGTTTAATATGCATCTTTTAACACTATTTTCACTCATGGAAGTGGAGAAACACGACAACACCACACTTGGAATATATATTGACCGACCTTTTGCCCATGCTTTTGTCATCAAATGGCCCACTATCACAAATATCCATGCTTTTTGTGTTTTAGACACTAAAAGATAGGTTTTCATTGTCATAAAGATTAGCATGTGCAAAAGTTGAGGCAAATCCATCCGAAAATGATGCAAGGGCATCCACATATTTCAGGCTATTTTGGTTATTTTCCCTTGAATTTAATAGAGTAATGTTTACCATAACTATTTTGTTGTTGAGTTATTCTCTTTGCAAGTAAAGCAAGGAAAAACTATAAGGCCTCCTCTACTTTTAATTTTCTTTTATTTCACAAGTCACCTAGAAACTTCTAGAGATAACACAATGGCAACTATGTATCCAATTTATACACCTTTGATGACGTGTTTTTGGAGGAATTTAGTATTTGAAAATAAATTAATTTGCTCGATGATTCCTCTAGGCAGTGGCTAAGGATATTACACTCAAGACGTAAAGAATGTGACTATTTGTGTTTTTGTGTGTGTGTGTGTGTGTGTGTGTGTGTGTGTGTGTGTGTGAGAGAGAGAGAGAGAGAGAGAGAGAGAGAGAGAGAGAGAGAGAGAGAGAGAGAGAGAGAGAGAGGGGGGGGGGGGGGGGGGAGACAGAAAAGAGAGAGAGACTCGGATATTATGTGCACGTTTTCTCATTTATAGGCAAATGAAACTCCTTATTTCTTTTCCTCTACATAGTTTGACTTTTCATATCCTTGAACAACTTTTCACATTTCACACTTTGCTTTCTACATCCTTGAGTCCATTCTTTTTTCATATGAGATCTCATATTTACTACTGAGGATTCTAACCTTTTTCATTCACTTTCAAAGAAATCTCCAATTAAAATGAATTGGGGACACCGACCAAATTGAATGTCATCATGTCTTTCATTTTGGTAGTAATTGAGCTAGTAAATCCCTTGTACCAGACCATGCAACAATAAAGATACAAAACACCCATCCCTTGATGAATATGATATTCTACTTGGTTATCCCTATGCCCTCCTTAGTGAGGATGATGAAGAAATTTTGATTCCTCAAATAATTCTTGGCGAGAACCTCACTACTTGCCACATTAGTAATGGGTAAAAATGTGAGCTATCCTTTCAAAAATACTTTAAAATGACCAAAAGATTATAAAATTTCACAACTTTGAATGGTTTATGTGTTAAGCAATCAGCCTCCTTTTTATGAGTTGGGGCAGGTACAATGTACCTTAAAGAAAAAGATTATTTACCAAGAAAAACCTATATTTACCAACTAGGATTGTGCATATCAAGGAAATTTGGAGTAGGCCATGCTTGCGATGGCAACCCAAGTGGGTAAAGAGAGTTTATGGCTGCGAAAATCATGCAATAGTAAGCACCATTCCTGGCCGTGTTGGCAAGCAAAGCCTGACATCACTACTTGCCATCAATCTTCAATGGCCAACGCCATTGAAGACTGATGCAGGTCATTGTACAACTACTGTTTGCTACTATTTGATCGTGTGTGTTGCTCCCTTGCCAATCATAATTGGTTGGGACAACCCAATGACCTACATCACTAGCAAGTGCTATCGGTAGTGAGTGTTCATAGGTTCCACAAGTTGCTGATTCTTGTCATCCTTGCCACTTTTGTTGGCAAGCCAGGCACGCTTATGTCGGTTGATAGATAATTCACCTTTTGAAATTATGAGACCTTTAAAATCTCTTGGGGATATTTGCCCCGTGTGGAAAATCGATCATCCTCTTGATTCCCTCTGGAGAATCTAGTCTTGAGCTCAAGACTTATTGAGAAACCATTGAGGCCTCTTGGGGTTATTTCTACAACATTAAAACTGGTAGATTTGTTATCTCTCTCCCCCTTGGGTAACTAGTCTTGAACTCAAGAGTGGTTGAATGGATCATGAGGTATATCGGGATTGTTTCTATGATGGAAAGAAAAAAATAATAATAACTTTCTTAACTCTTCTTCTTTTTCTTGGTATCTTTATTTCTCTGATTATGCACGTTCTACGCCTTCTTGGGAAGAGATATAACTTGTTGCAACTCTATTCTCTTAATACACCCTCTAAGTCTGACATGCTACTTTGTTCTCTTCTTCGAGTATCTCCACATGATTAGTTTAATCTATTGTATAATCCCAAATAATCATGGCATAATTTTGATAATAAATAGTGGACACTTGTAATGTTTTATGAGAATAATCACACTAATTTCCATACCATTATGAGAAGAAGGGGACTCTAATCGATTCCCAAAAGCGGCTTGTATCTTGCACAATCAACACTAATTTCTACAAGTATAATCAACTAAGACCATTTTCAAACATAAGAAACAAAATACCTAGCTTTTGATTATCAAGATCTTTAGTTGCTGGATGTAGCCTATGGCTTTGATACCATTACAACAGACGAAGATGTGATGGGGCTGCAAAATGCATAAAATAGCAAGCATACAAGAGCAAAATTGCACATGCATACAAGTAACCGTGATCATGTGTAAAACATGCTAAAATCCATATACACATGGTAATTGTCATAGCACACAGATAGAGAGGGAAGAGAGAAAGGGAGCATGTGCATGCACACCTCCTAGATTGGAGTGCTACACATACTATGGGAGAGAAGAGAAGAGAGGAGAGAAACATGGAGCATTGGTTACAATCTCTCTGTGTGTACAAGTGAGTTTTTCCCTCTTGCACGTATTTATGTATAGATTTCAATCAATGCTCAAAATAATTACAACTCCATAAGCCATAAATTAAACGTGCTTGCCACTTGACAGCCTGCTTGCCACATGTACATAACAAATAAGCATCAAAATTAAATACCATTACAATTTTACTCCACCAGCAGCATACCGTTGCATATGAAAGTCAATGCCTATACTAGAATAGATGATTTTAAGCATCTATAAAAAAATACCTTCTTGTAGGTTGCAGGATGCGCAGAGAGCAAGAAAGGGATGGAGAGAAGGGGAAGGAGATGGAAACACTACGTAGTAGGTGGGTGGAGCTCTAGAGGGTGGAAACTCTCTCTCTCTCTCTCGGTGAAATCCTTTTGTTACATATTTACATTTTGTGTAGTATCATGAGACACCTCTGTTTGAGGTCCTGCCTTTTAAGTGCCACAATGTCTTCCATCATCCTGAGTTTGATAAGGTCTCTCTCTCTCTCTCTCTCTCTCTCTCTCTCTCTCTCTCTCTCTCTCTCTCCCATTTCCATTATAACCAAAGAATAGAGTAAGTGGGTGGGCGCCTGGCCACAAACTGGCCATGGGGCTCGAAACCTAACAATCTTCCACTTGAAGGCCAACGTGGCCCAAGTGGTTTAATAATGTAGGGGCTATTGTACAAATGTACAAATTTGAAGCATGAGTGTAGCTTCACGCTACGCCCATCATCTCTATGCAATGTGCAAACCGCTCTGATGCTAAGCTCTTCGTTAGAGCATCCATTGGGTTTTTATCCATGTGAACTTTGACTAACTCAATGCGTTTGCTAGCCAAATATCCCATACCACACGATACTTGACCTCTATGTGTTTTGACTTGGAGTGAAACACGGGGTTCTTTGCTAGTGCAATCGCACTTTGACTATCACAATGTAGCATTGTAGTCTAATGTATACCAAGGTCTCCCACTACATGAGATAACCACACAGCGGGCACACAACTTCCTTACTGGAACTAGAAGCTACAAAATACTCTGCCTCAATGGTGGAAGACGAAGTGCAATTCTGGATACATGATCTCCAAGAAATTACCGCTCCAACGAACAAGAAAACGTAGCCAAATGTGGATCGCCTAGTGTTCACACAACCTGCATAATCCAAATCAGTGTATCCAACTATGGATACATCACTATTCCCAAAGCATAAGCACTCTAGCTGAGCCCTTGATGTATCTCAAGATGTGCTTCAATGCTTCCAAATGCTTTCTAGTTGGATTTGCCATAAACCTGTTGACCACTCCCACTGTATATGCAATGTTTGGCCGTGTGGTAACCATGGTGAACATAAGACTGGCAACTACCAAAGAATACGGCACCTTTGTCATTTGTGTGTTTCAGCATCCGATTTGGGACAATCATGCTTGCTAAGTTTTTTGTATGCAGCCATTGGGGTACTCAATGCTTTTCTCCCTTGCATATTGAAACGTTTCAAGACCTTGTGAATATACTCTTCCTGCAAAAGTTCAAGTATACCACGTTTGCGATCTCTCTTGATACACATACTAAGAAAGTGATGTGTATCAATCACCCAATTCTTTCATAGCAAGCTGCTTGCTTAAGGCATCCCTGAGAAGTGCAATTGCATCTTTGGACTTCCCGGCTATGAGCATATTATCCACATACAAAATCAGAATGATGAGAGAACCATCGTTCAACCTCCTTGTGTGTAAGCAATGATCCTCTTGGCTCCATACATAACCCTGGGATTGAATGTACTTATCAAACTTGATGTACCATTGCTGTGAGCCTTGTTTTAATCCATACAATGCTTTCTTGAGTCTACACACCAGTTCTGTCTGTGTAGGCTTCTCAGGCTTTATCGCAAAACCTTCTAGCTGTTTCATGTAGACATCCTCTTCAAGATCCCCATGAAGAAACGTTGCCTTCACATCCATTTGGACCAATTCCATGTCCTCGATGGCTACTAGACCAAACACAAGACGCAATGTAGTCATCTTGACCAATGGAGAAAAGATTTCGTCGCAATCCACGCCTTTCATTTTCTTGAACCCTTTTGCAACCAATCTTGCCTTATACTTAGGCTCGAGATCATCTGTGATATACTTCTTCTTGTACACCCATTTACATGGAAATTCCTGTTTACTTGTTGGTAACTCTGTCAATTCCCAATTGAATGGCCGCTTTGTAGCAAGTGGGTTCACCGCAATCATTGACTAGCATATAGTCCAATCCCGTCTCAAAACGCTCAGGTGCATGAGATGTACGAATAGATCTCCAAAGTGTCTGACTACTAGACTTTGCTCTCTCTGGAGCAACATGTGTATGTGTACTAGTAGAAGGTGCATCACTAGCATGTCCAATATTCTGTGTAACTGGTGGTGAGGAAACATCCTCAAACCGTACTCTGTGATACTAAATGTCTTTCACTACATTTCTATGCATCTTAGACTCATTGAATATCACATGTGGACTGCATATAACCTTCTTAGATTCCGTGTGCCAGAGACAATATCCCATCTCTCCGTCTACACCATATCCAATGAAGATGCACTTGTGTGATTTGGGGTCCAACTTTTGTCTAAGCTCTTTTGGCACATGTGAGAATGCCTCACACCCAAATACACATAATCTGTCATAATTTGGCTCTTTGCCCCTCCACATCTCTTGCGAAAACTTGACTTGAGTGGTGTACTAGGCGACCAATTGATCAAGTAAGCAGCCATCGTAACATCTTCTCCCCAAAATTCTTGAAGTAAGTTGGTCGTACACAACATAGAAGTGACCCATTCTTGAATGGTTCTATTCATTCTCTGAGCCACACCATTTTGGGAGGGTGTGTAAGGTGTGGTAAATTGTCTTCTAATGCCTCGTTTACTGCAAACGTACTTGAACTCGGAGGAAATGTACTCGCCTCCATTGTCACTGCACAAAGATTTAAGTTTTCTACCCGATTGGTTCTCTACCAACGCTAAGGACTTTTGAAAGACACTAAAGACGTCTCTCTTCTGCTTCAAGAGATAAACCCACACCTTTCTAGTATAGTCATTTGTAAATGTCAGGAAATATAACGCTCCCCCTAGAGACTTGACTGATATAGGTCCGCACAAGTTGCTATGAACAAGATCTAGAGGAGTCCCTAATTCCTTGTTCGAAGGCGTTGATGTCAACCTAGTATGTTTTCCATAGATACAATGCTCACATAAAGAGAAGTTAGAGTAATATAACACGGGGATATAACCAGAACACTAGAAGACTTTCATTTCCTTTTGACTCATATGTCCTAGTTGGCTATGCCACAACTCTGTAGACGGCAACTCGGCTCACAGATAGAATTCTCTTTCATGGAAGAGACATAAAGTGAGTACAATGAGTCAGACTTCTGGCCTTTAAGCATGACCTGATTTTCCTTCAGCTTGATAATCCAAGAACCATGAGCAAATATGGTAGTGTAACCCAAATCACCCAGCTGCCCAATTGACATCAAACTCTTTGTCAATTTGGGTACATGTTTGACATTATGCAACATAAACTCAGTGTCATTACGCATAGAAAACTTGATGTTGCCCACACCGCATATATCAAGCTCATAAGAATTTCAAAGCTTCACAGTGTCATGTGTGGTAGTGTATGTAGAAAACGACTCCTTGTGAGGAGTCACATGAAAGCTAGCACCCGAGTCCACAATCCAATTATGCGCATAACACTCGTCAAGAGCTAACACTACATCATGACTCAAATCCGATGTTAAAGTCAACACATCATTTGGTATGCCACAATTTGTCTTAATGACTGGAGACTCAACCATATTAATTTCTTCAAATTTCTATGTTGCTTTTAGGTTTGTCATACTTCGCTTTTTCCTTGCCCTTATTATGCTGCATTGTGCGGCAGTCTTTCTTCAAGTGTCCCTTTTTATGGCAGTAGTAACACTCAACACTTTGCATGTCTTTGCCGCGACTCATGCTATGACCTTGTCTGCGATCCTGAGAACAACCGTGGCTACAACCACACTGCCTTTGCTGGTCAGGATTGCCACTAGCCACATACACATCACCATGCCCACTCGCATCAAGAGATTGATGTCGAATATCCTCAGTGAGCAACACACTAGCAACATCACCAAAAACTAACTTGCCATAAGGCACAAAATTGCTTATGACTGTGTTGAAGGTATCCCATGACAATGGTAGCGAACATAGAAAGAAAATAGCTTTCATTTCATTAACAAAATTGAGGCCTTTTGAAGTAATCTACAAAAAGATGTTGTTGAACTCGTTCAAGTGAGAACTAACATTAGTGCCCTCTTTCATGTTCATGCGCATAAGCTTCTTCATCAAGAGAACCTTGTTCGAGGCATTGTTGCCATCCCATGCTGCACATAGAGCATCCCACAAATCTTTGGCATTGGTCTTATCCATTATGGTAAAGTAAATGGATTCGCCAAGGTGTAGGTGAATGGTCACCATAGCACACTCATTCAAGTCTTCCCACTATTCATCAATGTACGCATTCTCTCTTCTTTCACGCAAGGGTGCTATCAAGCCTTTGTTGATCAAAACATCTTGCATACGCTGTTGCCAGATAGCAAAGTTTGTGCCATCAAACTTTTTGATGTAGTACTCTTCTCTTTTGGAAGCACTACTCACAGCCATGACTCAAATGTAGCCAAAATCTTCATGAGGAATTGCTAGGGATAATTTTAGCAGAGTTCCCCTAGAACAAGAGAAAAAACTCAAACCAAAAGTAGTAAACCACTATGTAAGAACAGCTAGAATGTGCCAAGAACACATAAAATAGACCCGCAAGAAAAATCCGACAAAGTCTCCTCTGTATGGGGAGAAACTCTCAAACCCGACAGGCCAAAAGTAAACACATAAACTGCTCAAAACAACCACTTGGCATAAAGTGCTCAGAATCATTACTGTGTGCCCGTCAACTTGGCGTCAAAAGCACAAAAAACCGTCCAAATACATATCCTATGGCGAGGATACCATAAGTGGGAAACTCCAACTACTTGTATCACCAAAGGTCTCTCAACATTTGAGAATACCCCAACTCAAAGAAAACCTCATGCAACGACCCTCCAAAGGCTAAAGCAAACACAAAAGGACTAGCCACAATATAAAAAAGGGCTCTTTCGGTCCAAGTCTTAGAAACTGTCGAGAAAACTACCAAAATAGCCAAAAAATGGCTCCACATGTAGTACAATAGGTAGTGTTCGCAACTCAACGCACATGAGTGACCGCGCTCAAACATCCACCAAAAATTGATGTATGTAGTAAAAGCAATCCCTACGGGGATATCTGCTCTCAAAAGATCTCAATGGCACTATGGTATGCTAAAGAAAACATGCATCTGTTCGTAGAGAAACTGCTGTCAAAATGACTGTCAAAATTGCTTGTGAAAGCGTTGTGCCGGTTAGTGTTTGAAAACCTGGAGAATCTGTGTTTAAATGGGTTTAGAAGCCCCCTATAACTTGCATGTTAGTGTCAATATGTGCCAATTTTTGTTGTCGAGCAAAAATGCACTTATCGAGTAGCCACTAAGAGAGTCGTAGTTGAATATCGTGTGGTAAAGTGTGATCGGTGCACTCAGTGCCGATGCCGGGTGTCACTCCTCTGTGCTAGAGGCACCTCATCTGTGCATGTGGCAAGCATAGCCGTCCACGGAAAATGGTCGCTAGGGGGAACGCTAGTGTCGGCGTGGAATGTCAGAAATCCATCGTGTAATGCGCAAGAAACGGTGTCATGGTTGCTGAGGGAGTCATCCACGAGAAAGGATTGTTAATGCCGAACCGAGTCAAATCGACGCAAAACTCTTACGTCGGTGTCAAAACAACTCTAATCGTCAATGTTGAGTCTGCCTCCACCACCGAATGGGAGTCTCACCAATGTCGGTGAAGCCTACTCTCTCTCGCAGCTCTCTCACTATTGCCTGGGTGTGTATGAGAGCGGGGTCGGGGTTGGTGGGATCAATGGCTTGCACACATTAAGTGTGTAAGTCAAAGTCTTAAAAAAAATTCAATTCAATCCTCTACAAACTATAAAAAAGCAGAAAAAAAACTGGCTCTGTCGAAATCGACACCGAGTGGGAGTGTGTGTGTGTGCACGTGGCTCGGCTTCAATTTGCTGCTACAGCTTGGCTTCCAGGCAACTGCTACTCGGTTCTACTGCCAACTCGCTCTCAAGCTCTCAAGTCACTCGCTTCTGAGATCTGCTATTCGATGGTGCTCCATGCCTTCTCAAGCTATGGTTGATTGCACAATTGCCCCCCTTGCTATGCCAAGCTCACTAGCTTCAGCTGCCTCTGCTCGTCTTTCATGCATGCTTTGCTCAGTGTTGCTTGGCCAATTTGATAGTGCTGCTTAGCCCGCTTCCTGCTTCAATCTAGTTCATTTGCAAAGCTTGCCTAATCTCGGTGCTCTATTCACGGCCCCATGACCTGCAGATGCTTGATCTGCTCACGAGTCCTGCAATTTCTCCAATTTCACAAGCTTGCACATGAGCCTACTCACTTGCCTCGCTACTCTCCTGCTTGATTTTAGCTTGGTGCTCGATTTTCCTTGCCTTCAATCTTGTTCCCGACTCTGTTCGATCCTGCAGAGCTTGCCAAGCTCTCAAGACTCCATGCTTTTGGGGTTGCTGCACACGTGGGGTGTAGCCGGGGCCGCCTCCTGGGCTCTGATACCACTTGTAGGTTGCAGGATGCGGAGAGAGCAAGAGAGGGATGGAGAGAAGGGGAAGGAGATGGAGATGACACAGTAGGTGGGTGGAGTTCTAGAGTGTGGAAACTCTCTCTCTCTCTCTCTCTCCTTATTTCCATTATAACCAAAGAAGAGAGTAAGTGGGCAAGCACCCGACCACAACCAGGCCACACGGCTTGAAACCCAACACTTCTAACTAGTTGTTTGTGCCTTACAAATATGAAAGCTAGAAGAATTCACTTGGAACACTCTTAGAATTTAAATGGATCATAAGAGTCCCAAGGACCATATGACTCAATTGAGCTTACTTGATAAGCAAGTGAGGTAGGATAATTTTTTTCTCCAATTAATTTTTATATAGTTGGCAAACATTATTCTGTAGTTGTTGCACTCTCTCACATGCCATGGTTTAATGTTTTCTTGGTAGCATACCTCAATGATCTTACCACTATGATAGATAAGTATGCCGCATATTTTAGTCTCAAAAATGATATGTTTGTCATAGTTCTAACATAGAAAGAGAAACCATTTATATTGCAAGATGGTAATCTTCTTTATAAAACGGTCATGTATAGCTTACTCTTCATAATAGAACGTTATATATGAATTATGTAAGACCATATAGGGGACTAACATGCCACTAACCTCCCAACCATCCAATCTTATAGTGGCATTCGTGCAAAAAATAAAAGTGAGATATCATTTCTTGATTACACTTCTGCTCTCGCAAGTGAATCCTTCATCAAGTCCAACCTTTCTCTTGGAATTTATTTCATAAAACCATAAAAGCACATTCTTTATAAATAGTCATGGTGATGAAGGAGATGAAACAAGGAATATGCTCATAGCACTTTATAAGTGAAATTTCTTGATGCACCTATTAAAAGGAATGGTAATTGTCTAAAACAAGAGTGCTATAATGATCCTCAAAGGATAAGAATGATCATCACCTTAGGACCCATCGTGACACACATGAAAAAATGGTCCCAATGTCATAGTCCACGATAACTCATACTCTCCACATGTGGAATATGTTTCACATATTGATGTCGATCCATCGAGTATCCGTTGATCTCCCTCGCAAAAAGGAGTTTGTGTGTATAGACCAAAATCCATGAGATCCTAAACCATAATATCCCCCTGTGTGATGGATAACAAGTGTCATAGAAAAGATCTCTACCCTTGTATTCATGAAATCTTTGTATCTTGCTTTCATTATTCTAGAAACATAAAAGTGTTTTCTTTATTGCTACCTTTTATAGCTATGCTTGTCTTTTTCATAAATACAGAAACCTCCATTCATATAAAAACTTGGAGTCAAAAACCGCATGATCCTTGCCCACATGCATTATCAGCTTGTAATCTTTTGTCCGAAGCTTGAATTATTATGATGTCCACAAACCCTTATCCTCAACATGAATCACCATGTATGTCTAAATATTTGGTATATTCATGATGCATGTATCTTGTTGAGTATAGTAGCGGGTTATTCATCTATAGAGGCAACATAATGTTTATAAGAAAAAACATAATAGAAAATACATATAGGAAAAAATAAATCCAAACCCATGCGCCAATACTTCAATCGTGCCAAAATTTGAGAAACACCCTTGTGTGCTCCCTCTGCTTGGGAGGAGTCTTGGGATCCTTGCTTTGAACCCCTTTCTCCTTGTAAACTTGCTTTTGCCTACTTGAAATTTGGATTTGAGCCCTTCAGATGGAATTGGTGAATTAATTTGAACGTCGGCATTGTAGGCTACTGAAGACAACGATAATGGAGCAAAATGACATAGCATTAAAACTTATCAAAAGGTAACGCTGGCAGCGTTGTTGAACAATGCTATGAGAGAGAGAGAGAGAGAGAGAGAGAGAGAGAGAGAGAGAGAGAGAGAGAGAGAGAGAGAGAGAGAGAGAGAGAGAGCGATTGTATGTGTGTGGACTTCTTTGACATCGTCATCCCACTCTCCAACTCCAGACTCTCCGACATCGAGCTCTCCAATTTCGACTCCAACTTCTTTGACTTTGACATCGATACATACAATGTGTGTGTTCACATTTGGTTTTTCTTGACATCGACTCCATCTTGAGTACTCTCGATTTTGGCATCGACTCTCATCGACATTGGCTTCAACGTCTGACATCAGCTTGAACATCTCTGACATTATCCTCTTCAGCTTGGACATCTTGGACATCTTTGACATTGCCTTTTCAACATCGACGTCACTCTCATATATAGAAAGGGATGGGATGTATGTTCTTTGTGGATTGTTGATGCATACACCTATGGATACAACATGAGGCATGATTTCCACTACAACACAGACTTTTGCTTGATTAGTGGGACATGGAGAGGAGCTACTCTTTGTGCTAGCGGTCTCTCGAGAGATGCGATTTCTTGATCACACTGCTCGGAGGCATAAATTCGGCATGAACACTACATGTGGAGTTAGCATTGGAGATCCAACCGTAGATTGTTTTCCGATCAAGGCGTAGCTTTCTACATGACATCACAGGTGGAGTCTTTTACAGGTCTCACAGGTTTACAAGTGCAGGTTGCAGTACTACTCAGTTTTAGTGGGAGTTTTGCATATCAAATTTATGCATTTTTGATAGCACATGAGTACCACTATGAGCTCTTTTGAGAGCGTATCCCCACAAGGACCTTCTTTACTACATGCATCAGGGTCATTTGCATGAGGTTTTCTTGAGTTGGGGTGTTCTCAAATGTTGAGACACTTTTGGTGAGACAGGTTGCTGGAGTACCCCTCTTTCATATCCTTGCCATACGCTATGTATTTGGTCGAACATTTTTGCTTTTGACGCCGAGTTGGCAGTCACACAACAGTCTTATGCCCAATGGTTTCTTTTGTCAGTTTATGCGTTTTTTTTTGTATTGTCAGTTTTGAGATGCTGCTCCCCGTACAGAGAAGACTCTATCAGATTTCTCCTGTGAGTCGACCATATTTGTTCTTGGTGCACTTGACAACTTACATCTAGTGATTTTGTTGTATTTTGTCTTGAGTTTTGCCTCATGTTTTAGGGAAAACTTTGTTGAAATTCTCTCAGAAATTTTTCCATAAATCTTTAGTCACATTCTCTTGAGTTATGGCTACTAGTAGTGCTTCAAAAAGGGAAGACTACTACATAAAGGAGTTTGATGGCACAAACTTTTCGATTTGAAAGCAATGTTTGCTTAAAATCTTGGTCAACAAGGTCCAGACAGTGCCATTGAAAGAGCGTGGAGAGAATGCTTACACTGATGATTAGTGAGAAGAGTTGGATGCTCGTGTTATGGTCACGATTAGATTACATTTTGACAAGAGCATATTCTTCACGATTATGGACAAGACTACCACACAAGATCTTTGGGAGTCTCTGTTGTGCACCTTGGCATGGAAAAAGTGCTTCTAACAAAGTTTCTTGATGAAGGAACTTATGTGCTTGAATATGAAAGAAGGTAGAAGTGTCAATGCACACTTGAATGAGTTCAATAGTATATTTTCTCAGTTGACATCAAAAGGACTGAATTTTGATGATGGAATGAAGGCCATTTTCTTCCTATGCTCTTTGCCTTCTTCTTGGGATGCATTCAATACTGCAATTAGTAACTCTGCACCAGGCGATAAATTGAAATTCAGTGATGTTACTAGTGCATTGTCCACTGAGGAGATTAGACGTCAATGTCTCAATAGCGGTGGACATGGAGATGCATAGATGGCAAGTGGCCATAATCACCATAGGCAAAGAGGTGAACATAGGATCATCAGAATTGTAGCAAGATTCGAGTTCGTGACTTGAGAAATGTAGAATGCTATCATTGGGCTAAGAAAGTTCATTTAAAGAAAGATTTTTGTATTTTATAACATGAAAAAGGCAAAGCTATTATGAAGTATGACACTCCAAAGAGTAGTGTAAAGATAGAGGAGATCAATGTGGTTGAATCTCCACCTCTAGAAGTTGTTCTTGACGTGCAACAACCATCAAATGTGCTTGTTTTCACTTTCGATTTGAGTCCAGATGCGTTATTTGACCTTGATGAGTGTTATGCGCAAACTTGAATCATTGATTCAGGTGCCAATTTCCATGTTACTCCCCATAGGAAATAATTCTCCACATATACTGCTATGCATGGTTCAATCAAGCTTGGAGATTCCTATCAACTTGATATATGCGATATGGGAGATGTCAAGTTATGCATGATAAATGGCACTGAATTTATGCTTCGTGGAGTGAGACATGTTTCCAAACGGACTTAGAGTTCTATGTCAATTGGTCAACTTGATGCTCTAGGCTATGCTATTGCTTTTGGCAATGGTTCCTGGGTGGTGCATAAGGAAAATTTGGTGGTCATACAAGGTCAAAAATTTGGTTTATTGTACTCTTTATATGTCTCTTTAGTCAAAGAGAGTTCTATCTATGTAGCCGAGCAGCCTTCTACTGAGTTGTGGCATAGCCGGCTAGGCCATATGAGCTGGAAAGGAATGAAAATCCTTTAACATTTGGGCTACTTACTTGTGTTAATTTTTTTAAATTTCAATTTATGTGATCATTGCATCTATGGCAAGAAAACTAAACAAACTTCCTCGCCATTATATTGAGAGTTGGGAAACCCTATAGATTTGGTTCATAGTGATTTATGTCAACCTATGCCACACAAATCTCTAGGTGGAGCACTATATTTCCTGACATTCATAGATGACTCTACTCAGTAGGTGTGGGTCTATCTCTAGAAGAGGAAAGACGAAGTGTTTGCTACATTCTAGAAATTCGTAGCCATGATTGAGAGAACCCACAATGTGGTAGAAAGGTAAAAGCTTTTCAAATTGACAATGGTGGAGAGTATGTCTCCACAGAGTTCACAATTTTTTGTAGCCAAGTGGGGAATTCACTGACAGTTTGCTACACCATACCTACTCAGAATGGCATATCTAAGCATATGAATCACACAATTCAAGAAAGAGTCACAACCATGTTATCTATGGCGAATTTACCTACTGAATTTTGGGGAGAGGCTATTATGATAGCTGTACACATGATCAATAGATCGCCTAGTACTTTGTTGAGTTAAAAGATTCATAGGAGATGTGGACGGTCAAACAACCCAATTATGATAGATTACGTGTATTTGGGTGTGAGGCATGCTCACATGTGCCCAAAGAGGTTAGGCAAAAGCTGGATCCCAAGTCACACAAGCGCATCTTTAATGGTTATGGTGCAAATGGAGAGATGGGATATCGTCTCTAGCACTTGAAATCTAGAAAGCTTATTCGCAGGTCACAAATGATATTCAATGAGTCTTAAATGCATAGACAACTTGTTAAAGAGGCTGAATATCAGAAAGTTAGATTTGAGGATGTAGCCTCAACAAATTTGGAAAAACCAACTCAATCTACTGGTGAAGTTCCTACCACTAGTAGTGCTCCAAAGAGAACGAAATCCAGCATGTAGGAAGTGAGGATATCTATGCATGTATCTCGTGCACCTAAGCATTTTGAGCCAAGATTGAACTATGTGTTAGTCACTGACTGCGATGAACCCACTTGTTACAAAGAAGCTAGTCAAATGGAAGATAGCACGAAGTGGGAGCAAGCTATGCAATCTGAGTTTAATTCGACTTTAGCCAATGAGACTTGGGGATTGACAGATCAAATAACAACTGAACTGAAAGAGATGCATGACACAACATGAGACAACAAGTGGCGAAGTTCCACCCCAAGAGAACCAAATCTTGGTACCCCTTTTGGTATTTCTTTATATTGCTTGAACTTAGTACAACAGCCTGAGGCTCTTGCTCTGATTTTGCTGCCAAGAGAATGCCAGAGTTACGAGAGGGTAAACAAGCATTGCCTTGCAAATGGGTGTACAGGAAGAAGTACATAGCAAAAGATCCCGAGCCTAAGTATAAGGCTAGATTGGTTACTAAAGGCTTGAAGCAAAAGAAAGGCATAGATTTTGACGATATTTTTTCTCCAATAGTCAAGATGACTACACTACGTCTTGTGCATGGTTTAGTAGCCATTGAGGACATGGATTTGGTCCAAATGGTGTGAAAACGGTGTTTCTTCACAGGGATGTTGAAGAAGATGTCTACATGAAGCAGCCAAAAGGTTTTGAGATCAAGCCTGAGAAGCCAACATGGGTAGAACTGGTGTGTAGACTCATGAAAGCTTTGTATGGACTAAAGCAAGGTTCAAGGTAGTGGTGCATCAAGTTTGATAAGTACATTCAATCCCAAGGTTATGTAAGGAGCTAATATTATCACTGATTATGCACAAGGAGGTTGAATGATGGTTCCCTCATAATTCTCATATGGTACATGGATGATATACTTATAGCCAGGAAGTCCAAAGATGAGATTGCACTTCTCAAGGTTGCCTTAAGCAAGAAGTTTTCCATGAAAGATTTGGGTGATGCACATCATTTTCTTGATATGTATCGAGAGAGATCGTAAACATGGAATACTTGAACTATCACAGGAAGAGTATATTCACAAGGTCTTGCAATTTTTAAACATGCAATGGGGGAAAACATTGAGTACCCCAATGGATGCATATGTAAAACTTAGCAAGAATGGTTGCCCCAAATCTGATGCTGAAAAGGCAGAGATGGAAAAGGTGCATATTCTTTGGCAGTTGGTAGTCTCATGTTCACCATGGTTAGCATGCAACCAGGTATTGCATTTGCAGTGGGAGTGGTCAGCAAGTATATGGCAAATCTGGGCAGAAAGCATTGGGAAGCAGTGAAGCATATCTTGAGATACATGAAGGGTTCAACCAACAACGGCTTACACTTTGGAAACAGTGATGCATCCATAGTCGGATACAATGATTTGG
Source organism: Adiantum capillus-veneris (assembly GCF_014529385.1). Lineage (NCBI taxonomy): Eukaryota > Viridiplantae > Streptophyta > Polypodiopsida > Polypodiales > Pteridaceae > Adiantum > Adiantum capillus-veneris. The sequence goes on from NC_140935.1 coordinate 147,684,012, forward strand.
ATTATGTGGGTTTTGTGAACACTAGGAGATCCACATCTGGCTACATTTTCTTGTTTGCAAGAGAGACAGTCTCTTCGAGATCATATCTCCAAAACTGTACTTTGTCTTCCACCACTGAGGTTGAGTATGTTACAGTTTTCAGTGCCAACAAGGAAGTTGTATGGTTATCTCGTCTGGTGGGAGACCTTGGTATACGCTAGTTTCCAATGCTACATTTTGATAGCCAGAGTGCGATTACGTTAGCAAAGAACCCCGTGTTTCATTCCAAGTCAAAACACGTCAGGTATCATGTGATACGGGATATTTTGGCTAGCAAACGCATTGAGCTAGCCAAAGTTCACACGGTTGACAACCTTGCAGATGCTCTTACAAAGAGCTTAGCCTCGGAGAAGTTCGCACATTGCATTGAGATGATGGGCGTAGGGTGAACCCTCATGGTGCTTCACATTTTTACAGGTTTGTACTAACATAGGCCACTTGGTCCACTATGTCCTTCAAGAGGGAGATTGTAAGGGTGCAAGCTATACTGACCGGGCGTTGGGTGTCGCCCATTACTAACTATCTTATTCTTTGCATAATACAAAATAGAATAAGGAGTCGTGGATGTTTTATCCACTTTGAGGTCCACCCACACTACATCACTCCCACTCCTGCACTCGCACTCACGCACGCTCCCACGCACGCTCCCACTCACCTCACACGTTAGGAGGGGTAATTTCTTGCTCTTAGGCACTAGGTGCTCCATGAGACCACTCCTGGGCACTAAGGGTCCCAGAAGCACTCCCTCTTAGATTGAACTAGACAAGCTCTTGGGTGCTTGGTGCCCCAAAAATTTAAATGTGATTTTCAGTTTACAGTCTTATAGAATCATGCATAAATTCGATCATAGGAAGGTCTGCCACACTTGAACTTGTATTCTTTTTCTAACTCTTCCTGACATTGAAAAATGACCACACCTAGCGATCAAGGAGGGTCATTTTTTAATGACGGAATAGGGAAAACTTGAATGGAGATCGCACATCTATTTCACCCACTTTTTTTGTGATTTCCACTCGGCCATTTTAGGATGGAAGCCACTCTCCAAGACATTATCCCTTTGAAAGATAGAGAAACAGAACATTAGAAAATGAGGATTAGGCCATCATATCCTCATCAAACTTCAAAACTACTTTATAGTGGCAACGTCTCTTCCATTATGGGATCCTCTCCTATGGTTTCTCTTTGAGGTGTTTCTACAGTTGTTGTAGTTGGAGGTTGCATTATTTGAGATGCTTAAAAATTTCATTGTTAATAAATTAGTGGTATTGAAAGTAAAATTTGAGTGCACAAAGTCTCAATTAATAAGCTTGTCCACCCCATAATAGGATGCTCTTCAGTTTGAATCAAGATAATTGCCTTGTGGCCAAATCATAAAAACAAGAAGAAACCTTATAGCACATTGGAAATATATCTTATTATGGAATTCTCTTGAGTTTGCTCAAGGTATTTGCTGACAACATCTTGAACCAAATTGAAGAAGTAGAAGATAGGAAACCTACACAACTTACAACCAAAAAAATGGTCATTGAAAACAATATCAACAAAGGCAGTGATGTAGTGTTAGCTTCAACATTGAAAGATGGTATCTTCAAAGCCTTGTGAGAGTGAGCATAGTAGATTGAAATGGTAGGCATAATTGAAGTGCAAACTTAATGAAGACCTCGAGCATTACAATCGAAAAGTCCCATCCTTGTGTGTGGAGTATCTATGCATGCGCACCCATTTCTATCTCAATGTACGATCTTATGACATTAAAATGCTCCAAATTTTTTATTTTTATTCTCTGATGGAGTTGCAAATTCTAGCGTGTGTGATTTGAATGGTCTTCTAGGGTTTGCTTTTTAGAAGTTTTAAAAAGTAGCCATTATCCGTGAGTTTGGTGTTTAAGGGTCATCAACCATTGGGCAAGATTTTAATGTAGGCATCCAAATGACCATTTTTATAGCAAAATGTGGAAAAAAAAACAATTGAACCCTCTCAATGGGATCCCCCTCCTTTGGTGCCCTTGCTAGTGGACATTGTTAGATGCATGATGTATAAAAGGGGAAATAAAAAGGATTGGGGGAATCAATACAAAATAGTATTCATGTTTGTCAAAATTGGAGAAGTCCTTGCTTTAGAAAGCACCTTGAGGAAAAATATGCTCGAACTTTTTTCCTCTGATACGTAGAAACATTCTTAAAAAAGACCATTTTTTGGCCTTGTTTTTATGTGGAAACTAGCTAGACAAGTGATAATGTATTTCTAGGATATATAACTAAAATTCCCAAATTTTAACCTTGAAAATCAAGGTTAAATGGAATTACAACTGGAATTTTTCATTTTAACTAAGAAATTTACACTATAAATCAAGATGTGTGAGCATTGGGTAGAAAGAAAAACTTTGTTGACTCAATGCACTTGAGTGGGTCATTAAAGCTTCCATATTTGTGATTTCATTATTTATTACCATATTAACAAGTATCATCAAGTAATAGCTCAATTGGAAAGGTGGTTGGACGGTTTTCTCAAGGTAAAGGGGTCAAACAAAAAATGACCATCTTGATAGATCCAAAACTAGAAGGAAGTGTGCATAGATTTTTGTGTCCTCTCAAGGTAGATAAAACAAAAGAAAGGAAAGAAATATACTAAAGGAAATATTTAATGAAATGGATCCCCCTTTGTGAATCATGACAAGCTAATGTGCCATGGCCATCAAATAGGTAGGCAATTCAAGGCTTTATCATTGTCATAATATGATGGACCATAAGCTCACAACCAAAACTACTTGGTTGTCCTCCTCCATATACATCCATATTAGTGCCCTTGCCTTGTGTATGGGTTAGTGCCCTCTCATAAGGATCTAGGGACATGGGGTTGAGTGAGGGTTGAGTTCGACGGTATCCCAAATGGGAGTCCTATGTTTGCCCTTGCTAGACGGCCCTCTAGGAAGAAATGACATTACTTGCTAAGTCCATTGTGTAAAGCTTTCTTGTCTTGACTTTCTAGTATATTTCATCACATTACCCCATATATCAAAGTATAGAAACTATATAAGATTCTCCCATGAGTTCATATGTATGAAAGACCCGATAAAAGGGAGGGATTATAAATAAATTAACAAATGCTTACATAGGATGCCTTGGTGATCAATGGTAAAAAGTCTGTCAATCATTTGTGTACCCATGCATTCTTAGGGCTCCTTTTGTGGAGGATGGATGGGTGTCTCTTTGTTGGTTTTCTTGTGGAGAGTTGGTCTGCAGTTCCATGAGGTTTTGAAGGAAAATTCACATTGTTTTGTATTACCCATCTACCTATCCTAAAAGTATAGAGACGAACGCTTTGAATTGTGAGGTTTTTTGTTTGATTCATCCTATGGATTTTGCTAGCATGACGGGCTTGTTTTTGGACTCTTTAGCTTCAGAATTAATTCTTGTCTATTGCCCATTGAAATATGCTATGATCAATCCCAAATATTATGGAAGCTCGAGAAATAGTAAGATGTTTGTAAATATTTGCACCACAAGAGGTGAGATCCAAACTTGAGTAAGGGTTGGTGTCACATTAGAGGATCAATTTCAATTTGTTTTGGATTCTAGATGTTTGTAATTGTTTGCACTGCAAGAGGTGAGATTCAAACTTGAGTAAGGGATGGTGTTACATTAGACAATCAATTTCACTCTATTCTGGATTCAATATTTGCAAATAATTTTTTGCTCATTAGGAATGTTGGATTCTTAAGTAATGTTACTCTAGGCATGGAATCAAAAGAAAAGAGAGGTGAAACTATTGATCTTTCAAGAAGCTCTACATAGGAGATAGAGATTTTTTTCCCTTCGGATAATGAGGATGTAGAAGGCTTTGGGTGTGATGCATCAAACAAATATTGCCATGGAAAGCACTTTATGGTGTACTCTTTTGGCCAAGAACAAGTATCATAGATTAAGTAACATCATCTCATCATGCACAAAAATTTCTCAAGTTGAAGAGATTCCTCAACACTACAATGGTAATTGTATGTATGAACTGTGGCCAATTCCTAATGATGTTTCTCCCATGCTTGGGATGAAACAAGAATACGATGGGCATTGATGGGCAAAGCTAATTTTAAAAAGCATGACTTTTGCTGATATGATAGGGTGAAGTAGACGTCGAGGTCATATAATGTGCAATAATAGCACATGTCTCATGAAAGCCCTTAGTGATAGATCAAATGAGATGGCATGGACATGGAAATTGTTTCATGTAATTCTGCCAGTTAACATAACAAGTCATGTAAACGGATCTCTAAGTTTCTTCCATTGTGGTGAAGCCCAAATAATCTTGTAAGAATGCCCTTGATTTGTGTGCAATGTTATGACACACAACAATAGGCCTCACTTGCAGTTCATTTATCAAGGAACACATAATCACTTGGTTGCTAAGGGGGTGTTGAGATCTACAATCCAAAGAACATGTGGAATTGTTTCTTGCATTATTTCAAAAGTTCCAATAGCAAGACCAAGGCACTTGCAACCAAATCTTGATAAATAGATGGTGATGGGTGGTGTCATGCAAGAGGAGGTGGTGAGCTAAATAACAATGAGCTCCCATCAATTTTGGAGGAGATGCGACCTTTGGAGCATACACACAAGTCACTTGTTTAAGAAATTTGAATTGGGATGTACATACTTTTGATCCGTACCAATTTAGACACTTTTCTTGTAGATGTAATGTCATAAAATATAATATCTAACTTTACCAAATGATTTTCTCATATTAAACTGATCACTTAATATAAGAAGATAAAAGGGGAACAAGAGTTAGTATATATATATATATGTTCTAATTCTAGACCTATCTCAACAGGGGACCGAAAGGAGAAATGGTTGCATCTCAAAAGGGTCCAAAAGGAGACGGTCTACCAAAGACCAATGTGCAATAAGTGCTTCTAGAATTACCTCACCAAGGGACCAAGAGGAGAGATGATTACATCTCAAAAGGGGTCCAAACGGAGGTAGTCTATCAAAGAGCAACGTGCATCTAATGGAGCTTAAAAGACCTTAGGGTTAGCTTCATTAAAGACCTCCAAAAGTTAGTGTTAAAAAGTCATTTGACCTTACGAAAGCTAGGGCTAACCTCGAGGTGGGAATTGTACCCAAGCATGAGGTGCTAAGACGCTTAAAGTAGTTGTGAGAACCTTGCCCAAAGCTTGAGGTGATTTTTATGCTTAAATGACTAAGGTTTTTGAAATGTTAAATTCAAAGATAAATTCTCAAGAGGCATGAACGTCCGTGCTTGATTGACTAAAGCTTGAAGTATTCAGTTCAAAACAAATGACTTAAGAAGCATAAAAGACACATGCTTGCTTGATTGACCAAGTCCTTGAAGTATCCAATTCAACCTAATGACTTAATAAGCATAAAAGACACGTGTTCAAATGATCCTCCACATGTGGTCCTCATGATGTGTTTGAATGCTATCGGCTAGGTTTTAAAGGGGTCCAATGAGAATTTAGATACATAAAAATAAATAATTAAGTTCTTTCTCTCAAAGAGGAAAAAGAGGGCACATGTCCAAATGAAATAATAAAATAATAATAGAGAGAGAGAGAGAGAGAGAGAGAGAGAGAGAGAGAGAGAGAGAGAGAGGTGGACCAAGCATGAGAGGGGGGGGTATACTCTCCCACACACACACACACACACATTCTCTCATTGTGTGGAGTGCAAAATGCAAGAGCTCCATCTCCTTCTCCAAGCTTGTTGAGAAGTGGAGAGCCTACACCAACACTCTTGGCTATGGCATGCAAATCCAACCAAGAGCCATGCTTCAATGCTTAAGCTTGCCATCTTCTTCATCTTCATTACTATGCTATTATGCTATGCTAAGCAAGAAGAGTGATGATAAGTGAGGAACTATTTCTTTCTCATATGGAATGTTTCTTCTTCCTCTTCCCTACCCTCATTCCCCGCTATCTCTCTCTACCTTCAAAGGTGTTTGAGGCCTTGGGACTGAGGCTTGGGATAGTTAATGCTTTTTGCAAAGTTTATGTTAAGCTCGTGATGCATGAAGCTTTGCATCTTTACAGCATCACCAAGGTCACAAGGAACCCAAAGATTGTATTGTAACAAAGTCTCTCTTGATGGGAGAATCTATAATACAAATGCCTTTTGGAGGGGGGACTGGCTCCAAGTAAATCCGGTCCTCAACTATTGTCATGTTCTCTGATACTCTCTCTTGCTTGCAAAATTATTGTTCATGCCAAGTTAATTAAGTACTATGTTTATGCTGCTACCATCAATTAAGTTCACCCTCTATGTTCTCAAAGCGATCTCACAAAAATGCTCACTTTAATTCTCTTAATTTCGCTATTCTCAAAGTTCATAGGCCATTTCCATTACATTGGTATCAGAGCATTTGGATTCTCTTTTCTTGCTTAAGAAGAGAGGTCCTTAAGTAGCTTATTAATGGTTGATTTTGTTAATTATATTAGGGTAAGTGGGACTTGGATCTATTATCGGTTTTGTTGAGCCCACTATGTGGGATATGGTGCACACCTTGGGAGCTTTGGTCTTAATAATGGGGTCTTTTTAGACTTGCCTACGGCTTTACCATTATTGAGCCATAAGAAGTCCGAAAGGAGCTATCCCTGGGCAATTATGCTATGTTAGATCCACCCCACTACTCTCTATAATTAACCAATTCGAGCCGTGGGTGTAGATACTTAAGTGCTTATTTTCAAAGGCTAAGAGGAGTAGCAAATAAGGTTTTGAGTTGCCATAGAATACACTCAGTAAACACATAAGTATAATTAGCATGGCTGACAATAACCAAGAGAGCATAATGAACATTGATAACTTTGATTTTGCACATGAAGGCGCTAATGATGATGCCCCCATGTTTATCAATTATTTTGTTACTAGGTTGCATCAAGCTATGGGCAACCCTACTTTGCAAGTCGAAGCTACCCAACAACTTCATGCTTATGGGATTTCCCTTCCTCTCCAAGAGGAGAGAGAGTTTAGGAGGTCTCTTGATGAGACTCCCAAAACTTGAACACTCTCTCCCAAAAGAGAGGTGGAATCCAAAGAACGAGAAAGAAGTGAATCCCTAAGTTCCTCTATAGATGTGGCTCCATGAAGATGGTGGTCTAGACTATCGCCAACTCCTCCCAAGAGGAAATGGTCAACCCTTAGTCCTTCTCCTCGTCACTCTAAAAGGGAAGAGAGGAAACAAAGGCAGAAAAAGGCAAGAAAGAGGTCACCCTCTTCTCCGTCTTCTGCACCTTCCTCCTCTTCCGACGAAAGCAATAGTTATTCTTTTAGAGAATACAAGAGGAGAGGAGCTCACAAAACTTACCTAGCATGGTGAAGGTCCCAAAAGCTCAAGAAATTCAAAGAGGGAGGAAAGAGTATCCCTTTTTTCACCTATGATGGCACCTTTGGTGCCATAGACAAAATATTGGCCTTCATCCAACAATTTGATGTGGCCTTTGGAGACGAGGGCTTCACGGAGTCCTCCAAGCTACACCATGTAGCAATGCACTTTCAAAAATCTACTCGTTGATGGTGGACTAGCCTTTGTGGCAATGGCGAGGCCCCAAAGACATGGAAAACTCTACAAGTTTCCATCATGAAGTAATTCCTTGCAAGCGATGCCAAGGACACCGAATGGCGAAGTTTGAAGCTGCTCTTCAACGAGTCTATCCACAAATATGTTGGGGTTAAAGGCGATGTGCCTCACCCCGGGTTGGGCTCCCAGTGCCCAGCCACCCACTAACATTGACCACTCACACTAACCCTCATCTTATTTCACTACAAGAGGCTATTCATATTAGCGACGCTCACACAACATTGCTCAAAAAAAAATTTGGAATGTAGGCAGCAATACTCATAGCGACGCCGGCTGGGCTAAAAAAAATAACAGAGAGCGCCCAAAAACTCAGATCTCAGATCTGAGTTTTTCAGCGCCCTCAAGCAAGGAGCAGGTAACGCTCTCCCTCTCTCTCTCTCTCTCTCTCTCTCTTTCTTCTCCACACACACACACACACACACACACACACACACACACACACGAGGAGAGGAAGGAGAGCCAGGTATGCTCCTTCCCTCTCCTCACTCTCATGTTCCCTTCCCCTCTTTCTCTCTCCCTCTCTCTTTCTCTCACACACACACACACATAGTGTTTTTGAGAGAGAGAGAGAGAGAAAGAGAGAGAAAGAGTACAAACATAAACAAAAACGCACACACACATACATAAACAAAGAATGCACACACACATTGAGAGAGGAAAAGAGAAAGAGAGCATGCATAAACAAAAAACGCACACATTGAGAGAGGAAAAGAGAGAGAGAACATGCATAAACAAAAAACGCACACATTGAGAGAGGAAAAGAGAGAGAAAATATGCAAAAACAAAAAAACGCACACATTGAGAGAGAAAGAGAGAGAAACTAATTTAACGTCGTAGGAAACTAATTAAAATTAAAAGACCTAAAGATCTAGCCGACGAGGAGTTGAACTCAAGACCTATTATTCAAGAGGGAAATGGCATAACCAATCTATCATACTTGGCATGGGTGATAGAAAGGTTATACCATTTATCTCTTTTTATTGGCACACACATCCACACACGCGCACACACACAAGAAGAAGAGAGTTATAATGTCGTAAGAAACTATCGTAAAAGACGTTAAAGATTAGGTTAGATGTAGACTTACGTTAAATTAGATTTAGGTTTATTTAAGTTAAATTAGATTAGATTTAGGTTTATTTTTAGTTAGATTTACGTTTATTTACGCTAGATTTAGATTTACGTTATATTAGATTAGATTTAGGTCTCCATAGACTGCGATGCCTGCATGAAGCGGGTGAAGAAAGCCCTCAATGGAATATAGGGTATTGCTGCCTTCACTCATGGTGGGCTCCGTCGATCCAAAAGTACTGGTGAAATGTCTTCAGAAGATAGGGAAGAAGGTGGATCTTCAGGGCGGCAAGAGTCACTACATCCCCGACAATGACCATCTAGACAACCTCTAGTCATTCAACAGCAACTTCAAAGTTAGTAACAAGAGCAAGAACGGTCCAAAGGGCCAATTGCTGTCGTCAGATGTGGATGGAGATGAGGCAGCGTCACCGCCGGAAGTTAACTCTCACATCTTTAGTGATGAGAATGCCAACTCTTGCCAAGTTATGTGAAAAATTATGTGTTAAATCAGTTTTAAGGTTCTTATAATCCCTGTTAGTTTAGTTCTTTGTTTTTAATATAACATAATTTACGTTAGATTTAGATTTATGTTATATTAGATTAGACTTAGGTTTATTTAGGTTTACCCACACACACACACACACACACACACAAGAAGAAGAGAGTTTTAACGTCATAGGAAACTATCCCAAAAGACGTTAAAGATTAGGTTAGATGTAGACTTACGTTAAATTAGATTTAGGTTTATTTTTAGTTAGATTTATGTTTATTTAGATTTACGCTTATTTACGTTAGATCGAGTCCACGCAAGAATTACTTACGGTTTAGGGTTTAGAGTTAGACGAACAGTGAAAAGATCTACTGTGAAAAGATGTTAAGATGCTGTGAAGTGCTACAGCTAGAGAAGAGGCAAAGGGGTTTTGTCCACTACATGCAGTATCATGTAGACATGGGTCTGTAGATTTCTTGTACCCACAAATCTAGGTATTGACCAATAAAGACGAGATTATAACCCGGTGGTTCTGATCTCCGTGCACCTCTAGACCGAGGTGTGCGGGGATTGGACATGACTAGAGAATGTGAGGTAGAGAGAGAGAGAGAGAGAGAGAGAGAGAGAGAGAGAGAGAGAGAGAGAGAGAGAGAGAGAGAGAGAGAGAGAGAGAGAGAGAGAGATAAGACGAAGAATGCCAATAGAATATTTAATTTGTTGTCCAGGTTATAAGATTTTTATCCTCATTATGAGTAGTGACGAGGATGTGGGACCGTCCAACCGAAACACCTATCTCTCAACGAGGGTCTTATGTCCTTGGAATCAATGCAAGCATGCTGTGCGACGGACAAGACGTGTTTCTTTGCAGCACGTTCGCGAATTTGGCGAGTTCGATCCATCTATTATAGATCGAGTTGTTGCCAATTATAACTCGTCGGACTCTGACGCTGGCCAACAAGCAGCAATCTTGCAACCCAATAGACGTGTTCGCAGACGCTTTGGTCAAGCAGCATATGTGAGGCCACAAGATGTAGCCTCTGACAGCTCGGGGGATGATCATGCAGAGCACATTCCCAACGAGGCAATGTTTGAGCCCGAGATTGATGAAATGATCGAGACGATCATGGATTCAGAAAGGCTTATCTATGATGATATGAAAAGTGAAGCCGATACGCCATTGTATAATGGAGCACGTATGTCTAGATTGAAAGCACTCCTGGTTCTTCTCAACATGCAGGCAAAGTTTGGATGGAGTGACACTAGCGTCACAACGCTTTTCAGGTGATCTATTACAATTAGTTTACTTTAATAAAACTCTAAATGTATAATGATCTGATAGATTTTTACACGACTGTATCGTATTTTTATGTTGTGTAGATTTCTTAAAGAGCACATACTACGAGCTGACAATGTGATGCCAGATTCTCGAGATGAAGCAAGAAAGATTTTGCGAAACTTGGGGATGGATTACAATTCTATCCACGCTTGTCCTAATGACTGCATTCTTTTCAGAGGGAAATACATAAACATGGAGAAGTGTCCGAAATGTGATTCCGAAAGATATCGAGTAGATCTCCACAGGACAAAAATTCCACAAAAGGTTTTGCGACATTTTCCTCTGCTTCCTCGCATCAAGCATTTCTTCGAATGTAAGTCCATGGCCGCCCTAGCATCATGGCATGAGGAGAATAAATCTTCGGATGGTGTGCTACGAATTCCTGCAGATTGTGCAGCCTGGAAACATATAGATGGAACATGGTCGGATTTTGCCAGGGAAGCTCGAACTTTGCGCTTAGGCCTGGCTATGGATGCGTAAATCCATTTGGTCAAAGATCAACATCTTACAGTGTATGGCCCGTTGTCATCGTCAACTACAACATTCCCCCGTGGTTGACTACGAAGAAGGGGCACCTATGGCTAAGCTTGATTGTGCCAGGGCAATATAAAGTGGGGAATATGGATGTGTATCTTCGTCCACTATTGGAAGAGCTACAACAATTGTGGATTGGCATAGAGGTGGTGGATATGAGCCGACACACAGGACGACGGAATGCTTTGATCAGAGGCATTCTAATGTGGACCATGCATGACTATCCCGGGCTAACAGAATGCTCAGGTGATCTATTGACACTCCTCACTCAGACACTGTAAATCTTGTTTTTTCCCATAGTTGATCTATTATCATGTGTATACATGCAGGGCTTCAAACAAGCGGATACAGAGCATGTGTCACATGTGGACCTAGACTGAATGCACGTAGGGCGCCCTCACTGAAGAAGCAAATCTATGAAGGTCATCAAGCGTATCTTCCAGAGAATCATGTGTTACGCGATGGCTTTTTGGGAAGAGAGCCACCAAGGATGTCTGCACAAGCATGGTTAGAGCAGAAGGAGATGTGTGATGACGGATTGCCTCCAGGGATGAAGAGACTATCTCTATGGTACGAGTTACCATACTGGACCCGACTCATGATCAATCACTTGCTCGATCCAATGCACATATTCAAGAATGTGGGTAATCTACTATGGGACCATCTGACCGGCAAGAAAGATACTTTGGGAGCCAGAGTTGACCTTAGAAATGTGGATCGTATGGAGCAATATTGGCCGCAAACAGCGTCTGATGGATCGATAAAACTCCCTAAAGCACCATGGATTTTCACAGGAGCCCAAGAACGCAAAGTAAAAGAGACCATTCGATCTTTGCGGACCCCCAGTGGCGTAATGCACTCGCTCCGAACGTGTTTTACTAAAGAAGGAAAGCTTATCGGTTTGAAGTCACACGATTGGCATAAAATGTGTCAGGTATGTTCATAGTGGACTTTAATATCATTGCATAAAATGCGGACTTTAATATCATTGCTGCACATACTTTACAGTTTATTTTACCGGTTGCCATTGAGGGATGTTTGTCTCTCGACATCCGTAACACAATCTACAAACTTGCAAAGCTGGTGCAATGGATCTCACAAAAGGAGATCAACGTAGACTCCATACCATTCGCGAAACTAAATGCTGCGGAGCTTGTGTGCATGTTTGAGAAAAATTTTCCTACTACCATGCTAACCATTCAGGTGCATCTTCTTGTTCACATAGTTGATGAGGTGGAAATAGGTGGCACAGTTCATTCCAGATGGATGTTCTTCTTAGAACGTTTCATGAAAATGCTTAAGGGATATGTGCGTCAAAAGGCACGTCCGGAGGGTCGCATGGCAGAAGGTTGGTTGGTATCAGAGTCCCTAGTGTACATTGGAGAGTGGCTAAACGGATTTGATAAAGCCCGGGACACGCTATGGCGAACCATAGATGATGAGCGCATATCTGGGATTGTCATGTGCAATCTCGGTGTTGAGAAGAAGATGACGGAAAATCTAGAGGCTAAAATCAACCGATTACAAAATCAGCCGATTTTGTAAGTGTTTTCGCATTGCTCTTTATGTTCGATAGTTTAGGGTTTATGAGTTTTTTAATTCTAACATAATGAAATCTTTGTATGTTTTGACAGTGGTCGATGACAGGACGTGATCCCACACCGTATGAGCGCGAGTACGCAGGCAGGAAGGGCTTAAACGCTCTGATGGACATTCTCAGTTCTCGCGGCGGCATGGTTAGTATTAGGGTTTACTCTTTTCTATTTTTTGTATTGTTTTATAAATGTCGTTATATGTTTATACTTACTGAAAGCTGTCTTATTGTCTTTTTTTGCAGAATCCGACAGATACGCCGCTTGGACGCGATGAGACGTCTGACTAGACGATGTCAGTTTAGCCGTAGCTAGATAGCATTAGTTTAGGGTTTCTCATAGCTTATGTATTATGAGACGGATTTTATACGTCTTTTTGAACCATGTATATTATTACATTTGTCACCGCAGTTCATTTTGCCAATCAATTCTTTATGCCTATGATGTTGTACAATTGTCATCATTACATTTTCCAATCAATTCATTTTGCCTATGATATATACAATTGTCAATTTTGCAAACAATGCGTCTTGTGGGTGACTATTTTGGGTCTATTATCTACCCTTGCACTTTTTTAAAAAAGTGAATCAAGTACAATATGGTTGATGGGTGGCAGGGCGTTCAATGCCCTGTCACCAAAAAAATTTCTCTCGGGCGTCGCTATAACCATCGCTATTTATGGCTCTGTAGGGTCGCTATGAGCGTCGCTATAGACTTGTGTGTAAACGTCGCTATAATCGTCGCTATGAGCGTCGCTATATAGCGACGCTTATAGCGACGCCTATAGCGACGTATATAGTGACGCATATAGCGACGCTCTCGTAGCGACGCTATTAGCGACGCCGGGGGTTATAAAACCCAAGTGTATTTCCATCGCTAACGGCGTCACAAGAGCACACAACCTCTTGTAGTGTTTCTATGTATATATAGAGAATAAGGGGCTAGAGAGTATTGCCTCTGAGAGCTCCACCACACCCTGTCATGCTTGCACTCACCTCTCTCGCACGCACACTTTGCACACCGCATGCGCACTCTACAACTAGTATTAGAGCATAGGCACGGAGAGGGAGAGCACAATATGCAGTAGCAAAAGCTTTGCAGCAGCTTGACCATGGTGGGGAGGTCATAAATCGGAGTGCAGATCAAAGAGCTTGCGACCCAGTTTGCAGAGGCTTGTAGGAGGAGTGTATTTTGTGCTCCTTGTGTCCACAGATCTGTTGGAGCTATATATGGCTCACTCTACTGAACTTGGTCTCACCTATATATTTGTATCTTGTCCTCAATATGAATCAGTCTTTGGGAGCGTATATGGTGTGTCTCTTGTCTCGTCTCTCTCTCTCTTTCTCTCTACATCTCAACATGGTATCAGAGCGGTAACGATCACGCGCCGATTCAATTCATGGTGACAACAGTATGTGTATGCGATTCGCATGTAAGATTCAAAATTGTTACAAATTTTATTTTTGAGCGTTGTTTCTTGTTAACTGTGGTTGTTTTGTGTTAAGAAGAATATGATTAGTGTTTTATGTGGCGTTTATTTATAATCAATCTAATCGTTGATTACGTTATCTTGTTAATGACACCCTGAACTTCATCTCAATTTTTCTTGCTGTTCTGCTCAAAATTTGGAGAAACGGGAAAAGCACAATGGAGCGTAGCGCAATGGCACTTTCCATCCAAAACTTGTTCGTCTCCTCGAGCTCTTCGATTTGAGTTCTAGGTTTGCGTCAATCGGAGTTCGCAGCAGAAAGTTATGCTGTTTTTACTGCAATAGAGCTTGACGCAGCTTTCTTCGTCCTACTTCTTCGTGAAGCGTCCGCGATCGTTTTTCTTATTTTGGCGTTAACTTTTTCGAGAAGATTTAGCTTTTTGCTATTCGTATTGTGGCCGTCAATCTTGCGTCTCATGCCACTCTATTTTGAGGACTAGTTTATTATTAACATCTCCTTTACCCTGTCTTTTTTGGGTGACGTCTCTCACATCTTTGGACGTTCCTTGAGCATCCTTCTTACGTTTATCGTTGACAGAACGCAGTACTCATATCTCTCTCATTCTCAATTGTGGCCTTCACCATATATGGTGTACTGTGCAGATTCTGCGATCTTATCTTATACATCTTCTCGCAACAAGATATGGCTATGAATATTCTCGTCAATGGCTTTCCTTCTGGCCAGCGTTCTGTTCCTCCTTTCCAAGGTCAAGGATTTCCAGGCTGGAAAGCAAAGATGTTGTTAATTCTTGAAGGCGATGAACTCTCCGATGTTGTTCTTGGAAATCGTGTTTGTCCGCCTCAGTCTGTTGATACGGATAATGATAACGTGCTTATCACTGAAGGACCTATATTTGAAGATTGGAATGTTGCCTATACGGATTGGCAACGACGTGATAAAGCAGCTCGTCGGTATATTCTTTCTGCTCTTACTGATTCCCTTTTGCTTGATATGTATGAACTGCCTACTTCCCATGACGTATGAAAGTACCTTATTGCAAACTTTCAGAAGAAATCTGTTACATAAATACTTTATTTGAGAGGGTTGCTTAACAAGTTACAATATGAAGTTGGTACTGCCATGACGGGACATATTGAGTCTTTCAAATCTATTATTAATCAACTTGCTACTGCCGGTGATCCTGTTCCACAAAAGCAATTGATTACACTTCTCCTTGATACGGTGAAGGACTCTTCTTATGATAACATTGTTACTATTCTCTCTAATAAAGATGTTGATTTCGACCAAGCTTGCATGTCTTTAATTGAATACTCTCAACGTCAAGAACGTCGGAATGTTGGTCACGATACAGCTATGATTTCACAAGAGGAGACTGAGTCACAACAGATGGAACGTGCTTTTTATGCTCGAAGGCATCCATTTCAACGAGGAAACCGCAGAGATGGCCGTCGTGGTAATATTTTCTCTCGTCTCAAATTTCCTAATAAGCAATGTTCTTACTGCAACAGAAATGGCCATACTGAAGATGATTGTTGGGCACGTCAATATGATGAAGAACACAATATTACCACAAAACAACCACGTTTATCTAGAGACTCTTCTTCTTCTTCTTGTGAATATTGTGGACGATTTGATCATCCCACTCATATGTGCTATAAGCGTCGATTCGACACAGATCGGAATAGAGAATATGCTACTGAACATCGAAACAACATTGTACCAGAAACAAGCTGCGTCCTATGTTCGGTTGCTCCAGACAGAATACTTCATGTACGTGATGGATCACTTTTTATTGTCGATTCTGGTGCTACAGGAAATATGACATATCAGTCTAAGTGGCTCCATAACTATCATCCACTGCCAGTTCAACGTGTTGTTTATCTTGCTGATGATACTACTTGTCAAGTAAAGGGTATTGGAGACTTATATCTTGGTACCTTATCTTCCTCCACTCGAATTTTGCGAGGAGTATTACATGTACCAGATCTTCAACGTAATCTTCTTTCAGTTGCTAGACTTGTTGATCTTGGTCTGTTTGTTGGATTTGATTATACCAAATGCCGAATTGAGAAAGATGGACAGACTATAGCCACTACTCCTCGAAATGGTAATTTGTTTGAACTCTCTCTCAACGATGCTGTAGCAAATATTGTCACTGCTCCAGGTGATCATGATTGCAAAGTATGGCATCACCGTTTTGTTCATGCTGATTTCTCAAAACGCCTTGATCTTCAACGTCGTGATCTTGTTCATGGCATGGATCTTAAAGCCCATCCCCATATGGGAATTTGTGAATTTTGTGCTCTTGGGAAACACAATCGTAAACCCTTTCCTCTTTCAAATACAACTCATTCTCATGACATATTGGATCTTGTTCATACTGATATATGTGGACCTCTACCTTCTTTGAGATCACAATATCGCTACTTCATTACTTTCATTGATGATTTCTCAAGGTATACGACTGTATTTCTACTTAGACAAAAATCTGAAGCCTTATCTGTTTTCAAACAATTCCACAAGGCTGCGGAACTTCAAACTGGTCGTCGCCTTAAGAAGCTTCGCAGTGACAATGGAGGCGAATATGTTTCTCGAGAGTTTGTGAGTTACTGTGCTGACAGTGGAATTCATCATGAACACACTATTCCATATTCGCCTCAACAGAATGGTGTTGCTGAACGAAAGAATCGCACTATTCTCAATGCTGTAAGATGTATGCTAATTCATTCTGGCTTATCTTGTGTTTTTTGGGCTGAAGCTACTTTGACAACAACATTTATTCAGAATCATCTTCCTACTACTGCACCCTCTGGTAAGATACCCATCACAGCATGGACAGGTGACATTCCTTCTGTATCTCATTTTCGAACCTTTGGATGTATTGCTTATATTCATGTTCCCAAAGAAACACGAACAAAGCTTGATGCTCCTGGTCTTAAAGTTATTTTTATTGGATATTCTAACACTTCCAAAGGCTACAAATTCTATGACCCTTCCTCCAAGAAAGTAATTGTGAATCGTGATGCTACTTTTAACGAACAGCTTATGGGAGGCTCATGGTCCATGGATGATTCTGATGATACTAAATCATTGCTTCAGGCTTTTCCATTTCTTTCAGAAGATGAAACTCTTCCTATAGAGCAACTTTCCTCCTCACAACCATCCATTCCAAATGTTGCCAATGATGATATTGATATTTTTGTTGATCTTCCTATTGATTTTGAACATGGCTCATGTCATGTTTATGATGACGATATTGCTGATAATGCTTTTTCTACTTCTGAAGATCCCGTTACTTATGATGAAGCTATCTCTTCACCACAAAAGGATCAATGGCAAGAGGCTATGGAAGCAGAGTACGATTCTCTTATCTCTAAAGGTACATGGATACTAACTGAATTACCTCCTGGTCGTACAGCTATTAAATGTAAGTGGGTGTATAAAACAAAAGTAAAAGCAGATGGATCTTTTGACAAGTTCAAGGCGCGTTTAGTTGCAAAAGGTTACTCCCAAGTAGCTGGTGTTGATTATCAAGAGACTTTTTTACCAGTTGTTCGCATTACAAGTGTTCGAGTTTTATTGGCATTTGCTGTTCAATTTGATTTAGAAGCTCATCAAATGGATGTGCGAACTGCTTTTCTTAATGGTGACTTGGAAGAGGAAATTTATATGGAACAACCAGAAGGGTTTGTTATTCCAGGTAAAGAAGACCTTGTTGCTCAACTCCATAAGGCACTATATGGTCTCAAACAAGCTTCGCGAGCCTGGTATACAAAATTTGATCTTTTTCTCACCTCTAAAGGATTCATCTCTTGCTTGTCAGACCCCAACTTATACATAAAACGCCAAGGTAGCAGTTTTGTGATTCTTGCTCTTTATGTGGATGATACCATCCTTGTTTCCAATGATTTGGGATTTCTTCAGCAAGTGAAAAAGTTATTGTCTTCTGCATTCGATATGGTGGATCTTGGAGAGATTCACTCTTGTCTTGGCATTCAAATCCAACGGAACCGTACAAAAGGTATTTTATTCCTTCGACAGTCAAAGTTTATTGCAGATACTATTCAAAAATTTGGTATGAAATCTGCACATTCAACCAACACACCTTGTCTTGCGAGCTCTACGAAGAATACTTCTGACAATGGCGGTCAACTTGTCACAAATCAACCTTATGCTAACTTGATTGGATGTCTTCAGTTTGTTGGCATGAACACTCGTCCTGATATTCTGTTTGCTGCTAACTATCTTGGACAACATCTTGCATGTCCTTGTCTTAAGCATTGGTCTGCTGCAAAGCGTGTATTGAAATACTTGAAAGGCACTACAGATTTTGGTTTAGTCTATCGACGACAACTCACATCGGATTCTATGCAATCTTTTTGTCTTTTGGGTTACACAGATGCAGACTGGGCAAGCTCACATTTATCTATGCGATCTACTAGTGGAAATTGCTTCTTTATAAATGGTTGTCTTGTTTCTTGGACCAGCAAGAAACAACGTTGTGTTGCAGTTTCTACGACTGAGTCAGAATATGTTGCGGCATCACTTGCAGCTCGTGAGTTGATTTGGCTTCGACAAATGCTGGTTGATATTGGTCACTCTCCTCTTTCTAGCACACCCTTGCGGTGTGACAACCAAAGTGCTATTAGTCTTGCAAAAGACTATGTTCAACATAATAAGTCAAAGCACATTGCTATCCATTATCATTATGTCAGGTATGAAGTACGCAAGGGAACCATTATGGTTGAACACTGTCCAAGTGACCAGATGATTGCAGACATTTTGACCAAAGGCCTCAATGAGTCACGTTTCATCCTCTTGCGCTCGGAGCTTGGAGTTGCTTCAGCCTCACTCTTTCTAGATTAGCTTCTTTTCTATTGTAATAGCTTTGTACATATGACATTGTAATCTTTTAGGTACCATGCACTATGCATACTCCACATTTGCACCTTGTGATATCTAAGTCACTTGAATATTTGTACATAGATGCACAATTCACTTTCACATCATCACCGCTGGTTCATATTTCACATTGTATAGGGGCTTGGGTTTTTCCCTTGAACTCCCCAAGGGTTTTTTCATCCAAAGCTAGAGACCTTTGTTTGAGTGGGGATGTTGGAGCTATATATGGCTCACTCTACTGAACTTGGTCTCACCTATATATTTGTATCTTGTCCTCAATATGAATTAGTCTTTGGGAGCGTATATGGTGTGTCTCTTGTCTCGTCTCTCTCTCTTTCTCTCTACATCTCAACAAGATCAGCCCATACACACCACACAACATACAGGTTTGCAGAAACAAATTCGTGCAGGTGCGTTGGGTTCGCAAATCATTTTTTTGGACATAAATCTCTCATACGGACTCATATTTGCGCAACCAAGGACTCATTTCTGGGGTTTTGGCACGTTCTAGATGCAATGGTGATGTTCGTTTGACCTAATTTTGATCACAATTTTTTTTTTCAATAGCTGTGTGTATTTCAGATTTTTCACAGGTACGTGTTTCCAAGTTTAAATCAGGGCTTCAGATCAGGGTGATGGAAAGGTTTGAAGAGCTGAATCTTCAGCCCATTTAGAGCAAATGAATGCATATGTAAAAGTGTGGGGCTGACTTGGTGAGACTCGAGCCGTTGGTGCAGCCAAATCTTGTCTACCCATTGAGAAGCCAGAAGCAGGTATATGGAACTAAGCAGGATGACGGCGGTGTGCTTGAGCCTCTCCTAAATGCACAAGGGACGAGACAGCCTTGGGATATGTATGCCAAATTAGTCATTTAATAGGTCGAATATGGTTCAGAAGCTTTAATGATCAAAGTGCTTAAGGATTCTAAAGATCGGTCGGTTTTTCCATCAGGTGGTGTGGTGTGTGCAGAATGGTTGCTCAAGCTCAGAGAGTTCACAATTTTTTATGTGCTTGAAGTCAAGTAGGCTGCATCTTGTCCATCCGAGGCTATTGCAAGCGGGTACGACTTAAAGTTTATGACAATCGGAATACTCTCGAAGAGCGGTCGAGGACGACATGTCTATTGTGTGAAAGGAGACTAAGTAAGGATTTTTTATATCATAAAGCTGGAGTTATTTTTTTCTAGGAAAAAAAACGAGTTGTGGACTGCAGTGCGACTACTGGCCTGCATGGGATGGCGACGCCATCTCGATGGTGGAGGGAGTGCAAGTCATGCAAATGGCCGTCAGGGCTTCAAGAGGAGCGCCATCTTTGCATAGTGAGGTGGCCAGTTGAATAGAGGAGGGCGCGGCAGTTGCATGAGGCGGCCAGAGGTGGCGGGGGATGCATAAGGCAGTAGATGGGCCGAGGGGGGCTCGAGCCGGCAGGTGAGTGAAGCCAGGAGAGGTTGGACCGCTGACGAGTAGCTCAGGACCCTACTGCAGAGGGCCGGGAACCTGTCAAGGACGTGATGCCGTGGGCCAAGGAACAAGGAGGATGAAGGGGGGTTGCCTGGGAGCGGCCGCCAGAGCATGAAGAAATGCTGCAGGTCTGCAGGTGGGGAGGACCACATGAGGCCATGATCGAGGGCTAGTGCAGAGCCACAAGAGGGTTAAGGGCGCTATCGAAAGGAGGGGCCGTCAGTTGTGCAAGGGCTGCCTTGAGGTGGGGGGCTTGAGCTTGGGGAGTTGCAGATGCCATGAGCTGCGAGGATAGCAAGGCAGCATAACATAGAAGATTGGAGTAGTAGAAAGGCTACGGGCTGGAGGCTGTCAACAGATGCGATGAGCAGGAGACCAAGCCAGGGGCCATCAACAACAAGGAGAGAGAGCGGCGAGGGCAACCAGCTGGAGGGAGAAGGCCGAGAGCACCAAAAGCCACCATGAGATGAATGGATGACGGGGCATGTGGGAGGGCTAAGGCCAGTAGCAAGTGTTGGAGTGGAGCACTAAAGTAAAGGGAGCAAGACAAGCCATAGACTTGGGAAGGTTTGCATCCTACAGAGAAGATGCAACGCCCAACTCTAAGGTTACATGAGAAGGAGAGGGGAAGCCTGTCGGGCTCTCTCTTTTGTCATTCATTGTGATTCTCTAGAATTCCCACCAAGAAGCATGTTTTTTAGAGGAATCTGTCACTGTACCGCATATGTCAATTCCCTTTGAGTGATATCCATTATTTCCTCTCTCTATCTCGTGCCTATGTACGATGGGTCATGTGTCCAAGTTGTTAGGGTGCGAGTATGGTGTGAATAAAGGATACAAGTTCTGGTATGTGTTGAGTGTATGGGCGCTCTCTATTTGAATGCAGTGTGTGCCGGTGATCATAGAAGTATCTTCACGTGTCAGCCTATTTTCTATTACATACGTACAATTATACGGTGCTCTGAGGGGTTATAAGAAATAGCCATCATGATGTGCTTTGAGAATCGAGATGTTGAATTAGGGTTGGTTGGGTTCGGGCAAGGGAAATAGTAGGTTGCAGATTGTGTATCGAGATGTGTGTTAAATAGGGGATAGGGGTGATGACAGATCAGTGGGCTATAGAGAGGCATTCACATTGTGTGATGGTGATTTTCTCATTTCCTCCTTTCCATCTTGTGGTGCCCCCACTGAGGATCCACTGATTGCTTCCTGACCAAGTGTTCGTGAATCAAGATGA
This sequence comes from Adiantum capillus-veneris, assembly GCF_014529385.1. Taxonomy (NCBI): domain Eukaryota; kingdom Viridiplantae; phylum Streptophyta; class Polypodiopsida; order Polypodiales; family Pteridaceae; genus Adiantum; species Adiantum capillus-veneris. Next base: position 147,705,717 of record NC_140935.1, read on the forward strand.
AGCAGGTGTTTGGTCCGGTGTTCAAAGGAGATGAAGATGCAGATGATTGGATTGCCGACTTTGAGCTATTTATGCTGACAGTATTGCAGATGCCAGGTGATGAAGCAAAGCTCCGGACTCTACCTTTGGTGCTGCGAGGTAAAGAAAAGGTTTAGTTCGATGGCTTAGAATATGCACACAAGAAGACTTGGATCGGGTTTTGCGACAATTCTTACAAAGGTATTGAAAGGTGGTGTCGGCCTCCGAAGCAGATGCAAAGATCAAAGGCTTGCAGCAGGATGTAAGTGCAAATTTTGATGCTTTTGTTGATGAATTTGAAGCTTATTGGGGGGATTTTGCGGCTGCTACCCAAGCAACCAATGCGGGATATTTTAAGCTTGAAAGGTTTCTATCCTACTTGCATCCCTATGTTCATGAGAGTGGATTATGAAGATCCAAGTACCTTTGATGAAGCTGTCAGAGTTGCCAGAGCAAAGAGTCGAAAGATGAAGAAGAAGATGGAGGCAGGATTGTTGCAGTCTATAATCACGGTAGCCAATGGACCTAGGCCCAAACAGATTGATGGGCATCAAGAGGTAAAAGCTCCTTTTTTTATTGATATAAATGTGATCAAAGCACGTGAAGCTGATGCCAGGGTAGAAGAGGTAGAACAAGTGCCAACCAGGTCTCAAAGGATACAGCGGCGTATATTCAGGGTGCCGCCCAACTTGCTTGCTCAAGAGGAAAAGTGATAAAAGACTTCAAAGGAGAAGTGTTGGTTCCAGAACCAGCAACGAGGAAGGTAGCAGTGGTACAAGAATTGGCAAGTTCAAAAGAGGAGTCCGATAGCTCTCATAGCTCCAGCAGCAGTTTGGACATAGATAGCATGTGGGAGACAGAATCCATCTTTTCTAGGTATGAAACTTATGATGTTTTTCATGTAGATGAAGTGGAGCAAGATGTATACGAGTTGCCTGCCAGTCATTTGAAGGTAAAAGAGGAGCATAGTGCAAGTGTGGAGATGCCTTGTGTGAACAGGCCAGTCGAGCAACCCTATCTTGTGTCCAGTGATGGTTTGATTGTGCATCCGATTTGATTGAAGAGCAGGTTTCTAAGAGTGACTTGCAAGAGTTAGAGACAATAGCAGAGGTATGTCGAGGTAATTTGTCTATGCAGGGGGTGGAGCAACCTTGTCTTGATGGGCATATGGAGGTGCACAATATAGTTTCAGAGTTTATGTGTGGCCGTGGAGAGCTAGATCCGGCAGATGACTCTATGGAAACTGATGCAGGTGTAGCCTATAAGAGTGAGGCTCCATACAAAGAGGAAGGTGCCTCCAGCCTTGCAGGAGATGACGTATTTGGTGAACAGGTTGAAGCTCGAGCAGGTCATACTCTTGGGTATGAAAAGTTGGTCTTAGAGCCAATTTTAGAGGGTTTGGATACAGGTTTGCAAGGGGACCAGGTTTGCTTGGCTATGTAGCAGGTGGAGACAAATGTCAGGGTCTTGCTATTTTATGTGATGCTATGGATACATGTGGTGTTGAAGGTTGCTTTACATGTATCTTTGTATCAGTTGTGAGGCTTTTTTGAAGAAGACTATACTACGGAGAGTTCTCTAACAGATGACATGATAGCAGCTTATGGTACCAGTGCTTCAAGTGGTCGAAAGTATTCTTATGGTTGGCAGAAAGGGTTGTGGATACAGGGTGACGAAGCTCCGTGCTATAAAGAGCTGGAAGGGTCATGGCCTGTCTATTGGTCTACAAGTACAAAGGAAGGCTTGAAGATGCATGCTTTACAGATGGATGACCACGGCCAATGTTTTGTTTTTGATCTAGGTGGACTCTATGCCATGCCTGGGGAAGCCTTGAGCTTTCCATTTGATCCTGAAGGATGATGCAGCAGACACTCTTCTCTCTATATCTATCCTATCTATATAGCCACTGTTCCTTATGTAGTCTATGTAGCTATTTTTATGTCATTCTCTTTATACAAACTTATTTTACCTAAATAATGATGTGGTTGAGCATGAATGCTCAATGAGGGGGTGGGCAATGATGGTGCATCCAAATCTTGTCTACCCATTGAGACGCCAGAAGCAGGTATATGGAACTAAGCAGGATGACGGCGGTGTGCTTGAGCATCTCCTAAATGCACGAGGGACGAGGCAGCCTTGGGATATGTATGCCAAATTAGTCATTTAACAGGTCGAATATGGTTCAGAAGCTTTAATGATCAAAGTGCTTAAGGATTCTAAAGATCGGTGGGCTTTTCCATCAGGTGGTGTCGTGTGTGCAGAATGGTTGCTCAAGCTCAGAGAGTTCACAATTTTTTATGTGCTTGAAGTCGAGTAGGCTTCATCTTGTCCATCTGAGGCTATTGCAAGAGTGTACGACTTAAAGTTTATGATACTCTCGAAGAGCGTTGTAGGACAGCATGTCTATGGTGTGAAAGGAGACTAAGCAAGGATTTTTTATATCATAAAGCTGGAGTTATTTTTTTCTAGGAAAAAAAATGAGTTGTGGACTGCAGTGTAACTACTAGCCTGCATGGGATGGCGACGCCATCTGGATGGTGGAGGGAGTGCAAGTCGTGCAGATGGCCGTCAGGGCTTCAAGAGGAGTGCCATCTTTGCATAGTGAGGTGGCCAGTTGAATAGAGGAGGGTGCGGCAGTTGCATGAGGCGGCCAGAGGTGGAGGGGGCTGCATAAGGCAGTAGACGGGCCGAGGTGGGCTCGAGCCGGCAGGTGAGTGAAGCCAGGAGAGGTTGGGACCGCTAACGAGCAGCTCAGGACGCTACTGTAGAGGGTCGGGAACCTGTCAAGGGCGTGATGCTGTGGGCCAAGGAACAAGGAGGATGAAGGGGGGTTGCCTGGGAGCGACCGCCAGGGCATGGAAAAACGTTGCAGGTCTGCAGGTGGGGAGGACCACATGAGGCCATGATCGAGGGCTGGTGCAGAGCCACAAGAGGGTTAAGGACGCCATCAAAAGGAGGGGCCGTGAGCTGTGCAAGGGCCGTCTTGATGTGGGGGGCTTGAGCTTGGGGAGTTGTAGATGCCATGAGCTGCAAGGACAGTAAGGTAGCATAACACAGAAGATTGGAGCAGTAGAAAGGCTGCGGGTTGGAGGCCGTCAACAGATGCCGTGAGCAGGAGACCAAGCAAGGGGCCATCATCAACAAGGAGAGAAAGCGGAAAGGGCAACCAGCTGGAGGGAGAAGGCTGAGAGAAGGCAAGGGCTGCAGAAGTGCTAGGGTCTGAGAGCACTAAGAGCCACCATGAGATGAATGGATGATGGGGCATGTGGGAGGGCTAAGGCCGGTAGCAAGTGTTGGAGTGGAGCACTAAAGTAAAGGGAGCAAGAGAAGCCATAGACTTGGGACCGCTGACGAGCAGCTCAGGACGCTACTGCAGAGGGCCGCGAACCTGTCAAGGACGTGATGGTGTGGGCCAACGAACAAGGAGGATGAAGGGGGGTTTCCTGGGAGCGACCGCGAGGGCATGAAAAAACGTTGCAGGTCTGCATGTGGGGAGGACCACATGAGGCCATGATCGAGGGCTGGTGCAGAGCCACAAGAGGGTTAAGGGGGCCATCAAAAGGAGGGCCCGTCAGCTGTGCAAGGGCCGTCTTGATGTGGGGGGCTTGAGCTTGGGGAGTTGTAGATGCCATGAGCTGCGAGGACATTAAGGTAGCATAACACAAAAGATTGGAGCAGTAGAAAGGCTGCGGGTTGAGATCGTCAACAGATGCCGTGAGCAGGAGATCAAGCCAGGGGCCATCAACAACAAGGAGAGAAAGCGGAGAGGGCAACCAGCTGGAGGGAGAAGGTTGAGAGCAGGCAAGGACTGCAGACGTGCTAGGGTCTGAGAGCACCAAGAGCCACCATGAGATGAATGGATGACGGGGCATGTGGGAGGGCTAAGGCCGGTAGCAAGTGTTGGAGTGGAGCACTAAAGTAAAGGCAGCAAGAGAAGCCATAGACTTGGGAAGGTTTGCATCCTACAGAGAAGATGCAGCGCCCAACTCTAAGGTTGCATGAGAAGGAGAGGGGAAGCCTGTCGGGCTCTCTCTTTTGTCATTCATTGTGATTCTCTAGAATTCCCATCAAGAAGAATGTTTTTCACAGGAATCTGTCACTGTACCACAATTCCCTTTGAGTGATATCCATTATTTCCTCTCTCTATCTCGTGCTTATGTACTATGGGTCATGTGTCCAAGTTGTTAGGGGGAGAGTATGGTGTGAATAAAGGATACAAGTTCTGGTATGTGTTGAGTGTATGAGCGCTCTCTATTTGAATGCAGTGTGTGCCAGTGATCATAGAAGTATCTTCATGTGTCAGCCTATTTTCTATTACATACGTACAATTATACGGTGCTCTAAGGGGTTATAAGAAATAGCCATCATGATGTTTTTGTGAATCGAGATGTGCAATTAGGGTTGGTTGGGTTCGGGCAAGGGAAATAGTAGGTTGCAGATTGTGTATCGAGATGTGTGTTAAATAGCGGATAGGGGTGCTGTCAGATCACTGGGCTATAGAGAGGCATTCAGATTGTGTGATGGTGATTTTCTTATTTCCCCCTTTCCACCGTGTCACCAAGGTAGAGTACAGGTGGTTTACTCTTCAGGTGATTTCCTAACAGCCAGGTGCTCTACGCTTTGAGCAGGTTGTGGATCTATTTTGCTCATAGGTTTTGCCCCATCATGTGGATTATGTGGCACAACTGCTGTGCACATGAATGATTGTGTGGTCAAAGATTCAGAGAGGCTTTGCTATGTATGGCATGTGCGGATACAGCTAGAGCTAGTTAGAGCTCACAGGTAATAGATTCATGTGCATACAGGTGTTGGGTACTTTGTCCAGAGAGCTACTCATGCAAGAGTGAGCTCAATTGCCATATTTTTGGTAGGTGATATATGCATGATGTGGATTGTATTTTATGGCTGAGTTTTGATATGGTTTTGGTCACTGTGGGAATACTCTAGCGGATTGTTGCCAGGTTCTTACCATGGGATTACATGCATATCTGCAGTGTTATTCTCTGATGCTTTATTGGTCGAGTGTGCCTCCCACACAGCGGTCGATTTATCCCACTCAGACAGTGATTGAGTGTTTACTCTCACTTGGGCACAGGTTTTGTGCAGGTGAGCTACCCTAGATAGCTCAGGCATCACAGGTCCACAGGTGTACAGGTTACACGGACAGGTACCGATTGTCCAAGAACCACTCGTTCAAAAGTGAGCACTTTGCCATGGTTTTGGCCTATGTATGCCTTATGTGGATCAGTTGTTGACAGGTTTATACGCTTTGTTATCACAGATATGTTGTCCTACCTCTATCGTGTATCGAGAGCATTTTGGTCAGTTGACTTGATTTTTGACAGCTATGCAGTGTCAGACTTGTAGTCTGACTTGTAGTCTGATTATGCATATAGCTTCGCTTGGCTTCACTAAGTTGGTTTACTTTTGTGTTGCCGTTTACGATTGAGATTTGAATTGAAATTTTGCTTAGTTTACAGTGGAAACTCTGCCGAATTTTCTCCAGGTTCTAGCCATTATTTTGATAGTGATCGAGTTCTACTCACTTTGACAGGTTCTTGTCACTTTTGGACACATTTTCGTGTTCTCGTATCCACTCTCGCAGGAGTGAGTTTTATGGTATGCTCGTAGTGGTTACAGGTTTTCTTTGATTTTGCCTCATGTTCTCACATCAACGCATATTTCGAGCGTGAGACTACAACATGCAGGTTACAGGCGTTCACTATTGAGCTATTGGTTGGTTTATGCTTGATTAGCGTGGTGGTCGAGTGATCTCCCACTTTTGATGCTTATGCATTGACATGATGTGTGACACAGTCGAGTCTTCAGTGATGGCTCATGAGAGACGGAGGTCTCGATCTTCCCAACATATGCGATGTTGGTATTGTGGTCATACAGGGCACATTAGGTGCTGTTGTTTTAGACGCACGAGACAGCAGCGAAGACAGAGGCGTGATGCACAGGCGATTACAACACAGACTAGAGAGACGGCTACATATGCCAGTGATGGTGATGTCACATCTACATCTAGTCTCCACCCACGATACAGTTCTGACAGAGATGACACTTGCTCCCAATTGCTGCTAGATGAGTCTGCAACATTTCATGTCACACCATGCCGTGATTGGTTCAACACATTTGCTAGTGGGAGTTATGGTCGTGTTCATTTGGCTGATGGTTCAATGTATGGCATAGAGGGTGCAGGAGATATATGTCTATTACTACCCAGTGGTGCATCTTATTTGCTTACACATGTGTGCTATGTTCCTGGGATTGCATAGAGTTTGATCTCAGTGACATGTTTGAGACAGCGTGGCTGTCAGGTACTGCTTCGAGTGCGGTCATTCCGGTTGCAGTTGGGTCGCCTAGTCATTGCTCGAGGAGCTAGGTCTTCTGTGGTTTACCCATTGCATGTTTCTGATGTACGAGACAATAGAGTCTTAGTTACTACACTGACGTGTGATAAGCGAGAGACTTGACGAGTCTCATTCGCGAGTGAGCCCCAATATGCTCCAGAGACAGAGCATTTAGTTGCGCAGGACATGTCAGTAGACTCTGTAGCAGCAGAGGTGGAAAAGGTTTTCTCTAGTGAGTCACAACAGGAGTTATCTCATTTTATGCAGAGAGAGGTAGAGCTGGTATGCTCCCTAGAGGCATATGCAGAGATGATGAATATGGAGTTTTTTGATATACTTATGCTAGATGTTGATGATGATTTGCCAGGACATAGGGTACCACCTATGGACGACAGGGACATGCATGTTCCAGCGTCAGACGAGACACACATATACGTGATGAGTGTTCCTGATAGTGCAGTGTATGCATATAGCGCTGGGGAGGCTGATAGAGCCAGGATTGCGTATATGTCATCAACGTTCGGGTGTCTCATGTTCGACTTGTTATCATCGAGGCCCGACTTAGCAGCTGTAGTGGGAGCATCTGCAGTGGGGATTGCTAGTCTGGCGATGACTGATGCTAGCATGACGCTTCATGGAGCATTGCAGACCATACAGAGATGTCTACATGGTTTGCATGTAGTCTCCAGCGTTGATTTTCACGATCGTCTAGAGTCGATGCGACTGCATGTAGATCAAGTGAGTGAGCCAGTGGACGTGGGTTGAGAGGGTCTCTCACCTATCATTTTTTATATACTAGCAGATAGCTAGTAGGGTCCACTTATCGGCATAGTCGTCTTTAAGTGGGAGCATGTTGGGGTTAAAGGCGATGTGCCTCACCCTGAGCTGGGCGCCTAGTGCCCAGCCGCCCATTGACACTGACCACTCACACTAACCCTCATCTTATTCCTATGTACATATAGAGAATAAGGGGCTAGAGGGTATTGCCTCTAAGAGCTCCACCACATATTCTCTTCCTTGCACTCACCTTGTCACACTTTCACCTCTCTCGCTTGCACGCTTTGTGTACCGCATGCACACTCTACAAAATATGTAGACAAGTTTTGGGATTTACATCTCAAAGGTACAGTCAATCCCTGGGGGATTCACCATGAAAAACTTACCGCACCACGTAAGTGCAGGGGAGGGGTTTTTTTTTACATGTTAAGTAAGTGTATAAGTTAGGGTAGGCCCCCAATAATTTATCTCCCAAGATAAGAGAGGGGGTATCATATTTATGGTTGGGGGGGGGGGGGGGGGGGGGGGGGGGGGGGGGGGGGGGGAAGAAGTGACAAATGGGAAAAATGAGAGGAAGTTTGTTTCAAAATCATGTCTTCCCAAAAGAGTCTATCCTTGAACTTGTGAGTCAATAGCTACAAAGATACATGTAAGAACTAACAATGCTTTATATCAATTGCTTGTTTTGTGCCATATAGCTCATTTGTTGAGGGATGAAAGTATAAAGAGTTAGTATATATGCAAATTTACACAGAGAACCTAACATAACTTTATAACCATTTTTTTAAAGTAATTAGATGATTCAGAATTGAACGAGTAGCCAGAGTGCAGACTGATCGGGCACATAGTTTGAAACTCAAACTAAGACACATTAAGGGGACATCTAGTTATCAATATAAGTGGTTCCTTAGTACGTTGCCAATCACTATGATACACACTCTTTGACTAGTTTTACTTAGTTAGATCATGTGAGACCTAAATTTTATATGTAAGATAGGGGTATGATAGTTTTCTTCATTGATTGTCGTATAAGCGTAGAAAGGGGGGTCATATTCCCTAATATGAGTTGTATATAGGGGTTTTATCAAGGTTGTGCGCTCGCAGGTGGCGTCTTGTTTTATATAAAGTATAGACTTCGCCAAACAAAAGAACAATTTGTGTGGTATTACCTAAAGAAATGGCCGAGTATGTCAACTCACAATGGCCTAGCACTATCGCTGAAGTCATCCACCGCACTATGGTTGCTTCAAATCAATTTTCAACAAGGGGTGAGAAAAAATCTCAAGCCCATGGAAAACAAGAATCGAAATGAAGCTAAAGGGAAGAGCAATGCTCACAACTCTTCCCAAGGCAACACCAACACCAACAACAACAAGGCCAGGAGCTTACAAAGGTAAAAATAAGCTCTCTCCCAAAGAATTAGAGGTTTTTTTTGTAAAGACCATAAATGCTTTAAGTGTGGGGAGCAAGGACACGGTTATCATTCTTTCCCCAAAAGAAATGTATGCAATGACACTCCTAGAGCTTCCATGGTTGAAGCTCCAAAAGAGGATGCTTATTGCAAATGCTCATCACTCTCCTATGCTTGGGAAAGTAAGGGAGCATGATGCATTCATCTTGTTTGACCCTGGATCTACTCACAACTTCATATCAATGGAGTTGGCCACCATGTTGGGCATTCAAGCTTTGAGATGGGAGATACTGTAATTGCTGACACAGCTTTCAGGGGATAGCAACCCTCCATTCCTCCCTTGATTGGGAAGTTGAGGCTTCATGTCCAAAGCTACGTAGACAAGGAAGGATTTTTTATCTATCATGATAACTAATATCTAATTCTCCTAAATGATTTTCTCATGTTAAACTGATCATGTAATATGGGGAAGTACAAGGGGAGAAAAAGCTAGAATATTGGTTAAGCTGACAGACCCTGGCCACAGTAGGGATCCAAAGGAGGGAAAATAGAGATCCAAAGGGGGGGCCATCTGCAAAAGAGAAATGTGCAACAATGGGCTTAAAAGACCCTCAGGTTCAGCCCATTAAGACTTCCAAAATGCTAAGGCTCCAAAATTCAAAGGTTGTGTCCAAAGGTCAAACACTAGGGAAATTGGATGCTTTATGTGTGTCCCAAAAAGTATTCACAAGTCCTACATAGGAGGGGGCGATCCCTGGAAGTAGGGGATGAGAGATAAACAGTACACACACACACACACACACACACACACACACACACACACACACACACACACACTCACAAGCTTCCTTTACACAAGGGGAAAGAGGGACACATGTCAGCTCCCTAGCCCCCACAAGGTGTACTCAAATCCTATTGGATGGCCATGGAGGTGAACCAATGAGAATTAGGCTAGAGAAAATCTAATTTAATTAATTTAAAAACACTTAGTAAAAGAATCGATAAGAATTAAGCTCTTTAGAAGACTATTGGACAGTCTCCCAAGGGGTCAATGAGCATTCAACAGCCCAATGGCTTGGTTGATTCCTATTGGCCAGGAGGTAAAGGGGTCCAATGAGAGTTTAGTTGCATTTATTAATTACCTAAAGCTCTCACAAAAGGGGAAAGGGGGAATCACTTATGCTTCTTAATACTCATTGACTAAGCCTGGAAAGGGCCAATAGGATTGCAGCATGAGCAAATAGCAAGAGGGGTTGACCAAGAGAGAGAGGGAGCTGATTTTCTCAAGGCATTATCCACACACACTCACAAAAACTCATGTGTGAAGCAAGAAGAGTCTCTCTCTCTCTCTCTCTCTCTCTCTGCTTCTCAAGCTTTAATGAAAAGCTTATCACCTACTCCAAGCTTGTGAGAAGGGAGGCCTACACCAACAACTCTTGGCTTTGTGATGTAAATCCAACCAAGATCCAAGCTTCAATGCATGCTCATGTCCTCTACCATGCTAATTACTAAGCTAAGCTATGCTAATATGAGTGATTATGTGAGGAGTTGTACATTTTTCTCGTAAGACTACTCCTTCTTCCTCTCAATCTACTCTCATACCCCGCTAGCTCTCACCATCTTCGAAGGTGTGTGAGGTCTTGGGTCTGAGATCGTGAGGGAATTGATGTTGTGTTTAATAAGTGTTTTGTTTAGTGCTTGAAGTTTCCATCTTCATTGCACTAGCTAGTATTGAAGGAACACAAAGAATTGTATTGTAAAACGTCTCTCTTGATGGGAGAAACCATAATACAAGGCCTTTTGGAGGGGGGACCGGCTCCATGCAAACCCGGTCCTCAACTATTGTCACAATAACTTAATTTCTCTCTCTTTTGAAGTATTGTTCATGCTATCTAACTAGGTGTTATACTTTTTGTTGCTCTCTCCATCCAAGCACTCTTGTTATTCTCATTAGGAATCTATTCTAATGAAATGCTCACTATGTTCATGGTATTTTCCGCTACACACAAGTTACTAGGCCATTAAATGTTACATTATCTCTCCTCTCCAACATGAGGATGTTATCCTAGGGGCACCATGGTTCAATCGCATGGCTGCCAACATGAAGCTCCCTAAAAGGAGAATCTACTTCACCTACAGGAAAAAGAGCATGTACATAGATGCTAACGAGTCGGGTAACACCATATCCCTGGTAAATACGCTTGCTTTTGATAAGTCAATGAAAATTTCTATTTTTAAATATATGATTTTTGTTAGATAATCTGTGAAGATTTTAATGTTTTCACAAGTAGCAATAAAGAGAATTAAGAGGAATTAGAGTTGTCTAGTTTCCTAAATGGATTCAAGATGTTTTCAATGATGACATCCCTAGTGAGCTACCTCCAAAACGAGGGGATGATGAGACCATGCAATAGAGCTTCTACTAGGAAGCTCACCTCCTAATAAACCTCCTTATTGGGTTTCACGAGCTCAACAAAAGGAGATCATGAGGCAATTGCATGAATTGGTGAAAAAAGGGATGGTGAGGCCTAGCTTCTCTCTATTCTGTTCACCAGTACTTTTAGTGCAAAAGAAAGATGACACATATCACGTGTGTCGACTTTAGAGCACTAAATACGATCACTGACAAATATGCTCTAGCTGGATTTAAACTTACGATGGACAAAAATCTTCAGGCCACTCAAATTCTCTTGAGGAGTACAAGTGACACCTCTAGGTAACCTTTCAAGTTGTGAGAGAGAATACGCTTTTCATTAATCAAAAGAAAAGTGATTTTTTCCTACCAGAGATTCAATATTTAGGTCACATTATCTCTCAAGATGGTATATGTATGAATCCATCAAAGTTGGAGGTAATAAAAGCATGACCTAATCCAAGGAATCTACATGAGCTAAGAAGCTTTATTGGTATGTGTGCATACTATAGACGCTTCATAGCAAAATTCTCTCAAATAGCAGGACCATTGCATGACTTAACATGGAAGAATGTTAAGTACTCATGGATTGCTAAAGAACAAAATGCTTTTGACAAGCTCAAAGAGAAGCTTACCTCTCAACTAGTCCTTATGCTTTCGGATTTCTCAAAGCCATTTGAGGTCCAATGTGATGCTTGTGGTGATTGCCTTGGAGCAGTTTTGCTTCAAGAAGGGCATGCCATAGCATATAAGAGCCGAAGGCTCAATGCCAATGAACGGGTCTTGGGCATATACGAAAAAGAGCCTTTAGCTGTTGTACATGCCCTAGACACATGGAAGCACTATCTCTTTGGGGCTCCATTTATCCTACGAATGGATCACAAAGGCTCAAGAAATCCATGACGCAAGCCAAGATCTTTGACAAACAAATGAGGTGGGCAATTTTTTTTTCGCAATTTAAATTTCATATTGCTCACATTGCTGGTAAGCACAATCAAGTGGTCGATGCACTTTCACAACAGCCAAGGGTAAATGTGGTGTCTATAACAACTCACAATGATCTATCTTTTATGATAGATGCGTATGCTACCGACTTGCAAGACTTTAAGTAGGTAATTATAGCCTTTGCATTAGGGAAGAAAAAAAGAACCATTCACCTTGAAGGATATTCCAAACTCCAATAGGCTATGTGTTACTCACCCATACAGTAAGAAAGTCATGTAGCATGAATCCCATGCTTCCCTTATGTGGGGCAAAGAAGGATTCCATAATCTACTCTTCGAGGAGTGGAAATGTATTTATGTTGGTCTACCATGAAAAGTAAGCATACAAGAGTATGTTTCAAAATGCGTGGGATACCAAAAATTGGAATTTTCTCGAGGGAAGCAACTTGAATTGTTTTAGTCAACAGGCTTAGGAAGAAAACACACTTTATGCCTGTCAAAAAGACTATTAAGACACATCAAACGACAACCCTCTTTACATCTCAAATTTTCAAGTATCATGGCTTGCCAACATCCATAGCGTCGGGCAAAGATCCTAGAATGACGAGTAATTTCTAAAAGGGTCTCTTTGAGAATCTAGGAAGTAGATTAAATTTCTCTTTCAGCCTATCATCCACAAACGGATGAGCAAAGTGAAATAACTAATCTAACGATCCTTGAATCTACTAAAAGCCTATGTCATGGAAGTAGATCAATGTTCTCAATGAGAGAAGTACCTACCTCTTATAGAGTATGCGTACAATGACATTGTACATACTTCTATGGGGAAAGCACCTTTCGAGGTTAAAGAGGGAAGATCCAAAATTCCCTTACTACTTAAAGTATATGGGAAGATCTTCACAGTTGATGAATATAGACGAGACTTACTAGAATCTTTTCCAAAGATTAAAAGAGGCTATATCCATCTCAAAGCAAAGGCAAAAAGGGCTGCTACTAATAAGCACAGAAGAGTCTTAGCCTTTAAGAAAAATGATTGGGTCTTGCTAAAGTTTCTAAAGGCTCATCTAAGGCATACTACGGGCAAGAATCCTATGAGCCACCAAGCGTATTATGCTAAACTAGCAAAAAGATACTATGGTCCTTTTTAAAAACAAATCTTAAGCCAATCAATGAGATGGCTTATTAGTTGAAGTTGCCCAACAATTGGCTCATTCAAAATGCTAACCATGTGAGCCTACTCAAGCCTTACAAAGAAGAGCCACCAAAAGAACCAATAATGGAGGACTAGCCAGAGATCGAAGATCAACAAGAGGTGTTGTAGCCTGAATCGATTCTTTGACACGAAGACAAGGTACTAAGAAACAGTAAGATTATCCAATGATAATATCTTGTTAAGTTTAAGAATTATCCTTTTAAAGATGCTAGATGGATGCAAGGAACCTAGCTTAAGGATAATATGAACCTTGTCAATGCTTACAATGCTAAACTAGAGTAAGCAAATGAAAATGGATTTTAAATGAACAACGTTTTTGTCTTAGAAGACTCATTCTCTTTCTTTTATTGTGCACAAAATTTAAGAAGTATGGATGCTTAGGATCATGTTTGTGGTGACGATGTCTCCCAAACACCAAGTAGAACTTGTCACTCTACTTTGGAAGTATGATATGGACTAAAGAGCAGACATGCTTGCGGCAGCTATGTCTCCCGAGCACCAAATGGATTAGTCATCCATTCTGGAATGATATCGTAGGGTAAAGAGGGATCCTCTACCCGCTAAGAAACATGGACTAATGTGATTAGATTTTATCTTCTCTACCTCATAGTCGAGGACGACTATGGTTTTAAGAGAGAGGTAATGTCATAAAATATAATATCTAACTTTACCAAATGATTTTCTCATATTAAACTGATGGAAAGATAAAAGGGGAACAAGAGTTAGTATATATGTATCTGCTTCTAGAGCTATCTCAATAGGGGACCGAAAGGAGAAATGGTTGCATCTCAAAAGGGGTCCAAAAGGAGACGGTCTACCAAAGAGCAATGTGCTTCTAGATTTACCTCAGCAAGGGACCAAGAGGAGAGATGGTTACATCTCAAAAGGGGTCCAAACGGAGGTAGTCTATCAAAGAGCAACGTGCATCTAATGGAGCTTAAAAGACCTTAGGGTTAGCTTCATTAAAGACCTCCAAAAGTTAGCGTTAAAAAGTGCTTTCACCTTACACAAGCTAGGGCTAACCTCGAGGTGGGAATTGTACCCAAGCATGAGGTGCTAAGACGCTTAAAGTGGTTATGGGAACTTTGCCCAAAGCTTGAGGTGATTTTTATGCTTAAATGACTAAGTTTTTTGAAATGCTAAATTCAAAGATAAATTCACAAGAGGCATGAATGTCCATGCTTGATTGACTAAGGCTTGAAGTAATCAATTTTTTAAAAAATGACTTAAGAAGCATAAAAGACACATGCTTGCTTGATTGACTAAGTCCTTGAAGTATTCAATTCAACCAAATGACATAATAAGCATAAAAGAGACATGTTCAAATGATCCTCCACATGTGGCCCTCATGATGTATTTGAATGCTATTGGTTAGGTTTTAAAGGGTTCCAATGAGAATTTAGATACATAAAAATAATTAATTAACACTACAAGAGGTTGTGTGCTCTTGTGGCGCTGTTAGTGACGGAAATACACTGGGTTTTTATAACCCCCGGCGTCGCTAAAACCATCGCTACGAGCGTCGCTACGAGAGCGTCGCTATAAGCGTCTCTATATAGCGACGCTCATAGCGACGGTTATAGCGACGTTTACACAGAAGACTATAGCGACGCTCATAGCGACGCTACAGAGCCATAAATAGCGACGCCCGAGAGAAATTTTTTTTGGTGACAGGGCATTGAATGCCCTGCCACCCATCAACCATATTGTACTTGATTCACTTTTTAAAAAAAGTGCAAGGGTAGATAATAGACCCAAAATAGTCACCCACAAGACGCATTGTTTGCAAAATTGACAATTGTACACATCATAGGCAAAATGAATTGATTGGCAAATGTAATAATGACAATTGTACAACATCATAGGCATAAAGAATTGATTGGCAAAAGGAACTTCGGTGACAAATGTAATAATATACATGGTTCAAAAAGATGTATAAAATCCGTCTCATGATACATAAGCTATGAGAAACCCTAAACTAATGCTATCTAGCTACGACTAAACTGACGTCGTCTAGTCAGACGTCTCATCGCGTCCAAGCGACGTATCTGTCGGATTCTGCAAAAAAAGACAATAAGACAGCTTTCAGTAAGTATAAACATATAACGACATTTATAAAACAATACAAAAAATAGAAAAGAGTAAACCCTAATACTAACCATGCCGCCGCGAGAACTGAGAATGTCCATCAGGGCGTTTAAGCCCTTCCTGCCTGCGTACTCGCGCTCGTACGGTGTGGGATCACGTCCTGTCATCGACCACTGTCAAAACATACAAAGATTTCATTATGTTAGAATTAAAAAACTCATAAACCCTAAACTATCGAACATAAAGAGCAATGTGAAAACACTTACAAAATCGGCCTCAAATGATGCCCATCCACCGCTCCCCAAGTGGTGCGAGCTCCCTGCCTCTACTCGCGCTCTGGCTGCATCCTTTTGTTGCTTCCACTTGTTGGGATTCTCGCGCGCTGCTTTCTTCGCATTCTTCCAATCTTCTTTGGCCAGCCAATCTGGCCTGTTCCACCCATTCTTGATTGATTTTTGCACTTCGGAACGCTTGTGTTTGCAGTATTCACGCATTCGAATCTTCATCAGGTCTTCATTGAAGCGCTGATCCCGTGTTGGAACGGGAAACTCATCATGAAGTATGCTGATGACTCTATTTTTTAAATCACTTGGTACTTCACTCCATTTGTTTAGTATGTAGTGTCTAAATAGCTGAGAGCAAAGACCACGCATGCGCGAGATCACCTTCTTGCCGTCATCATCCATGATGATGCCGCCGTTGAAGTCGACGGAGTAAGACAAGCCCTCTGGCCGGTGACGCGTGAACCTGGGTGTCCCGGCAAGGGTCTCTAGCGGCGTGTCGATGGGGGTACGGACGTCAGGTGTCTCCACCGACGTCTGGGCCCCGAAGCGAGGAGTGTCGAGTGGGATGGCTCCTGGCGGAGTAGGTAGAGGTGTGTAGCTGCTAGGAACAGTCAGCTGTGCAAAACCTGGCGTAGATGGCGATGCTGTGGCTGGTGTGGGGGCGGGCAAAGAAGGGGAGGGTAAAGAGCCTCGTCGAACACGAGGCGGTGTGGAGGCATCGGTGGCGGAATCCCCACAACAACCGCCACTGCCACCACTAGAGCGCCAGTGTCTAGACGAGTGTGAAGCTCGTCTCATCGACGCCGAAGCTTCGGAGCGTGCCGAATGCTCCGAAAGAGAGGGAGATGCGGATGGAGTAGGAACGCGCGATGATGTGCCAGAGCGATGACGCTCCACGTACCACTGTCTCTGCTGCGGTGACAAAGAAGAAAGAAAATCCTCATCATCCATACCTACATTAAACACACGAATATTTAAACTTAATATTGAATGAATAGAGTAGACAATGACGCAAAGACCATTAAATACAATGACGTAATGACGCATATAAATACAATGATGCAATGAATTGAGTGATAGAAGAGGCAAGTCGAAAACTCAGAATTTTCAATCAAAAGATGTGAGCGCGAGTAGAAAAGAGCGCTATACACCATGGAAGGTACTTAGAGAGCCAGAGCTTTTACAACACGGAGCAAAATTGTTCAAATACAATATTTGTGGCTTTAAGAGATCTCTCTCTCATCCTCGCATAACTCAGCATAACTTCCTATATCTATATAGAGCTCTTTGTTTAAACACATATCCTCTGTTTCATTTTGTAGCTCCTCTGCATGCACCCCATATAGAGTAGTAGCATCTTGATGCTCGTCTGGCACCACCGCATCGGCTTCTGATTGAGCATCTTCTCTGATCTCCTCCATTGATGCCGTTGTGATTGGCACATGGTAGCCTTCATACGTCCTTGCACTACGAGGGGCTACCTCTATGACGTACCACCAGTTTGATGTAGACTTTGTAGGATGAAATATTACCTGCCAGAGCCACATAACTTACATGAGCGCTTTCAAGCACATAACTTGTAAAAGGGGGATGTTAACTATTTACATACTTACTTGTTCACAATGCTCGGGTAGTACGAAAGTGTCTCTTAGGTTAGTCCATTTCTTAGTAGAATCCACCTCAAGAAAACCAGACTCTCCTCTACGCACAGTAGCATTGCGACCCTCCATGATTATCTTGAACCATTGCACGTCGAACAAGTCGACAAAAAATCCTCTGTAATCGATCCTCAAAATCTCTTGCAGCGTGCCGAAGTAAGTGAGTTCCGCCACCACAGGATCTGCATTAGAGGAACGTCGTCGACTAGACTGTTCAAATTTTGCCATGATTCCACAATCTTGAGTAAAACGCTTTTTGTCGATTCGTTCCACCCTAAAATGTCGACCTTTAAACCATGCTGCTGTGTATGACTTATACTACAACGAACAAAGATTATGAGTGGCCGTTCAAACGTTTATAAATAAAGTCACTTGCTAGTCGTACATTGCAAACTTACCTTGGTCGCGCAACCCCGAGAGTACTCCCACTCTTCCTCAGTCACTTCGTCACCGCATTGTTGTGCGCTTTTCAATTGGTTGTGCAACCATCTTAAGCTCATGAAGGATGGTAGGCTCTCCAGAACCGTCGGATAGTGCATCGGTGGTCGTCTTCCCCGTCTCCACTCTATTCGTGCCCTTTGTCGCTCTTGCTTTGCATCCTCATATTGTGAAATCCACTTTTGCATCACTGGATTGTGAAGCATGCAAAATCGGTTGATTTTAGCCTCTAGATCTTCCGTCATCTTCTTCTCAACACCGAGATTGCACATGACAATCCCAGATATGCGCTCATCATCTATGGTTCGCCATAGCGTGTCCCGGGCTTTATCAAATCCGTCTAGCCACTCTCTAATGTACACTAGGGACTCTGATACCAACCAACCTTCTGCCATGCTACCCTCCGGACGTGCCTTTTGACGCACATATCCCTTAAGCGTTTTCATGAAACGTTCTAAGAAGAACATCCATCTGGAATGAACTGTGCCAGCTATTTCCACCTCATCAACTATGTGAACAAGAAGATGCACCTGAATGGTTAGCATGGTAGTAGGAAAATGTTTCTCAAACATGCACACAAGCTCCGCAGCATTTAGTTTGGCGAATGGTATGGAGTCTACGTTGATCTCCTTTTGTGAGATCCATTGCACCAGCTTTGCAAGTTTGTAGATTGTGTTACGGATGTCGAGAGACAAACATCCCTCAATGGCAACCGGTAAAATAAACTGTAAAGTATGTGCAGCAATGATATTAAAGTCCGCATTTTATGCAATGATATTAAGTCCACTATGAACGTACCTGACACATTTTATGCCAATCGTGTGACTTCAAACCGGTAAGCTTTTCTTCTTTAGTAAAAGCTGTTCGGAGCGAGTGCATTACGCCAGTGGGGGTCCGCAAAGATCGAATGGTCTCTTTTACTTTGCGTTCTTGGGCTCATGTGAAAATCCATGGTGCTTTAGGGAGTTTTATCGATCCATCAGACGCTGTTTGCGGCCAATATTGCTCCATACGATCCACATTTCTAAGGTCAACTCTGGCTCCCAAAGTATCTTTCTTGCCGGTCAGATGGTCCCATAGTAGATTACCCACATTCTTGAATATGTGCATTGGATCGAGCAAGTGATTGATCATGAGTCGGGTCCAGTATGGTAACTCGTACCATAGAGATAGTCTCTTCATCCCTGGAGGCAATCCGTCATCGCACATCTCCTTCTGCTCTAACCATGCTTGTGCAGACATCCTTGGTGGCTCTCTTCCCAAAAAGCCGTTGCTTAACACATGATTCTCTGGAAGATACGCTTGATGACCTTCATAGATTTGCTTCTTCAGTGAGGGCGTCCTACGTGCATTCAGTCTAGGTCCACATGTGACACATGCTCTGTATCCGCTTGTTTGAAGCCCTGCATGTATACACATGATAATAGATCAACTATGGGAAAAAACAAGATTTACAGTGTCTGAGTGAGGAGTGTCAATAGATCACCTGAGCATTCTGTTAGCCCGGGATAGTCATGCATGGTCCACATTAGAATGCCTCTGATCAAAGCATTCCGTCGTCCTGTGTGTCGGCTCATATCCACCACCTCTATGCCAATCCACAATTGTTGTAGCTCTTCCAATAGTGGACGAAGATACACATCCATATTCCCCACTTTATATCGCCCTGGCACAATCAAGCTTAGCCATAGGTGCCCCTTCTTTGTAGTCAACCACGGGGGAATGTTGTAGTTGACGATGACAACGGGCCATACACTGTAAGATGTTGATCTTTGACCAAATGGATTTACGCCATCCATAGCCAGGCCTAAGCGCAAAGTTAGAGCTTCCCTGGCAAAATCCGACCATGTTCCATCTATATGTTTCCAGGCTGCGCAATCTGCAGGAATTCGTAGCACACCATCCGAAGATTTATTCTCCTCATGCCATGATGCTAGGGCGGCCATGGACTTACATTCGAAGAAATGCTTGATGCGAGGAAGCAGAGGAAAATGTCGCAAAACCTTTTGTGGAATTTTTGTCCCGTGGAGATCTACTCGATATCTTTCGGAATCACATTTCGGACACTTCTCCATGTCTATGTATTCCCCTCTAAAAAGAATGCAGTCATTAGGACAAGCGTGGATAGAATTGTAATCCATCCCCAAGTTTCGCAAAATCTTTCTTGCTTCATCTCGGGAATCTGGCATCACATTGTCAGCTGGTAGTATGTGCTCTTTAAGTAATCTACACAACATAAAAATACGATACAGTCGTGTAAAAATCTATCAGATCATTATACATTTAGAGTTTTATTAAAGTAAACTAATTGTAATAGATCACCTGAAAAGCGCTGTGACGCTAGTGTCACTCCATCCAAACTTTGCCTGCATGTTGAGAAGAACCAGGAGTGCTTTCAATCTAGACATACGTGCTCCATTATACAATGGCGTATCGGCTTCACTTTTCATATCATCATAGATAAGCCTTTCTGAATCCATGATCGTCTCGATCATTTCATCAATCTCGGGCTCAAACATTGCCTCGTTGGGAATGTGCTCTGCATGATCATTCCCCGAGCTGTCAGAGGCTACATCTTGTGGCCTCACATATGCTGCTTGACCAAAGCGCCTGCGAACACGTCTATTGGGTTGCAAGATTGCTGCTTGTTGGCTAGTGTCAGAGTCCGACAAGTTATAATTGGCAACAACTCGATCTATAATAGATGGATCGAACTCGCCAAATTCGCGAACGTGCTTTAAAGAAACACGTCTTGTCCGTCGCACAGCATGCTTGCATTGATTACAAGGACAGAAGACCCTCGTTGAGAGATAGGTGTTTCGGTTGGACGGTCCCACATCCTCGTCACTACTCATAATTAGGATAAAAATCTTATAACCTAAACAACAAATTTTATATTCTATTGGCATTCTTCGTCTTATCTCTCTCTCTCTCTCTCTCTCTCTCTCTCTCTCTCTCTCTCTCTCTCTCTTTACCTCACATTCTCTAGTCATGTCCAATCCCCACACACCTCGGTCTAGAGGTGCACGGAGATCAGAACCACCGGGTTATAATCTCGTCTTTATTGGTCAATACCTATATTTGTGGGTACAAGAAATCTATAGACCCACGTCTACATGATACTGCATGTAGTGGACAAAACCCCTTTGCCTCTTCTCTAGTTGTAGCACTTCACAGCATCTTAACATCTTTTCACAGTAGATCTTTTCACTGTTCGCCTAACTCTAAACCCTAAACCGTAAGTAATTCTTGCGTGGACTCGATCTAACGTAAATAAGCGTAAATCTAAATAAACGTAAATCTAACTAAAAATAAACCTAAATCTAATTTAACGTAAGTCTACATCTAACCTAATCTTTAACGTCTTTTGGGATAGTTTCCTACAACGTTAAAACTCTCTTCTTGTTGTGTGTGTGTGTGTGTGTGTGTGGGTAAACCTAAATAAACCTAAGTCTAATCTAATAAAACATAAATCTAAATCTAACGTAAATTATGTTATATTAAAAACAAAGAACTAAACTAACAGGGATTATAAGAACCTTAAAGCTGATTTAACACATAATTTTTCACATAACTCGGCAAGAGTTGGCATTCTCATCACTAAAGATGTGAGAGTTAACTTCCGACGGTGACGCTGCCTCATCTCCATCCACATCTGACGACAGCAATTGGCCCTTTCGACCGTTCTTGCTCTTGTTACTAACTTTGAAGTTGCTGTTGAATGACTAGAGGTTGTCTAGATGGTCATTGTGTCGGGGATGTAGTGACTCTTGCCGCCCTGAAGATCCACCTTCTTCCCTATCTTCTGAAGACATTTCACCAGTACTTTTGGATCGACGGAGCCCACCATGAGTGAAGGCAGCAATACCCTATATTCCATTGAGGGCTTTCTTCACCCGCTTCATGCAGGCATCGCAGTCTATGGAGACCTAAATCTAATCTAATATAACGTAAATCTAAATCTAGCGTAAATAAACGTAAATCTAATTAAAAATAAACCTAAATCTAATCTAATTTAACTTAAATAAACCTAAATCTAATTTAACGTAAGTCTACATCTAACCTAATCTTTAACGTATTTTAGGATAGTTTCCTACGACGTTATAACTCTCTTCTTCTTGTGTGTGTGCGCGTGTGTGGATGTGTGTGCCAATAAAAAGAGATAAATGGTATAACCTTTGTATCACCCATGCCAAGTATGATAGATTGATTATGCCATTTCCCTCTTGAATAATAGGTCTTGAGTTCAACTCCTCGTCGGCTAGATCTTTAGGTCTTTTAATTTTAATTAGTTTCCTATGACGTTAAATTAGTTTCTCTCTCTTTCTCTCTCAATGTGTATGCGTTTTTTTGGATCGTATGCATGTTTTCTCTCTCTTTTCCTCTCTCAATGTGTGCGTTTTTTGTTTATGCATGTTCTCTCTCTCTTTTCCTCTCTCAATGCGTGCGTTTTTTGTTTATGCATGCTCTCTCTCTCTTTTCCTCTCTCAATGTGTGTGTGCATTCTTTGTTTATGTATGTGTGTGTGTGTGTTTGTTTATGTTTGTACTCTCTCTCTCTCTCTCTCTCTCTCTCTCTCTCAAAAACACTATGTGTGTGTGTGTGTGTGTGTGTGTGTGTGAGAGAGAGAGAGAGAGAGAGGGAGAGAGAAAGAGGGGAAGGGAACATGAGAATGAGGAGAGGGAAGGAGCATACTTGGCTCTCCTTCCTCTCCTCGTGTGTGTGTGTGTGTGTGTGTGTGTGTGTGTGTGTGTGTGGAGAAGAAAAAGAGAGAGAGAGAGAGAGAGAGAGGGAGAGCGTTATCTACTCCTTGCTTGAGGGCGCCGAAAAACTTAGATCTGAGATCTGAGTTTTTGGGCGCGCTCTGTTATTTTTTTAGCGACGCCGGGAATTTTTTTTTTGAGCGTCGTTGTGTGAGCGTCGCTAATATGAATAGCCTCTTGTAGTGTAAGTTCTTTCTCTCAAAGAGAAAAACGAGGACACATGTCCAAATGAAATAATAAAATAATACGACAGAGAGAGAGAGAGAGAGAGAGAGAGAGAGAGAGAGAGAGAGAGAGAGGGAGATGGACCAAGCATGAGAGGGGGGGTATACTCTCCCACACTCACACCTACATTCTCTCATTGTGTGGAGTGCAAAATGCAAGAGCTCAATCTCCTTCTCCAAGCTTGTTGAGAAGTGGAGAGCCTACACCAAGAGTCTTGGCTATGGAATTCAAATCCAACCAAAAGCCATGCTTCAATGCTTAAGCTTTCCATCTTCTTCATCTTCATTACTATGCTATTATGCTATGCTAAGCAAGAAGAGTGATGATAAGTGAGGAACTATTTCTTTCTTGTATGGAATGTTTCTTCTTCCTCTTCCCTACCCTCATTCCCCGCTAGCTCTCTCTACCTTCGAAGGTGTTTGAGGCCTTGGGACTGAGGCTTGGGATAGTTAATGCTTTTTGCAAAGTTTATGTTAAGCTCATGATGCATGAAGCTTTCCATATTCATAGCATCACCAAGGTCACAAGGAACACAAAGATTGTATTGTAACAAAGCCTCTTTTCATGGGAGAATCTATAATACAAACGTCTTTTGGAGGGGGGACCGGCTCCAAGTAAATCTGATCCTCAACTATCGTCATGTTCTCTATTACTCTCTCTGTCTTGCAAAAGTATTGTCCATGCCAAGTTAATTAAGTACTATGTTTATGTTGCTACCATCAATTAAGTTCATCCTCTATGTTCTCAAAGTGATCTCACAAAAATGCTCACCTTAATTCTCTTAATTCCGTTGTTCTCAAAGTTCATAGGCCATTTCCGTTACATTTAAGCAAACGATAAAGGAGGCAAGTGTGAGTAGAATTGGAGTGGGTATGGAGACGCAAGTACCAAATTTGCATAGTAATTATGGATGTCCATTCTTTCATGGTGTTGATAGTGAAAATTGTGTTAATATAGACACTTGTAGAGAGTAATTATGGCCAATAACCGTAACAATGCACAATCGATTGGAACCCAGTACATGCACCTATAAATAGGACCCGCCACTTTCATTTTGGAAAGTTGTCACTCCGTTGTGGTTGTCTCTAGTCCTTTATAGTGGTCAAGATTTGGACCTAATTGTAACCAAGCTCTGATGTAATCCAACATTCAGTGCTAGTTGTGCTTTTGATCTATTATCTAAATACATAAGTTCCAATGTCTTGTGAACCAACGTCTCTTAGTTCATTATCTAATTTCCTTATGTTCATTGAAGTCTGAATCTTTAGATTCTATTTGATATGATATCTAATTTTGGAGCTCAATCTTTGAATAGCCATTAGAGTGACTAGCTCATTTCATTTTTGCAATCACAATGGCGAGTTTAAGCTCTCGATAGCAACCTATCTCCCAATTGAAATTCAAAGTCAATTGAACAATTGCAATGCTGCTAAGAAAGTCAACAAGAGGCAGGAGACCTACCAAAGTCTTTTGATGAAGATTAGAAGGACCGTCTATGTACGGTGGCTAAAGAATTGGAGCAGAGCTCTGATGATGGACCTCAATCCCAAAATGAGGAAACAAATGTCAACCATAGAAGGAGAGGCACTGAGGCTCTTGGGAACTTTCAACATTCAGATGAATCTAGGAGAAGGCATTCAGAGAGAGAGCTGAAACACACTCTCATTCGCATGGGTCTCATAAGTCAAACCTGAAGGGCAAAGCGAAGGTTTAGATTGATACTAGTGATGGTACTAGTCCATCGTAGAAAAGTAATGTCACAAGGGAAAAAAGATTAGAGGAATGAAGTTGACATTGTGACTAAAATAGATGATCACTATAATGAGAAATGCAATGCTGGCATTGATCATTACAACAAAGTAGGCATAGGGAGAGAAAGTATGATCTATGCAAAACCTAGACATAGAGGATGAGAGTCGGATTACCACAAGTCCAAACATGGGAAAATATCAAATGACCTAAAGATTATCTTTCCAACATTTAAGGGTGGATGGAAGAATGAACTAGATGTGCATATATAAGATTTTGAACAATATGCATATCTAAAGGATATTGATGAAGATAAGTGGGGTGAGTACTTTCCATAGAATCTGAAGGATGCGGCCAAGAAGTGGTATTACCATTATCCAACATGCAATCTTCAAAACTATAGCAAAATAAAAAAGGCATTTCTTTTGGAGTATAGTAAGAACTATGGGGATGAAGACATACTCTGTGAGCTGGACAAGATTAAGCAAAGCAAGTTGTTAGTGAGAAGCTATGTCGAAAAGGTCAAGGAGCTCAGTAAAAAATTGAATGAACCTCCTTCAAAGAAAAGGATGCATGCTTGACTGTATTAAAATTCCAATAAACTTAGAGAGCAAGATATATTAGTACTGATTAGGAAGTTTAATGACCTGGTGGTGCAAAGAGCTTTGAAATGGGAGTAATAGGAAAAGAAGAAGAGGGCCATAAGAGGAGAAGAAATTTGAGTGAAAGAGAATCATTGAATAAGGAGTCCAATTCCAACTCCAGCTAAAGTTCATTTGAAAGTGAGTCAGAGGACCATTTGAAGAGAAAGAAGGGATCATGGAATAGTAATATAGAAGCAATGTCAAAGAAGATATTGGAGATGGTGAAAACTAGACCGGAAATGGGAAAGGTGGAGACTGATGGCACTAAAAAAACGAGAATCAGTAAAGCAAGAGAGTATGTCAGAGGATATGGAGAATAGAGCCAATACTAGCAATATTCCATGAAGAGGTAGATATGAGCATTTTGCTCGTAGAGTCCGAGAAAGAGCTGACTTTATAAGACATAATTTCAATTGCTACACATGTGGCAAGTATGCATAGTTTGCAACTGAGTGCCCTAAAAATGTTAAAGCTAAAGTGTCCAAATGTAAAATGGAAGACCCAGTTCTAGTGCACGTGATCACCAAGAGCACTGGGGTTGTCATTGAGGATGAGCCAATTGACCAAACAAAGAAGACCGAAGAGGCTCAGAGGTGGGAGAAGCAAAGAGCTATCTCGAAGGCTAGGGAGGTAGATGAATGGCAGGAGCATGGGACTTTAGTAGCCAAGATAACAAATGATCTAGCAAAGAAGATGCCACAAAAGCGTAAACAAAAACTAGAGTCAACTTACTAAATGAGGAAGGGCTGATCTAGCCTTAATATTTATCTTTTCCCTTTCATTTATTAAAAACTATAAACTTTATATGGTTATTAATTAACTAGGTTGCAAGACCTTTGTACAAACCTTGGAGGATTGTGAAGTTGACCCAGGGCTACAACCTACCTGCTAATTTAGGACCCACTAAATCAGTATAAACTTTGTTAAAAATAAAACTCACCCTGGGCATTAAACAATGTACCTTTTGTTGCAAAACCTTAGCACAATGCTTTGGGGGTGCCGACAAGCTACTCCCTAAACCTGTTATATTTAGACAATTTGTAGTAATTTAGAATTTCACTCTAAGGCTCCCCAAACTTCATACTTGGAGTTTAAAGAGTGATTCTAATGACTTGAGCTTAGCATAATCACTTTCTAATTTTAGACTTCTATAATTGCTCTCTTTCATCTCCTTTGTCCTGTACCTTTGATCAAAGCTGTCCAGGATAAATTTATCCTTCTTTGATTTGTACCTATGACTAAGATAACTAGTCAGCAATTACCCTTGCTCTTTTATGTACTTTTCCCCTTTTGGTCCCAAGCCTTAATTGGTTGGTCCATCAACAACACTTAATCAATCTCACTTTTTCTCCTTTTTTTTCCCCTGAACTTAAGTGGCCAGATTAAGTTGGAAAATAATTTTAGAAGGCTAGAAATTAATATTCATGACATTACCTTTCCCTTGAAATCATAGTCATCCTCGACTATGGGGTAGGGAAAATAAAGTCATAGCTAGTCCTATTGCTTTGGGTAGAGGATCCCTTTTTACTCGTTGATATTCTTCCACAATGGTGACTAACTCCACTTGGTGCTTGGAAGGCTTAGCTAATGCAAGCATGTCTTTACTTAGCCCTAATCATCTTTCATAGTAGATTGGCAAGGTTTACTAGATGCTTGAGAGACTAAGCTACCACAAGCTTTGAATTATGGTATGCATAAATTTAAAACTTATGAACATTTAAAAGGTATATTAGAGTTTAAAAGAAAAATGTTTATAAAATATACTTATTCATACCCGATTCTTACCTTTGACAAGATTCATTGTAAGCATTTACAAGGTTTACATTATCCTTTAGTTGGATGTCCGGGGCGGGCAACAAGAAGAGCAACCTCTAGACACCCTTCAAGGCTCCCATGCTGCTCAATGGGGCTGGGGCACAACACAACACAAACCAAAACAACAAACCCACAGCCAAATCCCAACTACACAAGGGGCACCACCTAGTTTAAGAGCGAACTAGGACGCAAAGAGGAGAATCGTTAGAGCAACCCACAAACAAGTAGGGAATTTACAATAACCCTAACACCAATGGAACACTCTCACACACTAAAACACGAGAGAGAGAGAGAGAGAGAGAGAGAGAGAGAGAGAGAGAGAGAGAGAGAGAGAGAGAGAGAGAGAGAGAGAGAGAGAGAGAGAGAGAGAGAGAAAGATGGTGCTCGGGCTACTTTGAAGTGTATCGTTAATGATCAAGCAAACATAAATATATATATGTAAGAAAGAGAGAGAAGGGGGAAGGGGGTGCTTGTTGCACTAATGCCTTCTTACAAATCTGTCATGACCAATCAAAGTGAGATTAGTATTTGTTCAACATAGCCTGAGTAAATTACACCACAACACATCACAAGAAAAAAGCCACCCCAATCACTGTCTTAAGGCCAGGGGAGTCCTCTCCACCCTGTCGCCCTCTTACAGCATGTGGGATTTATGGCTAAATTGATAACAATACCCGGAGACAAGCTATCAAGAACTTAAACCAAAAACCAAGACACTTACACATCATTATCGTCCATGACTTCACGTTGGAAGGGAGACAAGGTATCCATGCTTAGTCCAAATTCACCCTCCTTGATTCAGCAAATGTTGGGCTTACACTAGTAGGAGAAATGATAGATTTCCTACTCTCAATTTAATGATCCCTCTCTCTTACAATGGCATAGAGTTCCCTTGCTAATCACCCCTAATACAACACATACATATGCCTAATGCCAATGATATTCCACTCAAGAGCTCCTTCTCAAGAGGTTGAGCTTGGCTTCTCAAGTTATAGCATAGTGCTCTTTCTTCTCCCCCCTTTTTTGTGCTAGCTACACCCTCCTTTTATAGCAATTTTGGAGGCTAGGGTTACTCCTCTAACCATGGTTGGGTTAGATTTTCAGCAATTTATCTAATTTCTTTTGCTTGGAATTATCAAGAAGTTGGTGGGGAAAGAGAGAGGAGAGAAATGGAGGTGATAGGACTTTTCATAGTGGGTTAGTGTTAGTAGAGTTAGTATTAATTTACAAATGGAATTGGATATTTACAATGGGAGTATCCATGTAGGATACAAATAAGGAAGAAAAACTCTTAAGAGGTAAGAAAAGGTGGATTTCTTACAAGGTTGATGCTCCAAGTGTCTTGAGTAGGGCCAATTTTGACGCTTATTGATGGTCCACTAGCTTTGACGGTACATTTTTTCTCCACTCTTGACCTTCCTTGAGGGACAAGGTAATTGAAGCTGAGTAATCAACCACCATGATGCTGTCTTTTAAGAGAAGAGGCTGAATTTTGTGGTTTTTTTGATGGATATGGGTAATTTGGAGGAGGAAAAATGAGACTAGGTGGTCAATTTTGGAATGGAATTGTGTGTGGGAGGTATGAGTTCACCATGGTTTCTCTAATTCTTCAAGGTTGAGGAGAAGGTGAGTAGGGTGCAGAGAGGAGTGGTGAGAGAGGTGGGGATGATGAGTGGAGAAGTGTGTGTGAAAGAGGAAAATGATAAAGTGGAAGAGAGAGTGTGGCTGCATAGCATGGGAAAACTGGGGGCCACTAATAAAATCATAGCTCACAGCTCGTAGCTCAAAAAAATATGAAAACATTTGAGGCAAAAGTTCAGCCCACGAGCTACAACTTTTGTTTGTATCACCTTTTCAAAATCGGAGAGCAAGTGAACTTTAAAAATTCAGCAAAACCGACCGTTTTTTTCCACTGCACAAGGTCCTTGTGGGGTCCTTCTTTGGATGATTCCTGCATGAAAACATTTCTATATGGAATAAAGAGTATGAAAAATGGTAAGAAAAATTGTGGTAATGGTGAGGCAATGTACAGAGCATAAATAACACACACCTAGGTAGAAATATTTAAATAAATACCAAAATAATTATGAAAAAATCTTTTATTTAGGCCCTATATACAAAGAAATATTTACATACGCATGGGTCATAATATACTTATATTTTTTATATTTTTTATTTTTTTGGCTCAACTAGCCCAATGACTAGCTAGATGAGGGTTTTTTATTTCAGTAAGGAGATATGGGAAAAGTCCCCTAACTCACACGCACCTATGTACAGTGAAAGGGTGAGGGTAACCACAGTGTTTGAGTGATTTGATAGGGTGAGATAACTCACTATGGCAATTACAGAGAGCCGAAAAAACGGCTATCATTAGTCCTCCCCCAGGATGATGGTATATTCATGTACCATCATAAAGAATCTTTTCCAAAGAGAGTGCTTCAGAGTCCTTGACAAGATCTTCATTGTTTGGCCCCTTGGAATTTTGGTTTGTGTTACACTCATGCTTCATGGAACAATACTTACATGGGATAGTTGCCTTTTGCTCTAGTAGATCCTTTGGTAGAAGGAGACTCAAGTAAGGCTTCAAGCGATAGCCGTTTACCTTCCTGGAGTGCTCTTTCCCATTCAAGTCCATAAGTTGATAGTAACTTGAATTGAAAGCCTTCTTGACTATGTATGGCCCCTGCCATCTTGTTTCAAATTTGGCATCAAAACGATTA
Source organism: Adiantum capillus-veneris (assembly GCF_014529385.1). Lineage (NCBI taxonomy): Eukaryota > Viridiplantae > Streptophyta > Polypodiopsida > Polypodiales > Pteridaceae > Adiantum > Adiantum capillus-veneris. Next base: position 147,735,233 of record NC_140935.1, read on the forward strand.
TCGAGTCGATTGTCATACCTTAGCACAAGATCTCCTTCATTGATGCCTTTGTCCTTCAGTTTCTTGTCAAGCTTCTCCTTTGTCTGTGTGGCTTTCCTCTTATAGCACTCCTATGCTGCTTCTCTTTTCCACTCAAGCTCAGCTAAGGTAAGAAGTCGATCCATCCATGCTTCTTGATCATCTTGTGCTGATTTTCCATGAAGTCGCATTGTTGGAATGTTGAGCTCGATAGGCTGCAAAGCCTCTTGACCATAGACCAAGTGAAATGGTGTGAACTCCGTGGCTTCCCTATATGTGGTTCGATATGCCCACAAGGAACCATCCAAGAAGTCATCCCATAATTTTGTCTTGTTTTGCACCATCTTTCTAATGATTCCTGCAATGACACCATTAGCCTTCTCCACCAAACCATTTGACTGTGGGTAGTATGGTGTGCTATAACGATGTAGAATGTGAAGCTCTTCACAAACTTCTGTGAGCAAGCCCTTCCTAAACCCTAGACCATTATCAGAAACAATCTCCAAAGGTGTGCCAAATCTGCAACAAATGTGATTGTACACAAACTTGCTAACTGTCCTCTCATTCACTCTTGCCACACTTTGAGCTTCCACCCACCTAGTTATATAGTCTATAGCCACTAGAATGTAGAGTTTACCATTTTTTGTCCTAGGCAGAGGACCTATAGCATCAATGCCCCACTTTTCAAAGGGTCCATTTGCAAGCACTATTTGCCTCGGGCCATGCACCAACCTTCTCTTTCCATTTATCTGACAATTGTGACAGCTTTTACACCAATGTTGAACATCCACATGCAAGCTTGGCCAAACATACCCCGCAAGCAAAATCTTCTTCACAGTTGATTCTTGGGCAAAATGACCACCACATGCCTCTTCATGCAAACCTTTTAGAATGGTTGGAATTTCCTCGATAGTTGGTACTCTTCAGCACACTTGATCCTTCCCTCTTTGATAGAGGGAGCCTTCTAGGAAGAGATAGAAACTTGCCTTCTTCATGAGTCTCCTCTTCTGAGCCTTCGTGAAGTCTCGTGGAAACTCACCCTCCAAAATGTAGCCAATAATGGGAGCCAATGACTCCAATCCCTGGTATCTTGGTTGCTTGACAGCTGCTGCCACCATGATGACCTGCACTTCTCTCTCAACACATGTAACTGCTTGTTGTGCAAGTAAATCGGCATCTTCATTTTGTTTCCTCGGAATATGACATAGTTGCACTTCTTCAAACTGATTAAACATCCTATGAATGGCATGAACTTTTGTCCTTAAGCTTTCATTCTTGCATGCGCAAATGCCTAAAATCTGTTTAACAATGAGAAGTGCATCTCCCTTTACCATGAGACGTTTTATCCCTTGGCCAATGCACATCTTCAAACCATGAAGTAGTGTGTCGTATTCTGCTTCATTGTTGCTAGTTGAACCTGGTAGATTGACCTTCTCTTTCATGACCACCTCTCCACTTGGGTTGAGCAACACTAGCCCTCCCCCTGCTTTTCCTGTGGCTCGTCGAAAAGCTCCATCAAAGAACAAGGTAAAAGCATTGGGAATACTTTTTGGTGGTGGCAATGGTAGGGTATTTACTTGAGGCACCTTAATTTCCTTCTCATGTACCCTATAAGTGAGAATCCCTACCAATTGTGCACGCACACTATCTTCTACCTTGAAAGAGTATTGGAACTCTTGCAACTCCATAATCCACTTTGAGATCCTAGTACTAAGATTCATTTGAGATGACACCCAAGGGAACAAATTTTCTGCAGTGAGAATTACAAAAGGTTTTGATAGCAGGTAGGATCTAAACTTTCTCACCGCAAACATGAGAGAAAGCATCATGAGTTCTACTTCTGTGTAGTCTCTCTCCAAAGCATTCATGACCCTACTAGCAAAGTAGATGGGTCGCATCCTTGTACTGTGGGGATCTTGTTGTAGCAACACAGCACCAATCGTTTCCCTTCCAACACTAGAGCTAACAAAGAATGTGTACTCCCAACAAGGAGGCATGAGTGTTGGTAGCTCGGACAAAATGACTTTAATGTTACAAAAATACTCTTCAAGCTCATCAGACCATGCAAATTCTACTTGTTGCGTCAACTTTTGCAAAGGATGAAGCAACTCTGAAGCTAAGTGAATGAAGCGTGACATATACTTCACCTTCTGAATGAAAGAGATGACCTCCTTAAGACTCTTCGGTGATGGGAGCTCAATAAGAGCCTTTGCCTTTGAAGGATCCACCTCAATGCCTTTATAGGAAACCTTGTGACCGAGCAAGATCACTTCATCCTCACCTATGTGGCACTTGTCGGGGTTGAGTTGACCTCCCATGTCGTAGAGCTTCTTTAAACCTTCTTCTACCCTTTGTAGATGCAATGATTTTGAGCTATAAATACAGAAATCATCAATGAACACCCTAATTGACTTTCCAAAGAATGCTTGAAACACCATATTCATGAAACGTTGGAATGTTGCAAGAGCATTTGTCAGACCAAATGGCATGACTCTAAAAGCATAACAACCCCAAGGAGTGATAAAGGTTGTTTTCAATTGATCCTCCAATGCAATCCCTATTTGAAAGTAACCTGAGTAACCATCGCACACAGTGTACTTCTCATGACCAACTACCTCATTTAGTATCTCATCCTGGAATGGGAGGGGAAAGTGATCTCTTTTTGTTGCCTCATTGAGGGGACGATAATCCACACACACCCTCCACTTGCCATTTTTCTTAGGAGTGACAACAACAGGAGAGACCCGCTCTGAATTCTCCACTGGATAAATGAAACCTGCTGCTAGAAGCTTTCTTACCTCCTTGAGTAGAGCCTGTTCCTTTATAACTCCTAGCCTTCGTAGGTTCTGAGCTTTAGGTGTGGCCTCAGGCTTTAACTCAATCTTGTGTTGAACAACATCTACCCCACGCACGTCGGTGTAGTCTTTAGCAAAAAGCCTAGGAAACTTCCTTAGCACACATTTGAACTCCTCTTTTTCATCCTTTGTAAGTGTTGTTGATAGCATACCGTCCAGCATCCCTTCATCTTGAACACCTTCGTTCTCTTGAGGACCTACCTCCTCCAAGCCTTGACAAGAGGTCTCTTGGTTGCTTGGCTTAAACCTTACCCCCATGACTTCGATGGAAGACTCCTCTTCAGTAATGCTGCCGCTACTTTCTTCTTCTGAAGTGCTATCGGTCCAACCTTCTTCCGTCTCACTTTGAGATGATTCTTCATGGAGCTCCTCTTGGCATTGCTCCTTCATGTCAAAGACAATCTTCTTATGATTGTCATTCCTGCAAATTAATTTCCCACTATCCCAATCCTGCAAAGCTCGCATTTTCATTAGCCATGGTCTCCCTAGGATAAATGGATAACCACTTCCCTTGGTCGTCATAACATAAAAATCCACCGCTTTCTTAATGCCAAAGGCGTCTACAAAGACATTTTTACAAATGCCTACACACCTAGACTTGCTATTGTTTGCCATCTTGACTTTGATTTCAGGTGTCTCATGGATGTGCATGCCTAGTCGTTGCATGAGTCCCTTTGTCATGATGCAAATTTGTGCACCCCCATCCACTAGACCTTTCCTAACCAATCTTCCTTTGATGTAACAGTCTAGCACCGGTGTAATGTCCTCATTCATTTCAGCTTGTGCAATTTTTACAACAGCCACACTCTCTTTTACCTTTCTCCTAGTGCTAACCGCCCTTGTTAAATCCCTCCTAACTTGTGGACATAATGCAAGAAATTGAGGCCATGAAATATCAGGACCCTTACCTCTCATGTCTTCCAACAAGTTGTACGGAGCCATACCATGTCCAAGAGGGAAGTCTTGAAGGTTGATACGACGTCGAGTCCTCTTGGTTTCCTTGGTTTCCTTTGCCTTCTTGCCTTGTCCATGGTCACTCTGTGATGTGACTCCTTCTTTCTCTTTACCTTTTCCTCGGCCACGCTTAATGCCATTGGCTTCCATGTCAACCTCATTTGAATTTGTCACCTCTACCACATGCACATTTGGATCTGGCAAAGGTGGAACTCCTTCTACCCCTTGTGGAGGTGGTCTTGCTCCATTTGTCCTTTGTATAAGCCGTGGTTGCTGACTAGTTCCTTCACCTGCATTCATCACTGGGTAATTCAAGTTAGGTCTCCCTGGCTCCCCACGGGGCCAAGGACAATTATACATCCCATGTCCAGACTCACCGCAATTCCAACATTGCAAGACTCTCCTAGGTCGTGGGTCTCGCTCTTCAGACTTCTTTGCTTGTCCCTTTGGACCTTCAGCTTGTGCAAGGTGAATTGACAAGCTGCTTAAAGATTCATTTAACTTCTCAATCACTTCTGCCGTTACCTCAGGAAGCTCCTTACATGTTGATGCTTGAGACTTACCTTTGGGTCTAAGACCTTCTATTGGAACCTCTCCCCTTAAGCACTTGAGTTTCCTATACTTCTCAGCAGCCCTAGTTTCCGCTGCATCAAAAGTAACAGGTGCACCCGCCTCAACTTTTACCTTAAGGTCAGGAAAGAGTCCGGCTATGAACCTCTCCTTCTTTAAAAATTCTGCACCATCACCAGGATTAGCAACATTTCGTATCCATAGAGTCCAAAGACGTAGAAACTCTTGCTTGTACAAGTAGTAGTCATCTAAGTCTTTTTGCTTATGAGAAACAATGTCTTGCCATAGTTTTTGAGTGTTTTGGGGATCAAAGAAGTATTTCTTGAAACGATTCAAAACTTCCGTGTAATTCCCTTTAACTTCCTCAAGCAAAGAGTCAAACCAAGTGCTAACATCTTTCCTAAGGACCACCTCAAACATTTCTACACGTTCTTGACCAGTTACTATCCTCTTGATACGGCAAGACATCTTGAAATTCGCTAGAAATAATTCTGCATCCTCTCCAGGCTCTCCAAAGAAAAGAGGATATCCAGACATTTGGCGTTGGCTCTCCATTAAATTGATTTCAAAGTGACGCGTTTTTGTTTTTTCTTTCTTTAAAAGATTTACACAATAATATTTTCTAAATTGCAATCTATTCTACAACAAAATAAAAATATTCACATGAAATGACCTATGATAATCAATAAGAGGTAGAATGATGGGGATTGGTGACGCGAGAATTTCTCCTACTCTTTGGGCACCAAACATGAATACCATACGTTGTTGAAAATGGATTTTTCTACTAATTGCAATGTTTACTCTAATGTGTGGAGTGATGCTCTAAGTGTCTTGAGTAGGGCCAATTTTGACGCTTGTTGACGGTCCACTAGCTTTGACGGTACATTTTTTCTCCACTCTTGATCTTCCTTGAGAGACAAGGTAATTGAAGCTGAGTAATCAACCACCATGATGCTGTCTTTTAAGAGAAGAGGCTGAATTTTGTGGTTTTTTTGATAGATATGGGTAATTTGGAGGAGGAAAAATGAGACTAGGTGGTCAATTTTGGAATGGAATTGTGTGTGGGAGGTATGAGTTCACCATGGTTTCTCTAATTCTTCAAGGTTGAGGAGAAGGTGAGTAGGGTGCAAAGAGGAGTGATGAGAGAGGTGGGGATGATGAGTGGAGAAGTGTGTGTGAAAGAGGAAAATGATAAAGTGGAAGAGAGAGTGTGGCTGCATAGCATGGGAAAACTGGGGTCCACTAATAAAATCATAGCTCACAGCTCGTGGCTCAAAAAAATATGAAAAAATTTGAGGCAAAAGTTCAGCCCACTAGCTACAACTTTTGTTTGTATTACCTTTTCAAAATCGGAGAGCAAGTGAACTTTAAAAATTCAGCAAAACCGATCGTTTTTTTCCACTGCACAAGGTCCTTGTGGGGTCCTTCTTTGGATGATTCTTTTGAATACCTCCAAGAGTGAGCCCTCCATAGTGCATGTATGCATGCCACCTACCCTTGACCTTATTTGGTAGGTCTATAATTGAAGATATTGTTGAGATCATGATATAAGTGAATAGTACAACTAAGAAAATCAAATATTGAGGGGTCTAAAAAATATGTACATGTCAAATATAAATAATAAAGTGGAAAAAATATAAAGGGGTCAAAAGAAATCTCTCTCATTATGAAGCTACCATAAAAAGATAAATATTTTTGGTGTTCTAATTTTTTAGAAAAAAAACAAAATAAATGCAGGAAGGGAAAAATCACAATAGTGAAAAAATATACACATAAATAAAACTAGTTTTTTTGGATTTTTGTTGGGGTGGAGTTACACCAAATATAAGAGAAGGTTACATGAAAATATTTCTATATGGAATAAAGAGTATGAAAAATGGTAAGAAAAATTGTGGTAATGGTGAGGCAATGTACAGAGCATAAATAACACACACCTAGGTAGAAATATTTAAATAAATACCAAAATAATTATGAAAAAATCTTTTATTTATGCCTTATATACAAAGAAATATTTACATACGCATGGGCCATAATATACTTATATTTTTTATATTTTTTATTTTTTTGGCTCAACTAGTCCAATGACTAGCTAGATGAGGGTTTTTTATTTCAGTAAGGAGATATGGGAAAAGTCCCCTAACTCACACGCACCTATATACAGTGAAAGGGTGAGGGTAACCACAGTGTTTGAGTGATTTGATAGGGTGAGATAACTCACTATGGCAATTACAAAAAGCCGAAAAAACGGCTTTCACTATCCTAAAAGACGTTAAAGATTAGGTTAGATGTAGACTTACGTTAAATTAGATTTAGGTTTATTTAAGTTAAATTAGATTAGATTTAGGCTTATTTTTAGTTAGATTTACGTTTATTTACGCTAGATTTAGATTTACGTTATATTAGATTAGATTTAGGTCTCCATAGACTGCGATGCCTGCATGAAGCGGGTGAAGAAAGCCCTCGATGGAATATAGGGTATTGCTGCCTTCACTCATGGTGGGCTCCGTCGATCCAAAAGTACTGGTGAAATGTCTTCCAAAGATAGGGAAGAAGGTGGATCTTCAGGGCGGCAAGAGTCACTACATCCCCGACACAATGACCATCTAGACAACCTCTAGTCATTGAACAACAACTTCAAAGTTAGTAACAAGAGCAAGAACGGTCCAAAGGGCCAATTGCTGTCGTCAGATGTGGATGGAGATGAGGCAGCGTCACCGCCGGAAGTTAACTCTCACATCTTTAGTGATGAGAATGACAACTCTTGCCGAGTTATGTGAAAAATTATGTGTTAAATCAGTTTTAAGGTTCTTATAATCCCTGTTAGTTTAGTTCTTTGTTTTTAATATAACATAATTTACGTTAGATTTAGATTTATGTTTTATTAGATTAGACTTAGGTTTATTTAGGTTTACCCACACACACACACACACACACACACACACACAAGAAGAAGAGAGTTTTAACGTCGTAGGAAACTATCCCAAAAGACGTTAGATGTAAACTTACGTTAAATTAGATTTAGGTTTATTTTTAGTTAGATTTACGTTTATTTAGATTTACGCTTATTTACGTTAGATCGAGTCCACGCAAGAATTACTTACGGTTTAGGGTTTAGAGTTAGACGAACAGTGAAAAGATCTACTGTGAAAAGATGTTAAGATGCTGTGAAGTGCTACAGCTAGAGAAGAGGCAAAGGGGTTTTGTCCACTACATGCAGTATCATGTAGATGCGGGTCTGTAGATTTCTTGTACCCACAAATATAGGTATTGACCAATAAAGACGAGATTATAACCCGGTGGTTCTGATCTCCGTGCACCTCTAGACCGAGGTGTGCGGGGATTGGACATGACTAGAGAATGTGAGGTAGAGAGAGAGAGAGAGAGAGAGAGAGAGAGAGAGAGAGAGAGAGAGAGAGAGAGAGATAAGACGAAGAATGCCAATAGAATATTAAATTTGTTGTCCAGGTTATAAGATTTTTATCCTCATTATGAGTAGTGACGAGGATGTGGGACCGTCCAACCGAAACACCTATCTCTCAACGAGGGTCTTATGTCCTTGTAATCAATGCAAGCATGCTGTGCGACGGACAAGACGTGTTTCTTTGCAGCACGTTTGCGAATTTGGCGAGTTCGATCCATCTATTATAGATCGAGTTTTTGCCAATTATAACTCGTCGGACTCTGACGCTGGCCAACAAGCAGCAATCTTGCAACCCAATAGACGTGTTCGCAAGCGCTTTGGTCAAGCAGCATATGTGAGACCACAAGATGTAGCCTCTGACAGCTCGGGGGATGATCATGCAGAGCACATTTCCAACGAGGCAATGTTTGAGCCCGAGATTGATGAAATGATCGAGACGATCATGGATTCAGAAAGGCTTATCTATGATGATATGAAAAGTGAAGCCGATACGCCATTGTATAATGGAGCACGTATGTCTAGATTCAAAGCACTCCTGGTTCTTCTCAACATGCAGGCAAAGTTTGGATGGAGTGACACTAGCGTCACAACGTTTTTCAAGTGATCTATTACAATTAGTTTACTTTAATAAAACTCTAAATGTATAATGATCTGATAGATTTTTACACGACTGTATCGTATTTTTATGTTGTGTAGATTGCTTAAAGAGCACATACTACCAGCTGACAATGTGATGCCAGATTCCCGAGATGAAGCAAGAAAGATTTTGCGAAACTTGGGGATGGATTACAATTCTATCCACGCTTGTCCTAATGACTGCATTCTTTTCAGAGGGGAATACATAGACATGGAGAAGTGTCCGAAATGTGATTCCGAAAGATATCGAGTAGATCTCCACGGGACAAAAATTCCACAAAAGGTTTTGTGACATTTTCCTCTGCTTCCTCGCATCAAGCATTTCTTCGAATGTAAGTCCATGGCCGCCCTAGCATCATGGCATGAGGAGAATAAATCTTTGGATGGTGTGCTACGAATTCCTGTAGATTGCGTAGCCTGGAAACATATAGATGGAACATGGTCGGATTTTGCCACGGAAGCTCGAAATTTGCGCTTAGGCCTGGCTATGGATGGCGTAAATCCATTTGGTCAAAGATCAACATCTTACAGTGTATGGCCCGTTGTCATCGTCAACTACAACATTCCCCCGTGGTTGACTACAAAGAAGGGGCACCTATGGCTAAGCTTGATTGTGCCAGGGCGATATAAAGTGGAGAATATGGATGTGTATCTTCGTCCACTATTGGTAGAGCTACAACAATTGTGGATTGGCATAGAGGTGGTGGATATGAGCCGACACACAGGACGACGGAATGCTTTGATCAGAGGCATTCTAATGTGGACCATGCATGACTATCCCGGGCTAACAGAATGCTCAGGTGATCTATTGACACTCCTCACTCAGACACTGTAAATCTTGTTTTTTCCCATAGTTGATCTATTATCATGTGTATACATGCAGGGCTTCAAACAAGCGGATACAGAGCATGTGTCACATGTGGACCTAGACTGAATGCACGTAGGGCTCCCTCACTGAAGAAGCAAATCTACGAAGGTCATCAAGCGTATCTTCCAGAGAATCATGTGTTACACGATGGCTTTTTGGGAAGAGAGCCACCAAGGATGTCTGCACAAGCATGGTTAGAGCAGAAGGAGATGTGCGATGACGGATTGCCTCCAGGGATGAAGAGACTATCTCTATGGTACGAGTTACCATACTGGACCCGACTCATGATCAATCACTTGCTCGATCCAATGCACATATTCAAGAATGTGGGTAATCTACTATGGGACCATCTGACCGGCAAGAAAGATACTTTGGGAGCCAGAGTTGACCTTAGAAATGTGGATCGTATGGAGCAATATTGGCCGCAAACAGCGTGTGATGGATCGATAAAACTCCCTAAAGCACCATGGATTTTCACAGGAGCCCAAGAACGCAAAGTAAAAGAGACCATTCGATCTTTGCGGACCCCCACTAGCGTAATGCACTCGCTCCGAACGTGTTTTACTAAAGAAGGAAAGCTTACCGGTTTGAAGTCACACGATTGGCATAAAATGTGTCAGGTACGTTCATAGTGGACTTTAATATCATTGCATAAAATGTGGACTTTAATATCATTGCTGCACATACTTTACAGTTTATTTTACCGGTTTCCATTGAGGGATGTTTGTCTCTCGACATCCGTAACACAATCTACAAACTTGCAAAGCTGGTGCAATGGATCTCACAAAAGGAGATCAACGTAGACTCCATACCATTCGCCAAACTAAATGCTGCGGAGCTTGTGTGCATGTTTGAGAAACATTTTCCTACTACCATGCTAACCATTCAGGTGCATCTTCTTGTTCACATAGTTGATGAGGTGGAAATAGCTGGCACAGTTCATTCCAGATGGATGTTCTTCTTAGAACGTTTCATGAAAACGCTTAAGGGATATGTGCGTCAAAAGGCACGTCCGGAGGGTAGCATGGCAGAAGGTTGGTTGGTATCAGAGTCCCTAGTGTACATTGGAGAGTGGCTAGACGGATTTGATAAAGCCTGGGACACGCTATGGCGAACCATAGATGATGAGCGCATATCTGGGATTGTCATGTGCAATCTCGGTGTTGAGAAGATGACGGAAGATCTAGAGGCTAAAATCAACCGATTTTGCATGCTTCACAATCCACTGATGCAAAAGTGGATTTCACAATATGAGGATGCAAAGCAAGAGCGACAGAGGGCATGAATCGAGTGGAGACGGGGAAGACGATCACCGATGCACTATCCGACGGGTCTGGAGAGCCTACCAACATTCATGAGCTTAAGATGGTTGCACAACCAATTTAAAAGCGCACAACAATGCGGTGACGAAGTGACTGAGGAAGAGTGGGAGTACTCTCGGGGTTGCGCGACCAAGGTAAGTTTGCAATGTACGACTAGCTAGTGACTTTATTTCTAAACGTTGGAACGACCACTCATAATCTTTGTTCGTTGTAGTATAAGTCATACACAACAGCATGGTGTAAAGGTCGACATTTTAGGGTGGAACGGATTGACAAAAAGCGTTTTACTCAAGATTGTGGAATCATGGCAAAATTTGAACAGTCTAGTCGACGACGTTTCTCTGATGCAGATCCTGTGGTGGCGGAACTCACTTACTTCGGCACGCTACAAGAGATTTTGAGGATCGATTACAAAGGATTTTTTGTCGACTTGTTCGACGTGCAATGGTTCAAGATAATCATGGAGGGTCGCAACGCTACTCTGCGTAGAGGAGAGTCTGGTTTTCTTGAGGTGGATTCTACTAAGAAATGGACTGACCTAAGAGACACTTTCGTACTACCCGAGCATTGTGAACAAGTAAGTATGTAAATAGTTAACATCCCCCTTTTACAAGTTATGTGCTTGAAAGCTCTCATGTAAGTTATGTGGCTCTGGTAGGTAATATTTCATCCTACAAAGTCTACATCAAACTGGTGCTACGTCATAGAGGTATCCCCTGGTAGTGCAAGGACGTATGAAGGCTACCATGTGCCAATCACAACGGCATCAATGGAGGAGATCAGAGAAGATGCTCAATCAGAAGCCGCTGTGGTGGTGCCAGACGAGCATTAAGATGCTACTACTCTATATGGGGTGCATGCAGAGGAGCTACAAAATGAAACAGAGGGTATGTGTTTAAACGGAGAGCTCTATATAGATATAGGAAGTTATGCTGAGTTATGCGAGGATGAGAGAGAGATCTCTTAAAGCCACAAATATTATATTTGAACAATTTTGCTCCGTGTTGTAAAAGCTCTGGCTCTCTAAGTACCTTCCATGGTGTATAACGCTCTTTTCTACTCACGCTCACATCTTTTGATTGAAAATTCTGAGTTTTCAACTTGCCTCTTCTATCACTCAATTCATTGCGTCATTGTATTTATATGCGTCATTACGTCATTGTATTTAATGGTCTTTGTGTCATTGTCTACTCTATTCATTCAATATTAAGTTTAAATATTCGTGTGTTTAATGCAGGTATGGATGATGAGGAGTTTCTTTCTTCTTTGTCACCGCAGCAGAGACAGTGGTACGTGGAGCGTCATCTCTCTGGCGCATCATCGCACGTTGCTACTCCATCCGCATCTCCCTCTCTTTCGGAGCATTCGGCGCGCTCCGAAGCTTCGGTGTCGACGAGACGATCTTCACACTCGTCTAGACACCGGCACTCTAGTGGTGGCGGTGGCGGTTGTTGTGGGGATTCCGCCGCTGATGCCTCCACACCGCCTCGTGTTCGACGAGGCTCTTTACCCTCCCTTTCTTTGCCTGCCCCCACACCAGCCACAGCATCGCCATCTACGCTAGGTTTTGCGTGGCTGACTGTTCTTAGCAGCTACACACCTCTACCTACTCCGCCAGGAGCCACCCCACTCGACACTCCTCGACACGCCGCTAGAGACCTCTGCCGGGACACCCAGGTTCACGCGTCACTGGCCAGAGGGCTTGCCTTACTCCGTCGACTTCGGCGGGGGCATCATCATGGATGATGACGGCAAGAAGGTGATCTCGCGCATGCGTGGTCTTTGCTCTCAGATGTTTAGACACTACATACTAAACAAATGGAGTGAAGTACCAAGTGATTTGAAAGCCAGAGTCATCAGCATACTTCATGATGAGTTTCCCGTTCCAACACGGGATCAGCGCTTCAATGAAGACCTGATGAAGATTCGAATGCGCGAATACTGCAAACACAAGCGTTCCGAAGTGCAAAAAGCAATCAAGCATGGGTGGAACAGGCCAGATTGGCTGGCTAAAGAAGATTGGAAGAATGTGAAGAAGGCAGCGCGCGAGAATCTCGACAAGTGGAAGCAACAAAAGGATGGAGCCAGAGCGCGAGTAGAGGCAGGGAGCTCGCACCACTTGGGGAGCGGTGGATGGGCATCATTTGAGGCTGATTTTGTAAGTGTTTTCGCATTGCTCTTTATGTTCGATAGTTTAGGGTTTATGAGTTTTTTAATTCTAACATAATGAAATCTTTGTATGTTTTGACAGTGGTCGATGACAGGACGTGATCCCACATCGTACGAGCGCGAGTACACAGGCAGGAAGGGCTTAAACGCCCTGATGGACATTCTCAGTTCTCGCGGCGGCATGGTTAGTATTAGGGTTTACTCTTTTCTATTTTTTGTATTGTTTTATAAATGTCGTTATATGTTTATACTTACTGAAAGTTGTCTTATTGTCTTTTTTTGCGGAATCCGACAGATACGCCGCTTGGACGCGATGAGATGTCTGACTAGACGACGTCAGTTTAGCCGTAGCTAGATAACATTAGTTTAGGGTTTCTCATAGCTTATGTATCATGAGACGGATTTTATACGTCTTTTTGAACCATTTATATTATTACATTTGTCACCGCAGTTCATTTTGCCAATCGATTCTTTATGCCTATGATGTTGTACAATTGTCATTATTACATTTGCCAATCAATTCATTTTGCCTATGATGTGTACAATTGTCAATTTTACGCTTGTCAATTTTGCAAACAATGCGTCTTGTGGGTGACTATTTTGGGTCTATTATCTACCCTTGTACTTTTTTAAAAAAGTGAATCAAGTACAATATGGTTGATGGGTGGCAGGGCATTCAATGCCCTGCCACCAAATTTTTTTTCTCTCGGGCGTCGCTATAACCGTCGCTATTTATGGCTCTGTAGCGTCGCTATGAGCGTCGCTATAGACTTCTGTGTAAACGTCGCTATAACCATCGCTATGACCGTCGCTATGAGCGTCTCTATATAGCGACGCTTATAGCGACGTATAGCGACGCTCTCGTAGCGACGCTATTAGCGACGGTTTTAGCGACGCCGGGGGTTATAAAAACCCAGTGTATTTCCGTCGCTAACAGCGTCACAAGAGCACACAACCTCTTGTAGTGTTTCTTCTTTACCCTCAAACTTAGTGGTTCTTCAATTACTGGTTCTTTGGGTGGCTCACCCTTATAAGGTTCCAAGAGGCTCACATGAAATGCATTATGAATGAGCCAAGTACTTAATAACCCGAGCTTATATGTTGTTTCATTAATAGGCTTAAGAAATTGAAATGGACCATAATATCTTTATGCTAACTTAGCATAATATTTTTGATGACCTGTCGGGCATCCTTGTGTTCCCTAGTCCATAGTGTGTCTTAGGCATACTTTTAAAAACTTGAGCAATACCCAATCATTTGAAGGTCAAGGCTCCTCTATGCTTATCAACAATAGCCTTTGCTTCTATTGTGTGATGAATATAGCTTCTTTGATCTTTTGAAAAGATTCTTTAAGATCTCTGTTATACTCATCGACAACAAATATGGTCCCAAGTGTCTTGACTATTAATGGGAGCTTGGGTCTTCCTTCTATTACCTTGAAGGGTGCCTTTCCTATAGAAGTATGGACAATGTTATTGTACACATACTCTACTAAGGATTAGTACTTTTCCCATTAATCTCTTTGATCTACTTTCATAAGATAGGCTTAAAGTAGATCAATGGTGGTTGAATTTGCTATCTCACTTTGGCCATCCATTTGTGGGTGATATACTGAGGAGAAACTCAACTTAGTACCGAATTTCTCAAAGAGACCCTTCCAAAGATTAATGGTCATTTTTGGATCTCTATCAAATACTATAAATGTTGGTAAGCCATGGTACTTAAAAACCTGTGAGATGAAGAGGGTTGCCATATGGCGTGCTTTAACAATTTTTTGAATGGTATGAAATGCGCTTGCTTGCTAAACCGGTCTACTATTGTTCATATTCCTGTATTTCCATGTATGGATTTTGGAAATCCAAAGATAAAATCCATGGATATACTTTCCCATAGGGAATCACGTATAGGCAATGACTGAAGCAAGCCAGGCTGCTTCCCTCTATCATACATTTGTCTTTTTAAATACAATGCATTTGGAAGTTTGGTATGTCTGCCTTCATTGTTGGCCATAAATGTACATCTCTACTCCCTTGAGAGTTGCTTGAATCCCTCTATGTCCCGCATAAGCTGGAACATGAGATTCGTACTACTACATAACCTTTTCACGTAAACTATGCGTAACACATAGCCTATTGCAGTAGAGAAGATAACCATCTTGCACATTGTATGGTTTCTCTTTCTTCCCTAATGCAATAGCTGACATTACATCTTTGAAGTTTGGATCCATAGCATACTCATCTGCCATAGAGGATAGATCATTGTGAGTATCTGTTGAACAACATTCACTTTTGGCCTTCATGAAAGTGCATCGGCCACTTGGTTGTGCTTACAAGCTATGTGAGAAATATGAAAATTAAACTGTGAAAGAGTGTTTGCCCACCTCATTTTCTTTATCACTTAATTTAGTTTGCGTTAAAAAGTATTTGAGACTTTGATGATTTGTGTGCAAAATAAATGGAGTGCTTAGGAGATAATGCTTCCATACTCTTTTTTATATATGGCTAGATTCTTTTCTTGGTCATCCAATTGCCTTCTTTCATATGGTATGGCATGCCCTTCTTGAAGCAAAATAGCTCTAAGGCATTGCCCACAATCATCACATTGGACTTTCAAAAGGCTTGGAAAGGTTTGCTAATGTTAGCACTGGTTGAGAGGTAAGATTTACCTTTAAATTTTCAAAAGCTTCATTATTTTTTGAAGACCATATAAATTTAATACTCTTTTTAGTCAAATCATATAGTGGGCCTACTATGAATAAGAATTGAAGCATCTATAGTTTGCACACATTGCTATAAAGCTTTGTAATTCATGTAGATTTGTTGGTATATTTCATCCTTTTATTACCCCCAAATTTCAAGCTCCATTCGGATTCCTGCTAGAGAGATAATATGACCTAAATAATGAATCTGTTTTAAGAAAAATTCACTTTTCTTCAATTAATGTAAAGCATATTGTCTTTGAAAACATGAAATACTAGTTGAAGATGTTGCTTATATTCCTCAATAAACTTTGAGTAGATGATAATGTCATTAAAAAACACTCCTGTGAAGATTTGATAGGCCTAAAAATGTGTTCTTCAAGATTCCACAATATAACTCTCCTCTCTAAACCCTAAACACTCCAATGAGGAGAAAGGAACTGCGGGGAAAGAGGAAGATGAGGATGAAAAGAGGTGTCCTGTGCAAAACCTTAAGCACAGTGCTTTGGAGGTGCCGCCAGGTTGCTCCCAAAAGCTGCTAAATTTAAACCTGTTAAATTTAGACAATTTGTGGCAAGTTAGAATTTCATCCTAAGGCTTCCCAAACTTCATACTTGGAGTCTAAAGAGTTATTAATGACTTGAGCTTAACACAATTACTTTCTATTTTTAGACTCTTATAATTTCTCTCAATCATCTCCATTGTCCTGTACCTTTGATCAAGGCTGTTCGAGATACATTTATCCTGCCTTGACCTGTACCTATGACTAGCAATTACCCTTCCTCTTTTATGGACTTTTTCCCTTTTGGTCCCAAGCGTAGATTGGTTGGTCCATTAGCACTTAATCAATTTCACTTGCTCTCTTTTTATTTTCCTTGAACTTAAGTGGCCAAATAAAGTTGGAAAATAATTTTAAAAGATTAGAAATCAATATTCATGACACTTGGGATGCAAGGCATATCCATGTGTGCCCAAAGACCTTTGGAAAAATCTAGATCCAAAGTCACACAAGTGAATTTTCCTTGGCTATGGTGCAAGTGAAGAGATGAGATATCGTTTATGGCACCCAATATCTTGTTAAGTTATTCACAATTCACATGTTAACTTCAACGAGTTGAAGATGCACAAGAAACCTATCAAAGAGGTTGAGTATAGGAAAGTCAGATTTGAGGATATTGCCTTAGAATTTGTGAAAACTCAGAAATGTGTTATGTACCTTCCACTATTAGTGCTCCAATTGATAGGACAGAGAGCAATAGTCAGTCAGGCTTTGAGACAATTTACTAGATCCTCACATCCACCTGAGGGATTGCATTTACGGTTAGGCCATGTCATGATGATAGACTCCAATGAGCCACCTTGTTATAAAGAAGCCATGCAAGTGGATGACAAGGTCAAGTGGCTCGCAGTCCATGCAATCAGAGCACAACTTGATTGTTAACAATGAGACATGGGACTTGGTTGAATTAGGCAAGTAGGCCTTACCTTTGCATATGAGCTAGTCCAAATAGATGTGAAGATAGCCTTTCTTCATGGAGATCTTGAAGAGGATGTTTACATGAAGCAACTCAAAGGCTTTGAATAGCCTAGCAAGGAGGAGCTTGTATGCAAACTCAAGAAAGTACTTTATAGTTTAAAGCACGGTTCAAGGTAGTGGTATTAAAGGTGTGATGCTTTTGTGTGGTCCTAGGGTTTTATAAGGAGTCCAGAGGGTCACTACTTGTATACACAAAAACTGTATGATGATTCCTTGGTCAGTCTCATCTTATATGTGGATGATATGCTCATTTCAAGAAAGTCCACTGAGGAGATTTCCAAATTGAAGCAAATGTTGAGCAAAAACTTTGCTATGAAGGATTTTAGCGAAGCCAATTATTTTCTTAGTATGCATATCAAGAGAGACAGGAAGGGCATCTTGAGTTGTCTTAGGAATCCTTTATCATAAGGTCTTACAATGTTTCAATATGCAAAGGGGGAAGGCAGTAACTACTCACCCCCCTACCATCATATTTGAAACTAAACAAGGAAGATTCTCCCAAGTGAAATGCTAAGAGAGAAAAAACGTTAAATCTTTCATATTCTTCAATTGCAGATGGTCTTATGAATGCTATGGTAGATACAAGGTCAGATGTTGCATTTACAGGGTGAGTAATCAACAGATATATGGATAATCCTAGCAAGAAACATTGGATAACAGTGGAACACATCCTCAGTGCTAGGTCTAAGGTAGGACTGGGAGGCAAGGCCCTAATCTATGCATGCATGGTCAGGGGGATTCATAAAATATGGACCAACTATATAAGCAAAGCATGGGTGGAGACGAGCATGTGGTAGTTATCAATGGTACCAAAGCTCAGAAGTCTCTCTCCCCTCTTGCCTTGAAGGAGGAAAGAGAGGGTAGAGCGACGCTTGTAGCCTAGGCATGGCAGGAGGGGCTGCATGAAGGTTTGAGGGAAGCCGCCTCAATTTGCCATACAACAAGAATGCATGAATCCATGCACAAAGGGGTGGCCGAGGGTAAGGACATGTGTGGAAAGCATGGATTCCACACACCAAGGAAGGACATTTAAAGCGGATGGCCATGGGAGTGAGTTCTTGCATGGAAGACAAGCCATGGTAGATCTAGACAAAATCAAGAGCTGAGAATCTTGGCAAGTTCGCCCAAAGGAAAGGAATAGTCTTTTTCAAAGAAGCTTTGCACATTGCGGCCCACATAGGGGACTAAATCTTTCTCTCTCTCTTGCTCGCTCTCTGATCGCTAGTTGCCATGGGAGCTTACATGTGTTTTCAAACTCGAGCACCTGTTAGGGTGAAGTAGGTGGCCAAAGTCCTCTAAGGAGCCCTTCCTACTAAAGTCCTTCATGGGGCCCTTCCCACTCGAAGCCCTAGCAAAGATAAAAAGTTTGCAAATCAAAATGCAATTAGGGGGGAGCCAGTTCCATAATCTACAAGAAAGTTTCAACAAGAGATCCAAGTCTTCACGAGCAAGGCCGAGATAGGAACTTGATTAAAATCAAGGCTTACAACTGTTGGGGGTTTGACAATTCACTGACCTTTCATGTTTGTGCTTAGCATCTCACAAAGTAACAACATCATGCAATGACTGTAAGGCCAAGAAAGCCATGGATCATATGGTTGGGTAAATTCTCTATCTTTGTATCTTTCTATGTTGGTTTCACTCCATTTGGCAAGCATCACATTTTGGCTTGACAAGCATGGAGGTAGGGGTTCTATGCCAGGAAAGGCCTCATGTATGAGCTCTCAAGTTCAAGGAGCGAGGTCATGCAAAGACATGCAATAGCTTTCCAAAGGCTCTATGATTTCAAAGTCTTCAAATTGTCGAAGGGTTTCAACCTGGACAAGATAGTGAAGCTCGTAACTTATTTTGACAAAAGTGTGATTGCCCAACTCGAGCAAGAGGAGACCATGAATTATTAAGCAAGCACCACACCCAAGTGACTGGGAGAGAGATTCCAAAGATGGTAAGCTAGCTAAATATAAAGTTTTAAAATTTTAAGCTTATTGAATCTTGTAAGAATCTCCACAATACAAGCACGTCAAGGAAAGGTTTCTTATGTAAAGCAAGGTTTTGAAGTCAGACAAAACATGACAGCTAAGTTTCCTAAGATATCTGCTCTCAGTATTGGACATTTTAAGATATGTTTTGTCAATGCAAGTATGACATGCATTAATTGCAAATATATTTTATGCTTCGAGCCCAGACACCACCTGACCTAGGTTCATTAGTGAATTGTTATTCTGTTCATTAGTAATATATCATTATGTGAAGCAAGGCTTCAGTTCCCAAGTTTGAGATATGCTATCAGCATACGGACTTGAGAGCACTTTGCAAGTATATATGAATAGTCTATTACTCGATGATGATATACACAAAGACAAGGGATTTACAAACTACATAGGACACGTTCTAAGTGTAACACAACCCATGACGATGAGCCAAAGTCAAAGTAACATACTTCAGAAGTTGTGACTATGAGTGAGATTCAATGAAGGATTGCAAAATCAGGCTGAATTTTTCCTCTAAACCGAGCACTTGCTTTTGGATTTTCAAACAGCAAAAACCAAACGAGTGGCCAAGCTATAACTGGAAGCATGAGCTTACATTGCTATCTCTAGTACATGACAGCAGAGGCTGAACAGAATCTTCCACAAACACAACATCCCCTGAAACTAATATACACTTTGTTTGTGGATGGTAAAACCTATAACCTTTGCTTTTAGCATTAGAACCAACAAAATTACATTTGATAGCCTTATCATCCAATTTTTTGCGCTACGTTTGTGGTACCAACGCATAAGCCAAACACCCAAAAATGCATATGTGATCAATAGATGGCTTTCTATCATGCCATGCTTTAGGAGTCATAGACTGCAAAGGTTTTGTAGGGCACCTTTTAAGTACATAAGTAGAACACATGATGGCCTCAAGCCAAAACGAATGCAGAAAAGCTTGACTCTAGACCGTACATTGTGCCATTTTTGTGAGTGACCTTTTTTTCCTCTTAGCAACACCATTTTGCTGAGGTGTATACGACACTTACATTGGTGTTTTATCCCACGACTAGCTAGAAATGCATTAAATTCATAAGACATATACTCCCTCCCGCGATATGAATGGAGGGTGCCCATAGTACATTTTGAGACATTTTCAGCAATAGCAAAAAATTGTTTGAAGAACATAAACACATCAGACTTAGCTTTAAGCAAATACACCCATGCATGCTTGGAGTAATCATTAATCAAAGTCATGAAGTATAGGTAATTACCCAAGGACGGAGTTTGCAAGGGCCCACAAACATCACTATGCACAAGGTGCAACCTGCATGTAGCCCTAATTGAACCATCCTTTGGAAACTTCGAACGGGCATCTTACCCAAAATATAGCCTTCACAAACATGCTTTACAAGTGCTTCAAGAGGCAAAAAACACAACAAACTGGCAAAATTCAGATGCCCAAAATGTGCATGCCAAAGTTTGCATATGAAATAGCCTTAGAATCCACAATTGCATTTGCAAAAGTCTACCCACACTTGTTATACAAAGTGAGTTTATATAGCCCACGACATAAAATTCTTGATGCAACAATCTCATCACCAAAACGGAGATCATGAACAATACATCTATCAACTTTTGGATTTCCTTGGGTCATAAGTCTCCAAGTACTAGCAAAAGTATGGTAAGAATATGGTAAAGCATCAAGAACAGTCTACACAAGGGAACCATAAAAAATGACTTCACCTGCAAAAATAAGTTGCTCATTTATATCCTTGATACTAGTTAGAAAAGTGTCCATTTCATCTTCCTCATGCATAATCTTTGCCTCTACCTCTTTACGTAGCAATGCAATTTTAGCCTCATTGCGACTTGGATAAAGACCAAACATAATATCCCAAGCCCGTTTTGTAGATTTTGCTGAATGAATGTGGGGAGTAATAGTATGCTTCATAGACAACACAATCAATGCATGAGCATACGCATCTCTTACATCCCAACGAGCTTGCTCAGTCGTAGGCAAAATAACTCTAGCAGCAGCAACCCTGCCACCGCCAAAACTTGCAGCATCCTCAGCATTGCCTACATCCTCATAACTAGGACATACATCAATGCCTCACACAACATTCCAAATTTCCTTCGACACAAGGACATGTTGCATCATGTAAGCCCACATAGGATAATTGTATCCATCGAATTTATCCTCTAAAGCAAACATCTTGAACACATCTGTGTTGTTGTCAGCCATGGCGAATGCCTGCACTTGATGTGAAAATTGCTCAAAAAGAGAAGAAACAAAGTGGGTTTAACATGTTCTATGTAGCAAAACCCATAGAAGATTGTAAGAACCTGCTATGCAAAAAACGGCACTGACAAATTTTTGCATAAAATGACAAAATTGCTTGCATAGTATTGCGTGTAGTGGAAACGGAGGCCGAAATGAACCCAAGTCGAAAATCTAAGCAGACTAAGCTCTACGAGTTTTCCCAAACTATTTTTTGATGTGCTGACGCTCACCAAAGCTCACTAAAATCTAAGAAAGTGAGCATGCATGTGCTATCGATGCTAACGACTAAGCTCGGGAGGACACAACCTACTCTGATACCAATTGTTGGGAAAAAGGGTTGTAGGGAAACACACATAGCTTAGAGAATATGAAGGAAGCTCAAGGCACACAACAGAGAGTGGTATCACTTAGTCTGAAATGGAAAGCTAAGATAGCCCTAGAGTGATGGGCGTATATGCAATGCACGGGGGAAAAAACCTTCTAGTGAGGCAAAAAGTGCCCCAACGGTCCTAAGTGTGTTCATGCACATCACTACCACATGTATATGGCAACAGGTGCATGCACTATAGATGATGATTTTCTTCTGTAATAGATAGGCATGGCCTCACTATCAAGAAACTAGTTAATGTGCTAATATGACTCTTTTAAAAGAGCCTCAAGGCTGACACTCTCTTGTTTTAAAAAACCAAAGAATGCCTAGTACAACTAAATTCTTTTTGGTTTGGAATTTTTTTTTCTTCTTTTAATGGGAGATATGATTTTTTCAAAGATCCAATTGTAAATATGATTCCAACTTAAGAGGATCTTTGGTTGTGTCTATAACATTGGTTTGTCTATAGGAGTGGTACTTTCAGGCGTATTACCCAGCTAATGACAAATCACTCCGTAATTATTGTTGGTCACTAATTGGCCTTTTTTGTACTTCTAGGAAAGTTGTTTTCAACTGCCGAGGAGTAGTAGCTATGTTCACTTTAACAAGCTGCTTACAATCACTATTGGTAGCACGATAACCTCTACTAGTTGCAGCTACCTAATAGTTTAAGTTGTTTCTCTTTATGATCTAACCAAGGGGTTTGGATTGCCATGGAAACACCCAAGGTTCTCGATTAACTATTTGTTTATCTTCACTAATCTCTCCTTTTATTGTTTACCAAGTCAAAAAAATACTCGGCCTTTGGAGGCTGGGATTTTGGTAATGTACCTTTGAGGTTTGCAAATTGACTTTGACCTTTGAAAAAATATATGGTACTTTTCACCTCATAGTACAAATATAATTTGATTTGTTTCTTTTTTGAATATGCTTTGATTGAGATTTACAAGTGGGAGGTATATGCTGCAATGCTTTCATCCTCTCCAAACACATTACAAGGTCATGTATGAGCAACAAATTTTAAGAAAGTAGTGTACAAGGTACCTATGCAACCTGCTACTTTATCTATTAGCCATTCATTCTAACAAAATCAAGGATCACTCCCTATTGAAATAGTTATAGGCCTACATGGCTGGGTTTTGTTTGGCACATATTGCTATTTACAAGGTGTACAACATGGTCTATGAACTCATGAAGTTTAGTTTAGCCGATTTGGAGCAAGATTTATGAGGTCCCTCTCACTCATGTCACTCAATGTTTCCAATTACCTCTAATGTATGTCCTATATCTTGAAATCACTACATGACATATATTTCACATGTGGAGAATATGAGTCTTTGGAACTGACATTGGTGCGTGTTTCCCCAATTATATGTCATGATAGAGTCCCTAGATGCTGGTCAAATCCTTTTATTAGACCATTTTGAGAACATAGTATCAGGAACAATTTTATTGGCCAAAAATTGTTGGATAACAGATGGTTGTTTCAAGTTTTTTAAAGCTGTAATCTTGCATACCTATTACTCATATAGCAAGGCTATGTCCTTTTAATGAAAATGTTTCACTGTTTGTATCTAGATGTGATTTATATTCACATTCTATTATGGTCCAAATATTTTAGCAAGGCTATCAAGTAATTGAAGTGGGAAGTATTTAATTTCTTATTGTAGAGCTATTTACACATTTTACTCCTGCATTTTTCATGTATTCTATGAGCATCACATCCACCATAAGCATTTGCAACTATAGATCATTAGTCATGGAAATGCAGGCTCAGATACGTTTTTGCTAAATGCATGCACACTAGGTGTTATGGGCCCTAGTGTTTAGCAAAAACATATTTGGAGCGGTTCATGAATTTGATCGCTTATGAATCATTTTTGCACCACAAGTGACTTACCTCTATGGGATTTATTGTTGGTCTACCAACCATAATATGCGGTGATGGATTGGTATGGGTGCTTGTAGCTAAATTACCTAAACTTTGTATGTATATAATTCAAATAAGGTCCACTCTTTAACCAAGTTGGTTGTTCACAATGTCTATAGATTATATGAATTATCCTACGACTTTGTGAGTGATAGTGAACCCATATGAATTATCCTTCAACTTTGTGAGTAATAGCAACTGGGGAACACAACTCAGTATCTCTATTTGCCACTCATCCAGAGACAGATGGGCACGTACAAATGTTAATCTAGTGCTAGAGGATGTTCTAAGAGCATACACTAGTGAGAAGCAATCAATTGGAAAGATTACCTCTCTAGATTGGAGTTTGCTTAACATGATGCAAAGCATGTTGTGACTAGATTTAGTCGCTTCATGCTTATGTAAGGTTTTCCACCTCAATCACTAGTTATGGTGGGGTTGGCTATTGATGAGAAATGATCGCAAGTTAGGTACTTAATCAGTGCTGACGAGGTATGTCAGCATGTCACTTTCATGAAAACTTGCTTGAAGAAGTATTCTCACATGTTCTAGCACCTTCAGAAAGTCTGAAAATTGGTCATTCATTTAGTTACGTCTTAGTTGTGGCAACTCATTAAAATACTCAAGTGAGTTATAAATAGAGTCTATGCACTATTGTATTCATCCAATTTGAATACAAACCATTTCAAAAAACACTTATGAAGGGACAACAATGTAGATGATCAAGATGTTCTTCTTGGTTTTATTGAACCTCTTACTAAACCATCTATTGGTCAAGGGGACAATTGGTCTTGAAGGAGGTAAAAATTGTCCCGAGGGAGGTACCACTAAGAAAAAAATTAGTGTTCTTAATAAGATATCACCACTTGAGAATAAGAACGCTTCTCTAAGGGGGGAGTAATGTCAAGCTTAAGGTATGATGGAAGGGGGGGAGGCAAGGCCATAATCTATTCATGCATGACCAAGGGGCCTTCTAAAATAGGGACCAAGGGTCTATAAATGGGAAGGATGGGCCTATCTTAGGGCAAGGCCCTAAGGTAGGATTGGGGGGGGCAAGGACCTAATCTATGCATGCATGGTCAAGGGGATTCCTAAATGTTAGCAACAAGCTAACACAGATACCATTTTTTGGAGTTCTCATTGTAAAAAAATTATTATTTTTTATAAATCGAGAATATTGTAACTCCTATTTTCTCGGCTAAACTCTGTAATTAATGAGCCGGGGCTACAAGTTTCCACATTGTATCAACCTGTCATTACCTACCTTTGGTAGAACTCCGAGATTATTAGTTTTGACCACCAAAAACCTTGGCTAAGGTATAAAAGCTAATATTTGTAAGTTATTATTAAGTTTTTGGATAATGAAATACACAGCGTGAGCTAACGGCGCTCACTCCTCTCCTTCTTGTGCTTCCTACTCCCTCCCCGATTGTCACATTGCAGTTGCGTTTGTTGCATTGGAACCGTAGGTAAGAGCTCTACGCATCGACGTAAGCACTTCACAATATTTTGTAGCTTTTGGCGTTGCCGACCCGCGGCCTAATTTCATTATAACTAGGAATTTACACTTTCAAATAAAAAACTAAGCATAGGCAGGGTATTGGGGCATCATTGCTAAGCATTTAGATGCATTCTGGGTGGAAAACGACTAGGTCAAAAATCCACTACTGTTAATAATCACGATTTTGGAACTTGACCTAAAGTGGAGTTTGAGACCATAAGCATGTGTGCTTAGGTCTTATAAACATGTCCTAGAAGTTTCATTATGTTTGGATGTCATTTGATGCTGTAATGGATGTGATTTGTTTGTCAATGAGCGATTGGCTTTTGGTGATTTTAGTCACTTGAGTGTAGCTTGAGTTAGATGCAAGTTGTTAGTTGTTTTTCGAAAGATTGACACCCTCTTGTAGCCTCTATGCACTAGTCCAGTCAGCTTCATCCCATAGATTGAAAATTTAATTGTGTCGCTACGATAGGATGGTAAGGTTAGACATGCTTCCCACATTTGGCACCGTTGCTGGGGATCGAAGAGACCTAAACTAGGAAAAAATACGAGCGTCTTGTGAAGTTATCCTTTAACTTCCTCTAGGATCGCCTAGAGTTCAAAACTTTCTTTTAGAAACCGTATAGCCTAAAATTGTCGTCTTTTGCTATGTAGAGGTAGCTTGGAAGTAATCGTACTTGCTGAGTGCCTTTAGGATTGTAAGATTGTAGAAATAGATTAGGATTTTGAGGATGATTGGTAGCTGAGACAAGTCTTAAGATCAATGCTCAGAAAACCATAAAAGACAAGAAAACGAGTGTTTGTGGACACTTTCCACAACCCCATTGCATGAGAATCTAGGAGTAGGGTAAGTAAAATCCGAGGTGGATTTCAGAACATTGCTCTCTCTGAAAGAATCATTGTGAGTTGCTATTGGAAGTTGCAGAATTTTAAGTCTACGACTAGAAATAGCACGAAAAGACTCAAAACCACTAATCCAACTGGAGAGAAAGCATAAAAGTTGTCTGAACCAGTTGGTAAGCTCAAGGACACTTCGAGGAAAAAATTTCAAGAGTTGGCCAAAACTTAGATTATTTATGTTGTCAGGAGTTTTTTGGAGCAAGGGATTGCGCATATGTACATATACATGCATGGTGCATCAAATAAAGGATTGCCCATTTTCCTTAGCCAGGTGGTTATGTGGGGCCCACATGTGTACGGGTAGGACAGTGTGTTCATAGTGCATCGATTTTCACTATCACCAGTACCAGTATGTTTTTTCTACAATAATGAGGAGTTTATAGCGCGTAAAACTTCTCGAGGAAGCTATCCGCGGGCCGACGACGTGAGGTCAGTAGGTGCGTCAGATGGCATCTAGTGGTGTCAGGAGGGCGAACGAGGTCAATATTTGCACGCGGATGAGGACGGACACAACGTGGGTGTTTTCTTGTGAGAGTTATGCAGAAAGGTCATCATTAGGACCACTTTTTGGGGCCACTTCACGTGGTGGCGAGATGCATTATTGAAAAAAAGCTGAGTGCCAGGTGTGCAAATGATGCAAAAAGGTGACAACTATGCACTGCGAGGTCAGTTTTTGGCCTGTTCGGGGTCCGTTTGAGGTCATCTAAAAGGCCAAGGGTGCCCAAGTAATAAAGCTAAGTGTGGGAACTGAAAAAACTGAGAGAAGACCAGAAAAAACGTGGAGAAGAGAGGAGGAACAGCCGCAGGTGTGTTTTTTGGGTTTTTGGAGCCTGTTTTGGCCGTAAACTGCTCATCCGAGGTCGGATTTGAGCACTTTGACATTGTCGACTGGGGTTTTGGGCCGTTCCGGACGCAATGGCGCTGTCCATTTTGCCAAATTCCTCACTCTTTTTCTGCTGTTTTTCTGTGTAAGTTTCTCCTATGAGCGAAGTTTCTGCTCCAGTTTGTGATTGTATCTGGTATCTTTTACCCATATTTTGTGAGCTGTTTGCCCCATTGGTGTTGGCCCAAGCTCATTTGTATCTAAACATCAGAAATTCTCCTCTTTTGAGCTGAGTTTTTTGGGTGTGTGTGTGTGCGTGTGTGTCTGTGTGGAGTGGGCAAGTGGATAGTCTCTCTCCTCTCACTCCAGAGGTGTGTTCCCTGTCTCGGCCAGGTGTGTTGTGTAAGCCGAGTGGTGCCCCATAGTGTGTGTGTGTATCTTCCCAAGAGTGTGTGTCGGGTCGTTATAGAGACGCTGTGTGTGTTTTCATCCCGCTCACATTCTTTTGGCGCCCCCACGGAGGATCTTCTTCGAGTACCTTCTGCTTCGAGCTTCGAGCTTCGGGCTTCGGGATTACAGGTTGCAGGTTGCAGATTACAGATTACAGATTACAGATTACAGGTTACAGGTTATAGGGACAGGTACAGGTACAGGTACAGGTGATTCACACAGGTACAGGTAGCTGGAGTACAGTGATATACTAGCAGTGATGTCACTTGTAGTAGTTGTGGGTATGCATCACTTGGCGCCTATTTGAGCGCATTGTCTATTGGATTGTACGTTACTTGTGGAAACTGCCATTGTACGCCGTTGTGTAGCCATATTTGGTTTTATTTGGCAGTCCCAGCCATTTCTGAGACTTGGTCTGGAAGATAGTCATTTCTGAGACTTGACTATATGCGATTTGCATTAGCCTTCGTGTGAGGGTCGATAGCGTGAGGTTTTTATTGAGCTGGGGGATTCTCAAATGTGGAGATCCTTTCGGTGATACAGGTAGCTGGAGCACCCTTTTTGTGACCTCGCCATAGGCTATGTACTAGTGAGTCCTACTTGATGCTCGGGTTCTATTGTTGACAATTTATGCATACATAGACAGTCTATATTTTGGGTTCCTACTGCTCTACTTTTGGGGAAACTCTGTCGAAATTTTTCCAAGTTATGATGGCTGGTTTTTTGGTATTTTGAGCCATTTATACTGTTATGCTGCTGAATTTTTGGCAAAATCAGAGGTTGAGTCAGGTGTGCCTTCTTGGGAGCTTGATGGTTGGCTTTAATGGATGATCAAAATGGCCCTCAGTTCACTCCTTTTCATTTAACTCAAAGAATTCAGATTAATGTTCATGTGTCCAGGAAGATCTTTTTCCAGCAGCGCATAGTCTTTATGTTTGGGCCAAGAAGATTGAGAGAGATCCTGGAATGTCCTTTGCCTGTTGTCATTCCGATGATTAACTATGAAAACTCATTTGATGTGCATGTGTTTGTCCTTATCTAAAGTTGAGCTCCATTGAAGTTTCTGGGGATTGGGTAGTGAAAAGTTTTGGGTTCTTGCACGTGTGTTCGAAGGGGTTCTCAAAGCATCATAATTTGGGTAGCCATGTCTTTCTCTTATCCCGAGTTTCATGGAAGAAGTGATGAAGATGTGGAAGAATTTTTGGAAAAGATGGAGGTTGCCTGCATTAGCAACCAGATTCATGACCCTACGCAAATGTTACGCCTTCTCCAAATTTGTTTGAAGAGTGATGCACGAGTTTGGTCTAAAGCATTTGAAGAGGATTTGCGTGTGGATGATCCACATGTAAGGTTGAGTTGGGACAATCTACGACATGGGTTGGAAGTGGAGTTTGCGAAGATAGAAGATCCTGACAAAGTGTGGCAAGAAGTACAGGCTTTGGTGCAAAAGGAAGGTGAGCCAGTAGATGCGTACATACGTAAGTTTTCATTGGCATGGGAGTGAATGTGCAAGGCCTTAGCACCACAGGTACCCCCGCCTGACATGATGAAGAAGGACAGGTTCTTAGCTGGTCTTTGGGAGAATATATGTTGGAGAGTGGAGCTAAAGAAGCCTAGGACATATGAAGATGCACTAGAGGTATCAAGGAACAAAGAGTGGAAGTTGAGGAAAATGAGCCAGTTAGGGGTGGAGTCTTTGCCCATGAGGTCTGAATTTCAGCCTATAGAGTCTTTACAAGGTCGCATGTCAAGGGTTCATCATGAACCAGTGGTTCCTGTTACTACTTAGGTTATGCCAGCAGTGGTCACTACAACAGTGCAAGATGATGGCCTAAGGCAAGACATGAGGCAAGTGGTTGATTTGATGAATAATCTCAGCCTAAACATGCTAGGTCAAGTGGGAAATAATCGAGGTCGAGGGCGGGTTGCAAATAAGCCAGGAGGTGAAGAAAGACCTAGGAATGGTGCTGGACAAAGTAATAGTAGGTTTTGGAGGCAGACGCCCACATGTTATAATTGCGGAGAGTTGGGCCACATCAGCCCGCAATGTGATAAGCCACCAAGGATGGGGGGAGACATGTATCCATTGCCAAAACAGGTGCTAACTAGGTCGCACGATTATGGCATTGAAATTAAGGGAGATGAAGGAACCAACGGATTAACCCAGGAGGAAAAGGGAAAGACAAAAGTGCTAAGTGTAGTCACCTTGGAGAAGGCATCAAAGCTAGAGGATACATTAGTGATGCCTATTGGAAAGAGGACGACAGAGGAAAAGGAAGGAAGAAGTGTCCCAGGTCCTAGCAAGAAGAAGGGAAAGAGCCATGAAGGCGAGGATGTCAAGGCCAAGAGGAAAAGGAGAGCTCGTCGAAAGTTTCATGTTTCAGATTTTCCACTAGGGGATGGGCAATTAAGCTATGACTTGAGGGAGGATCTGACCAGCAGGAAGGCAGATGTTACTTTTGGGCAGCTTATAGAGATGGTGCCTAAGCTAAAGCGACAGTGGAAGAGGATGGTTAACCCAATGGAGAAAGAGCCAGAGAGAGGTTCAGTAAAGGTGTTGGCAATGGACGAGCTACCAGACATTTGTCCAATAGTAGATGTGTGGCATAAAAGGAAAAATTTGGGAGAAGGTTATGTGGATGGCGGAGCCCAAATATGCGTCATAACACACTCATGCGTTGAGAAGATGGGTCTCACAGTGGCTGGGGTGTCAGGTTTTCGGATCTAATTGGCAAACCATCAAAAAGTAAAATGCTTGGGTGTTGTAAAGAGCTTAGAAGTGGAGGCATATGATGCAAAGGCAGTGGTTGATTTTCATGTGATGCCAGCAGGGTTGGGAGCATATCCTATTATACTGGGCAGACCATGGTTACGTGCAGTGGGAGTTGTTCAAGATTGGCGACATGGTACGATTAGCCTCTATGGAAAGACAGGTACCAAGAAGCTTTATAATATGGACACAAGGAAACGATTAGAGGAGCTTTATGAAGATGAGGATGAGACTAGTGATGAAGACTCTTCCACGGTGACAGATGAGGACAGTGATAGCACTACCAGCAGTGATGAGGATGCTGATGTTGCATTTCTTTTGATGGACAAAGAAATCCAGGAGATTGGTTTAGTTGCATTTGCAAATGAGGTTGAAGATGAAAGTGAAGGGCCTTATGAAGTGATTGAAGGGCTGATGCAAACCAAGGTTGAGTTGTCAAAGAAGCAGGAATTGATGACACAAATGATCAGTGGAGACCTCTCAGCTATGGAGAAGGATATATATTTGCACATGCTGGCTAGTTTTCCTGATTTGTTCATTACTTCATATGAAGAGATCAGAGGGTTCAAGGGCAAAGAGATGCATATAGAGCTGAAAGAAGGTGCTAAGCCAGTGCGGCAAAGGCTAAGAAGGATGGGTCAAGAGCAAATGGAAGCCTTGCGGGTAGAGGTGGACAAGTTATTGAGGGCAGGGTTCATAGTTCCAGTGGAGACCACAGAATGGGCGAGTCCAGTTGTAGTCAGTCCAAAGAAGGATGGGAAGTGGAGAATTTGTGTGGATTTTAAACCCTTAAACACAGCCACTAAGAAGAACTCATATCCTCTTCCATTCATTGATCAGATCTTGGATTCAATGGCAGGTTATGAGAGGTACAGTGTGTGTGATGGTTTTTCAGGCTATTTTCAATTGAAGATTGCTCTTAAAGACCGCGCAAAGACAACTTTTATTACGCCATGGGGCTGCTATTGCTACACAGTATTGCCATTTGGGTTGTCAAATGGACCTTCCTTCTATCAAGAGAGAGCAAATTGGGTGTTGGAACCATTCATTGGTAGTTGTGTTAAAGCTTTTATGGATGACTTCTGTGTCTATAGCAGTAGGGCTGATCACCATGAGAAGCTGCAGATGGTATTCGCTCGATATGATGAATGTGGAGGACAACTAAATCCAAAGAAATGTCATCTAGCACAGCCAAGGGTGAAGTTATTGGGCCACATGGTGTCAGAAAATGGCATTGAGGCTGATCCAGATAAGGTGAAGTCTATTATTCTTCTTCCATCACCTATGAGTACGAAGCAATTGGCAACCTTTATACACAAAGTGAAGTACATGGCATGGTTTATTCCATTGTCTTCGCAGCTTCTTTATCCATTACAGCAAGTGGCAAAGCATGATCCATTGCAATGGGATGACAAGTGTGAAGAAGTGTTTCAAGAGGTGTTAGGGGGGTTGTCAGCCATGCAGGCTCCTGATTGGGAGAAAGTTTTTTATGTAAATCCATCGGTAGGGGATGATGCCATTGGAGCCATGCTATTGCAAAAGGGGA
Source organism: Adiantum capillus-veneris (assembly GCF_014529385.1). Taxonomy (NCBI): domain Eukaryota; kingdom Viridiplantae; phylum Streptophyta; class Polypodiopsida; order Polypodiales; family Pteridaceae; genus Adiantum; species Adiantum capillus-veneris. Next base: position 147,766,837 of record NC_140935.1, read on the forward strand.
AGGGCAGCCATTATATGACGCCAGTGTATTGTGCAAGCCGAGTGAAGTTGGTAGCGGAGAGAAAGTTATCGGAAGTAGAGCTAGTGATGGCCAGTGTAATATTTGCTTGTCGACGATTTCGTCATTACTTGCTACCACGGCCTTTTGTTTTCTTGACGAGTTATGCCTTTTTGCCATAGTTAATTAATGGTACTAACATGTCAAATGTGGTGAAGAAATGGGTAATTGAGCTGCAAGAGTTTGAGTTCTCTTTTCTAGTGGAAGATAGTACAAGGGCTACCCTAGCTGATTTGTTGACCTACAAGGAGAATCCCCTTATTGTTAAGGAAGAGGTGGTGAGAAAGGTAGTTGAAGAAGTGCCACAGATCAGAAATGCACATGTGTTGTTCTTTGATGGTTCATACAGAAAGAGCCACGATGCAGCTTCAGGGGTTATAGCACTTTATGATCCAGAGGGGAAGCTAGTATGCAAGAGAGGGTTCAAATTGGATGCGCATAGTAACAATGAGGCTGAATATGCTACATTGGAAGCCGGATTACACATTTGTTTGAAGCATGGGGTTCGAAGGTTGAGCATAAAAGGTGATGCCTTGTTAGTGGTGAAGCAAGTGCTGGGTCTGTGGAAGAGCAAGAACACCTCATTGAAGGAAATGTGCTTTAGAATTAAAGGCCTGTTAAAAAAGTTTGAAGCATGGAGCATCAGACACATTGAACGTGCTCTAAATGTAGAGGCACATGAAGCAGCTCAAGGCATGATCGGGGAGCTATTCGTGTTGAGGACCACTTTACCTCTTTATCATGGCCGAGAAAGTTTGGCTCAAGAAGAGGATTTTTTGCTAACAGGAATCATTCCAAAGGAGATTCAGAAGTCTAAGAAGTATGGCTTTGTGCGTAGAGCATACAGGTACAAATTGATTGGTGATGTCTTATACATGAAAGGGGCTGATCTCGTGTTGAGACGTGTACCTTGGCGGGAGGAGCTTTACAGAGTGTTGGAAGAGAATCATGAAGGTGCATGTGGTGGCCATTTTGCTCTAAAGATCACCTTGCATAAGATTTTGCAAGAGGGGTATGTATGGCCTAGTTTGCACAAGGATGTTTACCATTGGTGTAGGTCTTGCAATAGGTGTCAAGCATTTGGGAAGAGAGTGTTGAAGCCAGAGCTACGAAAAACCATTATGGCGTTTGATGTGTTTAAAAAGTGGGGGATTGATGCAATAGGCCCGTTACCTATCACAAGCAGGGGCAAAAGCTATATTTTGACGGCAGTGGACTATGTTTCTAGATGGGCAGAGGCTATAGCAGTAAAACAGATCACTGCAAAGGATGTGGCAAAATTTGTGTATGATGAAATATGTTGCAAGTTTGGGGTGCCATTAGAGCTACTTTCAGATAAGGGGCCAGGATTTAGAGCTAAACTGCTAGACTTCTTATGCACAAAGATGAAGATTACGCACCAGCATACCACTCCTTATTACCCACAGTGTAATGGCTTAAATGAAAGATTCAATGGTGAGTTGGTACAAATTCTTTCTAAAGTGACAGAGCACCAAGGAAAGAATTGGGATTTGGAATTGCCTAGTGCATTATGGCCTTACCGTACTTCGGTGAAGACAGGTATAGGGCTTACTCCATTTCATTTGGTGTATGGAAAGGAAGCACTATTGCCTGTGGAGGTAGAGTTGCCTGCGGTCAAGATGTTAGAGAAGTTGCTTGGGTCGCCTAGTGATGCATTCAAAGAGAGGCTCTTGCAGTTACAAGAGGTCCAGTTGGATAGGATGAGCGCATTGGAGCATTATGGGCAGATGCAGGATAAGGCTTTGGCAAAGATAAATGAACAGGTCAAAAGTAAGGGTATCAAGAAACATGACTTGGTTTTGCGCTACAATAGTAAGCTGGACAACACCTTCCAAAAGAAGTTTCAAATTAAGTGGGAAGGCCCTTTCAAGGTAGTGGAGTGTTTTCCAAATGGCACATATCAGCTGGCTAACCTGGATGGTGTTCTACATAAGTCAAGGGTAAATGGGTTGCGTCTTAAATTGTATCATGCTAGATTGATGATGGTGGAGCAAAATGAGCTTTCTGTGGATCAAGCAGTGTTGGTGAGGGATGAGGAGACTTGTGATGCGGCGAGTCTCATATCTCTCTTTGCTGCTGCTGATCATGAATGATCTAGCAGGCTAGGGGATGGTCAAATTATGTCAGGAGTTTTTTGGAGCAAGGGATTGCGCATATGTACATATAAATGCATGGTGCATCAAATAAAGGATTGCCCATTTTCCTTAGCCAGGTGGTTATGTGGGGCCCACATGTGTACGGGTAGGACAGTGTGTACATAGTGCATCGATTTTCACTATCACCAGTACCAGTATGTTTTTTCTACAATAATGAGGAGTTTATAGCGCGTAAAACTTCTCGAGGAAGCTATCCGCGGGCCGACGACGTGAGGTCAGCAGGTGCGTCAAATGGCATCTAGTGGCGTCAGGAGGGCGAACGAGGTCAATATTTGCACGCGGATGAGGACGGACACAACGTGGGTGTTTTCTTGTGAGAGTTATGCAGAAAGGTCATCATTAGGACCACTTTTTGGGGCCACTTCACGTGGTGGCGAGATGCATTATTGGAAAAAAGCTGAGTGCCAGGTGTGCAAATGATGCAAAAAGGTGACAACTATGCACTGCGAGGTCAGTTTTTGGCTTGTTCGGGGTCCGTTTGAGGTCATCTAAAAGGCCAAGGGTGCCCAAGTAATAAAGCTAAGTGTGGGAACTGAAAAAACTGAGAGAAGACCAGAAAAAACGTGGAGAAGAGAGGAGGAACAGCCGTAGGTGTGTTTTTTGGGTTTTTGGAGCCTGTTTTGGCCGTAAACTGCTCATCCGAGGTCGGATTTGAGCACTTTGACATTGTAGATTGGGGATTTTGGGCCGGTCCGGACGCGATGGCGGTGTCCATTTTGCCAAATTCCTCACTCTTTTTCTGCTGTTTTTCTGTGTAAGTTTCTCCTATGAGCGAAGTTTCTACTCCAGTTGGTGATTGTATCTGGTATCTTTTACCCATATTTTGTGAGCTGTTTGCCCCATTGGTGTTGGCCCAAGCTCATTTGTATCTAAACATCAGAAATTCTCCTCTTTTGAGCTGAGTTTTTTGGGTGTGTGTGTGTGTGTGTCTGTGTGGAGTGGGCAAGTGGATAGTCTCTCTCCTGTCACTCCAGAGGTGTGTTCCGTGTCTCGGCCAGGTGTGTTGTGTAAGCCGAGTGGTGCCCCATAGTGTGTGTGTGTATCTTCCCAAGAGTGTGTGTCGGGTCGTTATAGAGGCGCTGTGTGTGTTTTCATCCCGCTCACAACGTTTTCTTGACATTTTAGGCCAAAGTAAGTTTTGACTTGATTCATAGGCTTAAAATAGCTCATGAAAAGACTGTCTTTGAAAAAATCACAAAAAAGTATTCATTTCAAGCCTGAAGTTAATAATCGCGATTATTAACTTTCAGCTCAGATTTGAACACAGTTCATACCATTGACTCATTGCATGTGTACAAACAACTTTTGTAAAGGCACAAAAGATTTGGATCACCAAACTGACAAAAAACTGGGTAAAAACTAAAGTTTGTACTGACTTTCTGAATCTTGAGTGTAAATTTGAAAAAAATTTATCCAAACTTGTTGAAATTTGATTCATAGGATTATATTGATGTGATAAACATGTGTACATGCTCAGTTGACCAAAAAGATGCAAAAAGTTGTCAGCTGGTGATAATCGCGATTATTTACATCTGCCCCATTTTTAACTTTTTTGACTAAGTCAACATACCACTAGTTTTACCATGTTGTAATAAGCCCACAAACCAAATTTGATAAGATTTGGATCACTGGATTGAAAATTGTGATCAAATTTGCAAAGTTAGTTTGCGGACAGAAAATTAATGACCATTTGACCAAAAATTGTCCAAACTTGATGAAACTTGGCTAGTGACCTTAACTTGAGGTGCTTAACAGATCGGTGTCAAAGTTGGGACAAAAATTTACAAAAATTTAGCTGGAGTAAATAATCGCGATTTTTAACATCTGCTTCAAAACTTGATAATTTTGCAAATGTGAGTATACCACAAGGTCAAGCATATCAAGTAGACCCCACAAATCAATTTTGGTGAAATATGGATCACAAAAGTGAAATCAAAGTATGCGGACACAAAATAGTTGATAAACTTGATTAGATTTTGTTCGAACTTGTTGAAACTTGTCGAGGGACTTTAACAGGTTGTATACTTGCCAAACCAAGCCAAAAAGTGCAAAAAACTAACAGAAGTAAATAATCGCGATTATTTACTACTGCTACCCAGGGAGATCAATTTTGACTTTTGAACTTGTAAAGTGTTAGACCAGCATAATAGAAAGCCACAGGGCAATTTTGGGTTCAATCGGATCCAAATTAGTACATGTTCACTCAGTTTCCAGGTTGCAAATTAATCCTTTGATTTTTTACTAAAGTCAAAAGAAAGTCAATTGTTGACTCCCATAGCTCGATTTGAAGTGATACACATAGACCAATCACGACAATTAGCAAAAACTCTACTGTCTTTATAGAAGAGTAGCTAACTTGATCAAACTTGTACAGGAATCAGGTTGCAGACGAGGAATTGGCTATTCAACAGAGGTTGCAATCAAGTCAAGTGGAAATTGACGACAAGTCAATCCAAAGGTAAGTACTCGATCCAGGGTTTCATAAGTCTATATGAACCTTAGATTTGGTTGTGTACTAGGAAATCAAGGCATACTAGAAGAAAGCTCCAGTAGAGTATCCACCGAAGAAAGCGTGAATCAAGGGAATTCCTTGCACACAATTCTTGAAGAAGTCTTAAACACTTTTTCAGATTCAACATTTGAAATGTCTTCTTACTCGACTCACTCGAAAACTGGAACAACAATGCGCTATACTCTCTTTTTATAAGACTTACCGCTGAAGCGGTCCGGGGCGGGCAACAAGAAGAGCAACCTCTAGACACCCTTCAAGGCTCTCGTGTTGCTCAATTGGGTTGGGGTTGGAAAAACAACAAACACACACACAAACCCGCAACCTAACCCTACACAAATTTGGGGCACCACCTAGTTTTGGATGCGAACTAGGACGCGTAAAGAGAGAGAGAGAGAGAGAGAGAGAGAGAGAGAGAGAGAGAGAGAGAGAGAGAGAGAGAGAGAGAGAGAGAGAGAGAGTGCTCGGGCTGCTTTGAAACGTATTGGCAATGATCAAGCAAACACAATTATATATGTAAGAAAGAGAGAGAAGGGGGGGGGGGGGTGTTTGTTGCACTAATACCTTCTTACACATCTGTCATGACCAATCAAAGTGATATTAGTATTTGTTCAACATAGCTTGAGTAAATTACACCACAACACATCACAAGAAAAGCCACCCCACTCACTGTCTTAAGGCCAGGGGAGTCCTCTCCACCCTGTCGCCCTCTTACAGTATGTGGGATTTATGGCTAAATTGATGACAACACTAGAGACAAGCTATCAAGAACTTAACAAAAAAAAAAACACCAAGACACTTATACATCATTGTTGTCCATTACTTCACGTGGGAAGGGAGACAAAGTATCCAAGCTTAGTCCAAATCCACCCTCCTTGATTCAGCAAATGTTGGGCTTACACTAGTAGGAGAAATGATAGATTTCCTACTCTCAATTGAGTGATCACTCTCTCTCTTACAATGGCATAGAGTTCCCTTGCTAATCTCCTATTACAACACATGCACATGCATAATACAATGAGCTTCCACTCAAGAGCTCCTTCTAGAGAGGTTGAGCTTGGCTTCTCAAGCTATAGCATAGTGCTCTTGCTTATGGCTCCCCTTTTTGTGCTAGCTACACCCTCCTTTTATAGCAATTTTGAAGGCTAGGGTTACTCCTCTAACCATGGTTGGGTTAGATTTTCAGCAATTTATCTAATTTCTTTTGCTTGGAATTATCAAGAAGTTGGTGGGGAAAGAGAGAGGAGAGAAATGGAGGTGATAGGACTTTTCATAGTGGGTTAGTGTTAGTAGAGTTAGTATTAATTTACAAATGGAATTGGATATTTACAATGGGAGTATCCATGTAGGATACAAATAAGGAAGAAAAACTCTTAAGAGGTAAGAAAAGGTGGATTTCTTACAAGGTTGATGCTCCAAGTGTCTTGAGTAGGGCCAATTTTGACGCTTGTTGACGGTCCACTAGCTTTGATGGTACATTTTTTCTCCACTCTTGACCTTCCTTGAGAGACAAGGTAATTGAAGCTTAGTAATCAACCACCATGATGCTGTCTTTTAAGAGAAGAGGCTGAATTTTGTGGTTTTTTTGATAGATATGGGTAATTTGGAGGAGGAAAAATGAGACTAGGTGGTCAATTTTGGAATGGAATTGTGTGTGGGAGGTATGAGTTCACCATGGTTTCTCTTATTCTTCAAGATTGAGGAGAAGGTGAGTAGGGTGCAGAGAGGAGTGGTGAGAGAGGTGGGGATGATGAGTGGAGAAGTGTGTGTGAAAGAGGAAAATGATAAAGTGGAAGAGAGAGTGTGGCTGCATAGCATGGGAAAACTGGGGTCCACTAATAAAATCATAGCTCACAGCTCGTGGCTCAAAAAAATATGAAAAAATTTGAGGCAAAAGTTCAGCCCACTAGCTACAACTTTTGTTTGTATCACCTTTTCAAATTCGGAGAGCAAGTGGACTTTAAAAATTCAGCAAAACCGACTGTTTTTTTCCACTGCACAAAGTCCTTGTGGGGTCCTTCTTTGGATGATTCTTTTGAATACCTCCAAGAGTGGGCCCTCCATAGTGCATGTATGCATGCCACCTACCCTTGACCTTATTTGGTAGGTCTATAATTGAAGATATTGTTGAGATCATGATATAAGTGAATAGTACAACTAAGAAAATCAAATATTGAGGGGTCTAAAAAATATGTACATGTCAAATATAAATAATATAAGTGGAAAAAATATAAAGGGGTCAAAAGAAATCTCTCTCATTATGAAGCTACCATAAAAAGATAAATATTTTTGGTGTTCTAATTTTTTTGGAAAAAACAAAATAGATGTAGGAAGGGAAAAATCACAATAGTGAAAAAATATACACATAAATAAAACTAGTTTTTTTGGATTTTTGTTGGGGTAGAGTTACACCAAATATAAGAGAAGCTTACATCAAAATATTTCTATATGGAATAAAGAGTATGAAAAATGGTAAGAAAAATTGTGGTAATGGTGAGGCAACGTACAGAACATAAATACCACACACCTAGGTAGAAATATTTAAATAAATACCAAAATAATTATGAAAAAATCTTTTATTTAGGCCCTATATACAAAGAAATATTTACATACACATGGGCCATAATATACTTATATTTTTTATTTTTTTTATTTTTTTTGGCTCAACTAGCCCAATGCCTAGCTAATTGAGGGTTTTTTATTTCAGTAAGGAGATATGGGAAAAGTCCCCTAACTCACACGCACCTATATACAGTGAAATGGTAGGGATAGCCATAGCGTTTGGGTGAATTTGGTAGGGTGGAGTAACTTACTATGGTAATTATGGAGAGCCGAAAAACGGCTATCATTAGCCCTCCCCCAGGATGATGGTATATTCATGTACCATCATAGAGCATCTTTTCCAAAGAGAGTGCTTCAAAGTCCTTGACGAGATCTTCATTGTTTGGCCCCTCAGAATTTTGGCTAGAGTTACACTCATGCTTCATGTAACAATACTTACATGAGACAGTGGCCTTTTGACAGATCTTTGGTAGATCCTTTGGTAGAAGGCGACTCAAATAGGGCTTCAAGCGATACCCGTTTACTTTCCTGGAGTGCTCTTTACCATTCAAGTCCATAAGCTGATAGTAACTTGAATTGAAAGCCTTCTTGACTATGTATGGCCCTTTCCATCTTGTTTCAAATTTGGCATCAAAACGATTATCGAGTCGATTGTCATACCTTAGCACAAGATCTCCTTCATTGATGCCTTTGTCATTCAGTTTCTTGTCAAGCTTCTCCTTTGTCTGTGTGGCTTTCCTCTTATAGCACTCGTATGCTGCTTCTCTTTTCCACTCAAGCTCAGCTAAGGTAAGAAGTCGATCCATCCATGCTTCTTGATCATCTTGTGCTGATTTGCCATGAAGTCGCATTGTTGGAATGTTTAGCTCAATTGGCTGTAAAGCCTCTTGACCATAGACCAAGTGAAATGGTGTGAACTCCGTGGCTTCCCTATATGTGGTTCGATACGCCCACAAGGCACCATCCAAGAAGTCATCCCACAACTTTGTCTTGTTTTTCACCATCTTTCTAATGATGCCTGCAATGACACCATTAGCTTTTTCTACCAAACCATTTGATTGGGGATAGTAGGGTGTACTGTGACGATGTAGAATGTGAAGTTCTTCACAGACTTCTCTGAGCAATCCCTTTCTAAACCCTGGACCATTATCAGAAACAATCTCCAAAGGTGTGCCAAATCTACAACAAATGTGAGTGTAGACGAATTTGCTCACTGTCTTCTCATTTACCTTTGCCACACTTTGTGCTTCCACCCATCTAGTCATATAGTCTACAACCACTAGAATGTAGAGTTTACCATTTTTGGTCCTAGGCAGAGGACCCATAGCATCAATGCCCCACTTTTCAAACGGTCCATTTGCAAGCACGATTTGCCTTGGACCATAAACCAATCTTCTATTCCCATTTACCTGACAATTGTGACAACTTTTACACCAATGTTGGACATCCACATGCAGACTTGGCCAAACATACCCCGCAAGCAAAATCTTATTCACAGTTAATTCTTGGGCAAAATGACCACCACATGCTTCTTCATGCAAACCTTTTAGAATGGCTGGAATTTCCTTAATAGTTGGTACTCTTCTGCATACTTGATCCCTCCCTCTTTGATAGAGGGAGCCTTCTAGGAAGAGATATGCGCTTGCCTTCTTCATGAGTCTCCTCTTCTGAGCCTTCGTGAAGTCTTGTGGAAATTCGCCCTCCAAAATGTAGCTAATAATGGGAGTCAATGACTCCAATCCCTGGTATCTCGGTTGCTTGACAGTTGCTGCCACCATGATGACCTGCACTTCTTTCTCAACACATGTAACTACTTGCTGTGCAAGTAAATCGGCATCTTCATTCTGTTTCCTAGGAATATGATATAGTTGCACTTCTTCAAATTGATTAAACAATCTACGAATGGCATGAACTTTTGCCCGTAAGCTTTCATTCTTGCATGCCCAAATGCCTAAAATCTGTTTAACAATGAGAAGTGCATCTCCCTTTACCATGAGGCGTTGTATCCCTTGGCCAATGCACATCTTCAAACCATGAATTAGTGTGTCGTATTCTGCTTCATTGTTGCTAGCTGAACTTGGTAGATTGAACTTCTCTTTCATGACCACCTCTCCACTTGGGTTGAGCAACACTAGCCCTCCCCCTGCTTTTCCTGTGGCTCGACGAAAAGCTCCATCAAAGAACAAGGTAAAAGCATTAGGAATACTTTTTGCAGGTGGCAATGCTAGGGTCTTTACTTCAGGCACCTTAATCTCCTTTTCATGCACCCTATAAGTGAGAATCCCTGCCAATTGTGCACGCACACTATCTTCTACCTTGAAAGAGTATTGAAACTCTTGCAACTCCATAATCCACTTTGAGATCCTAGTACTAAGATTCATTTGAGATGACACCCAAGGGAACAAATTCTCTGCGGTGAGGATTACAAAAGGTTTTGGGAGCAAGTAGGATCTAAACTTTCTTATCGCAAACATGAGAGAAAGCATCATGAGTTCTGCCTCCGTGTAGCCTCTCTCTAAAGCATTCATGACCCTACTAGAAAAGTAGATGGGCCGCATCCTGGTACTATAGGGATCTTGTTGTAACAAAACTGCACCAATTGTTTCTTTCCCAGCACTAGAGCTAAAAAAAAATGTGTACTCGCAACAAGGAGGCATGAGTGTTGGTAGCTCTGACAAAATGGCTTTAATGTTACAAAAGTACTCTTCAAGCTCATCAGACCATGCAAATTCTACTTGTTGTGTCAACTTTTGCAAAGGGTGAAGTAACTCCGAAGCTAAGTGAATAAAGCGTGACATATACTTCACTTTTTGAATGAATGATATGACCTCTTTGAGATTCTTGGGTGAGGGGAGCTCAATAAGAGCCTTTGCCTTTGAAGGATCCACCTCAATGCTTTATAGGAAACCTTGTGACCAAGAAAGATCACTTCATCCTCAGCTATGTGACACTTGTCGAGGTTGAGTTGACCTCCCATGTCATAGAGCTTCTTTAAACCTTCTTCTACCCTTTGTAGATGCAATTATTTTGAGCTATAAATGCAAAAATCATCAATAAAAACCCTAATGGACTTTCCAAAGAATGCTTGAAACACCATGTTCATGAAGCGTTGGAAAGTTGCAGGAGCATTTGTCAGGCCAAATGGCATGACTCTAAAAGCATAACAACCCCAAGGAGTGATAAAGGTTGTTTTCAATTGATCCTCCAATGCGATACCTATTTGAAAGTAACCCGAGTAGCCATCACACACAGTGTACTTCTCATGATCAGCTACTTCATTTAGTATCTCATCCTGAAATGGGAGGGGAAAGTGATCTCTTTTTTTTGCCTCATTAAGTGGACGATAATCCACACACACCCTCCACTTGCCGTTTTTCTTATGAGTGACAACAACGGGAGAGACCCACTCTGAATTCTCCACTGGATAAATGAAACCTGCTGCTAGAAGCTTTCTTACCTCCTTGAGTAGAGCCTGCTCCTTAATGACTCCTAGCCTTCGTAGCTTTTGAGCCTTAGGTGTGGCCTCTGGCTTCAACTCAATCTTGTGTTGAACAACATCTACTCCACGCACGTCGGTGTAGTCTTTAGCAAAAAGCCTAGGAAACTTCCTTAGCACACATTTGAACTCCTCTCTTTCATCCTTTGTAAGTGTTGTTGATAGCATACCTTCCAGCATCCCTTCATCTTGAACACCTTCGTTCTCTTGAGGACCTACCTCCTCCAAGCCTTGACAAGAGGTCTCTTGGTTGCTTGGCTTAAACCTTACCCCCATGACTTCGATGGAAGACTCCTCTTCAGTAATGCTGCCGCTACTTTCTTCTTCTGAAGTGCTATCAGTCCAACCTTCTTCTGTCTCACTTTGAGATGATTCTTCATGGAGCTCCTCTTGGCGTTGCTCCTTCATGTCAAAGACAACCTTCTTGTGATTGTCATTCCTGCAAATTAGCTTTCCACTCTCCCAATCCTGCAAAGCTCGCATTTTCATTAGCCATGGTCTTCCTAGGATAAATGGGTAACCATTTCCCTTGGTAGACATGACATAGCAATCCACTGCCTTCTTAATGCCAAAGGCCTCCACAAAAACATTTTTACAAATGCCTACGCACCTAGCCTTGCTATTGTTTGCCATTTTCACTTTGATTTCAGGTGTCTCATGGATGTGCATGCCTAGTCTTTTCATGAGCCCTTCTGTCATGATGCAAATTTGTGCACCCCCATCCACTAGACCTTTCCTAACCAATCTTCCTTTTATGTAACAATCTAGCACAGGTGTAATATCCTCGTTCATTTCAACATGTGCAATTTTTACAACAGGAAAACTCTCTTTTACCTTTCTCCTAGTGCTAACTGCCTTTGTTAAATCCCTCCTAACTTGTGGGCATAATGCAAGAAACTGAGGCCATGAGATATCAGGACCCTTACCTCGCATGTCTTCCAACAGGTTGTATGGAGCCATACCATGTCCAAGAGGGAAGTCTTGGAGATTGATACGACGTCGAGTCCTCTTAGCTTCCTTGGTCTCCTTTGCCTTCTTGCCTTGTCCATGGTCACTCTGTGATGGGACACCCTCTTTATCTTTCCCTTTTCCTCGGCCACGCTTAATGCCATTTGCTTCCATGTCAACCTCATTTGAGTTTGTCACCTCTACCACATGCACATTTGGATCTGGCAAAGGTGGAACTCCTTCTACCCCTTGTGGAGGTGGTCTTGCTCCATTTGGCCTTTGTATAAGCTGTGGTTGCTGACTAGTTCCTTCACCTGCATTCATCACTGGGTAATTCAAGTTAGGTCTCCCTGGCTCCCCACGGGGCCAAGGACAATTATACATCCCATGTCCAGACTCACCGCAATTCCAACATTGCAAGACTCTCCTAGGTCGTGGGTCTCGCTCTTCAGACTTCTTTGCTTGTCCCTTTGGACCTACGGCTTGTGCAAGGTGAATTGACAAGCTGCTTAAAGATTCATTTAACTTTTCAATCACTTCCGCCGTTACCTCAGGAAGCTCCTTAGATGTTGATGCTTGTGACTTACCTTTGGGTCTAAGACCTTCTATTGGAACCTCCCCCCTTAAGCACTTGAGTTTCCTATATTTCTCAGTAGCCCTAGTTTCAGCTGCATCAAAGGTAGCAGGTGCACCCGCCTCAACTTTTACCTTAAGGTCAGGAAAGAGTCCGGCTATGAACCTCTCCTTCTTTAGAAATTCTGCACCATCACCAGGATTAGCAACATTTCGTATTCATAGAGCCCAAAGACGTAGAAACTCTTGCTTGTACAAGTAGTAGTCATCTAAGTCTTTTTGCTTATGAGAAACAATGTCTTGCCATAGTTTTTGAGTGTTTTGGGGATCAAAGAAGTATTTCTTGAAACGATTCAAAACTTCCGTGTAATTCCCTTTAACTTCCTCAGGCAAAGAGTCAAACCAAGTACTAGCATCTTTCCTAAGGACCACCTCAAACATTTCTACACGTTCTTGATCGGTTACTATCCTCTTGATACGGCAAGACATCTTGAAATTCGCTAGAAATAATTCTGCATCCTCTCCAGGCTCTCCAAAGAAAAGAGGATATCCAGACATTTGGCGTTGGCTCTCCATTGAATTGATTTCAAAGTGACGCGTTTTTGTTTTTTTCTTTCTTTAAAAGATTTACACAATAATGTTTTCTAAATTATTCTACAACAAATAAAAATATTCACATCAAATGACTTATGATAATCAATAAGAGGTAGAAGGACAGGGTTTGGTGACGCGAGGATTTCTCCTACTCTTTGGGCACCAAACATGAATACCATACGTTGTTGAAAATGGATTTTTCTACTAATTGCAATGTTTACTCTAATGTGTGGAGTGAAATGAAAGGGAAAAACCTGTATTCCTAGGCCATTATCCATGGTCTATTCATGACCTAATTCTTAAAACAAAACAAAAATATAGACGTCCAAACTAAGGTCGTACCTAATGAGAGGCAAAATAAAAGGATTTACTGATGCGTTTATCTCTACCAACCTAAGAGGACCTAAAATTCTACGAATTACTCGCTGAAATTGCAACTTAGCACTAACAATTATGTGTACCTTTTGCCTTGCAATGGGAATGAACGGATCATACAAATTCTCGTGATTCATGCAAGCTACTTGATTATGCTAAAGGTAAAACATACACAAGCCTGTCCTCCGTGGGGGCACCAATTTGACGCGGTCCGGGGCGGGCAACAAGAAGAGTAACCTCTAGACACCCTTCAAGGCTCCCGTGCTGCTCAATTGAGTTGGGGTTGGAAAAACAACAAACACACACACAAACCCGCAACCTAGCCCTACACAAATTTGGGGCACCACCTAGTTTTGGATGCGAACTAGGACGCGTAAAGAGAGAGAGAGAGAGAGAGAGAGAGAGAGAGAGAGAGAGAGAGAGAGAGAGAGAGAGAGAGAGCTCGGGCTGCTTTGAAACGTATCGGCAATGATCACACAAACACAATTATATATGTAAGAAAGAGAGAGAGGGGGGGGGGGGGGTTTGTTGCACTAATACCTTCTTACAAATCTGTCATGACCAATCAAAGTGATATTAGTATTTGTTCAACATAGCTTGAGTAAATTACACCACAACACATTACAAGAAAAGCCACCCCACTCACTGTCTTAAGGCCAGGGGAGTCCTCTCCACCCTGTCGCCCTCTTACAGTATGTGGGATTTATGGCTAAATTGATGACAACACTAGAGACAAGCTATCAAGAACTTAACAAAAAAAAAAACACCAAGACACTTACACATCATTGTTGTCCATTACTTCACGTGGGAAGGGAGACAAAGTATCCAAGCTTAGTCCAAATCCACCCTCCTTGATTCAGCAAATGTTGGGCTTACACTAGTAGGAGAAATGATAGATTTCCTACTCTCAATTGAGTGATCACTCTCTCTCTTACAATGGCATAGAGTTCCCTTGCTAATCTCCTATTACAACACATGCACATGCATAATACAATGAGCTTCCACTCAAGAGCTCCTTCTAGAGAGGTTGAGCTTGGCTTCTCAAGCTATAGCATAGTGCTCTTGCTTATGGCTCCCCTTTTTGTGCTAGCTACACCCTCCTTTTATAGCAATTTTGAAGGCTAGGGTTACTCCTCTAACCATGGTTGGGTTAGATTTTCAGCAATTTATCTAATTTCTTTTGCTTGGAATTATCAAGAAGTTGGTGGGGAAAGAGAGAGGAGAGAAATGGAGGTGATAGGACTTTTCATAGTGGGTTAGTGTTAGTAGAGTTAGTATTAATTTACAAATGGAATTGGATATTTACAATGGGAGTATCCATGTAGGATACAAATAAAGAAGAAAAACTCTTAAGAGGTAAGGAAAGGTGGATTTTTTACAAGGTTGATGCTCCAAGTGTCTTGAGTAGGGCCAATTTTGACGCTTGTTGACGGTCCACTAGCTTTGACGGTACATTTTTTCTCCACTCTTGACCTTCCTTGAGAGACAAGGTAATTGAAGCTGAGTAATCAACCACCATGATGCTGTCTTTTAAGAGAAGAGGCTGAATTTTGTGGTTTTTTTGATAGATATGGGTAATTTGGAGGAGGAAAAATGAGACTAAGTGGTCAATTTTGGAATGGAATTGTGTGTGGGAGGTATGAGTTCACCATGGTTTCTCTTATTCTTCAAGGTTGAGAAGAAGGTGAGTAGGGTGCAGAGAGGAGTGGTGAGAGAGGTGGGGATGATGAGTGAAGAAGTGTGTGTGAAAGAGGAAAATGATAAAGTGGAAGAGAGAGTGTGGCTGCATAGCATGGGAAAACTAGGGTCCACTAATAAAATCATAGCTCACAGCTCGTGGCTCAAAAAAATATGAAAAAATTTGAGGCAAAAGTTCAGCCCACGAGCTACAACTTTTGTTTGTATCACCTTTTCAAATTCGGAGAGCAAGTGGACTTTAAAAATTCAGCAAAACCGACTGGTTTTTTCCACTGCACAAAGTCCTTGTGGGGTCCTTCTTTGGATGATTCTTTTGAATACCTCCAAGAGTGGGCCCTCCATAGTGCATGTATGCATGCCACCTACCCTTGACCTTATTTGGTAGGTCTATAATTGAAGATATTGTTGAGATCATGATATAAGTGAATAGTACAACTAAGAAAATCAAATATTGAGGGGTCTAAAAAATATGTACATGTCAAATATAAATAATATAAGTGGAAAAGATATAAAGGGGTCAAAAGAAATCTCTCTCATTATGAGGCTACCATAAAAAGATAAATATTTTTGGTGTTCTAATTTTTTAGAAAAAAACAAAATAGATGTAGGAAGGGAAAAATCACAATAGTGAAAAAATATACACATAAATAAAACTAGTTTTTTTGGATTTTTGTTGGGGTGGAGTTACACCAAATATAAGAGAAGCTTATATCAAAATATTTCTATATGGAATAAAGAGTATGAAAAATGGTAATAAAAATGTGGTAATGGTGAGGCAACGTACAGAGCATAAATACCACACACCTAGGTAGAAATATTTAAATAAATACCAAAATAATTATGAAAAAATCTTTTATTTAGGCCCTATATACAAAGAAATATTTACATACGCATGAGCCATAATATACTTATATTTTTTATATTTTTTATTTTTTTTGCTCAACTAGCCCAATGCCTAGCTAATTGAGGGTTTTTTATTTCAGTAAGGAGATATGGGAAAAGTCCCCTAACTCACACGCACCTATATACAGTGAAATGGTAGGGATAGCCATAGCGTTTGGGTGAATTTGGTAGGGTGGAGTAACTTACTATGGTAATTATGGAGAGCCAAAAAATGGCTATCACCGCCATGACAAGTCGAAAACCCTGATGCGATAGAAAAATGGGGGTTAGAAGTAAACACCATAATCCCAGATATGTTAGCAAAAGAAGGACCACCAACTTTAGAATTCAAGGGATCCGATCAAGTAGATTTGAAGCCTTTGAAACGGCTTAGTACGGATAATCCTAGGATCGGAATCTATTGTTGGGAGGATAGAAAGGTAAAAGATCTTCTCTGGACTTCACATGCCAAATCATGACAATTAACGGCCATGAACATCATCTATATCTTCAAGATTAAAGATAAGGGATCATCAGACCTACCAACCTACCCGTTTAGGGATTGTTATAACAATAACTTTTTATGATGACTCCTAAGGAGGTAGAACAAACCAAATACCAAGGGTATTCCATAAGGGATTGGATATTGGGACAAGGACCAGAAACAATTCCAAGAGATGAACACCGGGAGAGATCATCTGGGAGTAATGTTAAGAAACAAGAAACCACCTCATCACGTAGAAAACCGAGTGACATTAAGGCCACAGCCCAGGGCTACATGAGTCACTATTTCCAACAGACTTGTTTGAAGGACTCGGAACATGACCAAATGCCAGGAGATCGGGAGTTGAACCAAACAGATGTGTCAGACCAGCTGATTTTCAAAAATGGGTCAAAAAATACAGTGGATCAAGGGATCCATACGACCACTTAGCAAGCTTTAAGCAAGTGCTAAGAGCAAAACGTATATTCGATTTCCATACTCAATTTGAGGGGTTTGGAATGACATTAGAAGGAAAATCATTGACATGGTTCCAAAACATTCCACCAAGGTCAATCATGGACTTGAACACATTAGCTCAAGGATTTGTAGCTGCTTGTTCCAAAACGAGGATCAAACATAATACGGTAGCTCAAATCTACAGCTTTAAACAGAAACATGGTGAGTCTGTTACGGATTGTGCAACTCAAATGAAACAATACAGTGCCAGATGCCCAGGGCTAGAGATACCTGCAGAAGAACGACTCGTATCCTTGTTTCTAGAGGGACTGCTAAACAAAGAACTTCATGCTATACTCTATAGTAAAAAGCATACAACCCTAGAAGAGTGTGTGTCAGATGCTATTGACTTAGGAGACAATTGTGATATTTTTAACGAAGAAGATGTCCCTATGGATAACCAAAGCAAGAAAACAGCATCCACTAAACCAGCACAAGTGGAAACGACTGCTGCAGTATCACTTTCTGCCATAGAAGATATGCTCAAAAGGATGAATGACATGATGAACAACATGCAAAAAGCACCTATAAGGGGACAAGGACAAGGGATACCTCAACATGGACAACCAATTAAGCCACAAAAATGGTGTGCAATTGGGGATAAATGGACCAACCATGAGACCCACGAGTTCTACTTCAAACCAAAGTATGATGGGAATGTTCAGTAAGTACCTGTGAGGCCATAAGGACAACCCATGTACATATATCAGCCTAATATGGCCCAAGCTCAAAGACCATCAATGGGTAACTTGTGTTGGGTCAACAACCTCCATACCTAGGACATAATGTAGTGCCTTTAAAGTACATGCACTCCGAAGGAGTCATAGATGAACAAGCATTAGTTCCTGTTACACCCTATGCTGAGCCTAGTCCGTCTACAGTAATGGTAGAAGGAGATTCGTATAATTCACATCGACCACCAACGGAAGAAATCATGGCTTATGCTCCACCAGAGCTTGCACCAATGTATTATGTAGCTAATCAAGGTGTCAGACCTCCCATGGTAAGACCCATGATTAAGCCGAGAACGGGAAACTGTCACAACTGTGGTACAGATTATCATTGGAAAAATGAATGTCCAGAGCCTGACAAAAACCTCAAGCCAATTGAATCCTATTGCATACATGTTCCAAAAAGGGAGGACACTTTCCGAAATATTGTCCTAAAAATCCTTTAAACAAGGATAAAACAGTAGTAAACGTAGTCCAAGTGATACCTAGTAGCTCATCAGAGAGTGAACCGATTGTTCCAATCAAGGTAATCACTAGAGCCCATGCTAAGAAAAAGAAACATAACTCCTCAGATGATTCGGAGAATACAAAAGCTGCATCTCAAAAGAACAAAAGAAGTAGAAGCAAAAGGTATGAGATGAGAAAACAAAAACAACGGGTTGAAATCGAGGAGAAAGCAAAAAGGCTATTCCACGAAAAGGTAAAAGAAACTAGAAGTGAAATCAAGGAAACAACCCTGAAATCTGGAGGATCCATTTTGGTTGATAAAATTTTTGAGCCTATTAATGCAGCCTTGGAAGACTACCAAGCAGGACTTAAAGCAGGCCAAAACATGGAAAACAAGTGGAAAAACTATCCTTCTCCAGACATGGAAGCAGCTAAGCCGGAAGCTTATTGAAATTTCATAAGAATCACGCAAGAAATGCTGGAAAAACAAAAACCCAAGCTTGAAAGTATCGCAAAACTTGAAGAGCTTATGGTAAGAGACACTAAAGAAAAACCCAATGTGATGGTAAAACCCCACCTTGAAACAAAATAACCATAACTTATATACCGGACAGCGAAGATGCTTTAGACGGAATTCCATTCATAGAGGAAGACTAGCCAAGACACTTATGGGAGAAAGTTAGAGAGATCAATAATGGGAGCCTCACTCTAAAGTCAGCTCCTATAGAGGAAGTTTGGTTGGATAACCTACCTTCTGATATGAATATGGATGTACAATCCTTGTATGGGGATTGCGGATCTGAAGCTTTAGGAATGTCGAAACCATTGACCTTGAAAACATTACCCTCTTACTTGGGAGATAATAAAGATGAATCCATAGTGTGTAAGACCACTCAAGTAAAAAGAGTTGAACAGACCCTAGAAGTAGACAATATTCATTCAATCATGTCTACACCCATCCAATGCACTCTTACCTTGGGAGAACTGCTAAAACTTAGACCATATTTATGGAATGATCTACAGAAAACCCTAGAGAAGGTGGGGATAACGGGACTAATCTCAAAAAATTTGGGAAAATTGAAACACGGAATGGATAACAAAGAGATTCGATCTGTTCCAATGAACAAAGTCAAGAATATTACGAAGGGGAAGAAGGAAATGAAGGAGTACAAGCGGAAGTGCGACGCGAGAGAGAGAGTGCGAGAAGAAGAGCACGACGATATGGTGAACTCGCTCTACTGTAATGTGTAGAGCATAGTGAGTTCTTATTAGGTTTTAACAAAAGAATATGTGTATATACCTGGCGGCCGCCCACTTACCTGGGCGACCACATTGGGCTTTATACCCCAACAACCTCCCACTTAAAGTCCAATGTGGTACTTTAAGTGTGAGAGAAGCTACTATACAAGCTAATATACAAGAGATGTAGAGAAGTTATGTACTACCCTACACCTAACTGCTTGCAAAAATGCGCAAAGCTCTCTGAGGGAAGTCCTTTTGTAAGTAGATCAGCAGGGTTTTCTGTGGTGTGAACTTTGACAAGCTGAAGTTGCTTATCCTCGAGCATTTCCCTGATGAAATGATACTTCACATCCACATGCTTTGTCTTTGAGTGATAAACTGGATTGCGAGCCAATTGTGTAGCACTTTGACTATCACAATATAACACAGGCATCTCTTCTTTGATTCCCAAATCTGTTACTAATCGATTAAGCCAAATTGATTCTTTGCATGCCTCTGATGCTGCAACATATTCAGCCTCTGTAGTAGACTGAGTAACACAATCTTGTAATCTAGAACGCCACGATACTGCTCCACCAGCCAATGTAAAGACATACCCTGAAGTAGACCTTCGGTTGTCTAAGTCACCTGCATAATCTGAGTCTGTAAAACCCTTTACACCTAGCTCCTGACTCCCATAGCATATACGCATACTCTTGGTAGCTTTCAGGTATCACAATATTCCTTTCACTGCCTCCCAATGTTTCTTGCCTGGGTTTGACATGTATCGACTTACTACTCCCACTGCAAATGCAATGTCTGGGCGAGTAGCAACATTGCATACATCAAACTACCCATTGTAGACGCATATGGAATCTTATCCATTTCAGCCTCTTCTTCCTCAGACACAGGACAATCTTGTTTGCTAAGTTTCACATATGGTGGCAATGAAACACTCAGTGCGTTTCCCTTCTCCATATTGAAACGTTGCAAAACCTTGTCAATATACTCTGTTTGAGATAACCAAATCAACTTCTTTGATCTGTCTCTCTCAATGCGCATACCAAGTATATGACTTGCCTCACCCATGTCTTTCATGTCAAACGATTTTGCCATCTTTGACTTCAAAGCTGAAATTTCTTCCAAGTGCTTGCCAGCAATCAACATGTCATCCACATACAAAATAAGGATCAACCAACTACCATCCTTAGCCTTCTTTGTATATAGACAGTGATCGAACTCACTACGTTTGTAGCCTTGAGAAAGCATAAACTTGTGGAATTTATGGTACCATGCCCTCGGTGATTGTTTTAAGCCATAAAGACTCTTTAACAACTGGCATACCCAATCTTCCTTGCCTTTCTCAACAAACCCTTCTGGCTGCTGCATGTAAATTTCCACATCTAAATCACCATGCAAGAATGCTGTCTTGACATCCATTTGGTGCAACACCAAATCTAATATGGCAACCAATGCAAGAAAGCATCTCAGTGTAGTCATCTTGACCACCGGAGAGAAGACTTCATCAAAGTCAATGCCTTGTTCTTGCTTAAAGCCCTTGGCAACAAGCCTTGCTTTGTACTTTGGCTGACTATCATGAGTGGTGATCTTATACCTGTAAACCCATTTACAAGGTAGAGCCTTTTTGCCCTGTGGTAATTTAACTAGCTTCCATGTCTTGTTTTTATGCAGAGATGTCATCTCTGACTGCATGGCCAATTGCCAATTCCCGGAGTCCTTCATTTGCACTGCTTCCTTGTAACATGAAGGCTCATTGCAATCAGTCAACATGACATAGTTCATAGATGGAACAAACCTATCAGGAGGTCGCGTGACACATCCAGATCTACGCACAATAGGTGGCTCAGGCTCAGCCACAACCTGTGGTTCCACTCTATCCTGTCCTTGCTCCTCTTGAGCCTTGACATTTTGTCTTGCACGTGTAGGTCCATCTTCTTGGAAGACAACTCTTCTAATCTCCTCAACCCTCTCTGGTTTAGAATGATATTTGGATTCATTAAAGTGAACATCATTGCTGCGGACAACCTTTCTGGATTCGGGATCCCATAGTCTGTACCCCATCTCACCAGAATTACCATAGCCTAGAAAGATGCACTTTCTACTCTTTGGCTCAAGTTTGTTCTTGAATTCCTTTGGAACGTGAGGATATGCCTCATAGCCAAAGACTCTGAGATGCTTGTATGAGGGCATTTTGCCTGACCATACCATCTCTGGCACTGAATCCTTCTGCAAAACCTTGCTAGGAGATCTATTTACAAGATGAACAGCTGTTGATACAGCTTCAGCCCAAAACCCATTTGGCAGCTGTGCATTAGACAACATAGTTCTGACCTTCTCTTGTATGGTCCTATTCATCCTCTCAGCAACACCATTTTGAGGAGAATTGTAAGGAGCAGTAAGTCCACGTTTTATACCTTTTGACTCACAAAAGTCCTGAAAGGCCTTTGAAACATACTCTCCACCATTGTCAGTGCGTAAGCATTTAAGATTCTTGCCACTCTGATTCTCCACAAGTGTCATAAACGTTTTGAAAACACTAAACGCTTCATCCTTGTGCTTGAGAAATTAAACCCATACTTTCCTCGAGTAATCATCTATAAATGTCATAAAGTAAGAAGCTCCCCCTAGAGATAGGTTAGGCATAGGTCCACACAAATCACTATGAACAAGTTCCAACTGTGTATCTCTTCTACTGCTTCTATGCTTATGTGGCTGTTGTGTTTGCTTACCATACAGACAATGTTCACAGAATTCAAAATCATTAAATGAAAAGCCAGGCAAATAACCAGAATGAGACAAGATTTCCATTCCCTTCTTGGACATATGTCCTAACCGGTGTGAGCGGGATGAAAACACACACAGCGCCTCTATAACGACCCCACACACACTCTTGGGAAGATACACACACACACACACACACGCTATGGGGCACTAGTCGGCTTAGACAACACACCTGGCCGAGATAGGGAACACACCTCTGGAGTGAGAGGAGAGAGACTATCCACTTGCCCACTCCACACAGACACACACACACACACACACACACACACACACACACACACACACACACACACACACACACACACACACACACACACACACACACACACACACCCAAAAAAACTCAGCTCAAAAGAGAAGAATTTATGATGTTTAGATACAATTGAGCTTGGGCCAACACCAATGGGGCAAACAGCTCACACAATATGGGTAAAAGATACCAGATACAATCACAAACTAGAGTAGAAACTTCGCTCATAGGAGAAACTTACACAAAAAAACAGCAGGAAAAGAGTGAGAAATTTGGCAAAATGGACAGCGCCATCGCGTCCGGAACGGCCCAAAACCCCAGTCTACAATGTCAAAGTGCTCAAATCCGACCTCGGATGAGCAGTTTACGGCCAAAACAGGCTCCAAAAACCCCAAAAACACACCTGCGGCTGTTCCTCCTCTCTTCTCCATGTTTTTTCTGGTCTTCTCTCTGTTTTTTCAGTTCCCACACTTAGCTTTATTACTTGGGCACCCTTGGCCTTTTAGATGACCTCAAACGGACCCCGAACAGGCCAAAAACTGACCTCGCAGTGCATAGTTGTCACCTTTTTGCATCATTCGCACACCTGGCACTCAGCTTTTTTCCAATAATGCATATCGCCACCACGTGAAGTGGCCCCAAAAAGTGGTCCTAATGATGACCTTTCTGCATAACTCTCACAAGAAAACACCCACGTTGTGTCCATCCTCATCCGCGTGCAAATATTGACCTCGTTCGCCCTCCTGACGCCACTAGATGCCATCTGACGCACCTGCTGACCTCACGTCGTCGGCCCGCGGATAGCTTCCTCGAGAAGTTTTACGCGCTATAAACTCCTCATTATTGTAGAAAAAACATACTGGTACTGGTGATAGTGAAAATCGATGCACTATGTACACACTGTCCTACCCGTACACATGTGGGCCCCACATAACCACCTGGCTAAGGAAAATGGGCAATCCTTTATTTGATGCACCATGCATGTATATGTACATATGCGCAATCCCTTGCTCCAAAAAACTCCTGACATAATTTGCCCATCCCCTAGCCTGCTAGATCATTCATGATCAGCAGCAGCAAAGAGAGATATGAAACTCGCCGCATCACAGGTCTCCTCATCCCTCACCAACACTGCTTGATCCACTGACAGCTCATCTTGCTCCACCATCATCAATCTAGCATGATACAATTTAAGACGCAACCCATTTACCCTTGACTTATGTAGAACACCATCCAGGTTAGCCAGCTGATATGTGCCATTTGGAAAACACTCCACTACCTTGAAAGGGCCTTCCCACTTAATTTGAAACTTCTTTTGGAAGGTGTTGTCCAGATTACTATTGTAGCGCAAAACCAAGTCATGTTTCTTGATACCCTTACTTTTGACCTGTTCATTTATCTTTGCGAAAGCCTTATCCTGCATCTGCCCATAATGCTCCAATGCGCTCATCCTATCCAACTGGACCTCTTGTAACTGCAAGAGCCTCTCTTTGAATGCATCACTAGGCGACCCAAGCAACTTCTCTAACATCTTGACCGCAGGCAACTCTACCTCCACAGGCAATAGTGCTTCCTTTCCATACACCAAATGAAATGGAGTAAACCCTGTACCTGTCTTCACCGAAGTACGGTAAGGCCATAATGCACTAGGCAATTCCAAATCCCAATTCTTTCCTTGGTGCTCTGTCACTTTAGAAAGAATTTGTACCAACTCACCATTGAACCTTTCATTTAAGCCATTACACTGCGGGTAATAAGGAGTGGTATGCTGGTGCCTAATCTTCATCTTTGTGCATAAGAAGTCTAGCAGTTTAGCTCTAAATCCTGGCCCCTTATCTGAAAGTAGCTCTAATGGCACCCCAAACTTGCAACATATTTCATCATACACAAATTTTGCCACATCCTTTGTAGTGACCTGTTTTACTGCTATAGCCTCTGCCCATCTAGAGAGATAGTCCACTGCCGTCAAGATATAGCTTTCGCCCCTACTTGTGATAGGTAACGGGCCTATTGCATCAATCCCCCACTTTTCAAACACATCAAATGCCATAATGGTTTTTCGTAGCTCTGGCTTCAACATTCTCTTCCCAAATGCTTGACACCTATTGCAAGACCTACACCAATGGTGAACATCCTTGTGCAGACTAGGCCATACATACCCTTCTTGCAAGATCTTATGCAAGGTGATCTTTAGAGCAAAATGGCCACCACATGCGCCTTCATGATTCTCTTCCAACACTCTGTAAAGCTCCTCCCGCCAAGGTACACGTCTCAACACGAGATCAGCCCCTTTCATGTATAAGACATCACCAATCAATTTGCACCTGTATGCTCTACGCACAAAGCCATACTTCTTAGACTTCTGAATCTCCTTTGGAATGATTCCTGTTAGCAAAAACTCCTCTTCTTGAGCCAAACTTTCCCGGCCATGATAAAGAGGTAAATTGGTCCTCAACACGAATAGCTCCCCAATCATGCCTTGAGCTGCTTCATGTGCCTCTCCATTTAGAGCACGTTCAATGTGTCTGATGGTCCATGCTTCAAACTTTTTTAACAGGCCTTTAATTCTGAAGCACATTTCCTTCAATGAGGTGTTCTTGCTCTTCCACACACCCAGCACTTGCTTCACCACTAACAAGGCATCACCTTTTATGCTCAACCTTCGAACCCCATGCTTCAAACAAATGTGTAATCCGGCTTCCAATGTAGCATATTCAGCCTCATTGTTACTATGCGCATCCAATTTGAACCCTCTCTTGCATACTAGCTTCCCCTCTCGATCATAAAGTGCTATACCCCCTGAAGCTGCATCGTGGCTCTTTCTGTATGAACCATCAAAGAACAACACATGTGCATTGCTGATCTGTGGCACTTCTTCAACTACCTTTCTCACCACCTCTTCCTTAACAATAAGGGGATTCTCCTTGTAGGTCAACAAATCAGCTAGGGTAGCCCTTGTACTATCTTCCACTAGAAAAGAGAACTCAAACTCTTGCAGCTCAATTACCCATTTCTTCACCACATTTGCCATGTTAGTACCATTAATTAACTGTGGCAAAAAGGCATAACTCGTCAAGAAAACAAAAGACCGTGGTAGCAAGTAATGACGAAATCGTCGACAAGCAAATATTACAATGGCCATCACTAGCTCTACTTCCGAGAACTTTCTCTCCGCTACCAAATTCACTCGGCTTGCACAATATACTGGCCTCATATAATGGCTGCCCTTCCCCTTTTGCAATAGCATGGCTCCAATGGCATCATCCCCTACTGATGGATTTACATAAAACACTTTCTCCCAATCAGGAGCCTGCATGGCTGACAACCCCCCTAACACCTCTTTCACCTCTTGAAACACTCCTTCACACTTGTCATCCCATTGCAATGGATCATGCTTTGCCACTTGCTGTAATGGATAAGGAAGCTGCGAAGACAATGGAATAAACCGTGCCATGTACTTCACTTTGTGTATAAAGGTTTCCAATTGCTTCGTACTCATAGGTGATGGAAGAAGAATAATAGACTTCACCTTATCTGGATCAGCCTCAATGCCATTTTCTGACACCATGTGGCCCAATAACTTCACCCTTGGCTGTGCTAGATGACATTTCTTTGGATTTAGTTGTCCTCCACATTCATCATATCGAGCGAATACCATCTGCAGCTTCTCATGGTGATCAGCCCTACTGCTATAGACACAGAAGTCATCCATAAAAGCTTTAACACAACTACCAATGAATGGTTCCAACACCCAATTTGCTCTCTCTTGATAGAAGGAAGGTCCATTTGACAACCCAAATGGCAATACTGTGTAGCAATAGCAGCCCCATGGCGTAATAAAAGTTGTCTTTGTGTGGTCTTTAAGAGCAATCTTCAATTGAAAATAGCCTGAAAAACCATCACACACACTGTACCTCTCATAACCTGCCACTGAATCCAAGATCTGATCGATGAATGGAAGAGGATATGAGTTCTTCTTAGTGGCTGCGTTTAAGGGTTTAAAATCCACACAAATTCTCCACTTCCCATCCTTCTTTGGACTGACTACAACTGGACTCACCCATTCTGTGGTCTCCACTGGAACTATGAACCCTGCCCTCAATAACTTGTCCACCTCTACCCGCAAGGCTTCCATTTTCTCTTGACCCATCCTTCTTAGCCTTTGCCGCACTGGCTTAGCACCTTCTTTCAGCTCTATATGCATCTCTTTGCCCTTGAACCCTCTGATCTCTTCATATGAAGTAATGAACAAATCAGGAAAACTAGCCAGCATGTGCAAATATATATCCTTCTCCATAGCTGAGAGGTCTCCACTGATCATTTGTGTCATCAATTCCTGCTTCTTTGACAACTCAACCTTGGTTTGCATCAGCCCTTCAATCACTTCATAAGGCCCTTCACTTTCATCTTCAACCTCATTTGCAAATGCAACTAAACCAATCTCCTAGATTTCTTTGTCCATCAAAAGAAATGCAACATCAGCATCCTCATCACTGCTGGTAGTGCTATCACTGTCCTCATCTGTCACCGTGGAAGAGTCTTCATCACTAGACTCATCCTCATCTTCATAAAGCTCCTCTAATCGTTTCCTTGTGTCCATATTATAAAGCTTCTTGGTACCTGTCTTTCCATAGAGGCTAATCGTACCATGTCGCCAATCTTGAACAGCTCCCACTGCACGTAACCATGGTCTGCCCAGTATAATAGGATATGCTCCCAACCCTGCTGGCATCACATGAAAATCAACCACTGCCTTTGCATCATATGCCTCCACTTCTAAGCTCTTTACAACACCCAAGCATTTTACTTTTTGATGGTTTGCCAATCTGATCCGAAAACCTGACACCCCAGCCACTGTGAGACCCATCTTCTCAACGCATGAGTGTGTTATGACGCATATTTGGGCTCCGCCATCCACATAACCTTGTCCCAAATTTTTCCTTTTATGCCACACATCTACTATTGGACAAATGTCTGGTAGCTCGTCCATTGCCAACACCTTCACTGAACCTCTCTCTGGCTCTTTCTCCATTGGGTTAACCATCCTCTTCCACTGTCGCTTTAGCTTAGGCACCATCTCTATAAGCTGCCCAAAAGTAACATCTGCCTTCCTGATCATCAAATCCTCCTTCAAGTCATAGCTTAATTGCCCATCCCCTAGTGGAAAATCTGAAACATGAAACTTTCGACGAGCTCTCCTTTTCCTCTTGGCCTTGACATCCTCGCCTTCATGGCTCTTTCCTTTCTTCTTACTAGGACCTGGGGCACTTCTTCCTTCCTTTTCCTCTGTGGTCCTCTTCCCAATAGGCATCACTAATGTATCCTCTAGCTTTGATGCCTTCTCCAAGGTGACTACACTTAGCACTTTTGTCTTTCCTTTTTCCTCCTGGGTCAGTCCAATGGTTCCTTCGTCTCCCTTAATTTCGATGCCATAATCATTTGACCTAGTTAACACCTGTCTTGGCAATGGATACATGTCTCCCCCCATCCTTGGTGGCTTATCACATTGCGGGCTGATGTGGCCCAACTCTCCACAATTATAACATGTGGGCGTCTGCCTCCAAAACCTACCATTGCTTTGTCCAACACCATTCCTAGGCCTTTCTTCACCTCCTGGCTGATTTGCAAACCGCCCTCGACCTCGATTATTTCCCACTTGACCTAGCATGTTTAGGCTGAGATTCTTCATCAAATCAACCACTTGCCTCATGTCTTGCCTTAGGCCATCATCTTGCACTGCTGTAGTGACCACTGCTGGCATAACCTGAGTAGTAACAGGAACCACTGGTTCATGATGAACCCCTGACATACGACCTTGTAAAGAGTCCATAGGCTGAAATTCAGACCTCATTGGCAAAGACTCCACCCCTAATTGGCTCATTTTCCTCAGCTTCCACTCTTTGTTCCTTGCTACCTCTAGTGCATCCTCATATGTCCTAGGCTTCTTTAGCTCCACTCTCCAACGTATATCCTCCCAAAGACCAGCCAAGAACCTGTCCTTCTTCATCATGTCAGGCGGGGGTACCTGTGGTGCTAAAGCCTTGCACATTCGCTCCCATGCCAATGAAAACTTACGTATGTACGCATCTACTGGCTCACCTTCCTTTTGCACCAAACCTTGTACTTCTTGCCACACTTTGTCAGGATCTTCTATCTTCACAAACTCCACTTCCAATCCATGCCTTAGATTGTCCCAACTCAATCTTATAGGTGGATCTGCTGCACGCAACTCCTCTTCAAATGCCTTGGACCAAACTCGTGCATCACTCTTCAAACAAATTTGGAGAAGGCGTAACATTTGCGTAGGGTCATGAATCTGGTTGCTAATGCAGGCAACCTCCATCTTTTCCAGAAAGTCCTCCACATCTTCATCACTTCTTCCATGAAACTCCGGATAAGAGAAAGCCATGGCTAGAGGACCCCTTCAAACACACGTGCAAGAACCCAAAACTTTTCACTACCCAATCCCCAGAAACTTCAATGGAGCTCAGCTTTAGATGAGAACAAACACATGCACATCAAATGAGTTTTCATAGTTGATCATCGGAATTACAATAGGCAAAGGACATTCCAGGATCTCTCTCAATCTTCTTGGCCCAAACATAAAGACTATGCGCTACTGGAAAAAGATCTTCCTGGACACATGAACATTAATCTGAATTCTTTGAGTTAAATGAAAAGGAGTGAACTGAGGGCCATTTTAATCATCCATTAAAGCCAACCATGAAGCTCCCAAGAAAGCACACCTGTCTTATCCTCTGATTTTGCCAAAATTTCAGCAGCATAACAACATAAAATGGCTCAAAAGACCAAAAGACCAGCCATCATAACTTGGAAAAATTTTGACAGAGTTTCCCGAGAAGTAGAGCAATGAGAACCCAAAATATAGACTGTATCTGTATGCATAAACTGCCAACAATAGGACCCGAGCATCAAATAGGAATCACTAATACATAGCCTATGGCGAGGTCACTAAAAAAGGGTGCTCCAGCTACCTGTATCACCGAAAGGATCTCTACATTTGAGAATCCCCCAGCTCAATAAAAACCTCACGCTATCGACCCTCACACGAAGGCTAATGCAAATCGCGTATAGTCAAGTCTCAGAAATGACTATCTTCCAGACCAAGTCTCAGAAATGGCTGGGACTGCCAAATACAACCAAGTATGGCTCCACAAATGCGTACAATGGCAGTTTCCACAAGTAACGTACAATCCAGCAGACAATGCGCTCAAACAGGCGCCAAGTGATGCATACCCACAACAACTGCAAGTGACATCACTGCTAGTATATCACTGTACTCCAGCTACCTGTACCTGTGTGAATCACCTGTACCTGTACCTGTCCCTGCCCCTGTAACCTGTAACCTGTAACCTGTAATCTGCAACCTGCAACCTGTAATCCCGAAGCTCGAAGCAGAAGGTACTCGAAGAAGATCCTCCGTGGGGGCGCCAAAAGAATGTGAGCGGGATGAAAACACACACAGCGCCTCTATAACGACCCGACACACACTCTTGGGAAGATACACACACTCACTATGGGGCACCACTCGGCTTAGACAACACACCTGGCCGAGACAGGGAACACACCTCTGGAGTGAGAGGAGAGAGACTATCCACTTGCCCACTCCACACAGACACACACACACACACACACACCCAAAAAAACTCAGCTCAAAAGAGGAGAATTTCTGATGTTTAGATACAATTGAGCTTGGGCCAACAGCAATGGGGCAAACAGCTCACACAATATGGGTAAAAGATACCAGATACAATCACAAACTAGAGTAGAAACTTCGCTCATAGGAGAAACTTACACAGAAAAATAGCAGGAAAAGAGTGAGGAATTTGGCAAAATGGACAGCGCCATCGCGTCCGGAACGGCCCAAAACCCCAGTCTACAATGTCAAAGTGCTCAAATCCGACCTCGGATGAGCAGTTTACGGCCAAAACAAGCTCCAAAAACCCAAAAAACACACCTGCGGCTGTTCCTCCTCTCTTCTCCACGTTTTTTCTGGTCTTCTCTCTGTTTTTTCAGTTCCCACACTTAGCTTTATTACTTGGGCACCCTTGGCCTTTTAGATGACCTCAAACGGACCCCGAACAGGCCAAAAACTGACCTCGCAGTGCATAGTTGTCACCTTTTTGCATCATTCGCACACCTGGCACTCAGCTTTTTTCCAATAATGCATCTCGCCACCACGTGAAGTGGCCCCAAAAAGTGGTCCTAATGATGACCTTTCTGCATAACTCTCACAAGAAAACACCCACGTTGTGTCCGTCCTCATCCGCGTGCAAATATTGACCTCGTTCGCCCTCCTGACGCCACTAGATGCCATCTGACGCACCTGCTGACCTCACGTCGTCGGCCCGCGGATAGCTTCCTCGAGAAGTTTTACGCGCTATAAACTCCTCATTATTGTAGAAAAACACATGGGTATTGGTAATAGCGAAAATCGATGCACTATGTACATGCTGTCCTACCTGTACACATGTGGGCCCCACATAACCACCTGGCTCTAGAAAATGGGCAATCCTTTATTCGATGCACCATGCATGTATATGTACATATGCGCAATCCCTTGCTCCAAAAAACTCCTAACACCGGCTATGCCACAAAGAAACGTTCGGCTGCTTGGTTACATTGATTACATTTTTAGAGACATTTGATACATAAATCATGTAAAGTCCTCCAGACTTTACTCCATGTGCTTCTGTCATAGAACCCTTGGATATCTTCCACATGTTCTGTCCAAAAGTGGTGACGTAGCCAGCATCATCAAGTAAACCTGTGTTGATCAAGCTCTTTGTAATTGCGGGAACATGTCTCACATTCTTCAGCGTGAAAGAAGAGCCATTCTGAAACTTCAATTGAACATCTCCAACACCTAAGATCTCACATGTCTGCCCATTGCCTAGCCGAACATGATCTTTAGTGGTCACATAAGAGGTAAACCACTCCTTGTTTGGAGACACATGAAGTGATGCCCCTGAGTATATAATCCAGTCACTCAGTGCATTTCCATCAGATGCTGTAAGAAGAGCTAAGTCCATTGTATTCTTCAAGAAGTAGATGTCTCCTGACACTAGACTGTCATCCTCTGCAACAGTGTTTGTCTCATTTATTTCTTGAATCTTCATTGAGGACTTGTTCTTCTCACTATGGTCTTCAGCTTTCTCTTTGCCTTTTTCTGCTTTCCATTTTCTGCAGTCTCTTTTCATGTGACCCTTCTTGCCACAATGGTAGCATTCTATGTCACTCTTGCCTTTAGCACTGCGGGACTTGCTACGAGACTGATTCCTCTTTCCACCTTTGTACTTTTCTTTGGTCCTTCCCCTGACAACTAAGGCTGTTCCTTTGCCTTTGTCCATTGTCTTTCTATTGGTTTCTTCAGTAAGCAGACTTCCTTCTACACATGCTATGTTCAAACCATCTGGAGGTGCATAATTACTCAAAGCTGTGCGAAAAGTGTCCCAACTTTCCGGCAATGTGATCAACAGGAACATAGCTCTAACAGGTTCATCAAACTTGACACCTTGAGCTGACAACTGACTATAGATTGTGTTGAATTCATTCAGATGATTGGACATAGGTGTCCCTTCTTTCATCGTCAAGTCAACAAGCTTCTTAAGCCAGTATACCTGTGAAGCTGCACTCTGCTTCTCATAAAGATCACTCAGCTTTAACCATGCTTGATAAGCCGACATCTCGTCTGCTACATTGAAGTAAACGCTTTCTGCCAAAGTCAGCATAATGGTAGAAAGTGCCAATTCATCCATTTCGCTCCATTCATCTTCGTCCATATCTTCTGGTTTTATCCCCTTGAGCTTTATAGGTTTTATCTGCTTCTTTTGTACTAGCACGTGCCAAATCTACTTCTTCCACACTGGGAAATTGGTTCCATCCAGCTTCTTGATATTGTAAAGAGCAGTGTCTTGTGATCCAGCCATAGCTACGCTTCACAGTAGTTTACTTTCCTGGGAAAAATTTGGCAGAGTTTCCCCTGTAAACTGACCTCTGAACCAATATCAACCTGTCAAATGAACCAAGAAAGCTTCAGATTCTGCATAAATTTCAGCAGAGTCTCCTTTGTAAAATGGCTCTGATGTACTCAAAAACAGACCAAAAACAGCTCAAAAACACTGTCTCTCTGACACTGTAAGCTGTGGGTAAACCTGTCCTGCACCTGTACTATCTCTGACTGTCCTGTCACTGTCCTATAAGCATAGACTGCGGCAATGCCTCAACAGCAGTAAAGCAAAGATGCAATCCCGACTGTGTAACTCAGAGTCAATACATCCTAGCTGCCTATCTAAGGGTGCTCGAGGGATTGCTCCAAGACCTGTATCACCGAAAGGATCTCAACATTCGAGAATCCCCCAGCTCAATAAAACCTCACTCGACCCTCAACAAAGGCTGTAGTAAATCTGACAGTACATAGACTTCCCACAAAGTCATACATCCACAAATTTCCCACTGTATGCTGTAACCGCTGCGGCTGTTGTTTGTTGCGTGACTCACAGCCAGCAAACCCTCAACAGACATACATCATCTCTGACAATACATCCCATGTGGAAGTACCTGCAATGTCAGGATGAAATCTGGAATATCAAGCAGCAAACACAAGCTACCTGATGAACTAGTGGATGTCGCCTACAGTCTGTGTGTAGATGCGTCCGTGTTGTATGTGACACGCCTCCAAGAACTGTGAGCCGTCCTTCGATGTGTAGACAGCCACAAATAAACACTCTGGGAGTGTTGATATCCTCAGCACCTGCAGTCGTAGGCAGAAAACCCCAAATTTGCAGAGTCGGATCTGCACCCGCCGAGACCACGTAGTCGAAAATGGCCTGCGTAGACCTTTGTCGAAGCCGAACCGTGGCTGAGATCACCTCAGAATGAAATTCTGAGAACACCGAGCCCTTTGGGCTCGCCCACAAGATTTTGGGTCGTGTCTTCGCCTGTCGAATTTCACTCCAATCTGAGTTGGTGACTCTAGCCTTCTGCAGTGCTGTCCCGAGCCTCGATCTGAGCTCTGATACCAGTTGAAGGAGTACGAGCGGAAGTGCGACGCGAGAGAGAGTGCGAGAAGAAGAGCACGACGATATGGTGAACTCGCTCTACTGTAATGTGTAGAGCATAGTGAGTTCTTATTAGGTTTTAACAAAAGAATATGTGTACATACCTGGCGGCCCGCCCACTTACCTGGGCGACCACATTGGGCTTTATACCCCAACAGGAAACACCACCCTTCCAGTGAAATATAATGACATTGAAACCATGGCAATACTGCATAGTGGAGCATGCATAGCCATAGCCACGAAAACAGTATGGGAATCTTGGGGACAACCAACAATTAGAGAAACTCGAATGAAATTGCAATTAGCTGACGAACACATTGAAAGACCATTAGGGCTGCTTGAAAAAGTGATAGTCAATTTCTGTGGAATTGAATATCAACACACTTTTGCCATAGTAGACTTTGGGAAAAAACTCAATTATGAAATCATATTGGGAAGACCTTTCATGCGATAGGTACAGCTTATCCAAGATTGGGGAAACAATTATCTATACTTGAAGCAAGTGGGATCTATAACAAGGGTAAATCTAAAAGATCACACTTATAGAGATGTCTTGAAAACATCCATACCCGAGTTTAATTCAGTCTCTTCGGCTGAAACTAAGCTTCCATCCTAGTTAAACAAAGATACTCCTATTTAGATGTGTGGAGCTTCAAAAAATGGGAGTTTAAAACAAGAAGAATGTATTCTAGAAAGGGATTGCACAGACGAAGCCTATGTACCTGAACCCTTTCTAGAGTATTTGTTTGAGCCATTCGAGTGGACTCAAATTTTAGCGACACTGGATGTATGTGTGAATACGTCTATGCCTACTCAATTTTGCACTTAGGATGGCTTCGACATCATTACCATCCAAATGATTTCAACCCTCAACATTGATGATGAGAATGGAGAACCCAAGGACTTGATGAAAGCTCAATAGGTCTTTTCAGACCTCTACTACGATCCAACAGATGAGTTAGATGAACACTCAGCTACCTCAGAAGATTCGGGGTCAGAAAAAGACATGTAAGAGCTAAGTTACTCTTGAAAGGAGGGGAGGAAATTTTTTTTGACTTTTCCAACCAAAAATTAAGAAGACAAAAATGGTATAGACGAAAAAGAGACACCAGAAACGTGAAAACACAACCTATGCCATCAGTCTGTAGTAGAACAAAATTCCTGATGCAGATAGATACAAATGATTATGTCAAGGACAAAATCACTGGCAGTATCCTTCAAACAAAAATCCAAAAATGTCTAAAACATTGAGAAAAAACAAGGAAGGATACTCAAGCAAACAAACAGGATAAGAAACAAATCATGACACGAGTTGAGTGAAAAAAGAAATATCAAGAGTTGAAAAAAGCTCTAAAGGAGATATATACAACCGAAATGGAAATCACGGAACAGGATGATAAGGATGTAATGAGTGTTCCATCACATTACAAAAAGTATACTCTCCAAGATCGAAAAATCATAGTCGAACAACCTGTTAGGGAACTACGAAAATAGGGTGAGTCCTATGAAGGGCCTGAAAACGTTAAAAAAATAGACCTGGCTGAACCAAGAAGAGAGCCTAGACCTGCTTACATTGCAAACGACCTAGCAGAGGAAGAAGAAGAGCTCTTTCTGAGCTTGCTAAAAGAATACCGAGATATCTTCGCTTGGTCTTACAAGGATCTCAAGGGTGTTGATCCAGAAATCTGTCAACATACCATACCCATGAGAGATGATGCGAAACCAAGTAGACATAGGCTATACACGTATAATGAAACATTTGCCAGGAAGATAAAAGAAGACATTGAAAAACTAAAGGAAGCCGAATTCATTTACGAAATTGAACACACAGATTGGGTGTCTCCAATTGTGGTAGTACCCAAGAAGAATGGAAAATTACGAGTGTGTGTTAATCTCAAAAAAGTGAATGCAGCTACCATTAGAGACAACTTTCCTCTTCCAATCACCGAGCATGTGTTGGAATGAGTTTCACGAAAAGAATCTTAGATGGATTTTCGGGATACAATCAACTTTTGGTTGACCCAAAAGATCGGCATAAAACTGCTTTTGCAACAGAATGGGGTATTTCTGCCTATCGGGTTATGCCGTTTGGGTTAACTAATGCTCCAGCCACATTTCAAAGGTTGATGAGCCATGCTTTTAAAGAATATCTTAGAAAATTCTTAGAAGTATATATGGATGATCTATGCGTACATTCATCAATCCCGGATGATCATTTTGAATACCTCAAAAAGGTATTTGAAAAATGTAGACTTTATAGGATTTTCTTAAATCTTGAAAAGTTTACATTCATGGGTAGACAAGAAAAAGTGCACATTCATGGGTAGACAAGGAAAAATTCTTGGACATATAGTGTCTAAAAATGACATAACTACTGATATTGGAAAATTCATGTCATTACTTTTGCCTAGACCAACAACAGTCAAGGGGGTACAAGCGTTCATGGGGCATTGTGGATATTACCGATGGTTCATCTACAAGTACGCTATAATTACAAAACCCATGTATAGCTTGATTACACACTTTGAGTGGAACGAGGCATGTGAATAATCCTTCATGAAGCTTAAGCAAGCTCACCTCAGCTCCAATATTGAAAGCACCAGATTGGAATAAGATATTCTACATACATGTAAATGCTTCCAATTTTGCTATCGGTTGTATACTAGCTCAACCAGGAGATGGGAAAATTGACTTTCCTATTTCTTATGCTAGCCGACAGTTGAACATGGCGGAAAAGAATGACACCACCACTGAAAGGGAAGGATTAGGAATGATCTATGCTATTAAAAGATATAGACATTACCTATTAGCCAACAAGTTTGTGTTCTTTGTAGACCACCAAGCTTTGTTGTACTTGGTCAACAAGCCATGCAACACAGGAAGAATAGTGAGATGGTTCATCATTCTTCTGGAATTTGATTTCATTGTGGTTGTAAAAAAGGGTACTACACATCAACGAGCATATCATTTGTCAAGGATTGTTTAAGGAGAATCACCTAAAGAGGTAGACGATGATCTACCAGATGCCTATTTGTTCTCCATGGAAATGATACCTCGATGATCAAAAAACATGGTATCATTGATGAGAATAGCTCAAGTGGATTCACAAATGTCACTTCCTATTACGATCGAATTAATCAAGCAATTGGCTATGTATCAATTACTAGCTGGTAGGCTATACAAAAGAAATCGAGATGGAATACTGCTCTTATGCATTAATCCTGAAGGAAAAAAACAGTACCTAAGTCAAACACATGTTACCATAGTAGGACTTCACTTTGTAGAAGACCAAACTGTGCAACGAATCTTGAGACTTGGAGTATTTTGGTCGACTATGAGGAGTGATGTTCGATCTTTTGTAAAGGACTGTCCTCAATGTAAAAAAAAAACGCCCATACCTCATGTAACACTATTTCAAATGTCACCTGCTCCTAAGTGGAGTAACTATCTATTTACTTACTTATCAAGCCGAACATTTCTCGAGAATATGAGTAAACAACGTCAAAGAGAAATTGAAACTGAAGCAAGAGACTATGCTCTTATTGGGAACCAATTGTATCGGAGAGGTAAAGATCAACATTTGCGTCTTTGTGCAAATGAAGACGAGTATATTTTGATTATAGAACAAGCACATGCTGGATTAGCTGGAGGTCACTTTTCTAGTGAGACCACCACAAGAGCAATCTTGATGGCAGGCATATGGTGGCCAACACTTTTTGCAGATGCCAATGAATATGTTCGAAGGTGTGATGCTTGTCAATGAGCAAAAATGCCAACATGTGTAGATAGCATGTCCTTAAGTCCAATGATGGGGGCTAGAGCTTTCGCAAAATGGGGTATAGATTTTGTTGAGCCAATAGAACCACCTGCTTATAGAACCCAAGATCAATATATCATTGTAGCTATGGACTATTTGACCACGTGGGCCAAGGCTAAAGAAACTCAAAAGAATGATGCCAGAACCACTGCCGCATTCTTATATGAGTATGTATTCACAAGATATGGATTGCCAATAGAAATTGTCAGTGATCGGGGAACTCATTTCCTCAATGAGGTAATCGAGTATTTGCTTAATGAGTTTATGGTCATCCATAACAAATCAGCTCCCTATCACCCACAAGCAAACGAACAAGCTGAGCATATGAACAAAATTTTTAGCTTGGTTCTGACTAAAGTGGTTAGTTCAGGAAGGACAAACTGGGAAATGAATCTCCATGCTGCTCTATGGGCTTATCGAGTTTCATTCAAAATAGCTTTAAGTGCTACACCCTTTAACCTTGTTTATGGTCTTGATGCCATACTGCCAATAGAATTTCTATTGCCGATATTAAGGGTAGCAAGGAATCTTGAGTGGACTAGACATGAATTGTCAGAAAGACTTGAAGATTTGGAAAAGCTAGATGAGCAAAGGCCAACTGCTATAGCTCACATCTATGCACAAAAGCGAAAAAAAAAAGTTTTTTGATTCCCACTTAATCACAAAAATCTTCAAGAAAGGAGACTTAGTTTTAGTCTATTCCCTTAAGCAACACATTCCCAAGTTTAAGAAAAAGGGAAATGAACCGTTTATCATTGAAGATGTATCTCCAAGTGGAGTAGTAAAGTTATCCACCCTAGATGGTGAACCAATGGACAATTGGATTAGTGGATGCCGTTTAAAGAAATACAATCTACCACTAACCAATGAATTGCTAGAACAAATGCATGCAGCCATGCAAAGGAGGATTAAATGATAGTGGTTACTGATGAAGCCCAAGAGGAAGCCCGGCTTCGGGTACTCAAACGGAAAGCCGCTCATCACAGGAATCAACAGATACCGATTCCCATCAACACTCTGGAAATAGATGACCGACAATGGGAATTACCTAAAGATGCAGTTTCAACATATGATGACTGGTTAGACGGAATGGACCTGCGCATCAAAGTACAACTCAAAAATCATAGCACTAATGCTTTGGTCGACACAGGAGCTAGAGTAAATGCAGTTAGTTATTCCACGTACAAGAAGGCAACAAGTCAAGCATTGACATCAGGAATATCGACAATCAAAGGATGCAACAAGAACCCAACCCCAACATTGGGAGTAGTCAACTTGAACGTGATAGTACATGGATGTTCATGTCCTCAATAGTTTGTATGCTTACAAGATGAACACATGAATGAGATGATGATTCTTGGAATTCCTTGGATGCGGACATACAAAGCAGTTCAGATTGGGATACAAATCAGCTCA
This sequence comes from Adiantum capillus-veneris, assembly GCF_014529385.1. Taxonomy (NCBI): domain Eukaryota; kingdom Viridiplantae; phylum Streptophyta; class Polypodiopsida; order Polypodiales; family Pteridaceae; genus Adiantum; species Adiantum capillus-veneris. Next base: position 147,805,473 of record NC_140935.1, read on the forward strand.
AGCTATCACCTACTAAAGGCAGGCAATTCATTGTTCCAATTGCACCAAGCAAGGAGGAATGGAAAGGAAGCAATCAGCAAAACAAACCACGAAGTAATCAATCTTCTCCATCCCCTCGACAAGAAAATGCTACAAGTAGCATGCAAGGAGTCATGCAAATTTGAGTACCAAAAGCACAGCTTCAGGATAAGCTGATTCAAATCTAGGTTCCCAAAACATCACCATCAAAACAACAGAAGGTTCCAAGGGTAAAACACAGAGATGAGCATCTCCGAGCAAGGAACCTAACTTGAAATGGATTTGAAAGAAAAAGGAGCACTTATCTTCTCCACAAACGGTAGAACCAATCAAGCAATGACGAGTTAAGTCTCAAAAGACTCCACCACACCATACAAGACGAAGCAAACCAAGCTACCAATGGCGTAAAAAAGCTCGACAACAATCAAAAGTGCTACCAACAGCTCAAGAAATCAGCGTGCTGAAGCATCCTGATGGTACAATCAAACAGAGAGTACACAAGCTACAAGATTTGCTCTTTGGAAGACAACATCAGAAAGCCTCGACATCAGAAACCCTTGAGTTAATTACTCAAGACCCACCTCTTGCACAACATATTGGTTTGAACTGCATTGATCTTCAAAGCATTGTAGAGCCAACCACGGCTATGCATAGACATGATTGTTCAATCCATGCACACAGTCGTCCCGGAGTATGCCGTCTAGAAGCGGTGGAAGGGCACTAAGTAATTAAGGGCAATGTTTGAAGAGGGAGGCAAAAGTTTGATGTTAATGTGTGATTTTTTGCAAAATTACCTAATAATGTCCTTGTAATTCATCATCAAGGGAAAATTCATGGATAATATCTTCCCGAAGAGTGTAAATAATGTATATACCATCACAAAATCATCAAAAAATAGTATTTTTTAATTATTTTTCATCAATTTTCTCGATATTGAGACTTAAAAATAGAGAAATCCAACAGAAAACAATAAAGCTATGCTTTTCAATGGATTTTCTTAATTATTGGATTTTCACTTTACGTTTTTAGAGCATTTTGTTATTTTCTTTGATTTTTTTCAATAAACAGGTCAAAAATTAATAATAAATAACAAAGATACTCAAATGGAAAAATAGAAGACACGAAGATGATCAGAAAGACAAAGCAAACAAGAACAAAATTTTCAATGAAATCAGAAGATGGAAGCAGGAAGCCTAAATTAGGCAGCCAGACCTACTTTTGTAAAATTCTTGCAGAATGAGCTCCAGGAATCCGATCAAGGAAATTTTTGAGTCTAACTTAGATTTCATGGCCTAGTAGGACTAATGAGGGAATCTGGGGAAAATTGGTTCGGGAAGTCTTTGCAAGACAATTTTGGGGTTATGGACCACATGTCTTGATTCAAATCACCTCATATCTCATACACAGAGTCTATACAATGCCTAGAACCAATTTGTACCAAAAAATATTCATTTTGGTAGAAATGTTAAAAATCGTGATTATTTACTTTCTAACCAAAATGGAAGAATTTTGATATTTTGCCATCATACATCCAAAGTACATGATGTGTTAAGCCCACTAGCCAAGTTTGAACCAATTTGGAGCTCAAAATCTCAAATTTCCATTATATCTACTGTTTCAGAGACCTAAAGCCAAAATCCGGTACCATTTTCACCCTATGCATCCAAATGAGCCCATATTTCACTTAGAGTATGTATTTGGTATATACTTCAAGCCTGTGATGCCAAGTTTGCAAAATGATGAAAAAAAATACTCAGCTGTAAATAATCACAATTATTTACTTTGATTGCAAAATTTTGTTTGGACTTTACAATTTTGTTCCTTGCATGTTTTTATACATCTATGCTTGTTCAAAAATTGATTTGAAGCAAATTGGACCAAAATTGTCAGCATTTTAAACTAAAGGAAATTTCAGAGAAAAATCTATCAAATCTGCTAACTTTGACACTCCATTCACTGCACAGGAGCCATGCAAGCAGCAGAGAGGGCCAAGAATAAGCTCAACCAGAAAGAAAAGTTGCAAGAGCTACCTGGATCCAGATTCAGTCAAAGCCGCCAAGGCAGCCTATCTTTCAAAAGAACAGCTCGAAGAGTATCAAACCACAATGTTCACGGCAGATTCAAGAGTGAGGAGGGACATCAGGTAGAGTTGCAACTCCAACCAAAATAAGTGTATGATGTCGCCGCGAAGCCTGAGACCAAAGAAGACAACCGCAAGTTAGGACTCATAGATTTCTATGAACAGGAGCCGTGCGGTGTGGATTTCCAAAAAGCTTACGAGGTTTTATCCACGATCAAAGAAGATGGAACTGCCCAGATTTCTGACCCTCAGGGGAATAAAGTTGAAGTGGTGATAACCAAGGAAATAGTGGCAGAAGCACTCAAACTACCCACAGAAGGAATGACGATGAGGGCAAGGGACAGGAAAACGGCAGGTACTTTCACCAAAGAAACCGTCGTAGCCACCTTTGTAGACCTAATTCACAAACAGGTTGAAGAGCCAGCTAGGTTATACCACTAGCATTTCCACTTCCTGGCTAAGAGGCCACCAAGGTTTACCACGCCAAATCATGCGGTTGCCACCGCCTTCACGCAAGTCCTCAAGTCAACAACCAGGCAACCGCTGGACCACGCACAATATGTCTTGACCACTCTGAAAAGATCAAAGAAAGAAGGAAAGATTACTTACTTGGGTGCACCAGAGGTATTGAAAAGAATTGCATACCATGCCATCGGCATGGCCAAACCTACCACCTGCCCCATACCAAAACACTTGGATACTGTCAGCTCAACCATCTCCTCGAGCTACAAGATCAACCAAGAGATCCTACAAATATGATGAATAATTGACTAAAAGCTCGCCGGAAAGGCACAATAGTGAAAGCTCAGATAATGAAGAAAAGAGAGCACGAAGAGAGGAAATGAAGAGAAAAGCCGCGGCAGCACACTAAGAAGAGCCCGTGCAAAAGCAAGTCCGGTTTGAAAGAGAGAAACATGCATACCAACGCAGCCGACAAGAACAAGGAAAGGACCCAAAAAAATGGGTGTGTAGTGGATTTAAAGGACCAAGGACCAAGCATCACACCAGGAAAGAGGTTGAACAACCCACTGAAGTAGTGGAACGTATGTACCAAGAAGCAGAAGCTTTAAAGCTAAAGGAAGCCAAAGAAGCGGCAAGGAAAGCAAAAGAGGTAGAAGAACATCAAAAGCATGTAGAGGAGACCACTGCACAAGGAGAAGCATAATATACCCAAGGTGATGTGTCTCCCCGCATCTCTTCTCCTGTCTCTGAACACCAAGATCAACCAATGCTGAGACCACCACCATCACCGGCAGTTAAAGACGCCACAAATGAGCCAACGAAAGAAGCAGAGCTTGAGCAAGAGAAAGCAACTGAAGCTACACAAGACCTAAACATGAAAAGGCAGATGAATCTGCACAAGAATCTGAACAACAAGAAGCAGCGGAAACAACACAACAAGCAGATGTCTCTAATCAAGAGAAGAAAACAGAGAAAGAGCCAGAAACCGTAAAGGCAACAAGTCCTCCAAACAGAAGAGGACAAAACACAGTTTGAGCAGCCAAAGGAGCAAAAGGGAGAGGAACCACCCTCTACCATAGCACAACAAGAAAAGGTAGAGGAACCACCCTCTACCGCAGCACAGCAAGAGAAGGCCGAGGCACCACCCTCTACCTCCACGAAAAAAGAATAGCTACGGCTACAAGAACAACATCAACCAGCCGTCCTGACAAAACCAAAAGACACACAAGAGGCTGCAGAAACATCAACTCAGTTGGCAAACATGAAGACTGGAAATCGAATGACGAAGTCATCCTGTAGGTTAATGAATATGCTAAGCAAATGCAAGAGATGACTGAAAGACTTCACTCAGCAGCACTTGGCCGTAGCACAAGGGCCAAAGAGTTAGAGATGGTGATCGACGCACTCCAAGGAGAGTTAGACGATAGGCTTAATGTCATCACTGATCTTCAGAGGCAAGTGCAGGAGCTGAGAGTAGAAGCTGATCAACGTCAGCTCGCTAGAGATAAGCAACAAAAAGAAATGGAAGAGCTGGGTGAGCTGCTTACCAAACTGTCAGATGGATGCAAAGCCAAGGATGATCAGCTGACCGAAGTAACAAATGAGCTTCTAACTACCACTCTCTCAGCTCAAAAAAGCCAGGTACAGTTAGATGTAGCTAATGCCTCTCTACAATACTCAGAACAAAGAATCAATGATCAGGCGATATTCTTGTGGCAAATCCGAGAAAATCCAGCCATCTCCTCGATCAAGGGAACATATGAGGTCTACAAGACGCTAGAAAAGAAAAATAAAGACCTCGAGCTGGAGCTGAAGTTAGAGCAATCTCAGCGTAGAGACCTGGCCTTGATGCGGGTCCAAGAGAAGACGAGCTACTAAAGGAGATATCTGAACTGAAACGAGTCAACCAGCTACTGAGGAGGAGCAGGTCGGAAACGCAAGAAGAGACAGGCACTTCAGAGAAGCCTCAAATAGAAATACCCTCAGTATATTTGTTGAAAGGGAGACACAGTTCACAGTAGAGTTGAGTGGCAAGGAAGATTTTCAAGTACATTACAGAAGAAGACACAGTGTCCATGGTCCAGCTCTCAAAGGCTGAAGAAGATGCACTAAAAGAAAAGATTACACAAGAGGTAGATGAGCAGTGGAAGGCAACGATGGATTGGGAGATGAGAGTTCTTGACTCCTCAACGTTACACAACTCACTCCCAATCAAATAAATGCGCAATGGCACCAACAGTCCATGCCCTACCCCCTGATAAAAGTTAAGTTACTACAGATAAAAGAAAGGCTTTACGCAGACATGCAAGTCGAGGGAGCAGATAAAGACCACCTGTTGGGGTATAAAGCCCAATGTGGTTGCCCAGGTAAGTGGGCGGGCCGCCAAGTATGTACACATATTCTTTTGTAAAAACCTAATAAGAACTCACTATGCTCTACACATTACAGTAGAGCGAGTTCACCATATCGTCGTGCTCTTCTTCTCGCACTCTCTCTCGCGTCGCACTTCCGCTCGTACTCCTTCAACTGGTATCAGAGCTCAGATCGAGGCTCGGGGCAGCACTACAGAAGGCTAGAGTCACCAGCTCAGATTGGAGTGAAATTCGACAGGCGAAGACACGGCCCCAAATCTTGTGGGCAAGCCCAAAGGGCTTGGTGTTCTCAGAATTTCATTCTGAGGTCATCTCGGCCACCGTTCGGCTTCGACAAAGGTTTGCGCAGGCCATTTTCGACTACGTGGTCTCAGCGGGTGCAGATCCGACTCTGCAAATTTGGGGTTTTTCGGCCTACGACTGCAGGTGCGGAGGATATCGACACTCCCAGAGTGTTGATTTGTGGCTGTCTACACATCGAAGGACGGCTCACAGTTCTTGGAGGCGTGTCACATACGACACAGGCGCATCTACACACAGACTGTAGGCGACATCCACTAGTTCATCAGGTAGCTTGTGTTTGCTGCTTGATATTCCAGATTTCATCCTGACAGTGCAGGTACTTCCACATGGGATGTATTGTCAGAGATGATGTATGTCTGTTGAGGGTTTGCTGGCTGTGAGTTACACAGCAAACAACCGCCGCAGCGGTTACAACATACAGTGGGAAATTTGTGGATGTATGACTTTGTGGGAAGTCTATTGACTGTTAGATTTACTGCAGCCTTTGTTGAGGGTCGAGTGAGGTTTTATTGAGCTGGGGGATTCTCGAATGTTGAGATCCTTTCGATGATACAGGTCTTGGAGCGATCCCTCGAGCACCCTTAGATAGGCAGCTAGGATGTATTGACTGTGAGTTAGACAGTTGGGATTGCATCTTTGCTTTACTGCCGTTGAGGCATTGTCGCAGTCTATGCTTACAGGACAATGACAGGACAGTGAGAGACAGTACGGGTGCAGGACAGGTTTACCCGCAGCTTACAGTGTCAGAGAGACATTGTTTTTTGAGCTGATTTTGGTCTATTTTTAGTACACCAGAGCCATTTTACAAAGGAGACTCTGCCAAAATTTCTGCAGAATCTGAAACTTTCTTGGTTCATTTGAAAGGTTGATATTGGTTTAGAGGTCAGTTTACAGGGGAAACTCTGCCGAATTTTTCCCAGAAAAGTAAACTACTGTGAAGCATAGCTATGGCTGGATCACAGGACATTGCTCTTTACAATATCAAGAAGCTGGATGGAACCAATTTCCCATTGTGGAAGAAGCAGATTTGGCACGTGTTGGTACAAAAGAAGCAGATAAAACCTATAAAGCTCAAGGGGATAAAACCAGAAGATATGGACGAAGATGAATGGAGCGAAATGGATGAATTGGCACTTTCTACCATTATGCTGACTTTGGCAGAAAGCGTTTACTTCAATGTAGCAGACGAGATGTCGGCTTATCAAGCATGGTTAAAGCTGAGTGATCTTTATGAGAAGCAGAGTGCAGCTTCATAGGTATACTGGCTTAAGAAGCTTGTTGACTTGACGATGAAAGAAGGGACACCTATGTCCAATCATCTGAATGAATTCAACACAATCTATAGTCAGTTGTCAGCTCAAGGTGTCAAGTTTGATGAACCTGTTAGAGCTATGTTCCTGTTGATCACATTGCCGGAAAGTTGGGACACTTTTCGCACAGCTTTGAGTAATTCTGCACCTCCAGATGGTTTGAACATAGCAGGTGTAGAAGGAAGTCTGCTTACTGAAGAAACCAATAGAAAGACAATGGACAAAGGCAAAGGAACAGCCTTAGTTGTCAGGGGAAGGACCAAAGAAAAGTACAAAGGTGGAAAGAGGAATCAGTCTCGTAGCAAGTCCCGTAGTGCTAAAGGCAAGAGTGACATAGAATGCTATCATTGTGGCAAGAAGGGTCACATGAAAAGAGACTGCAGAGAATGGAAAGCAGAAAAAGGCAAAGAGAAAGCTGAAGACCATGGTGAGAAGAACAAGTCCTCAGTGAAGATTCAAGAAATAAATGTGACAAACACTGTTGGAGAGGATGACAGTCTAGTGTCAGGAGACATCTACTTCTTGAAGAATACAATGGCATCAGCTCTTCTTACAACATCTAATGGAAATGCACTGAGTGACTGGATTATAGACTCAGGGGCATCACTTCATGTGTCTCCAAACAAGGAGTGGTTTACTTCTTATGTGACCACTAAAGATCATGTTCGGCTAGGCAATGGGAAGACATGTGAGATCTTAGGTGTTGGAGATGTTCAATTGAAGTTTAAGAATGGCTCTTCTTTCACGCTGAAGAATGTGAAACATGTTCCCACAATTACAAAGAGCTTGATCAGCACAGGTTTACTTGATGATGCTGGCTACGTCACCATTTTTGGACAGAACATGTGGAAGATATCCAAGGGTTCTATGATAGTAGCACATGGAGTAAATTCTGGAGGACTTTACATGATTTATGTATCAAATGTCTCTAAAAATGTAATCAATGTAACCGAGCAGCCGAACGTTTCTTTGTGGCATAGCCGGTTAGGACACATGTCCAAGAAGGGAATGGAAATCTTGTCTCGTTCTGGTTATTTGCCTGGCTTTTCATTTAATGATTTTGAATTTTGTGAACATTGTCTGTATGGTAAGCAAACACAACAGCCACATAAGCATAGAAGAAGTAGAAGAGATACACAGTTGGCACTTGTTCATAGTGATTTGTTTGGACCTATGCCTAACCTATCTCTAGGGGGAGCTTCTTACTTTATGACATTTATAGATGATTACTCGAGGAAAGTATGTGTTTACTTTCTCAAGCACAAGGATGAAGCGTTTAGTGTTTTCAAAACGTTTGTGACACTTGTGGAGAATCAGAGTGGGAAGAAGCTTAAATGCTTACTCACTGACAATGGTGGAGAGTATGTTTCAAAGGCCTTTCAGGACTTTTGTGAGTCAAAAGGTATAAAACGTGAACTTACTGCTCCTTACAATCCTCCTCAAAATGGTGTTGCTGAGAGGATGAATAGGACTATACAAGAGAAGGTCAGAAGTATGTTGTCTAATGCACAACTGCCAAATGGGTTTTGGGCTGAAGCTGTATCAACAGCTATTCATCTTGTAAATAGATCTCCTAGCAAGGTTTTGCAGAAGGATTCAGTGCCAGAGATGGTATGGTCAGGCAAAATACCCTCATACAAACATCTCAGAGTCTTTGGCTGTGAGTCATATACTCACGTTCCAAAGGAATTTAGGAACAAACTTGAGCCAAAGAGTAGAAAGTGCATCTTTCTAGGCTATGGTAATTCTTGTGAGATGGGGTACAGACTTTGGGATCCCGAATCCAGAAAGGTTGTCCGCAGCAATGATGTTCAATTTAATGAATCCAAATATCATTCTAAACCAGAGAGGGTTGAGGAGATTAGAAGAGTTGTCTTCCAAGAAGATGGACCTGCACGTGCAAGACAAAATGTCAGGACTCAAGAGGAGCAAGGACAGGATAGAGTGGAACCACAGTTTGTGGCTGAGCCTGAGCCACCTATTGTGCGTAGATCTGGGCATGTCACGCGACCTCCTGATAGGTTTGTTCCATCTATGAATTATGTCATGTTGACTGATTGCAATGAGCCTTAATGTTACAAGGAAGCAGTGCAAATGAAGGACTCCGGGAATTGGCAATTGGCCATGCAGTCAGAGATGACAGCTCTGCATAAAAACCAGACATGGAAGCTAGTTAAATTACCACGGGGCAAAAAGGCTCTACGTTGTAAATGGGTTTACAGGTATAAGATCAACGCTCATGATAGTCAACCAAAGTACAAAGCAAGGCTTGTTGCCAAGGGCTTTAAGCAAGAACAAGGCATTGACTTTGATGAAGTCTTCTCTCCGGTGGTCAAGATGACTACATTGAGATGCTTTCTTGCATTGGTTGCCATATTAGATTTGGTGTTGCACCAAATGGATGTCAAGACAGCGTTCTTGCATGGTGATTTAGATGTGGAAATTTACATGCAGTAGCCAGAAGGGTTTGTTGAGAAAGGCAAGGAAGATTAAGTATGCCAGTTGTTAAAGAGTCTTTATGGCTTAAAACAATCACCGAGGGCATGGTACCATAAATTCCACAAGTTTATGCTTTCTCAAGGCTACAAACGTAGTGAGTTCGATCACTGTCTATATACAAAGAAGGCTAAGGATGGTAGTTGGTTGATCCTTATTTTGTATGTGGATGACATGTTGATTGCTGGCAAGCACTTGGAAGAAATTTCAGCTTTGAAGTCAAAGATGGCAAAATCGTTTGACATGAAAGACATGGGTGAGGCAAGTCATATACTTGGTATGCGCATTGAGAGGGACAGATCAAAGAAGTTGATTTGGTTATCTCAAACAGAGTATATTGACAAGGTTTTGCAACGTTTCAATATGGAGAAGGGAAAGGCATTGAGTGTTCCATTGCCACCATATGTGAAACTTAGCAAACAAGATTGTCCTGTGTCTAAGGAAGAATAGGCTGAAATGGATAAGATTCCATATGCATCTGCAGTGGGTAGTTTGATGTATGCAACGATTGCTACTCGCCTAGACATTGCATTTGCAATGGGAGTAGTAAGTCGATACATGTCAAACCCAGGCAAGAAACATTGGGAGGTAGTGAAAGGAATATTGAGATACCTGAAAGCTACAAAGAGTATGCGTATATGCTATGGGAGTCAGGAGCTAAGTGTAAAGGGTTTTACAGAATCAGATTATGCAGGTGACTTAGACAACCGAAGGTCTACGTCAGGGTATGTCTTTACATTGGCTGGTGGAGCAGTATCATGGAGTTCTAGATTACAAGATTGTGTTACTCAGTCTACTACAGAGGCTGAATATGTTGCAGCATCAGAGGCATGCAAAGAATCAATTTGGCTTAATCGACTAGTAACAGATTTGGGAATCAAAGAAGAGATGCCTGTGTTATATTGTGATAGTCAAAGTGCTATACAATTGGCTCGCAATCCAGTTTATCACTCAAAGACAAAGCATGTGGATGTGAAGTATCATTTCATTAGGGAAATGCTCGAGGATAAGCAACTTCAGATTGTCAAAGTTCACACCACAGAAAGTCCTGCTGATCTACTTACAAAAGGACTTCCCTCAGAGAGCTTTGCGCATTTTCGCAAGCAGTTAGGTGTAGGGTAGTACATCACTTGTATATTAGCTTGTATAGTAGCTTCTCTCACACTTAAAGTACCACATTGGACTTTAAGTGGGAGGTTGTTGGGGTATAAAGCCCAATGTGGTCGCCCAGGCAAGTGGGCGGGCCGCCAGGTATGTACACATATTCTTTTGTAAAAAGCTAATAAGAACTCACTATGATCTACACATTACAGTAGAGCGAGTTCACCATATCATCGTGCTCTTCTTCTCGCACTCTCTCTCGCACCGCACTTCCACTCGTACTCCTTCACCACCCGAAGTGGAGGTTGAGCTGGCTGAACAAAAATCCAAGATACTTGATTCTATTCACGATAGCACCTGTGGCCCGTAAAAAAGATCCGACTTTCTGTCCTGTACCAAGAGTAAGGACCTGGATAGCACATGAGGCACTACTCAAGAAGCGGCCAACTTGGCTAAACTACTCCAGATTGCCTACTCTAGAAAAGGGACCAACGACTAAAGAATACATGGTGAGAACTCTAAAGGGTGCCATGTCATTCTTTAAAAGTATCCCAGATTTCTCATGTTCTATACTGTATAAGATCTGTCGAATGCTGCTCACATGCATCAAAGTGTTCAATGAGTGTTGGGGGTTTCGTTGTTGCAATAGCTCCAATGACCAACAAAATTGTCAATACGGAGGGATGAGCTACCCGGCTAGGGCATGGAAACACTCACACGGTTAGTGAGCTAATCATGGCAACACAAATGGTTAACTCTACAAGGTGAGCTTCTCGGCCTATGGAGGAGCTAAGCCACAATGAAGGGCAATCTCCATATCCACTTCTCTTCACCTCCAATCAACCCAATCACACACACTACGATTGCAAGATGCACACAACACTAATCCTGTCATGCAACACACTAATCACAAGCACACACACATAGATCTATCGAGCACCACACTCCAATCAAACCTACATGCACACACAAGCAAAAGAGGGTAATCACACAAGATTAGAGAGGGATTAACCACTAATTAGTGTAGATCTAGCTAATCTAAGCATCATAGGCAATCATAAGAAGTATGAGAGAGGCATAGTGAAAGAGAATGAATCATTGATTAGGGTTAATCAAGTCCCATGAGCAAGGAGAAGCTCAAGGACTCCATAGCCACACACCTCAAGAGCTCTCACCAAAGAGTGCTCTCAACAAATAAGCTTGAGAACCCTAATTTATTTTACACATTGCCTTATGTACCTAGGGTAAAATATGCAATGTCCGGGCACCCAAGGCCTTTAGAGCTCCACCGCTTACTAAATCTGCTACCTAGGCACAATAACCGACCTATTCTTTACAGCTTGGAACTCCCATTGAGCCCATAACAAATTAGAAATATTACAATGGCTTGAAATAAATCGGGAATTTACAATACGTGACCATTTTGGGAAAATGTGAAAAATGTGTAACTCCAATCTTCACTGCTTCTTCTTGTTGATCTTCGATGTGCATACGTATGTCTTTGGTGTTTAGCAGCTTCTGTTAACTGACGTTGACTGGGTTAACATTGCTACGCTATATAAGATCTGCTGAATGCTTCTCACATGCATCAAAGTGTTTAATGAGCCAGAGCAAGTAGGTGCCCCTTGGATGTCATTCCTCGAGGGTAACAAAGGTTTGTGCTATGATCTCGGTGGCCAACCTTCCGAAGAAGTCCTCTATGGATTCTACACTAGATGCATGTTTCTACCTTCACACAATATGTCCGGTGTTTGAGGAAGCATTCTAAATGGGATTCTTCACTTGGTGAACGAAGATATTTGTGCCAGTGATCAGTAACCTCATATCAAGGTTTGTAGGCTACTTAGCAGTGGAGCTAAAGAACAAAGTCACTATGCAGTTCTTGCAAGTGCATGATAAAGAAAGATACCAAAAGACACTGAGAATGCACTTAAAGACTGCCTCGCCAACCGCCAGTCGGAAGACTACTTCAACACATAAAGCTGTGTCAGGCGAGGAGGGGAGGAATGTTAGCAGCAAGCTAACACGGTTACCATTTTTCAGAGTTCTTATTGTAAAACACTTATTATTTTGATAATCAAGAATATTGTAACTCCTATTTTCTCGGATAAACTCTGTAATTAATGAGCCGGGGTTACAAGCTTCTAGATTGTATCAACCTGTCATAACCCATCTTTGGTAAAACTCTAGATTATTAGTTTTGACCACCAAAAACCTTGGCTAAGGTATAAACGCCAATTTTTGTAAGTTATTATTAAGTTTTTGGATAATGAAATACATAGCGTGAGCTAACGATGCTCACTCCTTTCCTTCTCGCGCTTCCTACTCCCTCCCCAGTTTTCACATTGCAGTCGTGTTTGTTGCATTGCAACCGCAGGTAAGAGCTCTACGCATTGACGTAAACACTTCATAATATTTCGTAGCTTTTGGCATCGCCAACTTGTGGTCTAATTTCATCATAACTAGGAATTTACAATTTCAAATAAAAAATTAAGCATAGGTGCGGTATTGGGGCATCATTGCTAAGCATTTAGATGCATTCTAGGTCGAAAATGACTAGGTCAAAAATACAGTGCTGTTAATAATCGCGATTTTGGAACATGACCTAAAGTGGAGTTTGAGATCATAAGCATGTGTGCTTAGGTCTTATAAACATGTCCTAGAAGTTTCATTACGTTTGGATGTCATTTAATGCTGTAACGTATGTGATTTGTCTGCCGATGAGCAATTGGCTTTTGGTGATTTCAGTCACTTGAGTGTAGCTTGAGTTAGATGCGAGTTGTTAGTTGTTTTCCAAAATATTGACACCCTCTTGTAGCCTCTATGCACTAGTTGAGTCAGCTTCATCTCATGGATTGACAATTTAATCGTGGTTCTTGTTAATATTGCAATAAGATAGGATGGTGAGGTTAGACATGCGTCCCACACTCAAAAAGGGACCAAAATTCTATATAGGGGAAGGATGGGTGTACCTAAAGGCAAAGCCTTAACGTAAAAATGGGGGGCAAGGCCCTATAGGGGAAGGATGGGTGGAGATGACCATGCAGTAGTTCCCCTGTCCTTTCACTCAGATACTTGAAGGGTACAATGAGCAAATGTTTATACTTTGGCAATAGCGATGCATCTATTGTTGGTTACATGGATGCAAATTATGCAGGTTGTAAAGACAATAGGAGATCTATGACTAGATACATTTTTATATTTGCAAGAGAACCCATTACTTGCAGATAATCCCTCCAAGATTATATGACTTCTTCCACTACAAAGACTGAGTATGTTGCAGCGTCAGATGCCAACAAGGAAGCTATATGGTTCGCATGTTTAGTGGGAGATTTTGCATTGTGATGGTTAAAGTACCATTGCCTTGGCAAGAAATCCCATGTCTCACTCCAAGTTGAAACACATTTTGTGGTGAGGTATCATCTCATTTGGAAAGCGTTGAAGAGTGCATGTGCGTGGATGCAGGTGTGTGCGGTGCAGATGCGGTGCAGTGTACATGCGAGAAGGGGAGGGGAGAGAGTAGAGAGTGTGTGGGTGGAGTAGGTCTCAAATGAGCTACTCTTTACTCTTGGCATATGTACAAGAATAAGGTGAGGGTCAATGGGCGGGCGCCCATAACCTAGGAGGCTGAGCAAGGCACAATGCCTTTATCCCAACAATCACCCACTTAAAGGCAAATGTGTCGATAAGTGGGTCATACTATCTAAACTACTAGTATGTACAAGAAAATAGGTGAGAGGCTCTCTCAACCCATGCCCACTGGCTCGCCAATCAATCTACATGCAACCGTATTGGCTCTAGTGATAGGCGAGCGTGCGTATCCACATTAGAGTTTGCATGTAAATCCCACAGACTACTCTGTATGGTTTGCAAAACTCCACTATGCATCATGCTAATGTCAATCACCATACTGACAATCCTTGCTACAAATGATCCCACTGCAGTTGCTAGGTCGGGCCTCGACACTAGTAGGTTGTACATAAGACGCCCTAACACTGACAAAATATGTGCAAATCTAGCTGTACTTGCCACCCTTGTGCTACTTGCAATCACTACATCATCAGAACTACCCATCACATATGGATGTGTCAATGTTGACACTAGGATGGCTATGTCCCTCTCACCCATAGGCAAAACTGTGCGTCCTAGCACCAACTCATCGGCCTCTAACATGAGCATATCAAAGAACTCCATGTCTGTCATCTCTACCTGTGTCTCTAGGGAGCATACCCGCTCTACCTTTGCTTGCACAGACTCTAACAACACCTATTGTGTCTCACTAGAGCACTGCCGCTCTATCTCTGTCTCTACAGAGTCTACTCGCATTTCCTACACAACTAAATGCTCTGTCTCATTAGCATCGTGGAGTTCACCCACAAAGGAGACATGTCTCGTCTCTCGCTTAAAGCATGCCAATAACAAAACCGAGACTATACTGTATTGGACCTCAGACACATGCATAGGATATACCAAGCCATTGTGGGCTCCTATGGCAATCATTAATGAGCCACAATGAATCTATAAAGACTGCTCTCTAAACAGTGTATGACACCCAAAATCTGCTAACTGTCTTGAGATCAAACTCTGTCTCAGCTGATGAACATAGCACACATGTCGTAGCATATATGATGCACCACTAGGCAATGACAAGCAAACATCTCGTGCATCCTCTATGTCAAACACTGAACCATCGGCCAAGTGCACACAACCAAAGCTCCCACTAGAGAAGATGTTAAACTAGTCACGATGTGGTGTGATGTGGAAGACTGCATCCTCATCTAGCAACCAACGTGGAGAAGTGTCACCTCTCAAAGACATGCAATCAGGAGGAATGCTAAAGGCAAACGTGACATCACTGTCACTGACATCTGAAGCCATCGATCTAGCATGTGTGAAAACCTCATGTGCACCACACACACATCTCTGCTGCTATCTCATACGTCTGAAACAACGGTGCCTAATGTGCCCTGTGTGACCACAATGCCAACATAGCATGTATTGACAACTGCGAGACCGCCGTCTCTCATGAGTCATTCCTATAGACTCTAAACTGTTACACATGTCTGCAATCATAAGTGAATGGCAAAGAAACCAAACTATGGCGAGAAAACCTGGAAGAAATCTGGAAGAGTCTCCCCTGTAAACTGAGCAAAAACTCAAGTATAATCTCTACCATAAACCATGCCAAACTGGCAACAAAGTGAGAGGTAACTCGACCACTACACAATCATGAAACCATCATCAAACGAATCAAACCCAATGCTTATATATGCACAAAATAACTCCACAATCTACAAATTGCAAGCATTTAATGGGGACAAATAGCTCCACTAGACGTAAAGCGCATAACCATATACACAAGTAGAGATCAAACTAACTCAAAATGCATCCCACAAGAGAAACTGCCTGCAAAAGTCTGCAAAAAACATGTAACTGCCTGTCTGTAGCCACACAAGCATATGCAATCCTCACTCCTGCGAGAAACCTGTAATTGTCTGTCTCTATCTACACAAGCATATGCAATCCAAAACCTGTAACTGTCTGTCTGTAGCCACACAAGCATATGCAATCCTCACTGAATCTCTTGGACACTAAAATTGTGTCCAAGCTAAACCTGTCAAAATGAGAGTGAAGACTCAATTACTATCAAAGTGGGAGTCAAATTTGACCACTAAACCATCAGAGTATAACTGCAATACGTGAAAAACATGGCGAGAATCTGGAAAAAATATGACAAAGTTTTTTCCAAAATTTGAGTAAAAACTCAAAAAATCTCACCAGTACCACATAAAGCATAGACACTCAGTGTCTCAGTAAACAGATCCACAAATGTATACATAAAATGCCAAAACTTGGAAAACAAGCTCACCCCTGAACGAGCGGCTCTATGGACCTGTACTTGTCCAAAAATGTTATAAACCTGTGAACTTGCTACCTGCGAGCTATAGCTAGCTCAAATTGTATCCCAAATGCATGCATAGCATGAAATTGCACAAAACCGTGCTAGAAACAGCTCTTTGAAGTGCCCCACACAATCATACATACTCTGCAATGCAAGAAAAGTGTAAACTACGAGCAAAACGTCTAGAATCTGACACACTACCTCATTGGTCTGAAAACACATCGATCGAAAACAAAACACAAAGCACAACCAACTGCCAATGGTCGAAATTGCTGTTCGCTCGCGAGAAAATCGCTTTAGTATGGTCCATCGGAGCCGCTATGCGTCGGTGTATGCCGCCAAAGCTGGAAATTGGGAAATTGTCGAAGTCAAAATGATCGAATCGAACTCGGAATGTCGGGGGATGTCTATCGAGGCAAATCTGCTTCGGAATGGGCGCTTGGGAGGGTATCAGGCCGCTCTCTCTCACTCTCGCTATGTCGAAGACGAGAGAAACTAGTTGATGCCGCCTTCCACCGTCGGACGGAAGCGATCACCAAAATCGTAGCCGCCAAAATCGATGTCGAAACCAATGGCAAGCCGTTAATGCGAAGTCGTAGAGAAAAAGCACCGAGAGCCGAGTCGATGCTAAGCCATCTATGTAGGGTTCACCAGAGCGGGGAGCCTAACGCCGATGTCAATGGTCGTGAACCGGAGAGATGCCGAATCTCTCTCTCTCTTTACCACTCCGGGCTCAATAATATTGGGTGATGCCTGAGCTTACTCGCCCTTGTGCTAGCCAAAACTAGCACCGCTGTCTTGCTCTCTCTTGTGTACACACACCCAAGAGAGTACACTCTCTCTCTCTCTCTCTCTCTCTCTCTCTCTCTCTCTCTCTCTCTCTCGCGTTCCAAAAAAACCCTTCGCTTGAGGTCGGATGTGTGAACGCACTCCAAGGGAGAAAATTAAAGAAAAATTCAGTTTTTTCCCTTTCGTGCTGGCTCTCTATCGATTACAGAGTGTGTATGTGTATCACACACAGTCTCATTTCCTCCCCTGTGCTTGCTTTCGATTGCACGAGCTACCTGATTTGTAAGCTTTAATTCTCCTGCTCGTTACAACAAAATGGCACAAGCATACACCCCTTGCCTGTTCGATTCTCCAAGCCTGCACACTGTGCTTGATTCGGATCTGGCTCAACTTTCCTCATAAGTCGCAGCCCCGTTTTCACTTGCAATGTGTGCGCGCAACCCCACACAATCAGGATCATGATTTGCTGCCAGTGCTTCTTAACCATGCCAAAACTACCCGAATTGGACCAGCTCATGCTGCCCAATTTCTAGGGCTGCCTTAGTTTGCTTTAGCACAATTTGGCCCTTTTGCAATCGATTAGCTCAATGCTATTGCTTTGTTTGTTGGACCTTGCTCGGTTTTCCTTCAAGCTTGAGTTCAAGCTCGAGATGCTCTCCAAGCTCTGCAGATCCTTTTTCCTGCAGGGATGCCCTTTGCTCCCAAAGATTCCTCAAAGCCCCAAGAGGGCTTGCGCACGTCGGGGATTCGAGATCCATCGGATCTACTCCGATCCGGATTCCCCGTGCAAGATCAACCGCCGCTACTCTGTGCTACGTTGCCAAGCTCAAGATCAAGCTCCATCGCTTTTGTGTCTCTCCGCCGGGAAGCCGTCGTGTGCATGTCAATCATCACAAAGCTCTGATACCAGTTGAAGAGTGCGTGCGCACGATGCGAATGTGGTGCGGTGTGCGTGCGAGAAGGGGAGAGGGAGAGAGAGAGTAGAGAGTGTGTGGGTGGAGTAGGGCTCAAATGAGCTACTCCTTATTCTTGATATATGTACAAGAATAAAGAGAGTGTCAGTGGGCGGGCGTCCGTAACATGGGTGGCCGGGCAAGGCACAACACCTTTACCCCAACAAGCATTGACAGATAAGCGATCGGAGCTTGCTAATGTCCGCAGCGATGACCCAACGGATGCTAATTACAAAGCGGTTTGCACATTGCACCAAGTTAATGGTGTGTAGGGCGAACATAGTCACTTATGACTGCATTGGCCTATAAGTGGAGATTTTTGGGATAAAGGCTTGTGTGGTTGCTTGCCAGCTCGACTAACACCCTATAACTACGCGAACTTACTAACCCTTCTTAGATATACTCAATAAAGGAACCTTATACACTCCTCACTTGCTTGAGTGTGGTTCCCCAAAAAGCTTCAAGCTACCATTTTTGTTTCTTGCACATATTCAAGTTTTTGTGAGCTTCTTCATTTTTTCCAAAGCTACGACCAACCTACATGTGAGGGAGGGGGTGTATGTTGAAAAGCCAAGGCCATGGCATGTCCATGTAAGACCTAGGAGACTAAGACGTAGGATCCTCCTCCCTACCGCCCTTTATACAGGCCTAGCTCCTAGCTCTTGCCCTAAGCGGATCCCCAGTCCACACTGGTCCAGTCGAGGCCCTTGGCCTAGGTCCCTGACCCCCTAGGTTAAGCCTTGCCCCGTAGGACCCTTGTCCTGACAGTACTCCCCCCTTAAGAAGAGTTTTCGTCCTCGAAAACAAAAGTGGGAAGGTTCTTCGTAAGAACACTAATGTTTTCTCAAGTGGCATCCTTCATGGATCCAGCTGTTTGGTTGACCGGAACACGGTTCCACAGGAGGTTCAATGAAACCAAGAATAACATATTGGTTTTCCACATTGTTGTCCATTTGCAACCATCTAGTGTGTAGACTCCCTGTAGAATGCACATGAGCATGCTAAACGATTTATCACGACAAAGATATACCGAAAAGAGTACCGGTTTTCACTTTCTGTGAAAGTAACTTGCTGACCTAAATCATCAGTCAAGTGTAAGTCCTTGACTTGTTCTCAATTTCATCAGTAAACAACCCCACCCTAACGAGTGTCAAGGTTGAGAACCTGACTTATACATGAAGAGACTACCGAGTCACAACATGCATTAACTGATAATAAGTAAACTCCAAGAAGAGCAATAAATGCTTACTAATTGGATCGCTTGGTGCTAACGTACGCACTTTGCTTATCCTTCAGCACAAGATTACTCTTTGTAATCTGCCTATCCCCTTGGATAGCTGACAGTACTGAGGTGTGTTTTCCTCATGGTTTACAGACAGTCGTCCCAGATGATCGGTAAAACGGGGAATCACAGTAGTGTATAACATTGGTGAGGAATCAACAATGTCCGAAATAACCATTGTGGCTAACTTGAAAAAATCCACAAACACCCAAACCGAGCCATGGTCTCTATTGGTGATTAATAGACCCAAAAGTAATCTCCTAGAGATATTGCACTTAGAGTGCAAAATGCTTCATAAGCAACAACTTAAGGAATATGCATGTCGTTCCAAATCAGCCTTTGCTAAACACTAGGGCCCATAACACCTAGTGTGCATGCATTTAGCAAAAACAAACCCGAACTTGTATATCCATAATGATCCTTGCCAATACTTATGGCAAATGTGATGCGCCTAGCACGCATTAAAAAGGAATGTAAATAGTTTTGAAAAGAAACTAAATACTTTTAGTTGCAATCTTTTGTAAGCCTTGCTGAAACGTTTGAATCACAATAGAAGGTGAAACATTGATCACTTCTAGGTACAAACAATGAAACTTTTTTATTAACAACTTATAGCCTTGCTATATGTATAAACAACCATCTGTAACGTTGTTTAGCAGTACTTGTAGCTGAACAAGTCATTCTAAGTATCCGAAAATTTTTGGCCAGTGAAATTGCTCCAGATACGTCGTGCTGAAAATGGTCTAGAAAACAGATGTGACCAACACCTAGGGACTTTGTCGTGACACATATTTGAAATAGGGGGCGCCAATGTCAGTCCCAGAGATTCATATTCACCACATGTGGAATATGTCTCAACTAAGGATGTCTGAAAAAGAACATCCTTCAAGTACACGATGTACTTGTGTGTGGAGGTAACTCTAAACACTCTGCGACAAGAGTGAGAGGGACCCTCATTCATTGCTCCACACTGGCTAAACCGAACTCCTTGAGTTCCTAGACCATGTTGTATCCCATGTGACAACATGTGCCAAATCGAATCCTACAAGTGGATTCATAACAACATAATGTACATTGGACACTACGGCCCAAAATACTTATTTTGACATGCCCTTGGCATGGCCCTGGGGATTTTGAACCGAAAGTTCAGTTACCCGTATTCAAATGCACAGGAGTACGTCTCCCATGTGTGAAAAAACCAAGCAAAATTGTACTGGAAACCCTGGGTGTTGCCTTCGCAATCCAAACCCATTGGGTAGAATCTATGTAGTGAATCCCTTGGTAAGACTCCTTGTAGAAACTGCTCAACTAGCAGATAACGATAACCAACATAGTCAACCATGTACAGAATGATTGGAATCAACGTGAGAAGTGTGTTCTTTCCTTGAAAGTATAACTAGGAGAGATCAACTGTGATCCTCAATGCAGATCAAACTGTGATCCTTAATGCCTATGGGGTGATGTAGCAATCACCCGCCGGGTCTTACCCCAAAACAGTATGTTCATAGACACTCCAGAGTGCTATAGAGCGAGCAGGAGACCCACACAAGTGAAGTGCCGAGCTCTTATGGACAGCCGTGCTGTCGCAACTGATTGCTGCATGTATACTTTCTTGTAGAGATCAACTGCTATGAGTTGAAGATTATCAAAACTCAACTTGAGTGTCGCACTGAAAACATGTAGTGCAAAAATGACACCCTAAACATCCGTAATGACAAGACTCTTGCTTGTCCATTAAAGTCAATGTGTACTTCCTTGGGTAGATCTTGAAAACAATCGCCTAAAGAATGCCAATAGTTGGGTCTTACTGTTGGGTTAAAGGCCCGTGTGCCCGGCTGCCCGTTGTTCAGCCGCTCATGTACAGCCATTCATTTACTCATTTATAATAACTATACTCATAACTACACATTGTAGTGTGAGTACCGCCCCGCCACACACTGCGTCTATCTCCTTCTTCGTGCTGCCTCTCTGTGTGTGTGCTCTACGATCCCAACAAGTGGTATCAGAGCTTGGTAGTGAGAGCATTGAGAGCTTCATCATCATTGTTGAGTGTGTTGAAACTTGCTGCTGTTTCATTGCCGTTTTTCAGTTTCGCGCACGCGTGCATTTCTAAAGAGCAGAAGGTTTTTCTGAGCTTGGCATTGGAAGGTTCAACACTCCGCGAGTATTTTCATCAGGCGTCCTGGGATTTAACCCCCCTTTCGGAGCCATTCGTGCCATCAGAAATCCCATCCGAGCTACAGAATAGGAGCTACGTTTTTCAGCTCTCTTTGGTAGTTTTCTGCTGCCAGAGCTTCCATAGCCATTACAGGTGCCATTGTTGTAGTGTCTTCCACTTACGTGAGCCCACAGCTCATTTGAGAGTGTGTAGCCTCTTCTTGGAGTGGCCTCATACACACAGAAAGAGTGGGAGTTTTGGCGACATTGTCTTCTTCGACTACAGGTACAGGTACAGGTACAGGTACGGGTACAGGTTACAGGTTACAGGGAGCTTTGGATACAGGTCTCTTCTGTGGTTACAAAACATGTATTTTGACTGTGGGACAGCCATGTATATGGTTGTGGTTTGAGTGGGAGCTTCTACTCTTCTCGGCAGTCTGTTTATGCGTGTTCTTGAGCTACAGGTTTACATCATCTATGTATGTTGATGGATGTGGATATGGCAGTTTGACAGACACTCTTTATGCATGATATTGTGGAGATTTGGTTCACTTATACATAGAGCGGGTTTGCTCTTGCTTGCAGTGTTGCGGTTTGAGTACGGATAGGTACTTGGTTGACAGTAGAGATTGGACTTCGTTGAGCTTGTGCATTGGTTATATGCTCACTTGGATCCATTTATGCTCACGGATTTGTGTAAGCTTGGTCAGCTTATGTCTCTATTGTGGTTATTCAGACATGGAGTATGTTTATGCCTCTATGACAGCTCATTGTTGATGCATTTTGTGGCACAGTTTGCCTAGGCCGGTTGAGTTACAGGTGTCACGGGTTTATGCATTTGTTTGTGGATTTCTACGTACGTTTTTTGACCATATTATGGGCTGATTTATACTCTATGCGTTTGCTCTTTGATTGAGCAGCAGGTGTTGTCAGATTTGCAACACTACTTTGTTGTGGCAGTTTGTTGGTTGGTTACAGGTTTCTCATTGTTGCATTCTTGTTGTAATGGGCACTAAAGAGGACACAGTTTTCAATATTGAGAAGTTGGATGGTGCTAACTTCTCATATTGGAAAGATCAGATTTGGGATGTCTTGGTGCAGAAGAAACAGATTCGACCTCTAAAGTTGCAGGGAGTTAAGCCAGAGAACATGGAGGGGGATGATTGGGAGGAGTTGGATGAGATGTGCAGGTCTACCATTAGGATTTCCCTTTCAAAGTCTGTTTATTACAATGTGAAAGATGCACAGGGTGGAGCTTATGAGCTTTGGCAGCGGATTTGCGATATGTATGATAAGCATTCGGCTGCTTCTATGGTGTATTGGATTAAAAAGCTTATTGATTTGCGAATGGAGGAAGGTGCTTCCATGAATGCGCATTTGAATGAGTTCAATACAATTTTCAGCCAACTTGCTACGCAGGAAATTACGTTTGAGGAAAATGTAAAAGCTATGTTTTTACTTGTCACGTTGCCTGAGTCATGGGACACATTTAGGATAGCCATAAGTAACTCGGTTCCTGCGAATGAGTTGACAAGTACTAATGTGGAGTCTAGTCTTCTCACGGAAGAGATTAATCGAAAGAATAATGCAGGTAGTAAGTCTTCTAGTGCAATGGTTGTCAGAGGCAGGACTATGGACAAGTATAAGTCCAACAGGGGTAAATCTAGAAGCAAGTCCCGTGCAGGCACAAGTAAAAAGGATGTGGAATGTTTTCAATGTGGTAGAAAAGGCCATTTCAAAAAGGATTGTTACAAGTGGAAAAGGGAAAATGGAGATGGTAAGAAGAAAGACCATGATGCTAAGGACAAGCCTAAATCCAATGTCAAGATTGAGGAGTTAAATGCAACACAGGGAGAGTGTAGCTCTCAAGATGACCATGTATGTGCTCCGACTAGTGCTACTAGTGAAGAGCTTGGTGATGTGTTGCTTGCATCCTATTTTGATGACGCTTTTCTTCTCACTCATGAGCGTAGTATGCCTATGGATTGGGTCATTGACAGTGGTGCTTCTTTTCACGTTACACCTCATAGGTCGTGGTTTCATGACTACGATGCTTCGAGCACAGGTACTGTCAGGATTGCCAATGGGCGTTCTATGCAGATTCATGGCATTGGGGATATTCATTTGGCTATGCCAAACTCTACTACGTTTGTCTTGCAGCGTGTGCGTCATGTGCCGGCTCTTGCAAAAAGCTTGATTAGTGTGGGTCAGTTGGATTCACTTGGTTTCAATGTATCTTTTGGTGATGGAGGTTGGAAGATCACTAAGGGCAGCCTTGTTTTGGTTAAAGGTGCTAAGAGGAATACGTTGTATTCCCTTTGTGTAGCTAGTGTGGCTGATCACATTGTGGGGATCACTGAGCAACCTCCTGCTTCTTTATGGCATCAGCGTTTGGGGCATATGTCACTAAAAGGTTTGAAGTTGTTGGCACGTGCGGATTACATTCCCGTTTCAGATTTTGGTGGTTTTGAGTTTTGTGAGCATTGCCTTTATGGTCGACATGCTCGGTCTTCTCATAAGAAAAGTGTTCCACACAGATCTTTGGAAAAGCTAGCTTTGGTGCATAGTGATGTATGTGGGCCGATGCCCAATGCTTCTCTTGGAGGTGCTATGTACTTTGTTATGTTCATTGATGATGCTAGCAGGAAGGTATGGGCATACCCCATTCGTAAGAAGGATATGGTGTTTGATATATTTAAGCAATGGTTGGCTCTTGTTGAGAACCAATCAGGTTGTAAGTTGAAGTGCTTACGTACGGACAATGGGGGTGAATTTATGTCTCATGCTTTCACAACATTATGTGTTGAGAAGGGTATACCGCGCGAGCTTAGTGCTCCCCATACACCTCCTCAAAATGGTGTGGCAGAGCGCATGAACAGGACTATACAGGAAAAAGTCCGTAGTATGCTTTCTATGGCTGGTTTGTCAAATGGATTTTGGGCTGAAGCTGTTGCCACTTCTGTGCATTTGATAAATCGTTCACCTAGTGTTCCTTTGGGCTTCAAAGTGCCTGAAGAGGTATGGACATGTTTGCCACCTTCGTATGGTCACCTTCGTGTTTTTGGCTGTGAAGCTTATGTACATGTACCTAAGGCAAAACGCAGCAAATTGGATCCAAAGAGCAAGAGATGTATCTTCTTGGGTTATGGTAGCTCTGGTGAGATGGGTTATCGATTGTGGGATCCTATTGACAGGAAGATTGTGCGCAGCCATGATGTTGTTTTTCATGAGGACTCTATGTATAGAGCATCACCGCGAACGGTTGAGGTTCGGCGTGTGATATTTGAGGAGGATGGTCATTGGTATGATGGTCCCATGGCTGCTCGTGGGCAGCCCATTGACCCTCAAGTGGGAGATCAACCCTTGTTGGGAGATCATGTAGATGTGGGACAGCCAGATGCACCTCCTGCACAGTCTTTGAGGCGTTCAGAGCGGCGTGCAAGACAGCCTCAGCGTTTTGTGCCTTCTATGGATTATGTATTGTTGACTGATTGCGGGGAGCCATCATGTTATGATGAGGCCATGTCTAGTGTTGACAAGCTCAAGTGGGAGCAGGCTATGCAGTCAGAGATGGATTCGTTGATCCAAAATAAAATGTGGGAGCTTACTCCTTTGCCAAAGGGTAAGAAGGCACTACCATGCAAGTGGGTTTACAAGATAAAATTGTGTTCAATGGATGCAAAGCCTAGGTACAAAGCAAGGCTTGTGGCTAAAGGATTCAAGCAACAGAAGGGCATTGATTTTGACGAGATCTTCTCCCCAGTGGTGAAGATGTCTACTTTGCGTATGTTGTTTGCCTTGGTAGCTACAGAAGACATGGAGTTGAAGCAAATGGATGTAAAGACAGCTTTCTTACATCCGGACTTGCACGAGGATTTGTACATGGAGCAACCAAGTGGGTTTGTTATTCATGGTTCAAAGAAGATGGTATGCCAGCTTCTTAAGACCTTGTATGGGCTGAAGCAATCATCTCGTGAATGGTATCGTAAGTTTGATGCATTCATGAGTTCATTGGGTTATGTACGCAGTTATGAGGACCCATGCCTCTATACTCGCAAGGCTGCAGATGGTAGTCTTATTGTTTTGGTTTTGTATGTGGATGACATGCTGATCGCAGGGAAGTGTATTTCTGATGTGGATGCCTTGAAACATAGGCTACATGAGACCTTTTCCATGAAGGATCTTGGGGATGCCAGTCATATTTTGGGTATGCGGATCACTCGTGATCGTTCTCGCAAGATGCTCTTTCTTAGTCAGAAAGAGTACATTGACAGGGTGCTTGAGCGTTTTCATATGGAAGGGGGGAAGGCCATTAGTACCCCGTTGCCTCCATATGTAAAACTCAGCCATGATGACTGCCCTCAGACAGATTTGGAGACTACAGAGATGTCTCAGATTCCCTATGCGTCAGCTGTTGGTTCCTTGATGTATGCCATGGTGGCTACGCGTCCAGATCTTGCTCATGCAGTTGGTGTGGTTAGCAGGTACATGTCTAACCCGGGCAAGCGTCATTGGGATGCAGTGAGAGGTATTCTCAGATACTTGAGAGGGACTTCAGAGTTGTCCCTATGTTATGGTGAGAAGGATATGTCTGTTTGCGGATATACAGATTCAGACTATGCAGGGTCAGTGGACTCGAGGAAGTCTACTAGCGGCTATGTGTTCACAGTTGCAGGTGGACCGGTTTCGTGGGCATCACGTTTACAGCCATGCGTTGCTTTGAGCACTACAGAGGCTGAATATATGGCTTCCACTGAGGCTGCCAAGGAGGCCGTATGGCTCTCACGACTAGTGGGAGATCTTGGTATGGCTTGTGATGCTCCGATTCTACATTGTGATAGCCAGAGTGCCATAGCGTTGGCACGGAATCCTGTCTTCCATGCGAAGACAAAGCACATTGAGGTGAGGTATCACTTCATACGAGAGGTGCTAGAGGACAAGCGCATAGAGCTTGTCAAGGCACACACTGACGATAACCCTGCTGATCTACTCACGAAGTCGTTAGCCTCACAGCGGTTTGCACACTGTAGATCGCTGATGGGTATGGCTAGACTTCTTTTGTTGTACTTTGGCCACTTTAAAGGCACACTGCCTTTAAGTGGGAGATTGTTGGGTTAAAGGCCCGTGTGCCCGGCTGCCCGTTGTTCAGCCGCCCATGTACAACCATTCATTTACTCATTTATAATAACTATACTCATAACTACACATTGTAGTGTGAGTACCGCCCCGCCACACACTGCGTCTATCTCCTTCTTCGTGATGCCTCTCTGTGTGTGTGCTCTACGATCCCAACACTTACCCTTGGCCTGACAACGGTTCTTAGCCTGTTTGGCTCATAGCCCTTATGCAAAATAGTGTTCAATCGACAAACCGATGAAGACTAATTTGAGTAGCATCTTAGCCACGTGCTAGCTGTGAGTTAGAGCACCTTGGCTCAAGCTGACTCACAAGCAAAACATGTATCAAAATCTTCTTAGAAGAGTTTCGTTTTTTCCCCCCCTTAGAGAGAGAGATAGAGAACGAAAAGAAGAGAATGCTGGGCTGAGGAAATTTTCGTAAATTTCTAGTGTGTGTGTGCCCAAAATGTGCGCTCTTAGACATCTTATTCCTGACTGGCAGCTTATCCTATAAGCATGCAACAATCGGCCTGTATAATGCTGCATCGAGAGAGGAAAGAGAAAAAACAAGCCGCAGCTTGCCCCACTTACCATGTATGGGGTCGTGACTTTACAAAAATGACTTAATATGGCACTTCACCTGTGAAATAAGTCAAAATTTTAGGTTCTTTTTAGTATTGTTGTAAACAATCCCTTTTTTAGTTTGTCCATGACAGAGTTGCAAGTGTGATAGCGGAAGCGTAATTCACGAGGCGGTAGAATTGAATACACCTAAGTAGCATGCCTTGCCTCCCGTCTGGTAAGCCCTTGCGGAGAGTGATGTCCTCAACCATGAGAACCAAAACCGTAAGTGCCTTGCACAGTTTAGATTGGTAGGGATTCAGTGAGTTGATAGTCCCTATTTTGCTAGTTCCCCAAAGCCTTGCTGCATATAAAATTGCCAAAGCACTTTGCTTATGACAGTAATTGCCAAGTAAAGTATAAACAAGAAAAAACAAGAAAAAACTTAAACTTGGCTAACCTGGTCGTTGTCTTAGCATCAATGTATGCAACAAAATCCAAGTGCTTATGAGAACTGTCACAAGCCGTGCTTGCACTCACCGTTGTTGCGTGATAGAAATATACAACATAGTTTGAAAAATCATGTCAATCAAACCGAAAAAAAAAACTATGCATACCTTAGTAAGCACATGCCTCGACCTGCCGTAGGTTGTATCCTTGCCGATTGCAGCCTTGCTTGGTTTTGCATATCTGTAATAAGCCTTGCGCACACAAAATTTTGATAACAACACTCTTAATTTACCTCAATCAATGCGTCTCGAATCAATCCATAACGTGATCCTTGTCGTAATCTCTTTGTCGGGATTGCTCCTTGCCATTGGCTTCTTAATTGCAAGTCGGGATTTCTCCTTGCCATTGGCTTCCTAATTGCGAATGCTAGCATGACCTTCAATCCGCCTTGGTATCGACAACATTCTTTGAAATCCGAGAGACGTGTACAATTTTGGCATGCAAGAGAGCTTCCAAATCCTCTACTGGTGGTAATCTCTTCGAAATCATTGGCTTTGCCTTGCAGCCTTGCTCAAAACCTTGCCCGATGTCGGCAAGCACAAGCACCTTGTCGAATGAACAAGCGCGATGGTGTGATACCGGAACTTCTCTGCTCGATTGTCGAAGCTCGAACCGTTTTCAAGAAGTCGAGCTTTCAAAACTTGTTTTGCACTACATGGTTAGGGCAAGGTTAACACATGCAAGCTAGCACATACATGTGAGCTTCCATCGGATCTGCATCCGAGGCCAAAAAAACCGCACACCCTTGCATGCACGGATCTCTGCATATCTGTCGCGGGGCTTGGCCCTTAGTAAGGAAGGGCCCAAACATGGGCGCCCTAATTTAAAAATAAGGAAAAAAGTAACCCATGGCGATGGCGCAAGGCGCAGCGAGCAGAAACCCGAACATAGCTTCCTATCCGTGGCGAACCGGGGCCCTGCCCTGTGTCGTATTTCATTGGCAAGGGCACTGCGACCCTGACGAGCCCAACCCCCTGTGCTTTCATGCACCTCAAGCTTGCCCGCCTCCTTGGTACAAGCCCCCTTGCATGCGGGTCTTCGACCTTGGCTCCCTCGGATTGTCAAGCATGGCTGCACACACCATGAACTTCGACCCCGCCCTCTTGCTTAGCCGTTTGCACACCATGGCTTGCACTCTCCCGCAAGACCATGCACATCTTTGCTGCTGAAACGAGGGAGAGAGGGATGCCTTCGATCGAGAGAGAGAGAGCGAGAGCATGCTTACATGCAACCTTCCCCCCCCCCTCCATGGCTCGTTCTCCCCTAGCTCTGATACCAGTGTAAGACCTAGGAGACTAAGACGTAGGATCCTCCTCCCTACCGCCCTTTATATAGGCCTAGCTCCTAGCTCTTGCCCTAAGCGGATCCCCAATCCACGCTGGTCCAGTCCAGGCCCTTGGCCTAGGTCCCCGACCCCCTAGGTTGGGCCTTGCCCAGTAGGACCCTTGTACTGACAGTCTATGCTCTAATACCAGGTGTGAGGGGTGTTCGGTGTGTCTGTGTGAATGCGAGAAGGGGAAGAAAAAGGAGAGCTTAAGGTTTGGGGGAACCACACTCAAGCAAGTGTGGACTGTTTAAGGTTTCTTTATTGAGTATATAAAAGAAAGGTTAGTGAGTTAGTTTAGTTGTAGAGTGCTACTCTTGCGGGCAGGCGGCCACACTAGCCAAAAATGTTGCATGCAAAAATATTTACAAAATCATTTTGCATGTCAATGTAAGCTTGCATATGAGAGTGTAATATGATGAACTTGAAAATTTTTTTGAATGCTCGTTGCACATCATAACTTTTTGGGATGTATTGAAAAGTTGTAGCATTGCATCATGGTTGCAAACTCTTATAGCCATGATGCATGAAAACATTTATCTGCTTACGTATATAGACTTTGTTTTGTCACTTTGTAAAGCATGCAGATTAAAAAATGATGAGAATGCTTTTTGTCTATTGTCTTTCTGGTGTATTGGGACTTTTGGTAGTACTTGGAGACTTATGGCCCAAGGAAATCCTGGAGTTTTCAAGTTTGATGCATTATGGACATTGCTGTTGCAAGAGTCACTTTCCAGAAAAAACAGGACTAGGCAGTGTGCAGTTGAACATGATTTTATTTCTTCTCAAAGAAAGGGTGGTAACAGCAATGCAACCACTTCTTATGGCTCTGCTGCGAGTGGCAAAACTTCTGTTCCTAATGCTTCTGCTGGCAGCAATTCGTCTGGAAATTCTGGTGGATAAGGGCCAAAAGAAGATGCATTGCCATTATTGTAAAGTTAATGATCACTTGATCAAACAGAGTCCTAAGTTGAAGGCCAAAGAGGCTAAGAAGAAAGAGGGTGGTTCCACTGCAAATGCTGGTTCCACTACAAATGTAGCCATTGTTGAGTCTTCTGTGAAAGGAGATTGTGATGTTGATATTGATGCAGAATGGGCTTTAAATGCAGAGTGCACTTACAAACCTGCTGTCCATGATGCATGCATGTCAGTTGCTGCAGATTCACATGTGTGGTATTTCGACAGTGGTGCTACAAAGCACATTACCTCACATCGTGAATTTTTAACCTCTCTCGAGTCTGTCCCTCATGGGAATTCTATCACTTGCACCAACAATGCCTCTTATCCGGTTCAGGGGGTTGGAAAGATTGTGCTTACTGCTGCAAATGGCAGTTCTTTCACACTTCTTGATGCACTTTATGTACCTGGGATCAAGAAGAATATTTTGTCTATATCTGCACTTGCTAGACTTTGACTTGTAGTCAAATTTGTGGATGACAGATGTTCAGCTCATGATCTCAGTTTGGTGATGAAATTGTTACATCTGGCCTTTGTACCGTGGGTTGTATAAGCTCACTTTGTATGACAAGTGTGGACAAAATTTTGCAAATGCAGTTGTAGATTCAAGGGCTGCTTCAGATGTAAAACTGTGGCATGCACGTTTTGGGCATCTAAATTTTGCCAGTTTGCTGTGTTAGTATAAATCTGATATGGTTGCTTATTTGCCACCTCTTGAGGCACCTGGCAAACATGTTTATGAAGGCTATATTTTGGGTAAGATGCAGTGTTTGAAGTTTTCAAAGGAAGGTTCACTTAGGGCCACATGCAGGTTGCAGCTTGTGCATAGTGATGTTTGTGGGCCCATGCAAACTCCATCCCTGGGAAATTACCTTTACTTCGTGACTTTCATTTATGATTACTCCATGCATGCAGGGGTACTTCCTCTTAAAGCAAAGTCAAAGTTTTTATGTGCTTCAAACAATTTTTGGCTATGGCTGAAAATGTATCGAAATGTACTATGGACACCCTCCATTCCGATCGAGGAGGGGAGTATATGTCTCATGAATTTAATGCATTTCTAGCTAGTCGTAGGATAAAACACCAATGTAGAGTGCCTTATACACCTCAACAAAATGGTGTTGTTGAGAGGAAAAACAAGTCACTTATGAAAATGGCACGATGTATGGTCAAAAGTCAAGCTTTGCTGTATTCTTTTTGGCTTGAGGCCATCATGTGTGCCACTTATGTACTTAACAGGTGTTCTACAAAAGCTTTGCAGTCTATTACTCCATATGAAGCATGACATGATAGAAAGCCTTCTATTGAGCACATGCGTGATTTTGGCTGTTTGACATATGCTTTGGTGCCACAAACACAGCGCAAAAAATTGGATGATAAGGCTGTCAAATGTATTTTTGTTGGTTATAGTGTTGAAAGCAAAGGTTATAGGTTGTATCATCCGCAAACAAAGCGTATTCTGGTTTCACGGGGGATGTAGTGTTTGTCAAAGATTCTGTTCAACCCTTGCTGTCATGTACTAGAGACAGTAATGTAAGCTCACATGACATTTATGGCACTTTGTTGCCTCTTTTCAGGTTGGAAGTTTGAATGTAAATTCCAATGAGGCAAATGTACAACCTATGGGGGTTTCCAAAAATATTACAGATCAGCATATTACTGATGCAGATGTACATGATGTACTTGATGAGGAAAGGGCTGAAAATGAGCAGGCTAGAGGTATTCCAAAATGGCTGGTGTATACATTGCGTGATAGTAAATTGGATGCACCTTTGTCTAGTCGTACTCGTTCAGGCTCTCACCATGCATCTTATGCATCAGATTGTTATGCTTTGGATGTGTCTAGCTTACATGATGTTGAGGACCCTCTCTCTTTTGATGAAGCACAAAATTCAAAAAATTGGATGGCTGCCATGCAATCAGAATATGATGCACTTAATAGAAAATGACACATGGACTTTATGTGATTTGCATCCTGGAAAAAAGGCAATTGGTATGAAATGGGTTTACAAGTTGAAATGCAAGCCGGACGAGGAGATCGATCACCATAAGGCTCGACTTGTTGCAAAGGGTTATGCACAGCAAAAAGGCATAGATGATGAAGAGACGTTTGCTCCCACTTATCCTATGACCACTATGCGTTTTCTATATGCATTGGTAGCTCATATTGGTTGGGATGTACATCAATCGGACATTGTTACGCTTTCTTGAATGGTGACATATTTGAGAAAGTTTATGTAACGCAGCCTTGCGGTTTTGTCAAGATAGGACAAGAGGACAAAGTGTGCAGATGTAAGAAGGCTTTGTATGGGTTGAAGCAATCTCCTCGTGCTTGGTTTAACAAACGAGGTTGACACTTGTCAAACGAGGCTTTTGTAACAGTTCCACAGAAAGCACATTGTATGTAAAGCGTGAGGGTGATGTACTTCTCACTGTGGTTCTTTATGTAGGTGATTTGCTGATCATTGGACCAAATGAGAGACATATTTTTGAATTTAAGGCTGATTTGAATGCTTCTTTCAAGATGAAAGATTTGGGGCTGTTGCGTCATTACTTAGGTATACAATTTAAGCAATGTGATGGTGGTATTGCCTTGTGTCAGAAAAGTTACATAGAGACATTGCTATGTAAGTTTGGACTTGGGGATTGTAAACCTATTGCCACTCCTAAGGAAACAAGTTTGAAATTGAGTCTTCATGATGCTGGTGATCCTGCAGATGTCACTCTTTACCAAACTGTTGTTGGATGCCTCATTTATGTATGTAACACGGGGCCAGATATTTAATTTGCAGTCTCATAGGTCAACAGATTTATGCATAGCCCAGGGTCTAAGAATTGGCAGGCTGTCAAGAGGATTTTTTCGCTACCTTAGTGGCACTTTACATCTTGGCTTGTTTTATCCAAAGGGGGGATCATTGCCGCCAGACTTATATGCTTTTTCGGACTTAGATTGGGCTGGTTGTTTTTACACGCGAGTGTCCACAAGTGGTTTTTGTTTTATGCTTGGCAGTTCATGTATATCATGGTTGAGCAAGAAGCAACCTACTGTGGCTACTTGGAGTTGTGAGGCCGGGCATAGGGCAGTCTTCACAGCTACGATTAAGTGTGTATGGCTCAGACGCCTTATGGATGATATGGGTGTTGGATAGGACACTGCCAACACTATCTACACTGACAGTCAAAGCGCATTGGCAGTTGCGAGGAACCCAGTTTTTCATGCTCGCACAAAGCACATTGAGGTGCATTACCACTATGTCAGGGAGAGGCTCTCAGCAGGAGAGATCAACTTGGCTTATGTGCAAACACAGGACAACCTTGCAGATATTTTCACAAAGGCATTGTCTCGTGAGAAGCTCGAAGCTTTCCGCAAAGCTTTGGGCTTACTCCCCTTTGTGGACTGATCATGTCCTCAAGGCATGGCACTTTCCTTTACTTATGTGCCAGCTCGCATTCACCGCATCACTCCAGAGGGGATTTGTTACCATATACATGTGGTAGTGATGTGTGTGAACACACTAGGACCGCCGGGGCACTTTTTTCCTCTTTAGGAGGTTTTTCCCCCCGTGCATTGTATATACGCCCATCACTCTAGGGCTATATATCTTTCCATTGCACACTAAGTAACACACTCTATATTGTGTGCCTTGAGCTTCGTTCGTCTTCTCCAAGCTGTGTGTGTTTTCTTGCAACCCTAATTCCAACATTTCCCCTCATAAAAGGGTGGACACTTTCTTCTCCAGAGCTCCTTGAATGAGAAGGTAACGACTGAGTGAGCACTGGCTTGTCTGTAGGCCTCCATGGACATCAATAGGGCTTAACTGAGCCTGAATACGATTGTTGTTTCCTTGAGCGATGGGTCTTGAGCCTTCCATTGCCGTAGAAGTACTCATGGAGGAAAGCACAGTCGTCCCATTCACTAGGGCTTCATGCAAAGACATGGCGACCTCCCCCCTTGGGGAGTCTAGAGTTTACTCAGAAGGAGAGAGTCGGGTAGAGAAGGGGAGTCGTAAAAGAGGGAGGGCCAGGAAATCATCACCTCGCAAGCAGTACAGACATGCAACGCCGATGAGCTTGGGGCTCTTTGTCACAGAGCCGAATTTTTGCCTCGCAACATTCGAATTTGGTGGCCTCGGCCTTGTCTAAAGCCTTTCTCTTCTATGCAATAAAACCACATACGAATGGGATAGCTGTGAGCACAGCACTATAACTACTTCTTCGTCGCGGGTCACAGCGTGTAAGTAGAGGGCGAGGAGGGTGGAGTGCTTCGGCGTCCCACGTGTGTGACAGCTGAGAGAAAGTCCCCGAGTCAAGGTGCCGCCTGTTGAGGCGAGGCCTCTTATCACAGAAATGTGAGCCTGAAAAGGGCAGATATCCTGCCAGCGGGCACATCGGGCTGAGACACATGTGTGGAACCCCGTGCCCTCTGGAGGAGCAGCTGACTACACCACAGTCATGCACTCCGCTTGGTCATCACTCGCCAAGCTACAGAACGGGGCTTACTCTCTCCTCGCCATTTTTGCCCATTTGCGTGGCCATAATACCCCAGCAACAGAACGGGGCTTACTCCCTCCCTTTTCGCAATGGACAGTGCAGGCGGTCCATGAAAGAGGGAAGAGGATACATAATGGTCACATGGGCATGCTGAGATCAAAAGAGGCAAGAGCATACACTATGAGCTTCAGAAACAGGGTTTACTTGACATTAACTGCTCAGATTTAGCCAGAGCTGGCTTGAGATGGGACGGGCGAAAAGGCTTTGGACTGCTTTGAACAAATGCGATGCGAAGGTATCCTTTGAAATGAAAGGATTAATGCGTCCTACAGAGGCTGCCTTCTTGCAATGTCATGTGTTAGAATGCTTTGGTTGCAGTTTATGACCAAGATGGGAAGGATAAACATGCTCATGAATATCACGATTAAATGCAGCGCTGTGGTATCCTGTCAAGTGAGGCTACCTATGCAGGCATCCCTCAAAGCCGGTGGCTGCTGAAGCATCGTATGGTGATGGGTAATGCTCTTCCAGACATGTATGCAAGTGTGGTGCTCTTTGCATGGTAAAAATTGTCCTAGAGAAATCCCGTCTTCTGCCATTGCTCTTTGCAGAGGCAATAGGCAATAGGCAATAGGTGTGCTTGATATTGCTCTTGACATGCATGCCAACTGCGATCCTCTAAACAGCAGCAGGAAACTTCCTTTTTTTGAATGCTTGGAAGTACAACTTCGACAGATACGAGTAATGCACATCTGCACACCATTCTTGGCGAGTTTGTTCACATCATTATGAAAATTTGGAGACAGCGATGGAGAGGCAGGGTTGCTCCATACAAGGAGCCTCAAGAGCTTTTAGAGGTGGCTCACATGC
Organism: Adiantum capillus-veneris; assembly: GCF_014529385.1. Taxonomy (NCBI): domain Eukaryota; kingdom Viridiplantae; phylum Streptophyta; class Polypodiopsida; order Polypodiales; family Pteridaceae; genus Adiantum; species Adiantum capillus-veneris. Next base: position 147,840,531 of record NC_140935.1, read on the forward strand.
ACATGTCCCAGCACGTTCTTGAAGAAATTGACAAAGAAACTCAAAATTGACCGCATACCTTATTAAGTATTGGTATTGCCTTGCCTTGTCAACTGCTTATAAAGTATTGGTATTGCCTTGCCAACTGCTTGAACAACAAAGACCCGGACATCAAACATCCACTACAAGGGCATTATGTAAATAGGGACGCCTGCAAAATTTACGGGCGTTGCTTAAACGACGCCCAACAATTTGCCCCAAAAAATAATAAATGCGTCGCTATGTACGTCGCTAATAGAGCTGCTAAATGTGTCACATGTTGCGACACTCATAGCGATGCTTACAAACGGTAAAGTGTCGTATGAGCGACGGCGTTGCTTACGTGACGCTAAAAACTTAAAAAAAAAATATTTATCGCGGGAACCATTTTTGCTCCCGCAGCAAATTGTGCAAAGAATCTGTCCATCGTCTCTGCAATGAAGCGAGTCGGCTTGCCCCCACTCTATCTCTCCTTCACAAGGTAGAGAGAGAGAGAGAGAGAGAGAGAGAGAGAGAGAGAGCAATGTAGTGATCATCGCATGAGCTCCCTCATGGGTCTTTACAATATGGCCTCAATGTCCTCCATGGTCAGCTCTGGGGCCCGTCGGGGGGGGGGGGGGGGGGGGGTTGCTCGATGGATGTCCCTCAATGATGCTCTGTAGCCTCCGATGTAGACCTCCTCTTTGGTGTGAAGATCCTTGCATCCTCGAGCGTTGTGAGCAGCCAAGCTGGATGGCTCGATCAAGAAGAATGCCTTGATGAGGGTGTGACTAGGTAACTTGTGGTGGGCTATCCGAAGTAGCCATGTATCTGAAACCATGATGACATCTGTGGGTACCAGCATGAGAGAGAGAGAGAGAGAGAGAGAGAGAGAGAGAGAGAGAGAGAGAGAAATGAAGTGTAATAAAATGAAATGATATATTAACGTCTTCAAAAGGCCAAAATGACCTATGAGACCAATCATTTACATATTGGTGAATTTGATACCATGTCTGAGTACAACAAAAGAGATACTAAGTTGAATCTAGAAATGTTACTAACTGGGATTGTGTGGGGTATGTGTGATCATTGATACAATGGGTGCCCAATACAAGAGAGAGATACAATGAGCGATGAATCCATTCTCATATGTACTCTGGATGTCGAGATAGTATGGCTTGAATCCTTTGTTGTAGTTTCTGTCGATGCTCTGAAGCGTCTCTCCTCAATCGTAAGCATCTCAATCTCCCTAGCACCAATGCACGAACAATGAGAGTACCATGGGTGTGAGTATGAGTTGAGCTTTGCAATGGTGGCTGCTCCTCTATCTGTCTAGTGTCCGGTGTGAAGAAATTAGTAATCTATCTCTGGGATTATCTCTCTCCAAATCTCCTTGGTAAAGTGTCTCTGTGTCTATGTAACTCAAGTAGATACAATCCAAGACCTCTCTGGTCCTAATAGCTGATGACTATGGAGAAGGGTCCAAAGCCTTCTCTGAATAGATAGTGGAAGTGACCCCTTATCTCGTAATATTTTGTGCATTGACCTATATAATGCATCTCCGTCTCTGGCTCTGTATGGCATAGGCGATATATCTTGTTAGCTGCTGGTATCCCTCTGAATCTACCAGTTTCAATCTGAAGCTAGTGTGAATATGTCCGTATCTGACCAATGGCAAACCGTAACCCATCAGATAGATGTGTATCCATATAGCTGGTTCGAATCACAAACCCATCCCCTGTGAGTTGGAGAAGATGCTCTCTATAGAAAGCAATCTTCGTGCCCAAATCCTGTGTTGGCTCTATCCATATCCTCATGGTGTCCAACTGGGTTAGATCGTGACAAATGACTCTACTAACCTCCACCTGTGTAAGAATGATGGTGCATCAAGGGAGTACTGGAAGGGAGGCAAGTTGTCCATGCTTAAGCCATGTATCTGAAACCATGATGACATCTATGCATATCATCATGATGTGTCCCCCTGTAAAGCTAATTGTCTGGAGGACTCAAGGGCCAATCTGACATATCTGTCTTTGGTAGTATCCCATAAGATGTGTATAAAGGAGACTGATATGGTAAGTGCCTCTATCTCCATTAAAGGGGGCTTCTAACTCTGCTCTAATGATCTTGTGTGGCATGGAGGCCTTGGCTCTAATCAATCGAGAGATCATAGATACCAAGGGCCTCTCCATACCTCTCGACCCTTCCCGACCCACAGAGGTTCGCCAAACCTGAATCCCATAGAGCATAGATGAAGCTACTACGGTATCAAAGAGCTAGAGCTTTGTTCGGGGTTCTTGGAATTGAACCTGTGAACACATCCTCTCCAATCCTCCCAGGTCAGTCTAGTCTTTGTTGCTATCTTCAAAGAAAACTTTGGCCTAGTGAAGACTACCCCAAGATAAGTGTATGCATCTGTGTACTCCACAGGCTCCTGACCATAAGTGAATGTAGGTATTGATCTCCTAATCCACTGCGGGGTGGTGTTAAACACCATAACCTTGGTTTTACCATGGTTTATGGACAATCCACTATCCTCCGCAAAGCTATATAATGCATCCAAATGTGTTCGCATACCCTTCGGTGAGTTAGAGACCAACGGAATATCATCATTATATAACAACAATGGAATTCATGTCCCTACTATCTGGGCACCTCTATCACCCTCTGTGTCAATGTAATTAAAAACCTTATCTATATACATACCAAAAAGAGTAGGAGACAATGGACAACTTTGTTTCACTCCAATAGTGGAGTGAACTAAATTAGATATCCCCTCTAGAGTGTGTACATGTTGCACCACTGATCTGTATAGAGCCATGATCCCCCAAATCAACTCAATGGGAACTCCCATCTCATGTAGTCTGCGCATCAATCTAGCTCTAGGCACCATGTCAAATGCTTTGCGGGAATCCATAAAGCTACAATAAATCCGTCTCTCGTGCCTTACCCTCCACAATGATAGCTCTGAGTGTCAGAATATGGTCAAGAGTGGAGAAGCCTCTCCTAAAACAAGCATGTCCTGCTGCTCGTATGCCCTCATTCTCCGCCCATCCGCTCAACTGTTTCTTAAGGATAGATGCATACAATCGTGCCAATGTAAGTCCAATCATAATAGTACGGTAGTCTCGTGGCTCTGTAGGATCACCTTCCTTGAAGATAGGCACAATAGTAGACAATCTCCAAGTCTCAGGTAGACCCTCACACATGACATGATTGAATAGACCTACAAGAACCTCTGCCAACATATCTCTAGCATGCATAAATTGCTGTGCTACTAGACCATCATGATCATATGCCCTCCTTGTCCTCATCATGTCAGTGGGGATGTCTTTACCATCTCAATGGTAAAGAAAGTACTCGTAGATGGGCATGGTTGAGGAGGATCTGGAAGGGGTGCCTATCCAGGGACCGTATATAAGGATGTTGCATACTTACCCCACACATCAAGAGAAGTAATCATCGAGGGAGGGGAGTGCTCATGAAAGAAACACCATGCCTCTCCTCAGTCTCTACTAAAAAACAACTAGTATAAGTCTCGCTCCATTTGAGCTAGGAATTTTTGCTTCTTCTGTCACACAAGGTGCCTAAAGGCTATCCAAGACTGTCTATGATTGATGAACCCTAGGAGAAGATCCCTCTAAAGCTGTGCTCTTTTCTCTATACACTCCTCCCCATACCAACTATTCCAAGGCATGGTCCCATAACAACATCTCTAATTAGGGTGAGTGTCTGGGTAAGCCTTTGCTGCTGCATCATGCATTGTCTCAGTCGCTCGCAGTAAAGTGGTGATCTCCTCCACTGAGAGTCTTGGTCTGGCTGTTGTACATAGAAGACTATAGATCTCCTCTGTATAAACACAGTCAGTCTCTGGTGTAAATGTATAGCGGGTATGTGTCCTCCCTCTTGACACCTGGGTTGTACTACACTAAAAGGAGACAGAAAGTGTCAAGAGAGCATGATCCACTGCTACACCCACTGATCTTGGTCCTACTGTGAAATCCTGAATGCAGGAGAGAGAGAGAGAGAGAGAGAGAGAGAGAGAGAGAGAGAGAGAGAGAGAGAGAGAGAGAGAGAGAGAGAGAGAGCTGAAATGAAATGTTATATTAAACATCTTTAAAAGGCCAAAATGACCTATGAGACCAAACTAATACAAGCTCGGTGGATCTAATCCAATGTTTGGGTACAAAAATAATAAATGAAGTGAAGTAAATTGAAAGACTAAAACCATCATCATCATCATCATCGTCATCATCATCAATGCCCTATATCGGGTGTTGTCCGAGAAAATACTTCATTGGTCGATAAAGTACTACATTGATCCACCTTTGTAAATAGTTGTACTAGGCATCACCCATGTCATGCTAGAATAGTCGTGATCCCTTGATGGAGCCTCTGTTTATGTTGTGGTTGCCCTCGCAGACGTGCGAGTCTAGCTCTCCCGAGCTCAATTGCTCTGCCAAGTAATATACATATGGTATAAGTGTGCTATGAAGTCTGTTGTGAAGCATGCTCATCTGGCTACTGAGTCCTTACTCTAAAAAGTCAGTAATCTCCCTTTGTGAATGTCTCCCATTGTCTGATCTCCTCAAGAGACTCTCCCTTTGTCTGTGTGTAGCTCTGTCAAAAACAACATGAGGTATCTCTGATCCTGATATCTCATGACTCTAGCCAATGACCCAAAGCCCTTTCTGAATCGATAGTGAAAGCGGTGGACAATGAACGATGTGATGTAACTTTGCCTTTGGCTCCATATGACACAACTCACATATCTTGGCCTCTGATGGTACTCTCCTAAATTGTCCTGTCTCAATCTCTAGCTGATGCGATGATGTGCGCATTTGACGAATAGCACATCATATCCCATAGGATAAATGAGTGTCCATATAGTCTTCTGTTAGTTGGAGAAGATGCTCTCTATACAAAGCCATCTTTGTACCCAACTTCTGTGTCGGCTGTATCCATATGCTCCTCGTATCTAGCTGAATCAAATCTTAACGTATGACTCTAGTGATCTTTGTCCATGTGAGAGATAGGGAGGGTGCATCCATGGAGTACTTGAACAGAGGCAGTCTATCCATCTTGAAGCCATGTAACTAGAACCATGATGTCATCTGCCCATACTAGCATGCCATGTTCCCTTGTAGCGCTAGCTGTCGAGATGACTCAAGGGCTAGCTTGGCATCTCTGTCTATCACAAACTGCTGATGTGTCAAGCCACTAAAGAAAAGAGCTACCATGCATATCTCGGCTGAGGGGATTAAACCCTAAGAAGAAGCAGCAGAAGAAGTAGAAGCGGCACAAGAAGTTTTACCAACTTATAAAGTCTTGCCAAGTGGCCTATTTTTAAACAAGAATTCCCACCAACTTATGGGACCGTGTTCGATGGGGCCCAAGGGACCTAAAGACAATAAAATAAATTAGGACTACACACACACAACCCTGTGTAAAAACATGATGATGTAGTAGTTGTACGGACACCCGCAATTTGTGGTGATGATGTGACAGCCTGTACGGACTTCCCCATTTTCCGTCGATGATGTGGCATGGTTTCCATGCTTTGTGCTGGTTGTTTTTGGGACCAGATGCTTTTAGAACTTGAAGCTTTCCATGTAATTGCTCATGAGACACTAGTGCCTTTCAATATGAGGTAAGGGCTCATTCTCTGGCACGCTCCCACGTGAAGATGCAGAGGAAGGAGTATCGGAAATGTACAGAGTTCAAGAAATATAAATAAATACGAAAGGGGCACCAACGTTTGGGGCCAATGTTCTCTGAGTGGAACTCCGCCACTCCTTATCTCGTGTGTCTATCTCCTTCAGTTCCGTTGTTATTTGAAGTGCTTAAAGTTGTTCAATCTGTTCTTTTCGTCAGCACGTGGAGACCGTCCCCATGACAGCTATATCAGAGCTTCAAGTGTGTGCTTTTCTAAAAGCATAACTATCCAGTATGATTGCTATGTCTTGGGGCTACCATCATTGCCACAGGAACACTGTCTGTTCAGGCTTGTTTTGACTATTCAAGAGCTTATGGACCATGTTGCGATCAGCTACAAATTTATGGAAGAAATGGAACCCTAATTTTGGTGCAGGTTTCAAGAGAGAAGCCCTATCCGATTTCGAGCTTGATTGATGTTGAGAATGCTTTTTTAGCTTGAATTAGCAATTTTCTAAATTTTGTTTGAGAACTTATTTGTTTTGTGGATCATTTTACCTTTGACTAAAGCCTAAAATTTTCAAATACGTCATTTCGATGGTTCCCACCTTAGGTCGAGTGGGGCTACCACCACTGGCGCGCTGAAGAGCATGTTATGAGCTGTCGGAGTTTCAAGGGAGCAGACAATAGAGGAAATCATAGAGTTTGAATAGCTACCCGACGAGGAGTTGGAGGCTACTATACATTGACTACAGGAGTTCTTGAGACCTGTACCCCCATACGAGGGGTCTTCTCAAAAACCTTTAGCAGGAGCAACACACATGTTGATTCTCTTTTCATATAAAGTATGCATGTATGTATACATGTATTGTGTGCCTAAGAATATCATTTTGTCTCACCAAAATATGATACACTCGTGATAATAGCAAGACCCCTCTTCGAGATCAAGCTACCACTGCTCAATCGCGAGTACAGACTACTCAGTTGCCATCAGACGGCGAGGTCACACAACAAGACCAAGACACACAATATTAGTTTGGTATTAATTATAGAAGTATAATATTTCCATAAACATTGATCTGATTATCTTTTTTTTTAAATTTATGCGTGTAGTGTCCTTCTTGACGAGTCCGACAGTGTACCTCTACAGCCTCCAGACCTTCTCCGATCTGGATGTCGACAATCCTCTCGGTCGGGGTCCCACGTGTCTGCCACGTCCTCGCCAGGACCCGGTTTTGACCACCAAGGACCGTTTTCGATGTGTGTCGGCTCCTCTTGTGTCACCTATGACATTGACATGGATGGGCGGGTTGTGCCCATCAAAGGCAACATCCTTTTTTGCCAGCGCATAGGACAACTGCTTAAACTGTACGTGCATCGACTCCATATACTTTTGGCCATACATATCTATGTGTTATTTTAAATGTTTTATAACTATTCACTTGTTCTAATCTATCCTCTTGTAATGCAAAAATCAGCTAGATATCGACAAAAAGTTTGTGATTGCTTAGCTACATCGTGTGTTTGGAGAGGGATGTGACCAAAAAAAAGTTAGGTAGTGAATGGACAAGCTATTGCAACACATACGGGACAATTCATGATTAGTAATTACTCTCTCTCTCTCTCTCTCTCTCTCTCACACACACACACACACACACACACACACACACACACGTATATATATATATATGTGTGTGTGTGTGTGTGTGTATATATATATATATATATATATATATATATATATATATATAGAGAGAGAGAGAGAGAGAGAGAGAGAGAGAGAGAGAGAGAGAGAGAGAGAGAGAGATGAAACATTGTATTAAATGTCTTCAAAGGGCCAAAATGACCTATGAGACCAAGTTGATACAATCTTGGTGGATCTAATACAATATCTCACTATCCAAAAACCAAATGACTCTTGTCTCATTGTGTCTCTAGCCCCTTTATACTCAACACAAAACCAATCAATCTCCAATACAATCTATTTTGACATAAGATATTCAAAATGCCTTAGAAGAAACTTTAAAGTTAATAGCATCCATATTTGTGTATATCTACAAAATCTTGTTACTCGCTTGCAAACATGGAAGTTGAGTTTATAAATACCAACTACAATTTCCACATAGCCAAGCTCCTCATTCGATAGGGTTTTTATCTCTTGCACTTGCACGTGATTGCTGCCTAAAAGATGAAATAATGCAAGAATCTTGAGTAACATGTCATTGATCAATTTTGTAGACTCGAAGGTGTTGTCTATAGGCCCATGTTGGTGGACTGGCTGAACGAGTATCCACTTTGGCCGGACATGTATCCGGACACCACATATGTACTCTATTATTTTTTTGAGCTAGTGTAGCTAAATCGTGTGTAAATCTCGATTTCAGAGTAGCAGGTCAATTTTTTGAGTTGTAATTCTATCATGATATGTGTAAAAGCCCATGTGAGCCGGCCAATGGCCATTTAGAAAGGTATAAAATCGAATAACATTAATGTGAAAAGGGGGCTTATCTTTGGAAGAGAAAGAAGCTCTGTGATACATACGCTCAAGCGACTACGAAGCTCCAACTTGCACTCATCACAACTAATGATTTGTTACGAGACTGGGCACCCCTCCTGTTGTAGTGGTTAGCTGCAATTGGGATAACTGGAATAATGGTTAATTATGTGTTGTCTATTTTATTTTTATAATTGAGTTGATGATGATTTTGTAGAGTGGAATTCTGGGAGTTGACGAAGAGACGCAGGCAATAACCCTCTCGGCTGTTTTATACTCGCACAGTATTTTAGATTTTCATTTCAATAAGCCACTATGAATCTGTTAATAATTTTAGTGATAACTTCCCCTTATGGGTCATGCAAGAACTAATGAGCTTTACTCATTTACAAAAGTGAATTGGTTGTAAAAGAGGGGCCTCAAATTTTGGCACCAAAAACTCAAAAGAATATATGAAATACCAAACTCCACAAGAATAGGTGCCGTGGAGTTTGGGGCTAGATTTAGGCCTTTCTCTTGTAGATTCTCTTCTTTACTCTCTTATACTATTCTTAATTTGTTGTGTACTCTCTAATAAAATCTCTATCTCTTACAATTATCTTACACACTCTTACAATCTTGTCTATGTCAATTCCATTATGTGTGTGTGTGTGTGTGTGTGTGATAGTCTAGGTGTGTGTGTGTATGTGTGCTTGGAAATTGGGGAAAGAGGTTGACAGGTTGATGGTGATGTTTGTGAGCAAGGTTGAATTATTTTAAGTAACCGATCTCCCCCTTTCGCTCGAACATGATTAGGCAATCCGTTTTCAATTTTGAAACTTGAATTGTGTTCCTCTTTCCTTGCTCTTAAAGAGAAAGTGTAAGCATTGTCAGTTTTATTGAGTTTCATGACTACGCGTTGTTGGGAAAACAACGCGTTGTTGGGAAAACAAGACAAGGGACAACCCTATAGCAATGTCTCCCAATAGCACGCAAGACAAAAGATCAGCACACCATGTCCTTGCATCCTCTTTCAAGCAAAAAGATAAAATCTTTAGCATTGGATTTTCTTTATTTGAAATCAAACAAGAAAACTCTATCTTTTCAATAAATTCATGAGCATCGTCATCTACATGACCATAGAACCTTGAAAACTCTACCATCATAGCCATCAAAGCTGTCAATTGAAGGTCACTTGAAAAAGATCCTCGGTGGAGGGCACCAAAACACTGTTAGGAAAACAAGACAAGGGACACCTCTATACAATGTCTCCCAATAGTTCTCAAGACACAAGATCAACACCAAAAACGATATCAAAAGAACTCCCACAACATCACAATTCAAAGGCAAGTTATCGCTTGGGAATTTACAAGCACTCACCCATCCAAAAGACCACAATGGAAACTAGAAATCACCTGCCCTAGCATGGATTTACAGCACATGCCAACCAATACACTTGAGGAACATAACTCCCCCCTTTACAAAATCAAAACCACACTTTTGAAGTATAGAAACACCACCAAACAAGATAGCTTTTACAACCTACCATACACCAAACTACCGGTGGACTGCCACGTCCTGTACCCTAAGGGAAAAAGAATGTATCTCCCAAACCACAACTCCAAAAGAGATTCTTTTAAGACTCAAAAGTTCTTTGAATTTTTTGTAACAAAATCTTTGAAGACTTCAAATTTCAAACCTCTATGTGCAAAATGCATGAAGAAGGCACAAAGATCGAGTACTTGCAAAATATTGATCTTTAGCTGAATATTTTTAGTTTTTAGATAAGTTTTACTTATATACAAGTCATGCTTAAAAAAATACACTAACGGGCACTTATAGTAACCCATTGACTATGGTGCTACACTATTGACTTGCCCTGCATGTACATGTGCTTGCTAATGCAAGATAAAAAACCGACAAAGAAAAATCCCACGCACCCTTTTGACATCGGGCATCATATCCCTATGTACAAATTTACAAAAAATGGGGTAGCAAAAATGTGCACAACATAATTTGCCAAACCCCCATTCTGCGGGGATGTGAATGGAGAGAGATTTTGGAGGGAGCTTTTTTCAAGCCTTTCACTGGTATAGTGTTTGTAGGAAAAAGCTTTCCGGGCCTAGGTGGAGAGAGCTTTTTGGAGGAAGCTTTTTTTGTTATTTCACAATCCAATAGAACATTCAAAGTAACATGTGCATTGGAAAAAATTATGCTTCGAACATAGAAGAAGGACAAGAAGACACAAGCCACCATCTCATATTATGAATTCCAAATAAAAGAATTACAATAGTAAATCAGCTGTTGCAGTTTGTGCCATACAATTACATATGGGCACTAGGGGATGTGAGAAAAATAATTTAATTACAATGCTTTTTTATGTTGTACGATGACAATTGAACACACGAAGTAGATCCTCATTTGTTAGCTTGCTTTGATAAATCAAGATATTGTGGTTTAGGTCCAAGCCAAAGTAGCGAAGGAAGAAGAAGTAAATATGCTTGCAAGCCATGTAGGGTTTACTTTGTGCCACTCGTTTTGCACATGTACACATTGGGCTATTTGCAATATTTATTTCATACCTCTTGCCTTGCACTTGCGAAGAAGATGTGTCCAACATGATTTTTTCATGCATTCCTGTCCTCACAACAATGTGCATCTTTCACCTGAGTCTGAATGTCACCATCCGTAGTGGAAATGATGGCAAGTATCTCACTGTTACTACATCCTCCATAATCTATAGGATTGACCATGGCAAATCTTACAGGGAAATCAAGCAACAAAGCTTCTCCCTAACAGTACTCAAGACCGAACTCACCTTGCATGATAAAGAGGAAGCCATCGTTGGTAGAGCTTTCTAGAGCTTAGTGGCTATCCAAATATATTTTAGGTAACACCCTACACTATATTTATAGACAATCGAAACACCCAAAGCTAGCAATGAATTTCTCTCTATATGTTACCCTATCATCAAGTAAATCTTGAAGAAAACCAGGGTGGTTGAGGACTTTATTAGTATCAATTTCTTGTCTCTTCAATCAATCCCTCTCCCTGTCCATATCTCTCTACCTTTATTTGCCCCCTACTTTCTCTTTCTATCTTTTTTTCCACACTCTTTAGCTTTTCCCTTCTCTCTCTCTCTCTCTCTCTCTCTCTCTCTCTCTCTCTCTCTCTCTCTCTCTCTCTCTCTCTCTCTCTCTGTGTGTGTGTGTGTGTGTGTGTGTGTGTGTGTGTGTGTGTGTGTGTGTGTGTGTGTGTGTGTGTGTGTGTGTGTGTGTGGGACGAGTGTCTAACCTCACTCCTACCTTATTGCAGACGTAGCGAGAACCACGAATATAATTGTCAATCCATGGGACGAAGATGAATTGACTAGTGCATAGAGGCTAAAAGAGGTTGTCAATCTCTTGGAAAACAACAAACAACTCGTGTCGAACTCAAGCTACACTAAAATGACTGAAATCACCAAAAGCTAATCGCTCATCGACAAACAAATCACATCCGTTACAGCATCAAACGACATCTAGGACATATTTATAAGACCTAAGCACACATGCTTATGGTTTCAAATCTCACTTTAGGTCAAGTGAAAAAATCGCGATTATTAACAGTAGGAAGTTTTTGATCTAGTCGTTTTTGACCCAAAATGCATTTAAATGCTTAGCAATGATGCCACAATACCTTGCCTATACTTATTTTATGATTTTGAAGCTTAAATTCCTACTTATGATGAAATTAGGCCGTGGGTCGGCAATGCCAAAATCTACGGATTACCATGAAATGCTTACAATGCGTAGAGCTCGTACCTGCAGTTGCAATGCAACAGACAACACTGCAATGTGACAACCGAAAAGGGAGTAGGAAGCGCAAGAAAGAGAGAAGTGAGCGCCATTAGCTCACACTGTGGTTTCTATTATCCAAAACTTATGAAAAACTTACAAAAATTGACTTTTATACTTGAGCCAAGGTTTTTTGTGGTCAAAACTAATAATCTGGGAGCTAACTAATGACAGGTTGATACAATATGGAAGCTTGTAGCTCCGGCTCATTAATTACAATGTTTATTTAAAAAGTAAGAGTTACAACATTCGCGATTCATCAAAATAATAAGTGTTTTTACAATAAAAGCTCTAAAGAATGATATTCGAGTTATCCGAGTTAGCTTACTGCTAACATTCTCCCCCTCCTCGACTGTGTCGTCCCTTGACAGAGCTTCATGGGCTGAAGTAGTCTTCGGGTTGATGGCTGGCAAGGCGGTCTTTAAGTGCGTGTAAGGTTTCTCATATCTGAGTCTTCTCTCTTTGTCAGGAACGTGCAAGAACTGCATGGTGACTCTGTTTTTAAGCTCAATGGCTGAATAGCCAAAAAATCTAGATATGAGGTTACTAATCACTGGCCTAAATATCTTCGTTCGCCAAGTGAAGAAACATGTATAAAATGCTTCCTCAAATGCCAACATATTGCTTGAGGGCAAGAACATGCATCAAGCATATAAACCGTAAAGGACTTCTTCGGAAGGCTGGCCACTTAAGTCATAGCAAAGACCCTTTTTACCTTTGAGGAAAGACATCCATGGCGCTCCTGCTTGCTCTGACTCGTGAAAATCTTGAATACATGTGAGCATCATTTTGCAAATTTTATATAACATGACGCATGAGAGGTCAAGAAGACTTGTGAAGAAAGTCATGGCGTCTATTAGGGTTTTCATCATGTATTCCTCTGTTGGTGTTCCCTGCTTTGGAATTGGTAAGCATGGATAGTTCAACCATGTAGACCGCTTCTTTTTCAGTGCTTCAAATGCTTGCCATGTCCTTACCCTTGGTACAGGACAGAATGTTAGGTCTTTTTGTAGTGCGATAGGTGCTCTTGTGAACAAAATTAGATATCTTGGATTCTTGTTCAACCAGCTCTTTCTCCACTTGGGGTGGACATCCTCTATGCCTTTTGCCTACACATCTTTGTATAGTCTTTCTTTTAACTGTAATAGCTCCACTTTAATCAAAGGGTATGGCAATGATTCTCTCTCTCTCTCTCTCTCTCTCTCTCTCTCTCTCTATATATATATATATATATATATATATATATATATATATATATATATATATATATATATATATATATATATAGAACATCAAGCCACACATAAACACATCACACACGGGCACACACTCACAAATGCCCCCACCCAAAGCAACAAACGTGACACACCACAGCAGAGGGGGTGAAGGCCCCCTCCGACACCAATAAAGCTTTTTCTATTATGTCCTGATCCACCCCGTGAGCGCACCCATAGGGGAAGGATCACATTTGACACATGAGAGATTTACATGCGGCACTTCTAATTGATACAGTAAAGCCATTCAGATCGAGCAACACCCAAAATGGACCGGACAAAGGCATCCATTCTTGCAAATCACAAATTTTGATGATCAACACACATGCTCACACAAAAAACAGTAACAAGAAGAAAGAGACATACCCTGAAGCAAATAATTGAAAAGACTGTCTTCTGCAAGCCGAGGCACCATCATCATCATTCAAAAAATTTGCAGTAATCAAGAGTGGAGTGTAGACAGCGCGTTCCCTCCATTCGACCTCAAGAGAGAAGGTAGCTCGATGATTGACAAGGCTAAACATGCACATCATGAGGAGCAATCTAAGGACTAATTCCTGAGAGATGTACGCTAAAGTAGATACTTGTATGCAGTGTAGATGGCGTGTTCCCTGCATTCAACCTCAGAGAGAAAGCAGCTTGATAGCTGACAATGCTAAGCAAGTACACCATGACGCGCGATCTGAGGACTACTGCAGTGGTGTGCTCCCTTATTAAACAATCACGATTCATGGAACCCCTTCAATCACTATCTATTATGTCTCTCTATCGGGCTAAGTGTCATCTCTGTGGAGATTTCCAAGTTAAACCAAAAATCCACCAACCAATACTCTCTCTCTCTCTCTCAACACATCATCATGATGTAAGAAGAGCGCACACATGCACGCACACCACAATGGAGGGGGTTAAGGCCCCCTCCGACACCGAAAAAATATTTTTCTATTATGTGTGGATCCACCCCGTGAGCGCACCCATAGGGGAAGGATCACATTTGACACATGAATGGTTTACATCCACCAGTTCTAGGTCATAGAATGATCAAGCCACACCTAGAGATGGAGCCAAGCAGTGTAATCCTTTCCTGCATACCACAAAAGAAACAATCAACACGCCAATGATTTTTTCATTGCATGCATAGAAAGATAATGGTCTAGACACAAGAAAAAAAGGCAGCAACATACACAAAAGCAGACCGTTGAATGACACTGTCTTTTCAATTACTCTGTGAATCGCCCACTACCATCTGGGAAGCACTCTACAGAGACGAGTTGCTTGCATCCGACCTCAGAGAGAGTATAGCTATATCTTGCTCACAACCTAAAACACTACAGGGACGAAAGTGCAGTGTACAAGCACGTTTTCTGCATTCGAATTGCGAGAGAATGCGACCTTGAGTTGCTGACAAGACACTGTAAGCCAGCACGGTCAAGATCTGATAGAAGCGCAAACGGCCATACCTTCGCAAAAAACGTATGGCAAGGGTTGGTAGCTTTGGGACACCTCGTCTAAAGTCGGCACATTATTTTTCATCTTTAAAAGCACACAACTAGAGTGCTTCGTTAGGCTGTATAACCCGAAGTGGATAACGAACTGGTATAAAGGTGCAAGCCTTCAAGGCGATTGCAATTAGAGAGAGCAAGCACTGAACAAGAGTATAGATCCATAAAGAAGATTGTAGAAATGAAGGTGAGAGAGAGAGAAAGAGAGAGAGCACTTATTATTTGTTTTGCACAAATCTTCTTACGCTAAGTAAGTGTAAGTGACTGAAACGATTTGATGAAAATAGTATGCCAAAAAGTTGATGAATTAAGAATGGAACTTTGAATGTAGCATGCAATGATTTCTTTACAATGAAATGGACAAATCTTCTGTGGAGAAGAGGAGGAGGACTATATCGGTAAGATGCTCTTCAAAGTTGCGCGTGTGGGTAACTGGTTGATAGAGAAATAGCGCGAAACGAATTGTTTAGCTGATTGAAGGTGGTTGGGGACCACATTAGAGTAATTTAATTCTATAGTCTCGAGTAGGTCGAGCACGTCCGAAATCTGCACGAACAACATACAGTGGTGTTTTGTGGAGCAACTAGCCAGTACGACGATGTCGATGGTGATTTGTTGATTGAGTGTATTCCAAGTGATGTAATGAGGATGCCATGGTGTAGGTGGTTGAACTGGCCATGGAATGAACTCACTCCATTTATGCATGTAGTGTTTGAGCACTTGCTCTTGAAAATTTGGGTAAAGACAATATTGTAACTTGTACATTGTAGTCTCAAATTCTGGTGGCTGCTCAATCAGATCAGCTGGAATTGGCCTACCCATTCTAAACTGAAAATAAAAAGCATTTAAATCAAAGCAGTTGATAAGTTGTCATGTCTATCATAGTTTGAATGGAAACAAAAAGACATTGTTGTAGGCAATGATCAAAGTTATGTGACAAAGATAGTGAGCAAAACAATGAAATAAAGACGGCAGTAGTTCGTAGCTATATTTTCTTGTGATTTTTCAAAAAATAATGTATTCTCAACCTTGGTGGATGTCCGGAACAAACGTTATAACCTAATGCAATTGTTGTTTTGTGTTTAATATACAAATGTTCTAAGTTTCTAGGTTTATGTATATTGGTACTAGTTGCTAAAGTGGTAATTTCAAAATTGTCCACGAAAAGACATTGTTGTAAGCAATGATCAAAGTTATGTGACAAAGACAGTGAGCAAAACAATGAAATAAAGACGACAACAGTTCGCAGCTATATTTTCTTGTGATTTTTCAAAAAATAATATATTCTCAACCTTGGTGGATGTCCGGAACAAACGTTATAACCTAATGCAGTTGTTGTTTTGTGTTGTTTAATATAGAAATGTTCTAAGTTTCTAGCTTTATGTATATTGGTACTAGTTGCTAAAGTGGTAATTTCAAAATTGTCCTTGAAAGGAATATGTGTCTGCATGTCTGCTCGCATTCTCTTCGATGTTATTCGTAACTCCGATATATCTCCTATCGTTTTTCGTGCATCGTATACTGTAGACTATGTATTCTTGCTGCGACGTTGCTTTTTCTAGGGTGGAAGGACGATGCTTGTCTCTGGTTGTTGATGAGTGTCTAAATTTGCAGTCCATGCAGATTGGTTAAGTAACTAAAAAAATGACGGTGCTACGGAGAAATGAATGGAAGCTAGTGATACTTGTTATCATACTTGCCTTGGTATGTTGTAACTAGCTCGTATGGGGAGGCTGGTTGGCCGTAATTTACTGCCTTGTGTTTGATGTAGTGCCATGCTACCTTCTGGATTGTGATAGGTGGATTAGTTGCATCGTGCGTGTGGGTTGCCGAAGTCATGAAATTTGTCAATATAGCGGCACATTTTTCTTGAGTAGCTTTTGAAAGTTCAGCCAAATCAATGTTGTAACCAAACCGTAGCTGCTCCATCGCGTACAATGTAATTCCTTCAGTTTTTGTGTCGAGGAGTTGTTGTGCTTAAACATTACGCAACATACTCTCATCATCCTCGTACTGGATATCAAGCTCTTCAAGTATTTGCTTCATGAGACCTGCAGGATGTAGGAGCAAGCTGGTTAGCACAACAGACAGACGGCATTATATTTTCCTTTTCTAATAGTACCTGTTGTCATCCTGTCTATGTTTGGTGTTGCCATCGTTTGGTCTAGAGCTTTATATCTTGCATCGCACTTATTCATGAAGTTGCGACACTCTTGAAAAGTATGGAACCCCTCAATATACGCATGGGGTTTCTCGCTTGCTGCTGAGTTTGCCAATCTCATCTGCTTAGTCGTGAGGTAAAATCTCTTAGGTTGTATCATTGGTTGCGTTTCCTTTGCGTTGTTCGTGTATTGCTTGAAGAGCTGCACAGTAAGATGAGTGAGTGATTCGCATGTGTATACACAGGCAGATGCAAGATCAGAGAAGCATGCAAAATGTACCGTGTTGTGATCCATTGTTTGATTTAGTTTCCTGCATGTAAAAAAAGTTATTTTGATGACCTCTTACATTATTTTTGAAGCATAAGATCCGACAAACGTTTAAACACAAATGAATGAAGTGAGGAAAGGAAGAGTAGTAAATTTACAAAAGGTGGATCAGAGTGAGCAGGGGTGATAGGGAAGATGCCTCAGCAGTGCAACATATTGAACATGACAAGTCGACAGAAGAGAAGATGAGCAGTTGAACAAAAATTCCTGCTTTGTATAGAAGGCAGTTACAAGGCGATTCAATCTGTGTAATAGAAAGAGGAATTGATACTAGGAGGGGGAAGGAAACTTTCACGTTTAGATGGTCAAAAATCTAGATGGTGTGAACATCTCTGGCATAGGAAGCTCTAGTAAATGTAGCCGGGTTCGCTCAGTGACGCGTGACATCATCACGTATAGAAGGCCAGGGGCGAAAACTTCTTTTACAATGAGCAAAACGTTGGTGTTGATTGTTGCACCTTGGGACTTATGTCCAATCATAGCATAGGTGAGAGCTATTGGGAATGCGGATTTATGGTACCAGTGCCCATTGAATGTCCGCCTACTATGCTTAGACCATCGAAGTGTAAGTTCCTGTTTGGGTGTCTCCAGTGTGACTTTGATTGCTTTGACGCCTCCTTCTTTATCTTGGAGGATTTAGTCTACGCGACATATTGATCCATTGGCTACTCCAATTGTTAAGTCTATGTTCTCTGTTATCAACGCCTTTGCTTCGTCTGCTATTCTGTCAATTGTGTGGAAGTCGGATCTTCAAGCCATGCTTGGAGCTCAGGGATGTTGTGTGCATTCATTTTGAGGCCGATTTGGATGATGTGACTATGCCGATGGAAGCGTTCCAAGAGAAGGTTATTATAATATCAAACTTCACTCTTGTGTGTGCAAATGATTTTCATATTCCTATCCATGTGTTGCTCTATTTGATCCTACTTTATGATGCGGTCACCGAGTGCATCGTGGATCTCTTTCTTTATGGGGAGCCTGACTCTTATTGTATTGAGGAACTCTATGAAAGAGATATCTTTTGCATGGCTCACTGAGCAAGACATAATGTATGTAGTAGCAGTGGACCAATAAGTGGAGCTTGTGATGTGGCATGAGTAGCACTGATCACTTTTATGCCTGCATACTGGTGGCAATTGTGCCAAATCACCGAACAAGAAGACCTTTTTATCTTTGAATGGGTCTAGCAGTGTGCCATTAGTGACATTCACAATTTGTCGTACTATGAGATCAAAAGTTTGCTTTGTCAACATAGAAATCTCATCTATGATAATCGTGTCTGCCTCTTTAATACTGACGTATCTGTCATCAGTTTCGGAGATTGACAGGGGATATTATTGTGTGCGCACTAGTATCTTGAATTGGTAATGGACAGTTGTTGCAATGCTGCTTAACCTTGTGGCTGCTGCACCAGTCAAAGCAGCGACTGTGACAGTTTTCCCTTGCATTATGAGTTGGCTTGTGATATATCTTATGAGGAAGATTTTGCCACTCCCAGAAGTGCCTGTGATCACATGCAGTCCACCCTTTGCCATTGTGAGATTCTTATAGATCTCTGCTTGTTCAGATGTCAGTGATGCGTTTTGGACGTTTTGAAGCTCGTTTTGAAGGGCAGAGATACGAGTTGACGTGTCCTGTTGCTCGTAGTCTGTTTGCATATCTGGAGATTGAAATGAGGCAGCCTTTGTTGAGGATGTCTTCTGTAGTATCATGTTGTGAAATTGGTGTGTTTGGTCTGTCGTGAGCATATTTCGTTGTGTGTACTCTATGATGTACATCTCAAGATCCTCATCTGTCCGTATCAAATTTCTAAGTTTGCACTCAAGATAGTATGACCTGGACGTGTTCTCTGGTGAGAGCAGCTGGGATTCGTTTCTGAAGGTGATGCTCTTTAGCAGCACGTTGTAAAAGAAAGCCTCCCGATGATGCCCTGGGTGAAAGTCTGTGAAATGGACCAGTCAGTGTTGCAGCTGCAGCGATTGGCCATAGGTATTCTCCTCTGAAATATTTTTTTTCCTTTCTGTTCCCTTTGTTACTATGTAATTCTTGTGGAAGTCGTAGAATGTAAGCTTCTCCAGAGTTTGTGGTCGTGCGCAATACAGATCAATAGGGTGCAGGACGACATCATTGTTGTGAGAAATGATTCGTTGTCGTAGTGTCGGGGGTGATGAGTCGATGTATTGGACGCTATCGCTCTTTGAAATGATTGGGATTTGCAAACAATTTAATGCCACTTCTGTTGCTGAGATAGGTTTCGACAATAAAGAGGCTGAGATCAGCTTCAATTTTACTGTGTCAAGGCCACCTAGGCCTAAGCGCTCTGCATCTTCTGAGCGGATGTTGAGATGGCCTATTGGTTCAGTTTTGACTGCATACTTCAAGAGGTAGTAGGACATCGATGAATTGGTGACCCGCTGTATATTCATATGTGCACCCCATAGCAAGAGCAGTGTAGGGTGGTACGGTACGACATTTCTATCTTCATGCCGGGGCCTAAAGTATTGCCATCTGTGATTTTGTTCATTGAAGACTGGGTTTGGATTTGGTTGTGCATGAAATGGAAACCCGTGTTTACATACTCCATCTCTTTGACCGTGGTAACAACTTGTACGTCACTTGTGAAGTTGTTTCCTAAGTACGAGTTCTCGGAGCCTGCTTACTTCTGGCAAAACCATAGAGCCAGTTTCTGTCGGGATATATGCAGCTATTTCAACAGATAGTTGCTCTTTGTCTTCTTCATGGATCCACAGTATGACATGAGCATGCAATGATCCTCTATTTTGGACCTCATATCTAACGAAGTGGTGTTGCACCTGGCCCAACACACCTTTCGCAAGTATATATTTGGACATAAGCATTTGGAACTTAGAATGGAAGGTGATGGCGCATTCGACTGGGCAGTCTGTCCAAGTGAAGGAGGCGTTCAACTGACGTGCAATTAGCTTGATTGTGTCAATCTCAGGCCATCTTGTGTCTATGACCTCATCGAAAGTGAAGTCAAGAAGAAATCAGGCATTCCCCATTCGTCCACCATTGCTATCAAGTCCTTTAGGTTCTTGCGGTGCCACGAGCAGGAACCTGGCATGCTGGAAGGGGTGATGTACCGAAGCACATGTCTCACAGTATCTTCGTCAGATGTTGTACGATTGGCCCTCTTGTAGTTGTCAATGTCCTTTGGCAACAAGCTCGTGTGTGTATTGTTAGTCAACATAAGTGCCTGCTTTAGTTGGTACATTATCAGCAGGTATGGCTTGTACAAGGTGTAAACGGAGAACATAGTCGATGCACGTATCTTTACATATATACTGAAGTTGATTTTACCATCATACTGGCCTTTCCCAAAAGAGAACAGGAATGGAAACGCTGCCGTCTCTATTGTGATGTCGTTCACAGAGCTTGATGTGGCAGGCATGCCGTTGGGCTTGAAAGTAACTGTTCTCTCAAGCAATTGTTGACGTCCATGGAGCTGTAGAGAAGCAAATTCGTAAGTATCGCTAGCGGTGAATGCTCTTCTCCTGGCTGGTTCAATGATGTTTTCGATGATACCAAACATCAAACTTGTGTCAAGCTGCGCCATCAGTGCAAATGGTGCGTTGTCTTGTTGTTGCTGAATGATCTTGCTCACACTATCTTGACTTCGTATGCAGAGGCCAAGCTTCTTATTCGGTCGTTCAGCCACCATCGACATGTAATTCTGTAGTACGAAGTTGTTCTCAAGATTGAATGCAAGTATGTCCGCCACTTGTGATGTAGCTAGGTCCTGCTTTGTGAAGGTTGTTCTATGCTCTTTACTCCATGATAGCAGAGGGTTATCTAATATTGAATGTCTGTCTAGTGTACCACGTGCAATTGTTGTCACTGTTGAGATGGCATTGACAGATATGTCAATGACGCTCAGTAGCTGTATGTGAAGCTGATTTCCGTTCAGTATTCTTCTTGTGTAGTCTGAAAGTAACGGCACACAATATCTGCGACGTGCACTTGAGTTCTCACAAGTGGAGCACTGCACCCATTGCGTTTCTATGTGTGTAGCCTCTAAGCTAGATACCAATAGACTGCTGGCAAACATTGCAATCGATGTCTCGTTTGGAGCTCGAGTACAATCAAAAGAGGAACTTCTTTGGATGAAAACTACACCACAAACAAAGCATATGCTTAAAGGTCTGAATACCGCTGCAACGTTTGAACTCCATCGGTATACTAAATTGATGATGTCAATCCATGATTGTGAGCATGGTAGAAATCTAGCCTTCTTCTTGATTGAAGTGCGATGTCTCGCTTTCGATTTGCTGAGGTGTATCCTACGCTTTCGGTGATGGTCCATTGAAGGCTTAAGTCGGACTCAATCTTAATGATTCAATGTGATGAGAACATTGTGATATTTACTTACTAGTCATGTCTAAGCAACAGACAGTTCAAGCGTTTGAAACAACCATGTACCTGGTGCTGGATTGCGCTGTTGCGGGGTTTCGACCTGGGAAGAGGCAAGCGGTAGCTGATTTCCTGAATGTCCCTTGCACAGAATAAGTACGAAGCATTAGAAAAGTAATAGCACAATGTTTAAGGTTCTGAGAGTAATCTAATTATTTGTATGTGTTCTTTACTTCTTATGTTATTAAAAAAAAAACGTGCTGGTGTCCCTGCACGGGGGAGTTTGCACAGTCCTCCTTAATTTTTATAATACGAGGGAACGTGCCATTCCCATGGCAGCATGCAATTTTCGGTGTGTTCCGTTTTATTGTGTCCTCAACGTTCAAGATTAAAATGTGCCACTTTGTACTCACCGCACACTGCAATATGTCGCCATTGCAAATGAAGAGGAGATTAGTCCAAGTTTCTCTTGATCTATTTGCAGTGAAACACGGTAGAGTTAGGCCATAAATAGTTGCGCCTGTAGAAACGAGCTGAGTAAGGTAGTTGAACGTGGACATGATACACACAAAGCTGCTATAATTGCCAGTGAGACCCCTTTATCCTCAGCATGGACACCCCCTACCCGTGCATAATAACTCTCCCCTCCTAGACGTTGCACAAGGTGGACATGGTCTCAAAACATCAAATTAGTTATCCATGCAAGATGCATTAGCAAGTAATGAAGACAATTGGCAGCATTGTGAAACGAGGAATCTCCAAGCAAACAATTAGAGCTGATAAGAGGGATTTTCTAGTAGTGTTGTGCGCTGTGACTAGCCGTGGTCTGCTAACGCCATCTGTGTACTCCATGGCCCTCAAGGTCCTCCAACTATTCCTACCGACAACATTTAGTAGATCGTATTGCATCAACGCTACTACCACACCCTGCATCATCGCCACAAACCCCAGAGCATTGAATTTTTGAGAGATGAATAGTGCAAAGTGGGACAACAAATTGCGCAAGATTTGATTGGAAAATCCAGCAATGCATTGTCATCCAGTTGAGCCCCTTAGAGCTCCTACGTATAAACAACGATAATCACCTACACTTGCATGTTCACGGCTACTCTAGAACAAGAGCGCAAGAAGTAGATTGCGAGAGTATTTCTCTTTGTCGAGTTGCAAGCCCGAACTCAAGAACGCAAGAAGTAGATTTCGAGAGTATTGATCTTTGTCGAGTTGCAGGCCCGGACTAGCTCTGTGACACCTTGATTTATAGAGCCTCTTTGTCATCCCAATCCCCTTACCGGCTTTTGAGCATCTTGAAATTGTTTATGAAACGAAATCTAGCTTTGTGGCACCTTGATGAGACGTGTGTTTTATTTCAGGCCCGGACTAGATCTGTGACACCTTGATTTATAGAGCCTCTTTGTCATCCCAATCCCGTTACCGGATTTTGAGCATCTTGACATTGCTTATGAAACAAAATCTAGCTCTATGGCACCTTGATGAGACGTGTGTTTTATTTAATCTTCAATTCACTACCCCATGGCATTCTTGAAGGCCTCCCATGGTTCCTCTAAGCTTATTTTGCTTGTATTTCATGCCCAGTATCTCACTAAGCATGTGACTTGCTTGCGTCTTGCCCAGCTTGCACACTCGTAGACAAGTTGCAACAAATCAAAGATACCAAGCTTTGTGGTGCTTCAGCCAGCGCGCGCAGACCTGCCCGGACTGTGGAGCAATTGTGGATGAGAGAGAGAGAGAGAGAGAGAGAGAGAGAGAGAGAGAGAGAGAGAGAGAGAGAGAGAGAGAGAGAGAGAGAGAGAGAGAGAGAGAGAGAGAGAGAACCTGAGGCTGCAAACCTGCCTTTGGAGAAATATCAACCTGAAGATCAGCCTGCCGTCAATCCTGCGCACTGTCAACCTCCGAACTGCTCCGTTGTTTTTATTCCGCGTAGATTTTGACGGCGCAGGAGCTTTTGACAGGAGCTCGTTTATTTTATTTAGCTCTGGAAAGCGCTGCCACGTGGGTGAATGAGAGGGGAGGGATTGAGAAAACGCTCCTACGCTAACAAAGTAAAGATTAATTTGGCGGTCAAAAGCCAACCTGTGTGTGTGTGTGTGTGTGAGAGAGAGAGAGAGAGAGGGAGAGAGAGAGAGAGAGAGAGAGAGAGAGAGAGAGAGAGAGAGAGAGAGAGAGAGAGAGAGAGAGAGAGAGAGAGAGAGAGAGAGAGAGAGAGAGAGAGAGAGAGAGAGAGAGAGAGAGAGAGAGAGAAGAGGAAGAAAGAAAGAAATTAATACCAAGGGAAAGAGAGATAGGGAGAAAAGAGAAGAAAAGTGGTTTTTGCGGTGATTATTTAAGAGGCTTTTGGCGAATATTGAAGCATAGCATTCCACATGGAACTACAAAAAATTGAATCGTGGTAAAATAGTAACACTAAAAAGCTAAAAAGCGGAGCACATCGACACATCGCACAAAAGGTGCATTGCAACCTTGAAAAAATCAATGCTGAGGAGTTGTGGTTGACGTCCTCCTCAAGGGCAAAGGCAGTGACATTGACGTGAGCAAGAAACAGCTTTATGATGAGATTTTTGGTCAAGGACTCTTAGATTGATTTGTTCTCATGTGCAACACTTACACTAGGATTCCTGATGCATTTTGTCACTCCTTTTTGTTGGATGAAATTTATAGGATCCAAATGTAGGACCAAGGTATTCCCCTAAATTCAATCGCCTTTATCTGTGACTTAATGTCAATTTAGAAAGGTGTTGAGACACATGCTCGAAAGCAAAGGGATTTGGCACTACATTGGTTCGCATTAATGCAAACTTTGGAGCATTTTCAAATGCTCTATTGGTGTTTGATGAGCTTCGAGCACCTAATATAGATACTTGCAATGCCCTTATGGATGTCAATGTATGCCAAGTGTTGTGATCTCTCATAAATACACTTAGTGTTTGATGAGCTTTTGATACTTGATGTAACCTCTTGGACAACACTTCTTGTGGAATATGCTAAGCAGCATCTTGATATGCCCAACATGGTTGTGAAAAGGAAGCTCTTGGCTATTTTAACCAAATGCGAAGTGAGGATTTCTTGCCAGGCTATGAAAAGGAAGCTCCTAGTTGTTTTAACTAGATGCGAAGGGACGGTTTATTGCCGGTGGCTTATTACCAGACAAAGTCCTTGGAGTGCTCCTATGGGAGGATATGCTTGCCCAACAAATCTGGTCGAGAAGGTTCTGAGCATGTTTGTCCTTAAATATCTAATATCTAACCAATGATTTTCTCATATTAAACTGATCATTTAATATGGGATAATAAACGAGAACAAGGGTTAGAATATAAACATGTGCTTACGAATCTATCTCAACACGGGGCCAATGGTAAAGGGGCCCAAATGAGAGATGGTCTGTCAACGAGAAAGGTTAACTAATGAAGCTTAAAATACCTTAGGGTTAGCTTCATTAAAGACCTCCAATGGTTAGTGTTAAAAGTCCTTTGACCTTGAGCAAGCTAGGACCGAGCTTGAGGTGGGAACCTTAAGCAAGCTAGGGTTGTGCTTGAGGTGGGAACCTTAAGCAAGCTAGGGGTTGTGCTTGAGGTGGGAACTCGTCGACCTAAACTTAAGCAAGCTAGGGTTGTGCTTGAGGTGGGAACCGAACCTAAACTTAAGCAAGCTAAGGCTGTGCTTGAGGTGGGAACCCCACCTAAGGTGCTTGTCATGCTTGATGACTAAGATACTTGAGGTACTTGTCACATTTAATGAGGAAGTTGCTTGAGAAGCTTCCTATGCATGGGGGGTAAAATGCTTGAGTCAAAAAGAGAACCTACACACTTAATGAGGAAGTTGCTTGAGAAACTTCCTGTGCATAAAAATCTCAAAGTTAGGGGAATTCTAAAAGAGCACATGGGTCACACTCTCACTAAGCTTAACCACATGGTGTGCTTGAATGCTATTGGTTGGGCTAAAGAGGGGTCCAATCAGCTTCTACTTCCACCCAACTAATATCTAGATATTTTCAAGCTCTCTCTCTCTCTAAGGGGTAAGGAGGACACTTGTCAAAAGACTACCCATGTGCTTGACTGCATGCTGCATGTAATTGGCTAAGGGGAGAGGGGTCCAATGAGCTTGTAGCATGAAGAAATTTTGCCCAAAGCAAGGAAGGGGGGGTGCTAGGGGGATATACTCCACACACACACACACACTCATTTGCAAGGCCATTCTCACTTGGTGAAAGTTGAGGAACACCACCTCCTTCTTAAAGCTTGTGAGAGTGAAAGCCTACACCAACACTCTTGGCTATGGAATGCAAATCCAACCAAGGGACATGCTTCAATGCTTAAGCTTGCCATCTTCTGCATCTCCATTACTATGCTATTATGTATGCTAGCAAGAAGAGTAATGATAAGTGAGGAACTATTTCTCTCTCCTATGGAATGTTTCTTCTTCCTCTTTCCTATCCTCATTCCCCGCTAGCTCTCTCCACCTTCGAAGGTGTTTGAGGCCTTGGGACTGAGGCTTGGGATAGTTAATGCTTTCTACAAGTTTATGTTATGCTTGTGATGCATGAAGCTTTCCATCTTCTGTAAGAAACTAGGCAACTAGGCTCTACTGGATCCTCCTCCCAACCTCCCTTTATAGGTGGGCTCCTAGCCCCTTGCCCTAGACGGATCCCCTGTCCACACTGCCTAGCCCAACCCTTGGCCGTAGTCCTTGCCTAACCTAGTTCCTAGGGTACAAGACCCGTGTCCTGACATTACTTCCCCCTTAAGGAAGAGTTTTCGTCCTCGAAAACACAAGTAGTAACATCTTCTTAAGAATACTGGTGTTCTCTTTATTGACGTCCCATAAGTGAGCCAGTTGTCTGTATGACCGATACTTGGTGGCATGAGGAGGTTCAATGAAACCAAGATGAATATCTTGATTTTCAACATTGTTGTCTGTTTGCAACCACTTGGGTCTAAATGGTAACTCCATTTATAACTCACTTGAGTGCTATAAATGAGTAACCACAACTAAGAGTCACTTGGGTTTAAATGGTAACTCCATTTATAACTCACTTGAGTACTGTAAAGGAGGAACCACAACTAAGAGTTGTCCAAAGGCATAACCAGTTGTCAGATCTTCTGAAGGTACTGGAATAATGCGAGGAAACCTTGGTGTAACTTTCCATGCAGTTGTGAGCCAGATTTCCTACTTGCCTGAGTATCTTGAACAGTCTGTTACATGTTCATCCCTAATGAAGGTTACTTGCTAACATGATTTATCAGTACACCTGGTAAGTCCTTGACGTATGAAATTATTGACACAATCTCCAACCCTACCACAAGAGGTGTTCAAAGTCAAAAATTGTACTTAAGCAAATTCTAGAATAGGGAGAAAATCATCTATCTAGAAATGCGTTGTGCTAACATATGCTCTTAGCAGATCCTTTAGCACAAGATTACTCTTTGTAATCTTTGTAATCTGCCTATCCCCTTGGATAACTAACAGTACTGAGGTGTGTTTTCCTTACGGTTTACAGACAGTCGTCCCAAACGACTGGTAAACGGGGAATCACAACAGTGTATAACATTGTTGAGGAATCAACAATGTGCGAAATAACCATTGTGGTTAACTTAAAAAATCCATAAACATCCAAACAGAGCCATGACCTCTATTGGTGATTAGTAGACTCAAAAGTAATCTCATAGAGATAGTGCACATAGAGTGCAAAATGCTTCATAAGCAACAACATGAGGAATATGCATGTCGTTCTAAATCAGCCTTTGCTAAACACTAGGGCCCATAACACCTAGTGTGCATGCATTTAGCAAAAACTAACCCGAACCTGTATATCTATAATGATCCTTGTCAATACTTATGGCAAATGTGATATGTCTAGCACACATTAAAGAGGAATGTAAATAGTTTAGAAAAGAATTTAAATACTTTCAATTGTAATCTTTTTGCAAGCCTTGCGGAAACGTCTGAACCATAATAGAAGGTGAAACAGTGATCACTTCTAAGTACAAACAATGAAACTTTTTCATTAACAATTTAGAGCCTTGCTATATGTATAAACAACCATCTGTCATGTTGTTTAGCAGTACTTGTACCTCGACAAGTCATTCTAAGTATCCGACAATTTCTGGCCACGAAATTGCTCCTAATACATCGTGCTGAAAATGGTCTAGAAAACAGATGTGACCAGCACCTAGGGACTTTGTCGTGACATAGAAGTGAAATAATGGTGCCAGTGTCAGTCCAGAGTGTTAAGTATGGAGCCTGATTTACCCTTGTAATTTTCTGTGGTAAAAGCGCACATTTGTAAGGCCCCCATTATGAGGAGAAGCCATCGTGCATGAAGGAAAATCACTCACCGGAAACCAAAATTTTCACGGACAAGAATCAAGGGCAACTTTAAAGGCCTCGGGGGCGGAGGCCCCCGAGACTTTTTTTTCGCTGGAATATTCTTTTTTCACCGGAATATTCTTTTTCGCCAGAATATTATGGCCGGACAGCGGCCGAAAAGTGGTCGGAAAACAACCGGTGGGTTGGCCGGTGGCCGGTAGTCAATGGCCGATGGCCGGTGGTCGGAAGTCAATGGCCGGTGGCCGGTGGTCGGAAGTCAATGGCCGGTGACCGGTGGCCGAATTCAAAAGCGGACTTGTCTTCTCAAGGGCGGCCACACATGGGCGGATTGGAGGTCCGATTTGGACTTATTCGCACAAGGGCGGCTACACATGGCTGTCTCTCATAAGAGAGGGCAGCCCTTTTGGCCTATAAAAGGAGGCCATTTCTACACACATTTCATAGTGTGAAGTTGATGCAACAAGGTGAGTGTGAGGTGGTGAGAGTGAAGCAAGGCGAGAGCTCCATTAAGGGTATAATCTCTTTGTAAACTACTTCTTGTTTTGAAGTACTAAATCCATTGAGTGGCTGCTTTCCCGTGGACGTAGCCCACATTGGGTGAACCACGTATATCGTGTGTACTCTCTCTCTCTCTCTACTCTATAATCTCGTGTATATAAATCTGTCTCTCTCCATTAAGTAATCTACTCAATTATCTATTTAGCTACGTCTTATTTCCTAACAACTGGTATCAGAGCAAGGTTTGCTCGTAGCTAAATTATCTCAAGGAAAGGATTCCTTGAATTGAGTGGGAGTTATGGCGGAGGAAGGGAAGCTCAAGATTGAGAAGTTCAACGGCAAAAACTACCAACATTGGAAGATGCAGATTGAAGACTATCTCTACCAGAAGGACCTCTATTTGCCACTAGGCGGTCTTGCGAAGAAGCCGGCAACAATGGCAGATAAAGCATGGATTGTCCTTGATCGAAAGGCACTGGGAACAATCCGGTTAAGCTTGGCGTCGACGGTGGCCTTCAATGTTTCGGAGATGAAGACCACGGAGGACTTGATGAAGTCACTTGACGACTTCTACGAGAAACCATCGGCATCCAATAAGGTATTTCTTATGAAGCGCTTGTTCAATCTAAAGATGGCAGAGAATGGTTCAGTTGCAGAACACCTAAATGACTTTAACACAAACATAAGTCAACTTCGATCAGTGAAAATCAATTTCGATGACGAAGTGCGAGCTCTCCTTATACTATCATCTCTACCGGATAGTTGGGACAGCCTTGTGATGGCTGTAAGTAATTCTATCTCTGGCACAAATACTCTTAAGTTTGATGATGTTGTGGGTGTTCTCCTAAGCGAGTAAATGCGAAGGAGAAGCACAGGAGAATCATCAAGTGCTGCACTATCAGTGGAAACAAGAGGAAGGCTTAAGGAGAGGTTCAAAAACCAAAAGGGTCGTGATCGCTCAAGGCGGAGCAAGTCACGCACAAAGTCAGTTCTTGAATGTTGGAACTGCGGCAAGAAGGGCCACGTCAAGAAGGATTGTTGGTCCAAGAAGAAGAAGGAGACAGAGTCTCAAGACAACAAGCCAACATCGGAGGCCAATGTGGCAGGTAAAGTAGAGCAAGATGCTCTAATTCTCTCATTAGACAATGTGTCTAATTCCTGGATAGTAGATTCCGGGGCTTCATTCCATGCGACACCACACAAGCAACATTTCCAAGACTACACCAAAGGTAATTTTGGGTATGTATACTTGGGAGATGATGAAGCTTGTGAGATTTTCGGCAAAGGTACAGTTTCTGTCAAAACTGCTAACGGAAATGAATGGAAGCTTAAAGATGTTAGGCATGTTCCTTCTCTTCGCAAAAATTTGATCTCTACAGGACAATTGGACGATGAAGGTCACAACATTGCATTCGGAAACAAACGGTGGAAGATCTCAAAGGGATCTTTGGTGGTTGCCAAGGGTGAAAAAGTCGGTACACTTTACTTGTGTACTGTTAGCACGCAACCTTCAGCTTGTGCAGCGACTACAGAAGTTGATAGTGCGGTGTGGCACTACCGACTTGGGCATATGAGTGCCAAAGGAATGCAAATCCTTCAAACAAAGAAGCTTCTACCAGGTTTGAAAGAAGTGGACTTAGAGTTCTGTGAAGATTGTGTTTATGGTAAAAAAAAGAGGGTAAAATTTCAAAAATCAGGAAATGAAAGAAAAAATAAAAACCTTGAGTTGGTTCATTCTGATGTTTGGGGTCCTGCAAGTACACCATCACTTGGTGGCTCATTGTACTATGTAACATTCATAGACGATGCGACTAGAAAAACATGGGTTTATGTCATGAAGAATAAATCCGATGTATTTTCCATATTTCAAAGGTGGAAAGCCTTTGTGGAGAATGAAACAGGTACCAAGGTTAAATGCCTCAGATCCGACAATGGAGGCGAATATTACAGCCAAGCTTTTGAAAGCTTTTGTGCTAGCAATGGCATTCGGAGGCAAAGGACAACCCCCAAGGACACCTCAACAAAATGGGATTTCGGAAAGGATGAACAGGACAATCATGGAGCGAGCACGAAGCATGCGGCTACATGCAGGCCTACCGCTTGAGTTTTGGGCGGAAGTTGTAAGTACGTCTGTGTACTTAATCAACCGTTCACCCTCAACAGCATTGGATGGGGGAGTTCCAGAAGAGGCATGGACAGGTAAACCGGTGAATTATGCATTTCTCAAAGTGTTTGGGTGTGAGGCTTTCATGCACATAGATAGAAGCCTAAGATCAAAGCTAGATGCAAAGTCCAAAAAGTGTTTCTTCATTGGCTATGGAGAAGGTGACTTTGGGTATCGCCTATGGAATCCTGAAGATGGTAAAATCTTAAGGAGTAGGGATGTAATTTTTAACGAACAAAATATGTACAAAGATTACTTGGAAAGAAAACAAACAAAAGAAACAGGTGATGAGTACATGGAGCTTGAGGACGGTGAAGACTCAAGGACTGCAAACGGTGACAATGTGCAACAACGTCAACCAAATGAGGAGACTCAACCTATTCCCCGAAGATCTACAAGAGCAAGTAGACCTCCAGAAAGGTTTGTTCCTTCCTTCAACCATCTCTTGATCTCAGATTCTGGAGAGCCGGAATCATATGAAGAAGCTATGCAACATGAATCCAAAGAAGAATGGACGAAGAGCATGCAAGTGGAGATGGACTCACTACATCGCAACCAAACATGGGAGTTGGTTGAGTTACCTAAAGGTAAGCGGGCACTTCAAAACAAATGGGTGTACAAGTTGAAGGAAGAAGAAGGTGGGAAGAAAAGGCACAAGTCTAGGCTTGTGGTAAAAGGGTTTTCTCAAAAGAAAGGTATTGACTTCAATGAAATATTTTCTCCTGTTGTAAAAATGAACTCAATTAGGCTTGTCTTAAGCCTTGTGGCTGCTCATGATTTAAATCTCGAGCAAATGGATGTAAATACGGCATTCCCTCATGGTGACTTAGAGGAGGAAATCTACATGCTTCAACCAAAGGGGTATGAAGTAAAAGGTAAGGAGAAAATGGTTTGCAGATTAAAGAAGAGCTTGTATGGTTTAAAGCAAGCATCAAGACAATGGTACTTGAAGTTTGATCGATGGATGTTGGATCATGGATTCACAAGATGCAACTCGGATCACTGCGTCTACACGAAGAATTTGGGAGATGGTAAATTCATCATCCTAATGTTGTATGTTGATGACATGTTGATTGCAAGTGCTAACATGCAAGACATCAAAGACCTAAAAGAGGACTTGTCTAAATATTTTTCAATGAAAGATTTAGGTGCTGCAAAGAGGATACTTGGTATGAAAATATCAAGGGACAGGACGAAGAAGACAATAAATCTATCTCAAGAAGATTACATCAAGAAGGTACTAGAAAGGTTTGCAATGCAAAATGCAAAACCAGTTTCTACACCTTTGGCTGGTCATTTTAAACTAACGAAGGATATGTGTCCAAAGACACAAGAGGAGATAGCCTATATGTCTAAAGTTCCATATGCTGCAGCGGTAGGTTCTCTAATGTATGCTATGGTCTGGACAAGGCCAGACATTGCACATGCAGTGGGAGTTGTGAGTAGGTTCATGGACAACCCAGGTAAAGAGCATTGGCAAGCTGTGAAGTGGATACTTAGGTATCTAAAAGGGACAACAACAAATGCTTTGTATTTTGGAGGAAATGATATTTTTCTAGAAGGGTATGCTGATGCAGATATGGCAGGTGACAAAGATACTCGAAGGAGCACTACTGGCTATGTGTTCACAGTTGGAGGCACAGCAGTAAGCTGGGCTTCAAAGCTGCAGAAAGTGGTTTCACTTTCTACCACGGAAGCAGAGTATGTAGCAATGACGGAGGCAAGCAAAGAAATTTTGTGGCTTCACAGATTCTTAGAAGAGCTTGGATTCAAACAAGACAATTGTGTCTTGTACAGTGATAGCCAAAGCGC
Organism: Adiantum capillus-veneris; assembly: GCF_014529385.1. NCBI lineage: Eukaryota > Viridiplantae > Streptophyta > Polypodiopsida > Polypodiales > Pteridaceae > Adiantum > Adiantum capillus-veneris. The sequence goes on from NC_140935.1 coordinate 147,872,941, forward strand.
TATCCATCTTGCGAAGAACTCAGCCTTTCATTCAAGGACAAAGCACATTGAGGTGAGATATCACTTCATACGCACTCTTTTGGAAGAGGGACAACTAAAGCTAGGAAAGGTGCATACAAGTGAAAATCCTGCAGACATGTTTACAAAGGTGGTCAACAAAGAGAAGTTGAGCTTCTGCTCATCTTCAATCGGCATTCAAGGATAAGAAGCCAGAATGGAAAGCAGTCATAGGTTTGGTTTGGAGATCAGTCTCCAAGTGGGAGATTGTTAAGTATGGAGCCTGATTTCCCCTTGTAATTTTCTGTGGTAAAAGCGCACATTTGTAAGGCCCCCATTATGAGGAGAAGCCATCGTGCATGAAGGAAAATCACTCACCGGAAACCAAAATTTTCACGGACAAGAATCAGGGGCAACTTTAAAGGCCTCGGGGACGGAGGCCCCCGAGACTTTTTTTTCGCCGGAATATTCTTTTTCGCCGGAATATTATGGCCGGACGGCGGCCGAAAAGTGGTCGGAAAACAACCGGTGGGTTGGCTGGTGGCCGGTAGTCAATGGCCGATGGCCGGTGGTCGGAAGTCAATGGCCGGTGGCCGGTGGCCGAATTCAAAAGCGGACTTGTCTTCTCAAGGGCGGCCACACATGGGCGGATTGGAGGGTCCAATTTGGACTTATTCGCACAAGGGCGGCTACACATGGCTGTCTCTCATAAGAGAGGGCAGCCCTTTTGGCCTATAAAAGGAGGCCATTTCTACACACATTTCATAGTGTGAAGTTGATGCAACAAGGTGAGTGTGAGGTGGTGAGAGTGAAGCAAGGCGAGAGCTCCATTAAGGGTATAATCCCTTTGTAAACTACTTCTTGTTTTGAAGTACTAAAGCCATTGAGTGGCTGCTTTCCCGTGGACGTAGCCCACATTGGGTGAACCACGTATATCGTGTGTACTCTCTCTCTCTCTACTCTATAATCTCGTGTGTATAAATCTGTCTCTCTCCATTAAGTAATCTACTCAATTATCTATTTAGCTACGTCTTATTTCCTAACACAGAGACTCATATTCTCCACATGTGGAATATGTCTCATGTAAGGATGTGTAAAAAAGAACATCCTTCAAGTACAAGATGTACTTGTGTGTGGAGGTAATTGCAAACACTCTACGACAAGAGTGAGAGGGACCCTCTTTATCTTGCTCCACACTGGCTAAACCGAACTCCTGGAGTTCCTAGACCATGTTGTATCCCATGTGACAACATGTGCCAAATTGAACCCTACAAGTAGGTTCGTAACTGCATAAGGCAGAAAGAGAGATTGGATAGTTAGCCCAAAATACTTCGTGCCGACATGCCCTTGGCATGGCTCGCTAACATTCAAGCGTACTTATACGTCTTGAAACACCGAGAAAAGCATACTAAAATTGGAATAACACCAAATCAATAGATGCGTACCTGGAGATTTGAACGTAATGTTCACTTTCCAGTAATCAAACGGAGAGGAGCACGTCTCCTACCTGAAAAAACAAACAGCATTGCACTGGGAACTATGGGTGTTGCCCTCACAATCCAACCCCTGTGGTTAAAATCTACATTGTCAAACCCTTTGGTAAGACCTTTTGTAGAAACCGCTCAACTAGTAGGTAACAGTAACCAACATAGTTAACTGTGTACGTTGATTGAAATCAACTTGAAGAGTGTGTTTGTATGCTACCGCGTGGTAGATTGCAGAATTATTTCCTTGAAAGTAGAACTGGGAGAGATCAACGATGATCCTCAATGCAGATCAAACTGTGATCCTTAATGCCGAAGGGGTGATGTAGCAATCACCCGCCGGGTCTTACCCCTAAAAGTATGTCCATAGACACTCTATAGTGCTATAGAGAGAGCAGGAGATCCACACAAGTGAACTGCCGAGCTCGTATGGACAGCTATGCTGTCGCAACTGATTACTACATCTAGACTTTCTTGTAGAGATCAGCCGCTGTGAGTTGAAGATTATCAAAAACTCAACTTGAGTGTCGCGCTGAAACAAGTAGTGCAGAAATGACACCCTAAACATCCGTAATGACAAGACTCTTGCTTGTCCATTAACGTCGATGTGTACTTCCGGGGGTATATCTTGAAAATAATCACCCAAAGAATGCCAGTAGTTGGGTCTTACCCTTGTCCGGACATCGACGTTGAGCCTGTTTGGGTCATAGCCCTTATGCAAAATAGTGTTCAATCGACGAACCGATGAAGACTAGTTTGAGTAGCATCTTAAGCATGTGCTAGCTGTGAGTTAGAGCACCTTGGCTGAAGCTGACTCACGATCAGAATATGTATCAAAAGCTTGTTATATTATTCCCTTAAAGAGAGAGAGAGAGAGAGAGAGAGAGAGAGAGAGAGAGAAGAAGAGCATGCTGGGCTGAGGAACTTTCCTTAAGGTTGTAGAGTGTGTACCCAAGCTGTGTGCCCTGACGCATCGTATGCAATCGGAAATCGGTAGAACCCAAGCTGTGTGCCCTGACGCAGCGTATGCCTGACTTGCAGCTTATCGTATAAGGAGTCCACAATTTTATGATATGACTCTCGCATCGAGAGAGGGAATAGGAAAACATAAAACTCATTCCGACCCACCTACCTGGTAGGGGTCGTGATTGTATGAGGACGACTTGTCATTGGCACTGTGCCTGGGAGTCAAGTCCAAATTTTTGGTTCTTTTGATTGCTATTGTGTTGACAGCAAGAAAAAAAACACATTAAACAATCCATCATGTAGTCTGTCCTTGACAGAGTTTCGAGTGTGATAGCGGAAGCGTAATCTATGAAGCGATGGAATTCATGCCACCCTGTTAGCATGTCGTGCATGCATAATTGTAAGCCCTTCAGTTTCCCAAATTGGCGTGCCAATGTCCTTGATGCCAGTCAATGGGTAGTATCGTGGCACACGTGAGAAGCCTGGTTATCCCGTTGTAACCAGTCATCCTGAAATGTTGATGGAGAAGAACTCATTCCATAACTGCTCATAGCCTTTTCTACTACACGAGAGAGAGTTGTCACGTGTATATATATACGTCCCTTGTATCATATACATCCATCTGGCATGTAATGCAAGAACCTGCAAAAAGATTACGAATTTCCTCCCAAGTTTGTATGCTTATAGCATATACCAAACGTGGAAGTCTCAATGCAAGATTCCTAACTTGAATCCTTGCTTCACAAAAATTGAAGCCCTGCTGATAGCCAACTGAGGCGGTTGTTGACATGCAGAGAGCATGACAAAAAGAATCGACCTTGTCGAGGAATTTCAACTGAAATGAGCTAAGACTGTGTGACAAGCATCCTTTGGCAACGGCTAGAAATAGTGACAAGGAGTCGGCCATGCCGAACAACGTGCCTCCTGCATCAAGGCAAGCAGTAGGATGTGCTAATCTCCTTGAGATTACAAAACATGGCAAATTGGCAAAAATGAATCGACCTTGTCGAACACTTTTAGCTAAATGACCTTGTCGAATATCTCAGCATCTTGAGAATTATAAAAAAGTATGCATAACTGATGTATTCTCTGCCAATTTCTAGAAAAGGTGACAGTAGGCAGTCATGCGGAGCAACTGGGCACCGTACATCAAGTCAATCAGCAAGCCAGATCAATCTCCTTGAGATTCCAGAACAATGACAACTTGCTATGCTTTTGCATCAAACCGACCTAGCTGCTGTGCTCAAAGCTGTATAAGTTATCACACATACACCATGCATGATACACTTTCTAGTCTTGTCGGCCATGTTTGTTCGTGTACATGGTTGACCTTGGCAAGCGATATGCAAGGACGTAACTATTGAAAGCACTTTGCTTAGCCCCAAAAAAACTTGTAAAACAGAGGCAACAATTGCTTTCCATGCCAAGAGTACGAAGAGATTTGCAAGATTTCATGCATGCAGAATGTAAAACAGAAATGTGAACTTGCTTACCGATTCTTATCGCCCGCTTCGAGTGGTGGAACGAAGTCATCATAATCCCGACTCCGCTGAATTCGAAAAATAAAACAAAATCTGCAAACTTCTTGGTCTTCGTAAGCACGCCGGTGTTGAATCCAACCAAGAGCAGCTTGAAAATAATGAGCAAATCGACAGTTGATGATTCACTCGAAAACACGGAGCAAAGTCAAATTGCCAATAATCTGGTTTGCATCGTATGCAATACACCAGTTAGTTTTGGCACTGGTGGACAAAGGTTTCAGCGTCAAGAAGCTGAAATATGTGAATCAAAGTGCAGACACATGCGATGCGGTTTGTATCGTATGCAATCGCCCAATCGGTAGAAAATTGGCCAATTGATGGCTTGTCGTAACTTAAAAAAACTGTGTGCCGCAAGGTCGAACTGCTGGGACTATAAATCCAGAAATTTACTTTGATGATGCCCACCGTATCGAAGAGGAGAGCCGTAGAGCAACGGGTTCCGTGAACTGTATAAGTCCCTTGGTGGGAAGACTCGTGGGAAGGGCCGCTGAGAAAGGCCAAGAGTCAGTTGAATGGCCAAAGGCTTTTGTAAATGTGAATCCTCAAGCCTTTTAGGCGCAGGCAGCGAGCAGTCTTCAACTACGAGGGTGATGATGACTTGGTGGCTTGCACAGGCCGGCTATGGCCCCGAGCTTGTAGGTCTTTCCCCTCCTCCACAGGGCGCTCCGTTCAAGCCCAACTCCCCCCGTTTTCATGCACCACACCGTAGTTTTCAAAATGGGAGTAACTGCCCGATTAGGCAAGAAATCTAGCTAAATTTGGAAAAAGGGCTTAAAAGGCAGTAGTTCTCACAAAAGGGGCATGTTTTTAGGGGCTAAAGATGACCACGCCTAGAGAGAGAGAGAGAGAGAGAGAGAGAGAGAGAGAGAGAGAGAGAGAGAGAGAGGAAGAGAGTCCCAAGCTCTGATACCAGTGTAAGAAACTAGGCAACTAGGCTCTACTGGATCCTCCTCCCAAGCTCCCTTTATAGGTGGGCTCCTAGCCCCTTTCCCTAGACGGATCCCCTGTCCACACTGCCTAGCCCGGCCCTTGGCCGTAATCCTTGCCTAGCCTAGTTCCTAGGGTACAGGACCCGTGTCCTGACATCTTCATTGCATCACGTAGGTCACAAGGAACACAAAGATTGTATTGTACCAAGTCTCTCTTGATGGAAGAAATTGTAATACAAATGCCTATTGGAGGGGGGACCGGCTCCATATGAATCCGGTCCTCAACTATTGTCATGTTCTCTAAACTCTCTCTCTTGCAAAATTATTGTTCATGCCAAGTTAACTAAGTACCATGTTTATGTCGCTACCATCAATTAAGTTCACCCGCTATGCTCACAAAGTAATCTCTCAAAAGTGCTTCACCTAATTTCCTAATTCCGTTACTCTCAAAGTTCATAGACCATTTCCATTACATTGGTATCAGAGCATTAGGTTTCTCTTTTCTTGCTAAAGAAGAGAGGTCCTTAAGTAGCCTATTAATGATTGATTTTGTTAATTATATTAGGGTAAGTGGGACTGGGATCTATTATCGGTTTTGTTGAGCCCACTATGTGGAATATGGTGCACACCTCGGGAGCTTTGGTCTTAATAATGGAGTCTTTTTAGACTTGCCTATGGCTTTACCATAATTGACCATAAGAAGTCTGAAAGGAGCTATCCCTCGGAAACTTTGCTATGTTAGACTCACTCCACTACTCTCTATAATTAACCAATTCGAGCCCAGGGTGTAGATACTTAAGTGCCTATTTTCAAAGGCTAAGAAGAGTAGCAACTAAGGTTTTGAATTGCCAAAGCTGACAATAACCAAGAGAGTAGAATGAACATCGATAGCTTTGATTTTGCACATGAAGGTGTTAATGATGATGCCCCCATGTTTGTTAATTATCTTGTTACTAGGTTGCAACAAGCTATGGGCAACCCCTCTTTGCAAGCCAAAGTTACCCAACAACTTCGTGCTTATGGATTTCCTTTCCTCTCAAAGAGGAGACAGAGCTTAGGAGGCCTCTTGGTGAGACCCCCAAAAGACGACTCTCTCCCATACGAGAGGAGGAATCCAAAGAATGAGAAAGTAATGACTTCCAAAGTTCCTCAAAAGATGTGGCTCCATGAAGATGGTGGTCTAAACGATCGCCAACTCCTCCCAAGAGGAAACGGTTAACCCATAGTCCTTCTCCTCATCACTCCAAAAGGGAAGAGAGGAAACAATGGAAGAAAAGGGCAAGAAAGAGGTCACCCTCTTCTCCTTCTTCTTCACCTTCCTCCTCTACCGATGAAAATTGTGGCTATTCTCCTAGAGAATACAAGAGGGGAGGACATCGCAAATCTTACCCTGCATGGTGAAGGTCACAAAAGCTAAAGAAGTTCAAAGAGGGAGGAAAGAGTATCTCTTTTGTTATAATAATCAATATCTAATTCTCCTAAATGATTTTCTCATGTTAAACTGATCATTTAATATGGGGAAGTGCCAGGGGAGAAAAAGCTAGAATATTGGTTAAGCTAGCAGACTGGCCACATTAGGGATCCAAAGGAGGGAAAATAGGGATCCAAAGGGGGGGCCATCTGCAAAAGAGCCATGTGCAACAATGGGCTTAAAAAACCCCAAGGTTCAGCCCATTAAGACTTCCAAAATGCTAAGGTTCCAAAATTCAAAGGTTGTGTCCAAAGGTCAAACTTTGGGAAAATTGAATGCTTTGTGTGTGTTCCCAAAGTCTTTAGCAATCCCTACATAGGAGGGGGCGAGCCTTGCTTGTAGGGGATGAGAGAGAAAGTCACACACACACACACACACACACACACACACACACACACACACACACAAGCTCCCTTTACACAAAGGGAATGAGGGACACATGTCAGCTCCCTAGCCCAGATGCCCGCAAGGTGTACCCAATTCCTATTGGATGGCCTTGGAGGTGGACCAATGAGAATTAGGCTAGAGTAAATCTAGTTTTATTAATTTAAAAACACTTAATAAAAGAACCAATGAGAATTAAGCTCTCTAGAAGACTATTGGACAGTCTCCCAAGGGGTCCAATGAGCATTCAACAGCCCAATGGCTTGCCTGATTCCTATTGGCCAGGAGGCAAAGGGGTCCAATGAGAGTTTAGTTGAATGATTAAATTACCTAAAGCTCTCACAAAAGGGTAAAGGGGGACACATGTCAGAAGGCTATCACTTATGCTGCCTAATTGTCATCCAAGAGAGAGAGGGGGCCGATTTTTGCAAGGCATTATCACACACACACACACACACTCACACAATCTCATGTGTGAAGAAAAGAAGACTCTCTCTCCTTCTCAAGCTTTAATGGAAAGCTTACCACCTACTCCAAGCTTGGAGAAGGGAGGCCTACACCGTCAACTCTTGGCTTTGTGATGCAAATCCAACCAAGAGCCAAGCTTCAATGCATGCTCATCTCCTCTACCATACTAATTACTAAGCTAATCTATGCTAATATGAGTGATTATGTGAGGAGATGTACATCTTTCTCGTAAGAATACTCCTTCTTCCTCTCAATCTACTCTCATACCCCGCTAGCTCTCACCATCTTCGAAGGTGTGTGAGGTCTTGGGTCTGAGACCGGAGATAATTGATGTTGTGTTTGATAAGTTTTTTGCTTAGTGCATGAAGCTTTCATCTTCGTTGCACTAGCTAGTCTTGAAGGAACACAAAGAATTGTATTGTACAATGTCTCTCTTGATGGGAGAAACCATAATACAAAGCCTTTTGGAGGGGGGACCGGCTCCATGAAAATCCGGTCCTCAATTATTGTCAATAGCTTAATTTCTCTCTCTTTTGAAAGTATTGTTCATGCTATCTAACTAGGTGTTATGCTTTTTGTTACTCTCTCCACCCAAGCACTCTTGTAATTCTCATTAGGAATCTATTCTAATGAAATGCCCACTATGTTCATGCTAATTTCCTCTACACACAAGTTTTTAGGCCATTAAATGTTACATTGGTATCAGAGCACAAGGTTTCTCTTTTCTTGCTCAAGAAGGGAGGTCCTCAAGCTAGCTATAAATGGTTGGTTTTATTAATTGCCTGTGAGTAAGTAGAATGGGGATTTTTCAGCATTGCAATGCGCCTGCCTTCGTGCAGTTAATGGGGCATCACCGGCGAGAGCTATGGTCTTAATAGTGGAGTCCTACGGGGCTTGCCTACGGCTTAACCACTATTGAGCTATTATAAGCTTGACAGGAGCCGGTGTTGTTTTGGTGTTGAACGACCCTTTCTTCTATTCCTTGCAATTAGTGGTATTCGAGCCATGGGTACAGTAGCTTGAGTGCTTTTTCTAAAGGGGTAAAGAGGAGTAGCAACTAGGGCTTGAAGTGCCAAAGTACACCTAAAAAGTTTACACCTAAAAGTTGTTAGAATGGCTGCCAATAGTAAAGAGAGTGAAATTAATGTTGATAACTTTGTTAATGAGCAAGCTACTAATGATGCCCCGATGCTTGTTAACTATCTTGTTTCTAGGCTTCAACAAGCCATGGGCAATCCATCTCTCCAAAGTGAAGTGCAACGGCAGCTCCATGCTCATGGGATTCTCCAAGATCACCACCATGACAAGAGAACACCTAGGAAGCCTCCTTGTGAGACTTCCAAAAGAGGTATCTCTCCGATTCGGGAAGAAGAAGAGAATCCATACGAAGGTCTCAAGAATTTACTTCTTGATGATGCATCTCCTTCCCAAAGGAGAACTCAAGAGCCTCCACCGAAGGAACGAGAAAGAAGTGAGTCTCCAGCCACCTCGGCAGAGATGGCTCCACGAAGACGGCGGGCTAAACGCTCTCCATTACCTCCAAAACGGAGAAGACCATCGCACCCTTCTCCACACCATAATTCAAAGAGGGATGATAAAAATCAAGAGAAGAAAAAGGCGAGAAAGAAGACACCTTCTTCTCCATCTTCTTCATCCTCTTCTTCTTATGAAAGTGATGGTGAAGATGACGAAGATCAAGACAAGAAAAAGGAGAAAAAGAGGTCACCCTCTTCTCCACCTTTCTCAAATTCTTCACCTTATGAAGAAAGTGATGGTGCAACCTTTGAACCAGCAAAGAGAAGAGGCCATAGGAAATCCTATGCCGTATGGAAGAGGCCGTCCAAGCTCAAGAAGTTCCTATTCCGCATGGAAGAGGGAGGGAAGAGCATCTCTTTCCTTACCTATGATGGCACCTTTGGTGCTACGGACAAAGTCTTGGCCTTTATCCAACAATTTGATGCGGCGTTCGGAGATGAGGGCTTCACGGAGTCCTCTAAGCTACGCCATGTAGTTATGAACTTTCAAAAGTCCGCCAGGCAATGGTGGTCTAGCCTACGAGCCAACGATGAAGCTCCACGAACCTAGAAAGCTTTAAGACCTTCCATTATGAAGCAGTTTTTGGCCACCGATGCCAAAGACAAAGTACTCACCGATTGGCGAATCTTAAAGCTCTCTCCCTATGAATCCATCCACAAACATGCAAACAAGTTTTGGGATCTACAACTCAAAGCCACTGTCTTCAAAAAGTTGGATTTTGGAGAGCAAAAGCAACAATTTTGTGCGGGCTTAACCGAAGAAATGGCGGAGTATGTCAACTCCCAAAGGCCACGTACCATATCGGCGGTAATACACCATACTATGGTGGCCTCTCGAATCAATTTCCAAACGGGGGCTAAAAGAAATAATAAGCCCACGGAAAGCAAGGTTTCCAACGAGCCTAAGGGGAAGGACAATGTCCAAAAGTCTCCTAAGGGCAACTCCAACAAAGCTAAAGAGAAGGGAGTTTACAAAGGTAAAAACAAACTCTCTCCTGAAGAGCTTGAGCGTTATCGCAAGGATAACCGGTGTTTCAAGTGCGGAGAACAAGGGCATGCGTACCGCGCTTGTCCCCAAAAGAACAACCGCCAAGATCCTCCTAGAGCTACCTTGGTTGAAATCCAAGAGGAGGAGACTCACCAAATTCACCACAAAGGATCTCCTCTATGCCATGCTTGGGGAAAGGTAAGAGAACATGATGATTTTATTCTCTTTGACCCTGGTTCTACTCACAATTTTATATTTATAGAGTTGGCCACCAAGCTAGGCATACAAGCCTACGAGATGGGAGATGTCCTAGCAGACAGTGCTTTCAAGGGGCAAGAAGCTTCAGTCACTCCCTTAATCGCGAAATCGAGGCTTCATGTCCAAAGCTATGTGGACAAAGAGGACTTCTTTATCTCTCCTCTCAAGCATGAGGATGTAATCCTAGGGGCACCATGGTTTGATCGCCTGGCTGCCAATGTTAAATTCCCTGAAAGGAGAATCTCCTTTAAGTTCAGGAAAAAAGACATGTATATAGATGCTAAGGAAATGGGTAACACTATCCCCATTGTACATACACCAGCTTTCAACAAGTCAATAAAGAGCTCTATTTCCGTGTACATGATTTTTGTTAAAGATTCTCAAAATGAACCTAATGCTTTAGCAAAAGAAAATAAAAGCAACCGAAAGGAATTAGAGTTATCCAATTTTCTCAAGGGATTTCAAGATGTTTTTGTTGACGACATCCCTTGTGAGCTACCTCCTAAACGAGGTAATGATGACCATGCAATTGAACTTCTTCCAGGAAGTTCACCGCCTAACAAACCTCCTTATAGAGTTTCTCAAGCTCAACAAGAGGAGATTATGCGGCAAGTGCATAAGTTAGTTGAGAAGGGCATGGTTAGGCCTAGCTCATCTCCATTTTGCTCACCTGTGCTATTAGTGCAAAAGAAAGACGGCACATATCGTATGTGTGTCGACTATAGAGCACTAAATATGATCACTATCAAGAATAGGTTTCCCGTTCCATGGGTAGAAGACCCATTTGATAAGCTACAGGGATTGACCTACTTCAGTAGGATTGACCTAAAAAGTGGCTATCATCAAATAAGGATAGTTGATCAAGACATTGTAAAGACCGCATTTCGCACCACATTTGGTCTTTACGAATACATTGTCATGCCTTTTGGCTTGACCAATGCACCAGCCACATTCAAACGCTTGATGGAGAAGCTGTTCAGGCCTCATCGAACCTTCACTAGAGTGTTCTTTGATGATATTATCATCTACTCTAATTCATTAGACGAACACAAGCAACATCTCCAGGTAATATTTCAAGTTTTAAGAGAGAATAAACTTTATGTTAATCGAAAGAAAAGTGAATTTTTCTTGCAAGAGATTCAGTATTTAGGTCACATTATCTCTCAAGATGGCATCCAAATGGATCCATCAAAGCTAGAGGTAATAAAAGGATGGCCTAAACCAAAGAATCTTCATGAACTAAGAAGCTTTGTAGGTATGTGTGCATACTATAGACGCTTCATAGAAAAGTTCTCACATATTGCAGGACCATTACATGAAAAGCGTTAGGTATACATGGTCTGCTAAGGAGAACAATGCTTTCGAAAAGCTTATCTTTCAAACTGTGCTTACACTATCGGGTCTCTCAAAACCATTCGAGGTCGAATGTGATGCTTGTGGTGATTGCCTTGGAGCTGTTTTGCTTCAAGAAGGGCACACCATAGGCTATGAAAGTCTAAGGCTCGGCCCTGTTGAGCAAGCTCTAGGCATATACGAAAAGGAACTCCTTGCAGTTCTACATGCCTTAGACTCATGGAAGCACTATTTATTGGGGACTCCTTTCATTCTGCGAACGGATCACCAAAGTCTTAAGTACTTCATGACGCAGACCAAGCTCTCCGACAAACAAATGAGGTGGGAAAATTTCCTTTCGCAATTTCATTGTCATATTGCTCACATTGCTGGCAAGCATAATCAAGTAGCAGATAGACAAAATTTGATAGAGGGAAGCAACCTGGATTGCTTCAACCCTTGCCAATCCCTAATTCACCATGGGAGAGCATATCCATGGATTTTATCTTTGGATTGCCTAAGTCTATCCATGGGAAATACAAGAATATGGACGATAGTAGACAGGTTTAGTAAACAAGCTCATTTTATACCTGTCAAAAAGACTATCAAAGCCCATCAAATGGCAACCCTCTTCATTTCACAAATTTTCAAGTACCATGGCTTGCCAATGTCCATAGTGTCGGATAGAGATCCTAGAATGACCAGTAATTTCTAGAAGGGTCTCTTTGAGAATTTAGGGACAAGGCTAAACTTCTCTTCGGCCTATCATCCACAAACGGATGGCCAAAGTGAAATAGCTAACCTAACAATTCTCGATCTACTAAAAGCCTATGTAACGGAAGTAGATCAAAGATCCCAATGGGAGAAGTACTTACCCTTAGTGGAGTATGCTTACAATAACACTGTACATACTTCCACGGGAAAATCACCTTTCAAGGTAATTGAGGGAAGATAAAAAAGTCCCTTGCTACTTAAGGTACATGGGAAGATCTTCGCTCAGATGAGTATAGTCGAGACCTACAAGAATCTTTTCAAAAGATTAAGGATGCTATCTCTATCTCACAACAAAGGCAAAAGGATGTTGCTGACAAGCACAGAAGAGCCCAAGCCTTTAAAGAAAATGATTGGGTCTTATTAAAATTTCCCAAGGCTCGATTAAGGCACACGACGGGCAAGAACCCTACGGGACACCAAAAGTACTATGCTAAACTAGCAAAAAGGTACTATGGTCCCTTCCAGATTCTTAGGCCAATCAATGAGATGGCCTATCAACTCAAGTTGTCCAATCATTGGCTCATACACAATGCTTTCCATGTGAGCCTATTAAAGCCTTACAAAGGAGAGCCACCTCAAGAACCAACTACTGAAGACCCACTGGAGATCGAGGACCAAGAGGAGGTGCTGCAGCCCGTGTCCATTCTCCGACTTGAAGACAAGGTACTAAGAGGCGGTAAGACTATCCAACGATACCTTATTAAGTTTAATAATTATCCTTTTGAAGATGCTAGATGGATGCAAGGCATACAATTAAAGGATAACCTAAACCTTGTCAATGCTTACAATGCTTCCCAAGAGTAAGCAAATGTACAAAATGTTAAAAATGAACAAAGTTTTTGTCTTATAAGACTCTCTTTTTCTTTATTGTGCACGAAAATGAAGTAGTATGCATGCTTAGATCAAGTTTGCGGAGACGACGTCTCCCAAACACCAAGTAGAGCATGTCACTCTACTATGGAAGATTGATAGGACTAATGTGCAAACATGCTTGCGGCAGCCTCAGGCTCACAAGCGCCAAATGCACTAGTCATCCATTTTGGAATGATGTCGTAGGGTAACATAGGGATCCTCTACCAGCTAAGAAAAGGACTAATGAATATGCTTTATCTTCTCTACCCCATAGTCGAGGACGACTATGATTTCAAGAGAGAGGTAATGTCATAATAATCAATATCTAATTCTCCTAAATGATTTTCTCATGTTAAACTGATCATTTAATATGGGGAAGTGCCGGGGAGAAAAAGCTAGAATATTGGTTAAGCTAGCAAACTGGCCACATTAGGGATCCAAAGGAGGGAAAATAGGGATCCAAAGGGGGGGCCATCTGCAAAAGAGCCATGTGCAACAATGGGCTTAAAAAACCCTAAGGTTCAGCCCATTAAGACTTCCAAAATGCTAAGGTTCCAAAATTCAAAGGTTGTGTCCAAAGGTCAAACTTTGGTAAAATTGAATGCTTTGTGTGTGTTCCCAAAGTCTTTAGCAATCCCTACATAGGAGGGGGCGAGCCTTGCTTGTAGGGGATGAGAGAGAAAGTCACACACACACACACACACACACACACAAGCTCCCTTTACACAAAGGGAATGAGGGACACATGTCAGCTCCCTAGCCCAGATGCCCACAAGGTGTACCCAATTCCTATTGGATGGCCTTGGAGGTGGACCAATGAGAATTAGGCTAGAGTAAATCTAGTTTTATTAATTTAAAAACACTTAATAAAAGAACCAATGAGAATTAAGCTCTCTAGAAGACTATTGGACAGTCTCCCAAGGGGTCCAATGAGCATTCAACAGCCCAATGGCTTGCCTGATTCCTATTGGCCAGGAGGCAAAGGGGTCCAATGAGAGTTTAGTTGAATGATTAAATTACATAAAGCTCTCACAAAAGGGTAAAGGGGGACACATGTCAGAAGGCTATCACTTATGCTGCCTAATTGTCATCCAAGAGAGAGAGGGGGCTGATTTTTGCAAGGCATTATCACACACACACACACACACTCACACAATCTCATGTGTGAAGAAAAGAAGACTTTCTCTCCTTCTCAAGCTTTAATGGAAAGCTTACCACCTATTCCAAGCTTGGAGAAGGGAGGCCTACACCGACAACTCTTGGCTTTGTGATGCAAATCCAACCAAGAGCCAAGCTTCAATGCATGCTCATCTCCTCTACCATGCTAATTACTAAGCTAATCTATGCTAATATGAGTGATTATGTGAGGAGATGTACATCTTTCTCGTAAGAATACTCCTTCTTCCTCTCAATCTACTCTCATACCCCGCTAGCTCTCACCATCTTCGAAGGTGTTTGAGGTCTTGGGTCTGAGATCGGAGATAATTTATGTTGTGTTTGATAAGTTTTTTTCTTAGTGCATGAAGCTTTCATCTTCATTGCACTAGCTAGTCTTGAAGGAACACAAAGAATTGTATTGTACAATGTCTCTCTTGATGGGAGAAACCATAATACAAAGCCTTTTGGAGGGGGGACCGGCTCCATGAAAATCCGGTCCTCAATTGTTGTCAATAGCTTAATTTCTCTCTCTTTTGAAAGTATTGTTCATGCTATCTAACTAGGTGTTATGCTTTTTGTTGCTCTCTCCACCCAAGCACTCTTGTAATTCTCATTAGGAATCTATTCTAATGAAATGCCCACTATGTTCATGCTAATTTCCGCTACACACAAGGTTTTAGGCCATTAAATGTTACATCTTTTCTCACCTATGATGGCACCTTTAGTGCTACCGACAAAGTATTGGCCTTCATCCAACAATTTGATGGGCCTTTGGAGACAAGGGCCTCACGGAGTCCTCCAAGCTACACCATGTAGCTATGCACTTCCAAAAATTGGATTGTCAATGGTGGGCTAGCCTTCGTGGCAACGGCGAAGCCCCAAAGACATGGAAAACTCTATGAGTTTCCATCATGAAGCAATTCCTTGCAAGTGATGCAAAGGGAAAAGTGCTTACTAAATGGTGAAGTTTAAAGCTTCTCTCTCATGAGTCTATCCACAAATATGTGGACAAGTTTTGGGATTTACATCTCAAGGCTACTATCTTTCAAAAGATAGACTTTGTCGGGCAAAAGCAACAATTCTGTGCAGAATTACCCAAAGAGATGGCCAAGTATGTCAACTCTCAATGGCCTGGTTCTATCACCAAAGTAATCCACCACACCATGGTTGCTTCGCGCATCAATTTCCAACAAGGGGCTAGACGGAATGTCAAGCCCATGGAAAACAAAGACAAAAATGATGCCAAGGGGAAAACCAATGCCCAAAATTCTTACAAGGCTATTCCAACAACAACAACAATTGGTCCAAGGAGAAGGGAGTTTACAAAGGTAAATATAAACTCTCTCCTAAAGAGCTAGAAGCTTTTAGTAAGGACCACAATGTTTTCACTGTGGGGAGCAAGGCCATGGTTATCGTCCTTGCCCCAAGAGAATTGCCCACAATGAGACTCCTAGAGTCTCTATGTTTGAAGCTCCAAAAGAGGATGCTCATTGCCAAGGATTTCTCCTTTCCTATGCTTGGGGAAATATGCAAGAGCATGATGCCTTTATTTTGTTTGACCCTAGTTCAACTCACAACTTCATATCCACGGAGTTGACCACTAAGCTAGGCATACAAGCCCACAAGATGGGAGATGCATTGAAAGCCAATGGAGCTATCAAGGGGCAGAACGTCTCAGTTACTTCTTTCATTGGAAAATTAAGGCTTCATGTCCAAAGCTATTTGGACAAAGAGGATTTCTTCATCTCCCCTCTCAAACATGAGAATGTTATCGTTGGGGCACCATGGTTTAAGCGCATGCTCCCAACATGAAGTTCCTTGAAAGGAGAATCTACTTCACCTACAGGGAAAAGAGCATGTACATAGATGCTAATGAGTTGGGGAACACCATATCCCTGCAATAAAGGGAATCAAGAGGAATTAGAGTTTTCTAATTTTCTAAACGGATTCCAAGATGTTTTCATTGATGACATCCCTAGTGAGCTATCTCTAAAATGAGGGATGATGACCATGCAATTGAGCTCCTATCAAGAAGCTCACTGCCTAACAAGCCTCCTTATCGAGTTTCACAAGCTCAACAAGAGGAGATCATGAGGCAAATGCATGAATCCATTTTTTTTAAAAAGGGAATGGTGAGGTCTAGCTTCTCTCCATTTTGTTCACCATTGCTTCTAGTGCAAAAGAAAGATGACACATATCACATGTGTGTCGACTATAGAGCACTAAATAAGATCACTATCAAAAGTAGATTTCTTGTGCCACGGGTAGAAAATCTATTTGATAATTTACAAGTTTTGGCCTGACAAATGCTCCAGACGCATTCAAACTCATAATGGACAAAAATCTTAAGGCCATCCAAATTCTCTTGAAGAGTACAAGAAACACCTCAGGTAACCTTTCAAGTTGTGAGAGAGAATAAGCTTTTCATTAATCAAAAGAAAAGTGATTTTTTTCTACAAGAGATTCAATACTTAGATCACATTATCTCTAAAGATGGCACCCATATGGATGCAACAAAGTTAGAGGCAATAAAAAGATGGCCTAATTCAAGGAATCTACAAGAGGTACGAACTTTGTAGGTATGTGTGCCCATTACATGACTTAACAAAAAAAAGAACATCAAGTATTCATGGACTACAAAAGTGCAAGAAGCTTTTGAAAAGCTTATCTCTCAACGTGTGTTCACACTACTAGATCTCTCAAAGCCATTTGAGGTCCAATCTGATGCTTGTGGTGATTGCCTTCGAGCTATTTTGCTTCAAGAGGGCATGCCATAGCATATGAGAGTCCAAGACTCAACTTCAATAAGTGAGTATTCGGCAAATACAAAAAAAGCAATTAGCTATTCTATATGCCCTAAACATGTGGAAACACTATCTCTTGGGGACTCCATTCATCCTGCGAATGGATCACAAAGCCTCAAGAACTTCATGATGCAAACCAAGCTCCCCGACAAACAAATGAGGTAGGTAGAATTTTCTTTTGCAATTTAAATTTCATATTTCTCACATTGTTGGCAAGCACAATCAAGTGGTTGATGCACTTTCACAACGACCAAGGGTAAATGTGGTGTCTATAGCAACTCACAATGATCTATCTTCTATGATAGATGAGTATGCTACTGACCAAGACTTTAAGTATGTAATTACAGCCTTTGCAATAGGGAATAAAAAAGAACCATTCACCTTGAAGGATGGTTATCTTCCAAACGGCAATAGGCTATGTGTTAATCACCCATACAATACAAAAGTCGTATATGAACCCCATACTTCTCCTTATGCGGGGCAAAGAGGGATTACATAGTCTACTCTTCAAGGAGTAGAAATGTATTTCTGTTGGTCTATCATGAAAAGTAAACATACAAGAGTATGTTTCAAAATGCGCGGTATACCAAAAGTTGAAAATTGATCAAGGGAAGCAACTTGGATTGTTTCAGTCTCGACACGCTTAACAAGAAAACACACTCTATGCCTGCCAAAGACTATCAAGGCACATCAAATGGAAACCCTCTTCAGATCTCAAATTTTCAAGCATCATGGATTTCCAACATCCATAGTGTCGGACAAAGATTCTAGAATGACCAGTAATTTCTAGAAAGGTCTCTTTTGGCCTATCATCCACAGACGGATGACCAAAGTGAAATAATTAATCTAACAATTCTTGATCTACTAAGCCTATGTCATGTAAGTAGATCAATATTCTCAATGATAGAAGTACCTACCTCTTATAGAGTATGCGTACAATGATATTGTACATACTTCTATGGGTAAAGTACCTTTGGAGGTTAAAGAAGGAAGATCCAAAAGTCCCTTACTACTTAAAGTACATGGGAAGATATTTGCTGCTAATGAATATAGCTGAGACCTACATGAATCTTTTCCAAAGATTAAAGGGGTTATATCCATCTCACAGGAAAGGCAAAAAGGGCTGCTGCTAATAAGCACAGAAGAGCCTTAGCCTTTAAGGAAAATGATTGGGTCTTGCTAAAGTTCCTCAAGGCTCATCTGAGGCATACTACGGGCAAGAATCCTATGGACCACCAAGAATATGATACTAAACTAGAAAAATGATATTATGGTCCTTTTTATATTCTTAAGCTAATCAATGAGATGGCTTATCAATTAAAGTTACCCAACCATTGGCTCATGCACCATGTTTTCCATGAGAGCCTACGTAAGCCTTATAAAGGAGCACCATCAAAAGAAGCAATAGTTGTTGCAGACCCTCCAAAAATTGAAGATCAAGAAGAAGTACTTCAACCTGAGTCCATCCTATGACATGAAGACAAGGTATTAAGAAATGGTAAGATTATCTGATGATATCTTATTAAGTTTAAGAATTATCCTTTTAAATATGCTAGATGGATGCAAAGAACCTAGCTTAAGGATAATATGAACCTTGTCAATGCTTACAATGTTGCACTAGAGTAAGCATATGAAAATGCATTTTAAATGAAAAATGTTTTTGTCTTATAAGACTAGTTCTCTTTTTATTGTGCAAAAATTTAAGAAGTATGCATGCTTAAAATCATGTTTGTGGTGACGAGGTCTCCCAAACACCAAGTAGAACTTGTCACTCTACTATGGAAGTATGATATGGACTAAAGAGTAGATATTCTTGCGGAAGCTATGTCTTCCAAGCACCAAATGGATTAGTCATCCATCTTGGAATGATGTCGTAGGGTTAAAAGGGATCCTCTACCCGCTAAAACAAATTGACTAATGACTATGACTTTATCTCTTTTACCTCATAGTCGAGGACGACTATGATTTCAAGAGATAGGTAATGTCATTAAATATCTAATATCTAACCAACCCAAATGATTTTCTCATATTAAACTGATAATTTAATATGGGATAATAAACAGGAACAAGGGTTAGAATATAAACATGTGCTTACGGATCTATCTCAACACGGGGCCAATGGTAAAGGGGCCCAAATGAGAGATGGTCTGTCAAAGAACAAGGTTAACTAATGAAGCTTAAAAGACCTTAGGGTTATCTTCATTAAAGGCCTCCAATGGTTAGTGTTAAAAGTCCTTTGACCTTGAGAAAGCTAGGGCTGAGCTTGAGGTGGGAACCCGACCTAAACTTAAGCAAGCTAGGGCTGTGCTTGAGGTCGGAACCTTAAGCAAGCTAGGGTTGTGCTTGAGGTGGGAACCTTAAGCAAGCTAGGGTTGTTCTTGAGGTGGGAACTCGACCTAGACTTAAGCAAGCTAGGGCTGTGCTTGAGGTGGGAACCAGACCTAAACTTAAGCAAGCTAAGATTGTGCTTGAGGTGGGAACCTTACCTAAGGTGCTTGTCATGCTTGATGACTAAGGTACTTGAGGTACTTGTCACATTTAATGAGGAAGTTGCTTTAGAAGCTTCCTATGCATGGGGGGTAAGATGCTTGAGTCAAAAAGAGAACCTACACACTTAACGAGGAAGTTGCATGCGAAACTTCCTATGCATAAAAATATCAAAGTTAGGGGAATTCTAAAAGAGCACATGGGACACATGTCAGACTCTCACTAAGCTTAACCACATGGTGTGCTTGAATGCTATTGGTTGGGATGAAGAGGGGTCCAATGAGCTTCTACTTCCACCCAACAAATATCTAGATATTTTCAAGCTCTCTCTCTAAGGGGTAAGGAGGACACTTGTCAAAAGACTACCCATGTGCTTGACTGCATGCTGCATGTGATTGGCTAAGGGGAGAGGGGTCCAATGAGCTTGTAGCATGAAGAAATTTCGCCCAAAGCAAGGAAGCGGGGTGCTAGGGGCCATTATCACTTGGTGAAAGTTGAGGAACACCACCTCCTTCTCCAAACTTGTGAGAGTGAAAGCCTACACCAACACTCTTGGCTATGGAATGCAAATCCAACCAAGGGCCATGATTCAATGCTTAAACTTGCCATCTTCTCCATCTCCATTACTATGCTATTATGTATGCTAGCAAGAAGAGTAATGATAAGTGAGGAACTATTTCTTTCTCCTACGGAATGTTTCTTCTTCCTCTTCCCTATCCTCATTCCCCGCTAGCTCTCTCCACCTTTGAAGGTGTTTGAGGCCTTGGGACTGAGGCTTGGGATAGTTAATACTTTCTACAAGTTTATGTTATGCTTGTGATGCCTGAAGCTTTCCATCTTCATTACATCACGTAGGTCACAAGGAACACAAAGATTGTATTGTACCGAGTCTCTCTTGATGGGAGAAACTATAATACAAATGCCTACAAGTTTACGTTATGCTTGTGATGCATGAATCTTTCCATCTTCATTGCATCACGTAGGTCACAAGGAACACAAAGATTGTATTGTACCAAGTCTCTCTTGATGGGAGAATCTATAATACAAATGCCTATTGGAGGGGGGATCGGCTCCATATGAATCCGGTCCTCAACTATTGTCATGTTCTCTAAACTCTCTCTCTTGCAAAAGTATTGTTCATGCCAAGTTAACTAGGTACCATGTTTATGTCGCTACCATCAATTAAGTTCACCCGCTATGCTCACAAAGTAATCTCTCAAAAGTGCTTCACCTAATTTCCTAATTCCTTTACTCTCAAAGTTCATAGACCATTTCCATTACAACGTTGATTGCAGGATATGCCTAACATGGCTATGGAAAGGAAGCTCTTGGCTTTAACCAGATGCAAATTGAGGGTTTCTTGCTAGGCTATGGAAAGGAAGCTGTCATAAAATCTAATATCTAACCAACCAAATGATTTTCTCATATTAATTTGATCACTTAATATGGGATAATAAATGGAAAGAAGGGTTAGAATATAGACATGTGCTTATAGACCTATCTCAACACAGGGCCAATGGTAAAGGGGTCCAAAAGAGAGATGGTCTATCAAAGAGCAAGGCTAGCTAATGGAGCTTAAAAGCCCTTAGGATTATCTTCATTAAAGACGTCCAATAGTTAGTGCTAAAAGACCTTTGACATTAGGCAAGCTAGGGCTGAGCTTGAGGTTGGAACCCGACCTAAGCTTGAGGTACTTGTTTTGCTTGATGATTAAGGTGCTTGGGTACTTGTCATGCTTGATGACTAAGGTGCTTGATGTGCTTGATGACTAAGGTCCTTGTCGTGCTTGATGACTAAGGTGCTTGATGTGCTTGTCATGCTTGATGAGGAAGGTGCTTGAGAAGCTTCCCATGCATGGGGCGTAAGGTGCTTGAGTCAAAAAGAGACCGTACAAAGGAGGAGGAAAGCCCCAAAGTTAGGGGAATCTTTGACTTAACCTCCCACTCACCCAAAGGACACCCCCTTTTCTCAAGGGGAACATGGGACACATGTCAGACTCTCCCTATGCTTAGCCACATGGTGTGCTTGAATGCTATTGGCTGGGCTAAAGAGGGGTCCAATGAGCTTATAGTTCCATTCAAGAAATATCTAGATATTTTCAAGCTCTCTCTCTCTAAGGGGTAAGGAGGACACTTGTTCAAAGACTACCCATGTACTTGCAATGCATGGTGCGTATGATTGGCTAGGGGAAGAGGGGTCCAATGAGCTTGAGACATGAGCAAAAAGTAGAACTCACCCCAAGCAAGAAAGGGGTGTGCTGGGGGGTATACACCTCTCACACACTCATTTTTTTCAGGAATTCTCACTTGGTGAAAGTAGAGAAACTCCACCTCCTTCTCCAAGCTTGTTGAGAAGTTGAGTGCCTACACCAACACTCTTAGCTATGGAATGCAAATCCAACCAAGAGGCATGCTTCAATACTTAAGCTTGTAATCTTCTCCACCTTCATTATACTATGCTATTATGTATGCTAGTAAGAAGAGTGATGATAAGTGAGGCATAAGTGAGCCTATTAATGGTTGATTTTGTTAACTATATTAGGATAAGTGGGACTAGGATCTATTATCGGTTTTGTTGAGCCCACTATGTGGGATATGGTGCACACCTCATTATTGATCCATAAGAAGTTTGAAAGGAGCTATCCTTTGGCAACTCTGCTATGTTAGACCCACTCCACTACTCTCTATAATTAACCACTTTGAGCCGTGGGTGTAGATACTTAAGTGCCTATTTTCAAAGGCTAAGAGGAGTAGCAACTAAGGTTTTGACTTTCCAAAGGATAGATTAAGTAAACACACAAATTGTGTTAACATGGCTGACAATAACAAAGAGAGTAGAATCAACATTGTTAACTTTGATTTTGCACATGAAGGTGCTAATGATGATGCCCCCATGTTTGTTAATTATCTTGTTACTAGGTTGCAACAAGCTATGGGCAACCCTGCTTTGTAAGCCGAAGTTACTCAACAACTTCGTGCTTATGGGATTACCCTTCCTCTCCAAGAGGAGAGAGAGATTAGGAGGCCTCTTGATGAGACCCCCAAAAGAAGACTCTCTCCCATGTAGGAGAGGAGGAATCCAAAGAACGCGAAAGTAATGGATCCCTAAGTTCCTTCGAAGATGTGGCTCCACGAAGACGGCGGACTAAACGATCCCCAACTTCCCAAGAGAAAATGATTAACCCATAGTCATTCTCCTCGTCACTTTGAAAGGGAAGAGAGGAAACAAAGGAAGAAAAGGGCAAAAAAGAGGTCACCCTCTTCTCCTTCTTCTTCACCTTCCTCCTCTTCCGACAAAAGCTATGGCTATTCTCCCATACAATACAAGAGGGGATGACATCACAAATCTTACCCTGCATGGCGAAGGTCCCAAAAGCTCAAGAAGTTCAAAGAGACAGGAAAGAGTATCTCTTTTCTCACCTATGATGGCACCTTTGGTGCTACCGATACAGTAGTGGCCTTCGTCCTACAATTTGATGCGGCCTTTGAAGACGAGGGCTTCACGGAGTCCTCCAAGCTACACCATGTATTGTCAGGCCAATGGTAGGATTGGCAACAAGCCAAGGGCCAGGGACTGAATGGCTCAGTACGGCTAGGAGCCAAGGGCCATGCATGAGTTAAGGGAACCTACTTGCAAGGGCCAAGGGCTATAAGTAGGGAGGTTGGGAGGAGAACCACATGCCAGTCTACTCGTTGGTCTTTCACTGGTATCAGAGCTCAGTGGAGGAGGGAGCTATGGAGGAAGGGGGAAGGTATCGCATGTTCGATGCATGGTGTTGCATGTGTGGTCTCTCTCTCTCTCTCTCTCTCTCTCTCTCTCTCTCTCTCTCTCTCTCTCTCTCTCTCTCTCTCTCTCTCTCTGGTCAAGCCATCATGGAGTGGAGGAAGAAGCCCGGCTGTGGCGGCATGCAAAGCCATCATGGCATGGGCAGCAGGAGCCCTTGGCAGCCGAGGACGGGAAGATGAAGTCGCAGCGCGGGCAACGACCCCTAGGTCGGGGACAGAGATATAATCGTTCTCAAGCAAACAATCTGAGAGTGGGCTGGTTGAGATCGCATGAGGAAGAGAACATTTTTTTGACATAGGAGAAAGGCCTTTCAAGCAAGACACGCCCCATGAGGCTCACCTTCATCATCCTCGTTAGCGCTGTCTGCAGCAGCTCCAGATCCGCCATCGCCAAATTCTTTTTTTTTTTCAAAAAAAATTTAACATCACATTTTTTGGGCACCCTATCTTGGGCACCCTTTCCGGGTAAGGGAGGATCATCATTCTCATGACCTGGAATTGTCAAAGCATATGCATGAAGACAATTTGAGATTCAGCTATCATGTTAGCCTGCGAGAGGCATGCCACCCCGAATCACTTCAAGACTCGAACAAGCAATGGCAAGGACATGGGCAACGACTACTCAAGGGGGCATGCACATTCCGCATTTCCGGTCGAGGTATCCAAATTTTTGAATTTTTGTCGGCAAAATTTTACCAAAGTGGTTTCCGACAGGGGAATCTTGGCCGAGACAGTTATGCGGCATGCCAGATGTTTCTCGCAAGGGTATCAACAATATGAAGATATGCTTGCCGAGTACACGAACAAACGCCATGGTCATCAGGTTTACCATTTCAGAATTCCAACGGTTTTCTTAATCCCTATGTGAATATATTTTGCAGACTTCTATGGATAGGTTTTTGAAAGTTACTTTTTGATGCAACGGCAAGGCCTGCTGTTAGTTCGGCTAATGGGTCGGAAGTTGTTCGGCATGGCCGGCTTGATGATTGGCAAGGATGATCCTAAAGACAATTCTCAGAAGCCGGCAATCCGCAATCACACATTCTACGAATTTTCGAAGGATAGTACGCCTATTTTTCTCCAATCTTTAAAGACTCTTTTCTTTTTGCTGGGACAAAGGAGCAAGGCTCGTCGACAGCTACTCATGGCCATGAGTTGTATAACCCAACTTGAGCATTGAATTGCTCACAAGTTTCCAATTTGCTTGCGAATCATGCAAGCCCTTTGCAGCAACAAGTAGAGCATCTCTTGAACCAAACAAGAGTGTCCGGAACATAATTTCTCGATTTTCTTCTTGATTGCAACTCCTTCGGTTCTTACAACGGCAAGATGAAGTCGGCAGGTGTGCTTAATGAGGTACGCAGTTGATTTTTGTTTATTGTGCATGAGCTTGGTAGCTATGATATGCAACAGACGTGCATACATTTTTGGCACGCAAAGCACAAGCACGACTTGTGAAAATTATTGTAAGCACCAAAAATTTGATTGGTTTAAAGATTGGAATTAAGCATGGCTTGAAATCCAACCGCCTTGATCTGCAGCACAGCTTTGTAGCGGTTCAATTTTGATGCAAAAGCATAGTCAATTGACAATGTTTTCGAATCTCAAAGAGATTGGCATGGCCTACTGATAGACTT
This sequence comes from Adiantum capillus-veneris, assembly GCF_014529385.1. Classification (NCBI taxonomy): domain Eukaryota; kingdom Viridiplantae; phylum Streptophyta; class Polypodiopsida; order Polypodiales; family Pteridaceae; genus Adiantum; species Adiantum capillus-veneris. Next base: position 147,897,791 of record NC_140935.1, read on the forward strand.
GAGGTAGGATGCATAGTTACTCGACATGGCGGACTCCTTGTTCCGTTTCTCAAGGCCGACGGAGGATACTTGCCACATGGCACTAGTAGCCAAATCTAGCTAAGAGTGCTCGACAAGGTTGATTCTCTTTTGCCATGATATATGTAGTAACATCTGTTGACTACAAGCACCAAAAGTACTTATGTGAATCAAGGCTTCAATTTAGGAATTTTGCATTACGACTTTCCACGTTTGGCATATGCTATGAGCATACAAACTTGGGACAAATTGGGCACTATGCTTGTCTTATATTTCATTACGTTGGAAAGGGGGAAGTCGGAAAACCACCAGCACACAGTATAAATGCCTCTCTATAGCCCACTGATCTCACAACACCCCTATCCCCTAGTAAACACACAACACGATACACAATTTGCAAATCTCTACTACCCAAGACCATACCCGACCGATCCCGATTGCAACATAGCACAAAATCCAACCTTCCATCTATAACCTTTCAAAGAATCTTTAATCATAGACAAACAACCTCGACACTTTCAGATGTTTGGAGATCACTAGCATGCACTACATTCCCATAGGGAGCACCCACATACTTGACACCCTTTGACAACACACATATGACATGATCCATTGGACACAAGAGCCAGAAGAAAGAAATATACTTCGAGCCATCTCCAAAATGTAAAGTGTAGGACTATATCAATGCTATCTGATTAGCAACTGCAGGATGACATACAAAGGTGCATAAAACTGCCGTCCTTCAACTGCATATGACCAACCTCATAGCTGGCGGCCCTTCTCCTCGTTTTTTTCTCCTGTAGCGCCTTCCTTGAGGACCTCAGCCCGCCATGCAGACTCCACGCTCCTCCTCTTCAGTCAGCCGCCCTCCTGACCTGCACTGTATATCGGCCTTTCACCCGGCCCCTCAAGTGGCTCTCCTCAAGCAGCGCCCCTTACTCTGTCCAAACTCCTCCCATTGGTCATGGCCATTGGCCCTCCCGTCTGTAGCTCTGGCGGCCCCTCACCTTGGTGGAACCCGACTCTCGCCCGTCTATAGCCTCAACTGGTGGCCTCTTCAGGCCCCCTCAACCTGCATCCGATCGGCCTCATCCCACTTTGTCATCCAGTGCTCAGACCTGAACACCTCTCACTACAGCGCCCCCTTCTCACGCCATCACTGGCAGCAAACACGTTCCTTGTTCAACATGCACCACCTTGTGGCCTTCGTTCCTCCTCCTCTGCGCTCTCCCGAGCCCTCCTCGGCCCCGGCCTTCCCTTGCAACTGCATGACCCTCTTGCCATAAAACTGGCCCTCCTCCATGCACTCCCCCATGCACTCGGTCTGGCATCCACATGGCGTCTCCTTCTATGTCACGCTGCTCATCCACTGCTGCAACTCGCTATTTTTTTTTATCAATAGCTTTTAAAAGCTTTTGGGCTTGGCCCCCTTTCACATGGTCGCATGCTTCCAATTGCCGATGTCCACCTCGAGAGCAATCCACATAAAATTGAGCAAAGATAAGGCCGCCCATCTACAACAGACGGTTTCTCCATGGTATAGCCTTGTCGAATAGATCCAAACATGAAGCTATACGAAACACCAAAAAACCCAATACTTCGAGCCTTCTCACTTCCCCCGACCAGTAGAGTTAAAACTTGCCCTGACCTTCGAACAACCACATTTAGCATACACATCCTCGCAATGCCGGCCATACCTTGCATCAAATAGCCGCTGAAGCACTTTTCCATCTGCTTGCAAATATCCATGTACAAGTTTTTGAGCTCTCCCTGGGCCGACCAAAACTGGGTGCACAAACGTGCCAGACAGACAAACATGATACATGCAGGTGTATATGATACACGTGACAACTCTCTCTCATGGAACAAAATAGGCTATGAGCCGGATGGGAACGAGTTCTTCCATCAAAAGTTCATGACAACTGGTTACAGTGGGATGCCAGGTTAGCCGCTTTTAAGTTTTTGCTTGTTTTTCCATGTTTTCACATTTACTTTGAAAAATATTATATGTTGTGCAAAGAAAAGTGCTTTGATAGTTTAATGGAAGCAAGGCGTTTAATTCGTGCTAAGATACTCCTTCTTGACTGGGAATCAAGGGCTTTGGCACACAAGTTTGGAGAACTGGCACATTACTTTGAAAAATATTATATGTTGTGCAAAGAAAAGTGCTTTGATAGTTTAATGGAAGCAAGGCTTCTAATTCGTGCTAAGATATTGCTTCTTGACCGGGAATCAAGGACTTTGGCACACAAGTTTGGAGAACTGGCACAATAGGGATATCAACTCCTAGAATCCCTACCAATACAGCTTGTCCAAGGCACTTATGGTTTTGGCCTTTACATTTGAGGCCGTAACTGTAGCCACGAGCTTTCTGCATGAATTATGCTTCCACTATCACACTAGCAACTCTGTCAAGGACAAGATAAGTGAGGGATTGTTTCACATGATTTTTGGTTGTTGTCACCACACAACAACACTAAAAGAAACCTAAATCTAGGACTTATTTCACAGGCAAAGTGCCCTATTTAAGTCATCCTCGTACAATCACGACCCCATACAAGATAGATGGGTCACGATTTGACCTGTGCTTTCTGTTACCTCTCTCGAGAGGTGCACGTTAGGCATAAGATGCACAAGAGCATGGGAACCACCTCTACACATCATCATAGTTTAAGGAAAGTTCCTCACTTCACCATGCTCTCCTTCTCTCTCTTTCTTATTTCTCTGGAAGACTGAAAACTTTCTAAGAAGCTTTTGATACATGTTTTGTTGGTGAGTCTCAGCCTGAGCCAAGGTTCTCTAACTCTCAGCTAGAAAGTGGTCATGATGCCACCTAACTTAGTCTTCATCGGTTCGTCGACTGAACACTAGTTTGTTATTGGCATAAGGTCTATGAGCCACACAGGCTAAGAGCCATTGTTAGACCTAGGGTAAGACCCAAATGTTGGCATTTCTTGGGTGATTGTTCTCCAGCTTGAACAGATCTACCTAGTGGAGTCCCCATCGATGTTAATGGCCAAGCAAGAGTCTTGTCATTATAGATATTTTGGGTGTTCTATAAGCACTACATGTTTTTCGTGCAAAACTCGAGTTGAGTTTTTTATACTCTTAAACTCACATTAGCTGATCTATACCACGGAGTCTAGAGGCAGCAAAAAGTTGAGACGGCATGGCTGTCCATACGAGCTAGGCATTTCACTTGTGTGGATCTCCTGCTCTCTCTCTCTATAGCACTACGAGTGTCTATGGAAGCCCAGTTTTGGGGTAAGACCCAGCAGGTGATTACTAAATCACCCCATAGGCATTGAGGATCACAATGTGATCTATTCCAATTATACTTTCAAGAAAAGAAGTCCGCACTATGCCACGGGGTAGTGGAAAAATTCAGCTTTTCAAGTTGATTCCAATCATTTTGGTACACAGTCGACTATGTTGGTTATTGTTTCCTACTAGTTGAGCAGTTTCTATTAAGGGTCTTGCCACAGGGTTTGACTACATAGATTCTAACCAACGGGTTTGGATTGCAAAGGCAACACCCAGGGTTACAAGTTTCAATTTCTTTGTCTTTGTCAAGGGGATGTTTAAGCTAGAAGTCTTTCATCCAACTTGCTCTTTTGGCAAGTGACAAGGTCATCTAAGAGCATAGCCTTTTCAAAAAATGGTTTCACTTTCTCTCTTCACTATTCATCAGGCTACCATGATAGGTTTGATTCTTGTTGAAACAATTACAAAACTAAATGGTAGGGTTCTGTCTGGCACATGTTGTCACATGGGATACAACATGGTCTAGGAACTCACGGAGTTCGGTTTAGCCAGTGTGGAGGCAATGATAATGAGGGTCTCTTTCACTCACGTCGCAGAGTGTTTGCAATTACCTCCACACACAAGTACATCTCATACTTGATGGATGTCACTTTTTCTGACATCCTTATTTAAGACATATTCCACATGTGGAGAATATGAGTCTCTGGGACTGACATTGGCGCCTAATCCCTCATGATGTGTCGCAAAGTCCCTAGGTGCAGGTCGCATTCGTTCATTATACCCTTTGGATCACACAGTATCAGGAACAATTTCAATGGCCAAAAATTGTCGGGTACTAAGTACAGACTTGTTACGCTTACAAGTACTGTGAAACCACCTTAACAGAGGGTCGTTTCTACATACATCCAAGTATGATACGCTCATGAGAATGTCTCATGGTTGGTACCTAGGTGTGATTGAGCTTTCACATTCTGTTATGGTCCAACTTTCGTTGCAAGGCTTTCATGTACGTATCGTAGAAAGTATCGTCATGAAATTGCAGTTCAAATTTGTTTGTGTTTAATGCATGCACACTAGGTGTTATAGGTCCTAGTGTTTAACACAAATTTGTTCGAAGCGACATGTAAATTCATGGACTTTATTGTTTTTGCAAGTGTCTGCACTTCAAGTGCAGCCTCTCTAGCGGATTTAGTATGCGTTCACACTCGGCCATATACGATAATGGTTTAGTATGGGTGTCTATGATTGGATTATCTAAACTCTATGAATTTACTTCGCTCAAATTCACATCAAGTATCTGACTTGAACCTTACTTGGTTAGTCGAAGGTTATCGTCAGTCATGGACGATTGTCTTTAAGTGATTGGGGAAAGCACCTCACTCTTATTCTCTATCTTTGCCAATGATTCTACAGTTGGACTACACTTATAGTGCCAGCCTAGTACGCTTCTAGCGAGTTCACACTTAGTGACCGCATGTACATATGTGCTACTTTTCAGTTTTAGCACTTAGTCATTTTGTACTCTCTTTTCTGTGCGAAGAAAAAGAAGCTTGCTTTGTGCTTGTCTTGTGTAGATCTCTTGCATCCTTATTCTTTACAAATGGTTGGACCGAGCAGCAGGCCAAGGGCCAGGGACTGGAATGGCTCAGTACGGCTACGAGCCGAGGGCCAGGCATGAGTTAAGGGGACCTACTTGCAAGGGCCAAGGGCTATAAGTAGGGAGGTTGGGAGGAGAACCACATGCCAGCCTACCGTTGGCCTTTCATGTATTTTGGAAAGAAGAGGGGGAGACCAGTTGCTTGAAAATATTCAACACATGCTCACAAACATCACCATCAACTTGTCCACCTCTTTTTCCAATTTCCAAGCGTGCGTGCGTGCACACACACACACACATAGAACATGGAATTGACATAGACAAGATTGTAAGAGCGTGTAAGAGAATTGTAAGAGATAGGGACTTGATTAGAGAGTACACAACAAATTGAGCATAGCATAAGCGAGTAGAGAAGAGAATCTGCAAGAGAAAGGCCTAAATCTAGCTCCAAACTCAACTCCACGACACCTCTCTTATGGAGTTGGTATCTCTGTTAACCCTCAGGGCTCATGGACACCCTATCACCTACGACGGACATTGTATTATTTACTTGGTAGAGTCAGGTACCGGGCTTGTTGGTCCAATAGGAAAAGGGTAAGAGTGATCGCCGATGAGAGGTGCACTCTAACTGGAACATTCAAGGGATTGGTTGGCTAAACATGGGCGCCCAAGTGTGAATGGAGCGAGCTCATATAAAAATCAACTAAACCTAAAATTCACTCATTCTCTCATTTGTGCAATTGAAGAGTGCTCTTGCTCCATCTCCATCTTCTTCTTCTTCACCTCGTTGTGTGTGTGTATGCGTGAGAGAGAGAGAGAGAGAGAGAGAGTGCGATCGAGCATTGCGGTGGCACGACGGCAGCGAGGCGGTTGAGCACGGCGTAGCGGCATCTCCCTCTTCTTTGCGGCGAGTAATTTTCCATGAGATAAAGCGTAGAGCGGTGAGTGACACACCATCGTCTTCTTTGAGCTTACTAGTTTAGGCTTGTTGTGTGCTTGGAGCCATTTGTGGCTCGCACACAGTGTATCGGCAAGTTCTTTGCATTGACACGTGCGACATACGCACACATTTTTGGCGCCGCTGCCGGGGAATGCCATACACTAAACTTGAATGGCACTCTGTGCTTCTTTTGTGGTGCAATTTCAATTGTAGGAAAGGTAGGGAAGGAACGTGTGTGTGTTGAGAAGAAGGATTTTGTGTTGCTACTGTGTATTTCTTTGTTAATAAAGTTTTGAAAGGTTACTGTGGTTTCTCTGTGTAAGGTATTAGTATTAAGGTTGTTAGTTCTATGTAATGTAAAGTACAGTAAGTAGGAAGTAGATCTGTGAGAGCTAATGAAGTGTGTTAGTGTGTAAGAGTAGGTGTATTAGTTGTAAGTAGGTAGGTAGAGTGTGTGTGTGCTCGCGCGCAGGCCGCGACGATCTTATCCCAAAATATATATATATATATATAAAATAAAGGTAGGAACGGGATCGAGAATATATGCCAGACCCAAGCCCAAATCCAAGCCCAAGATCACGCTCAGGCTTAGGCCTCAGTCGCCCTTTAAAATTACGAATTTTAGCTTCACACGTAGCTAAAAATTGACTTTTTTGAGGACCAATGGAGCTTCAGATGACCGAACGTTGTGCTGTAAAGCACACCATGACCCTCTAAGTGATACGCTCGTTTTGAGCTATCACACACTTTAATAAAAAAAACTGATCATTAAAAACATTAAGAAAACGAGTGAAAACGCCTAAAAAAGTAAGCGGTTAATCTTCGAGGTTATTCGTCGACGCTTGTAGGGTGTCAAAGTCACATGCATCTACGCTCTGGTCGTGTGCTAGAGACGGAACAACTAGAGAGAATTTCGACTTACACGAGTTCTCATTATCCACCTACCTTAGGTTCCGGGCCCTCGGCGGGGACCCAAGGTAGTACAAACCAAGACCCGAACATAGCGGCTAGTGACTCTTCCTCTGACTATGACGTCATGGAGGGTTTCCCAATGCCTGATAGTGACATCCTGATAGCTCAAGCCAAGATATGCACCATGGGTCCATGGTCCGGACCGAGCGTGCTTAGCCGCTTGAAGGAAACCTTTAGTAGAGCCACTCGCTCCGAACATGGAGCTAATGATGTAAATAGGGGGGTGGGGAAGTAAATTCTCCATTCATGACCAACGTAGAACCTATGCCCTTAGAGAATGTGCACGTAAATACTTCATTCACTGCACCTCCTGACTCTTCAGAGCTATTCCCCTCTGAGGTTATATTACCTGATGGTAGAAGCCTTGCCAAAGTGCAAGAGGTTGAGCGGTATATCCTTGCAGTGAGGGAAAAGGAAATCGAGAGCTTACGCAAGGTGAAGCAACGAAGAGAGTTAAAATTGAAAGCTCCTATGTCAATATCTTTGCTAGGATAGCAATCGGGTGCTCCTGACTTAGCAACCACTAAGGGCCAACCCCTAGAAAGCAACATTGCATCTAGCTCAAAGGACACCCCTAGCACCTCAATTCTAGATGGAGCGTTCTTAAATAAGAACTGGGAGTACGAACTACAAACGAAAACTCTAACCGACCTATACACAGGTCACACCTATCACATGGGTTGGTTAGATGTCCTACAATCCACAATGGGTGCTACTAGTGTGGAGGATCAACAACAAAAAGTTTGTGAGGTCATCCATAGGGTCATTGAGTTAGAGAGACAGAACAAGGGGATCAACATGCCTTCAACGGGTCTCATGAGATTCTTGGATACAGAAAAGGCTAAACAACCAACCTTATCGCAAATGGAGACTCCCTCGGTAAGTTCGATGGATCCTCCATATGTTGTTTCGCCAGGGGTCTCAGTGCAATCTGAGCCCACAAGTGATAGCTTTGCCTTTCCAAGTCTAGCTCATCTTCCCCTTGATGACACCACGGCTACCATGCCTACCCCAATGATGGGAATGCCGAGAAACACGCCATGGACCTCATTGTTAGTAAAGCACCGCTACATGGTACCTCAATGCCTGCAACAGTACCTACAAGTGTGTACCAATTGTATGCACCTATGGGTCATCGCACTCATGTAGTTCCTACCCCTCCCATTGTTTCAACTACCTATGCTCCACAACCACAACACCCAAGTTCTTATTTCCATGTGACTATACCGGCTAGCATTAGCATGTCACATACGATGTCTGCTATTCCTAGGGCCACACATATGAACTTTGGGCCGCCACATGGCACAACACCGTATCCAACGTGGAACCCAAGGACTTCCTATGCACCAAGCCCAATGCCAATATCTACTCCACATGTAGTCTCTGGAGAGCCTTCATCCACGGTGCCTGATCACTTAGGTGACTTGGCAACATTTGCTCAAGCTATTGGTCCATCTATTGCTAAGAATATGCGTAACACGCCTGATAGAGAGCCTAGAAGTAAGGCAGAACAAATAGCCAAGCTCACACAAAAATTTAGTGGAGATGGGGATGTGAAAAAGCATATTGAAGTGTTTGAAAAAATATGCGATTCTCTAGGAGAACACAATGACCTGCATAAGAGTAATTCTTTAAGCCTAACCCCAAGTGGGAAGGCAAGGGATTGGTATAGAACCCTAAGGGTGGAAGAAAAAATGATTTACCCTACTCTTAGGAGATTGTTCTTGAAAGAATACATACGAGAGGGAGTGCTTTGGAATGTAGCCTCTCAGCTCCAGAACACCCAACGAGAGGAAGGAGAGTCGGTGAGAGACTTTATTAGTCGCTTGAAGCATTGGAATTCTCGTTGTAATCCAAATGAGCGCTTCAATAATAATCAATTGATTGATAGATTCATTAGGGGATTACGACATGAGGATATCTACAATGGCCTAGTCATTAGAGGTATCACCACTTGGGAAGCAGTCACCACCAATGCGATCCAAGTGGAGGATAATTTAATGATTCAAGGAGAAAGATTGTCTGTTGAGCCTAAATCTATTAGCTCGCAAGCATCAGGGCATCAAAAAATGACCCTAAAGCCTATTGCTAAGGAGCCAAAGATATCTGAGATGACTTTAGAGGATCTCACCAAGGCTATTCAAGAGAGCCTTAGAGACAATCGTGCTCCGCAAAACAATCATATGTATCCAAGAAGGGAGCAACAATGGTGCTCAGTATGCTATGGACCGCATCAGTACCAGTGAATGCCCTACTTTTAGAGTAAAATTCAATGGGAATTGCAATGCCTGTGGAAGGTATGGTCATCAAGCTAAGGATTGCATAGTATTTGAGCACGTGATGGCCAATAGACCAACCTTATCATGGACAGACACACCTCGAGTGCCTACATTGATGCCGGCCCCACCTCTTGAACAAACAACACAACACATGGTCCATAGGGCCCAAAATGTTGTTCAAACAACACCCTTACCACCTCCAGTGCTAGGACCGCAACCACCACATCCGAGAATCACTTATGTGAATCAAGTGGGTTGTGAGTCATCTATTGCTTGTTTGGAAGGCTGTGAGGAAGATATAGATCCTAATATTGCCTATGGGATGGATTTGCTTGAAGAAAGTCCATAATACTACATGGAGGACTATTGGGGACAAGTCAAACCTGTCTATCAAGTAGCTGCTCTTGCTGCAAGAGGCCAAAATATCAATTACACTGCTAAGAGACCACCTCTTCAATGCTATGAGTGTGGAGGTCCACATCGTGTATCCGAGTGTCCTATTAGGCTACAAAAGAACGCCACACTAATGCAAACCAATCAAGCGAGCACGTCTATAATGTCGATACTCATGTGTAATCGATGTGGTATAGATCATTTGATTGCCCAATGTCCAAATAATCCAAATGCACCAAAGATCACGCCATTAAACTTGATTGAAGCTACCGAGGAGCCATCACAAAGGACATGAAGAGTGCGTGCGAGAGCGTGTGTGTGTGTGCAACAATGGAGAAGAGAGGAGACACAGGTTTGGGTGGAGTATGAGTCCTTATTCTTCTATATAGAATGAATGGTCAGTGTTAGTTCCCGGTTAGTCTCCGGCCGCCCAACACTCAGGCGCGGCACTTTGGGCTTTACCACCCCAACAACCTCCCACTTAAAGGATAATGTGCCTTTAAGCTGGGGTGATAATGTATATATACATATGTACTACAGGTAGACAATGACCATGATTATCTACCCAATGCCCATGAGTGCCCGACAATGTGCAAACCGCTCTAAAGGTAATCCCTTTGTTAGAAGATCAACAGGATTATCAGTGGTGTGAATTTTGGCAAGCTGCAATCGCTTGTCCTCAAGCACCTCACGAATGAAGTGATACTTCACATCCACATGCTTTGTCTTTGCATGGAACACTGGATTCTTTGCCAATTGTATAGCACTTTGGCTATCACAATGTAACACAAGCATCTCAACATTGATTCCCAAGTCTCCCATGAGCCGACCAAGCCATATAGCTTCCTTGCAAGCTTCTGAAGCTGCAACATATTCAGCCTCTATAGTAGACAAGGTAACACAATCTTGCAAACGAGATCGCCATGAAACTGCACCTCCAGTGAATTCAAAAACATAGCCTGAAGTGGACCTTCTCTTGTCCAAGTCTCCTGCATAATCTGCATCTGTGTAACCAATGACACATGCTTCCTTTCTTCCAAAGCAAATGCACATGTCTTTTGTACCATTCAAATATCGCATAACCCCTTTCACTGCCTCCCAATGTTTCTTCCTGGATTTGACATATATCTGCTAACAACTCCCACTGCAAAAGCAATATCAGGACGTGTAGTAATCGTAGCAAACATCAAACTTCCAACTGCAGATGAATAAGGAACTTTTGCCATTTCAGCCTTTTCCTCGTGAGACTTAGGGCAATCATTTTTAGAAAGTTTCACATATGGAGGCAATGGAGTACTCGATGTCTTCCCCTTCTCCATATTGAAATGCTTGAGCACTTTAGCAATGTACTCAGATTGAGACAAATAGACCAATTTCTTGCATCTATCTCGCTTAATGCGCATGCCAAGGATATGTCTTGCTTCACCCATGTCTTTCATTTCAAAGTTTGCATGTAACTCTGACTTCAAAGCTGAAATCTCATCCTTGCAAGATCACCATGCAAGAACGCCGTCTTGACATCCATCTGGTCAAGTTCCGTGTCGTCTTTAGTAACCAACGCAAGTAAACACCGCAAAGTAGTCATCTTGACAATCGGAGAAAAGATCTCTTCCAAGTTTGATTCTTATGCAACGAGTCCATTTTTTATTGCATAGCTTTCTCCCACTTCGCCTTGTCATCCATTGACATGGCTTCCTTATAGCAGGAAGGCTCTCCGCAATCTGTCAGCATAATGGAGTCCAATGAGGGAATAAATCTGTTAGGAGGCCTTGAAACTCTTGTAGACCTTCTAATAATTGCTTGAGCCGGTTGTCCCTCAGCAACATCTTGTACTACATGAGGATTTTGCACTTGTTGTCTAACATTAGGCACTTCAGCCCTATTGTGGACAATTCCATCTTCTTGGAAGATAACTCTCCTGACCTCCATTGTATGCACAGTCTTCTTATGCATCTTTTCTTCATTGAAGTATATGTCATTGCTGCGAACTATCTTTTTAGCTTCAGGATCCCATAAGCGAAATCCCATCTCGCGAGGATTGCCATAGCCAAGAAATATACATTTCTTTGACTTAGGAGCCAACTTGCTTCGAAACTCCTTTGGAACATGGCAATACGCTTTACAACCAAAGACTCTAAGATAGGGGCTTCCCAGACCAAAGCTCTTCAGGTACCTTCTCATCTAAATCCTTGTTAGGAGATCTATTGATAAGATGGACAGCAATTGCTAATGCTTCTGCCCAAAATCGATTAGGTAACTCTGCATTAGACAACATGCTATGTAACTTCTCTTGTATGGTATGGTTCATCCTCTCAGCAACACCATTTTGTGGAGGGTTATATGGAGCAGTCAGCTCTCTTTTTATGCCTTTGGAATCACAAAAATTCTGAAAGGCTTTAGTGACATATTCACCACCATTGTCTGACCTCAAGCACTTTACTTTCTTGCCAGACTGATTCTCCACTAATGCCACAAAATTCTAAAATTTTGAAAGAACTTCATCCTTCTTCCTGAGAGGATATACCCACACTTTCCTTGAGAAGTCATCAATGAATGTAACAAAGTACAATGAACCTCCCATGGATACGTTAGGCATAGGTCCACAGACATCACTATGCACTAACTCTAATGGCTCATTTTTCCGAGTGCTTCCCCTTTTGTGTGGTGACTGTGTTTGTTTACCATAAAGACAATGCTCACAAACTGAAAAGTCTGAGAAATTGAAGCTAGGCACATAACCAAAACGAGATAAGATTTTCATTCCCTTTTGAGACATATGTCCTAATCGGCGATGCCACAAAGAAACACTTGGCTGCTCGGTTACACAAATTACATGGTTTAACATTGGATACATGTAGCATGTAACAAAGTCCCAAACTTTGAACCATGTGCTACTACTAAAGAACCTTTGGTGATCTTCCACGAGCTATCACCAAATGTGCAATAATATCCCGCGTCATCCAATTGTCCTGTACTAATCAAGCTTTTGGTAAGCTTCGGCACGTGTCTCACATTCTTGAGCATGAATGAAGAACCATTCTGAAATTTCAGCTGCACATTGCCGACACCAACTATTTCGCAAGTAAAATCATTGCCAAGACGAATACGACCTTTACGGGCTGCATCTTATGTACTGAACCACTCTCTGTGAGGAGTCACATGAAACGATGCACCTGAGTCAATAACCCAATCTTGTAAAGCATAGTCATTAGTGGCAACCAAAAATGCTGAATCCATGGCAGATGTGAGATAAATGTCTCCATCAGAATCTTCAACAAAAACATTATTGGTCTCTTCAATCTTTATACTGCTTTCCTTAGTCTTGCCTTCTTCCAACTTCTTGTCTTTACCTTTCTCTTGTTTCCACTTTCGATAGTCTTTTTTCATATGACCCTTTTTGTGACAATGATAGCACTCAATGTCTTTTCGGCCACGTGATTTGCTACGAGATTTTCCTCTCTGATTCTGCTTGCCCTTTTCTTGTGATCGACCACGAACAATGAGAGCATTGCTAGTACCACGAGAAGTATCAAGATTCTTCCTGCTAACCTCTTCATTGAGCAAACTGCCCTCAACATCATCACATGTTAAACCATCAGGAGGTGCTGAGTTACTTATGGTTATGCGAAAAGTATCCCAACTTTCTAGCAACGTAACTAGCAAGAACATTGCTTTGACCGAATTGTCAAAATTGACTCCCTGTGCAAAAAGATGACTGAAAATTGTGTTGAACTCATTGAGATGGTTGCACATGGGTGTGCCCTCATCCATCTTCAAATCAACTAACTTTTCCAGCCAATAAACCTGTGATGCTGCACTTTGCTTCTCATACAGGTCACATAACTTCTTCCATAGCTCATAACTAGTCTTTGCCATGTTCACATTGAAGTACACATTCTTTGAGAAAGTCAGCATGATGGTGGACTTGGCAAGCTCATCCAACTCCTCCCAGTCATATCCATATCCTCAGGCTTTATCCCCTTCATCTTTATCGGCCGGATCTGTTTCTTTTGTACTAAGACATTGTAAATTTGTTCCTTCCAAAATGGGAAGTTAGTGCCATCCAACTTCTCAATGTTGAACAAAGAGTTCTCCGATGATGAAGCCATCACTCGACAAGGAACAAAAGTGATAGATCCACTCCACTAAAGAAGATGATAGAAAACTTGGAAAATTTCGGCAGAGTCTCCCCTACAAAACTGACTTGTGAACCCAAAATAAATGTGTACAATGACTGAAACGCTGATCAAAGTGGCTAAACCGGCAAGATAAAATCTCAAAGAACTGTCACTATCAATGTCTCCAACTCTAGAAGAGTGTCTCTGACCAACTAAACACTGTCAAAGGCATACGCATAAAGATGACAACAATGCCAACAATGGCGGGTCAGCAGATGCACACCAATACTGCACTAACCGCATAAACATACATCCTATGTCGATGCCGAAACTATGGGGATGTCGGGGGCTCGCTTCAAAATGTGTATCACCGAAAGGATCTCCACATTTGAGAATCCCCCAGCTCAATAAAACCTCACTACGACCCTCAACAATAGGCTTTTCATATTTCCATCACAATACATAAACCGCATAAGATCTTACATCAACCGCAAAAACCCTTCTGTAACCGCTGCGGCGGTTTGTATGATATAACAGACCCTCAAGACCTTACATCAAATATTCATGTGATAGACATTGCAGAAAGAGTCTGCAATGAAAACATGTACGCAGAAGAACCGACGAGGGTAGACCACCCTGCAGTCTGAACTGAATATCTCTCAAACTGTGCAAAATTTGTAGAAACTTCCTTCTACAAAGTTGTAGACCTGAAATGTACTGTTTTTATAGGTCAAAACAGATCTGTAGAAATCTGCATCTGTGTATCCTAGACGTGCAGGTAGTCTGAGTGACGTATCTCAAAATTGGTGAGGATTTTGAGAAAACGTTCTTCTGCAGAGTTGAAGAGGACAAAAAACCGATCAAGGAATGCAAGAATCGACTTGAATAAAGATGTTTTGGTAGGCCAAAACAATAGATCTGCAAAAACGTGCTGTAGTTTTTGTTGCTTCTCCGCTTGCCTCCCTGCTGAGCTCCAAATGGTGCTCCCAATCCCTGAGCTCTGATACCAGCTAAAGAGTGCATACGAGAGCATGTGTGTGTGTGTGTGTGCATCAATGGAGAAGAGAGGAGACACAGGTTTGGGTGGACTCCAAACACAATAGTGTTGGGGTTATGAGTCCTTATTCTTCTGTATAGAATGAATGGTCAGTGTTAGTTCCCGGTTAGTCTCCGGCCGCCCAACACTCAGGCGCGGCACATTGGGCTTTACCACCCCAAAAGTATACCTATGGTACCAGTAAACGTACTCGCATGATCGATGCTCCAAAAACAAAATTATATTCTTGAGGAAAGAGACACAGCATCAATTGCCCAATCTCAGAAAAAGAAGAAAACACGAAGGAAGAGATCGCAAAAAGCAGCGAAGTCAGATCCAGTTCAAAGACCAACATAGGGACTGGTGATGACCCCGTATATATGAACGAAGATGAAGAAGATTCGGATTCAGGTGAAACCATGGAGACCAAAATGACCACTAAGATAGAAACCAACAAGGAAGATCTTCATGAGCCACAATGGCCAGGGTCCAAGAAGAAGATAGAAACTTATCCAAACTCTACAGAGGAGATTGAGCAAGTCAAGCAATTAAGGAGTTTGGTAGAAGATACCCAAAGGGATCTAGAACCAACACCTATGTAGATCCAGATTACATAGGGTCTCCTTCAAGTTCTGTGGTGTTTCGAGATTGTTTCATGGGTGTTCGGCTCTAGAAAGTGTAGTAGGAAGTTTCCTCTTATGCACTCTTGAAGGCTATGACTTAGACATTGGGTAGAGACCTCTGTAGGAATTAGTTAGGAGTCGATCGAGTGTAGGTTGACACCCTATGCTTGCCTCCACGCGCCTGGGGGTCGAGCTTCGTCCTTAGCTGACAAATCTTGTTAGGTGAGTTCTCGCTGTGCTGACGTCCGTCGCAGCATATCCGTCCAACATTGGCGCCGCTGCCGGGGATGAAAACCTTAGGTAGGTGACTGAGACTAGTTCTTGAGGATAGGGATTTTTGGCTTGCCAAGAGTCTCATTTTACATTTAGATAGGAACAGAGGGTGGAGGACTCTCTAGGTCTTAGAGGGAGTCTAGGAAGAGTGTGTCTGGCCTAGATCCTTCGACTTAGGTAGATTTAGGTAGACTGAGATAGTTTTAGGTATTAGTTGAGTTCTTGAGTAGGAGTTGGAGTGGTAGAAGTGGTGAGAGGAGAGCTTGAGAGTCCAGAGAGGCCTGAGAGCAACCAAAAAACCATTATCACCATTTCACATGATGAGTAGGAGTAGAGTAAGTAGGACATCATGATTCAGGATGTAGAGCACTTCATGCATGTATACTTGCTTGGTAAATTCATCACAAGGTTGTAAAAGATGCAAAAAGACGCAAAAGTGTGTTTGAAAGTAGTGAAGTCCAAAAGTTACTATGAGTGTTTCTGATAGAGCTGCAGAGCATCAGGAGCATTTCTGTCAGGAAAAAATTTAATTTTAAGCCAGTTGACATCCTACGTGTAGGATGTCTACATGCTAATCTGGTGGGAATTTTGGAATTTTGAGTTGACCAATGTGTTCAGAAGGTGGGGTTTATCCTATTTCCATCTAGAAAGTGGAAATTTGACCATATCTTGACAGGATAAGGCCAGATAAACTGAAGCTGCCAGACATCCTACCCAAATTGTGCCAAAGCATTATTTTAAGACCAAAACCATAGGATGGCTGCATGAGCATGATCTGCATGATATATTGAGTGAGTAAGAGGGGTTTCATCTCATTTGGGTGAGAAAATTGGGTTCAAAGCAGACTTTAGCACTTTTGACTGAAAAAGGCCAGAACAACTAAAATTGGGGACTTTTGAAATCCAAACCAAAATCTAAGCATACCATTGGGTTGCTGACATCAAGGGAAAGCTGTGGGTCAATTCTGGGGTCAAACAGGCCAAAAAGACATCCTACGCGTACCAAAGTTAAACCTAATTAGGTTGCACTATAAACCTAATTTTGAGCATACCAAAGTGATCAGCACCTCAAGGGGAGCCCGTGCTTTCGATTTGAAGCCATTCTGATGAAAAAGACATCCTACGCGTAGGATATCTAAAGCAAGAAATTGAAGCCAGATACTGACTGTGGGCATAGCAAGGTGTTGTATAGCCTGAGGCAAGCCTCCTAGTCAATTTTGGTCCAAATTGGAGTTAATTAGACTGATCAAGACCAGCAGCAGGCTGTCGGAACAGATTCCTGATCCATTGAACAGCTTATAGGTGTCCAAATCAAAAAGTAAAAACAGCTCTGGACTCAGCACATCAAGGGGAATCCATAGTGCAAAAATCCAGGCAAAACAGAGCAAGTGACATCCTACGCGTAGGATGTCTACTGAGGCCTACTGAAGGAAAATTTGACTGGGCTTAGACAGCGAGGTTCCATTTGGCTTAAGGGTTCTAGAACTTCTTTCAAAAGTGAATTTGGACCTTGTTTGTCCATTTGACGGAGCAAAGACTAAATTCAGACTTTTTCATGTAAATTGACCAACATCCGAGGGAAGTACAGTTCTAGATTAGCAGACTTAATCCAGAACATCGCAATGTATAAAATACAGTAGTGGTTGAGATTAACTCTCTAGTTATACCAATCATTACTAAGATAACTTCTAGCAGTTAATATAGTAGTGGTTGAGATTAACTCTCCAGTTATACCAATCATTACTAAGATAACCTCTAGCAGTTAAATGCTTTGATTCAATTGCCGAAATTAAACACTTGTGTACAGGTATATTCAGCAGCAAAGCAAGAAGTTGTGAGGAGACTGATCCTTTGCGAGGTGAGTGGTTGGATTTGTGATAAATTCCATTGATAAGTTTGATGAATTTAAGATCAGGAAGATACATTTTTAGAGACAAGAAGATGGCAGGTGACCAAGGTAGCTTAGTGTCCACCAAGGAGACTGTAACTCAGGCAAGGCTAGATCCACTAGCACCGATCATTGAGGAAGGTAGTGATACTGACACTTCGTAAGACAAATCTTTCTTCATGATGGGCCCGAGGGATTCACTCTATATACAAAACGGGACGCCACCTGCGAGCGGACAACTTTGATAAAACCCCTATATACGACTCATATTAGGGAATATGACCCCCTTTCTACGCTTATACGACAATCCATGCAAAAAACTATCAATACCTCTATCTTACATATAAAATTTAGGTCCTACATGATCTAACTGAGTAAAACTAGTCAAAGAGCATGTAGCATAGTGATTGGCAACGTACTAAGGAACCACTTCTATTGATAACTAGATGTACCATCAATGTGTCTTAGTTTGACTTTCAAACTATGTGCTCGTTCAACCTACTCTCTAGCTATTCGCTCAATTCTAACCCATCTAAATTACTCAAAAAACATGGTTATAAAGTTTTGTTAGGTTCTTCGTGTAACCTTTCATCTATACAAACTCTTTATAACTTTCATCCCTCAACAAATGAACTATATACAAAGAAGAGTTAGTTCTTGCATCTATCTTTGTAGCTATTTACTCACAAGTTTGAGGGTAGAATATTTTGGGAAGCCATGATTTTGAAACACAAAAACTTCCTCTCATGTTTTCCTTTTCTCATTTCTCCCCCCCCCCCCCCTCCCCCTCCCCCCCTCTTATTTTTAAGCTTGGGAGATAAATTATTGGGGGCCTACCCCTAGCTTATACGCTTATGTAACTTGTAAAAAAACCCCCCTCCCCTACACGTACGTGGTGCGGTAAGTTTTCCATGGTGAATCCCCTGGGATGATGGGTAGTCAACAGCCAGGAGGTTTCACCTATGACGGACCAATGCCAGGAGGAAGCACCTCCCTAAATCCTTTGAATGATTCCAAGCTCACTGTGATCTTCTTAGAAGGAACAAACTCGAGGGGAGCCCTAGTCTATTCTGACTATCGAGGACGCAAGTGCATTTGTATTGAAGAAAGGCCGGCTCAGAGATTGGAGATAATTTGAGTCTATGATGATGGAGATAGATTCCGAGACAAAAAGGGGAACCACTATCTGATAGTTAGTAACCCTGAAGTTTACAACAGATATGGAGATAACATGGCGAAAGGGAAAATGGTTTCAGAAGCTCAAGAACCGCCACCAAACATTGATCGACCGGGAGAAATTTTTATGTATGATAAGAAAAAAACCAGGGTTTCAACTTATAATGAGAACGTGGGAATCTACAAGCATGAGAGTGAGGGAATAATCGCTTACTTTTGCTGCAAAGAACCATACTTAACCGAATTAAGCAAAGACAAGGTTCTTTACTTACTCTCTTATAAAACTGCTATGGGGAAGGATATAGTTTTTGTTGATAGGTACGGGCGAGAATACCAACGTATTCTCCCAGAGGAGGTAGAAAAGGCAACAGTTCCAGGAGCATCAACATATGCCCCAGACAAAGTGCCAAGATCCACCTACACCCCTAGCAAGTCGACAAATCCCTTTTCAGAGGAGTATGACGCTACCTCACATTCTACCCGACCGCAGACATTCAACAATCAAAACCAACCAGCAACTCAGCCATCATTGCAGGCATGGCTTCGACAAAGTGCAACATTGGAACAAGACCGAAACCGAGATGGTTATCAAGCCGCACGAGGCCTAAGGGATTTGCAAGAAATCCCCACTCTATTCAAGGTATCAAGGAGAGAGTAAGCCAAAGACTCAAGGGTCAACAGAGCCTAGAAGACCACCCATAGAACGAGTTCAAAGTGATGAACCATCGCTGGCAAGAACTATTAGAAATTGTGGTTTAGGAGCACCACTGGAGGTATATCGATTAGGACGTGGAGATCCAATGATGAGGTTTGTAGACCATCATAGAATTAGACCTTCTCAAGTGCAAAAATGAGTAAACAAGAAATACACAGGAAACAAAGATCCAAGAGATCATGTAGCAGCCTTTGTGCGTGTAATTAGAGCTGAAGAGGTGTTATACTTCCCTACCCAATTTGTAGGGTTTGGACTAACCTTAGAGGATGACTCTGCTACTTGGTTTGACTGTGTAGAGCGTAGAGACTTTGAGTCTATGGAGGAAGTGTTTGACAAGTTTATCGAGGAATTCTCACAAAGGGGCATAGCTCATAATACCGTCTCACAAATCCATAAATTCAAACAGAAAGACGAGGAATCTGTGCGAAAGGCAGCCCTAAGACTAAAAAGATATGTTAAGTTCTGCCCTGTGGAAGAACTATCAACTCAGTCCAGACTTATGCTTATATTCATCCAAGGACTAAGGAATGCAGATCTCCAGAAGGACTTGCAGATGAAGAGGAGCACGATGTTGAATGAGTTGACCAAGGAGGCTCTTTACCTTGTGGACAATTTTGCGGTCTACAAAGAGGGAGAGTTCAAGGACCTTGACAACGATTCATCTTCACAACAAAGTGGAAGCAAGTCTTCTAAGACAGCACCAAAAGGAGAAGTAGCTGTAAACCAAGAGCAGCTTGTAGAGGAAGTGCTAAAAAAGATTAACTTGTACGCCAAACCTCAGGCTAAACAACCCAAGTGGTGTGCTATTGAACAAAAATGGACAAACCATAGGACAGAGGAATGTTATTATAACAAGGGATATGTGAGAGAGAGACCTTATGCTCCCCAAGCTCAGGTAGCTTCTCATCAAGTTCCACCAATGCCTAGGTATCAAGCAGGAAACCTACCAGGACCGGTAGGTGTAGAAAGACCACAACCAGTGTTGGGGCAACAACCACCCCTACCAGGATTACGACCAATCGGTATAAGATACACACCAACCGTAACCGAATCAGAGGAGAAGGCTTTGGTGCCTATGCATGCATATTATGAAGATCCCAATGGATACGCGACAAACTTTGTCTATTATCCACCGGAAGAACCCTCGACACCAGAACCATGGAGCATGATAGGAAGTACATGACCACCAACAGCTGCACAGACAGTAGGAGAAGGAAGATATAGCTTGGATGAACGAACATTGTTGTTCATAGCCAACGGAGGCATGGGCGGACAGAGACGTGCATACCAACAAAGAGGAGCTCATGGAGCACCTCAACAACCCAAGGGACCCTGCTACAAGTGTGGTGGAGACCATTGGCTAAGGGACTGTCCTCATGATGAAATCATTAGAGTCAACGCATATTGCACTGAGTGTGGAGTTACTACTCATGTGATTCTTGATTGCCCTAAAAACCCGAGCAAAGGAGCAAAAAGTACCTTGAACATGCTAGAAACAGTACCTTCTAGTGGAGGGTCAGAAAATGAAACAATCATACCTATTCAGGCGGTGACACGAGCCCAAGCTCAAAGAATGACGAACGAACCCATAATTGAAGAGCCAAAAACGCCCCAAGTTTAGAAACGAAAAATTAGAGAAGCACTTGGAAAGCTAGAAAGGCGCGTATGAAAGCCAGGAAAGAACGAGAGCAAACAGCTCTATCCGAGGAGTTAAAACATACAAAGGATAGATTAGAGCGGTTAGAGGATCTAGCTAGCTTAAGCTCACACACCACGGCAACCATAGCACCCAAGGAAATAGCAGAGCCCAAAGTGCAAGATTAGGAGGATCAGTACTGGCAGACAAGGTAAATGAGCAGTTGGATGCACTTCTAAAAGCTTATGAAGCCAGACTCAAAAAGAACCAAACCCAGGAGCAAAGATGGATGACTTATCCATATGCTGAAATAGAAAAACAAAGGTTGGAAATGTGTAGAAAGATGATTGAAACAACTCAATCATTGATGGAAGACCCGCTTAGTAAACCTGCAAATTGGCATGAAGTACCAGCTCCAACCCCTATCCAACCAACTTTAGAGGAACAATTAGAAACGAAGAAAAGACTCTTGAATGCCCATGAGTCCAAAGGAGAGCCTATCATAGTGCCAAATACAATAGATGAGGCAAGTGACGGGTTCCAGCCTAAAACATTGATAGAAATGGGTAAGGATTGTAACGGTCTAGATGATCTGTGGAAGCAAATCCATGAGGCCAACGAGGCTAACAGGGTGAGTAACCACATGAATAGCACGAGAAAAGAGAAGAATGACCTATTGAAGAATTTGAGGCAAGGTCGCAAATGAACTTTGATATACATTCACAAGGGGGAGACCAGGGATAAATTAGTTCAGCGCACAGCCAACCAGACTCCCTGAAAACTCTACCCTCTTACCTAGGAGAGTATGAAGCCAAGTCTGAAGTGAGAGAAATCCCATCTCAAAGACTTTCTTCTAACAAAGTGATGGATTCACAAGGATTGATTGAGTTATTGTCCACCCCGATGGCATGCACAATCACATTAGCCGAACTCCTAAGGTTACGACCAAACATGTGGACCACACTAGGTAAATGCCTAGAAAAATTTGGAGTGAAAGACCCCACCTCGAAGCTTCAGGAAGGGATCAGAGAATTGGACATGCCTCAACTAAACACTAGGCCAGTACCATTAAACAAGGTTAGAGAGTATTGCAAGGGAGAAGATGGAAACACCACGCTACCAGTAGAATTCCAAGGAGTAGTTTCCAAATCTATTCTTGATAGTGGAGCGGGAGTTGCTATCGCCACCAAGGAAATCTGGAAAAAATGGGGAAAACCAGCTTTAAGAGCTACCAGAATGAAATTGCAATTGACAGATAGGTTCATGGAGAAGCCTCTAGGACTCTTAGAAAAAGTGATTGTCACTTCGTGCGGAATCGAGTATGAGCATATATTTGCAATAGTCGATTTCAACAAAAAGAACAATTATGAGATCATCTTGGGAAGACCATTCATGCGACAATTGAAGATGGTCCAAGATTGGGGTTATGACCATATATACCTCAGACATGGCGAGACAACAACTAAAATACACCTGAAAGACTATAGTTACAAGGATGTGAACCAGACACCAGTGAAAGAATTTGATTCAGCTACATTAGCAGGATCGGAACTCTCAGCATGGTTAGGGCAACAAAAAGAGCTATGGATGTGCGGAGCTTCACATTGTGGAAGCTTAAGAAGAGAGGAATGCGTCTTAGAAAGAGCGATTGAGGACAAGGAGTATATTCAGGAACCTTTTCCCTGAAGATGCCTTGGAACCTCTAGAATAGAAACACATACTAGCAACATTGGATGTATGTACCATTATAGATAGTCCAACAACAAAATTTTGCGACAAGGATGGCTATGATGTGCTGCCCTACTACATGGTAAGCATTATACCAGGAGGAGATGAGACGATAGAACCACCAGAATAAGAAGATTTTTATAACTCCTCTAAGCATCTGGAAGTAAATAATGATGCAGATAATGAGTGTTCAGACAACTCAAGTGAGTGTGGGGGAAAAACAGAGAATATCAAGTTTTATGATTTTGCTAATCAGCACCCTAGACGCCAGGAACACTATAGGAGGAAACGAGCAGGGAACAAAGCGAGAGAGAACCTGATGCCCAGGATAAAAAGTAAAACTCACTATTTGATGCTTGTAAAAGCAGAGGATTGTGTAAAAGATCAAATATCAGAAAGATTCTCAAAAGTCAGGGAAAGAACGCAAGAGGAAAAAAGACAAGTACGAAAAGCTAAAACAGAAACAAAATCATAAAAATCTCAAAAATAAAAAAAAGAAACAACAAAAGACCAAGAGTGGACCAAACTGGAGCATAAACAAAAATACCAAGAACTAAAACGGTCTTTACGAGAGGTATGGACTACTAAGGAAGATAGTAATGGTAAAGGGGAGTCAAAGAAGGGAAACATGAATGTATCATCGCACTATCGAAAATTCACCATCCAGGACAGAAAAATCATAATGACACCACTAGTCAGGGAAAGAACCAACCAGGAATCTTACGATGGGCCAGAAAATGCAAAAAGGATAGACCTCCCGGAACCACGTGAGAAGCCTCAGCCGGTCTATATAGCAACGGATTTAGAGCCTGAAGAAGAAGAACGGCTAACACAACTTCTCAAGGAGTATAAAGGTGTGTTTGCATGGTCCTATAAAGACCTCAAAGGAGTTGATCCATCGATATGCCAACATACAATTCCTTTGAAATCAGATGCAAAACCTAGCAAACAACGTCCTTATACATATAATGACACATTTGCTAAACGAATCAAAGAGGAGATTGACAAGCTGATGGAAGCTAAAATTCATCTATGAAATCGAACATACAAATTGGGTGTCACCCATTGTGGTAGTCCCCAAAAAGAACGAAAAACTGTGAGTGTGTGTAAACCTCAAAAAGGTAAATGCAGCCACCATAAGGGATAATTATCCCTTGCCAATCACAGAACATGTACTTGAGAGGGTGGCCGGGAAACGGGCTTATTCCTTTCTGGATGGGTTTTCAGGATACAACCAACTGGCAATTGCAATAGAGGATCAACACAAAACAACGTTTGCCACAGAATGGAGAATATATGCGTATCGAGTTATGCCATTTGGCTTAACTAATGCCCAAATGACCTTTCAAAGGTTAATGATGCATGCGTTCAAAGAATATTCTTAGAAATATACACGGATGATCTTTGTGTACACTCTCTTCTACGAGAGGAACCTATTGACCATTTGCAAAAGGTATTTGAAAAATGCAGGACATATCGAATCTGTCTTAACCCGGAAAAGTGTATTTTTATGGTTAGGCAAGGCCGCATCTTAGGACACATTGTCTCAAGAAATGGCATAACCACTGACCTAGACAAAGTCAAAGTCATAGTAGACCTACCCAGGCCTACTAATGCAAAACAAGTGCAATCTTTCATGGGACACTGCGGATATTATCGAAGATTCATATATATGTATGCAGTCATTGCACAACCTCTGTATCGTTTGCTAGTCAATTTCGATTGGATTGAGGAGTGTGAAACTTCATTCCAAAAGCTGAAGGAAAACCTTGTATCAACACCTGTACTTAAAGCACCAAATTGGGAAAAGCTATTCCATGTTCACATTGATGCTTCTGCATATGCAATCCGGAGTATTCTGGCTCAACCTGGAGACGGAACAATGGATTTTCCAGTTTTTTATGCAAGCCGACAGTTAAACAGTGCGGAAAAGAACTACACAACCACCGAAAGAGAGGGGTTATGAATGATTTATGCTGTAAAGAAATTTCGGCATTATTTGCTCGCAAACAAATTTGTGTTCTTCACAGATCATCAAGCTCTTTTGTATCTGGTAAATAAACCATGCAATACAGGGAGAATTGTACGCTGGTTTATTATATTGCTAGAGTTTGATTTCACAGTGGTGGTCAAAAAGGGTAAAACCCATCTACGAGCGGATCATCTTTCAAGGATACACAACGGGGAAGCTCCTGAAGAAGTAGATGATGACATACCAGATGCTTATCTTTTCAATATTGAAATATACCCAAATGGTCTCAGGAAATTGTTAGCATTCTTTCCTTTGGAGGTAGGTTTGATAATACGGAATACAGATCCAAACAACAAACAATTCGACAAACAAAAAACTTCCAGTTGATTGCAAGACGGCTGTATCATTTAGGATTGGACCAAATTCTACGATTATGTATAAATCCGGAAGAATTCGAGTGTTACCTTGAAGAAGTACATGTCCAGGATTGTGCATTTCATTGTTCAACAGTGAAAACACACCAGAGACTAAAACAATTAGGGGTTTATTGGCCAACTATGTATGCGGACACACATTCTTATGTTGCCAATTGTACTATATGTAGTGCCAAATGATCAGTGGATCACGCGACATTGTTTCATGTAAACATTGCACCTGCATGGAGTCAATATATTATTGATTTCTTAACCACCAGGACATTTCCTGAAAACATAACAAGAGCACAGAAAAGGGCTATAGAGCTGGAGGCTCGCGACTTTCAGTTAATTGGGAACCAACTCTTTAAGCGAGGAAAGGAAAATCAACTTAGAATCTGTGCAAGTGAAAGTGAATACCTGCTGATTCTAGAACATGCACATAGCGGAATAAGTGGAGGACATTTTTCGGGCGATAAGACAACAAAAATCGTCTTAACCGCAGGAATATGGTGGCCTACATTGCACATGGATGCTGAAGAGTTTGTAAAGCATTGTGACGCATGTCAGCGCACCAAGGTGTCGATAAAGAGAGATGAGATGCCACTACGGCCAATGATGGGAGCAAGGGCATTTGCAAAATGGGGCATTGATTTTGTGGGACCTATTTCACCCCCTGCATATCGCACCCATACCCAATATATCATTGTGGCTACGGACTATCTCACAAAATGGGCGGAAGCCAAGGCAACGCAAAAAGCAGATGCACGAACCACTGCACAATTTTGTATGAGAATGTTTTTGTACGATACGGTTTACCAATAGAAATTGTCAGTTATCGTGGCACACATTTTTTTAATGAAGTCATTGAATATCTGCTAGAGGAATTCATGGTCATACATAGAAAATCTGCTCCATACCATCCACATGCAAATGGACAAGCTGAGGCCACAAATAAAACACTATGCACGGTTCTCACTAAAATTGTGTCAGAGTCAAGAACAGATTGGGATCATCAGCTACACTCAACACTATGGACATACAGGGTAGCTTACAAAACATCGATAGGAACGACACCGTACAACATGGTGTTTGGCCTAAATGCTAAGAGTTTTTAATTCCAACTCTACGAGTAGCGAAACGCTTAGAATGGACAAGGCATGAGCTCTCTTCAAGAATAGATGACCTTGAAAAGTTAGATGAACTCCGCTTGAGAGCTCTAGCTTTGATCTATGCTAAAAAGAGAAGACAAAAAGAGTTTTTTGACAAGCATGTGCGCACGAAAGAGTTCAAAACAGGCGATTATGTACTTGTTTATACTTTGAAGCAACATGCCAAGAAACTTAAAAAGAGAGGGATGGGACCCTTTGTGATTAGTGATCTATCACAAAGCGGAGCTATCAAGCTAGCTACATTAGCAGGTGAAGAAATGCCCAATTGGATTAGTGGGTGTTGATTGAAGAAATATCATTTACCACTAACACAGGATATGCTTCAACAAATCCATCAAGGAAAACAACGAATGAAGGAGAAACAGAGAGTACGAGAAGAAGCTCAAGCAGAAGCAAAAGAACGCATTGCAAAACGAAGACTTCTGCGACAACAACAACAAGGTGGAGAACCATTGCGAATCAATGCCATTCGACTAACGAAATTTGACGAAGATACAGTGGAGCCAATAATTGCAGTCAAAACGGGTAGCAATCAAGTTGAATCGGTGGCATTGCTTGATTCTGGAGCTCAAGCAAATTTGATCTCTTACAGATTATACCAACAGCTCAAGTCCACAGGTCAACTTTATCCTACTCCTCAAGTGTTGGAAAGTAGTACATCACACTCGTTGAAAACATTGGGCTGGACTATATTGCATGTACAAGTACATCAATATATTTACCCACACAAATTTTATGTAGTCGAGGATGAAAGCACACAACACCCCTTGTTGTTGGGACAACCTTGGCAAAAAGAGTACAATGTGCAGATAGATTGGAATGCGAATGCAGTCAAAATTCAGCATGCACAAGAACAACAGGTAATAGCCTTTTCTCAGCAACCCCACAATAATCAACTGCCAGCAATGCAATCACTGGAAAAAGATCCAAAAGCAAGGGTGCCACCAAAGAACAACATAATACCCAAGGCTAACAAACAGGTAACAACCAACATTGTCCACTACAAGTATGACAAGTTACCAACCGCAGTGCAAAGAATGAGGTTACCAAAACCAGAGAAACAAGTATGGATGCGGAAGAATAAAAATGACATGGCAGACCAAAAACCATACAACGGAAGAATTCAACCGAAGCAGGTAGTTCAACCAAAAACCAAGGGCATAAAACAGATATGGATCCCAAAGAAAATTCTCAGCAATAACCCAAATGTTACTCGCATTTGGATACCGAAACAAAAGCAAAAGGAACTCCCTTCAGTACAAGCAACATCGAAAGGTAGACAACTGCATTTGCAACCGGAAAACCGACTTATGTGGATGCCAATAAGCAACAAAACAGTGGCAACAAAGGAAGTAGCAAAAAACCGGCAAAAACAAGCAAAAGAGATACGGTCTACGGCCATTCCGGCCAAGCCAATCCTCTCCAAAGAGACAACTACGGCCATATCAATAGTAGCGGCAAAGCGACTGCCTTTTGCAAGAAAGACAATTAAACAGAGAGCAGTAGAGTTACAACTGTTACTTGCAAAGAAAACAAGAAACCTCGACGGCGAATGCCAATAAGCATCTTGCTTATACCCTTCTCTTGCACAACATTAATTTTTCCATGCATTGACCGAGTATGCATAAAATAGGGCCACATTAATCGGCCAAGAATTAGCACAAATTTTTCAACCTATGCACAACACATACTCCGAGGCGATACCTTGTCGTCCGGGAGGACTCCGGCTAGGAGGGGGGGAGGCATTCTCAAATGCGGAACCAATAGCAGAAAGAGCAAAAAAGGGCATGATTTTCGACTATTTTTAAGGGTTGTTGTTTGATTGCAAATTTTTTTGGACTAACCCAAGTACATATGTCCTTATACAGCATGTATCTATAGGTATATGAGGCCAAACGCCGAATCAAGCCCCTAGGTGTGTGTGTATATAAGTAGAAATAGCCAATTTTTTGGGCAAAATATTGGTAAAACAGAGAAATCCGGCCATAAAAATTGCATGTGAGTGTATATAATGTTTTGCGGTGATGTTTTTGGTTTATTATGATTTTTGAGGATTTTTTGGGTTTGATTTGCTATTTTCCTTTTAAGTTTGCTAATTTTCGGCAAAAAAACTTAAAAAATACAAAAAGCAGGTGAAAAACAATCGTAATGAAAAACAAAAAATATGGGGATGATTAGTGACTATAGGACAACCTATGGTACAGTGGGGGTGCAATTATGAGACTGGAGCGTGGGCAGTAGAGACCTACAAGTAGAAGCGGCCACCCAACGGCTAACCCAAAAGCAACGAGACTTCATCGGCAGCTTACCCTAGCATAGGAGACCAGTCTTGGATGTCCAAAGGCAGTAGAAAACCATCAAGCAAAAACCCTAATTCTTAGAATCTCGCAAGAGGCCACCAAATGGGAAATCGGCGGAAAGGTGCCCAAATGCTACCAAAATTCATGGGTAGGAGCATCTCGACATGCTCGACAAGTCTATGTAGCCCACATGACCAAAAGGTGACCCAGAGCGGCACTAAACTTCAGAAACGGCATCAGACACACAAAGCGTCAAATAGCTCTCGCAGCTAAACCGCATGTCCGTTTGCCACCAAACTTCACGAGCGGCTTTCCTAGACCATCAACAACCAAGTCCTATGGTGGCAGACCACCACAAATCATCGAAGACATGTAAACACAACCACGGGTGCTTCTAGAGCGACAAATTGCCAAATGGAGCTCCGGTGAAGCCAAAGTCGACAAAAACCATACGGCAAGGATCCCCAAGGGATCGGGAAGCTATGGAGACCAATATCAAGAAATTTCATCGCTGAAAAGCACTCCAAAAGTCAAAAAACGGCTCGGAGGCTCTGAAATCCACACAGGGAGTTACTTTCTATTCATTTGACTTTTTTGTTGAAATTAGGCTTAAAAGGGACTGAGGGGGACTAAGGTCAGGCACTAGTGACAGATTCCATGAAAAAATCATCAGGAGACATCCTACGCATAGGATGTCTCAAGGGCATTTCTAGGCACAGAACCCAACATTTTTCATCACACACATTTTCTGAATAGCCTTTACATGCTAGCCACCAAGTTTCATCCCATTTGGACCAACATTGACCTCATATGCATGAAAAAACGCAGTTAGGGCATAGAGGCAATAATGGGCCATAGACCTACCAAAACTTGTCCAAATCACATGAAACTTGCACAACACATTCACAAGCACATAACCAACCAATCTGTGTGGTTACCTGCAAAAATTGATGAAGTAGACATCCTACGCGTAGGATGTCTATTTGACATTTTTGGCCTACAAGGGGTATTTTTACATTCCAGATCTTTTCTTATCATCTTCAAGAGCTCATATACCAAGTTTGAAGCCATTCTAATCATTTTTTGACCCCCAACACCTTCAAGATACACTTTTGAGCCCAAAAACACTACCCAGGGTCTTACCAACATCAATTCTTGACCAAATCAAAATCCAAGAGCATGGCCATGTTCCACATGCCAAGGACTACCCACAGAACAAATCCCAAGCCATTTTGATGGTGTAGGATGTCTCCACCATGTTTTTGACCTTCTGTGCAAAGAGTGACATCATGGGAGCCAATACCTTGGTACAATGAGCACATATATCAATTTTCAACCCATTTGGACATCATTTACTACCTGTTATGGACTTTCTACCCAATTTGTGACCTAAAGCCTGAATCAGCCCAAAAATCCACTTTTTGATGCCCAAATCCAAATCCAAGCAAAATAGCCATGTTGTACAGGCCAAGGACCACCAGCATGTTAAGTATCACCCAAATCTGATGAAAAAGACATCCTACGCGTAGGATGTCTAAATGAAATTTTTTGGCCAGAATTGCACTGTGAGCACATGCACAGTTTCACAAGTTCCTTTTAAGCTTTATTTTCAATTTTCAAGTCATTTGGATAGTTAAAACTCAGTTTCTTAGCTGATATGGAAAAAATGCTAACTTCGGACTATTGAGTGCGACAGGATCTATGGCAGCCGTAAAGTCACCGACAAAGAAGAAAAGGATGACCATAAAGGATTACTTGGAAGAAGTAGAGCCCTTCGTCATACCAGAAGGAACTCTAAAGCCAACAAGCACATGGATCCAAGAAGATCTGCTAGAGTCCAATGATCTAAAGATTTACCAAGGTGTGTTCAAAGACACCGAAGGAAACGTGATAGAGCTACCAATGCTACCGTGGGAACTCCATGAGTTCGTCAGAAGCAAGATGACAGAGTATCTGGAGAAGATTGATCTCCACAATTACTTTGAAGCGATGCCGGCAGGTATTGACAGAAAAAGAGTATGGGAATTTGTGACAACAATAAAAGAAGATGGAGTGGCCCGAGTTATAGATCTGCAGGGCAAGCCACGCACTGAGATTCTAATCACAGAAAGAGTAGTGGCATCTGCACTAGACCTCTCCAA
Source organism: Adiantum capillus-veneris (assembly GCF_014529385.1). Taxonomy (NCBI): domain Eukaryota; kingdom Viridiplantae; phylum Streptophyta; class Polypodiopsida; order Polypodiales; family Pteridaceae; genus Adiantum; species Adiantum capillus-veneris. The sequence goes on from NC_140935.1 coordinate 147,928,444, forward strand.
CAAGGGGGATAGTGTAACCAAAAGAAGAGACAAAGTAAAGGTGTACACTGAAAAGAAAGCCAACTATACCTTTGAAGATATTGCCAACCCCAAAGTGGCAATCATGAGTCAGTTGTACAATCAATATTTCCATATGTGTACAAAGCGGCCACAAAAGTACAGGATGCCGCTTACAGCAATTGCCACAACATTCACCTGGGCAATGCAGAAAAGCAAGCCGAAGATCATCAATTATGCAGCCTATGTACATGATAATATGGTGAAGATGGGCAACAAGAACCCCACATAAATCGTGTCGGGTGAGCTAATCACGAAGGTGATTTATGGGGCATTGCATGCCAAGGGAAGATGGCCCAACCCTCCATCACAAAACGACTAGCTGAGGCTCAAGGAAGATAAGGAAGACGAACAGCCCAAAGCACCAAGGGTGGCAACCAGTTTGAAATGCCGGTTAGAAACCGTGCAAGAAGAGCAGCCAGAGCTAAAGAAGGGAAAGAAAGAATCTGCCCAAGTGCCAGTAAAACAGACGAAATCATAGAAAGCGGCACGTCTAGAGCGGCTAATGGAAAAGCTTCAGGGCAGAAAGAGCCCTCAAAGGAGATTTAGACGAGCTATGGAAGTCGTCTCTAGAAGCATTGTCGGGATCATCCCGAAGGGTGCACAGAGACAGATTCGATGATTACATTAAGAATTTTGAGATTCTCGATGCCACAGCAGAGAATATCCCACATGTACCCTTTACAAAAGAGGAAGTGGAGCAAGTCTGACAGAAACTGCTAGAAGAGCAGGAAGGCCAAGAGAGAGAAAGGAAGACAAAGGCGGATAGAGATTTCAAGAAAAAGCCGACAACTCCACCGGCCAGCCCTGAATCCAACCCACCACCCTCACCACCTCCTTGTAACCCTCCACAAGAAGAGAAAGAGGAGCAGGACAAACCAAAAGACCAAGAAGAGTCCAAGCAAGAACAAAGCCAGGAGCAAGAACCAAAGGAAGAGGCTAAGCCTAAAAGTGGACAGCCAGAGCCAAATGAATCATACAACACATTTCTAGACCTGCTAGCTGCCGGATATACAAAAGAAGAGACTGCCACAGTCCCATTCGACTTGGCAAGCACGGGGCCCAAAGAGCAAATGCAAAGCCTACGGTTAGTAGAGCTAAAGGAGATGGCCACTGATACAGTGGACCTGCACCCGCCCACCAATGACTGGGATGTGGTGATGACAAAGCTAACCGGGCTAAGAGCACAGTCAATGGCCTCAGAAAGTGAAATGGCAACTCTCAAAGCCACTGAAGTGCAGATAAAGCTGGAAGTTGACACTTTACAAAAAACAAAGCCAAAGGCAGATAGAGAGAGAAGCAGAGCTGCAAGCCAATCTGGCAAAGGAATTGCAAAGATGCCAGGAAATGGAAAGAGAAAATCAGGCAGCAGCTCAAAGACTGCAAGGAGCCAAAGAGGAGTATAGACAACTTAGCAAGTCATTGACAGATGCAGAGAGGGAAAGGGATAACCTAACCCTACAACTTGCTGAGGAGTCCAAGGAAGTTGAGGCCATGCGAAATGCCAAAGAAAAGGCAGAAATAGACCAGGAGGCTAGCCAGGATGAGGTCCTTGAGCTCAAGGACCAGCTTAGAGTTGAAGATCAAACCATCCAGCGGCTACAAGCATCTCCTGCCAGAGTCAGAGCTACTAGCTTGACTCACACCACTACAGAAAGCCAGATCTATGAAGAACAGATGAAAGATCTTCATAAAGAGTTGACTTTAGAGAAAAAGCAAAGGTTGATGATGGAGGAAGGGTTCGTGGTTATGCAAACACACATGGAAGAAGAGCAGAAAGCAATGCAAGATGAGCTAGAAATTATCAACAGAAAGCTCGAGGAGGCGGAGAAGATAAACACCGAGTTGAACGACCTCCTCGTGAACATGGGAGAAGAAGCTGAAGCAGAGAAACAAACACTCCTAAAGCAGATAGAAGAGCTGAGAGGACAGCAGGCAGAAGAGCAGGCAGGCACAGGGCCGGCATCCATGGAAGGCATGACCTAGAGAATGTGGCAGATCCTGTGGACACACCCATGCAAGAGGAAATCCTAGTAGGACCCTCTCAAGAGCCACAAGATCTGACACAAGAAGAGGAAGAGAAGCTGTGCAAGGCCATAGAGGCAGAAATCAGAGAAACGGCCAAGGAAGCCTTGGAATGGGAGCAGAGGGTTTTTTAATCCATGACCATTCAGCAGATCGATGCCAACAACCTCCGGCGTAAATGGCTACAGCCCTCTCTCCCATATCCTTTGCTAAAGTACGAAGCGGCCACCATCAACAAGTGGATTAGAGAAGAGCCGACAATGCCACTCTACACAGCGGATATCTCCCAGCCTGAAGGGGCCAAGTTGATAGTCGACTCCCAGCCCAAGTGGAGAAAGGCGTGGCTGAAGAAGTATCCACAATACCTAATCCATTTGGTAGAGGCACCCAAAATCATCAGAGATAACCTAATCTTCTACCCTCTACCAAGGATATGGACGTGGAAGGCCTAGGAGATACTACAAAGAAGCCAACCCACTTGGCTGAACTATCCAAAGCTGCCAGGATTGAAGGCAGGCGAGAGAATAAGTGTTCAATACATGGTGAAAACCCTAACGGGCGCCATCAAATTGTTCACTGGCTCGCCTGACCTTTCTTGCATAATGATGAGGAAGATCTGTAAAACCCTTTTGGCAGTCTTTGAGACGTTCAAACCGGGCCAAGTGACAGACAGTATCTTCTTCTTTCAAGATACTTACAGATGTGCATATGATCTGTCTGGTCAGCCTTCCAAGGAGGTGATACATGCATTGTATCAAAGGATAATGTTCTGCCATCCTATCACCTCCAAGCCTTTGAAGAAGCGTTCTACACCGGCTTCTTCACCATCAACACTGATATATTCGGCCCAACACTGCTGGATTTACATGCAAGATACGAGTCGCTGCTCAAGATGCGCGAAACCATAAGATGAAGAAGCAGCTCAACAGCCATGTCGGGGACGATATGAGCAAGGAGGGGGGTAGTGTTAGAAGCTGGACACACCCTATGGAAATTGACTACTCGGCAGATTATCATTTTTTTGTAATTATTCATTTATTGAGAAAACTCGACATTTCACCTTGTAAATATTGGGGCTTACAGAAGTTTCCAGATTGTATCCCAGTTTTGACAGTTAGATTGAGTAGATGGTTGATTTGGAACTTTAGGGTTTGAGAATTGTAAGGTATTTATACCACTTTTTGACCTTAATGAAGGACCTTTTGTCATTTTTAATAAAGTTTTGAAGTCCGTGAGTGAGCGTATTGTGTACGAGAGAGAGAGAGAGAGTGTGAGCTTCATCTTGACGCTACGTGTGCATCGATGGTCGGAATCGAGTGCGAAGAAGTGCAGCGTGTTGCCCCTAACCAGAGCTACACGCCGATACGTACACTGTGCGCATACGGTCTGGTTTTGCGAGCTCCATCTACGAGCTTCATATGGTGATTTGGTGAGCATACTTTGTTCAATTTTGCATTGCTGTATATCCATGCGTTCACATTGAGTAGAGCTACACATTAGGCACTTTAGATTTCGGAAACGAAGACCTGCAAATTTCGGCCAGACATCCTACGTGATTTTGCACCGGGTGTTTTGGGTTGGGGTTTTGGTTCATAGACCTAGGGAGAGCGACCTATTGGTTTTGGAGGGTCTCCTTCAAGTTCTGTGGTGTTTTGAGATTGTTTGATGGGTGTTCGGCTCTAGAAAGTGTAGTAGGAAGTTTTCTCTTATGCACTCTTGAAGGCTATGACTTAGACATTGGGTAGAGACCTCTGTAGGAATTAGTTAGTCGGTCGAGTGTAGGTTGACACCCTATGCTTGCTTCCACGCGCCTACGGGTCGAGCTTCGTCCTTAGCTAACAAATCTTGTTAGGTGAGTTCTCGTTGTGCTGACGTTCGTCGCGACGTATCCGTCCAACACTAGCTCAAGAAGGGGGGAGTCCCATGAAGCTTCTAGCTCCTCATGTAATGCACCACAGAGGTAAAAGCTTCTCCACAGTCTCCATCTACAATAGTGGACCTCCATAAAGCTATAAAGGAATCCACACCTCCCAGTGTTCAAGAATCACCTGATGAACCACTTCAAGCTCGATCCTGGGAGAGTACCTTACCACCCTTGCAACTCGATGAGGCACCTAAGGTAATAGAAAACTACTGGAAAAAATCCTCACCTATTACCAACTGGAACAATTGGTTTCAAAGGGTGGCAAGTACATTTCAAATGGTATGATCTACCCAAGGAAGGGGGGAGTGTTTGCTGACATTCATCATTCACTCACTCCCCTCTCAACCTTACTCCCTGACCTCTTAATCTCCAATCTTAGGGAATGTATATATATAGCCTTATAGTCACAAAAAACCAAAATAATAAAGATCAAGAGCAATTAGCAAACAAGTATGCACAATAAAAGTCAAAACATTGACCCAGACCTACACATTCACATCCGGTACACTGAAAAAGAAACCTATTTCATAAAACACCTTTGATGCTCATCACTCGAGTGATGGAGGGTAGGTAGGATTAGTACGATAGGAGTGTTTTTGTTTTAGAGTTTAGTGATTAGCAAAGTTCTTTCTTCCCACTGATGTGCCTCCTAGAGGTATTCTTTGTGTTTCCTCGTGTGTACAGGAACGTGTTGCTTTTGTTAGAATTTGGACCTTGGATCATTCTCTCATTCATACTTCAAATCAAGTGTGACTATCAACACAAACAGGTGTTTCTTGTCCATTAGCATTGCCCCTTATCTTTTTTGCATCCATGTTTGTCTGCTTTAATTGTGATTGGTAGCATAATATTCAGCGCATTTGCTTAATACCAAACATTAAATTCAATGTGATTTTTTTTCATAATCACTTGTCTAGGTTTAAAAATCGAGCACTCCGACTAAGCTAGTTTGACCAAGATAGGCGTTAGAGATCTTCTCTTAATACCATGGGGAATGACTTCCTAATTATCAATGGTTACTTAGGTTCTTAATCCGATTTAGGTAGCATTGTGTGAAATGTAATAGGGCTTTCTAGTGGGCTTAGTCCCTATTGACCTTTAGCTTAAGTATTATAAAGGGAGTTTACTAGTGTGATGAGCCTGGGGAGGTGTAATAGTGTTATATGACCCCCCAAAGTTACAAAATTAAAATGTTGAAAGCGAACAAACAAAAAATCAAAGTGCCACAATGTAAAATCTTAAGCTGGAAGAGAAATCTCAGCTTGATTTGGTACTTCACTCACATGTATCACCTATGGTACTAGAGCCCTAGAGGTTCCCAGTGTGGGCGCTTTTCCTTGAAAAGCAAAAACCCCAAGGCATACAAAATAAGCACACACATCAAAATTGAATCACTGTGAAAAGACTTTGGGGGGTCAAAAAAAAGGTAATCAGTCAGGCGACGATTTCATGAGAAATTTCTTTTATCGTAGCTTAACTACAAGGTCTTCTAGGTATAGCCTCTAGTTAGCCCTCGGACATGAAATACTTGGCTCTCACAATTAAACAACTTAATTGACCAAAGAAAATTAAGAAGCTTACCCATGGTGTTAATAGTCGATCTTTAGTGCCTTTTGACCGTTGAATTAGCGACCCCGAACTTGTTTATTTGTATACCTTCCCAAATGTTTAATGAGTTTGATTATATTGCATTTTAATGTTTATTGCTGACAAATGGTTTAAAATTTTGTTACCAATCAAATTGTCTGCCTACAACTGCATATGCTTTTTAATTGTATATGAGAATGCAATTACTGTGTCAATGTTGTTTGATTTTGCAGTGACTGAAGAAGGCTAAGGACATTCATCTCAAATGCTCTTCCACCTCGACGAACGAGCTTCAACTCAATAGCTTCCGAGGACGGAATCTACATCAAGAAGGGGGGCAGTTAACCCTCACGGCTCACAGACACCCTATCACCTACGACGAACGTATTATTTACTTGGTAGAGTCAAGTATCGGGCTTGTCGGTCCAATAGGAAAAGGGTAAGAGTGATCGCCGATGAGAGGCGCACTCTAACTGGAACATTGAAGGGATTAGTTGGCTAAGCATGGACGCCCAAGTGTGAATGGGGCGAGTTCATATAAAAGTCAAATAGACCTAAAATTCACTCATTCTCTCATTTGTGCAATTGAAGAGTGCTCTTGCTCCATCTCCATCTTCTTCTTCTTCACCTCTTTGTGTGTGTGTGTGTGTGTGTGTGTGTATGCGAGAGAGAGAGAGAGAGAGAGAGCGATTGAGCATTGCGGCGGCACGACGGCGGCGAGGCGGTTGAGCGCGGCGTAGTGGCGTCTCCCTTTTCTTCGCGGCGAGGAATCCTCCACGACAGCGAGCGTAGAGCGGTGAGTGACACACCATCGTCTTCTTTGAGCTTACTAGTTTAGGCTTGTTGTGTGCTGGGAGCCATTTGTGGCTCGCACACAGTGTATCGGCAAGTTCCTTGCATTGACACGTGCGACATACGCGCACAATCTCTTTTACAACCACTTCAGTTTTTATAAATGAGTGAAGCTCATTAGTTCTTGCATGACCATAAGGGGAAGTTCCCACTACAATTAATTATAGAGCCATAGTGGCTTATAGAAATGAAAATCTAAAATACTATGTGAGTATAAAACGGTCAAGATTTATTGCAATTATTTACAGAGCCATAGTGGCTTATAGAAATGAAAATCTAAAATACTGTGTAAGTATAAAACAGCCGAGAGTTATTGCATGCGCCTCTTCGTCAACTCCCCGCGTTCCACTCTACAAAATCATCATCATCAACTCAATTAGAAAAACAAATAGACAAACATAATTAACCATTATGCCAGCTATCCTAATTGCAACTAACCACTACAATAGGAGGGTGCCCAATCTCGTAACATCCCTCCCACCAGGGATAGCCCTCAGTTGCACAATAGAAAAATCAACTGGACCGTGAGTGACAAAAACTGTGGAGAAGGAGTGCGAAGTTGCAAAAGAACTTTTCAGGCATCCATTTGGCATCCTCTCTAGGGTGGCCCTTAAAAGTCAAAAGGTAACAGTTATAAACCATACCGGTGCGTGTAGTGGTGGTCTTATGATCAACTATTTTGTCAGGGATGCATTGCTCTTCTTGGTCTACAAGTGACGGTGGATCTTCATAAATGTGGTGTGTAGGTAAGGGTCGTCAGAATGGTCTTAAAAGACTAATGTGAAATGCATTGTGAATGTGCCAATGTGCAAGTAGATCTAAACGGAAAGAAACATCATTAATGACTGCTGAAATTTCAAGAGGTCCATAAAAACGAGGAGCGAGCTTAACAAAGACATTTGTATCAACAATCTTGATTATGCATTTTTCAATGAGAAGTAAAACATAATCACCTTCCTTAAACTGGTGTGCCTTGCTGTGCTTGTTAGCATGTTTAGTGTAAAGCTCTTGTGAGTGTTTAATTGCAGAATGCACACTTGCATAAACATCATGAAATTCAGTAGTGAAATCATCAGCAGCATGCACAATATTGGAAAGATGTGAAGCAGGAGTAGGGAGAGAGTGACCATATACAACTTCAAATGGAGATTTACCCATGGCAGTGTGAGTGGTGTTGTTATATGCAAATTGTAGAATATGCAAGTAATCATCCCATTTCTTAGGTTGAGAAGAAACATAAGTCTTTAACAAATCAATGATAGTTGCGATTGATGACTTCGTTTTGACCATTAGATTCATGGTGGAATGCAGAAGAGAAGTCAAGTGTAGTGCCAAGATTTTCAAACACAGTAGTCCAGAAGGCACTACAGAATTTTGAATTGCGATAAGAAATAATGACTTTAGGCAAACCCTGATGTGGGAAAATAGTCTTAAGAAACAAAAGTCCAGCTTGATGTGCTGTGAGTGTTTTCTTACAAGGAATGAAATACACTTGTTTAGAAAAACGGTCAATAACAATCCAAATCATGTCATGCTTGTGCACTATGAGTGGGAAACCAGTAACAAAATCCATTGGAATGTGTTCCCAAGGTCTTTTAGGAATAGGGAGAGAGTGTAAAAGTCCCAATCTCTTATGTGCTGCTGCTTTGATCTTTTGACAAATCAAACAAGTTGAAATGTACTGTTTAACATCAATTCTCATAGTAGGCCAATAGAAGTCACGACATAAATTTTGAAAAGTTGCAGCAAATCCTCTATGTCCAGCATAGGGTGGTTTGTGCAATTCTTCAATAATTAAGGTTACGGAAAGGTTTAGTCACATACAATTTTTGTTTGAAATAAAGAAGTTTTCTTGAATAGTGTATTTGAGAAATATGTGCATAGAATTGTCAAGCATATGCAACCATGTCGTTTTGAAGTCATCGTCATGTGCATAAGTGTCAGGCATAGTGTCAAATGAATCTCCCATAATGGTTGATAGATTATTAAGTGAGGGTCTTCTACTCAAATCATCGGCTACAACGTTTTCTTTACTAGGCTGGTAATGAATGTTGGGTTGAAAACGTTGAATAAAAGTGGCCCACTTAATATGTCAATAGGGGTCCAAAAGGAGATGGTCTATCAAAGAGCAATGTGCAATAAGTGCTTCTAGACCTATCTCAACACGGGACCAAAAGGAGAGATGTTTGCATCTCAATAGAGGTCCAAAAGGAGATGGTCTATCAAAGAGCAATTGTTTAGAGGTGATAACAACATACAGGTGCCCACCTAGCCAAGGCGCCGTTGAGTCAACTGGCCAAAGTTTTGATGTGGTCACATTATTTTTCCGATGTTTAATACATCAAACCCTGTAAAAGTCTAACTACAATCGCCTATGTCAAGTCTGAGTCAAAGATGTGATTTTTCCAATGATGTATGTAAAGGTCCATGAGAAGTTGGCCGCCGGCCACTTTAGAAAGCCCTAGGTATATAATACACTAAGGTTAGTGGGAAAGGGGAGATTATTTTTTGAAGATAAGGGACTACTGCGTTACGTACAGAGAGCTACCTCTTTGCTCCAACTTGTAATCATCGCTTCTGTGGCTACGGTAATCCAAATTTAGTTTTGTTTCTTGCATTGTGTTCCTCTTACTCTGCTCTTTCATTCAAGTGTAAGCATTCAAGATTCGGTGAAGGTTTCAAACGCATCCGTTTAGGCCTTAAATCGTTGTTTTGAGTGTTTATATGCATATTTTATGTTGTTTTGACCCTAGGAGAGGCTTTAGGGACCCAAAAACGACCCTTTAGGATCATCCGTTTACTGTTTTTGCTGACTTTGGGACGAACGATCGTGATCGTTGTACCTTCCCAGAATGCTGTGATAGTGATAGGATATGTTCATGATAGTCCCCTGTAGCTCCCCTTCAAGTTTCGTGCGATTCCGATATGATTTGCATGGTGAATGGGCGTGATGATTGTAGAGCTGTGTAGAAGGACATAAGCAGATTACTTGGCTTTAGTGCGATCGATTTGCTTGTAGAGTTAGTAGTTGCATCTCTTCGTGTTCACTTCATTAGGATTGACACCCTAGTGAGTTTCCATGCCTCATTCGAGTCGCTTCCCCTGTATCGATAATTTTATGTTGATGCTTGAGAGCTATGCTATGGACGTCCGTCGCGGCAACCCGCAAACATTGGCGCCGTTGCCGGGGAATGAATCTTAGGTGATGAGTGATCGAGTGAGTATTCAGAGTTTTCTTATTGTTCCAAAAGATAATTTCCATTCCATTTACATTTCAGTGAAGCATCTAGACAGGGGTTTAGTGCTTAGTGGAGTCTAGGGTCGATGGACTGGCTAGATCTACTCTTGAGAGATATAGGGAGTTGGGAGTGAGGTTGCTTTAAGCAATTTTTCTCTTCAAATTTCTTTGTACTGATTGAGTACTAATCCATCATCCGTTTTTTATCCTATTTGTTTTGTTTGATTCATTTTCTTATGTTCTTTCATTTCTGTACTTAGGAGTAGGATAAGTAAATCACATTCTCGTCAGATTTGGGGTAAAAGATAGAGTCGAAAACACTAGAAAACCATAACTTTGGCAAAAAGGTCATAAGACTCTGAAATTTAGAAAATCTGACCAAACAGAGCTGAAATTGATTCAAATCACAAAGTGGTAGCACCAAACACTGGGAAATACTTATCAGAGAGAGCCTGTAAAATTTCATCAGATTTGGCCTCTGTACTACGATCGCGATCGGTGTACCTCAGTGTTAGAACTGTACAAGATTTGACATGTGCCTTCCTGATAAGATTCTAAACAAGTTTGTCTAAAGCAACCACACCCAAAAACATCAAAAATCAAGGAAATCGGGCCACTTGGACAAAATCAGCCTGACAGACCTAGAAACTGCAAAATTTTGACTTTTGGTGATCCAAATGCAAAAAGATCGGTGTACCTGAGTGCCATATTTTGACCAGATTTCATCTGTGGAATCCTCATGTGTATACAAACATAAAAGTCTAAAGGACCTAGAGCCAGAAACCTCAAAATACTTGTCAAACCAACTGAATACAGATCTGAGTCAAAAACAGCTAAACTGGCATAGAAATTGACTTTCAGTAGACCAAAACACATCAAAACTGGGAAGAAACCATACAGAGGGATAGCCTGTACGCAGGACAATCCCAGATAGCTTTCAAATCCCAAAACAAACACCAAAATGAGATCAAACTGACAGATTCTGGAAAACAGGCACTTCAGACCAAGAAACTGCAAATTCTTGACTTTTTTGAGTCCAAATACAAAAGTGTCTGGCAGGTAGTCTTATAATAGCCTAGTGAACAAGCTCGTGAAGTTTCATCCAATTTGGGCTTAGAACTACGATCGCGATCGATGTACCTCAGTGCCAGATTTTGACCAGACTTTACCCACACATACACCTAGGTTATATAAGATACCATGAGTTTTCAAAATTCAAAAAATCACCAAAATAGCCAAAAACAGCAGACAGTCAGGATACCACTGCAGCAGACCAAGATCTGGTGAAAACATGAATTTTTCTTGTCCAAATTCAAAAAGATTTGGGGAGTAGACTGTACACATCATTGTCTACCATATCCACAAGTTTCATCCAATTTGGGCTCAAAAGTACGATCGCGATCGGTGTACCATAGTGACATTTTGAGTTGAGACTTGGTGAGTAGGTAGCTGATAACTAGATAAACAACTTTCTCAAAAGAACCAGGGTCAAAAAACCAAAAGACAATTGTCAAACCGGGCAAACACTGATCACTGATCCTTCAGACCAAAATTTTGAGAAAATTCAAGTTTTTGTGATCCAAATGCAAAGTGGGTTTGGGAATAGACTAATCATACCCATGTCTATCAACTCCTAAAATTTCATGTAAAAAGGAGCTGGAACTACGATCGCGATCGGTGTACCCCAGTGACATTTTGGACTGAAAATTTATGAGTAGGTAGCTGACATCTAATGCAACATATTCTCCAAAAGAAGCAAGGTCAAAAAAGCAAAAGAAAGTGGTCAAAAGTCCCATTTACACAATTAGTCCAATAACTGCAAAACCACCTGGGATTTGGGTTTTCATTGGTCAAAACATCTCCAAATTCAAAAATACAAAGACACTTGGTATCAAGACATCAATGGATAGCTACTGTGAAAAAATCTTCCAAATTTGTGACAGGGGGATCAACGATCGCGATCGGTGTACCTCTTCATAGTGGGGGTATCTGACTTCATAAGTTTGTAGACCTACTTGAGTACATCCCAAATCTCAAGTTTGAGCTAAAAATACCCTCTGGAGGCCAAGATACAAGCCAAAGTTCTTGTGTCCTGATCCTGAAACTGTTTTGAGTGTTGTTTCAAGTGCAGTTCACCAAAAGTGCTCTAACTTTTGATAGACAACTCCAAATTGAGTCAGGTATAGCTAGTCAGGTTTTAGAGCTAAATTACTAGGTTTCCTAAATCCAAACTTTTAGGGTACCCAGAACCAATTTTCAGAGACCAAAAAGTCATAAATTCCTGACTTTTTAGACTTGAAAAAGGCATTGTGTGCACTAAGCCAAGGTGTTCTTATCAAGGACCATCTTGAGAGTATTGAGTGAGGCTTAAATATGACAAATCATCCATCATTAGGGTTTCCCACTCAACTCAGAGCTATGCCACCTACACAAATAGCCAAAAATACTGCAACACCTATAACAAGAGGGTTGAGACAAGACCATGAGGCTTATCAATATATCAAGCCAAACCTCAAGGCAGGGCTCATGGATATTTTTCAAGTGATCATGTAGCTCACTGGTTGCCAAACCAATCAACTAAAATGCGGGAGTTTGGAAGAGCAAAAGTGGAAATTGTTGGAGACTTAGAGGAGAAGCATCCTCTATTCAACAAACCCAACGTGAGGTTCATCAAAACCAATGAAGCCATGAGAGTTCTAACGGATTACACTTATGATGGCCTTTATAGGCTACCTATTGGGGATCAAAACAACTTCTATAGATGTTTAAATTCCATCATTGAAGAGTTGACAGACTACAAGAACCTCTATGCCTTCACATACACAGATGACCAGGGAGTGCAAGTTCTAATGGTAGATAAGTATGGACGAGAGTACAAACTTATCAGCCCAATTGAGCTAGAAAAATATACATACATGGGTACTCCAATCTCTGCTTACTACTTTCAACCGAGTGTAAGCATACCAGGGTTTTTTGAGAATGATTGGCAAGAAACTAACATTGAAACTATGGGATCAAATGGACCTCAAACATCCAAAATAGCTATTCACGGGAGTGTAGCTCCTAACTCATCGAGTGGAACCAAGAGACCACCAATTAGACTTACAAATCCATCAACATTTCCAAAACATGTCTCAAAGGGGATTCCACCAGGATTTGCTCCAAGACGAGAAGAAGGAATGAGGGATGTCTTTGTGAGAGACCCCAACATGCTAAGATACATGGTTGAACCAGAACCAATGAGACCATATCAATTGGCTAAATGTGTCAAGAAGAAGGGTATGATGGATTAAGGGATACATATGTACATGCATCCTTGTTCAAACAAGTGTTAAGAGCCAAACAAGTATTTTATTTTCATACACAGTATGAGGGATTTGGGTTAACCTTGGAAGGGATAGCATTGAATTGGTTCCAACCGTTGGACAAAAATGCCTTCTCAAACGTTGAACAACTGTTGCAAGAATTCGTTGTGGAATTCTCTAAAAGGGGAATCAAGCATAACACAGTGTCCCAAATCTATGCTTTCAAGCAAAAGGAAGATGAGAGAGTGAAGGAAGCATCACTACGTTTCAAACAATATATAGAGAGATGTCCGGAACGCGAGTTACCACAGGATGAAAGATTATCAATTCTCTTCATAGAGGGTTTGAAAAATGAAACTCTCAAGAAATATTTGCACTTACAAGGATGTAATTCCTTTGAACAAGTCACGAGAGAAGCGTTATACCTAGTTGACAATTGTAAAGCCTATGGCGAGGGCATTGGTGATACAAAGATCACTATGGATAATGCTCCTTTAGTATCTAGTGAAACCAACACAAGGCAAGTGGTTATGTCTCAATTAATGACCAACCTAGATGAGCTAGCAGTGCAAGTAGCACAACGAATAAAATGGTGTGCCATTGAGCAAAAATGGACCAATCATGAGATGAGTGAGTGCTACTATAATCAAACCTACACGAGGGGGATACTATTTGGACGTCAAATAGAAAAACAAATGCCATTACCAAATCATCCATTATTTCAAAATAGGGTTGTATCAAGGGCTTTACAAAGAGCTGAGGTATCACAACCTAGGCTAGGGCAAGAACCTATGAGAAAACTCTATTCATTGAATGAGGACACTCTGATGTTCATAGCCAATCAAGAGCGTAGACCAGAGACCATTCTGGCTAAGCAAGAACAACCATCAATTGTGCCACCAGTGACTCAACAAGATGGACCAGGCTACAAGTGTGGAGGTAATCATTGGGCCAAGAATTGTTCTCGTGTTGAGATAATTGGATATTGTGTGGAGTGTGCCATTACACACATTGTTCCAAATTGTCCAAAACACCCAAACAAACAGGGGAAAACAACAATGAATGTTGTGGGAGTGTTACCTTCTCCAAGTGGATCAGAGGCAGAACCCAAAATTCCTGTGAAGGTAGTGACGAGAGCCCAAGCAAAAGAAAATGCTGAGGACCAAGCTAATGAGGAGAAAGATCAACAACCCAAACAAGGGGAAGCAACTAGTGTGTCATTGAGGACTGGGAGAAAACCCTAGAAAGCCAAAAGAGACAGAATTAAAGCAAAACCAATTACAAATCAAACTGCACTACAAACAGAATTACAAGAGACAAAGGAGCAGTTAAAACAAGAACGGGAAAACAAAATGATGGTGAGCGATAAGAAACCAAGGAAGGCGTCTTCCGGAGGATCTGTGTTGGTAGACAAAGTCCTAGAGCCATTAGATGCTGCACTGGAAGCATATGAGACTAGATTGAAACCCAACCAAACCCTAGAGCAACGAGGGATGAAATATCCTCATGCTGAGGTAGAGACTGAGAGTTTGAAAATGTGTAAGGAATTGGTAAAAACTGCACAAGCAATGATGGAGCCTGAACCACCAATTCCACCTCCGGAAACAAAACCAAAAAGTGTTGGATTTGAAATGCCTAAGGCAAAGGTTGTTGAAACATTAACTCAAAGAAACATTGAGCTAGAATCACAAAAAGATATCCAAGCAAAGACTGCAACACAAGAAACCAACAACCTAGAAATTCAACTAGATGATCAAGTAGTGGCCAACACCACTAATGATGCAAGGTCAAGATCACAATTTATGGCACCTATCCCAGAGATAGATGAGTCATGGCCAAATGAATTGTGGGAAGCAATTAGAAGTGCAAAAGATGGAAGTGGGACTTTCCAATCTGCACCCATATTGAGGTCAATACGGGGCATGAAGTCTATCAGGGAGACATTCAATCTCTAAATGGAGATGCAGGGACGGAAGTTTCAATTGAAAGCAAACCAGAGTCCTTGAAGACCTTACCCTCATACATAGGAGAACATGAGGCAGACTCAGAGACTAGAGTGGTGCCATCTCAGAGGAAAGCCATATCCAAGATGATGGATACAAAGATTATGCAAGAGTTGATGTCAGCTCCAATACAGTGCACCATTACTCTATCTGAACTGCTTAAGATTAGACCACATGTATGGGATGAAGTAGGCAAAATTTTGGGGAAGATGGGATTAAAGATACCTCTTCAAGATCTACCCTCAAATGAACAATCAAACAAAACCCAACAAGAAAGTGCACACGCTAAACCTGTGCCAATAAACAAGGTGGGGGAATATTGCGAAGGAGAAGAAGGAAACAGCACCTTACCTGTGGAATACAAAGGAGTTAAAAGATTGGCTATACTTGATAGTGGGGCTGGAGTAGCCATAGCCACAAAAGACATTTGGGAAAAATGGGGTAGACGAGCGCTTAGGAAAACTAGAATGAAGCTGCAACTTGCAGATGGATACAAGGAAAAACCTCTGGGTATCCTAGAGCAAATTATTGTGACTTCTTGTGGGATTGAATATGAACATACATTTGCAATAGTAGATTTTGGAAAAGGGAACAATTTTGATATCATTTTAAGAAGACCTTTCATGCGTCAACTTAAGATGGTTCAAGATTGGGGCTATGACTATATCTACTTGAGACATAAAAAGATCACCACAAAAATAAGCATAAAAGACCATAGCTATAGAGATGTGAATAGAACTCCGTTAGAAGAAATTGACTCTTCTATAGCCAATGGGAAAGAGATACCTGCATGGCTACAAACCCAACAAGAACTTTGGATATGTGGTGCTTCCATGTGTGGAAGCTCAGTGAAGGAGGATTGCATCCTAGAAAGATCAATGGACGATGAAGCTTACATACCGGAACCCTTTCCAGAGCAATTATTTGAGCCATTTGGATGGACTCAAATATTGGCAACCTTGGATGTGTGTGTTAATGAGGTGACCCCGACTAAATTCTGTGATGAGGAAGGGTATGATATAACTCCCGTATTTACGATAAAGGTGTTGAAGGAAGCTAACGAGATTTGTGAGTGTGAAGGCAAAAAAGGTGAAACAGATAGCTACGTCATGGAGCATGATGCCAAAGTGCATATGAAGAAAGCAGAGCAACAACGAGAATATGTCATCATTGACATACCTGAAGAATCGACAAAAGCTATTTCAAAGAAGCCGACTCTAGAAAAAGTGCAAATGAAAGTAGATTCAGGAGAAAATCTTCCAAGTTCAACGGCAAATCTTCAACAAACGCAAGATCAAAAGAAGAACAAGGACAAGGAAGAAGATGGACTATCTCCAACGATGATCAAATTCCATTTATGCGGACAAACAAGGCTCAAGGTTACATGTTCGGCCGCAATTGATCCTTATGCTACTAAGAATCTAATGACTTATGGAACATGGATCATGATGGGAAAGCCACCAATCAATGAGCTAGAAGAAATAGTTTACACAAGTTCAAAAATGCCGATTCCTAGCTTTGGAATGGCAGAAGTTGTACTCAAATTGAGTACCAGGGAGTATAAAGATACTTTCCACATAATCAACTCCCATCATATCAAAGAGAGTCTGGTCCTGAGAGAAAGTTGGAGGAACATCTTCTTTCGACAACAATCAAAAGCTTCAACAACAACAACGGTGAGACTCCATGAAGCTTCTCAAATCCATGCAGAGAAGAAAACGCCAACCATCGCGGAAAAAGGTAAAGCAAAGGTAAACATTGAAGTATATCAACCTCGCCAGACGAATTTACCTTCAACGAGCTTCCAACAAATTTCTCGCGAAGCCTCTACATCAAGAGCCACACCATCAACAATGCAATGGAAACCAAAGCAAAAAGTATATCAACCAAAGTTTCCATCACAAAAAAGCATCCAGAAAAAGCCAAAGAATTTCAAGCAGGTGTTGGTATCCAAAGAGCACATCCAAGTCAAAGACCCAGTTTGGATACATGAAACACAGGTTCAACCACAACAACAAAAGGTGATAGGGTGGGTAGCATCAAATGATTCAATCATTGCTCAAGGCTACTTCGAAGGAAACATTAATGTTTGGGCCAAAAAGCCTAAAGTAACAGCCTGGATGTACTCACCTCAAGAAAGAAGTTCTACAATGAGCGAGCCAAGCTATCAACGAAATAAAAACGACTCAAGCAGGAGAAAGAACAACAAAAAAGGACAAAAGAAAAGACCTTCCAAGAAAGCAACACAACAAGTATGGGTACCGCAATGAGACTTCAACAAAGATACCCAACACAAACAGAATCAGCGGATGATTCCAGTGAAGCTACTTGAAGCACAAGGATTCTATGAAGGTAACACCCAAATATGGTTACCCAAAGTAGTTGCTCAACCTAGATCCACTAAGACCAACCAAGTAGCAAAGGACCCCACACAAAGACAATCAACAACAACAAAGAGCCAATGGAGATCAAGCACAACCAAGGGAGAAACAACCTCAAAATGGATCCCTCGTCTTCTACTACAAAAGCAAGGCTTTTACAACGGAAATCATCAGGTTTGGATACCAAAGCCTAGTGTCCATCAAATTATAGAAGAAGATTAAATGCCAAAGACGGTCACACAAGGACCAAAAACAAGATGGGTTCCAAAATTGCTAGTGGAAACTCAATCACAGAGAACCCACACATCTCGACAATCGCTTCTCATGGAATTTAATGCAAAGGCTACATCAAGCCCTATCAAAGCTGAAGGACTTGTTTTACAAAGAAGTATCAACATACAACAAGCAAGTCAAGAGGAGCCAAAATATGCCAACCTACTCAACAAAATGGTGGCATCCAAAGACCAAAGCAATGATAGAGGCCTTAATCTTAACAACTTATGGCATTGGGTTTCAGGCCATGAACGGGTAAGTCCAAGTCGCCATTAAAAATACATGGCATAAAAGTCAAGAGTCGGGAAACTGAGCCACTAAATGAGCAAGGCATTAGTCCCAAAGCTTCAAGTAATATTCTCTGTGGTCTAAGAGTCTTAGCTATTCTAGGTACTGCTCAAGGTGGAGGAGTTGAGCATATTTATGTTGTGTCGCTCATGCTGGTATAGGTGAGCATAAGAGTCCAAGTCTATGTATTTTAAGTTTGGTAAAGTGAAGAAGAGAGTCCAAAAGACACTCACGCACTATGCATAGTAAGGAATGAGTGGAGAAGCTTCTACATCAAAAACCCTTCTTGGAAACGTGCAAGCTATTGAACCGTCCTTTGATGTCACATGTGCTACATTTGTTCCTTGAAGCACCCATCAACACCATCTTTTACACTACATGATTTTGTTTGAAAACTTCTCATAAGCATATAGAGTGTCCCATAATTGGAACTTACATTAGGCACTCTTCCTTTGTTTCTCCCAAGCACTCACCTTGCATGACAGGTACTTCCAGTCCAAATGCTCAACTCCAATAAGAGCGTATACCAAAGGCACTTTTTTCCCACCGGGTTTTTTCCCTTTGGTCATCCAGGTTTTAAGACCCTAATATAGACCTCATCATCAACTTCTTGTATATATTCCTTCTACATCAACAATAAGGAAAGGGCTACCCAAATCAATCAACAACAACTTGGAGCAAAAACAGCAGGTCTCCATATGCTTATCAAGAGCATCTTTTATCTTCAAGGGTGACAACAAAGCTCCATCCAACAATGGAAAGTCAAAGAATGGCCTACAACATCAAGCAATGAGAAATTTAGCAAGCGAGCTATCCACAACAATCAAAAATAGCTCACACAGTGCTTCAACATTAGTGACCTATTGCAAACAACTCAAATTACAGTGGACCTTGAAAGAATATCCATCATAAAGTTCATGCCACAAGGAGGATCATTTCTACACGATCAAACACTTCAACATCCATCTTTACGGTGGCTAAGATTGGCAACCAAGAGGCAAATGCATAACAAGAAGAAACGTTGCCTCGATAATCAAAGCTCAAATCATGTATCAATAACATGACAGCTATGCATCACTCAAGGAAGGGGGGAGCTTCATCAACGACAACGTGCTTCCCAAGATGAAGACCAACCTTGAAGACAAAGTTGAAGACAACCCTATGACAAGACTGCACAAGGTCGTGTCAAGGGACGACACGAGCTAGGAAGGGGGGAGTGTTTGGAGGTGATAACAACATACAGGTGCCCACCTAGCCAAGGCGCCGTTGAGTCAGCTGGCCAAAGTTTTGATGTGGTCACATTATTTTTCCGATGTTTAATACATCAAACCCTGTAAAAGTCTAACTACAATCGCCTATGTCAAGTCTGAGTCAAAGATGTGATTTTTCCAATGATGTATGTAAAGGTCCATGAGAAGTTGGCCGCCGGCCACTTTAGAAAGCCCTAGGTATATAATACACTAAGGTTAGTGGGAAAGGGGAGATTATTTTTTGAAGATAAGGGACTACTGCGTTACATACAGAGAGCTACCTCTTTGCTCCAACTTGTAATCATCGCTTCTGTGGCTACGGTAATCCAAATTCAATTTTGTTTCTTGCATTGTGTTCCTCTTACTCTGCTCTTTCATTCAAGTGTAAGCATTCAAGATTCGGTGAAGGTTTCAAACGCATCCGTTTAGGCCTTAAATCGTTTTTTTGAGTGTTTATATGCGTATTTTATGTTGTTTTGACCCTAGGAGAGGCTTTAGGGACCCAAAAACGACCCTTTAGGATCATCCGTTTACTGTTTTTGCTAACTTTGGGATGAACGATCGCGATCATTGTACCTTCTCAGAATGCTATGATAGTGATAGGATATGTTCCTAATAGTCCCCTGTAGCTCCCCTTCAAGTTTCGTGCGATTCCGATATGATTTGCATGGTGAACAGGCGTGATGACTGTAGAGCTATGTAGAAGGACATAGGCAGATTACTTGGCTTTAGTGCGATCGATTTGCTTGTAGAGTTAGTAGTTGCGTCTCTTCGAGTTCACTTCATTAGGATTGACACCCTAGTGAGTTTCCATGCTTCATCTTAGTCGCTTCCCCTGTATCGATAATTTTATGTTGATGCTTGAGAGCTATGCTATGGACGTCCGTCGCGGCGACCCGCAAACAGCAATGTACAATAAGTGCTTCTAGACTTACCTCAGCAGGGGACCAAGAGGAGAGATGGTTACATCTCAATAGGGGTCCAAAAGGAGGTAGTCTATCAAAGAGCAATATGCATCTAATGGAGCTTAAAATACCTTAGGGTTAGCTTCATTAAAGACCTCCAATGGTTAGTGTTAAAAGTCCTTTGACCTTAGGCAAGCTAGGGTTGAGCTTGAGGTGGGAACCCAACCTAAGCTTCAGGTGCTTGTCGTGCTTGATGACTAGGGTGCGTTCTTGATGACTAAGGTGCTTGAGGTGCTTGTTGTGCTTGATGACTAATGTGCATGCTTGATGACTAAGGTGCTTGAGGTGCTTGTCATGCTTGACGACTAAGGTACTTGAGGTGCTTGTCATACTTAATAAGGAAGGTGCTTGAGAAGCTTCCCATGCATGGGGGGTAAGGTGCTTGAGTCAAAAAGAGACCCTACAAACTTAATGAGGAAGGTGCTTGAGAAGCTTCCCATGCATGGGGGGTAAGGTGCTTGAGTCAAAAAGAGACCCTACAAACTTAATGAGGAAGGTGCTTGAGAAACTTCCTATGCATGGGAGGGTAAGGTGCTTGAGTCAAAAAGAGACCCTAAAAACTTAATAAGGAAGGTGCTTGAGAAGCTTCCTATGTGGGAAATCTTTGACTTAACCTTCCACTCACCCAAAGGGCACCCCTTTTCTCAAAGGGCACATGGGACACATGTCAGACTCTCCCTATGCTTAACCACATGGTGTGCTTGAATGCTATTGGTTGGGCTAAAGAGGGGTCCAATGAGCTTCTAGTTCCATCCAACAAATATCTAGCTATTTTCAAGCTCTCTCTCTAAGGGGTAAGGAGGACACTTGTCCAAAGACTACCCAAGTACTTGAATGCATGCTGCATGTGATTGGCTAGGGGGGAGAGGGGTCCAATGAGCTTGAAACATGTGTAAAAGCTACAACTCACCCCAAGCAAGCAAGGGGGGTGCTGGGGGGATATACACCACACACACATACAGACACACTCATTTTGTGGATTCATTCTTACTTGGTGAAAGTAGAGGAACTCCACCTCCTTTTCCAAGCTTGTGAGAAGTGAGAGCCTACACCAACACTCTTGGCTATGGAATGCAAATCCAACCAAGATCC
Source organism: Adiantum capillus-veneris (assembly GCF_014529385.1). Lineage (NCBI taxonomy): Eukaryota > Viridiplantae > Streptophyta > Polypodiopsida > Polypodiales > Pteridaceae > Adiantum > Adiantum capillus-veneris. The sequence goes on from NC_140935.1 coordinate 147,949,684, forward strand.
ATGCTTCAATGCTTAAGCTTGCCATCTTCTCCATCTTCATTACTATGCTATTATGTATGCTAGCAAGAAGAGTGATGATAAGTGAGGAACTATTTCTTTCTCCTATGGAATGTTTCTTCTTACTCTTCCCTACCCTCATTCCCCGCTAGCTCTCTCCACCTTCGAAGGTGCTTAAGGCATTGGGACTGAGACTTCGGATAGTTAATGCTTTCTACAAATTTTATGTTATGTTTGTGATACATGAAGCCATCTTCATTGCATCATGTAGGTCACAAGGAACACAAAGATTGTATTGTACCAAGTCTTCTCTTGATGGGAGAAACTATAATACAAATGCCTATTGGAGGGGGGACCGGCTTCGTATGAATCCGGTCCTCAACTACTGTCATGTTCTCTAAACTCTCTCTCTTGCAAGAGTAGTATTCATGCCAAGTTAACTAAGTACCATGTTTATATTGCTACCACCAATTAAGTTCACCCGCTATGCTCACAAAGTAACCTCACAAAAGTGCTTCACCTAATTTCCTAATTCCGCTACTCTCAAAGTTCATAGGCCATTTCCATTACATTGGTATCAGAGCATTTGGTTTCTCTTTTCTTGCTTAAGAAGAGAGGTCCTTAAGTAGCCTATTAATGGTTGATTTTGTTAATTATATTAGGGTAAGTGGGACTGGGATCTATTATCGGTTTGTTGAGTCCACTATGTGGGATATGGTACACACCTCGGGAGCTTTGGTCTTAATAATGAAGTCTTTTTAGACTTTCCTACAGCTTTACCATTATTGAGCCATAAGAAATCCAAAAGGAGCTATCTCTCAGTAAATTCACTATGTTAGACTCACTCCAAGCCGTGGGTGTAGATACTTAAGTGCCTATTTTCAAAGGCTAAGAGGAGTAGCAGCTAAGGTTATTAATTGCCAAATCATACACTAAGTAAACACATAAGTTTAATTAACATGGCTGACAATAACCAAGAGAGTAGAATGAACATTGATAACTTTGATTTTGCACATGAAGGTGCTAATGATGATGTCCCCATGTTTGTTAATTATCTTGTCACTAGGTTGCTCAACAACTTCGTGCTTATGGGATTTCCTTTCCTCTCCAAGAGGAGGGAGAGCTTAGGAGGCATCTTGATGAGATCCCCAAAATAAGACTCTCTCCCTTACAAGAGGAGGAATCCAAAGATCAAGAAAGTAATAAATCCTTAAATTCCTCCGAAGATGTGGCTCCACGAAGAAGGCGGACTAAACGATCGCCAACTCCTCCCAAGAGGAAAGGGTTAACCCATAGTCCTTCTCCTCGTCACTCAAAAAGGGAAGAGAGGAAACAAAGAATGAAAAGGGCAAGAAAGAGTTCACCCTCTTCTCCTTCTTCTTCACCTTCCTCCTTTATTGATGAAAGCTATGGCTATTCTCCTAGAGAATACAAGAGGGGAGGACATCGCAAATCTTACCCTGCATGGCGAAGGTCACAAAAGCTAAAGAAGTTCAAAGATGGAGGAAAGACTATCTCTTTTCTCACCTATGATGGCACCTTTGGTGCTACCAACAAAGTATTGGCCTTCATCCAGCAATTTGATGCGGCCTTTGAAGACGAGGGATTCACAGAGTCCTCCAAGCTATGCCATGTATGCACTTCCAAAAATCGACTCGTCAATGGTGGGCTTGCCTTCGTGGCAACGGCAAAGCCCCAACGACATGGAAAACTCTACGAGTTTCCATCATGAAGCAATTCCTTGCAAGAGAAAGGACAAAGTGCTCACCAAATGGTGGAGTTTGAGTCTTCTCTCTCATGAGTCTATCAACAAATATGTGGACAGTTGAGAATTATATCTCAAGGCTATTGTCTTTCAAAAGATAGATTTCACCGAGCAAAACAACAATTCTATGCGGGATTACCCAAAGAGATGACCGAGTATGTCAACTCTCAACGGCCTGGTTCTATCACCAAAGTAATCCACCACACCATGGGTGCTTTGTGCATCAATTTCCAACAAGGGGCTAGACGGAATGTCAAGCCCGTGGAAAATAAAGACAAAGTGATGCCAAGAGGAAAACCAAAATTCTTACCAAGGCTATTCCAACAACAACAACAATCGGTCCAAGGAGAAGGGAGTTTACAAAGGTAAATATAAACTCTCTCCTTAAGAGCTAGAAGCTTTTTTGTAAGGACCACGAATGTTTTAAGTGTAGTAAGCAAGGCCATGATTATCGTCCTCGCCCCAAGAGAATTGCCTGCAATGAGACTCCTAGAGCCTCTATGTTTGAAGCTCCAAAAGAGGATGCTCATTGCCAAGGATTTGTCCTTTCCTATGCTTGGGGAAAGATGGAAGAGCATGATGCCTTTATTTTGTTTGACCCTGGTTCAACTCACAACTTCATATTCACGGAGTTGACTACTGAGAAAGGCATACAAGCCTACAAGATTCGAGATGCATTGAAAGCCAATGGAGCTATCAAGGGACAAAACGTCTCTGTTACTTCCTTAATTGGAAAATTAAGGCTTCATGTCCAAAGCTATGTGGACAAAAAGAATTTATTCATCTCCCCTCTCAAACATGAGAATGTTATCGTTGAGGCACCATGGTTTAACCGCATGGCTTCCAACATGAAGCTCCCTAAAAGGAGAATCTACTTCATTCACATGGAAGAGAGCATGTATATAGATGTTAATGAGTTGGGGAAGACCATATCCCTGCAGTAAAGGGAATCAAGAGGAATCAGAGTTTTCTAATTTCCTAAATGGATTCCAAGATGTTTTCATTGATGACATCCCTAGTGAGCTACCTCTGAAATGAGGGTGATGACCATGCAATTGAGCTCCTACCAAGAAGCTCACTGCCTAACGAGCCTCCTTATCGAGTTTCACAAGCTTAACAAGAGGAGATCATGAGGCAAGTGCATGAATTGGTGGAAAAAGGGATGGTGAGGTCTAGCTCCTCTCTATTTTGTTCACCATTGCTTTTAGTGCAAAAGAAAGATGACATACAGCACTAAATAAGATCACTATCAAAAATAGCTTTCTTGTGCCACGACTAGAAGATCTATTTGATAATTACAAGTTTTGGCCAGACAAATTCTCCAAACACATTCAAACTCATGATGGACAAAAATCTTTAGGCCATTCAAATTCTCTTGAGGAGTACAAGGGACACCTCTAGGTAATCTTTCAAGTTGTAAGAGAGAATAAGCTTTTCATTAATTAAAAAAAAGGGGAATTTTTCCTACAAGAGATTCAATATTTAGGTCACATTATCTCTAAAGATGGCACCCGAATGGATCCAACAAAGTTAGAGATAATAAAAGGATGGCCTAATCCAACGAATCTATAGGAGGTACGAAGCTTCATAGATATGTGTGCATACTATGTAATGGAATTAGCCTATTCAACTTGAGAATAGCGGAAATTAATGAGAATACTTTCGAGAAATAACTTTGTGAGCATAGCGGGTAGACATAATTGAAGATAGCAACATAATCATAGCAATTAGTTAACTTGGCATGAACAATACTTTTGCAAGAGAGAGAATTTAGAGAACATGACAACAGTTGAGGACCGGATTTATGTGGAGCCGGTCCCCCCTCCAATAGGCATTTGTATTATGATTTCTCCCATTAAGAGAGACTTGTTACAATACATTCTTTGTGTTCCTTGTGACCTAGGTGATGCAATGAAGATGGAAAGCTTCATGCATCACAATCATAGCATAACATGAACTTGAAGAAAGCTTTAATTGTCCCAAGCCTCAGTCCCAAGACCTCAAACACCTTCGAAGGTGGAGAGAGCTAGCAGGGAATGAGGGTAGGGAAGAGGAAGAAGAAACATTTCATAGGAGAAAGAACTAGTTCCTCACTTATCATACTCTTGTTGCTAGCATACATAATAGCATAGTAATGAAGAAGAAGGAGATGTCAAGCTTAAGCATTGAAGCATGGCTCTTGGTTGGATTTGCACTCCATAGCCAAGAGTGTTGATGTAGGCTCTCAACCTCTACTTGCTTGGAGAAGGAGAGGGAGCTCTTGCACTTTGCATAGCACACAATGAGAGTGCTTGTGAGTGTGTGTGGGTGAGTATACCCCCTAGGCACCCCCCTAGCTTGCTTGGGTCGACCCCCCCTTGTAGCTCATGCTTGAAGCTCATTGGACCCCTCCAAGCCTAGCCAATCACAAGCAGGAGCCATTACAAGCAACATGGGTAGCCTTGGGACAAGTTTCCCCCTTTCCCCTTTGAGAGAGAGGACATGATAAATGCTAAAACAATTAGATAATTCATGTAATTTATCATTGGACCCCTTTGAAGCCTAGCCAATAGGCTTCAAGCAACACATGAAGGTAACATGGGTAGGGGTCTGACATGTGTCCTTGCTGCCTCTTCTAGTTGGGGCTTCCCTTGTGTGTGTGAGTGGGTGTTCTCTCTCTAGCCCTAGGAAAAGGGCTCGCCCCCCCTCTTGTAGGAATTCTTTTGACTTTAGGTGATCAAGCACCTTACTCACCAAGCATGACAAAGCACTTGAACTAGGGGGTGTTCCCACAAGCATCTCAGGCAAGCTTCTCAAGGCACCTCAAGTACCTTAATCATGCAGCAAGTCAAGCACCTCAAGCATGGAGCCAGTCAAGCACCTCAATCATGACAAACACCTCAAGCACGACAAACACCTCAAGCAGGACAAGCACCTCGAGCTTGGGCCGGGTTCCCACCTCGAGCTCGGCCTTAGCTTACCTAAGGTCAAAGGACTTTTACACACATTTATTGGAGGTCTTCAATGAAGCTAACCCTAAGGACTTATGCTCCATTGGTTAGCCTTGCTCTTTGATAGACCATCTCCCTTTTGGGCCCCTTTACCATTGGCCCCGTGTTGAGATAGATCTATAAGCACATATCTATATCTTAACACTTGTTCCCGTTTATTCTCCCACATTAAGTGATCAATTTAATATGAGAAAATCATTTGGGTTGGTTAGATATTAGATTTTATGACATTACCTCTCTCTTGAAATCATAGTCGTCCTCGACTATGAGGTAGAAGAGATAAAGTCTTAGTCATTAGTCAATCGTACTTAGCGGGTAAAGGATCCCTTTTTACCCTACGACATCTTTCCAAGATGGATGCCTAATCCATTTGGTGCTTGGGAGACATAGCTGCCACAAGCATGTCTGCTCTTTAGTCCATTTCATTCTCCCAAAGTAGAGTGACAAATTCTACTTGGTGTTTGAGAGACGTCGTCATCACAAACATGATTCTAAGCATGCATACTAGTTAAATTTATGCACAATTAAAAAGAGGATTAGTCTTATAAGACAAAAACATGAGTCATTTAAAAGAGAGTTGTACATTTGCTTACTCTAATGTAGCATTGTAAGCATTGACAAGGTTCATACTATCCTTAAGTTGTACTCCTTGCATCCATTTAGCATCTTCAAAAGGATAATTTTTGAACTTAATAAGATACCGTCGGATTATCTTACCATGTCGTAGTACCTTGTCTTCATGCCGAAGGACAGCTTCAGGTTGTAGCACCTCTTCTTGGTCTTCAACTTCGGGAGGGTCTTCAATAATTTGTTCAGTTGGTGGCTCTCCTTTGTAGGGCTTAAGTAGGCTTACATGAAAGGCATTGTGTATAAGCCAATGGTTGGGCAACTTGAGTTGATAAGCCGTCTCATTGATGGGCTTCAACATTTGGAAAGGACCATAGTATCTTTTTGCTAGTTTAGCATAATACTTTGGATGGCCCATAGGATTTTTGCCCGTCGTTTTCCTTAATCGAGCCTTAGGAAACTTGAGTAAGACCCAATCATTTTCTTTGAACATTAAGGCTCTTCTGTGCTTATCAGCAGCAGCTTTTTGCCTTTTTTGAGAGATGGATATAGCCTCCCTAATCTTTTGAAAAGATTCTTGTAGGTCACGGCTATACTCATCGGTGGCGAAGATCTTCCCATGTACTTTGAGTAGCAAGGGACTTTTAGGTCTTCCTCAATGATCTCAAAAGGTGCTTTTCCCGTAGAAGTATGTACAGTATTATTGTATGCATACTCTACAAGAGGTAAGTACTTTTCCCATTGTGAGCGTTGATCTACTTCGGTAACATAAGTCTTGAGTAGATCAAGTATCGTAAGATTGGCTATCTCACTTTGGCCATCCGTTTGTGGGTGATAGGCCGAAGAGAAATTCAATCTTGTTCCTAGATTTTCAAAGAGACCTTTCCAGAAATTACTGGTCATTCTAGGATCTCTATCTGACACGATGGATGTGGGTAATCCATGGTGCTTGAAAATCTGAGATATGAAGAGAGTTTGCATTTGGTGTGCCTTAATAGTCTTTTTGACAGGAATGAAATGTGCTTGCTTGCTAAACCTGTCAACTATTGTCCATATTCCTGTATTCCCATGGATAGACTTGGGCAATCCAAAGATGAAATCCATGGATATACTCTCCCATGGTGAATTTGGAATAGGCAATGGCTGGAGTAATCCAGGTTGCTTCCCTCTATCATACTTGGTCTTTTGGCATACTACACATTTTGATACATACTCTTGTATGTCCACTTTCATGGTAGGCCAATAGAAGTACGTCTCTACTCCTCGGAGAGTAGGTTGAATACCTCTATGCCCCGCATATGGAGGAGCATGGGATTCATACATAACCTTGTCACGAAGGGAATGGGTAACACATAGCCTATTGCCGTGGAGAAGATAACCATCCTGCAAGGTGAATGGTTCCTCTTTCTTCCCCAAAGCAAGGGCTGACATTATGTCTCTAAAGTCAGGGTCAGTAGCATACTCATCTATCATAGAGGATAGATCATTGTGAGTAGCTATAGACACCGCATTAACTTTTGGTCGTCGTGAATGTGCATCGGCAACTTGATTGTGCTTACCAACTATGTGAGCAATATGGAAATTAAATTGCGAAAGAAAATTTTCCCACCTCATTTGTTTGTCGGAAAGCTTGGTTTGCGTCATGAAATACTTGAGACTTTGGTGGTCGGTTCGTAGGATAAATGGAGTCCCCAATAAGTAGTGCTTCCATGTGTCTAGGGCATGTAGAACAGCTAAAAGCTCTTTCTCATAAATACCCAAGACTCGTTCATCACCATTGAGCCTTCGGCTCTCATATGCTATGGCATGCCCTTCTTGAAGCAAAACCGCTCCAAGGCAATCACCACAAGCATCACATTGGACCTCAAATGGCTTTGAGAGATCCGGAAGCACGAGAACTGGTTGGGAAGTAAGCTTCTCTTTGAGTGTTTCAAAAGCATTTTGCTCCTTAGCAGTCCATACAAACTTAACGCTCTTCTAAGTTAAGTCGTGTAGTGGTCCTGCTACTTGAGAGAATTTTGCTATGAAGCGTCTATAGTATGCGCACATACCAACAAAGCTTCTTAGCTCATGTAGATTTCTTGGGTTAGGCCATGCTTTTATTACCTCTAACTTTGATGGATCCATTTGGATACCATCTTTAGAGATAATATGACCTAGGTATTGAATCTCTTGTAGGAAGAATTCGCTTTTCTTTTGGTTGAGAAAAAGCTTGTTCTCCCTCAATGCTTGAAAAATCACTTGGAGATGTTGCTTATGTTCCTCCAAAGACTTGGAGTAGATGATGATATCATCAAAGATCACTCCAGTGAATTTGCGGTATGGTCTAAAAATTTTCTCCATCAAACGATTGAACGTAGCTGGTGCATTAGTCAAGCCAAAAGGCATGACTAGATATTCATAAAGACCAAACGTTGTGCGAAACGCGGTCTTTAAGATATCTTCATCCACTATCCTTATTTGATGATAGCCACTCTTAAGGTCAATCCTATTGAAGTAGGTCGAGCCTTGTAGCTTATCAAACAGATCTTCTACCCGAGGTACGGGAAATCTGTTTTTGATAGTGATATGGTTTAGTGCTCGATAGTCCACACACATACGGTATGTACCATCTTTCTTTTGCACTAAAAGGACTGGAGAACAAAAGGGAGAGGAACTAGGCCTCACCATCCCTTTGTCTACCAGCTCTTGTACTTGCCTCATGATCTCCTCTTGTTGAGCTTGTGAGACTCGATAAGGAGGCTTGTTAGGTGGTGAGCTTCCAGGAAGGAGCTCAATACGATGGTCATCATCCCCTCGTTTTGGAGGTAAGTCCATAGGGATATCATCGATGAACACATCTTGGAATCCTTTTAGAAAATTAGACAAGTCTAACTCTTCTTGATTCCTATCATTTACATTTAATGAAACATTAGTATCTTTTGGAGACTCTTTGACAAAAATCATGTACGCAGAAACTGAGCTCTTCATTGAATTATCAAAAGAAAGAGGATTTACAAGGGGATAGTGCAACCACGCTCACTAGCATCTATATACATGTTCTTTCCCCTGTAAGTGAAGTAAATTCTCCTTTCAGGGAACTTCATGTTGGCAGCCATGCGATCAAACCATGGTGCCCCTAGGATAACATCCTGATGTTGGAGAGGAGAGATGAAGAAGTCTTCTTTGTCGACATAGCTTTGGACATGAAGCCTCAACTTCCCAATCAAGGGAGTAACGGAGGCTTGTTGTCTCTTGAAAGCTGCATCAGCTGTTACTATATCTCCCATCTCAAAAGCTTGAATGCCCAACTTGGTGGCCAACTCTATTGATATGAAGTTGAGAATAGAGCCAGGGTCAAACAAGATGAAGTCATCATGCTCTCGTACCTTTCCCCAAGCATAGGAGAGTGATGATCCTTTGCAATGAGCATCCTCTTTTGGAGCTTCGATGGTGGAAGCCCTAGGAGTCTCATTGCGAGTATTTTTCTTGGGGCAAGAACGATAGCCATGTCCTTGCTCCCCACACTTGAAACATTTATGGTCCTTGCGAAAAGCTTCAAGCTCTTCAGGAGAGAGTTTGTTTTTACCTTTGTAAACTCCCTTCTCCTTGGACCGATTGTTGTTGTTGTTGTTGTTGTTGTTGTTGTTGTTGTTGTTGTTGTTGTTGTTGTTGTTGTTGTTGTTGTTGTTGTTGTTGTTGTTGTTGTTGTTGGAAGTGCCTTGGGAATTATTTTGAGCATTGGATTTCCCCTTTGCATCATTTTTATCTTTGTTTTCCATGGGCTTGACATTACGTCTAGCCCCTTGATGGAAATTGATGCGTGAAGCAACCATGGTGTGGTGGATTACTTCGGTAATAGTACCGGGCCGTTGAGAGTTGATATATTCGGCCATCTCTTCAGGTAATCCCGCATAGAATTGTTTTCTTTGCTCTGCAAAGTCTATCTTTTGAAAGACAGTAGCTTTGAGATGTAAATCCCAAAACTTGTCTACATACTTGTTGATAGACTCATGAGAGAGAAGCTTCAAGCCGCGCCATTCGGTAAGAACTTTATCTTTAGTATTGCTTGGAAGAAATTGCTTCATGATGGAAACTCGTAGAGTTTTCCATGTCTTTGGGGCTTCTCCATTGCCACGAAGGCTAGCCCACCATTGACGAGCTGATTTTTGGAAGTGCATAGCTACATGGCGTAGCTTGGAGGACTCTGTGAAGCCCTCGTCCCCAAAGGCCGCATCAAATTGCTGGATGAAGGCCAACACTTTGTCGGTAGCACCAAAGGTGCCATCGTAGGTGAGAAAAGAGATACTCTTTCCTCCCTCCTTGAACTTCTTTAGCTTTTGTGACCTTCGCCATGCAGGAAATGATTTGCGATGTCCTCCCCTCTTGTATTCTCTAGGAGAATAGCCATAACTTTCATCGGAAGAGGAGGAAGGTGAAGAAGAAGGAGAAGAGGGTGACCTCTTCCTAGCCCTTTTTTTCCTTTGTTTCCTCTCTTGCCTTTCAGAGTGATGAGGAGAAGGACTATGGGTTGCTCTTTTCCTCTTGGGAGGAGTAGGCGATCGTCTAGACCACCTTCTTCGTGGAGCCACATCTTCAGAAGAACTTAGACTTTCATTGCTTTCTTTCTCTTTGGATTTCTCCTCTCGAATGGGATAGAGTCTTCTTTCGGGGGTCTCTTCAAGAGGCCTCCTAAGCTCTCTCTCCTCTTGGAGAGGAAGGGAAATTCCATAGGCACGAAGTTGTTGAGTAACTTCGGCTTGCAAAGTAGGGTTGCCCATAGCTTGTTGCAACCTAGTCACAAGATAATTCACAAACATGGGAGCATCATCATTAGCACCTTCATGTGCAAAATCAAAGCTATCCATGTTCATTCTACTCTCTTGATTATTGTCAGCCATGTTAACAAAATTTTATGTATGTACTTAGTGTATTCTTTGGCAATTCAAAACCTTAGTTGCCACTCCTCTTAGCCTTTGAAAATTGGCTCTTAAGTATCTACACCCACGGCTCAAAGTGGTTAATTATAGAGAGTAGAGGAGTAGGTCTAACATAGCAGAGTTGCCAAGGGCTAGCTCCTTTCGGACTTCTTATGGCTCAATAATGGTAAAGACGTAGGCAAGTCTAAAAAGACTCCATTATTAAGTCCAAAGCTCCCGAGGTGTGCACCATCCCCCACATAGTGGGCTTAACAAAACCGATATTAGATCCCAGTTCCACTTACCCTATTATAATTAACAACATCAACCATTTATAGGCTACTTAAGGACCTCTCTTCTTAAGCAAGAAAAGAGAAACCAAATGCTCTGATACCAATGTAATGGAATTAGCCTATTCAACTTGAGAATAGCGGAAATTAATGAGAATACTTTCGAGAAATAACTTTGTGAGCATAGCAGGTAGACATAATTGAAGATAGCAACATAATCATAGCAATTAGTTAACTTAGCATGAACAATACTTTTGCAAGAGAGAGAATTTAGAGAACATGACAATAGTTGAGGACCGGATTTATGTGGAGCCGTTCCCCCCTCCAATAGGCATTTGTATTATGATTTCTCCCATTAAGAGAGACTTGTTACAATACATTCTTTGTGTTCCTTGTGACCTAGGTGATGCAATGAAGATGGAAAGCTTCATGCATCACAATCATAGCATAACATGAACTTGAAGAAAGCTTTAATTGTCCCAAGCCTCAGTCCCAAGACCTCAAACACCTTCGAAGGTGGAGAGAGCTAGCAGGGAATGAGGGTAGGGAAGAGGAAGAAGAAACATTTCATAGGAGAAAGAACTAGTTCCTCACTTATCATACTCTTGTTGCTAGCATACATAATAGCATAGTAATGAAGAAGAAGGAGATGTCAAGCTTAAGCATTGAAGCATGGCTCTTGGTTGGATTTGCACTCCATAGCCAAGAGTGTTGGTGTAGGCTCTCAACCTCTACTTGCTTGGAGAAGGAGAGGGAGCTCTTGCACTTTGCATAGCACACAATGAGAGTGCTTGTGAGTGTGTGTGGGTGAGTATACCCCCTAGGCACCCCCCTAGCTTGCTTGGGTCGACCCCCCCTTGTAGCTCATGCTTGAAGCTCATTGGACCCCTCCAAGCCTAGCCAATCACAAGCAGGAGCCATTACAAGCAACATGGGTAGCCTTGGGACAAGTGTCCCCCTTTCCCCTTTGAGAGAGAGGACATGATAAATGCTAAAACAATTAGATAATCCATGGAATTTTTCATTGGACCCCTTTGAAGCCTAGCCAATAGGCTTCAAGCAACACATGAAGGTAACATGGGTAGGGGTCTGACATGTGTCCTTGCTGCCTCTTCTAGTTGGGGCTTCCCTTGTGTGTGTGAGTGGGTGTGCTCACACTACTAGATCTCTCAAATCCATTTGAGGTCCAATGTGATGCTTGTGGTGATTGCCTTGGAGCTATTTTCCTTCAAGAAGGGCATGCCATAGCATATGAGAGCCAAACACTCAACTTCGATAAGTGAGTATTGGGCAAATACTAAAAAGAGCTACTAACTATTCTATATGCCCTAAACACGTGGAAACACTATCTCTTGGGGACTCCATTCATCCTACAAATGGATCACAAAGCCTCAAGAACATCATGACGCAAACCAAGCTCTCCGACAAAAAAATGAGGTGGGAAATTTTTCTTTTTCAATTTACATTTCATATGGCTCACATTGCTAACAAGCACAATCAAGTGGTCGATGCACTTTAACAAATGACCAAGGGTAAATGTGGTGTCTATAACAACTCACAATGATCTATCTTTTATGATAGATGAGTATGCTACTGACTAAAACTTTAAGTACGTAATTATAGCCTTTGCAATAGGGAAGAATAAAGAACCATTCACCTTAAAGGATGGTTATCTTCCAAACGGCAATAGGCTATGTGTTACTCACCTATACAATAAGAAAGTCATGTATGAATCCCATACTTCTCCTTATGTGGGGCAAAGAGGGAATCCATAATCTACTCTTCGAGGAATAGAAATGTATTTATCTTGGTCTACCATGAAAAGTAAACATACAAGAGTATGTTTCAAATGCGTAGTATACCAAAAGTTGAAATTTGATTGAGGGAAGCAACTCGGATTGTTTCAGTCTCGACGGGCTTAACAAGAAAACACACTCTATGCCTATCAAAAATAATATTAAGGCACATCAAATGGAAACCCTCTTCAGATCTCAAATTTTCAAGCATCATGTCTTTCCAACACCCATAGTGTCGGACAAAGATCCTAGAATGACCAGTAATTTCTAGAAGGGTCTCTTTGAGAATCTAGGAAGTAGATTAAATTTCTCTTTCGGCCTATCATCCAGAATCGGATGACCTAAGTGAAATAACTAATCTAACAATTCTTGATATACTAAAAGCCTATGTCATGGAAGTAGATCAATGTTCTCAATGATAGAAGTACCTACGTCTTAAATAGTATACGTACAATGATATTGTACATACTTCTATGGGGAAAGTACCTTTTGAGGTTGAAGAAGGAAGATCCAAAAGTCCCTTACTACTTAAATTACATGGGAAGATCTTCGCTGCTGATGAATATAGCCGAGACCTACAAGAATCTTTTCCAAAGATTAAAGGGGTATATCCATCCCACAGGAAAGGCAAAAAGGGTTGTTGCTAATAAGCACAGAAGAGCCTTAGCCTTTAAGAAAAATGATTGGGTCTTGCTAAAGTTTCTCAAGGCTCATCTGAGGCATACTACGGGCAAGAGTTCTACGGACCACCAAGAGTATGATGCTAAACTAGAAAAAAGATACTATGGTCCTTAAAATTCTTAAGCCAGTCAATGAGATGGCTTCTCAATTCAAGTTGCCAAACCATTGGCTCATGCACAATGTTTTCCATGAGAACCTACATAAACCTTACAAAGGAGCTCCATCAAAAGAAGCAATAGTTGCAGACCCTCCAAAAATCGAAGATCAAGAAGAAGTACTTCAATCTAAGTCCATCCTATGACATGAAGACAAGGTATTAAGAAATGCTAAGATTATCTGACGACATCTTATTAAGTTAAAGAATTATCCTTTAAAAGATTCTAAATGGATGCAAGGAACCTATCTTAAGGATAATATGCCTTGTCAATGCTTACAATGCTGCACTAGAGTAAGCATATGAAAATGCATTTTAAATGAAAACTATTTTTGTCTTATAAGACTAGTTCTCTTTTTATTGTGCACAATTTTAAATAGTATGCATGCTTAGAATCATGTTTGTGGTGACGACGTCTCCCAAACACCAAGTAGAACTTGTCACTCTACTTTGGAAGTATGATATGGACTAAAGAGCAGACATGCTTGCGGCAGCTACGTCTCCCAAGCACCAAATGGACTAGTCATCCATCTTGGAATGATGTCATAGGGTAAAAAGGGATCCTCTACCCGCTAAGAAACATGGACCAATGACTAGGCTTTATCTTCTCTACCTCATAGTCGAGGACGACTATAATTTCAAGAGAGAGGTAATGTCATAAAATATAATACCTAACTTTACCAAATGATTTTCTCATATTGAACTGATCATTTATTGTGGAAGAATAAACGGGAACAAGAGTTAGAATAGAGACATGTGCTTCTGACCTATCTCAACACTGGACCAAAAGGAGAGATGGTTGCATCTCAATACGGGTCCAAAAGAAGATGGTCTATCAAAGAGCAATGTGCAATAAGTGCTTCTAGACTTATCTCAACACAGGACCAAAAGGAGAGATGGTTGCATATCTCAATAGGGGTCCAAAAGGAGGTAGTCTATGAAAGAGCAATGTGCATCTAATGGAGCTTAAAAGACCTTAGGGTTAGCTTCATTAAAGACCTCCAATGGTTAGTGTTAAAAGTCCTTTGACCTTAGGCAAGCTAGGGTTGAGCTTGAGGTGGGAACCCAACCTAAGCTTGAAGTGCTTGTCGTGCTTCATGACTAAAGTGCGTGTTTGATGACTAAGGTGCTTGAGGTGATTGTGGTGCTTGATGACTAAGGTGCGTGCTTGATGACTAAGGTGCTTGAGTTGTTTGTCATGCTTGATGACTAAGGTACTTGAGGTGCTTGTCATACTTAATGAGGAAGGTGCTTGAGAAGCTTCCCATGCATGGGGATTAAGGTGCTTAAGTTAAAAAGAGACCCTACAAACTTAATGAGGAAGGTGCTTGAGAAGCTTCCCATGCATGGGGGGTAAGGTGCTTGAGTCAAAAAGAGACCCTACAAACTTAATGAGGAAGGTGCTTGAGAAACTTCCTATGCATGGGAGGGTAAGGTGCTTGAGTCAAAAAGAGACCCTACAAACTTAATAAGGAAGGTGCTTGAGAAGCTTCCTATGTGGGGAATCTTTGACTTAACCTTCCACTCACCCAAAGGGCACCCCTTTTCTCAAAGGGCACATGGGACACATGTCAGACTCTCCCTATGCTTAACCACATGGTGTGCTTAAATGCTATTGGTTGGGTTAAAGAGGGGTCCAATGAGCTTCGAGTTCCATCCAACAAATATCTAGATATTTTCAAGCTCTCTCTCTAAGGGGTAAGGAGGAACTTGTCCAAAGACTACCCATGTACTTGAATGCATGCTGCATGTGATTGGCTAGGGGGGAGAGGGGTCCAATGAGCTTGAAACATGTGTAAAAGCTACAACTCACCCCAAGCAAGCAAGGGGGGTGCTGGGGGGATATACACCACACACACACACACTCATTTTGTGGATTCATTCTTACTTGGTGAAAGTAGAGGAACTCCACCTCCTTCTCCAAGCTTGTGAGAAGTGAGAGCCTACACCAACACTCTTGGCTATGGAATGCAAATCCAACCAAGAGCCATGCTTCAATGCTTAAGCTTGCCATCTTCTCCATCTTCATTATTATGCTATTATGTATGCTAGCAAGAAGAGTGATGATAAGTGAGAAACTATTTCTTTCTCCTATGGAATGTTTCTTCTTCCTCTTCCCTACCCTCATTCCCCGCTAGCTCTCTCCACCTTCGAAGGTGTGTTTGAGGCCTTAGGGCTGAGGCTTGGGATAATTAATGCTTTCTATAAAGTTTATGTTATGTTTGTGATGCATGAAGCTTTCCGTCTTCATTGCATCACCTAGGTCACAAGGAACACAAAGATTGTATTGCACTAAGTCTCTCTTGATGGGAGAAACTATAATACAAATGCCTATTGGAGGGGGGACCGGCTTCGTATGAATCCGGTCCTCAACTATTGTCATGTTCTCTAAACTCTCTCTCTTGCAAAAGTATTGTTCATGCCAAGTTAACTAAGTACCATTTTTATGTTGCTACCATCAATTAAGTTCACCCGCTATGATCACAAAGTAATCTCACAAAAGTGCTTCACCTAGTTTCCTAATTCCGCTACTCTCAAAGTTCTTAGGCCATTTCCATTACAAAAGGTTCCATTTTTCTTCTTGACAAAAAGTATTGGACCTTCATATGGTGAACAACTAGGTTGGATTAGGCCTCGATCAAGTAAATCAATGATTTGAGTTTGTATCTCCCTGTGTGCGGTTGGATTTACACGATTAAGGTGCTCTACAAGGAGGTTCACTACCCGGTATGATATCTATTTTGTGATCTTCTGGGTGTGATGGTGGAATTCCAGGTGGCATCTCATGCATAAAACAATCTTTAAATTGTGAGAGAAATTCATCATATGTAGAGTTGCGTGAAGTTTCAGTTTCAGTAGAAATTTGATTTACCAACATTAGATATGTTTTCCCTTGTTTTTGAATTGCTCTATTGGCTTGTGTGTGAGGAAGGAGTGGAAATTTTTGATGTGCTAGTGTTGCTTGGATGGAGAATTTTTTATTACTATGAGTGAGAGACATAGTACGTGTTTTATAATTAATGAATGGGTCAAATTCATGACAAAATGGAATTCTCAAAATCATATCAAGACCATGCAATAATGCTACCAGAAATGTATGTGCTTGTGTAACTTCACCAATGCAAACTTCAACAGTGACTTGGGTTTTATAGTTAAAATGTTGATTATTAAAAACAGTTTTGACTTTATGAGGTGATGAGATTTCAGAGAGAGAGAGATTTGTTGTGCCAAGTGTGTAGAAATGAAATCGTGGCTACTACCATCATCTAACAGAATGGTGGCACTTTCACCCTTAACATGCCTTGCACTTTAAACAAAGTGTGAGGAGATATAAGAGTACCTGAGGATGGGTTGTCATCATGATCATATTCAAGAATATTCCCCACTGTAATTAGCTTCCACTTCATTGTCGTTGAGATTGGCATTTTCGATGAGGTTAAGAGTAGCACCATTGGGACGGTCGTTGTTGAAGGGTTTTTGGATTGGATTTTTGTTGACTCCATTGGAGTGGCCATTGGATTGACCATTGTCCTTAGCAGGACCATTTGGGCACTTATCTGCATAGTGACCATATTAAAAACATTTAAAACCCTTCACCTTTTTGTTACCATTAGAGTTTGGAGCAAGACGTTGGTTGAAAGAATTTTGGTTGCCTCGTTGCTGCGTGTTGTGTTGCTATTGCTAGAGGTTGAGGAGTTGTAGGAGAATTGTCAAATCTGCACCTCTTGAAAAAGGTATGGCTTTGATGTTTGGTTCTGTCAAAGTTAGTAGAGAAAGGGTGTCTCTTGTTATGGTTAGTGTTAGCAGTTCGATCAGTATGAGAGGGTTGTCCACCTTTCTTCTTCTCTGCATTGAGAGCCAAATTAATAGCCTTTGATAGAGAGTCTAGTTCAAACATACATACCTCAGCACCAATTTGTAGTGTTAAGCCTGATATGTACTTACACTTCAATTTCCTGCTACTAACATATTCAATAGCTTGCAATTGAATTAGACAGTTCCAAAAACGATTAGTGTAACTGTGTACATCTTTATTTCGACCCTATCGAATTAAATTCCGTTGACGTCATGCTTTAGCTTTGTACTATGTGGGCAAAAATTGAGGTAAAAACACTTTTTTTGAATGCATGCCATGTACGTGGTCTTCTCTCGTGCTATTTGGTGGCGTTCCACCACATTGCAGCGCTGCTAGTGAGATGATTTGATGCACATTTTACCATTTCACATTTGGGGAAGTCTTCATCATGAAAATAGTCATCTAGTTGACTAACCCATGCTATAAGCATCTTTAGTGCCATCAAAATCCTTGAAAGTGAAGGCTTTTTTGCTAATTTTGTTTTGCTTGGGTGCCGGTGCAGATTCTGTGCGTGCAGAATTCAATAATTTATCTTCAAGTTCTTACCTTCGCATGCGTTCATATGTGAGGGATTGTTGCAGATTGGCAAGTTGTTCAGCAATTGTGGGTGCTTGTGGAAGGTGTGCCATGATTACTTGCTTTTTATTTTTTATTTTAATTATGCTTAAAAGGGCTATATGGTGATATTTACAGATGCAATATGTGGAATAAGTGAGAGTGAGTAAAATAAATAACAGAAAAATGAAATGTACTTAGCTAAAAAATTGAGTTGGCGTCCAGTCCAGAATGGTGGTGTACGAGGAAATTGCCGAAAGAGTGAGAGGTCAGACAATTCGTCTGCGAGTTGGTCGAGTTTTGTGGCGCCCGATCTCCCATATCCCAAAAATAATGGCAGTCACAATTGGTAAGGTAAGGGAAGGTTCATTGTAGCTTGAATGAGTAGGTGATACAATCTTTGAAAAAGAAAAGAGGAGGCGAATCAAGGTGCATGCTCCTCGGGTAGTCTATGAGGAGACGATTTCAGTCGCGCGGAGAGAGAGAGAGGGGGGGGGGGGGGGGAGCGCGTGCACAGAAAGTAGCTTCATGTCATCTCTTGGAGTCCCTGGCAAGGCGGAAGGATGTGTTGCGAGCATAATGTTTTCTTAAAAAGAAAATATGGTTTCATGAAGCACATGTTGGCTGTAGCCCTAGTGGCTAGGTCATAGCGCATGGAGCCGAGGGTGCAACCACGTGAGTTCGAGTTCTCCTCCAAAACCTTTTATGAGGCGAGGGCAATAAGTCTATGGTAACCTTGAGATGTCATGGATGGAATCATAAGGAATCTCTCATAGAAACAATTATAATAAAAGTGGAGCCAGTAGAGCGGACGAGTAGAATCGGCTTCTGTGAAATAAGCCAAACGTCATCGAACGTTATTTTCCTTGGTGAAAGTACGTCGATTAAAGAGATTGCCTTCTTGAAATTATAATGGTGATCGTTGAAAAGACAAAGAGTGGGAGCTGACGGCTTTTCGAGAATAGCCTACAAGGTTTGTATATAAGGGTAGCCAACTGGGGAATTTCGGAGATGAGAAGCAAAAGCCATCAATGCTTTAGTGCTTGTGTATGCAACCGATCAATTTAGTTGAGGAGGAAGGGGAGACTCGACTGCTTAAGTGAATGGTTTTTTTTTGTTTTGATTTTTTTTAAAAGCTTGCAATGGGCGGCCCTCGTCACTATATGGCACGGTTCTAGGCCATAGGGAGTCTAGGGCCCAAGTTTGGGGGCGTGAGGCGGCTTTAATCTCGGCCGTTGGATCACGCAGTGAACTGGGGGTGAACTAGGGGTGATCTCGGGGCAAAAATGGCGCCCCAAGTTCACTCCTAGCTCACCCCCCTAGTTCACCCCTAGTTCACCTGCCTCGCGGGGTGTGGGTCGAACCTGGAACGTCTCGGTTGCCACACGAATGCTCTACCACCACGCTAGCACGCGTCGATGTTCATGTTGGCATGACACATTATCACACCCTAGTTTAGGCGCCCCTAGTTCACCCTCAGTTCACCCACCCCTAGCTTATCCGCCCCTAGTTCACCGTTAGTTCACCCTCAGTTCACCCCTAGTTCACCCATCCCTAGTTCACCCCTAGTTCACTTTGTGAACTGACGGTGGAGATTAAAGCCGCCTCGCGCCCCCAAATTTGGTCCCTAGATCCCCTCTGGCCTAGAACCGTGCCATATAGTGATGAGGATGGGCGGCCCTGGACCATCCAGTGGGCAGCCACTTGCATGTACTTCACTTTATACCATAAAGTGTGGCAAGAAAAAATCGTGGACAGCGTTGCAGGCAGAAGGACGACAGCGCACAGACTTTTTTGGCAAGCTCATGGCCTGTAGAGACCTTCTCGACCTGCGAGCAAGAAGGGAAAAGGGTTCACCAACCTTGAGCGACCAGTTTGAGGGTGACCACATGGAGTTTGGTGATGGTCGGCACAAGAATTTTTTGTAGCAAGGGTTGGTTCTCGCGGTAGCTTGTTGTCCCAATGACCGTACTTCTATTGCAAAAGGGTCACACTTCGATCCAAGCTGATGCAGAATTGGGATTTTGGAAATCGTATCGTAGCCCAAGCCCTCCTCCTTATTCTTGCTAAATTGAGATTCTCTCCTCTTTCCCCTTCCAAGCCAAATCCACCCCAGTTGTGATTCTCGATCGCAAAATTATTGAATGATATTGCTGCTTAATTATTCATTTAAGCTTTACTTTGCCGTCAAAGTTTTGATCCGAGTTCATAATTACAAATTCTTCAATTCTTGCTATTCCTTTTTCCACAATCCACAAGAGTTAGCCAATATATTGAATTTTAAGCTTGTCATACTGAATGTTGATCGTCGATAAGTGGAAACGGTTATTGCCAGTTAATCGTCAAGTTAGCCTTGATATTACAACTTGGTGCTGTAATTTTGTAATTTGCTCATTTAAAATTTGGATCCGATGCCGATTTTCCTCGAACCAGAAGCTCTGATACCACTGTTGGAAAGAAGAGGGGGAGACCAATTGCTTAAAACTATTCAACACATGCTCACAAACATCACCATCAACCTGTCCACCTCTTTTCCCAATTTCCAAGCACACACACACACATACACACACCCCTAGACTATGACACACACACACAGAACATGGAATTGACATAGACAAGATTGTAAAAGTGTGTAAGAGATTTGTAAGAGATAGGGACTTGATTAGAGAGTACAGAACAAATTGAGCATAGCATAAGAGAGTAGAGAAGAGAATCTGCAAGAGAAAGGCCTAAATCTAGCCCCAATTCTACGGCACCTCTCTTGTGGAGTTGGTATTTAATATATCATTTGTGAGTTTAAGGTGCCAAAATCTGAGGCCCCTATTCTACAACCACTTCACTTTTTGTAAATGAGTGAAGCTCATTAGTTCTTGCATGATCCATAAGGGAAAGTGCCCACTATAATTATTTACAGAGCCATAGTGGCTTATTGAAATGAAAATCTAAAATAATGTGCAAGTATAAAACGGCCGAGAGTTATTGCTTGCACCTCTTTGTCAGCTTCCCGCATTCCACTCTACAAAATCATCATCATCAACTCAATTAGAAAAATAAATAGACACCACATAATTAACCATTATGCCAGCTATCCCAATTGCACTAACCACTACAATAGGAGGGTGCCCAGTCTCATAACAATGCAGCTATGTACTTCCAAAAATCGGCTTATCAATGGTGGGCTAGCCTTCGTGGAAACGGTGAAGCCCCAAAGACATGGAAAACTCTACGAGTTTCCATCATGAACAAGTGATTTTTCAAACATCTCCAAGTGATTTTTCAAACATTGAGGGAGAACAAGCTTCTTCTCAATCAAAAGGAAAGCAAATTTTTCCTCCAAGAGATTCAATACGTAGGTCATATTATCTGTCAAGATGGTATCCGTATGGATCGATCAAAGTTGGAGGTAATAAAAGCATGGCCTAATCCAAGGAATCTACATGAGCTAAGAAGCTTTATTGGTATGTGTGCATACTGTAGACGCTTCATAGCAATTTTTTCTCTCAAATAGCAGGACCATTACATGACTTAACAAAGAAGAACGTTAAGTATTCATGGACTGCCAAGGAGCAAAATTCTTTTGACAAGCTCAAAGAGAAGCTTACCTCTCAACCAGTCCTTATGGTTCCGGATCTTTCAAATCCATTTGAGGTCCAATGTGATGCTTGTGGTGATTGCCTTGGAGCAATCTTGCTTCAAGAAGGGCATGCCATAGCATATGAGAGCCGAAGGCTAAATACAGATAAACGGGTCTTAGGCATTTATGAGAAAGAGCATTCTACATGCCCTAGACACATGGAGGCACTATATATTGGGGACTCCATTCATTTTACGAATAGACCATCGAAGTGTCAAGTACTTCATGACACAAACAAAGCTTTCCGACAAACAAATAGGTGGGAAAATTTTCTTTCACAATGTAATTTTCATATTGCTCACATTGCTGGTAAGCACAATCAAGTGGCTGATGCATTTTCACAACGACCAAAAGTTAATGTTGTGTCTATAACAACTCACAATGATCTATCTTCTATGATAGATGAGTATGCTACTGACCCTGACTTTAAAGACATAATGTCAGCCCTTGCTTTGGGGAAGAAAGAGGAACCATTCACCTTGCAGGATGGTTCTGATGACGACGTCTCTCAAACTTCAAGTAGAATTTGTCACTCTATTCGGGAGGATGAAATGGACTAACGAGCAGGCATGCTTGCAGCAGCTATGTCTTCCAAGCACCAAATGGATTGGTCATCCATCTTGGAATGATGTCGTAGGGTAAAAAGGGGTCCTCTACCCGCTAAGAAAAAATGACTAATGACTAAGGCTTTATCTCTACTACCTCATAGTCGAGGATGACTATGATTTCAAGAGAGAGGTAATGTCATAAAATCTAATATCTAACCAACCCAAATAAATTTTCTCATATTAAACTGATCACTTAATATGGGATAATAAACGGGAACAAGGGTTAGAATCTAGACATTTGCTTACGGACCTATCTCAACACGGGGCCAATGGTAAAGGGGTCCAAAAGAGAGATGGTTTGTCAAAGAGCAAGGCTAGCTAATGGAGCTTAAAAGACCTTAGGGTTAGCTTCATTAAAGACCTCCAATAGTGAGTGTTAAAAGACCTTTGACATTAGGCAAGCTAGGAGCTTGAGATGGGAGCCCCCGACCTAAGCTTGAGGTGCTTGTCATGCTTGATGACTAAGGTGCTTGAGGTGCTTGTCGTGCTTGATGACTGAGGTGCTTGAGGTGCTTGTCGTGCTTGATGAGGAGCGTGCTTGAGAAGCTTCCCATGCATGGGTTAAGGTGCTTGAGTCAAAAAGAGACCCTACAAAGGAGGGGGAAAGCCCCAGAGTTTTGACTTAACCTCCCACTCACCCAAAGGGCACCCCTTTTTCTCAATGGGCACATGGGACACATGTCAGACTCTCCCTATGCTTAGCCACATGGTGTGCTTGAATGCTATTGGCTGGGCTAAAGAGGGGTCCAATGAGCTTCTAGTTCCATTCAACAAATATCTAGATATTTTCAAACTCTCTCTCTCTAAGGGGTAAGAGGACACTTGTCCAAAGACTACCCATGTACTTGAAATGCATGGTGCATATGATTGGCTAGGGGGAGAGGGGTCCAATGAGCTTGAGGCATGGGCAAAAAGTAGAACTCACCCCAATCAAGCAAGGGGTGTGATAGGGGGGCAAACACCTCTCACACACTCGTTTTTTTAGGCATTCTCACTTGGTGAAAGTAGAGTAACTCCACCTCCTTCTCCAAGCTTGTTGAGAAGTTGAGAGCCTACACCAACACTCTTGGCTATGGAATGCAAATCCAACCAAGAGCCATGCTTCAATGCTTAAGCTTGCCATCTTCTCCACCCTCATTATACTATGCTATTATGTATGCTAGCAGGAAGAGGGATGATAAGCGAGGAACTATTTCTTTCTCCTATAGAATGTTTCTTCTTCCTTTTCCCTATCCGCATTCCCCGCTAGCTCTCTCCACCTTCGAAGGTGTTTGAGGCCTTGGGACTGAGGCTTGGGATAGTTGATGCTTTCTAATTTTATGTTATGCTTGTGATGCATGAAGCTTTCCATGTTCATTGCATCACCTAGGTCACAGGGAACACAAAGATTGTATTGTACCAAGTCTCTCTTGATGGGAGAAACTATAATACAAATGCCTATTGGAGGGGGGACCACCGGCTCCGTATGAATCTGGTCCTCAACTATTGTCATGTTCTCTTCTCTTGCAGAAGTATTGTTCATGCCAAGTTAACTAAGTACCATTTCTATGTTGTTACCATCAATTTAAGTTCACCCGCTATGCTCACAAAGTAATCTCACAAAAGTGATTTATTTAATTCCCTAATTCCGCTACTCTTAAAGTTCATAAGCCATTTACATTACATAAGCTCTTGGCTATTTTAACCAAATGCAAAGTGAGGGTTCTTGCCAAACAAAGTCCTTACAGTGCTCTTATGGGAGGATATGCCCAGCCAGGGTGGCCGAGGAAGCTCGGGGATTGGAATGGAGAGAGCTTTCGAGTGAGCTTTTTTTATGATATTTCTCAACTGACCAAATCTAGAAAAAAAGCTTGCTCTCTCTCTCTCTCTCTCTCTCTCTCTCTCGCTCTCTCTCTCTCTCTCTCTCTCTCTCTCTCTCTCTCTCTCTGTGTGTGTGTGTGTGTGTGTGTGTGTGTGTGTGTGTGTGTGTGTGTGTGTGTGTGTGTGTGTGTGTGTGTGTGTGTGTGTGTGTGTGTGTGTGTGTGTGTGTGTGTGTGTGTGTGTGTGTGTGTGTGTGTGTGTGTGTGTGTGTGTGTGTGTGTGTGTGTGTGTGTGTGTGTGTGTGTGTGTGTGTGTGTGTGTGTGTGTGTGTGTGTGTGTGTGGCAAGAAGAGTGGTTGTATTTTGTGTACATAAGAGATTTCTGGAAATGAACAATGTCCTATCACCCAGAGGACGTACAAAAGTGGGCTAACAAGGTGTGAGCTATATATACATCAAGGTGTCATGTATGATGAATTAAAAGGAACCAATGTGGAATTGCATAATTTCATGTGATGGGCCCATGATATTGATGGACAAAAATTGATGATGTCCCTCATCTATGAAGAAATATGCATCGATGCTTTTCCACTCCCCTGGAGGAGCCAGTTGAGGACTCCCACACCGACTGCAAAGAGTATGCAAAAACTCTGTCCAAATGGCTATTAAAATGATGGACGTGGGGGAGGATAGAGAGCCCACAATGTGGGTGCAACGAGCCTTCCACATGGTCCAAAGAGTGATGTTGTATCTCATGGTAAAAATTGTGTCTCAGTGTTGGATAAAATCCAACTCATGACCTGCATCTAGAGGTGTGTGACCCTGGAATTGCAAAAGCCATGTAAATGCCCCCCACATCACAAACCAATCATGGATGCCCACTGTAATCAACAAACAACAACCTGCCATCCACACTGGCTGCACATATGGACAAACCCAAATACAGTGACATAAAGACTTAGGCTCCACAGTACATGATGGCCAGCCTTAGCGATGCTAAAGACTAAAGTCCCCTTGTGAGCAACAATCGGGTCTCCTGAGATGGGATTGAAGTACACTCACCATTCTTTATGGGAAGGTAAAGTAGTCCGGCTCTCGATTAAGGCATGCCAATCGGGTGAAATGGCCTCTTCAATCTCTCCAAGGGTGCATCTATGGAGATGAATCTAATGGTCGGGTGCAAGACACCGACAACATCTAGAGATCCAAAACGACAAGGGGTATGTGACAAAGCATGATGCAAAAAATATTTCCAAGGCTCTGCTCCTAGAAACAATTTGCGTACTGTGAGCTTCACAAGCAGTGCCTTGCTCTGCATCTCTAGATCAATAATCCCCAATCCTCCCTCCTCTCTATACAAAATGATTGTGGCCCAATAGACTCATGGTCGACTTTCAAGAGAGCCATTCATGCCACCCCACAAAAAGTTGCATACAAGGTGCAATAAATGCGCCATGATGCCCGAGTGAAGAGTCTCTCTCTCTCTCTCTCTCTCTCTCTCTCTCTCTCTGTGTGTGTGTGTGTGTGTGTGTGTGTGTGTGTGTGTGTGTGTGTGTGTGTGTGTGTGTGTGTGTGTGTGTGTGTGTGTTTACTGTTATTTTTCCAACTATACAGAACTATATAGTGAATTGCACCATTGATCACAACTAGTAGACTTCAAGACTGAATTAATTTTTTAAGAATGAAGTACAATATGTCACTCAGGAGGAGTAGGACGTCCTCTGGTAAGTGAAGGAGAGATCGGTACCTGCCACCATCCAAACATCAAAGCTTATTAGAATAGGATACAATGAATGGGTAGACAGTTACCAAGTGACCTCTGCCACTTGTTATTGTTGTCAAACCCCTAGAACAACCTCCTACTATTATCCTGAATTTTGATTTTTTACATTGGTCGGT
The DNA here is from genome assembly GCF_014529385.1 of Adiantum capillus-veneris. Lineage (NCBI taxonomy): Eukaryota > Viridiplantae > Streptophyta > Polypodiopsida > Polypodiales > Pteridaceae > Adiantum > Adiantum capillus-veneris. The sequence goes on from NC_140935.1 coordinate 147,975,173, forward strand.
TCAAAAACCGCTTTTGCTTTCCTAGGTAAGTATTCCCTAGTCCTATAGGGTTCTACTGTAGGTGATTTAAGCTCCAATATGGCCGTTTGTAGCTTATTATTAATTGCCTTCATGTTCTCTGGGTTACTATTCACCCTAATTTGTGCAGTCAGCCTTACTTTGTTTGGTTCCTGTATCAGACAAGCATTCATTTCATGAGCATTGGCAATCATTGTTACTCGATTTTTGTTTTAAAAAAATGCCAGAGTTTTGTTTGTTTTTCTAAACAATTTTCAAAAAAACAATAACTGTATCAAGGTTTCAAACATTCCAATTATCTTCCTGTATGTGATTCAAAACCTGCTCTCAGAGAAAACCAGTCATTTATCTTGACAAGCAACCAGTTGCCTTCCAAAACCACCTTAATATGCATGTCTTTCAAAAAATCTACCTTTATCAATACCTGCAAATGATTGGTTGAGCATAATCTAGTCTCAACCACAAAAAGCATTTCCTTATTCAGATTAAGTCTGTAACCACCAAGTTACTCCTAAATTTTCACTCGGACCAACTAAGCCAGCCTGCTCATTCACTATGATATGTTTCCGGATCAGAGAGTAAAGGATTCTTTAAGTCCAGGAATATATGTGATTCAAAAACCGCTCAAAAAACCACAGTTATTATACCATTTTTTCTCGACAAGCGACCACTACCATATTAATTCTCTTCCATAACTACTTCATGTACACATGCATATGATCAGGTATGCATAACTGAGTGTTATCAATAACCAGACGACATTCATCTGCATGCATCTGTGTGATTAAGTGGGTGTTTAAAAAATCTGAAAAAGCGGTCTAAGTACTCAGACATTATATTAGTTGATCAAGCATGCATTATCTCCTCAATATTCCTGTTGTAGGTTCCCGAAGTCCTAGTTTCCCTATTTCTCAATTAGGCATTTCATCGAGCTTGAATATACTCAATAAATCAGTACTCCAGCTAATCACATCAGCTCATGCCCAGTATGAAAGCTCTATTGAAAATGATATACAGAGTTCCATAGTTTTGTTTAATCACATGCACCAGTAAAGATCAGTACAGTTTATGCTTTTAAAGACCAGAATTCTCGCGCAAGGGCCAGTACACTGTTGCATTCTTTGAAAACTGTTTTATGCCAAATTTTTCTATGCGGATTAGTGCATGCTCTCTTTTACGCTATGCAGGTCAGCATGATCCAGATGTTAAATATGCTAAATTTATGAAGAATCTTGCATACAAATTCATCCTTATTGACCCCATACTTATACCTGTGTTTGTACCTCAGCTATTCGCATTAAGACAGTGCACCATATGTGTATGTATGGTGTGTTAAGCTCAGTAGATCAAGGTGGGGATCTACCTGTGAATTCGCCGTTGCCTCTCTTAGCATTAGGAGATGTCTCTGCGGGGAGTGTCAATGCGGGGAGTCTCCTCCACTTCCTTAGGTTCGGTCCATCTTTTGGGCGTTGATGCCTGTGTGTGAGGGATGGGCGATGGTGCAGGTGTGGTGTGTGTCCTCGATGGGCGATGGTGCAGGCGTGGTGTGTGTGCTCGATTGGGCAATGGTGCATATGTGGTGCCTGTTGTGGTTCGCGCTGCACGTATAAGCCCCTCAGTAGCTCTACCCGATTTCGGTGCTTAAAGACAGCCATGCTCCTGCCTCGGCTCAGAGACTATGTTTAGCAGTAATACCATTTACTTTATTCCTAGCATGTGAGATTGCTTTAAAATTGTTATGTGCCCTGAATCCATTAGGCCCTATTCACGTGAGAAGACATCGAGTCCATTTATTTTTTGGCACCAAATAGAATGTTCTATTCCAAACAAAATTTGAATACAACCATATGCAGATCAATTTCCACGAGTATGGCATAAGATGTTCTCCAAAAATTCTCCGGGGTATTCACATTGTTCCTCCACTGCTGCATTTGCCTGATAGTGTATGTCCGACCGATTTCTGCATGAGTAGCAAGTTACCAGCATATTAACCAGGTTCCTAGTTATCGTGTAATGTGTGTGTGTGTGTGTGTGTGTGTGTGTGTGTGTGTGTGTGTGTGTGTGTGTGTGTGTGTGTTTGTGTGTGAAGGTTTGAATCCATTGGCATGAAGGTTTGGATTGGCGGACTCCATCCGCCATGGTGCATAGACGAGGATACTCTTGAAAATGCAATCACCAAGCTTAAAGACATTCTCCAACCAATAACTATCAAGCCAGAAACCATCTCGTGGATCAACAACACACATAGAAGTGTGCCACCCAAGCATTGTATCCTTACTTTCAAGGACAGAGAAGAGCGACGGAAGCTACTACGCCAGTCTTACCTCTTGAAGGGAATAAATCTTTGGATCACCAAAGAGTTGACCCCGAATCAACTCAAGGTCAAAGAAAGTAAACTCAAGAAGATGCACGAAGCTCGCAAACAAGGAAAATGGGCAGTCTACCGAGGTGGTAAAGCCATCATCCAGGAATTTCAAACTCCCAAACCGGCACCCCTTCCATTGGAGCCCCCCTAGGTTTCATCCCTCATCTTCCTTTTCATTTTCATTGCCCTTTTGATGGACCGTCAGTTCTTAACTGAAATGTATCTATGCTTCATTGGAAAGCAAACGTTGTAATGTTTTGTCATCAGGTCCCATAGGTCATATCTGACCTCCATGGACAATAGTACAATCTCTCTCTCTCTCTCTCTCTCTCTCTCTCTCTCTCTCTCTCTCTCTCTCTCTCTCTCTAACTCTGTAGTAGCAGCTCTTTTCTCTCGTCGAACCCTAACCCTGCCTGCAACAGCCGCTGAGTGTGAGGGCGACACTGGGCTTTCCATGGCTGCTCGATAGCTTTGCCCACCAAGTCTTCACCTTGTTTAAATCTGGTTTTAGAGAAAATAATTTGACATAGTTTATTGATTTTTGAGCCATTGGAATAAACAAAAATGGTTTGACATAGCTTACTGCTTTTTGAGCCATTGGAATAAACAAAAATGTGATTTTTTGGTAACATATGAAAAAGTCATTCATTGGAAATTTCTATCTTCAAAGAAAAGCTTGGCTTAACAACTAGTGAAGACTTACGATTGGAGTGATGAGCTCTTTTGTAAAGATTGTTAAAAACTTGGACGTGTGGAGAGAAACAAATGTGTTTCTGATACTAGATCATCACAAAGATCTAAGATGATATAACTTGACAATAAACGATATGCGTTCACTTTCTTTAACTTTCATTTCATTTCAATTCAATTTTATTTTCTTTTCTCTCGCTTTCATTTCATTTATTTGTATATTAGTCAAAATTTAAAAAAACAAAAAGAAAACACAAAAATCACAAAAGAAAACTTTAAATATCACAAAAAACAATTAAAAAATCCAAAAAAAGTTTTAAAATTTACAAAAGATTGGAAAACTCATCAAAAGCTTATTAAAAATCAAAAACCTTACAAAAAATTCATAAAAAATCAAATATTGATTGATAATTCACAAAAAAATGTTAAAAACTCACAAAAAATCATAAATTGATTAAAAAAAACATAATTAATCATAAAACCTTCAAAATTTCCCAATGTTTTTCAAAATTCACAAAAAAATAATTAAAAAGCAAAACTTTTCCAAAAAAATCATAAAAATTTATAAAACTACTAAAATAGAAAATTCAAAATTTCATAAAAAATTAATAAAAAGAAAAAGAAAGTCGTCGAAAGAGCCAGAAAGACCCAAAAAAGCAAAAAATACACCGTCGAGAAATTACACCACGCAAAAGCAAGCAAAAATCGAGAACAACATACAGGAAAAATCGAGCAAACAGCGAAAAAGCTCGAAACAGAACAAGGATAGCCGAAAAAAGCTGAAATTGATCAATCAAAGCCGTTTGAGGGACAGATAAATTTCAAGAAATTTGCATGCTAGAAATTAGCAAGTGCAAGTAATTGCACTGAAAATTAGCTTCCAATTGGACAAACAGGGCCACTCACATGTAATCGCAGATTATGCTAGTACGGGCAGCAGAAATTCTACTAATCAATACCAACATCTGCTAAGAGTTAGTTTTTACAGAACAAACCAACATGGACTCAAGTCAAGCCCAGAGTTCAAGTACAGCAGAGCAAGCTAGTAGCAGTCGCAACACATGCACAATTGCAATAGAGTAGATTTTATATCTATATGGTTATAATGGGGATAAATTTCTGTACACAGATACAGAAGATCATAGGTATCTTATGAGTAGCAAAAGCAACATAGGAGCCAAGATCCTATTGATCAGAGTAAAGCAAGATTCGGAGAACTCCCAGATGTTCATAGACTTCAGTGGAGCCAGGTATTGCAAGCCCAAAGATGAAGTGCAGATAGAAGTTCAGAAAGTCAACCCAAGAGTTTATCCAGAAACCTGCACAACTCTGCAAAGCATTCATTTAGTGCATATGCAAACAATGTCCTTGTACATGGATTACAGTGGTCAGATCTATAATCAAGAGCCAGAATTGCAAGATCCGACATATCAACCAATAGAAGCCAGTCTAATTGGAGAACCGAGTCACAAAGACGGTACAAAGGTCAAGATGCACATTCTACAACTTGATGCTCAGTGTCTTAAAGAAAATGCCGATAACTTGGCAAGCATAGAAGCGGAAACTTTTCAGATAGAGCTTGACATGACAAAACCAATCAGATTGTGGACAAAAGGTGGACATTTTTTTGAAGATTGTCCAAGAAATCCAGGCAACAAGGATACATCTTCCAAGCAAGGTACATAGAAAATTGGAAATGTGAATCTCGGTGTAAGTGCATTTAACTCGTCACTTTTAATGCAATCAGATGATTCTGCATTACCATTAGAAGCACCACTAAAAGCACTGCAAATTCAAAATCAGCATAAAGATGCACAAGCACGTGAAAAGCTTAACATTGATTCTTTGAACAACAAATTCTTGCATGAATTCGGTCATGGTGTCTAGATATCACCGACTGTTGAAAAGACTATTAGGTTTGCAAATGATTTCGCATCCACTACCACAAGTGTGCAATCATTCACGAGTCTAAGGGACACATCAAACATAATGATGTTAGCTTTGTATGGCACCCATAATTCCTATGCACACTATGTAGGCCAAAAAGGGAAACTGTACAAAAAGGATCAAGCAGTGTTTGAACATCCCACATACCAACTCATAGAAGTGACTCCAGTGATAGATCATAAAGGATGGTTCATTTCAGAGGAAAGAATCTATTATAACCCATCCTCTCTAGAGCTGAAGGATATTAACCGGGTGAACCTAGAAATCTGTTTAGAGCCAACAAACTCTCCTCCATTGAAAATCAAGCTTCGATGTTGTGACCAAACGAGCATATACTTTGATCAAAAAAGTCATAGATATAGATGAGAATCTAGCATCTATGATGCATTGGGTGTTGAAACCACAGAAGCTCATATCATGGGATAGACAATATCAGGGCAAAGATAATGCTATCTATAGCTTAACTTGGGAAATAATTTGTCGTGCTTCATGGAGATACATAGGAAACTATGTAGAAGATTTATAAATGTCAAACATCAACAGTGCTACCCTAAGTGTGCCTTTACAGTCCCAAAAGGTGAGACTAAATTAGAGCCAAACAATTTTGAACTCTTACAATGAAGCAGGCTATAGTGATCACCCTAGGAAGGGAGGAGCTATAAATCCATCCAGCTCAGCTTATGTACCAAGAAATGCTACAACAATTAGAAGCCCTAGAGCCTTTAACCAACATACCCCTTCAAAGCAGAAACCATTGAAAGATCATATGGTTGTTGGAAGTTTCCATTTGGCCTAGATTCCCTCAGAATCTGCAGAAAAATGCTTATATGAAGATTATCAGGGATAAAAGTTTTAGCTAATCTTCACAAATCAAAGTCAAAAGCCGACAAATCCAATAGTGTTCAAACAATTACATGTGATCAAGCTCACATATGTATATCTAGATGCACATGGAAATGAATACCAATAGGTTCATGACCTTGTACAAACCCATACGGATGGCCCGACTGAAGTCAAAGACTATCTGAAGATGATGCAAAGCCTCAAGCTGCCAAAACAAGTGAAAGAAAAGTCAAGATCAATGGAAGTTAAAGTTCAAAAGGCTACACAAAGGTCACCACCAAAATCTCCTTTGAAGAGACAAATTCTGCCAGAAAGTATAATGGATCTATTAAGATCAAGGGTTACCCAAATGCAAATAGACAATGCTAAACAGTTGCAAAAAGGTACAGTATTACAACAATACGAGTTGACATCAACGGAAGGAGGTGATCAAAGCAAAGAAAATGCAGATAAAGCTCAACCAAAGGAGTTTGCCATAACAAAAGCAGTCAATTCAGAGACGAATCCTGAGACGATCAAGTGCAACATTGTTGGTGAAAACGAAGAAAAGTTGTCAAGTGAAGTAAAGCTAGATTTTCAGTTAGACAAGAACTTCATGTACTTTTGCACTTGGAAAAGATGTGGCTAACCACAATTGGAAGATGCTCCTGAATTTGTGAGCATATCTAGAGGCAAACGAGCAAAATGTTGGGGGGTCATCTCCACCACATTGAAGTAAGTCCATAGATCATCATAGCTCAATTTCATGTGATTACAACAAAGGATATGTCAAATGACATCGTAATGGGAATGCCAATGGCCCAAAAGGTCCTAGAGATACAGAATGCAAACAAGATGCAATCTTCAGAGATGACAAATAATGGAGATCAAGACTGGTCACCCGCGGGACGACAGCAAAAAGTCCTCAAGCATAATTAAAATGGAAACCGATGCCAAAGCAAATCTTATTGAAGATGATTCATCTCCGTTAAACAGAACTTCAGAAGAGCTTAAAGAAAATCAGGTAATATCAAGTGCAAATCAAACAGAGCAAAGAGCAACCATGATAGCTATTGAGCAAAGAATGCCACCAAAGCCAAAAGTTAAGAAGAACAAGGTTATAGACAACCACGAAGCAATAGGAATTCCAAAGATCCAGACATTGCCAGCTAAATTAGCTGATGGAAGTCAGATTGGAAAACAAAGTCTCAAACCACCCTCCATAGAGACACAGTTAGATCAAGATGAGACCATGGCAAAAGCTGGACAAAGATCTTCAATAGACACTCTAATGAGAATAGTTGTAGTTCTTAGTAATACAAATGAAGCAAGTGTTAGATGCAATGCTATACTGGATAAATAATCAAAGTGCAATATGGTTGCAGAAAACATTCAGAGCATTCTAGAGATTACTCAGGGCAAGCCAGGTAGCAGAGAAATCATGGGTGAGGCTAGAAGTCAAGAAGAAATGGTTTCTACCCTTAGTATCCAAAATCATGAAGAGCAGATAAAGTTTCAGGTGAAGCCTTCAAAGGAAATGCTTGCAGATGTCATCCTTGAACATCAGTGGTTAGATCAGCACAAGACCTACAAAGAAGATAAAATGCTAATATTCTCTTTTCCAAGAGGTAGCCAGCAAAAATTACAGGTATCGTTTATGCCAAATTCAGAGTTGCAGAAGTCACAAGGATCAAAGCCAAATCTTGCAAACATGATAGTTCAAAGTCTACAATGATGACTTGTGAGAGACGATAGTCTCATAGTTGCCGATACTTGCATTGTTGGCATTGTAGTCACACAAGCAAGTCAGGATTTCAAAACTTCAAGTCAATTTCTAACCCAACTAAAACCTCTAAAGAGCCACCCAACAAATCAAAGGTATATCAGGAAAGTCAAGCAAGTGTTTGTTCCGAGCAATTTAGTCAATGTCAATGATCTGGTTTAGATTAAATACAAGAAATCAACACAAAAAGACAAACACATGGGATGGATAGCATCACAATGGAGCTTAAAAGAACAGGAGTATCGAGGTAACAAACAGATATGGGTACCAAAACCACAGATTAGGGTATATGAAGTAACTTCAAGATTTGGATTCCTATGTCTTCCAATGCTCATAGTCAAAATTTAGATGCCGACAATGAACAAAGGCCTACAACAACATCAAAGACTCCTATCAATAGGCCTAATTGGAGAATCAAACAGATAACGGAGTCTTTTCAGTCAAAGAAGGACAACCCAACCAACATGAATGCAAATTCAAAGGTGATAGAACATGTATGGCAAAAGAAACCTTCAATGCCAACTTGGCCCTTCACTAATCTTCTTTTTGAGGATTCAAGCTTACTTTTACTTGAAGAAATGTTTGTAGTAAGCACAAGAATGTAAAAAGTCAAGTCGCCAGGGTGCAAAAAACACTCTTTGGCATAGTCAGAGTCGGGCTACTGAGCCATAAAATGAGCAAAGCATTAGTCCCAAAGCTTCAAGTCATATTAAACTATATGCTAAGAGTTGTAGTTATTAGGCTTATGCTCAAGCTACAAAAGTTGAGCATATCTAAGTCATGTCGCTCATGCTGGATGAGATGAGCATAAGAGTCGAAGTCTATTAACTTACAATTGGTGGAGTGTCGTAGAGTCCAACACTCATGCATAGTGTACAGTAAGATGAGAGTGCATATCCTCGTCAACGAAAACCATTCTTAAAGGGGTGCCATCTTGCAAAGCCATGACAAATGTTTTTATAGCTACACCATCTTTCGGAAGAACCCCTCAAAATCCTTCTTGTGCAGCATATTGTTTTTCGTGCATTTTTGTGTATGCATAAATAAGATGTCCCAGCATCGGACATATGCATTAGACACTCGTTTTGCTTCCACCTATGCACCTTGAGTGGATTAGAATAGGCAAACCAATGTTCCATCATTATACCCTCTCATATTTGCTGCCTTTTTAATTCCATATGTACCAGCAAATAATCCATTGAGTACTTTATTAATATTTCCAATGCTAATAAGTACTCCAATAATGCGCGTATCCCAAAGGCACTTTTGGGTTTTTTCCCTTTAGTCATCCAGTTATTAGACCCTAATTTAGAACCTCATCATTCTACTTCTCTTGTACATACTTTTCATAAATAAACAGTAGCCTCATCATTATGCTATTTCAACGGGAAAATGCAACATCATCTCTCGCATCAGACATATTCGGAACAATTAAGATGCTGCAGCAAATTAAACCTCATCAACAAATCCAACGACAAATGAAGACAATCAGCTCATCAAGAACCAATCAAAAACCTTCCACAGCCTCCACGGACACTTTTTAACAGTGCCCGAGGACGGGCACTAAAATTGGAAGGGGGGAATGTTACCTGAGTCAACATCAGTTAACAGAAGCTGCTAAAAGATTGAAGATGTATGAATGCACATCGAGAATGAATACAAAGAAGTAGTGAAGATTGGAGTTACACATTTTCACGTTTTTCCAAAATAGTCACATATTGTAAATTCTCGATTTATTTTAGGCCATTGTAATATTTCTAATGTGTTACAGGCTCAATGGGAGTTCCAAGCTGTAAAGAAAAGGTCAGTTAGTGTGCCTAGGTAGTAGATTCAATAAGTGGTGGAGCCCTAAAGGCCTTGGATGCCCGGACATTGCATATTTTTACCCTAGGTATATAAGGCAATGTTACCATATACATGTGGTAGTGATGTGTGTGAACACACTAGGACCGCTGGGGCATTTTTTCCCTCTTTAAGATTTTTTCCCCCCTGAGCATTGTATATACTCCCATCACTCTAGGGCTATCTATCTTTCCATTGCACACTAAGTAACACACTCTCTATTGTGTGCCTTGAGCTTCCTTTATCTTCTCCAAGCTGTGTGCATTTCTCTGCAACCCTAATTCCAACTATTGGTATCAGAGCATGTTGCATCCTCTCCGGCTTAGTCGCCAGCATCTCCAGCACACGCCTACTCACTTTCTCAAATTTCAGTGAGCTTTGGCGAGCAGTTCGCAGGTCGACAAAAATTTAGGGAGTGCTCCTAGAGCTTAGTCTGCTCAGATTTCTGATTCGGGCTCATTTCGGCCTCCGTTTCCACTACAGGCAATATTACACAGGCTATTTCGTCATTTTTGTGCAGAATTTTTGTCAATGCCATTTTTTGCATAACAGTCTTCTACAGTTTGTGCTATATAGCACGTGTTTTTCCCGCTTTGTTTCTCCTCTTTTCAGGTAGTTTTCACATCAGGTGCAACATTTACCATGGTTGACAACAACACAAATGTGTTCAAGATGTTTACTACTGAGGACAAGTTAGATGGGGACAATTACCCTATGTGGGCTTACATGATGCAACATGTTATTGTGTCAAAGGGCATTTGGAATATTGTGCAGGGCATTGACGTATGTCTTGATTCTGAGGATGTAGGCGATGTTGAGGATGTTGCAGTTCTTGCTGCAAGGATTGCTGCTATTAGAGTTGTTTTGCCTACGGCAGAACAAGCTCGTTGGGATGTAAAGGATGTGCAGGCTCATGCATTGATTGCGTTGTCTGTGAAGCACACCATTGTTCCTCACATTCGTTTAGCAAAATTTGCAAAATAGGCTTGGGATATTCTAGCAGGTCTTTATGCAAGCCGCAATGAGGCTAAAATTGCTTTGCTGCGTAAAGAGCTGAATCGAAGATTATGCATGAGGAAGATGATATAGACACTTTCCTTGCTGGTGTCAAGGATATCAATGAGAAACTTATTTCTGCGGGTGAAGTCATTTCAGACAGTTCCCTTGTGCAGACTGTTCTTGATGCCTTACCAAATTCATACCAGACTTTTGCTAGTACCTGGAGACTAATGACCCAAGGAATTCCTGAAGTTGTCAAGTTTGATGCATTATGCACATTGCTGTTGCAAGAGTCTCTTTCCAGAAAAAAACAGGACTAGACAGCGTGTAGTTGAACATGCTTTTATTGCTTCTCAAAGAAAGGGTGGTAACAGTAATGCAACCACTTCTTAATGGTTCTGCTGCGAGTGGAAAAACTTCTGTTCCCAATGCTTCTGCTAGCAGCACTTTGTCTGGCAATTCTAGTGATAAGGGAAAAATAAAATGTGTTGCCATTATTGTAAATCTAATGATCACTTCATCAAGCAGTGTCCTAAGTTGAAGGTCAAAGAGTCTAAGAAGAAAGAGGGTGGTTCCACTGCAAATGCTGGTTCCACTACAAATGCAGCCCTTGTTGAGTCTTCTATAAAAGGAGACCGTCATGGTGATGTTGATACAGAATGGGCTTTTAGTGCAGAGTGCACTTACAATCCTATTGTCCATGACGCATGCTTGTCAGTTGCTACAGATTCACATGTGTGGTATTTTGACAGCGGTGCTACAAAGCACATTATCTCACATCGTGAATTGTTCACCTCTCTCGAGTTTGTCCCTCATGGGAATTCAGTCACTTGTGCTAGCAATGCCTCTTATCTCGTTCAGGGGGTTGGAAAGATTACTGCTTACTGCTACTTTATGTACCTGGGATCAAGAAGAAGTTTTTTTCTATATATGCACTTGCTAGACTTTGACTTGTAGTCAAATTTGTGGATGACAGATGTACAATTCATGATCTTAGTTTTGGTGATGAAATTGTTGCATCTGGCCTTTTGTGTCGTGGGCTGTATAAGCTCACTTTGTATGACAAGTGTGGACAAAATTTTGCAAATGCAGTTGCAAATTCAAGGGCTATTTCAGATGAAAAACTTTGGCATGCATGTTTTTGGCATCTAAACTTTGCCAGTTTGTTGTGTTTGCAGAAATCTAATATGGTTGCTTCTTTGCCTCTTTTTGAAGCACCTATATGTTTGTGAAGGCTATATTTTGGGTAAAATGCTACGTTCTAAATTTCCAAAGGATGGTTCAGTTAGGGCCACATGCAGGTTGCATCTTGTGCTTAGTGATGTTTGTGGACGCATGCAAACTCCGTCCTTGGGCAATTACCTATACTTCGTGACTTTTATTGATGATTACTCTAGGCATGCATGGGTTTTTCCTCTTAAAGCGAAGTCCAAAGTTTTTATGTGCTCCAAATAATTTTTGGCTATGGTTGAAAATGTATCAAAATGTACTATGGGCACCCTCCGTTCCGATCGAGGGGGGGAGTATCTGTCTTATGATTTTAATGCATTTCTGGCTAGTCGTGGGATAAAACCAATGTACAGTGTCATATACGCCTCAACAAAATAGTGTTGCTGAGAGGAAAAACGGGTCTCTTACGGAAATGGCAAGATGTATGGTCAAGAGTCAAGCTTTACAACATTCATTTTGGCTTGAGGCTGTCATGTGTGCCACTTATGTACTCAACAAGTGTCCTACGAAAGTCTATGACTCCATATGAAGCATGGCATGATAGAAATCCATCTATTGAGCACGTGCGTGTTTTTGACTGTTTGGCTTATGGTTTAGTGCCATAAGTTGAGCGCAGAAAATTGGATAATAAGGCTGTCAAATGTTTTTTTTTTGGCTATAGTGCTGAAAGCAAAGGGGTTACAGGTTGTATCATCCACAAAAAAATCGTATTTTGGTTTCACGGGATGTAGTGTTTGTGGAAGATTCTGTTCAGCCCTTGCTGTCATGTACTAGAGACAGTAATGTAAGCTCACAGGACATTTATGACACTTTGTTGCCTCTTTTCAGTGGTGAAAGTTCGACTGTAAATTCCAATGAGGCAAATGTACAGCCTATGGGGGTTTCCAAAAATGTTATAGATCAGCCTATTACTGATGTAGATGTACATGATGTACTTGATGAGGAAAGGGCTGAAAATGAGCAGACTAGAGGTATGCCAAAATGGCTGGTGCACACTTTGCGTGATAGTAAATTGGATGCACCTTTGTCTAGTCGTACTCGTTCAGGATCTCTCCATGCATCTTATGCATCAGATTGTTATGCTTTGGCTTTGTCTAGCTTACATGATGTTGAGGAACCTCTGTCTTTTGATGAAGCACAAAAATCAGAAAATTGGATGGCTGCCATGCAATAAGAATATGATGCACTTATAGAAAATGACACATGGACTTTATGTGATTTGCCTCATGGCAAAAAGGCCACTGGTACGAAGTGGGTTTACAAGTTGAAATCCAAGCCAGATGGTGAGATCGATCGCCATAAGGATCGACTTGTTGCAAAGGGTTATGCACACCAAAAAGACATAGATTATGAAGACATTTTTTCTACCACTTGTCGTATGACTACTGTGTGCTTTCTATGTGCATTGCCAAGTCATTTTGGTTGGGATGTACATCAATCAGACATTGTTACTGCTTTCTTGAATGGTGACATATTTGAGGAAGTTTATGTAACGCAGCCTCGCGGTTTTGTCAAGAAAGCATAAGAGGACAAAGTGTGCAAATGTAACAAGGCTTTGTATGGGTTGAAGCAATCTCCTCATGCTTGGTATGAGAAATCTGACACTCATTTGGTCAAACAAGGCTTTCGTAACAGTCCAACAGAAAGCACATTGTATGTAAAGCGTGATGGTGATGTACTTCTCATTGTGGTTCTTTATGTAGATGATTTGTTGATCACTGGACCAAATGAGAGACATATTGCTGAATTTAAGGCTGATTTGAATGCTACTTTCAAGATGAAAGATTTGGGGCTGTTGCATCATTACTTGGGCATAAAAATTAAGCAGTGTGATGGTGGTATTGCCTTGTGTCAAAAAAGTTACATAGAGACATTTTGCTCTGTAAGTTTGGACTTGAGGATTGAAAACCTATTGCTACTCCTATGAAACAGGTTTGAAATTGAGTCTACATGATGCTGGTGATCCTGCAGATGTCACTCAGATTGGGCTGGTTGTTTTGACACGCGAGTGTCCACAAGTGGTTTTTGTTTCATGCTTGGCAGTTCATGCATATCATGGTTGAGCAAGAAGCAACCTACTGTGGACACTTCAAGTTGTGAGGCTGAGTACAGGGCAGTCTTCAAAACTACGGTTGAGTGTGTATGGCTCAGACGCCTTATGGCTGATTTGGGTGTTGGACAGGACACTACCAACACTATCTACACTGATAGTCAGAGCGCATTGGCAGTTGCGAGGAACCCAGTTTTTCATGCTCGCACAAAGCACATTGAGGTGCATTGCCACTATGTCAGGGAGAGGCTCTCAGCAGGAGAGATCAGCTTGGCTTATGTGCCAACACAGGACAACCTTGCAGATCTTTTCACAAAGGCATTGTCTCATGAGAAGCTTGAAGCTTTCCTCAAAGCTTTGGGCTTACTCCCCTTTGTGGATTGATCATGCTCTCAGGGCATGTCACTTCCCTTTACTCATGTACCAGCTCTCGATCACCGCATCACTCTAGGGGGGATTTGTTACCATATACATGTGGTAGTGATGTGTGTGAACACACTAGGACCGCCGGGACATTTTTTCCCTCTTTAGAAGTTTTTTCCCCCTAAGCATTGTATATACGCCCATCACTCTAGGGCTATCTATCTTTCCATTGCACACTAAGTAACACACTCTCTATTGTGTTCCTTGAGCTTCCTTCGTCTTCTCCAAGCCGTGTGCGTTTCTCTGCAACTCTAATTAAAACAGGCAGTGTGTAAAAGAAATTAGGGTTCTCAAGCTCATTTGTTGAGAGCACTCTTTGGTGAGAGCTCTTGAGGTGTGTGGATATGGAGTCCTTGAGCTTCTCCTTGCTCATGTGACTTGGTTAACACTAATCAATGCTTAATTCTCTTTCACTATGCCTCTCTCTTGCTTCTTATGATTTCCTATGCTGCTAAGATCAACTAGATCGTAACTAATTAGTCGCTAATCCCTCTCTAATCTTGTGTGATTGCTCTCTTTTGCTTGTGTGTGCACATAGGTTTGATTGGAGTTGGTTCTCAATAGATCTATGTGTGTGTGCTTGCGATTAGTGTGTTGCATGATAGGATTAGTGTTGTGTGCGTCTTGCAATCGTTAGTGTCTGTGATTGGGTTGATTGGAGGTGAAGGGAAGTGGATGTGGAGATTGCCCTTCATTGTGGCTTAGCTCCTCCATAGGCCAAGAAGCTCACCCCGTAGAGTCACCATTCATGTTGCCGTGATTAGCTCACTAATCATGTGAGTGTTTCCATGCCCTAGCCGGGTAGATCATCCCTCCGGATTGATAATTTTGTTGGTCATTGGAGCTATGCAACGATGGAACCCCCAACAACTTTTTTGGTTATTCGAAAAAGGGGTATTGAGGAACACACCCAACACACAACCACTTGCATCTCTATAGACCAAGGCTTCCACAACACCACTATTGCCTAGTTAACACAACACAAAGACCCAATCTACAAACCACTATTGTGTACATCCATACCCAAGAAACCCAGATTACATATACCCAACCACAAAGCCTATTATCATGGCTTCCATATATAACCTTTCAAAGCATCCTCACCCATAGATAAGCAGGTAGAGAAAATAAAGTCATAGCTAGTCATGTTGCTTTGGGTAGAGGGTCCCTTTTTACCCATTGATGTTATTCCATATTGGTGAGAATGATTCCACTTGGTTCTTGGAAGGCTTAGTTGTTGCAAGCATATCTTTACTTATCCCTAATCATCTTTCATAGTGGCAAGGTCTACTAGATGCTTGAGAGACTAAGTTGGCGCATGTGTGATTTATGGTATGCATACACTTAAAACTTATAAACATTCTAAAGAAATCTTAGAGTCAAAATAGGACAAAATTCTTTATAAAATATAATTTTATCATACATGATTCTTAACTTTGACAGAGTCATTGTAAGTATTTACAAGGTTTACATTCTTTAGCTAAATGTCTTGCATCCACCTTGCATCTTCAAAAGGATAATTCTTAAATTTGACAAGATATTGTCGGATAGTCTTATCACTTCTTAAAACCTTGTCTGCATGTCATAGGATGCTCTTTGGCTGCAAAATCTCTTCTTGACCCTCAAACTTAGGCGGTTCTTCAATTACTGGTTCTCTGGGTGGTTCATCTTTATAAGGCTTCAAGAGGTTCACATGAAAGGCATTATGAATAAATCAAGTACTTGGTAATGTTAACCTATAAGTTGTATCATTGATAGGCCTGAGAACTTGAAATGGGTCATAATGTCTTTTTGCTACTTAGCATAATATTTCTCGTGACTTTTTGGGTGTCCTTGTGTTCCCTTGCTCGTAGTATGACTTTCGCGTGCTTTTGGAAACTTGAGCAATACACAATCAATTTTTTTGAAGGTCAAGGCTTGTCTATGCTTATAAACAGCCTTTGCTTTTGTTGTGTGATGGATATAGCTTCTTCAATCTTTCAAAATGATTCTTTAAGATCTCTTCTATACTCATCGGCAGAAAATATGTTCCCAAGTCTCTTGACTATCAATGGGAGCTTGGTTCTTCCTTCAATTACCTCAAAGGGTGCATTTCCTGTAGAAGTATGTACAATGTTATTGTACGCATACTCTACTAAGGGTAAATACTTTTCCCATCGATCGCTTTGATCCACTTCCATAACAAAGGCCTTAAGTAGATCGATGATAGTTGCATTTTCTATCTCACTTGGCTATCCATTTGTGAGTGATAGGCCAAGGATAAATTCAGCTTAGTACCGGATCTCTCTCTAATATTATAGATGTTGGTAAACCACGGTACTTAAAGACCTGTGAGATAAAGAGGGTTGTCATATGGTGTGCTTTACTAGTCTTTTTGACCAGTATAAAATGTGCTTGCTTGCTAAACCGATCTACTCTTGTCCATATTCCCGTGTTCCCATGTATGGATTTGGGTAATCCAAATATGAAACCCATGGATATACTTTCCCATGGGGAATTAGGTATAGGCAATGGCTGAAGCAAGCCAAGATGCTTTCCTCTATCATACTTTGTCTTTTGACATACAATGCATTTGGCAACATAGTTTGATATGTTTGCCTTCATTGTTGGCCAAGAAAAGTACATCTCTACTCCCTTGAGAGTAGCTTGAATCCCTTTATGTCCCGCATAAAATGGAAACGGAGATTCGTACTTAAACGTTTCATGTATATTATGTGTAAACACATAGCCTATTTCCACAGAGAAGGTAACCATCTTGGACATTGTATGGTTCCTCTTTCTTCCCTAGTGCAATAGCTAACATTACATCTTTGAAGTCTAAATGTGTAGCGTAGTCATCTATCATAGAGGATAGATCATTGTGGGTAGCTATTGATACAACATTCACTCTTGGCCTTTGTGAAAGTGCATTGGCCACTTGGTTGTGCTTACCAGCTATGTGAGAAATATGAAAATTAAATTGTGAGAGAGTGTTTGCCCATCTCATTTGAATATGATGTACTTATAGAAAATGACACATGGACTTTATCTGTTTTTTTCCCTTTCAAAAAGTCCATTGGTACGAAGTGGGTTTACAAGTTGAAATGCAAGCCTGATGGTGAGATTGATCGCTATAAGGCTCGACTTGTTGCAAAGGGTTATGCACAACAAAAAGGTATAGATTATGAAGAGACTTTTGCTCCCACTTGTCGTATGACTACTGTGCATTTTCTATGTGCATTGCCAGCTCATTTTTGTTGGGATGTACATCAGTTAGACATTGTTACTGCTTTTTTGAATAGTGACATATTTGAGGAAGTTTATTCGCGGTTTTGTCATTAAAGGGCAGGAAGATAAAGTGTGCATATGTAAGAAAGATTTGTATGGGTTAAAGCAATCTCCTCGTGCTTGGTATCAGAAGGCTGACACTCATTTGGTCAAACGAGGCTTTCATAAACAGTCCAACAGAAAGCACATTGTATGTAAAGCATGAGGGTGATGTGGCTGAAAGCATGGGTTGGTGGCTGAAAGCATGGGTTGGTGGTGCAAAAAGTAAAGTCCTTGACACCTCTTGTGAGGCACTCTTGGATGGTGTTTTGTTGGCAGTTTTCAAAAGCCAAAAATAAATATTCAATATTTCTAAAGGCGTTGTGCCAACCACTTTAACGGTTCTTGATTTAGTCGAATGCAAGACTCTCTACCTACCCCTTCAGCAGCCTGCGAGATCTCTCTCTCTCTCT
The DNA here is from genome assembly GCF_014529385.1 of Adiantum capillus-veneris. NCBI lineage: Eukaryota > Viridiplantae > Streptophyta > Polypodiopsida > Polypodiales > Pteridaceae > Adiantum > Adiantum capillus-veneris. Next base: position 147,993,061 of record NC_140935.1, read on the forward strand.
CTCTCTCTCTCTCTCTCTCTCTCTCTCTCTCTCTCTCTCTCTCTCTCTCTCTCTCTCTCTCTCTCTCTCTCTCTCTCTCTCTCTCTCTCTCTCTCTCTCTCTCTATCTTGCAAGAAGAAGGAAAATTGCAGCAGGAACTTGTAGAGGGACCTTGTGGAGAATTGTCATAAGGTGTGGAGACTATGGTCCAGGAGATTGGGATGGAGATGCTGTAGCAGGAGATTGGCCAACAGGTTGTGTCCAAGCAGCAGCCTCCACTTGATTGTCACCTTTTATGGAATGTCGATTTCAGCAGTTTGGGAGAGCACGTTCCGCACTAGCAACAACCTCCACACAATTGCCATGTTGGATGGCCGGCCATTGCTTGTGGTGTCGGATGTTTTGAAGAGAGGATTGTGAACAACGAGCCACCTCCAACTACATTCCAGGGCTCTGAATACTTTTAGCAGCATGTGCAATACAGTCCACTTCATGATGACACAACTCACAATTACCATAGGGATGACTTAGTCACAATTTACCACGAAGGTAACCATCGGATGCGAGAATATTGGTCTATGATGAAAAGAGAGAGCCGTAGGAGACAACGAGAAAGTGATGCATCAGGTTCAAGGTCAACAGAAGATGTGAATCAGTTTGCATGAAAGTCTCAAAATGCTGGCAGGAAGCAACAAAAGGCATGACTTGCGATGCTAAGAAAACGGCCTTTCAATGTCTTCTAGGACTGCCAGCTTTTAGACGTTTGCATCATGCATCTGAGAAGTCAATACTATCCAATATTCGAGGCACAATTACTATAGTCAAAGCATCCATGTCTGAAGAGGAGCTGAAGATTAAAAGAGTGGCATGCATGATGTTGGTGAATAGTGAAGGCGATCCATCAAGGTCTATTAGCAACTCCAAGATGGCCAGATTTATTGGATTGCATCGGTGAAACTTTGCAGCAACCAATTCACAATTAAAACAGGCTGAGGTTGGCGCATTTCCTTTGCAATTATGTAGTCATCAACTACCTCAAAGTTCCACCATCACACAAGCGACAAAAGACCTTGTTTTTTCTTTTTGGCAGGCAGAGACAAGAGTGTCGCCAAAAAAAAAAGATGTGTGTCGAAAACGATTGGGTTGAAAATCTTACATAAAGCATCCAATACATTTGCTTGATGATTCACAGGTATGCTCCTAAAGTTTCATAGGTATGAACTTTGGATGTAGAGAAAAGTCATAAAGTTCCTTTCAAAGGTAGTCATGGAAGTACCATGATAGTACAAAAGGCTCTTTAGGTACTTTGGATCTTTGAGAGAGTCTAGAATACCTCGAAAAGGTAGTCTTGAAAGTACCATGCAAGTCTAAATGGGTTCTCTAGGTACTTTGGAGGTAGAAAAAGTTCATAGAGTTCCTTTCAAAGGTAGTCATGGAAGTACAGTGACAGTAAAGAGACTCTTTAGGTACTCTGGACCTTTGAAAGAGTCTAGAATACATCGCAAAGGTAGTCTTGAAAGTACCATAGAGTTCTTTTCAAAAGGAAGTTATTCACCATGAGAGTGAAGAGATTCTCTAGGAACTTTGGAGGCAGAGAAAAGTCATATAGTTCCTTTCAAAAGTAGTCATGGAAGTACCATGATAGTATAAAGGCTCTTTAGGTACTCTGGATCTTTGAAAAAGTCTACCATACCTTGCAAAGTTAGTCTTGAAAGTACCATGCGAGTTTAAATTGGTTCTCTAGGTACTTTGGAGGTAGAAAAAGCTCATAGAGTTCCTTTCAAAGGCAGTCATGGAAGTACCATGACAGTATAGAGGCTCTTTAGGTACTCTGGATCTTTGAAAGAGTCTAGAATACCTGAATGGGTTTCCTAGAGATGTAGTGGTCTCTGTTATTGACTTCATGGAAAATTACTCATTTAAGGAGAAATGAAATCCAGTCAATGCATGGTACTCTTCACAAGTCACCATCTTGGTGCACATTACATACATTCAAGACGAGAAAGACCAGGTGTTAAAATATACACATTTTAACATTTTTTATGACAAAGATCATGACACGCTCTGTGTGCAACATTGCTTGCAACTGCATAGTGTTTGGCTTCAAAATCACGAATTCAACTTCTTGAAGCGGCACTGGGTGTGGTCAGATCGATGTGCTACTCAATTCAAGTCATCTAGACCGTTCTTCTTCGTGTCAAGGTACGCCAGGTTTTATTCCACCTCTGATGAAAAGTTTCCTGAAATTTGTTTCTGCCCAACACTGTAGGTGGGTCATTGTTTTAGGTACTATGGTTTGACTGGCATTGAAATGTTGTGGAGTTTCTTTGCCTCGGGCCACGGCAAAGGGGAGCATGATGGGGCAGGGGCAGTTGTTAAGAGGGCTTTAACACATGAGCAGTTAAAGGTTGATGCATGGCACATGAAGTGTGCCAAGGATGTTATTGGATTCTTGAAGCATAAATTTAATGATGACAGTGGTCACACAGGGGTTAATCAGATTTTTTGGGAGGTCCAAGCAACTGAGGTGCCAATGGAGAAGAAGTGGAGCTGCAAGTGAGTTGAAGGCTCACGATCAATACTTTGTGTCAATGGATACACCAAGAGTGACAAGTGTGCACTCCATTGCAGAATTCTCTCTTGTTTTTTGTGAATTTTGTATGTCCCAACATTGGGAGCGATGCTTGAGCAACACACATGTTGAGAACTGGGAGTATCTAACCCTTGAGGCATTGGATGGTGACAATACAGAAAGTGAATATTTTAGCGATGATGAAGGATCAGATATGCCGATGTATGGTGGGCATCATGATGCAATTAGTGATGCTCTATGCATCGGTGATACCTTTGCCACCAATGCCAATGAAGATGGAGCTAACTTCTACCTTTTGAGGTGCTCACAGGAGAAAAACAAAACAGCAAGAGCCTTGAGTGATTCCTGGGGAAACATACTTTCTGCAGGGAGCTATTTGGTTGAGGGGTACTATTACGAGTTAGTGGAAGGTGTCGAGCATATCTATTACATGCCTGCTAGTCAACCAAAAGTGCTTCTTGCATCACACTTGGTTAGATCGATCAAGATACCCTTCGAACCCTTAGAAGGATAGCCACATAAGTTCAAACTCGCTGCAGAGGTATACAAAAATGTGTACAACAGTATGCCAATAGTGATATAGTTTTTTGCCCAAGTAACCTGTAGAAGTACCAGTAATTAGCTTCAAAGTACCATGCAGCTATTCCACAGGTGGTTTTTGTAGGAGCCTATCATAGGTTTCAAAACCTCTTGCAGGCCAGTCCAAACAAGCACTCGTAAACGCTTTTGTCTACTTGAGTAACAAAATAGCATTTCAATTTTGGAACACAAACTACCAGTCTGCCAGCCTAAAGTTCCTTACAGGTAATTCACAAGCACTTCTGTTAAAATATGTAGGAAACAAGCACTTCTAAAATTTTATCTACCGGCCCAAAGTACCTTTAAGGTAGTCCTCAAGTGGTTTTTATATGTTAAGATATGTAGGTAACAAGCACTTGTAAAACTTTTTTTATGCCATCCCAAAGTACCTTATAGGTAGTTTACAGGTCTGCCAACCAAAAGTACCTTACAAGTAGTTCACAGGTTGAAATTGTCTTAACACTAGAATGGTAATAGGACACTTTTATGTCCTTGGACACTTTTGTGTCTTGTTAAGTGACCATTTTTCTTGAATTATTTGAAGAGTATGTAAATGAATTTCTAGGTGCTATATATCCACAAAGTTTCCTTATGAACTGAAAAAAACTTAGCATTTTTTTTTTAGTATCGATCTCACCATTAACCTTACTCTTGCACAACATTTTTGAACCTAAACTGTGTGAAAAAACGGGTCCTGTTTTTGGCCTTTTTTCAATTTTTGGCAACTATACTACTCTAAACTTCATGTTTGTGAGGTTTAGATGGCTAGAGGTTTGGCCTTCATAGTTATCAACATGTTTTGATGCTTGTAGGGAGAGCTAAGTGTTAAAATTGAAAGTTATGACCAATTTATAAGAATTGCATAATCGTGTTTTTTGGCCAAAATTAGCACTTTTATGATTTTTTTGGTGGCTTTCTTGATATCCAAATTCAATTTTGATTGTGTAAGTGTAATGTATAACATAAAGCTAATCTTCCTTGAGTTTTGGGGGACCTAATATGCTATATAGCATAGTATATGATGATGGTTGAGTTTTTTTTATTGCTGAAGAATAGGATACATTTTAGAGTAGCAAGTATAACTTTCTCAATATTGCTAGTTTCTTTAAGACAATTGTGTGTATTTTGTAGGTAGTAACCATATCTAATCATAGACTACAAACTTGGCTAGATATTGAGTAGTTTTTATGGGTTTCTAGAGGTCATAATGCTAAACCCAATTTTTTCATGTTTGCTGTATTTAGCACTTTATCATTGGCCCCAAGGTTCCAATTGTAAGAGATCCATTATCCTTTTGACATGCTCCATGGCTCCTTTTGAATCCAAAGGCCAAAAGGAAACTAAGAAAACATGTATATAGTATCTGTATTGAGCGTGACTATAGAAACTTTGATGATAGGTCCGTAGAATGGAAAAAATACAACTTTTTTGTACCTATTTTTTTTTTACCAAAAAAAAAATCGTGAGGTAAAAGCAACCATATGTTTTGGTCACCATCCCATTGAAGTTAACGGGACATTTTATCTCATGTCCTACAAAAATCCCCAGTCTTATTTTTATGCAATTAACTGTAAGAAATTGCTGTTTTGGGAAAAATGCACTGGTCCATCAACTTTGGAGGCTTGTAGTTACCAAGGGATGAGAAAAATTACAATTTTCTCATTTTTTCCATATGTAGTAGTTATTGAACTATAAGCTCATGAAAGGATTTTTCAAAATGAGTGGATCTACTATGGTTTTGGAATTTTTTCCCAAAACCCTGAAAGGACACTTTTATGTCCTGTTAGGTTACCATTCTAGTGTTAAATTATGTAGGAAACAAGGACTTGTAAAAGTTGTTGTATGCCAGCCCAAAGTACCTTATGGGTAGTCCTCAGGTAGTTTCTGTACATAACAATCTGTTAAGTTTTGGTATGCCAACCCAAAGTACCTTACATTCTAACTGTCTTAAAAATTGGGAAACAATAACAGAATCAAAAAAATAACACTTCAATGCTTGGACACTTAAACAGTCTTAAACTACTTGAATCAGAAAAATAACACTTCAATGCTGGGACACAAAGACAGGTCATCCAACCAGTTGGAATATATTACATCTTCATCAATTTGACATTAAGTCATTACATGAGTTACAATGGCAATCAGAATCAAGCCAAAAAATTGGTTTCCACATGGAAAGTAGCATATAAATATACAAGGTTCTGGCACAGGTTTATTTTAGCTACAAAAGGTACATAAAGTATCTGTCATCCTAAAAAAAGCAAGGGACGTCATCATCGCTTGCACTCTATGGGCATGAGTTGTGGCCCACATAAGTACACATCATACAATGTCTTTTCAAACCCTTTTGCAATTGCTGTGAATACATACTTGTCGTCATCAGTAGGTTTTGATTTGTTGAATGTGTCCGCCAAGGCACGGTGATCTGTAGCATGTTGCCACCCTTCTAGCCAGGCCTTTAGATCTTTTGACAAGTATTGGCTGGAGGGGTGCTCAATACCAAGCACTATGATGTAAGTACCACATGGATTATAATGACATTTATAAGAACTTTTGTCAATTAAAAGGACATTGTAGGTATCATACTGTTGCAACTTCGCCAAAAAATTCTGCAATACCTTGAAAATTGCAGGTCTTCCACCACCAAAACAGTAACTGCCCACATCACATAACTGTTGTCCAGCCCATCCACTAATATAGCTGTGAACCTGGGGAAAACATCTTCAAATTCTTGCGCCCACTCTGTTGAGCATTGCACTACTCCATATGTAGACATTTGCCCATGTCACAGCCCATGCAATAAAATCATGTGTATCTTTCGGAACAAACAGGTACCTGCCATCCGCCTCCTCATGCTTGACAAATGATGTAGCCTCAATATCGGGGACAGACAAAGGGTCATACTTATCAGGTGTACATGTAAGACAAAGTACACCATTAAGATCTAATATGAGGGCTAGTCGGGTTGGATCATCATATGGCAAGGAGGAGATAGCTGGGGGAATGTACTTTGGGGGATCTCTGATAATGATGATTTCCACTATGGGTAGCTTGAGGGTCCCCTTTTCCTTTAGACACTCTGTAAAAGACAACATTCAACATTGAAAAATAAACACGAGGCAATATTTGACATAAAAGCGACAAAAACATAGACATTGCGCTTATGAAACATAAAAGCAACAAAAACATAGAGGCCGACAAAAAAGTTTCTTTTGCATTCAAAATCAAGAATCACAGATTCTTGTATTACAATTGAAGAGTCACTATTTCTTGCAAACTCGAGGCTTGAGGGGGTGGGAAACATTAGAAGGACTGCGGAGGGGAGTACTCTTTCTAGGAGTCTTCTTCACGGCTGGAGGTGATATGGGTGCTTCCCTCTCTCCCATATCTCTATCTGCATGCTGAGCATGCTGCTTTGAACGTGTGGACTCCGAAGGTCTATTCTTTTTGGAAGGTCCACCTATGTCATAAAACAACACATCAGCCCCATGTAGACATTGCATAGAAGTTGACAAGTCTAATACCATTACCACTTACCATCATCGTTTTCCTTGCTCTTCTTTGACACCTTCACCATGTCACTCAGAAATATGGAAGAATCTGGATTTTCATCACCAGCTACCATGCGCTGCACTGCATCCACTCCCTCTTGCGCTATTGCCTCCGCATTGTCAACCGTTGCATCTTCCTTTGCATTGCTTTTGCTTGGTTGTGGCTCAACTGCTGTTGTGCTTGCAAGGGGGGGTCTACCTTCACATCTGGAGTGCCCTCACTGGAGTCCGCACTATGGGCTTCAGGAGTAGCTTGTAGCACAACCTTTGGCACGTCATCCTGTATCGGTGCCACACAAGGAATATAGCCAGAACCTACAAGCACATCAGTGAAGTTTAGGCTTGTGCAATCAGAAAATACTTGAAGGCAACCTGAACAGTTCTTGGATTTATATGAGATTGGAAGCAACGTCGACCAACCTGTATGCAAGAGCATTGATATAAGTGAATTTGGAATACTACTCTTGCAAGAGGCGTCTGCACATACTGTCTCTAATAAAAGCCAGACAGCAAAACACAGAGCATGGTATGCATGACCACATGCTAGCGTGTATACACAAACCACATGGGAAGCCATAAATTCAAGACCACATGCGGCACATAGTCCTGGAACAGAGACTATAGCCTGCAAGTGCCTCAAGTGCTGGCCAACTGTCGGAAGTAGTAACATTGTGTCACCAGCCTTCACCTGCTCCAACATGCTCTCACAAAAGTTGATATGTTGCACACACGTACTTGTTGATGCTTCCAAGTCAGTCACTTCTTTCTGCATGACAAATGAAGAACAAAAGGCCCATAGGGATTAGATATGAGAAGCACCATTATAGCCCACAGTACCATGACAAGTACCTTTAACAGAAAAAACTACCATTGAAAAGTACTTTGGACACTCCAAAAAACCACCAAGGCAAATAAAAATACCATGGCAGGTAGAAAAGTGCCATGGACACTACCACCATAACAAAAAATTGCCATTCCATTAAAAACATCAAGGCAAAAGCTATTACCGTAACAGGAAAGACTGTCATGATAAAAAAGCTCCATGACAAAAAACAAAGTACAATGACAGGTTCCTTGGACACTACACACTAATCAACAATGATCGTACAACCACCTTGGTAGAAAAAACTACCTTTACAAGTACCTTGGGCACAACCACCATAGTAAACAAACTTCCTTAAAGAAACAATCAACCATAGCAGAAAAAACCATGAAAAAGTACCTTGGGCACTGCCACCATAACAAAGATGGCTTTCCAAAAAACCTCTAAGGTAATGACATATACATGGATAGTAGAAAAGTACCTTGAGCACTACAACCATAGCAAAAGAAAAGTACCATAGCAGGAAATACTGCCATGAAAAAAACACCACCATGATCAAAAGAAGTACCATGATAGGCATTTTGGCCATTACATGATACCTGGAAAAATACTCATGACCCTTGCACTTGTCATAGTAGAAAAAACTACCATGACAAGTACCACAATAATAGACAAACTTCCATGAAAAAAACAAACACTCATAGCAAAAAAAACCACCATGGAAAAGTACTTGGTCAATGTCACCGTAACAACAAAAAAGCCATGTTAAAAGAAACTACCATGCCAAGTACATTGGCCACTATTACCATGATAGAACCCCACAATAGAAAAAACTATCATGTCAGGTAGGTTGGGCACTTAGCACCATAACAGAAATAACTGGCATGACAAAAACAACCACCTAAATAGAAGAGAGTACCATGTCAAGTACCTAGGGCATTACCACATAAACAGAAATAACTAGCATGGCAAAAAAAACCACCCATGTCAAGTACCTAGGGCATTACCACATAAACAAAAATCCTGCCTTGAGTGGTCGGACACATACCTGGAGACGATCCACCTCATCTTTCATGTTCGAGCTGCTTGCATCGGTCCCAAGAGTTGTGAGTGCACTAGTTAGAGCATCCATCTTGCCTTCAATCACCAAAAAATCAGGGTCAGTATCGACAGCTCCCTTCATGCTGGACCGCAATATCTGGAGCTCCTGGAATTGCCCCTGAAGCACTGTCGCGGCTGAAGATGTCCGTTGTATCTTCCACATATTTTGGTTCCTGTCTTGTAGCTCTACTCTCACATTATCCAATGTTGTGTTCAAAACCTTTAATGCATCCCTTTTTGCATCCAGAATCTGCTCCACCTGTGCTTTTACTTGCTGGCTTATGAAGGAGGCACTAACTAGAGAAGTGTTGCCAGATAAGAGAGCATTTTGCCCACTTTTTTTACTTGCCCCAACATTGTTAAGACGAAGTGGCTGAAGTGATGTCCCCTCATTATTCTCCAGCCAAATCTTTACTTTCTTGTCAATGCCACCTGGAAGCTTCTTGCAATGGTCCAAAACCCGTTCACAAAAAGCAGCCCATGCAACCTTTTGACCTGCAGGATCTTGCCGAGCATCTGGGCATTGCTCGTACACAAACAACGTTGCAAACTTGTGTGTGATCTCTTTGTTGGCTGGCATGCTTTGGTAGACTTTGTGAAATAGTAACCTGCAGTCGTCTACAAACTCATGTAGCATCATATGCAAAAAGATTTTAGAGCCCTTCTCCCTTTTCTTCATGAAGACCGACAACTAATCCTGATTTGTGACATCAGCCTCACGAGGTGCTGGTAGAGCTTGCCCTCCAAGCTTAAGCCATACTCCTCATGCAACTCCTCTCGTGTGTAGCAAAATCGAGTTTGCTTGGGGTATTGAATCCTCCAGGAAGATCTTGCTGCAAACCACATTTGACAAAGTAAAAAAACATAAACAAACATTGAAAAGAACCTTTCTACAATTGAAGAGACACAGTTGAAATGTACCAATGCTTTTGTCACTGATAGTTTCATACTTTATGCCCAATGTTGTGGAGCTCCTAGGCTTGCTACTGGATGAAAGCATGCTGGCTGAACCACCATCAACTGCTGCCATGGTGCACTTTTGTGGTGGAGTCTTCATATCACTATAAAAACAAAAAAACACAATCCATGATTCACAATGTCCTCAAACAAACACATTGCTCAACTACAACAAAAGAGAGAGAGGGAGAGGGGGGGGAGAGAGAGAGAGAGAGTGGGGGTGGGGGGGGGGACAGTACTCCGGTGAAGATTGAGGTCACACAGAGAGGGTAGGCATCCACAGTTCTTCCTCGATCTGTTCACGCAGGGTGCATGAAGATGGAGTAGCGCGTGGGTAACTTCCTGCTGTGTAGATTGGCATGCAATAGAAGTCACAGTCACCCTCTACCCGTAAACGATGTTCAAAAAATGATGGCATTCTTGAAGTGGCGGCATTTTCCATTTCTTGCAATTTTCCACGTCCCCTATAAATTATTTGAAGGGAACAAATAAAAATTGAGAACTACTTTGAAAACCACCTAGAAAAGCCCTTAAAACTGACCACCATTTCATGCTTTCAGCCATGTACTTCTCATTGTGGTTCTCTATGTCAATGAATTGTTGATCACTGGACCAAATGAGACATATATTGCTGAATTTAAGGCTGATTTGATTGCTACTTTCAAGATGAAAGATTTGGGGTTGTTGCATCATTACTTGGGTCTACAGTTTAAGCAGTGTGATGGTGGTATTGCCTTGTGTCAAAAAGGTTACATAGAGACATTGCTATGTAAGTTTGGACTTGAGTATTGCAAACCTATTGCCACTCCCATGGAAACAGGTTTGAAATTGAGTCTTCCTAATGCTGGTGATCCTGTTGATGTCACTCTTTACCAAAATGTTATTGGATGCCTTATTTATGTATGCAACACGAGGCTAGATATTCAGTTTGCAATCTCACAGGTCCGTAGATTTATGCATAGCCCAGGGTCTAAGCATTGGTAGGCTATCAAGAGGATGTTTTGCTACTTGAGTGGCACTTTACATCTTGGCTTGTTTTATCCCAAGGGGGGATCATTGTCGTCAGATTTACATGTTTTTTCGGACTCAAATTGGGCTGGTTGTTTTGACACACGAGTGTCCACAAGTGGTTTTTGTTTCATGCTTGGCAGCTCATGCATATCATGGTTGAGCAAGAAGAAACCTATTGTGGCCACTTCCAGTTGTGAGACTGAGTACAGGGCACTCTTGATAGCTACGGTTGAGTGTGTATGGCTCAGATATCTTATGGCTGATTTGGGTGTTGGACATGACACTACCAACACTATCTACACAGACAGTCAGAGCGCATTGGCACTTGCAAGCAACCCATTCTTTCATGCTCACACAAAGCACATTGAGGTGCATTACCACTATGTCACGGAGAGGCTCCCAGGAGGAGAGATCAGCTTGGCTTATGTGGCAACACGGGACAACCTTGTAGACCTTTTCAGAAAGGCATTGTCTCGTGAGAAGTTCAAAGCTTTTCACAAAGCTTCGGGCTTACTCCCCTTTGTGGACTGATCATGTCCTCAGGGCATGGCACTTCCCTATTGTCTATGTACCAGCTCTCGTTCACCGCATCACTCCCAGGGGAGATTTGTTACCATATACATGTGATAGATGTGTGTGAACACACATAGGACCGTCGGGGCATTTTTTACCTCACTAGGAGGTTTTTTTTCCCGTGCATTGTACATACACCCATCACTCTAGGGCTAACTTATCTTTCCATTGCACACTAAGTAACACACTCTTTCTTGTGTGCCTTAAACTTCCTTTGTCTTCTCCAAGCTGTGTGTTTTTCTACAACCCTAATTCCAACATTCTGTGTCACATTGTTCTTCCCCTTTGGCTTGGTGGATGGATTGGCTTCCATTGGCTTTGAGCCCTTCTTGGTCCCCTATTGGAAATGAATGCTTGAAGAGACCGTAGTGTTGGGGTGTAGGCAAGATGGCCGTGGGAAACGACTATTTTCTTCTCTCACTTTCCTCTCCACTAACCCAACTCTTTGAACAACTTCTTCTTCCCTAATTCTCTTCCTCCTCCTCTTGCATGCTTCCTTCTCTTGCACACTCCGCAACAGCGCTCGTCAATTGGTATCAGAGCCTAGGAGCACGACTCCTGAGCCCTGACCTCTCCCGCCCCCTACCCCCGTGTGTAATGACCCCAAGCAAGTAATGCTTGGTAAGCTCTATAGGATGAGAGACAGAGGAGAATCTGGTTGCATCGAGGTGTACAGAGCTTGGAATTGGGGCATAGCAATAGGAGAAGCAACTCACTGGTTGTAGCAAGCCAAGGGGAGTCGAATGCAAGGCATCGAGCAGAATTGGGAGAGGAGAACCGAGCAGCAGCAGGGGAATTACTGCAAGCAATCGAAAGCAAGGCAGGAGGCCTGTGAGCAGCATAACAGTGGAGAAGCCAAAGGAGCAAGCAAGTAAAGTTTTGACAATCGAGTGTAGCTTTTGGAAAATTGAAGTTGAAAGGAAAGGGGAAATTTGGACAAGCAAATTGACAAGTCTGCAATCGAGCAGAAGATTGAATGCAATTGAAATCGGCCTTGAGCTTGGAATCGAGATGCAAGCTGAGCAGCGCTGAGCATTAAAAGCAGTCTTGGTGAGCTCGTGGTCGATAAGCAAGTCCAAGCGAGATCGGGGAAAAACACTCTGGGTAAGCTCGTGAATGTGTTGAACACACACACACACACACATTCGGGTTGTGGGCAGTGGAACCTGTAGCAAGAAACGAGTAGACGAGCAAACAATTGAATGGGATACAAGCAATTGGGTTGCAAGCTCGTAGCTTGTGATGGTGGTGTATTACACACACACACACACACACACAGTGCAGCAAGGTAGGGAGCTGATCAAGCTGGGAGAGAAATCAAACAGGAGCACCCATCGACAGCGGTCACACACACAATCACGCTCGTACGCTCTCGCTCGTCAAATTTGCAAGCCGACAGACATAAAAAATAACTCGACATAGCGCGCGCACACACACACACCTTCATCACTTTCTGTAGAACTCAACAGACTCAGAATTTGACATTTTTTTTATAAAGATGAACTTTTAACTTGTTTTGTGTGCAAGGGAGGGTTCACCCACCCCCCCTCGGCAGCCTTGACTCTCGCCAAACAAACCTATGACCCCGCTCACCCACACCTCTCCTTGGCTCTCTCGATCAGCATCGGTTTTGTTTTTTGAGCCTCTATTTCTCGGCATCGAGCCTACTTACTCTCAGCTCTTCTGATAGCGAGTCCATTTGCTCTCAGTTTTTGACTTCGACACCACTCCAAGGCAGAGAGAGAGAGAGAGAGAGAGAGAGAGAGAGAGCAGAAACTCTACAGTTTCTTCAACATCGGCTCGGAAATCTACGATTTTTGAGACACACACACACACACACACTGTGTATGCACTTTTTTGGCATTGCTATCGACTCAACCTCGGCGAATTTCCGTGATACCGGCTTCGAGCATAGGCATCTGCGGCTATTTAGCTAGCCACTCCCGCCCAACGGCGGCAGATGACACCGACATCAACGATTTATTGCTCCACCATCAGCACATTGTTTACGCCACCATTTCTAGCACACCGGCTTGACATTCTTACACATTGTGCCAGATTTCTCAATATCCAACCCGACATTGGTTTCATGCAAACGACATTTTCTCGTGATCGACAGCTATACTTTCCATATGCAAGGGTGAGATGCCTCTACCATAGAGGAGTGACACCCGACATCGACACCGAGCACATCGATCGCGATGTACGGTGTGGATTTTGGCTACGACACTCTTTGGCGGCTATTCAACTAGCATATTCCTATCCGACGGTAGAAATCGGCACATAGCGACACCGACATGCAGGTTACAGGTTACAGGGGGTTTTTTTCAGGCTGCTCACACACAGATTCTCTAGATTACCAGACATAGAGCTTTCACAAGTGATTTGGCAATCATTTCAACAACAGATTCTCTGCGGACAGATGCATTGATAGATGCATTGTGTTGTGAGCACACCTAGTGCTACTGAGCTCTTTTGAGAGAAGATATCACCGCAGGCATCACTCTTACTACATGCAATAGTTCTTGGTGCCTGTTTGAGCGCGGTTTACTCATGTACGTTGAGTTGTGGATATTGTTCATTGTACTACGTGTGGAGCCATTTTTGGCTACTTTGGTAGTTTTTCCCGACCCTTTTTGGAACTCGGACCAAAAGAGCCCTTTCGAAGACTATTGCTAGTCCATTTGTGTCTGCATTAGCCTTTTGGAGGGTCGATAGCGTGAGGTTTTCTTTGAGCTGGGGTGTGCTCGACACCTTTGGTGATACACGTAGCTGGAGTTTCCCATTTACGGTACCCTCGCCATAGGATATGTATCTGGATGGATTTTTGTGCTTTTGACATTTCCCAAATCTTTCATGGAAAAGTTAGTGCAGTTAGCATATTTATGTGTATTTTGAGTTGAGTTTTGACTCCTCATACAAAGGAGACTCTGCCCAAATTTATGCGTCTTCTCACTATAGTTTGGCACCTTTCAAACCCTCTTGTCAGTGATGGCTTCTTCTTCAGAAAAGGAGGAGTATTTCATTCGCAAGTTCGATGGTAGCAACTTCACCATGTGGAAAGAGCACATGAAAGATGTTTTGACAAACAAAGGCCTATCAGAACCATTGAAAGAGCATGCAGAGGAGGATGATGACTATACGCAAGCTCAGTGGGAGCTTTTGCATGCAAGATCCATGGTTATGATATGTCTACATCTAGCCGAGTCAGTGTTCTTTACTATCATAAGGAAGACAACAACCAAGGAACTTTGGGATAGCTTATGTTCAGCATGGGAGAGCAAAAGTGAAGCAAACAATTTTTTTCTCATGAAAAAACTTATGAAGCTCAACATGAAAGAAGGTAGCACAGTTTCTGGTCACTTAAATGAGTTCAACTCCTTGTTCAATTAGTTGACATCTCAAGGCTTTGAGGATTTTGACGACAAACTCAAGGCTGTATTCTTGTTATGCTCTCTACCCAGTTCATGGGACATCTTTTGCATAGCCATTAGCAATTCGGCTCCGAAAGGAAAGTTAGTGTTCAATGTTGTCACAGATGTGTTGCTCATTGAAGATATTCGGCGTAGATCTCTCGACGATGCTAGTCATGGAGATGCATATATGGTTGGCAGTTCAATGAAGGCAAGAGGCCGTGATAGAAACAAATACAAAAGCAAAATCCTCTAGTCCTAGCAGACACAGGAACTCAAGTAGAGACTGCAGTGCCAGAAAATGTCGTGTTACTATTGCCACAAGAAGGGCCATTACAAAAAGGATTGATGCAGTTTCCTAATAGATCAGAAAAACATGCAAAATAATATATCTGGCAAAGGAAAAAGTACTGTAAAGCTAGAGGAGCTCAATGTGGTTGAGTCTCCCATACCTACCACTGGAGTAAAGGATGCTCCTCCTCTAGTGATGATCATTATGCCCACAGAGATTCATGTAGAGGTGACAGCAAATCCCTATGTTCTCATTTTCACTTTAGATCTCACTCCAAATGCTTTGGTTGCATAGGATGAAGGTTATGCACATAATTGGATTCTTGATTCTGGTGCAAGTTTTCATGTCACACCGCATAGAGAGTGGTTTTCCTCTTTATGCATCCATGCATGGCATAGTCAAGCTTGGTGATTCCTATGAGCTTGACAAACTTCAGATGCATAATGGCACTGCTTTTGTGCTGCAGAATATCAGACATGTGTCCAAGCTTACCAAGAGCTTTCTTTCTATAGGGCAATTGGATGATCTTAGCTACACTACAGTTTTTGGTGATCATTCTTGGATGATCCGCAAGAACAACCTCGTCATGATGAAAGGTCTTAAAAACGAATCCATGTACTCTATGTTTGTTTTGAGTGTTGACAAACATTCTATCTATGTTGTTGAGCTGCCGTCTACTGAGTTGTGACATAGCCGGCTAGGGTATATTAGCCAAAAGGAAATGAAAACACTTCATCGTTTTGGCTACTTACCTATGTTACACGGACTTTCCATTGTGTGACCATTGTCTATACGACAAACAAACTAAGTTGACATATTTGCCATTGAACAAGGAACTAGGCGAACCCCTAGACTTAGTGCATAGTGATTAGTGTGGTCCAATGCCACATAAAACTCTTGTTAGGAAATATGACGTAGCTAAGCAGATAATTGAGTAGATTACTTAATGGAGAGAGATAATTTTCACACACAAGAGATTATAGAGTAGAGAGAGTACACACGATATACGTGGTTCACCCAATGTGGGCTACATCCACGGGAAAGCGACCACTCTTGCTAGGCGAACCCCTAGACTTAGTGCATAGTGATTTGTGTGGTCCAATGCCAAATAAAAATCTTGTTAGGAAATATGACATAGCTAAGTAGATAATTGAGTAGATTATTTAATGGAGAGAGATAATTTTCACACACAAGAGATTATAGAGTAGAGAGAGTACACACGATATACG
The DNA here is from genome assembly GCF_014529385.1 of Adiantum capillus-veneris. Classification (NCBI taxonomy): domain Eukaryota; kingdom Viridiplantae; phylum Streptophyta; class Polypodiopsida; order Polypodiales; family Pteridaceae; genus Adiantum; species Adiantum capillus-veneris. The sequence goes on from NC_140935.1 coordinate 148,009,162, forward strand.
TGGTTCACCCAATGTGGGCTACATCCACGGGAAAACAACCGCTTAATGGCTTAGTACTTCAAACAAGAAGTAGGTTACAAAGGGATTATACCCTTAATAGAGCTCCTACCTTGCTTCACTCTCACCACCTCACACCCACCTTGTTGTATCAGCTTCACACTGTGAAATGTGTGTAGAAATGGCCTCCTTTTATAGGCCAAAAGGGTTGCCCTCTCTCATGAGAGGAAGCCATGTGTAGCCACCCTTGTGTAGATAAGTCTCAATCGGACCCTCCAATCCGCCCATGTGTGGTCGCCCTTGAGAAGACAAGTCCTCCTTTGAAATCAGCCAACCGGCCAAACGACCGGCCATTTTTCGACCACTTTCCGACCGTCGTCTTGCCATAATATTCCGGCGAAATATTATGGCTGGCCGTGGAAATTTTGATTTACGGCGAGTGATTTTTCTTCACGCACAATGGCTTCTCCTCATAATGGGGGCCTTATAAATATGCATTTCTAATACAGAAAATTACAAGGGGTAAATCAGGCTCCATACTTAACAACTCTAGTAGGGGCAAACTACTTTCTCACGTTCATAAATGGTTCTACCAAAAAGGTGTGCATGTATCTCCTCAAGCGTAAGGAAGCGGTCTTTTCTATGTTCCAAAAATTCCTCGCCATGGTTGAGAACCAATCAGGAAAAAAGGTCAAAGCTTTTCGCACGGACAATGGTGGAGAATACGTCTCCACAGAGTTCAAGGATTTTTACTATTGAAGGGGCATTCATCGGCAGTTTACTGCTCCATACACACGTGCACAAAATGGCATAACTGAAAGAATGAGTCGCACGATTCAAGAGAGAGTTATCTCCATGATGTCTATGGCGAAGCTTACTCCGGAGTTTTCGGGGGAAGCTCTTCTAACCGCAGTGCACATCATGAACTGGTGACCTAGTTCTCCTTTGAATTTCAAAATTCTAAACAAATTATGGACTGGGAAAACGCCAATCTATGAGCATTTATCTGTATTTGGATGTGAGGCATATGCACAAGTGCCCAAAGAACTTCGTCGTCGCAAGTTAGATCCTAGGTCACAAAAATGCATTTTTATAGGCTATGGTGCAAATGGAGAGATGGGCTATTATCTCTGGCACCCCGAATCCATCAGTCATTCGTAGCTCACATGTGATTTTCAATGAATCAAAAATGCACAAGTGATTTCGGACGCGTTCGTTTTGAGGATGTAGCCTCTGAACTAACTCAATTCAGTAGTGTTGCACCTAATCCTAAAGTGCAAGATACGATTATTGCTCCGGAGAGAGCAGAGTCCAACAGTTAGACACCTAGACGCTCTGGAAGAGTGTCACGTACGCCTGAGCGGTTTGAGACGGGTATACACCACATTTTGGTCACTGACAGTGGAGAGCCAACTTACTACAAAGAAGCTATACAAATGGACGATAACATTAAGTGGGAGCAGGCTATGCAATCAGAATACAATTTGATTGTGGCTAATGAGACATGGGATTTGGTTGAATTACCAAAAGGCAAAAATGTTTTACCTTGCAAGTGGGTATACAAGAAGAAGTATACAGCGGAAGATCGCGAGCTGAGGTACAAGGTTCGTCTAGTTGCCAAAGGTTTCAAGCAGCAAAAAGGAGTGGATTTCGATGAGATTTTCTCTCCAGTAGTCAAGATGACTACACTTCGCACTGTGCTTGGCTTGGTTGCTATCCAGGACATGGAACTTGTCCAAATGGACGTGAGCACAACATTTCTTCACGGGGATCTAGATGAAGATGTCGATATGAAACAACTAGAGGGCTTTGTATGTGAAACCCAAAATCCAACTAGAGTAGAATTGGTTTGTAGACTTAAAAAGGCACTCTATGGCCTCAAGCAAGGTTCAAGGCAGTGGTATCAAAAATTTGACAAATTCATGCACTCTTAGGGTTACATAAGAAGTCAAGAGGATCGCTGCTTATACACAAAAATATTGAATGATGGTTCTTTAATCATCTTGATCTTGTATATAGATGATATGCTTATCACAGGCAAATCAATTGATGAGGTCAATCAATTAAAAAAGATGCTAAGCACTCACTTTTCCATGAAAGATTTGGGAAATGTCAATCACTTTCTTGGTATGCAAATCAAGAGAGACAGGCAATGTGGAATTCTTGAATCATCTCAAGAAAAGTACATCCACAAAGTCTTGCAACGTTTTAGTATGCAGGGGGAAAGTCACTGAGTACCCCAATCCAACCATACTCCAAACTTAGCAAGGACGATTCTCCCAAGATAGTGGCTGAGAAAGAGGAAATGGCAAAAGTTCCATATTCTTCAGCAGTTCATTGCTTGTGCAGGTGCAAAAACGAAAGAGAGAGAGAGAGAGAGAGAGAGAGAGAGAGAGAGAGAGAGAGAGAGTCGATAGTCAATAAGAGAAAATACGCTATGATGATTGATTGTATATCTTTGTAAAACAAAACTTACAGTATACACCAATACTTGCCATGCAAACTAAAAAGTAACGGAAGCTTCATTTGCATGCTCTAGGCGGTGTTCCCACGGGCTTGGAAACCCAACAATCCCCCCCTCAAGACCGAACTAGACAGACCACTCTCATGATACCTCGAGTTTTTGGTATACTCAGCAACCGTGAGTTTTAGGTTCTCTCACAACCAAGGATTTCTGGTGTATCCATAACCTGGTGCTATAATAGTAAAACCCCCCTTTGAACAGATAGGGTGTAGGTTAAAAAATTAGCTACCAATAAATGGAGTTTTTGGCTTACTACCAAACCTTGGGTTTAAGGTGTACCCAGTAACCTCATGAGAAGCGGGACAAAAATGGACTTGAACAAAAATTGATAATTTGGGAGGTCTTACCACTCATATGTGGTAGTGTCTATAGCCTGTACAATTTATTTTGACTTTTAAAAAAAACATGAAAAGAGTTGAACTAAAAAGCTTCATTGTCAACAGAATATATTGGAGATTCGATGTCTCCCTCAATCATAAGAATTTGATTTTTACCCTTTTGAAAGCATCTATTTGACGAATGATTTGTTTTACCACAGTGAACACAATGATTCTTCTTGAGATAGTCTTTTGTCTAATGATTATTGCACCCACAAATGGCACAAGATCTGTTACCAATAGATGGTCGAGATGAAGCTGAGGTGGAAGCACAATTAGTGACTCCATAGGTACTGGAAGTATCAAAAAAACTGATGGGGGATACTGCATTGGAGAATGTATATGCACTAGGAATAATAGTAGAATTGGTATGGGGTACCCTTCGTTCGTCTTCCTGCAATGAATTGATAATACCATCCAAGGAGGGCAACGGATCTTTCTCCTTTAAAACAGTAACAATCTGATGGAATTTATCAGGCAAACTTTTTAACAAAACGGCTATGAGATCTTCTTCTGGTATTGGGGCTTCGACATAAACAAGTTGAGTTTTAATACTCTTCAACCGATTAAATAAAGATGTAATATTTTCATCAGCACGCATAGCAAGAGAGTACAAATCCATCTTTAGACTCATCATTGAATACTTAGCTTTAGCACCAAAACCTTCTCTAGCTGTATCCAGGCAGCGTTGGCAGATTGCATGTTAATGAATAAAATCATCTTTGAGAGATGTCAGAATAATACCTAATGCTTGCTCGTCCTTGTGTTTTTTCTTGGCAGATAACGCTCGATTAACTGCAGCGGATGTGCCTGCTTCGTCGATTGATAGCGGCTTGACGACGCTCCACAGATTCTTGCGCATCAAATATCCCTTCACTTTAATTTGCCAGATGTGGAATCCGGATCCATTAAATTTACCGACCTTTGATGCCATGATCAATTGGATTCTCCACACCACCGTTGGTATAAAAAAATGCGAGTCGTTTTTAAGATGTCTATTGAATTAAGGTCGTTCAAATTGTGCTCCGAGCCAAGACTTGTCAGTTCCAAGATTAATTACCAATTTGCTATCCGATCACCGAGTGTGTGAATAAGGGTGTGAATGGGCTCTTAAAGGGATGAAAAAAGTGGACAACTAAATAACTAGTGTGAAAACAAAAGAAAAATAAAATTTTGTACCTCTTTGTAATGTAGAAATAGCGCAGACGACAGATGCTCTTGCAGCAGGTTTGAGGAGTTTGAGTTAGGAGACGCTCCAGTGTTGGAAGATGCTCAAAAAGCCAAGGCGATGATCTTGACATTGAGTTCTCTCACTTTGATGCAGGTCGACATGCTCGTTTTTGCCTCTGCAAACCCGCACCGTGTCGACTCAAGCCGAAGCTGCCAAGAGGCTGTGATACCAAGTGTCAGAGCCGGTTATGGTCAGTGATGATGTGGGCAGGCCATGGCTTGTGTAGGTGAAGAAACGAGAGAGAGAGAGAGAGAGAGAGAGAGAGAGAGAGAGAGAGAGAGAGAGAGAGAGAGAGAGAGTAAGAGAAAACACCCTATGATGATTGATTGTATATCTTTGTAAAACAAAACTTACAATATATAGCAATACTTGCCATGCAAACTAAAAAGTAACTGAAGCTTCATTTGCATGCTCTAGGCGATGTTCCCATGGGCTTGGAAACCCAACAATTGGCAGTTTGATGTACGCTATGGTAACCACAAGACCAGTCTTTGCACATGCAGTGGGAGTGGTTACTAGGTACATGGAAAACCCTGGCAAGAAGCATTGGGAATATAATGGAAATGACCTATGAAATTTGAGAATAGCGGAATTAAGAGAATTCGAGTGAGCATTTTTTTGAGATTACTTTGAGAACATAGAGGATGAACTAATTGATGGTAGCAACATAAACATAGTACTTAATTAACTTGGCATGAACAATAACTTTGCAAGAGAGAGAGAATTAGAGAACATGACAATAGTTGAGGATCGGATTTACTTGGAGCCGGTCCCCCCTCCAAAAGGCATTTGTATTATAGATTCTCCCATCAAGAGAGACTTGATATAATACAATCTTTGTGTTCCTTGTGACCTAGGTGATGCAATGAAGATATAAAGCTTCATACATCACAAGCATACCATAAACTTTGCAAAAAGCATTAACTATCCCAAGCCTCAGTCCCAAGACCTCAAACACCTTCGAAGGTGGAGAGAGCTAGCGGGGAATGAGGGTAGGGAAGAGGAAGATGAATCATCTATAGGAGAAAGAAATAGTTCCTCACTTATCATCACTCTTCTTGCTTAGTATATCATAATATCATAGTAATGAAGATGAACAAGATGGCAAGCTTAAGCATTGAAGCATGGCTTTTGGTTGGATTTGCATTCCATAGCCAAGAAAGTTAGTGTAAGCTCTCCACTTCTCAACAAGCTTGGAGAAGGAGGTGGAGCTCTTACACTTTGCACCCCCTCTCATGCTCGGTCCACACCTCTCTCTCTCTCTCTCTCTCTCTCTCTCTCTCTCTCTCTCTCTCTCTCTCTCTCTCTCTCTCTCTCTCATATTATTTAATTATTTCATTTGGAAATGTGTCCTCTTTTTCCTCTTTGAGGGAAAGAACTTAATTACTTATGTTTATGGATCTAAATTCTCATTGGACCCTTTTAAAACTCATCCAATAGGATTCGAGCACATCATGAGGGCCACATGTGGAGGCTCATTTGAACGTGTCTTTTATGTTTCTTAAGTCATTTGGCTTGAATTGAATATTTCAAGTACTTGATCAATCAAGCATGGAAATCAACGCAATCAAGCATGGAAACCGTTGATGTCTCTTGAGAGTTTGTCTTTGAATTGAACACCTTAGTCATTTTAAGCATAAAAAATCACCTCAAGCTTTGGACAAGGTTCCCACAAACACTTTAAGCACTTTAGTTCATAAGCCGGCAAGCACCTCATGCTTGGGTAGGGCTCCCACCTCAAGGTCAGCCTTAGCTTGCCTAAGGTCAAAGGACTTTTTAACACTTAACTTTTAGAGGTCTTTAATGAAGCTAACCCTAAGGTCTTTAAGCTCCATTAGGTAGCATTCCTCTTTAACATACCATCTCTCATTTGGACCCCTTTAACCTTGGCCCCGTGTTAAGACAGATCCATAAGCACGTCTATATTCTAGCCCTCGTTCTCGTTTATTCTCCCACATTAAATGATCAGTTTGATATAAGAAAATCATTTGGGTTGGTTAGATATTAGATTTATGACATTACCTCTCTTGAAATCATAGTCGTCCTCGATAGAAGAGATAAAGTCTTAGTCATTAGTCTACATTTCTTAGCGGGTAGAGGATCCCTTTTCACCCTGCGAAAACATTCCAGAATGGATGACTAGTCTATTTGGTGGTTGGAAGACGTAGCTGCCGCAAGCATGTCTGGTCTTTAGTCCATATCGTAGACTGACAAATTCTACTTGGTATTTGAGTGACGTCATCATCACAAACATGATTCTAAGCATGCATACTATTTAAATTGTGCACAAAAAAGGATTAGTCTTATAAGACAAAAACATTGTTCATTTGGAAAGCATTTACGTTTGCTTACTCTAGTGCAGCATTGACAAGGTTCATACATTCACTAGTAGTACTAGGAAGACGTCACCTGCGTGCACTAAAACTGCCATTTTACCCCCTATATATGGGACCCTCATTTGTAAAATCTACCTTTTTGTCCTTATAAACACCCCCTATTGTACACTCACGTGACATCATACGATAATCCTTAGTGAAGACCCCGGGGAATGGAGTCCCCAATAAATAGTGCTTCCATGTGTCTAGGACATGTAGAACAGCTAAAAGCTCTTTCTCATAAATGTCCAAGACCCGTTCATCTATATTAAGCCTCCGGATCTCATATGCAATGGCATGTCCTTCTTGAAGCAAGACTGCTCCAAGGGAATCACCACAAGCATCAGATTGAACCTCAAATGGCTTTGAAAGATCCGGAAGCATGAGGATTGGTTGAGAGGTAAGCTTCTCTTTGAGCTTGTCAAAAGCATTTTACTCTCCATTCATCTATATTGAGCCTTCGGCTCTCATATGCAATGGCATGTCCTTCTTGAAGCAAGACTGCTCCAAGGGAATCACCACAAGCATCACATTGAACTTCAAATGGCTTTGAAAGATCCGAAAGCATGAGGATTGGTTGAGAGGTAAGCTTCTCTTTGAGCTTGTCAAAAGCATTTTGCTCCTTAGCAGTCCATGAATACTTAATGTTCTTCTTTGTTAAGTCATGTAATGGTCCTGCTATTTGAGAAAAATTTGCTATGAAGCATCTATAGTATGCACACATACCAATAAAGCTTCTTAGTTCATGTAGATTCCTTGGATTAGGCCATGCTTTTATTACCTTTAACTTCGATGGATCCATACGGATACCATCTTGAGAAATAATATGACGTAAGTATTGAATCTCTTGAAGGAAAAATTCGCTTTTCTTTTGGTTGAGAAAAAGCTTGTTCTCCCTCAATGCTTGAAAAATCACTTGGAGATGTTGCTTATGTTCCTCCAAGGACTTGGAGTAGATGATGATATCATCAAAGAACACTCCACTAAACTTGCAGTATGGTCTAAATATTTTCTCCATCAAACGATTGAATGTGACAGATGCATTAGTCAAGCCAACAGGCATGACTAGATATTCATAAAGACCAAACGTTGTATGAAACGCGGTCTTTAGGATATCTTCATCCACTATCCTTATTTGATGATAGCCACTTTTAAGGTCAATCCTAATGAAGTACGTAGAGCCTTGTATCTTATCAAACAGATCTTCTACCTAAGACACAGGAAATCTTTTTTTGATAGTGATATGGTTTAGTGCTCAATAATCCACACACATATTGTGTGTACCATCTTTCTCTTGCACTAAAAGGACTGGAGAACAAAAGGGAGAGGAACTAGGCCTCACCGTCCCTTTGTCTACCAACTCTTGTACTTGCCTCATGATCTCCTCTTGTTGAGCTTGGGAAACTCGATAAGGAGGCTTTTTAAGCTTGTATAGACTAACTATATTGATCCCAATATTGGCCACCATGACCTTCAAGTGGGAGATAGTTGGGTGTAGGCCAGGTGGCCGTGGTAAACCCACCCTTACTCACATTTTCTTCCTAATGAATATAAGGAGATAAAGTGAGAGTTGACTTCCACTCTCTCACTTTCCTCTCCACTAACCCAACTCTCTGTGTAGCTTCTTCTTCCCCAATTCTCTTCCCCCTTCTCTTGCACACTCCGCAACGGCACTCATCACATAGTATGATGAGAGCTTGCTTTGCTAACTTGGGCATTTGAGAGAGTGTGTGAAAGGAGCAAGAGCTTCAAAAATCCAATGAGCCCTCTCTTTTATAGCTATGCAAGTGTGCACCTAGACTTGAATTAGAATGCTTCACACTTGACCAATGAGGTGAGAACACCTCCTAATGCAACTCGAGCATGTTCCAACACTTGTCCCTGTATTACCCCCCCCTCTCCCCCCTGTGTGACTCATATTGGCAAGTAGACACACCACACACAACACTTGTTTAAGTTCACACAAAGAAATATGTGCTACCTTGGACATGAAGCCTAGACAAGCTCAGTAGACAAAGACTAAAGTCAACTTTATAAATGAGAAAAGGCTGATCCTCCCTTAATCTTTAGCTTTTCCCTTTTATTTAATAAAACCATAAACCTACCCTTTTATTAACTAGCTCGAGTGCAAGACCTTTGCACAAACCTTGGAGGCTTACGAAGCTGATACGGGGCCACAACCTACTTGCTAATTTAGGACGTGCTAAATTAGGATAATCTTTGGTAAAATATAACTCACCCTTTGGGCTTTAAAACTTTCACCTCCTGTGCAAAACCTTAGCATAGTACTTTGGAGGTGTCGCCAAGAAATTTTGTGGCAAGTTGAAATTTCACCCAAGGCTTTCCAAACTTCATTTTAGAGTCTAAAGAGTTATTCTAATGACTTGAGCTTAACACACTCACTTTCTACTTTTAGACTCTTATGATTGCTCTCAATTATCTCATTTGTCATGTACCTTTGATCAAGGTTGTCCGAGATATTTATCCCTCCTTGACATGTGTCTTTCACGAAGATAACTAATTAGCAATTAACCTTGCTATTTTATAGATTTTCTTCCTTTTGATCTCAAGCCTTGACCGGGTTGGTCCATTACACTTAATCAATTTCACTTGCTCTCTTTTCATTTTTGTTGGAATTAGGGTTGCAGAGAAACGCACACAGCTTGGAGAAGACGAAGGAAGCTCAAGGCACACAATAGAGAGTGTGTTACTTAGTGTGCAATGGAAAGATAGATAGCCCTAGAGTGATGGGCGTATATCCAATGCTTGGGAAAAAAAAACTCCTAAAGAGGGAAAAAATGCCTCGGCGGTCCTAGTGTGTTCACACACATCACTACCACATGTATATGGTAACAAATCCCCCCTGGAGTGATGCGATGAGCGAGAGCTGGTACATGAGTAAAGGGAAGTGACATGCCCTGAGAGCATGATCAGCCCACAAAGGGAAGTAAGCCCAAAGCTTTGCGGAAAGCTTCAAGCTTCTCATGAGACAATGCCTTTGTGAAAAGATCTGCAAGGTTGTCCTGTGTTGGCACATAAGCCAAGCTGATCTCTCCTACTGAGAGCCTCTCCCTGACATAGTGGTAATGCACCTCAATGTGCTTTGTGCGAGCATGAAAAACTGGGTTCCTCGCAACTGCCAATGCGCTCTTACTATCAGTGTAGATAGTGTTGGCAGTGTCCTGTCCAACACCCAAATCAGCCATAAGGCGTCTGAGCCATACACACCCAACCGTAGTTGTGAAGACTGCCCTGTACTCAGCCTCACAACTCGAAGTCTCCACAGTAGGTTTCTTCTTGCTCAACCTTGATATGCATGAACTGCCAAGCATGAAACAAAAACCACTTGTGGAGACTCGCGTGTCAAAACAACCAGCCCAATTTGAGTCCAAAAAACCATGTAAGTCTGGCGGCAATGATCCCCCCTTGAGATAAAACAAGTCAAGATGTAAAGTGCCACTAAGGTAGCAAAAAATCCTCTTGACAACTTGCCAATGCTTAGACCCTGGGCTATGCATAAATCTGTTGACCTGTGAGACTGCAAAATGGATATCTGGCCTTGTGTTGCATACATAAATAAGACAGCCAACAACAGTTTGGTAAAGAGTGACATCAGCAGGATCGCCAGCATCATGTAGACTCAACTTCAAACCTGTTTCCATGGGAGTGGCAGTAGGTTTACAATCCTCAAGTCCAAACTTACATAGCAATGTCTCTATGTAACTTTTCTGACACAAGGCAATACCACCATCACACTGCTTAAACTGTATGCCCAAAAAATGATGCAACAACCCCAAATCTTTGTCTCTCATTTGGTCTAGTGCTCAGCAAATCATCTACATTAAGAACCACCATGAGAAATACATCACCCTCGCGCTTTACATACAATGTGATTTCTGTTGGATTGTTACGAAAGACTTGTTTGACCAAATGAGTGTCAGCTTTCTCATACCAAGCACAAGGAGATTGCTTCAACCCATACAAAGCCTTGTTACATTTGCACACTTTGTCCTCTTCTCCTTTCTTGAAAAAACCGCGAGGCTGCGTTACATAAACTTCCTCAAATATGTCACCATTCAAAAAAGCAGTAACAATGTCTGATTGATGTACATCCCAACCAAAATGAGCTTCCAATGCACATAGAAAATGCACAATAGTCATACAACAAGTGGGAGCAAAGGTCTCTTCATAATCTATGCCTTTTTGCTGTGCATAACCTTTTGCAACAAGTCGAGCCTTATGGCGATCGATCTCACCATCCGGCTTGTGTTTCAACTTGTAAACCCACTTCGTATCAATGGCCTTTTTGCCAGGAGGCAAATCACATAAAGTCCATGTGTCATTTTCTATAAGTGCATCATATTCTGATTGCATGACAGTCATCCAATTTTTTGAATTTTGTGCTTCATCAAAAGACAAAGGTTCCTCAAAATCATGTAAGCTAGACACAGCCAAAGCATAACAATCTGATGCATAAGATGCATGGCGAGAACCTGAACGAGTACGACTAGACAAACGTGCATCCGATTTACTGTCACGCAAAGTGTGCACCAGCCATTTTGGCATACCTCTAGCCTGCTCATTTTCAGCCCTTTCCTTATCAACTACATCATATACATCTGCATCAGTAATAGGCTGATCTGTAACATTTTGAGAGACCCCCATAGGCTGTACATTTGCCTCATTGGAACTTACATGCGTATTTTTCCACCACTGAAAAGAGGTAACAAAGTGTCATAAATGTCCTGTGAGCTTACATTACTGTCTCTAGTACATGACAGCAAGGGTTGAACAGAATCTTCCACAAACACTACATCCCATGAAACCAGAATACGTTTTGTTTGTGGATGATACAGCCTGTAACCTTTGCTTTAAGCACTATAACCAACAAAAATATATTTGATAGCCTTATCATCCAATTTTATGCGCTATGTTTGTGGCACCAAAGCATATGCCAAACAGCCAAAAACACGCATGTGCTCAATAGAATGCTTTCTAACATGCCATGCTTTATATGGAGTAATAGACTGCAAAGCTTTCGTAGGACATCTGTTTAGTATATAAGTGGCACACATGATGACCTCAAGCCAAAAAGAATGCGGCAAAGCTTGACTTTTGACCATACATCGTGCCATTTCCGTAAGTGATCTGTTTTTTCTCTCATCAACACCATTTTGTTGAGGTGTATAAGGCACTGCACATTGGTGTTTCCCACAACTAGCCAGAAATGCATTGAATTCATGAGACATATACTCCCCCCCTCGATCGGAACGGAGGGTGCCCATAGTACATTTCGAGACATTTTCAGCCATAGCCAGAAATTGTTTGAAGCACTTAAAAACTTCGAACTTCGCTTTAAGCGAAAATACCCATGCATGCCTGGAGTAATCATCAATGAAAGTCACGAAGTAAAGGTAATTGCCCAAGGACGGAGTTTGCATGGGCCCACAAACATCACTATGCACAAGCTGCAACCTGTAATGTGGCCCGAACTTAACCATCCTTTGGAAACTTAGAACGCTGCATCTTACCCAAAATACAGCCTTCACAAACATGTTTGACAGGTGCTTCCAAAGGCGGCAAAGAAGCAACCATATCAGATTTTTGCAAACGTAGCAAACTGGCAAAATTCAGATGACCAAAACGTGCATGCCAAAGTTTTGCATCTGAAATAGCCCTTGAATTTGTAACAGCATTTGCAAAATTTTGTCCACACTTGTCATGCAAAGTGACCTTATACAGCCCACGACACAAAAGGCCAGATGCAACAATTTCATCACCAAAACTAAGATCATGAACTGTACATCTGTCATCCACAAATTTGACTACAAGTCCAAGTCTAGAAAGTGCGGATACAAATAAGAGATTCTTCTTGATCCAAGGTACATAAAGTACATCAACAAGTGTGAAGGAACTGCCATTTGCAACAATAAGCACAATCTTTCCAACTCCCTGAACCGGATAAGAGGCATTGTTGGCACAAGTGACTGAATTCCCATGAGAGACACACTCGAGAGAGGTGAACAATTCACGATGTGAGGAAATGTGCTTTGTAGCACCACTTTCGAAATACCACACGTGAATTTGCAGCAACTGACAAGCATGCATCATGGACAGAAGGATTGTAAGTGCACTCTGCACCAAAAGCCCATTCTGCATCAACATCAACAACATCAGCAACACAGCATTTGCAATGGAACCAACCTCTTTCTTCTTAGCCTCTTTGGCCTTCAACTTAGGACATTGCTTGATCAAGAGATCATTAGCTTTACAATAATGGCAACGCATCTTCTTTTTGCCCTTATCACCAGAATTTCTAGATGAATTGTTGCCAGCAGAAGCATTAGGAACATAAGTTTTGCCACTCGCAACAGAACCATAAGAAGTGGTTGCATTGCTGTTACCATCCTTTCTTTGAGAAGTAATAAAAGCATGTTCAACTGCACGAACGCTGTCTAGTCCTGTTTTTTCTGGAAAGTGGCTCTTGCAACAGCAATGTGCATAATGCATCAAACTTGACAACTTCTGGATTTCCTTGGGTCATAAATCTCCAAGTACTAGCAAAAGTCTGATAAGAATCTAGTAAGGCATCAAGAACAGTCTGCACAAGGGAACTGTCTGAAATGACTTCACCTACAGAAATAAGTTGCTCATTGATATCCTTGACACCAGCAAGAAAAGTGTCCATATCATCTTCCTCATGCATAATCTTCGATTCCAGCTCTTTACGCAGCAAAGCAATTTTAGTCTCATTGCGGATTGCATAAAGACCTGCTAGAATATCCCAAGCCTATTTTGCAGATTTTATTGAATGAATGTGAGAAACAATGGTGCGCTTCAGAGACAGGCAATCAATGCATGAGCTTGCGCATCCTTTACATCCCAACGAGCTTGTTCTGCCTCAGGTTAAACAACTCTAATAGGAGCGATCCTTGTAGCAAGACCTGCAACATCCTTAACATCGCCTACATCCTCAGAACTAGGACGTACATCAATGCCCTGCACAATATTCCAAACGCCCTTTGACACAAGAACATGTTGCATCATGTAAGCCCACATAGGGTAATTGTCCCCATCCAACCTGTCCTCGGCAGCAAACGTCTTGTTGCGTGCTGTGTTGTTGCGTGCCATGGTAAATGATGCACCCAATGATAAAACTGCCCAAAAATAGGAGAAATGGAGTGAGAACAACACGTGCTATATAGCACAAATCGTGGAATCTGTAAGGCACCTGTTATGCAGAAAACGGCACTGACAAAAATTCTGCACAAAATGACAAAATTGCCTGTGCAAACCTGCCAGTAGTAGAAACAGAGGCCGAAATGAGCCCGAATCAAAAATCTGAGCAGACCTTAATAAGCTCTATGAGCATTCCCGAAATTTTTGTCGACCTGCGAATGCTTGCCAAAGCTCACTGAAATCGGAGAAAGTGAGCAGGCATGTGCTGGAGCAGCTGGCGACTAAGCCAGGGAGGACGTAACCTGCTCGGATACCAATTGTTGGAATTAGGGTTGCAGAGAAACGCACACAGCTTGGAGAAGACAAAAGAAGCTCAAGGTACACAATAGAGAGTGTGTTACTTAGTGTGCAATGGAAAGATAGATAGCCCTAGAGTGATGGGCGTATATCCAATGCTCGGGGGAAAAAACCTCCTAAAGAGGGGAAAAATGCTCCTGCGGTCCGTGTGTTCACACACATCACTACCACATGTATATGGTAACAATTTTCCATGGACTTAAGTGGCCAATTTAAATTGGAATATACTTTTAGAAGGTGTGAGAGTAATAATCATGACAGACGACCACATGACAACCGATTGGGAGTCGAGAGCCATAGTGGGAGTCAATATTATGGGCATGGTCATGATCACTCCCAACCATCAAGAGTCGGGTAAAGGAGCCAAAGAGCACTGCAACATTGAATTGATACAATACAAACCCTCCTCAATTCCATGAGCTAAGTTCAAAATTATGGTTGGCTTGTTGAGCTAATGTTCCTAAAGTTCAGGTGTGTGCATTTTGTGCGTTGACCTCGAGTGGCATGATTGGCTTATAGCCTACGCGTGCTGACATGGTGGCCATCCATCAATTGTAGGTTGAGATTTTGGCTAAGAAGGGACAAGAAATGGAGGGCCACAATGCATTGCCCCCCCCCCCCCCCCCCCCCCCCCCAATACCCGACCTTGATGGGGTAGGGAATGGTCGTGCACTGACGATTCCCACTAATTAGGACGAACGGCGGAGACCAAGAGCGTTGATTATGAAAATGGTATGCGCATGACCATTCTCGATCATCAATGGTCGTGGGAGAGGGGAGCCAATACTAAGCAACCAACTAGAAACAATGCTTGAAGGCGATGGTCCTCTAATAACATTTGACATTTGCACTTACACAGACCGCATGAATTCCAAGGGCTACTGAGCTACGAAGGAGACGCTAGAGTACGAATGTTGAGGTTTCAATAGCGCAACAAAATCCTCTTGCTAATTTGGATGTGAATGATTGGCGTGCAGTAGTGCAATAAATTCCTCATGCTATTTTGGATGCCAATGATTGGTGGATGAGATTCTGGAGGCTAAGCTAGCAGAACTGGATGCTCTCCGGTAAAAGGCTTCAGGGTCTCCTGAATTCTAGTGTCTGTCTAAGCCCTGAGTGAACAAATGTAATTATTTGGTTCTTTTCTAATATATTCTTGCCTTACATTGTTTAAAAATAAATAAAAATGATTGGTGTTTGAGATTCTAGAGGCTAAGCTAGCAATCATCCAATGGTTTTGAAAATTACCTCCCAATAATGGACAGTGGATGGAGGGTCGGGATCTACTGCATTCCTTGACGAAGGGGAGGAATGCAGGTGAGTGATGGGAAAGAGAGGGATGAAGGGTTGTAGCTCATCATCATGAGGATACACTCACGTTAAAGCATGATCAGCGTTCATTTGTTGCCGGCTAAGACGCTCTCCTATGATGGTTTTATTGTCTCTAAGGAGATGGGAGAGAGGGATGAAGGGCTGCAGCTCATCAGAGGATGCGCTCACTTTCAAGCATGATCATCATTCATATTTGTTGGCGGTTGAGGTGCTCTCCTGTGGTGGGGTTTTATTATCTCCAAGGAGATACAAATAGCAGATTCAATAGGCCCCTATGCATGAGATGAGAAGGGCGCCTTCTGGGCAGCTAATGTCCACCCACAAAGAGTACACCCCCCCTTGTGACTCATATTGGCAAGTAGACACACCACACACAACACTTGTTTAAGTTCACACAAAGCAAATATATGCTACCTTGGACATGAAGCGTAGACAAGCTTAGTAAACAAAGACTAAAGTCAACTTAATAAATGAGAAAAGGATGATCCCACCTTAGTCTTTAGCTTTTCCCTTTCATTTAATAAAACCATAAACCTACCCTTTTATTAACTAGCTCGAGTGCAAGACCTTTGCACAACCTTGGAGGCTTACGAAGCTGATACGGGGCTACAATCTACCTCTTAATTTAGGACGTGCTAAACTAGGATAATCTTTGGTAAAATAAAACTCACCCTTTGGGCTTTAAAACTTTCACCTCCTGTGCAAAACCTTAGCATGATACTTTGGAGGTGTCGCGAAGACATTTTGTGGCAAGTTAAAATTTCACCCAAGGCTTTCCAAACTTCATATTTAGAATCTAAAAAGCTATTCTAATGACTTGAGCTTAACACACTCACTTTCTACTTTTAGACTCTTATGATTGCTCTCGATTATCTCCTTTGTCATGTACCTTTGATCAAGGTTGTCCGAGATATTTATCCCTCCTTGACATGTGTATTTCACGAAGATAACTAGTTAGCAATTAACCTTGCTCTTTTATGGATTTCTTTCCTTTTGGTCTCAAGCCTTGACTGGGTTGGTCCATTAGCACTTAATCAATTTCACTAGTTCTCTTTTTATTTTCCATGGACTTAAGTGGCCAATTTAAATTGAAATATACTTTCAGAAGGTGAGAAAGTAATATTCATGACAATATTGACGACCACATGGCAACCAATTGGGAGTCGAGAGCCATAGTGAGTCCATATTATGTGAATGGTCATGATCACTCCCAACCATCAACAGTCAGGTAAAGGGGTGCCAAAGAGCACTGCAACACTGAACTGATACAATACAAAGCCTCCTCAATTCCATGAGCTAATCTCGACAATTATGGTTGGCTTGCTGCGCTAACGTTCCTGAAGTTGACGTGTGTGCATTTTGTGCGTTGACCTCGAGTGGCATGATTGGCTTACAGCCTACACAAATTACACGTGTTGATGTGGTGGGGTGCCACCATCGATTGTAGGCTGAGATTTCGGCTAAGAGGGACAAGAAATGGAGGGCCACGATGCATTGCCCCTCGATACCCGACCTTGATGGGGTAGGGAATGGTCCTGCACTGACGATTCTCACTAATGAGGGCGAATGGTGGAGGCCAAGAGCGTTGATTATGAGAATGGTCTGTGGATGACCATTCTCGATCATCTATGGTCGTGGGAGAGGGGAGCCAATACTAAGCAACCAACTAGCAACAATGTTTGAAGGCGATGGTCCTTTGATAACATTTGACACTTGCACTTACACAATCCGCATGAATTCCAAGGGCTACTGAGCTACGAAGGACACGAATGTCAGCAGCGCAACAAATTCCTTTTGCTAATTTGGATGTGAATGATTAGCATGCAGTAGTACAATAAATTCCTCATGCTATTTTGGATGCCAATGATTGAAGGATGAGATTCTGGAGGCTAAGCTAGGAGAACTGGATGCTCTCCGATGAAAGGCTTCAGGGTCTCATGAATTCTAGTGTCTGTCTAAGCCCTAAACGGCCCTTGTGATGTAATCCCAAGCTCACTCCTTGAGCAAAAAGATGTAATTATTTAGTTCTTTTCTAATATATTATCGCCTTACATTGTTTTTTTTTTTTTTTTTAAATGTTTGGTGTTTGAGATTCTGGAGGCTAAGCTAGCAATCATCCAATGGTAGTATTGAAAATTACCTCCAATAATGGACAGTAGATGGAAGGGTCGGGATCTACTGTCTCCCTCCACACAACCTTGACGAAGGGGAGGAATGCAGATGAGTGATGGGAGAGGGACGAATGAAGGGTTGCAGCTCATCCTCATGAGGATGTACTCACAATAAAGCATGATCATCGTTCATTTGTTACTAATGAGACGCTCTCCTGTGATGGTTTTATTGTCTCCAAGGAGATGGGAGAGAGGGATGAAGGGCTGCAGCTCATCATCATTAGAATGCGCTCAAAGTTCAGGCATGATCATCGTTCTCCTATGGTGGGGTGTTATTATTTCCAAGGAGATACAGATAGCAGTTTAGGCGCTCTCCTATGGTGGGGTGTTATTATTTCCAAGGAGATACAGATAGCAGATTCAATAGGCCACCATGCATGAGATGAGAAGGGCGCCTTCTGGACAGCTAATGTCCACCACAAAGAGTACACACGACACCTCCCCCTGCAATGTACGACCATTGTGAGGTGTATCCGTGCAGAGTCATTTTGCCATCTAGCTGTGAGTTTTTTTCTTCCTCTCAATGCTCCTGTCAGAGAGCCTCAATGCTCTCTAGAATTCTCCATAGCCCTCGGAGAAAGGAAGGGGGCGTGTAGTCAAATTGAGCACAATCGTGCAAGTCACATACACAAGGTTTTAAATAAGCTCAAACTTCTACAATTTTATAAATGCACACATTATTGAGGCTTACAATTATTGGCCAAAGTGGACAAATAAAATGCAAGGTTAAAAGATTAATGAAGGTGAAATAAACTACACACACACTTTTGAGGTGCTCTTAAGAGAGCCTATTATGGACATGCTAAGCACTTGCTTATTACTGCGTGTAGGATAGTGGCTCAAGAACATGCCCAACATATGAGTAATCAGGGAAAATTAGTGCACAAGCAAAGAAATTGAATCAATTTTGTGAGCGAGAGGAACTTCAAAATAGATGAATATGATTATGTGCTTAGGACTTAGTAGATTAGAAAATGCTTATTTAGCTAATGGCTTTGATACCATCTGTAGGAATTAGGGAGATTTAGAGTGTTGCATTTGTAGCGATTTAGAGAGGGTAACCATTAAATTAGGCTAGATTCTTTCATTCATAAATGCCTTTCTTTTTTGTCATCAAATACACTTCAGACAACAGGACATAAAAATATTCAATTGTGCAATAACCTTGCATTTCAATGCCAAAGTCATTAGTAGCCCATCTCACTTAACCTTCCATACCTTTATAATACATCTAGTCAGGTGCAGATCGCCTATGTGCAGATCGCCTATGTAGGAAATAAGATGACGAAGTTAGACCTCATTTGTAACGCTGCAACCAACACATCCAACCTGTAACAACCATAACATTTCGAACACATTTTATAATAGCTTTGTAAACTCGACATAATCGCTTACTCTTTCCAAATTCAGTTTTGAATATGTCCCAACTAGGTTGCTATCTTCATCTGGATGGATATGCTTGTGATTCTGTTCCATTTGGTAACAATAAGAATTCGCTTGAAAGTCGTGCAAAGCTGAATCGAAGTATTTCAAAAATACTCAATAGCTCTCTGTGCTTCATCCATCATACCTTCCTTACTGATTTCGACAATGAGTTGCACTAACAATCACATGAATCAGATCACCTACATGATTTCCTGTAGTAGTCCACTTACTTTACCTCCCCTCTATCACCAAGTCCTTATTGGGAGAGCTTTGAGCTTGGATGTGAGCAAGCTAACAACGTAAGAAAGACACAAAATTGGAACTCCTCCACTGCGATAGTGCATATAGACTGACCATGGCATGCCCTTAGTAATATATCCTTGTATGATACATGACTATCTAATGGGCACTCCTAAAGGTGCCTAGTCTTCAAATATGATAGGATCTTAAAATTGAAGAGCATCCACATCAACATGTCAAACCTCCTGAGGTAGGAATCGAACCTACACCTTATTGACCAAAACATCAATAGCTCTTGCCGCTCAGCTACCAAGGAGCATAGCTACATGGAATTTTACTCTCAATATACCAGCATGCATACATCAATATACCAACAAAGGTGCAGATCGCCTGTGTAGGAAATAAGATGGAGAAGTTAGATCTCACTCGTAACCCTGCAACCATAAACATTTTGAACACATAATTTATAATAGCTTCGTAAACTCTAGACAATCGCTTACTCTTTCCAAATTCAGTTTTGAATATGTCCAACTAGGTTGCTATCTTCCATCTGGATGGATATGCTTGTGATTCTGTTCCATTTGAACAATACCGAGGGATCTCTCAAGACCCTGGAGAGAGAGAGAGAGAGAGAGAGAGAGAGAGCCTTTTCCCGGCCGGTTGTTACAATAGAAGAATCCGTTTGAAGCATAAAATGCATAAGTCTATTTCTAACCGGCAAGCACAGGCAAGGTCAGCAATGCAGTGACATGAAGATCCAGCTTTATGCCTCCGTTGCTATATTATAGCATATACCCACATCCTCGCACCA
Organism: Adiantum capillus-veneris; assembly: GCF_014529385.1. Taxonomy (NCBI): domain Eukaryota; kingdom Viridiplantae; phylum Streptophyta; class Polypodiopsida; order Polypodiales; family Pteridaceae; genus Adiantum; species Adiantum capillus-veneris. The sequence goes on from NC_140935.1 coordinate 148,029,181, forward strand.
AAATCATCCAGCCAAAACTCACTGTAGGGATAGAAACTTGCCACCAATTCAAGTTTGAACAAATTCATCACACAAGGGGGTTGATAGATTAGATGTTGGACTTTGTTGCCTTTGGCCCCTTCGCAAATTGAGGATGGCAAGACAGTTATTCATGACTACTTGCAGCACCATATTTGAATCACTTCGGCATATGGACAAAGAGTTGCTCTGCTATGGTTCATACTGTCCAACACTCCTTCGAATGTTCCGACGTGCACAAAACGGAGCAAGAAAGCAACTACTCAAGAGAGAGGCCAAATTTCTGGAAAAGAAAGTTAAAATTGCACACTGCATATGACAACTGAGGTGTGCATCCTTCGAAGCACCTCACATGAGAACATCAGCTGTTCGATGAAAATCAAAGCACCACCCCTCTGCAATAACTTCTGAGCGTTAAGAAAATGTAGATATTCCTCCAAAGCTGTGAACTCCATAAACCTCTGGACACCAGCGATTCTCAGCTGGTGCAACTATGCAGAAGAATTGAACATTACAGAAACAGCTACACAATGGAAGAACATAACAAACGACAAAGGCAGCCAAGAGCATACCCAGATGAAGGTCATCAATTACAGTGCCCATAGACTGATCGCTTAGCATCAGCACCTCCACCTTGCAACATAAATTGCTTTCTTCTGACCTCCTGCTGCACACACAAATAGATACATCGTCGTCTTCATTAGATGCTAAATTCCATTTAGCTAATGAGCCCATCGCCTCAGTTTGATACCTCACTAGTTAACAACCTTCATAATATCACATCAACCATCTGAAATATTTTGTATTCTGAATATCCTGCCTCTGAATAAGAGAGTTGTCATTTGACTTCTGAATCACAGAGATGCAAGCATCAATTGCTGAAGCTACAAATCCAGGTCCTTCATCTTACCTGCAACACATTGAAAATATGCAACCAAAATACATTCATATACTGCTGCTTGTGCAGTCAAAGGTACTCAAGGCCCCCATCAAATAACAGCCTTCCATTGTCTTGCACATATGTACACATAAGTTGATGGCAGGTTTTATAATTGTATATAATTCTCCTAAAGTTGCAGAGTGTTCGGACAATTTCAATTGCTTTTATAGTTTCTTTTAGAGTATTGGGTTTCTTTTAGAAGCTTGAATGGGTAGAAAGAGACCAGCAGCAGCGGCTCGGGGGCCAACCGGTTTGGGGGGGGGGGGGGGGGGGGGGGGGCCTTCTTACTTTCACTTCAGGAGAGAGCTCTAGTAGCACCAGGCATGACCAGAGAGAGAGAGAGAGAGAGAGAGAGAGAGAGAGAGAGAGAGAGAGAGAGAGCATATGGCAAGGCCCTTCAATTGTACCCTCTACCCTTTACATTCTTACACAAGTTGCATGTAGCATACTCCCCTGATTTTTAAGGTCAACTTTTAGTTCTGTTTCAAAGTGTGTGACATATGACATGCAATTTTAGGACTGTAATTCGACTATAGTCATACAGAGAGAGCCAACAAATCACTTTATTGAGAGAGCCAACAACAGAGAGCTGTCATTAAGAGGAGACCAGAGCTGCAACTCTCTCTACTCAAAACTTGTCCTAGCATCTGTCTGATTTTGCACACACCACATGCAAAAAATCCAAAGCTCTTTCCCAAAGCTCTGCTCTACCGCAATTATAAATAAAAAACTGACAAACACTCATCACATATAGTACAAAGTTCCTAGGCTCATTGATGCCTTGGAGATGCAAATAAACACTGTGACAAAGATTTAATTCTCTTTGAGACTGGAAAAAAAGAATCCTACTTGGACTATACTGAATGCATAGAGAACTGGCATTTGCAAAAGACCTCAAATGGATATTAACGCCGAGAACATCACTGACCCAGTGATGTTTCAATGAAATAAGACAACAGCAAAGAATACACCCACATGCATATCTTTTGCGCATAAAGGCAGCTGTCCATAAATTTCAACCAGACATTTCTCTAACTACTTTCCTGGTGCAACCGATTTTTTGAATGTTCACATTAGAAGGAAAAAACACCGACCAGCAAAATCTCTCTCTCTCTCTCTCTCTCTCTCTCTCTCTCTCTCTCTCTCTCTCTCTCTCTCTCTCTCTCTCTATATATATATATATATACACACACACACACACACCAGAACATCAAGCCACACACAAAACACATCACACACGGGCACACACTCACAAATGCCCCCACCCAGAGCAACACACACCACAGCAGAGGGGCTGAAGGCCCCCTCCGACACCAATAAAGCTTTTTCTATTATGTCCTGATCCACCCCGTGAGCGCACCCATAGGGGAAGGATCACATTTGACACATGAGAGATTTACATCCGGCACTTCTAATTGATACAGTAAAGCCATTCAGATTGAGCAACACCCAAAATGGACCGGACAAAGGCAGCCATTCCTGCAAATCACAAATTCTAATGATCAACACACATGCTCACACAAAAAAAACAAGTAACAAGAAGAAATAGACATACCCTGAAGCAGATAATTGAAAAGACTGTCTTCTGCAAACCGAGGCACCATCATCATCATTCAAAAAATTTGCAGTAATCGAGAGTGGAGTGTAGACAGCCTGTTCCCTCCATTCGACCTCAAGAGAGAAGGTAGCTCGATGATTGACAAGGATAAACATGTACACCATGAGGAGCAATCAGAGGAGTAAATCCTGAGAGACGTACACTAAAGTAGATAATTGTATGCAGTGTAGACGGCGTGTTCCCTGCATTCAACCTCAGAGAGAAAGCAGCTTGATTGCTGACAAGGCTAGGCAAGTACACCATGATGCGCGATCTGAGGACTACTGCAGTGGTTTTTAATGTTCCACCTTTTTAAACAATCACGATTCATGGAACCTTCAATCACTATCTATTATGTCTCTCTATCCGGCTAAAAGTCATCTCTGTGGAGATTTCCAAGTTGAATAAAAAAACCACCAACCAATATACTCTCTCTCTCTCTCTCTCTCTCTCTCTCTCTCTCTCTCTCTCTCTCTCTCTCTCTCTCTCTCTCTCTCTCTCTCTCTCTGTACATCATGATGATGTAAGAAGAGCGCACACACAAGCCAGGCACACCACGATGGAGGGGGTTAAGGCCCCCTCCGACACCCAAAAAATATTTTTCTATTATGTATTGATCCACCCCGTGAGCGCACCCATAGGGGAAGGATCACATCTGACACATGAATGGTTTACATCCATCAGTCTAAGTCATAGAATGATCAAGCCACACCTGAAGATGGAGCCAAGCAGTGGAATCCTTTCCTGCAAACCACAGAAGAAACAATCAGCACGCCAATGATTTTGTTCATTGCAGGTCAAGACAAAAGAAACAAAAGCAGCGACATACACAAAAGAAACACATGAATGGTTTACATCCACCAGTTCTAGATCAAGCCACACCTGAAGATGGAGCCAAGCAGTGGAATCCTTTCCTGCAAACCACAGGAGAAACAATCAGCACGCCAATGATTTGTTCACAGAAAGATAATGGTCTAGACAGAAGAAAGAAAGGCAGCAACATACACAAAAGCAGATCGCTGCATGACAATGTCTTTTCAATCCCTCTTCAAATCGCACACTACCATCTGAGAAGCACTCTACAGAGACGAGTTGCCTGCATCCGAACGTGCTTGTACACTGCACTTTCGTCCCTGTAGAGTTTTACCTGTTGCTTCCCCGTCAAATTGGGTTGGGAGCAAGATATGGCTATGGCGTTTCTGATCAAGGCAACCTTCTCTCTGAGGTCGCGAGACAACGCGACCTTGAGTTGCTGACAAGACAACTAAAAGCCAGCACGGTCGAGCTCTGAGAGAAGCGCAAACGGCCATACCTGTGAGCGAAGCCCTCGAAGGTATTACGCGAAAAACGTATGGCAAGGGTTGGTAGCTTTGGGACCCCTTTATACACACATCGTCTAAAGTCGGCACATTATTTTTCGTTTTTAAAAGCACACAAAGGCTAATTTGGCGGTCAAAAGTGTCACTGTGTGTTGTGTGTGTGTGCGAGAGAGAGAGAGAGAGAGAGAGAGAGAGAAGAAGAAGAAAGAAAGAAATTAATACAGAGGAAAAGAGAGATAGGGAGACAAAAGACGAAAAGTGATTTTTACTGTGATTATCTAAGAGGCTTTTGGTGAATAATGAAGCATAGTATTTCACATGGAACTACAAAATTGGATCATGGTAAAATAGTTACGCTAAAAGCTAAAAAATGGAGCAGGTCGACACATCGCACAGAAGGTGCATTGCTACCTTGAACAAATCAATGTTGAGGAGTTGTGGTTGACGTCCTTCTCAAGGCCAAAGGCAGTGACATTAATGTGAACAAGAAACAGCTTTATGATGAGATTTTTGGTCAAGGACTCTTAAATTGATTTGTTCACATGTGCAATACTTACACTAGGATTCTTGATGCATTCAGTCATTCCTTTTTGTTGGATGAAGTTTATAGGATCCAAATGTAGGACCAAGGTATTCCCCTAAATTCAATCGCCTTTATCTGTGATTGAATGTCAATTTAGAAAGGTGTTGAGATACATGCTTGAAAGCAAAGGGGTTTGGCACTACATTGGTTCACATGAATGCAAACTTTGAAGCATTTTCAAATGCTCTACTGGTGTTTGATGAGCTTCGAGCACCTAATATAGATACTTGGAATGCCCTTATGGATGTCAATGTATGCCAAGTGTTGTGGACTCTCATAAACGCACTTAGTGTTTGATGAGCTTTTGATACTTGATGTAACCCCTTGGACAACACTTCTTGTGGAATATGCTAAGCGACATTTGATATGCCCAACATGGTTGTGGAAAGGAAGCTCTTAGCTATTATAACCAAATGCGAAGTGAGGATTTCTTGCCACATTATGAAAAGGAAGCTCCTAGTTGTTTTAACTAGATGCCAAGGGACGGTTTATTGCCAGTGGTTTATTACCAGACAACATCCTTTGAGTGCTCCTATGGGAGGATATGCCCGCCAAGCAAATCTGGTCGAGAAGGCTCTAAGCATGTTGATTGCAGGATATGCCCAACATGGCTATGGAAAGGAAGCTCTTGGCTTTAACCAGATGCAAATTGAGGGTTTCTTGCTAGGCTATGGAAAGGAAGCTTTCATAAAATCTAATATCTAAGCAACCCAAATGATTTTCTCATATTAAACTGATCACTTAATATGGGATAATAAACGGGAACAAGGGTTAGAATATAGACATGTGCTTACGAACCTATCTCAACACGAGGCCAAGGGTAAAGGGGTCCAAAAGAGAGATGGTCTATCGAAGAGTAAGGCTAGATAATGGAGCTTAAAAGACCTTAGGGTTAGCTTCATTAAAGACCTCCAATAGTTAGTGTTAATGTTACGAGACTGGGCACCCTCGTGTTGTAGTGGTTAGCTGCAATTGGGATAGCTGGGCGTAATGGTTAATTATGTGCTTTCTATTTATTTTACTAATTGAGTTGATGATGATTTTGTAGAGTGGAATGTGGGGAGTTGATGAAGAGGCGACGGCAACTATTCTTGGCTACTTTATATTTGCACAGTATCTTAGAACATCATTTCAATAAGCCACTATGGCTCTATAAATAGTTGTAGTGGGAACTCCCCTTATGGGTCATGCAAGAACTAATGAGCTTCACTCATTTGCAAAAGTAAAGTGGTTGTAAAAGAGGGTCCTCAATTTTTGGCACCTTAAACTCAAAGTAATATATTAAATACCAACTCCACAAGAGAGGTGCCGTGGAGTTTGGGGCTAGATTTAGGCCTTTCTCTTGCAGATTCTCTTCTCTACTCTCTTAAGCTATGGTTATTTTGCTGTGTACTCTCTAATCTAGTCTCCATCTCTTACACCTCTCTTACATTCTCTTACAAATTGTCTATGTCAATTCTATGTTTACTCTGTGTGTGTGTGTGTGTGTGTGTCATAGTCTAGGTGAGTGTGTGTGCTTGGAAATTGAAAGAAGAGGTGGACAGTTTGATGGTGATGGCTTGAAAGCTTGTGTTGAATATTATAAGCGGTCGATCTCCCCCTCTTCTCCTAACAATGGTATCAGAGCCTAGGTTCCGTTCAAATGGAGTAATTATGCGAACAAGAAGACTCCAATTCGTCAATTAAGAAGCTATGGTTGCAAAAGCAGAGGTACATCTTAGAAATTTGGGTGAAAATTTTCATTAAGGAATTGTAGATTTCGATCAAGAATCAAGGAAAACCTATATCGACACACTTCAAAACCGGCGGAGCTTTGAAATAGGCAAAGCTTTGAAGTCTTGCTACAAAGACTTGAAGATTGAAGGAAATCAAGAAGCGGCGAAGAAGAGAAGAGAAAATTTTGCAGCTATTCGAGAGGATTCCAAGAGCTTATTATCTAGGCAAATTCTGACCTCAACTAGCATCTCCAAGAGGCTCGGGCTTCTCCAATCTACGTGGAAGCAGGCCCTTAGTCGCAACTACTTAGCCCTGTCGACCTCTGCCAAATCGAGCTACGATTGCATAAAGCTGGTCGCTTGGGCCTCAGGGTTGTTTTCCTGTGCATGCACGTCAGCAGCAGGAGCTTCTGTGGGTCGCCCTCGGCCTTGTCTTCATCGCGCTGCCTGCTGAAACCTGCACGCCCGTCGCCACCATGCAAGGCTTTATATAAAGCCTTTACACACTTTAAAAACAAAGTGAGGCTTAATGTATTGGCTAGGCACTCTTTGGCCGACCGCCCACTGCAATTCCCAATTTTTTTTACCAAAAACCTCCAAAGGGCTTTCACGTGTTACTTCGGCCGCCCTTGCTTAACTCCCATTCACCCCTACTGCCTATGGTGCTCTCCACTTGACGACTTCCCAAATCGATCGACTCCCCCTCATTCGGTCACAAAGGGCTACTGTTTTCAAAGAGGTATCGAACTCGTGCCACCAAGAAGTGGAAGGACAACCACCGAGTTGCTAAATATTTTTGCAACGAAAATTATCGGCTCTTCCAACTACTTCCTCCTTGACACCGATTATCTCAATGGAGCTGCAAATTTATTCCGCGAGAATCCGAACATCGTCAAATTAATCAAAAAACTTATCACTCAATTGAATAAACTGCGGACTCCTCTTCTACAATTGACATTGTTGGCTTCTTTCGGGAGGATAAGGGAGACCGGACACTACAAATTCAACTGGCTCGGTGACGCACCGTCGGACTGTCTCTTCTCTGGCAATTTCCTAGCGCATCGCCATTTTGGACTGGACGCCACCGCTCTTTTTCAGCTAAGTACATTACATTTCTGTTTTTTATTTTATTTTATGCCGCACATTGCAACTGTAAATATCACCAAATAGCCTTTTTAAGCATTACCACTTAATTATTTATTTTAAAAAAAAAGCACGCCATCATGGCACATCTTCCTCATGCACCCACGATTGCAGAGCAGCTTCAAAATTTGCAGCAGGCACTCACATATGAACGCATGCGAAGGCAAGAACTTGAAGATAAATTATTGTATTCTGCACGCACCGAATCTGCACCGGCACCCAAGAAAAACAAAATTAGCAGAAAGGCCTTCACTTTCAAAGATTTTGATGGCACTAAAGATGCTAGCACGGTTCTAGCATGGGTTAGTCAACTAGATGACTATTTTCATGATGAAGACTTTCCCGAGCGTGAAATGGTAAAGTGTGCATCCAATCCTCTCACTAGCAGTGTTGCATTGTGGTGGAACGCCACCAAACAACATGGAAGAAGACCACGCACATGGAATGCATTTAAAAAAGTGTTTTTACCCCAATTTTTGCCCACACAGTACAAAGCTAAAGCAAGACGTCAATGGGATTTAATTCGACAGGGTAGAAATGAAGATGTACAGGGTTGTTACCATATACATGTGGTAGTGATGTGTGTGAACACACTAGGACCGCCGGGGCATTTTTTCCCTCTTTAGGAGGTTTTTTCCCCCGTGCATTGTATATACGCCCATCACTCTAGGGCTATCTATCTTTCCATTGCACACTAAGGAATACACTCTCTATTGTGTACCTTGAGCTTCCTTCGTCTTCTTCAAGCTGTGTGTGTTTCTCTGCAACCCTAATTCCAACAATTGGTATCAGAGCAGGTCACGTCCTCCCGGGCTTAGTCGCCAGCTGCTCCAGCACACGCCTGCTCACTTTCTCCGATTTCAGTGAGCTTTGGCAAGCGTTCGCAGGTCGACAAATATTTTGGGTAAGCTCGAAGAGCTTGGTCTGCTCAGAATTTTGATTTGGGCTCATTTCGGCCTCCGTTTCCACTACGGGCAGTACTGCACAGGCTATTTCGTCATTTTGTGCAGATTTTCTGTCAGTGCCGTTTTCTGCATAACAGGTGCCTTATAGTCTTCTACGGTTTGTGCTATATAGCACAAGTTGTTCCCGCTCCATTTCTCCTATTTTCGGGCAGTTTTCACATCAGGTGCAGCATTTACCATGGCTGACAACAACAACACAGATGTGTTCAAGATGTTTGTTGCTGAGGACAGGTTGGATGGGGACAACTACCCTATGTGGGCTTATATGATGCAACACGTTCTTGTGTCAAAAGGTGTCTGGAACATTGTGCAGGGCATTGATGTACGTCCTGGTTCTGAAGATGTAGGCGATATTGAGGATGTTGCAGGTCTTGCTGCAAGGATTGCAGCTGTTAGAGTTGTTTTGCCTACAGCAGAACAAGCTCGTTGGGATGTTAAGGATGCGCAGGCTCATGCATTGATTGCATTGTCTGTGAAGCGCACCATTATTCCTCACATCCGTTCAGCAAAATCTGCAAAACAGGCTTGGGATATTCTAGCAGGTCTTTATGCAAGCCGCAATGAGGCTAAAATTGCTTTGCTGCGTAAAGAGCTAGAGTCGAAGATTATGCATGAGGAAGATGATATGGACACTTTCCTTGCTAGTGTCAAGGATATCAATGAGCAACTCATTTCTGCAGGTGAAGTCATTTCTGACAGTTCCCTTGTGCAGACTGTTCTTGATGCCTTACCAGATTCCTACCAGACTTTTGCTAGTACTTGGAGACTGATGACCCAAGGAAATCCTGAAGTTGTCAAGTTTGATGCATTATGCACATTGCTGTTGCAAGAGTCACTTTCTAGAAAAAACAGGACTAGGCAGCGTGCAGTTGAACAGGCTTTTATTGCTTCTCAAAGAAAGGGTGGTAACAGTAATGCAGCCACTTCTTATGGTTCTGCTGCGAGTGGCAAAATTTCTGTTCCTAATGCTTCTGCTGGCAGCACTTCGTCTGGCAATTCTGGTGATAAGGGCAAAAAGAAGATGCGTTGCCATTATTGTAAAGCCAATGATCACTTGATCAAGTCGTGTCCTAAGTTGAAGGCCAAAGAGGCTAAGAAGAAAGAGGGTGGTTCCACTGCAAATGCTGGTTCCACTACAAATGCAGCCATTGTTGAGTCTTCTGTGAAAGGAGATTGTGATGCTGATGTTGATGCAGAATGGGCTTTTAGCGCAGAGTGCACTTACAATCCTGCTGTCCATGATGCATGCTTGTCAGTTGCTGCAGATTCACATGTGTGGTATTTCGACAGTGGTGCTACAAAGCACATTACCTCACATCGTGAATTGTTTACCTCTCTCGAGTCTGTCCCTCATGGGAATTCAGTCACTTGTGCCAACAACGCCTCTTATCCAGTTCAGGGAGTTGGAAAGATTGTGCTCACTGCTGCTAATGGCAGTTCCTTCACACTTGTTGATGCACTTTATGTACCTGGGATCAAGAAGAATCTATTGTCTGTATCCGCACTTGCTAGACTTGGACTTGTAGTCAAATTTGTGGATGATAGATGTACAGTTCATGATCTCAGTTTTGGTGATGAAATTGTTGCATCTGGGCTTTTGTGTCGTGGGCTGTATAAGCTCACTTTGTATGACAAGTGTGGACAAAATTTTGCAAATGCTGTTGCAGATTCAAGGGCTATTTCAGATGCAAAACTTTGGCATGCACGTTTTGGTCATCTGAATTTTGCCAGTTTGCTGCGTTTGCAGAAATCTGATATGGTTGCTTCTTTGCCGCCTCTTGAAGCACCTATCAAACATGTTTGTGAAGGCTGTATTCTGGGTAAAATGCAGCGTTCTAAGTTTCCAAAGGATGGTTCAGTTAGGGCTACATGCAGGTTGCAGCTTGTGCATAGTGACGTTTGTGGGCCCATGCAAACTCCGTCCTTGGGCAATTACCTGTACTTCGTGACTTTCATTGATGATTACTCCAGGCATGCGTGGGTATTTCCGCTTAAAGCGAAGTCCGAAGTTTTTATGTGCTTCAAACAATTTTTGGCTATGGTTGAAAATGTCTCAAAATGTACTATGGGCACCCTCCGTTCCGATCGAGGGGGGGAGTATATGTCTCATGAATTTAATGCATTTCTGGCTAGTCGTGGGATAAAACACCAATGTACAGTGCCTTATACACCTCAGCAAAATGGTGTTGCTGAGAGGAAAAACAGGTCACTAACGGAAATGGCACGATGTATGGTCAAAAGTCAAGCTTTGCCGCATTCTTTTTGGCTTGAGGCCATCATGTGTGCCACTTATGTACTTAACAGGTGTCCTACGAAAGCTTTGCAGTCTATTACTCCATATGAAGCATGGCATGATAGAAAACCTTCTATTGAGCACATGCGTGTTTTTGGCTGTTTGGCATATGCTTTGGTGCCACAAGTGCAGCGCAGAAAATTGGATGATAAGGCTGTCAAATGTATTTTTGTTGGTTATAGTGCTGAAAGCAAAGGTTACAGGTTGTATCACCCGCAAACAAAACGTATTTTGGTTTCACGGGATGTAGTGTTTGTGGAAGATTCTGTTCAACCCTTGCTGTCATGTACTAGAGACAGTAATGTAAGCTCACAGGACATTTATGACACTTTGTTGCCTCTTTTCAGTGGTGGAAATACGAATGTAAGTTCCAATGAGGCAAATGTACAGCCTATGGGGGTTTCTGAAAATGTTTTAGAACAGCCTATTACTGATGCAGATGTACATGATGTACTTGATGAGGAAAGGGCTGAAAATGAGCAGGCTAGAGGTATGCCAAAATGGCTGGTGCACACTTTGCGTGACAGTAAATTGGATGCACCTTTATCTAGTCGTACTCGTTCAGGCTCTCGCCATGCATCTTATGCATCAGATTGTTATGCTTTGGCTGTGTCTAGTTTACATGATGTTGAGGAGCCTCTGTCTTTTGATGAAGCACAGAATTCAGAAAATTGGATTGCTGCCATGAAATCAGAATATGATGCACTTATAGAGAATGACACATGGACTTTATGTGATTTGCCTCCTGGCAAAAAGGCCATTGGTACCAAGTGGGTTTACAAGTTGAAACGCAAGCCGGATGGTGAGATCGATCGCCATAAGGCTCGACTTGTTGCAAAGGGTTATGCACAACAAAAAGGCATAGATTATGAAGAGACTTTTGCTCCCACTTGTCGTATGACTACTGTGCGTTTTCTATGTGCATTGGCATCTCATTTTGGTTGGGATGTACATCAATCAGACATTGTTACTGCTTTCTTGAATGGTGACATATTTGAGGAAGTTTATGTAATGCAGCCTCGCGGTTTTGTCATAAAAGGACAAGAGGACAAAGTGTGCAAATGTAAGAAGGCTTTGTATGGGTTGAAGCAATCTCCTCGTGCTTGGTATGAGAAAGCTGACACTCATTTGGTTAAACGAGGCTTTCGTAACAGTCCATCAGAAAGCACATTGTATGTAAAGCGTGAGGATGATGTATTTCTCATTGTGGTTCTTTATGTTGATGATTTGCTGATCACTGGACCAAATGAGAGACATATTGCTGAATTTAAGGCTGATTTGAATGCTACTTTCAAGATGAAAGATTTGGGGCTGTTGCATCATTACTTGGGTATACAGTTTAAGCAGTGTGATGGTGGTATTGCCTTGTGTCAGAAAAGTTACATAGAGACATTGCTATGTAAGTTTGGACTTGAGGATTGCAAACCTATTGCCACTCCCATGGAAACAGGTTTGAAGTTGAGTCTACATGATGCTGGCGATCCTGCTGATGTCACTCTTTACCAAACTGCTGTTGGCTGCCTCATTTATGTATGCAACACGAGGCCAGATATTCAGTTTGCAGTCTCGCAGGTCAGCAGATTTATGCATAGCCCAGGGTCTAAGCATTGGCAGGCTGTCAAGAGGATTTTCCGCTACCTTAGTGGCACTTTACATCTTGGCTTGTTTTATCCCAAGGGGGGATCATTGCCGCCAGACTTACATGCTTTTTCGGACTCAGATTGGGCTGGTTGTTTTGACACGCGAGTGTCCACAAGTGGTTTTTGTTTCATGCTTGGCAGTTCATGTATATCATGGTTGAGCAAGAAGCAACCTACTGTGGCCACTTCGAGTTGTGAGGCTGAGTACAGGGCAGTCTTCACAGCTACGGTTGAGTGTGTATGGCTCAGACGCCTTATGGCTGACTTGGGTGTTGGACAGGACACTGCCAACACTATCTACACTGACAGTCAGAGCGCATTGGCAGTTGCGAGGAACCCAGTTTTTCATGCTCGCACAAAGCACATTGAGGTGCATTACCACTATGTCAGGGAGAGGCTCTCAGCAGGAGAGATCAGCTTGGCTTATGTGCCAACACAGGACAACCTTGCAGATCTTTTCACAAAGGCATTGTCTCGTGAGAAGCTTGAAGCTTTCCGCAAAGCTTTGGGCTTACTCCCCTTTGTGGACTGATCCTGTCCTCAGGGCATGGCACTTCCCTTTACTCATGTGCCAGCTCTCGTTCACCGCATCACTCCAGGGGGGATTTGTTACCATATACATGTGGTAGTGATGTGTGTGAACACACTAGGACCGCCGGGGCATTTTTTCCCTCTTTAGGAGGTTTTTTCCCCCGTGCATTGTATATACGCCCATCACTCTAGGGCTATCTATCTTTCCATTGCACACTAAGGAATACACTCTCTATTGTGTACCTTGAGCTTCCTTCGTCTTCTTCAAGCTGTGTGTGTTTCTCTGCAACCCTAATTCCAACAAGGGTTACACTGAATCGTTTTTGGAATTGTCTAATTCAATTGCAAGCTATTGAACATGTTAGTCGCAGGAAATTGAAGCGAAAGTACATATCAGGCTTGGCACTACAAATTAGTGCTGAGGTAGATATGTCCGAACCAGATTCTCTGTCAAAGGCCATTAACTTGGCTCTCAACGCAGAAAAGAAGAAAGGTGGACATTCCTCTCACACTGATCAACCTGCTAACACTAACCGCAACAAGAGACCTCTTTTTTCTCCTAACTTTGACAGATGTTACGAGACTGGGCATCCTCCTGTTGTAGTGGTTAGCTGCAATTGGGATAGCTGGGCGTAATGGTTAATTATGTGCTGTCTATTTATTTTACTAATTGAGTTGATGATGATTTTGTAGAGTGGAATGCACGGAGTTGATGAAGAGGCGACGGCAATTACTCTTGGCCATTTTATATTTGCACAGTATCTTAGAACATCATTTCAATAAGCCACTATGGCTCTGTAAATAGTTGTAGTGGGAACTCCCCTTATGGATCATGCAAGAACTAATGAGCTTCACTCATTTACAAAAGTGAAAGTGGTTGTAAAAGAGGGGCCACAATTTTTGGCACCTTAAACTCAAAATAATATATTAAATACCAACTCCACAAGAGAGGTTCCGTGGAGTTTGGGGCTAGATTTAGGCCTTTCTCTTGCAGATTCTCTTCTCTGCTATGGTTATTTTGCTGTGTACTCTCTAATCTAGTCTCCATCTCTTACACATCTCTTACAAGCTTGTCTATGTCAATTCTATGTTTACTGTGTGTGTGTGTGTGTGTGTGTGTGTGTGTGTGTGTGTGTGTGTGTGATAGTCTAGGTGAGTGTGTGTGCTTGGAAATTGGAAGAAGAGGTGGACAGTTTGATGGTGATGGCTTGAAAGCTTATGTTGAATATTCTAAGCGGTCGATCTCCCCCTCTTCTCCCAACAACAGAAGTAAACACCAAAGCCGTACTTTCTTCAAAAGATGAAGATTTGACAATCCTCCTACCACTGCTCAACCTCATACGAGCAACAACACCAACAACCCCCAGCAGCGAGGCAACCAAAATTCTTTCAACCAGCATTCTCCTCCAAATTCTAATGGTAACAAAAAGGTGAAGTGTTTTAAATGCTTTCAGTATGGTCACTATGCAGATAAGTGCCCAAATGGTCATGCTAAGGGCAATGGTCAATCCAATGGCCATTCAAATGGAGTCAACGGGAATTCAAATCAGAAACCCTTCAACAACAACCGCCCCAACGGAGCTACTCTTAACCTCATCGAAGATGCTACACCCGACGACAATGAAGTGGAAGTTAACTACGGTGAGGGATATGATCCTGATTATGATAACGATGACAACCCATCCTCAGGTACTCCTATATCTCCTCACACTTTGTTTAAAGTGCAAGGCACTGTTAAGGGCGAAAATGTCACCATTCTGCTAGATGATGGTAGTAGCCATGATTTCATTTCCACACGATTGGCATAGCAACTATCACTCTCTGAAATTTCATCACCTCACAAGGTCAAAACTGTTTTTAATAATCAACATTTTAATTGCAAAACTCAAGTCACTGTTGAAGTTTGCATTGGTGAATTCACACAAGCACGTAGCACCATTGCATGGACTTGATATGATTTTGGGAATGCCATTTCGTCATGAATTTGACCCGTTGATTAATTATAAAACACATACAATGTCTCTCACTCATAATAATAAAACTTTCTCCATCCAAGCAACACTGGCACAACAAAAATTTCCACTCCTCTCTCACACTCAAGCCAAACGAGCAACTCGAAAACATGGGAAAACATATCTAGTATTGGTAAATCAAATTTCTGTTGAAATGGAAACTTCACGTAATTCCACACACGATGAATTTCTCTCACAATTTAAAGATTGTTTCATGCATGATCTGCCACCTGGAATTCCACCATCACGCCCCAAAGACCACAAAATTGACATCATACCGGGTAGTGAACCTCCTTGTAGAGCACCTTATCGTGTAAATCCTACCGCACACAGGGAAATACAAACTCAAATCACTGATTTACTTGACCAACCTAGTAGTTCACCATACGGAGCTCCAGTACTTCTTGTCAAGAAGAAAAATGGAACCTTTCGTATGTGTATCGACTACATGGCTTTAAACAAGATCACCATTAAGAATAGGTTTCCTATTCCTAGAGTGGATGATCTACTAGACAAACTGAAAGGGACAAACATCTTTAGCAAAATTGACCTTAAATCAGGGTATCACCAAGTCAAAATGTTTGAACATGATGTCTACAAAACTGCTTTCAGAACACAAACTGGACACTATGAATTTCTTGTCATGCCATTTGGTTTGACAAATGCACCAGCTACATTCACACGCATGATGAATCGCATTTTCATTGACCATCTGTTAAGGCGGTTACGCCGCTAGCGGAAGCTAAATAGCGAGAACTCAACCAACAACAGAATTTGTCAGACGAGGACGGAGCTTGACCCGCAGGCGCATGGAAACAACTAGGTAGGTGTCAAATCACCTACTCGACCTTCTAATGACAATCACTACTAAGGAAATCAAATCTAAGTTCTAAAATACGCAAGTGACTGAAATCCGTACTACGAACGAATGCTATACGAAACAGGATCTAGAATCATTGAATCGATCTCACACTCAAGGGGAAGTCTATACACTAGGTAAGAACAACACCCTAAAGACTTGAACTGCAAAATC
The DNA here is from genome assembly GCF_014529385.1 of Adiantum capillus-veneris. Taxonomy (NCBI): domain Eukaryota; kingdom Viridiplantae; phylum Streptophyta; class Polypodiopsida; order Polypodiales; family Pteridaceae; genus Adiantum; species Adiantum capillus-veneris. The sequence continues at coordinate 148,044,970 of NC_140935.1, forward strand.
AACCTATAACCACTCCGTGCGGTAAACGCGTATGAAGACAGGCCGAAAATTACAGGTGATCGAAATTCGACCCCGATGGTACTAATGTGTAGCTCTACTCGTTGTGGTTCTATAGATATGCTGCACGCTCAATTCCGACACACGAGTTGGAAGAAAACTCACACCGAAGCTCGTAGGAACTTACCACACATAGAAGCCGATAGCGCGCACTCTTGGTATTTGTGCGTAGCTCTCGCCGTTGCTAACACAATGGCGGTGTCGCTTCTCCAATGGCGGCTCCGTAGCTCGCGTAGCAAGTAGATGAGACTCTCTCTCTCTCTCTCACTCTCTCTCAGACACAGTCACGACGCTCAAAAACTCACTTTGATCAATAATCTGAATCCCCCCTTAGGTTACAAAAACTTTGGCTTATATACCTCAGCCTTGGAGGTGAGAACATCTTCTAACTAATTACATCAGCAAGTGAAATTACTTCGGGATTACAAGCTGGAAACTCAATTGAGTCCCGTTACTTAATGAATGGCTCAAATCAAAATCAATGTCGAAAGACATTTATTACAATCAATGGTTACAAAAATGATGAGTGTGAGCCAAAATGTGGGTGTGATCCTCTGCTGGCTCAACACTCCCCCCCTCCGCGTTCATGTCGTCCCTGACATGACTTTTATGCTTGGTCAATAAAGTCCTGTCGTCGTGAGCATCTGCAAATGTGATTCGTATCGTAGGTTGCCGATGTTCAAGGTGGGGCCGAATATTTTACTTTCGTGGGTGAAAAAGCCGGTGTAGAAAGCTTCTTCGAATGTTTGCATGTGGAAGCTAGGCAAAAACATAATCCTCTGGTATAGGAGGTGCAACACTTTTGGAGAAGGCTGCAATGAAAGATCATACATCATATCAGTCACTGTGTCGGCCGTCGATAGTAGACTCGAGGTCGTGGCTTTATCTGGCGCGAACACTTCAATGCAAGCTAAGAGAGTCCTGCAAATTTTCTTGAGCATCTGACATGAAAGGTCAGGAGAGCCAGTAAAGAGCTTGATGGTGCCCGTTAGGGTTTTCACCATGTAGGCTTTACCTATTCTCTCTCCTGCCTTTGGTCCTGGCATCCTGGGGTAATTAAGCCAATTTGGCTTCTTTTCTGCAATCCTGCCATGCTCTTTCCAGCTTCTAACTCTTGGCACCGGGCAGAAGGTTGCATCCTCCCGAATCTCCTTTGGTGCCTCTACCAAGTAGATGAGGTAGGCTGGGTATTTGTTCAGCCAACCTTTCCTCCATCTAGGTTGTGAATCTACAATCTTCTTTGATTGTTCCTCTTTTGTGATGTCACCTTCGTAAAGAGCGACATACTGCTCCTCCTCTATTCTCTTTTTCGTCTTTAGCACTTCAAATTTCATCAAAGGGAAAGGCAGGTTGGGTTGCATCCACTGTTCATGGAGCACTTTTGTCTAGTCCCTGAAGTCTAATGGAGATTAGGAGTCTCCTCTCCCATTCCATTTCCGCCTTAGCACTCTCCTCTACTGACTTTTCTATTTGGTCATGGAGCCTTTGTTCTTCTTCTTCAGAGATTCCTGAAGTTGAGGCCACCTCTTGAACTGGGGCTGGATCTTAAGTTGTGGTTGCCTCTCCAGTTTCTGGTAGCTCTATGGCTGCTCCACCTGATTCTTCTTGTGGTGTCTCTGTCTCTCTTCTTTGTTGCTCGTGTAGATCTTGGAGCTGTTTGCGGAGGGCCTCATTCTCTGTTCTTAGTGTTTGATTTTCTAAAGTGAGCCTCTCCTCTGCTGCCAATGATCCCTCCGCAATGTGCAACCTTTGCACTTGCTCTAACCTTAGCTCTCTTTGTAAACTTCGGACCTGGTCTTCCAGAGCTGGTACGAGAGCTCCCTCTTGTTCGGTTCCTGCTCTGCTAGCTCTAGGGGTAGTCCTGAGTCTAGTGATTGTTCTTTCTTGGAGCTCGACTCTTTCCCTTAGCTCAATGAGCTCATCTTTAGCCGCCTCCAAGTCATCCTCTATCTGCTCCCTTGCTTCCTGTGCTCTTGTTACTTCTCTTGAAGCCTCGGCTAGCTGGAGTATCAAGCCGTCTCTCTCGTTTTCCGCGTCATAGAGTGATGCTTTATGACTTTCAGATTCAGTCATAGCATTCTCTAATTTTCTCTGCAACTCCGCTTCCCTTTGTCTGGCTGTCTCAATCTCCACTTCCTTTGCCTTGGATCTTTCTTTGATCTTGCTGAGCAGTTCATGCACCATGTGCATGTCTTTTTCATCTTCATCTGTCAACTCTAAAGCTTTTTCTGCCACCACCTCCACTGGCTTCGGCTCTTCTAGTACGTTTTGTTCGTCCAGTTTCTCTTCACTTTCTTTTGTACTCTTTGTATTTTCCTCTGTCCCTCTCCGATCATCTCGTTTTTGTAGGGAGATCCCATAAACTGCCTCAAGGGCCTCTTCTTCAGTGTACCCTATCGCTACCAAATCCTCATAATCGTTTTTCTTTTGCTGAATTGGATCTATCTCCTTTTCTTTGGTCCCGGCCTCCTGCTTTTCCATACCAGCCGTGTCCATCTCTACTGTGGTCTCTTCCACAATGATTTCCGTCTTCTTCGGGCTTGGTACATCAGTAAAGGAGGGCTGATTGTCCTCAGTCATCTTGGCTTTCCCTTTGTTTGCTTGCCCGTCCTTCTCTTGAGGTTCAGTAGACTCATCTACTTTCTTCTTCCCCTTGTCGTCCTTTTTCAGCTCAGCTTTTAAAAGCTGTACCTCCTCTTCAGTGTATGGCTCGACAGGTTGCTGCTCCAGTATAGCCTCTGACTCCTCATAAGCTCTAATATATTGATCATATTGATCAACATGTGGCCTAGCTGAGCTAGTTCCGACTTTAGTGGGGTCTGGCACCCACTTTTCTTCAAAGTCCCCCTTTAGAGCTCTTTCCGCTCTAAACTACTCCACCAGTCTTTCCATTCTTGCCGCTTTCTGACTTTTGGTTTGCTTGGGAGCAACCTTCTTCTTTGCTTTCTTCATAAGCGGCTCGTCCACATCCTCTGCAGGTTCTGAAACTATTTCTAGTTTCCTGCGTGCTCTTGTGGACGCCCTCTTGGATACTTCGGGCTGTTCTTCCTCCTCATCGGCTTCTCTAAGCCACTCATTCTGGGAGGGAACCTTTGGCCACTGATCTCGGGCTCCAATAGCTTCGTAAGCTATTCTTGTCAGAATTTCAGCTCTTCCTATGTACTTTGGCTTCTCGTTGTGCATGGCAATTACTTGCTCATGGATGTGTTGAGCGTAATTCACCTCTTTTGGCATATTGCTCTTTAATGCCCATGTTATGGTGGTCGCAATGGCATGGGGTGGTGTCGTATACTTTTGCGGTCTTTTACTGCAAACATGGAGAAACTGGTTGTACAGTCGGCAAAGGGTTGCCGCTCTTTGGTCTGCCATATCTCCATAGGTTGCATTCTGTTTCTTGGACCCATAGACCTCTATGGCCTCCCTTCTTTCCCTGACAGAGCTCCCTTTGTTGTGCAGCTTCAATGCATCTGCAATGAGCTGTGGAGTGATCTGTACCTCTACTTTCTCTCCATCTATTGCTGTCAATCTGGCTTTCCCATCCTTCTGAATGGAGGTTGCCAACTCATACACTCTTCTTGTATCTACACCTGATGGTCTCGAGGTGAAGAATCTGTGCAAGTCTGCCCTTTCCAGGTACCTGCTGATGTTCTCTGACCTGCTATAATCCATCAATTCTTGTGGGATCATCGGTACATCCACCGCTTGCCCTTGAGGATCTCTCAAAGTCCCCTGGTAGATCTTTATTCCCTCTTTCTCCAAGACTGCTTCCTCCACCCAAGTTTTGGTTGGCTTGAGGGTTTCTGCTGGAATGTCAAAGGGTTCTGCTTCTGCAAGAGCATCTTTGATTGTCGGTCTTTTTCTCTTTGTTGCCGATGACTTGGCGGAATCCATGGATCCTGTAACTCCAATTTCAGAAGTTAGCGTCTTTTTAGTACTGAAAGCCGAAATGAAGCTTTTAACTATTCAAATGACTTGAAAATTGAAACATGAGCTATTCAGGGCCTAAGGATGCAAGGTAGGTGAAAAAATATGCAAAATAGGCTCAAAATCATGTTGGAGACATCATACGCGTATGATGTCTTTTGTGTCAAAATGACTTCATATTGGTTGTGCTTGTAGCTGATAGTGTATACATGAGTATCATATGCTTGGATTTGAGTTTGGATCCCATTTGGTCAAGTTTTGGCCAGTTTAGTCCAGTTCAGGCTCTTGGCAAAATTTTGAAAGGGAATTGGATTTTATGATCCAAATTGGATAAAACTTGGTGGTTCACCTTCAAACGACATGTAGATCAGTTCTGTTTGGTGGTTGAAGCCCTGAGGTGCCAAAATCACATAGTGAGACATCATACGCGTATGATGTCTTTTAGTGTATTTTTGGACCAAATTTCTCTATAAGCTTGGATTTGGCTTTAGATAGGCTTATTCAGTGGATTTATGAAGTTTGGATAGATTTTTGGCTAAAAATGGCTCTGGAGACATCATACGCGTATGATGTCTTTTTCATCAATTTTGCATGGGATTGGTTCTGTGGACTCCCCATGTACTAGTGAAGGACTGTTTCTACTCAAATCTTGGTTTGGACTTGAGTATGTTGGATTTGGCCAAAAATAGGCTTTAGGTGAAGGATTTTTCCTCAATTGGGCTAATGGGGTGATCCACTTGACCAAATGGTTCCAAACTTCATATGTAGCATGTATTAGATATATATAATGGATGTATGATGACAAATGAGCAGTTTTGGCTCTGTAAGTGCAAATAGACATCATACGCGTATGATGTCTTTTGTGTCAAAATGGTGCTTTTTGGTTCCAGATAGCTTGTATATGTGTTAATCAACAATCCTACAAAGTTTCAATGAGTTTGGAGTTATTTTGACAAAATTAGGACCAAAAATCAATTTTATGGCCTACTTTGCGTCTTTTTGGTTTTCCTTGGGTTTTCTAACTCCAATTCTCATGATACTTGGTTCATAGGATGTGATTAACATGTGGAATGAGGCTATGCACTCAAATGTTGAAATGGATGTGAAAATCATGCTGTGAGACATCATACGCGTATGATGTCTTTTCTTGAAATGTTGGTCTTTTTGTGCAAAGAATGCTTTGTGCTAGTGCTTTAAGCCTTGCTAACTAGTTTTCAACTTAAAAAGTCATCAGTTTAGCTAAAAAGCCCCCTTATAGGCATTTCAGTCTCCGAAGTCGTCTCTTTGCCTTGGAGTTGAATTTCTTCAACTTTTCTTCTCGAGAGTTGCATTTCCAGCTCATTGGATATGTTGCGAAGCCATCTATTTGGTTGAACTTGACTTTGGCTCCCCGTTCTCCATCTTTCTCTATTTGGTTGCCCGAAAGCGTCTTTTTCACCACCGGTAAGTGAATCAGCTTTCTTTTGGGTTTTGCTTGCAAACATAAGTCATCTATGTATATTTGAAGCTGCTTGTGAAGTTTCATGTCATTCGGTCGTCAATTTCAGCCGTTATGCCAAAATGACGCTTTGTGTGTCCGCAGCCGAATCGGTTGTTCCGACCCACTTTTGGTGATCCAAACTCGGAGATACTCCATGGTTGCATTGCCCTCGATGTTGTTAAGCTTCCTGAGAAGTTTTGTGTCGTTTCGACAACTTTTTCCTGTTTGCCTCTTGCAGGCTCTGTTGACCTAGGGTTTTTCAAGTCGTTCCCTCTCGAGCTTTGAGTGTTAGAAACCCATCTTCTAGACTAGGGTAACCCACCTATAAGTTCTTGCAAGGTTTGGTTAGGCGGTTGTGCCACTACTTAGCATTCTACCGCATTCCCCGTCTGCTCTTGTTTCTTGGTTTTGGTCAGTTTTCGCGACAATAGTTAATGATAAGCATCAAAATCTTATGGCAACGAGTCTACCTCTCATGTCTGGTGTCCTCTGAGCTCTCGTAGCAGTCGTAGAAGGCTGTAGAAGGTTGGATGCTCCTGTGTGCTCTTTGCTCTCTCCAAGAAGGTAATAGTGGAAATGAGCTTGAAAGTGATGTGAAAAATACTTAACTTCGGACTTCCCAGATCACTTGTTACCAAATTTGACATGTGCTCCTATCTCGTCGTGAAATGCACTTTAGGATTTGAAATTTCTCACTTTGGACTCCGTTTGACCTGTTTCTGAGAAATCTGTCCACTTTGCCAAAATTCTGTCATTTCGGGCTTTCCGTAACTTTTTCAGAATTGTACCCAATTTTTACCATGGGTTGCCCTTGTCATTAGGATCATCACCATCCATTCTTTTCTTTTTTCTGATCTCGTTTCACCTGCTTTTTTATTTTTCTTTTACTTTTATTAAGAAAATCATAAAAAATAAAATAAAATAAAGAAAAATAGCAAATTGAAGCCAAAAAATTCCAAACATACACAATACATAGTTGGTAACCTTGTGTATATGAATATACACTTATTTGTGATTTCTGGACTTGGATTACCACTTTTTAGGGTCCAATGAGCTTCAAGCATGAGCTACAAGGGGGGGTCGACCCAAGCTAGCTAGGGGCTTGCTTGAGGGGTATACTCACCCACACACACTCACAATCACTCTGATTGTGTGCTATGCAAAGTGCAAGAGCTCCCTCTCCAAGCAAGTAGAGGTTGAGAGCCTACACCAACACTCTTGGCTATGGAGTTCAAATCCAACCAAGAGCCATGCTTCAATGCTTGAGCTTGCCATCTCCTTCTTCTTCATTACTATGCTATTATGTATGCTAGCAACAAGAGTATGATAAGTGAGGAACTAGTTCTTTCTCCTATGAAATGTTTCTTCTTCCTCTTCCCTACCCTCATTCCCTGCTAGCTCTCTCCACCTTCGAAGGTGTTTGAGGTCTTGGGACTGAGGCTTGGGACAATTAAAGCTTTCTTCAAGTTCATGCTATGCTATGATTGTGATGCATGAAGCTTTCCATCTTCATTGCATCACCTAGGTCACAAGGAACACAAAGAATGTATTGTAACAAGTCTCTCTTAATGGGAGAAATCATAATACAAATGCCTATTGGAGGGGGGACCAGCTCCACATAAATCCGGTCCTCAACTGTTGTCATGTTCTCTAGATTCTCTCTCTTGCAAAAGTATTGTTCATGCCAAGTTAACTAATTGCTATGATTATGTTGCTATCTTCAATTATGTCTACCCGCTATGCTCACAAAGTTATTTCTCGAAAGTATTCTCATTAATTTCCGCTATTCTCAAGTTGAATAGGCTAATTCCATTACATTGGTATCAGAGCATTTGGTTTCTCTTTTCTTGCTTAAGAAGAGAGGTCCTTAAGTAGCCTATAAATGGTTGATGTTGTTAATTATAATAGGGTAAGTGGAACTGGGATCTAATATCAGTTTTGTTAAGCCCACTATGTGGGGGATGGTGCACACCTCGGGAGCTTTGGACTTAATAATGGAGTCTTTTTAGACTTGCCTACGGCTTTACCATTATTGAGCCATAAGAAGTCCGAAAGGAGCTAACCCTTGGCAACTCTGCTATGTTAGACCTACTCCTCTACTCTCTATAATTAACCACTTTGAGCTGTGGGTGTAGATACTTAAGAGCCAATTTTCAAAGGCTAAGAGGAGTGGCAACTAAGGTTTTGAATTGCCAAAGCATACACTAAGTACATACATAAAATTTTGTTAGCATGGCTGACAATAATCAAGAGAGTAGAATGAACATTGATAGCTTTGATTTTGCACATGAAGGTGCTAATGATGATGCTCCCATGTTTGTGAATTATCTTGTGACTAGATTGCAACAAGCTATGGGCAACCCTACCTTGCAAGCCGAAGTTACTCAACAACTTCGTGCCTATGGAATTTCCCTTCCTCTCCAAGAGGAGAGAGAGCTTAGGAGGCCTTTTGAAGAGACCCCCAAAAGAAGACTCTCTCCCATTCGAGAGGAGGAATCCAAAGAGAAAGAAAGCAATGAAAGTCTAAGCTCTTCTGAAGATGTGGCTCCACGAAGAAGGCGGTCTAGACGATCGCCTACTCCTCCCAAGAGGAAAAGAGCAACCCATAGTCCTTCTCCTCATCACTCTGAAAGGCAAGAGAGGAAACAAAGGAAGAAAAGGGCTAGGAAGAGGTCACCCTCTTCTCCTTCTTCTTCACCTTCCTCCTCTTCCGATGAAAGTTATGGCTATTCTCCTAGAGAATACAAGAGGGGAGGACATCGCAAATCATTTCCTGCATGGCGAAGGTCACAAAAGCTAAAGAATTTCAAGGAGGGAGGAAAGAGTATCTCTTTTCTCACCTACGATGGCACCTTTGGTGCTACCGACAAAGTCTTGGCCTTCATCCAGCAATTTGACGCGGCCTTTGGGGACGAGGGCTTCACAGAGTCCTCCAAGCTACGTCATGTAGCTATGCACTTCCAAAAATCAGCTCGTCAATGGTGGGCTAGCCTTCGTGGAAATGGAGAAGCCCCAAAGACATGGAAAACTCTACGAGTTTCCATGATGAAGCAATTTCTGCCAAGCGATACTAAAGATAAAGTTCTTACCGAATGGCGCGGCTTGAAGCTTCTCTCTCATGAGTCTATCAACAAGTATGTAGACAAGTTTTGGGATTTACATCTCAAAGCTACTGTCTTTCAAAAGATAGACTTTGCCGAGCAAAGACAGCAATTCTGTGCGGGATTACCTGAAGAGATGGCCGAATACATCAACTCTCAACGGCCCGATACTATTACCGAAGTAATCCACCACACCATGGTTGCTTCACGCATCAATTTCCATCAAGGGGCTAGACGTAATGTCAAGCCCATGGAAAACAAAGATAAAAATGATGCAAAGGGGAAATACAATGCTCAAAATAATTCCCAAGGCACTTCCAACAACAACAACAACAATCGGTCCAAGGAGAAGGGAGTTTACAAAGGTAAAAACCAACTCTCTCTGAAGAGCTTGAAACTTTTTGCAAGGACCATAAGTGTTTCAAGTGTGGAGAGCAAGGACATGGCTATCGTTCTTGCCCCAAGAAGAATACTCGCAATGAGACTCCTAGAGCTTCCACCATCGAAGCTCCAAAAGAGGATGCTCATTGCAAAGGATCATCACTCTCCTATGCTTGGGGAAAGGTAAGAGAGCATGATGCCTTCATCTTGTTTGACCCTGGCTCTACTCTTAACTTCATATCAATAAGGTTGGCCACCAAGTTGGGCATTCAAGCTTTTGAGATGGGAGATATAGTAGTCGCTGATGCAGCTTTCAAGGGACAACAAGCCTCCGTTACTCCCTTGATAAGGACGATTAGCAGGGAGTGGGTGTGTGTGGGGTCTGAAGACCAAGGCAGTAGAAGTGCGTGTTTTGTGTTGCGAGGCAAGGTGGGACCCAAGCATAACTCTGTGTGTGTGTGCACGTGTGCTGTGAGCCAATCTAGTGCTGCAAAGCAGGGAGCATATGTGTGTGTGGTAGCAAGCTGCCCGACAGAAGAGTGTGTGTGTGTGCGTGTGTTGGGAGTTTTGTCAACGCCAAAACTGGCCAGTGAACATGTTGTGAGCCAAGCTAGGCAGGCCCTCGGTGTGTTAGTTTCGTTTTGTCATTATGTGCCTAATCGACAGGGGCCAGGGCAGCGCACGTGTGTGCGTGAGGTGCACCAAGCCAGGCAAGGCAGTTGCGCGCGCGCGTGTGTGTGTGTCATTATGCTAGCACCAAAAGTGGCGAGCCATCAGGGTGGAAAAAAAATCCCCTTTGGGGCTTGTTCCCACGACAATTAAGGGAGCGAAAGTTTGTGAACAACGAGAGAGAGGGCTTGGCACAATGTTCTTCAACGAGAGAGAGAGCTTGGCACAATGTTCTTCAAATCAATTTTCAATCACAACTATGGGACGCTTAATTAACTTACCATCATTCTCAATCAAGCAAGTGTGCATTTCAAAGTTTCACCAATCAAAGAATATATGTACCATATGCACATTATCATTTTGGAACTCCACATTTGGTTTGCATCCATTACACACAAATTGCAAGAAATTCATTAAGTACTCTTGTTTTGGCATCGAAATCCTCTTGATGATAATTCGTTGAGCACACATATTGAAATGAAATGAAGATGTGCATATTTTCTCGAATTCAGAATTGGCTCCATTTTTCATCATTTTCAAGTAACTAATTGGAATGCCATTTTCAACCAATGAAACACTATTTGCAAACACATTATGCAAACGATCCTTCCTTTGGCTTCAATTAACTATCATGATCCACTCTTGACCCCATTAATAGTGCACCCCATTGATAAATAACATCAAGCACAATGTCAATTCATTTGACTTCCAACTAAGGATTGCTTGGCCATACCTTTTGAATTGGAAATATTGCATGCATAAAATTAACTTCGGTTCCATCAATTGGTTAATGCATGCACACCCGATAAGTGATCAATTTTCCTTAGCCAATTCAAACCCGGTTCAACAATCATTGTAAAAGTAATTGCTCATATTTGATAACCCTAATCATCCAAACCTAATCGGCTTGTCATTTTGCTTTGCGTGGCTACTCATGAGTGATTTTTGGGTACAATTAAGCACATAAATGAATGCAAGATTGCCATGTTCATCATTTAGATCAATCATTAGCATGACAACACACAAAATTCTTCACAATTGGACATTAATTGAGCAATCTATCTCAACATTTGACCCAATTTGTGATACAAATATCAACTATTTGGCCAAATCATCATCATAATTGGTAAAAAATACCAAATATTCATTCACCCATTGGATTACGCATGCCATTGATTGGCACACACACCCAAATTTAGGCCAAAATTATATGCAAAAATTACATCAATTCCACATTGCAATGCTCAAATTGCAAACTCGATCAAGCATAAGTGAATATGCATGCATGCTCAATTTTTAAAAAATTAACACGATTTTGACCCAATCAATCAATGCACACACTCACAAATTAAGCACAAAAGTTCAAATTTGGCTCGATTGGCAATGAATTTAGGCTTATACATAATGATTGCACACACTTTTCATGCACATTTCACAATCAAAAATCATTTGGGTGCCTCAATTGACCATCAATCGTTGAAAATCAAGTGGTCTTGGATAGACGCACACACTCAAATTTTGCCCTTTTTTTTGCATTTAGGCTTATCCAATGATTGAATTAGCCTAACATACACATCAATTACATGATTTCACATTCATATATCATCAATTCCATCAATTTTTATGCATGCACATACTCAAGATTAGGTTCCCACACACTTGAATTTTTTGACAATTTTTTTTCCTCTTTGGTGCATTACACACACAATGATTTTTATGCACACACACATGATTTCTTGTTGCAAGTCAAGTTTAATCTTGATACACACATCATTCGTTAGTCAAAATTGACCATCACTTTCATTCCAAACAATCAAATTAGGTGCAAAGTGTAGGTCAATTGATTTACACACCTAATTTTAGCAATAAATTAGCAACACATTGGAATCAAATTAACCACTCAAAAATTGATTGGAGTAGGTCAATGCATTTACAATCGATTGCATCCAAGCTAATCCTTGCTCCACACGACGATTCTATCATGCACACACATGTGTGGTTCTTCCAAATTAGCCCAAAAATTGACCATTGTAGGCCAAAAAATCAAACACTCAAATAATCAAATTAGGCATGGATTAGCACAATTAACTTGATAAAAGTGTTGATTCCACCTCTTGCAAGGGGATTCAACATACATTACGCTTCAATGTTAGCGGTTAGTTTTTAATCAAAAATTAGTAAAATTAGCATGAAATTAGTACAATTAGCATGGAAATGAAGCGAAATTAGTAAGGGTTAGTATGAAATTAGTGAAATTGGGGGTGGAATTGAGGGTTTGGGGTATTCATAACTAAAAATTAGCTTCAATTACTTGCACACACATCATCAAATCAAACCAAAACTGAGTTACACACACTCAAAACCAATGAAATTAATAGAAAAATTATTCTATTCTAAACATCCTATACTCACTAGCTTAGGTTATCGATCCCCGACAACGGCGCCAAATGTAGGGGGCAATTGTAGCATAGCCTAATCAACCCAAGACCAACAAAATTATCAATCCTAGGATCAACAGCCCAGCTAGGGCATGGAAGCACGAGCATTGGATGAATAGAATGAGAGGATTCAAGAGTATGCTCATCCAATGCAATAGAAGTTAGTCATTAAATCACTAACTCTAATCACATCATCAATCAAGCATCACCTACACGCATTAAGCCCATCGAAGTCCAACTTACCATAGACTAAAAACCCAAAGCACATTGATGATAAGCACACACTAATTGCATTGGTGTTGGCCTCTCCAATCACCACATGCCAATCAAGGCACTTCATCAAAAGCTATACGCACAAGGTGAATGGTATTAGAGTTTCATAAAACCCATTCACACACAAGAAAACAATAGGGCACACACACTAATTACAAGATTAAGAACCAACTTAATCAAATAATTAGTGATGTTAAATATCACAAATCAAGTGCTTATAGAAGGATAGGAGTGGTTAATAGCAAGAAGTCATCACACATTCTCAAATCTAGAATAATGAGAAAGGTGAAACTACTTCATTACATAATGGAATAGAGAAGAAGTAGACTATTGAGAAAGTAGAGATGAGATTAAGAATGGTTCTCTAATTACAATGGATTAGCACTATCCTCTTAAGCATGGGCATTAAGCTCAAGGCTAAGCCATCCATAGAGTGAACACTCAAGAGACAGAGAGCTCTCAAAAGTGGATCCTCAAGAATGAAGCCACCTTGCATAAAGTCTTTCACCACAATCCCTTCTACTATGGGTTTAAGTTTGAGCCCTCTAGCTATCATATACAACTTTGGAACTCCAAATGACCCCAAGACTTATACAAAGCGAGTAAGAAACATTGTGCACATCCATAGCATATCTCCCGCTTGATGCATAATAGATGTAGCATGTGTTAGCTGCTGCTAACAATCCCTCTATGCCCTGCACATAAGGAGGAGCATGAGATTCATACATTATTTTCTCACATAGTGAGTTAGTAACGTATAGTCTATTGCCATAGAGAAGATAACCATCTTGTAGGGTAAATGGTTCTTCTTTCTTCCCTAGTGCAAGGGCTAAAATCACATCTCTAAAATCGGGATCAATAGCGTACTCATCTATCATAGAAGATAGATCATTGTGAGTTGCTATGGAAACCACATTCACTCTCGATCGTCTTGAGAGTGCATCGGCTACTTGATTATGCTTGCCAACAATGTGAGCAATATGAAAATGAAATTGCAAAAGGAAATTTGCCCACCTCATTTGTTTGTCGGAGAGCTTGGTCTGTGTCATGAAGTACTTAAGGCTTTGGTGATCCGTCTACAAATTGAAAGGAGTCCCCAATAAATAGTGCTTCCACGAGTTTAGGGCATGTAGAACTGCTAAGTGTTCCTTCTCATATATGCATAGGCTTGCTTACCAGGGTCGAGCCTTCTACTTTTGTAGGCTATGGCGTGCCCTTCTTGGAGCAAAGGAGCTCCAAGGCAATCACCATATGCGTCGCATTGGACCTCAAATGGCTTTGAGAGATCCGATAGTGTAAGCACAGGTTGAGAGATAAGCTTTTCTTTAATCTTTTTGAAAGCATTGTTCTCCTTTGTGGACCATATGTACCTAACGTTTTTCTTTGTTAGGTCATGTAATGGTCCTGCGATTTGTGAGAACTTTTCTATGAAACGTCTATAGTATGCACACATACCTATAAAGCTTCTTAGTTATGTAGATTTCTTGGATTAGGCCATCCTTTTATTACCTCTAGCTTTGATGGATCCATTTGGATGCCATCTTGAGAGATAATGTGACCTAAATATTGAATCTCTTGTAAGAAAAACTCACTTTTCTTTTGTTCAATATAATGTTTATTCTCTCGTAAAACTTGAAATATTACCTGGAGGTGTTGCTTGTGTTCATCTAGTGAGTTAGAGTAGATGATTATATCATCAAACAACACTCCAATAAAGGTTCGGTGAGGCCAGAATAGCTTCTCCATCAAGCGGTTAAATGTGGTTGGTGCATTGGTCAAGCCAAAAGGCATGACAATCTACTCATAAAGACCAAACGTAGTGTGAAATACGCTCTTTACAATCTCTTGATCAACTATCTTTATTTGATGGTAGCTACTTTTTAGGTCAATCCTACTGAAGTAGGTTGACCCTTGTAGCTTATCAAATAGGTCTTCTACCCGTGGAACGGGAGGCTATTTTTTATAGTGACCCTATTAGTGCTCTATAGTCGACATGCATACGATATGCCATCTTTCTTTTGCACTGATGACATTGGTGAACAAAATGGGGATGAGCTAGGCCTAACCATGCCCTTCTCAACTAGCTCATGCACTTGCCGCATAATCTCCTCTTGTTGAGCTTGGGAAACTCTATAAGGAGGTTTATTAGGCGATGAACTTCCTGGACGAAGTTCAATTGCATGGTCATGATTGACTTGTTTTGGAGGTAGTTCACAAGGGATATCGTCAATAAAAACATCTTGAAACCCCTTGAGGAAATTGGATAGCTCTAATTCCTTTTGATTGTTTATATTTTCTTTTGTCAAAGCATTGAGTTCATTTTGAGAATCTTTAAGAAAAATCATGTACACAAAAATAGAGCTCTTTATTGACTTATTGAAAGCTTGCTTATGTACAATGGGTATGGTGTTACCCAACTCCTTAGCATCTATGTACATATCTTTTTCCTTGAACCTAAAGTAGATTTTCCTTTTAGGGAATTTAACATTAACAGCCATGCAATCAAACCGTGGTGACCCTAGGATTACATCCTCGTGCTTGAGAGGAGAGATAAAGAAGTCCTCCTTGTCCACATAGCTTTGGACATGGAGCCTCAATTTCCCAATTAAGGGAGTGACTGAGGCTTCTTGACCCTTGAAAGCACCATCGACAGGTAGGACATCTCCCATTTCATAGGCTTGGATGCCTAGCTTGGTGGCCAACTATGTGGATATGAAATTGTGAGTAGAACCAGGGTCAAAGAGAATGAAAGCATCATGTTCTCTTACCTTTCCCCAAGCATGGCATAGAGGAGATCCTTTGTGGTGAGCATCCTCTTCTTGGATTTCGACCAAGGTAGCTCTAGGAGGTTGGCTCATTTCATGTATTCTTGTGGGGACAAACACAATAGGTATGTCCTTGCTTCCCGCACTTGAAACAACGGTTATCTTTACGATAACGCTCTAGCTCTTCAAGAGAGAGTTTATTTTGCCTTTATAAACTCCCTTCTCCTTAGCTTTGTTGTTGTTGGCGTTTCCTTTAGGAGACTTTTGGACATTGTCCTTCCCCTTAGGCTCGTTACGGTCCTTGTTTTTTGTGGGCTTAAGACTTATCTTAGCCCCTTGTTGGAAATTGATTCGTGAAGCCACCGTGGTATGGTGTATCGCAGATATGGTGTGTGGAATTTGGGAGTTAACATGCTCCTAAACACGCACAAAATTGTTGTTTTTGATCTCCAAAATCCATCTTTTTAAAGACAATGGCTTTGAGATGTAAGTCCCAAAACTTGTCTCCATATTTGTGAATAGCTTCGTAGGGAGAGAGCTTCAAGCTTCGCCATTCGGTGAGTACTTTGTCTTTGGCATCGGTAGCCAAAAACTGCTTCATGATGGAAGCTCTTAAAGCTTTCCATGTTCGTGGAGCTTCACTATTTGGTCGTAGGCTAGACCACCATTGCCTGGCGGACTTTTTAAAATGCATAGCTACATGGCGTAGCTTAGAGGAGTCCTTGAAGCCCTCATCTCCAAACATTGTCGGGGAATTTGTATTCGAAAGGTGAGCCAGGAAGGCACCGGGCCCTTGGTTGTGAGAGGTGCGAAGAAAAGAGTTGCAGCACACAGAATTAATGGGAACAGAGCTTAAAACAGATTGTTTACCTTAAACCAAATACTCAACAGCAACCCTGCTTAATCAAATGTTAATGGAAGCGTTTATGCTCCTTACAAAGTTTAACCTGTCTTAATCTAGGTGCTAATCAGAAAATCAATAATAACCTGCCTTGTATTGCCTTCTGCTTCTTCCCGCCATGCCTTAGGAGCTTCAACTTCCAATGGCCTTGGGTGGTCCGGTTCGGTTTCAGGTTACCGGCTTAATTCCGGATTGAACGGCTTGGAGATTATGGTTATCAAGGCTAAAGATGGCTAAGTGAAATCAAGAGCTTTGGCTTGGCTAATGAGAGATTAGGCTCAACTTATGATATTAGGCTTAGGCCTGGCTTATGAGATTAGGATTAACTTGGCTAATGAGATTAGGATGCTTAAGGATTAAGGTTTAGGCTTTGGCTTAAGGGTTTAGAGATTGGGAAAGCTTGGCTTAAGCGAGCTTAAGATTAGGCTTCGATTAGGAGTTTGAGATTAGGCTTAGCTTAAGATTTGATGAGATCAAGAGCTCTCGCTTTTTCTCTCCGGAGAGAGAGCTCAATGAAAAGGGAAGACAAATTTTAAAAAAGAACACGAGACCCCAAAGTGAGACGTCTCTTTCTCTTATATAGTTTGCATGGCGTTTTCCATTGTTAAAAAAAGGCCTACCCATTAGCGATGTCGCTAATGGGCACCCTCTCTATGACGTGGCAATAGGTAGATGGGCCAGCACGGAAATCACCCGAACCAGTGCCGAAAGGCATCGCACTGCCGTGTGGAGCAATTCTCGTCTCTTGGGCGAGCTCATTCGAGCATCGTGTTGCGCACTGCGTCTCCCTCTTCCCCTTCCTGCGCTCCTCAGCTGCAACTACCCGCCATGGGGTTTTCCCTTCACACACCATGTTTAATTTGTTTAATTAAAACCGCCTAGTGACCATATTTTGAGGCCATTGGGCGGCCATTAGATTGAGGCCATTGTTGTCAGCTCTAAAAAAGAAGCAACTCCACAGTTGCCTGTTAAAGGCTGCAAGCCCCTCAATTGGAAGGTATTCCTTGTTATCTCCTTTTTCCAACATAAGCTTCTCTGCCTTCCTTACGACATTGAGAACATAAGGTTGAAGATCTTCAGTTCTGTAAGCATCCACACCCAAGTTTAGCTTGAGGCCAATATTTGATGGGCACCACATTTGGTATTCAATTCGACCAAGGCAATGCCGTTCGTGACTTCATTTTCCAGCATTTTTGACTAGCAATATCACCTTGAATTATGTTGCCCGTTCTAGTGCTTTGAATGTCACCATAGCTCTCAAGACGCAAGTGTTAGTGTTCGTCAAGGCAAAGTGTTTTGTATCAGCCACAATTGGCGTACATATCGAGCACCGCACTGCATTAAGCTTGTATACTGGTCCACTCAAAAATACACTTCTAGTGGAGATAGGTCTTCAGTTGCCGCCAATTCTGCTTTGACAGCTCCATTTCCCAGAATCTGTCTGAAGCTCAAAACTTACCTGATCAAGGAAACCACGGCGGTTCGGAACCAGCCCCCGGCGATACTTAAACTGGCCATATCTTGCGAATTGAAACCCCATGGAGGAGTTTATGCTCATTACAAGGATTGTCCTGGTTTAATCCAGGTGCTAATCAAGAAAATCAAAATTTTGAACTGCCTTGTATTGCCTTCAGCTTCTTCCTGCCATGGTTTAGGAACATCGACTTCCAATGGCCGTCTAATTTGGCTTAAGATTTATGGCTTAATTCCGAGTTAAGGAGATTACAAATTTGGTTTAGAGCTTGTGATAATCCGGGTTATAGATTGCTTAGGCTTGGAGAGCTTAGGCTTTCGTTTAGAGAGCTTAACTTCGAGAGCTTTAGATTAGGATGGCTAATGGTTAGAGAGCTTAGCTTCGAGATCTTTGGATTGTCAAGGCTATTGATGGTCAAGCGGCTTCGATTAAGGAGATTAGAGATTATGGTCATCAAGGCTTAAGATGGCTAACTGAAATCGAGAGCTTTGGCTTGGCTAATGAGAGATTAGGCTCGGTTGGCTTATGGGATTAGGATTAAGCTTGGCTTATGAGATTAGGATTAAGCTTGGCTTATGAGATTAGGATTAGGCTTAAGGATTAAGTATTAGGCTTTCGCTTAAGGGTTTAGACATTGGGAAAGCTAGGCTTAAGCGGGCTTAAGATTAGGCTTGGATTAGGAGTTTGAGATTAGGCTTAGATTAAGATTTGATGAGATCAAGAGCTCTGGCCTTTTCTCTCCGGAGAGAGGGCTCAATGAAAAGGGAAGACAAATTAAAAAAAAGAACACGAGACCCCAAAGTGAGACGTCTCTTCCTCTTATTTAGTTTGCATGGCTTTTTCCCTTGCTAAAAAAAGGCCTACCAATTAGCGATGTTGCTAATGGGTACCCTCTCTATGATGTGGAAGTGGGTAGATGGGCCGACAAGAAAATCGCCCGAACCAGCACCTAAAGGCGTCGCGCCGTCGTGTGGAGCAATTCTCGTCTCTTGGGCGAGCTCATTCGAGCATCGCGCTACGCGCTGCGTCTTTCTCTTCCCCTTCCCGCGCTCATCGGTTGCAGCTGCCCGCCATGGGGTTTTCCCTTCACACACCATGTTTAATTTGTTTAATTAAAACGACTGGGCGGCCATATGTTGAAGCCATTGGGCGGCCATTAGATTGAGGCCGTTGTTGTCAGCTCTAAAAAAGAAGCAACTCCACAGTTGCCTTGTTAAAGGTTGCAAGCCCCTCAATTGGAAGGTATTCCTTGTTATCTCCTTTTTCCAACATAAGCTTCTCTGCCTTCCTTACGACATTGAGAACATAAGGTTGAAGATCTTCAGTTCTGTACGCATCCACACCCAAGTTTAGCTTGAGGCCAATATTTGATGGGCACCACATTTGGTATTCAATTCGACCAAGGCAATGCCGCTCATGACTTCATTTTCCAGCATTTCCGACTAGCAATATCACCTTGAATTCTGTTGCCCGTTCTAGTGCTTTGAATGTCACCATAGCTCTCAAGAGGCAAGCGTTACTGTCCGTCAAGGCAAAGTCTTTTGTATCGGCCACATTTGGCGTACATATCGGGCACCGCACTGCATTAAGCTTGTATACTGGTCCACTCAAAAATACACTTCTAGTGGAGATAGGTCTTCAGTTGCCGCCAATTCTGCTTTGACAGCTCCATTTCCCAGAATCTGTCTGAAGCTCAAAAATTACCTGATCAAGGCGACCAGGGCGGTTCGGAACCAGCCCCCGGCGATACTTAAACTGGCCATATCTTGGCAATTGAAACCCCATGGAGGAGTTTATGCTCCTTACAAGGATTGTCCTTGTTTAATCCAGGTGCTAATCAAGAAAATCAAAATTTTGAACTGCCTTGTATTTCCTTCAGCTGCTTCCTGCCATGGTTTAGGAACATCGACTTCCAATGGCCGTCTGATTTGGCTTAAGATTTATGGCTTAATTCCGGGTTAAGAAGATTACGGATTTGGTTTAGAGCTTGTGATAATCCGGGTTATAGATTGCTTAGGCTTGGAGAGCTTAGGCTTTCGTTTAGAGAGCTTAACTTCGAGAGCTTTAGATTAGGATGGCTAATGGTTAGAGAGCTTAGCTTCGAGATCTTTGGATTGTCAAGGCTATTGATGGTCAAGCGGCTTCGATTAAGGAGATTAGAGATTATGGTCATCAAGGCTTAAGATGGCTAACTGAAATCGAGAGCTTTGGCTTGGCTAATGAGAGATTAGGCTCGGCTTATGATATTAGGCTTAGGCCTGGCTTATGAGATTAGGATTAAGCTTGGCTTATGAGATTAGGATTAGGCTTAAGGATTAAGGTTTAGGCTTTCGCTTAAGGGTTTAGACATTGGAAAAGCTTGGCTTAAGCGGGCTTAAGATTAGGCTTGGATTAGGAGTTTGAGATTAGGCTTAGCTTAAGATTTGATGAGATCAAGAGCTCTGGCTTTTTCTCACCAGAGAGAGAGCTCAAGCAAAAGGGAAGACAAGTAAAAAAAAAGAACACAAGACCCCAAAGCGAGCCATCTCTTCCTCTTATTTAGTTTGCATGGCTTTTTCCCTTGCTAAAAAAAGGCCTACCCATTAGCGATGTCGCTAATGGGTACCCTCTCTATGACGTGGAAGTGGGTAGATGGGCCGGCACAAAAATTGCCCGAACCAGCACCGAAAGGCATCGCGCTGTTGTGTGGAGCAATTCTCGTCTCTTGGGCGAGCTCATTCGAGCATCGCGCTACGCGCTGCGTCTTTCTCTTCCCCTTCCCGCGCTCGTCGGTTGCAGTTGCCCGCCATGGGGTTTTCCCTTCACACACCATGTTTAATTTGTTTAATTAAAACGACTGGGCGGCCATATGTTGAAGCCATTGGGCGGCCATTAGATTGAGGCCGTTGTTGTCAGCTCTAAAAAAGAAGCAACTCCACAGTTGCCTTGTTAAAGGTTGCAAGCCCCTCAATTGGAAGTTATTCCTTGTTATCTCCTTTTTCCAACATAAGCTTCTCTGCCTTCTTTACGACATTGAGAACATAAGGTTGAAGATCTTCAGTTCTGTACGCATCCACACCCAAGTTTAGCTTGAGGCCAATATTTGATGGGCACCACATTTGGTATTCAATTCGACCAAGGCAATGCCGCTCATGACTTCATTTTCCAGCATTTCCGACTAGCAATATCACCTTGAATTCTGTTGCCCGTTCTAGTGCTTTGAATCTCACCATAGCTCTCAAGACGTAAGTGTTAATGTCCATCAAGGCAAAGTCTTTTGTATCGGCCACATTTGGCGTACATATCGGGTACCGCACTGCATTAAGCTTGTATACTCGTCCACTAAAAAATACACTGCTAGTGGAGACAGGTCTTCAGTTGCCACCAATTCTGCTTTGACAGCTCCATTTCCCAGAATCTGTCTGAAGCTCAAAAATTACTTGATCAAGGCGACCAGGGCGGTTCGTAACCGGCCCCCGGCGATACTTAAACTGGCCATATCTTGCCAATTGAAACCCCATGGAGGAGTTTATGCTCCTTACAAGGATTGTCCTTGTTTAATCCAGGTGCTAATCAAGAAAATCAAAATTGAACTGCCTTGTATTGCCTTCAGCTTCTTCCTGCCATGGTTTAGGAACATCGACTTCCAATGGCCGTCTGATTTGGCTTAAGATTTATGGCTTAATTCCGGGTTAAGGAGATTACGGATTTGGTTTAGAGCTTGTGATAATCCGGGTTATAGATTGCTTAGGCTTGGAGAGCTTAGGCTTTCGTTTAGAGAGCTTAACTTCGAGAGCTTTAGATTAGGATGGCTAATGGTTAGAGAGCTTAGCTTCGAGATCTTTGGATTGTCAAGGCTATTGATGGTCAAGCGGCTTCGATTAAGGAGATTAGAGATTATGGTCATCAAGGCTTAAGATGGCTAACTGGAATCGAGAGCTTTGGCTTGGCTAATGAGAGATTAGGCTCGGCTTATGATATTAGGCTTAGGCCTGGCTTATGAGATTAGGATTAAGCTTGGCTTATGAGATTAGGATTAGGCTTAAGGATTAAGGTTTAGGCTTTCGCTTAAGGGTTTAGACATTGGGAAAGCTTGGCTTAAGCGAGCTTAAGATTAGGCTTGGATTAGGAGTTTGAGATTAGGCTTAGCTTAAGATTTGATGAGATCAAGAGCTCTGGCTTTTTCTGTCCGGAGAGAGAGCTCAATGAAAAGGGAAGAAAAATTAAAAAAAAGAACACGAGACCCCAAAGTGAGCCGTCTCTTTCTCTTATATAGTTTGCATGGCTTTTTCCCTTGCTAAAAAAAGGCCTACCCATTAGCGATGTCGCTAATGGGTACCCTCTCTATGACGTGGAAGTGGGTAGATGGGCCATATCTTGCCAATTGAGAACAGAAGGTTGAAGATCTTCAGTTCTGTACGCATCCACACCCAAGTTTAGCTTGAGGCCAATATTTGATGGGCACCACATTTGGTATTCATATCGACCAAGGCAATGGTGCTCATGACTTCATTTTCCAGCCCTTCCGACTAGCAATATCACCTTGAATTTTGTTGCCCGTTCTAGTGCTTTGAATGTCACCATAGCTCTCAAGACGCAAGTGTTAGTGTCCGTCAAGGCAAAGTCTTTCGTATCGGCCACATTTGGCGTACGTATCAGGTAGCGCACTACATTAAGCGTGTATACTGGCCCACTCAAAAATACACTGCTAGTGGAGACAGGTCTTCAGTTGCCGCCAATTCTGCTTTGATGGCTCCATTTCCCAGAATCTGTCTGAAGCTCAAATATTACCTGATCAAGGCGACTAGGGCGGTTCAGAACCGGCCCCCGGTGATACTTAAATTGGCCATATCTTGCGAACCGAAACCCCGATTGACAAACTGGAAAGACTGACATGCTCCTGGAAGTGAGCATTTTAGACCCATGCATTCCTATCATCTTTGACCTTTTATCAGCAAGTGCTCAATCCGGTACAGATCCGCTACTGACTAAACTTTAAGCTGCCATAACTTCTTATCGGTAGCTCCGATTGACGAGCCGTAAAGACGGGCATGTAGAGCCCTTCAGGTACTTCATCTTTAATCAATAAAATCCCAACTATGACCACTTCAAGCATACTCATTGTTTAGCATTACCAAGATAGCTTTTGGCCCTTAGAGCCGCATCTGGCACACTTTTAGCTTAAAATTGGCTTGTTAGCAAGCCCTTATAACTGCTGACTAATCATGTAGGATTCAAATACACCTGATTGGCATCCCTTTGCTCATTTTCTTGTCATGGGAGCGGAGCGGCACGACAACGTCACATCAAATTGTTGGATGAAGGCCAAGATTTTGTCCATAGCACCAAAGGTGCCGTCGTAGGTAAGGAAAGAGATATTCTTTCCTCCCTCGTTGAACTTTTTGAGCTTGGACGACCTCTTCTACGTGGAATAGGATTTCCTATGGCCTCTTCTTTTAGGTGGTTCAAGAGTTGCACCATCACTTTCTTCAGAAGAGGAAGAGTATGAGGAGGATGGAGAAGAGGGTAACCTCTTTCTCGCCTTTTTCTTCCCTTGTTCCTCCTTGTGTGCACCATCACTTTCTTCAGAAGAGGAAGAGGATGAAGAAGATGGAGAAGAGGGTGACCTCTTTCTTGCCTTTTTCTTCTCTTGTTTTCTCTCGTC
Source organism: Adiantum capillus-veneris (assembly GCF_014529385.1). Classification (NCBI taxonomy): domain Eukaryota; kingdom Viridiplantae; phylum Streptophyta; class Polypodiopsida; order Polypodiales; family Pteridaceae; genus Adiantum; species Adiantum capillus-veneris. Next base: position 148,068,077 of record NC_140935.1, read on the forward strand.
CCTCATTGAATTATGGTGTAGAGAAGTATGCGATGTTCTTTTTCGTTTAGGGGGGTGTTGGAGAGCGTTTTGCCCGCCGTCTTCATGGAGCCATCTATGTAGAGGTGGCAGGAGACTCACTTCTTTCTTGTTCTTTCAGTGGAGGCTCTACCGTTGAAACTTGAGTTCTCCTTTGGGAAGGAGATGCGTCGTCGAGTAGTAGGTTTTTGAGCCCTTCCTATGGATCCTCTTCTTCTTCCCTTATCGGAGAGATGCCTCTTTTGGAAGTCTCACAAGGAGGCTTCCTATGTACTCTCTCTTCTTGGTGGGGAGTTTGGAGAATCCCATTAAAACATAGCTGCCATTGCACTTCACCTTGGAGGGATGGATTGCCCATGGCTTGTTGAAGCCTGATAACAAGGTAATTAACAAGCATAGGGGCATCATTAGTAGCCTGTTAATTAGCAAAATCAAAGCTATCAACATTAATTTCACTCTCTTTACTATCGTCAGCCATTCTAACAAATTTTAGGTGTAAAATTTTTAAGTGTACTTTGGCACTTCAAGCCCTAATTGCTACTCCTCTTAACCCTTTAGAAAAGCACTGAAGCTCTTGTACCCGTGGCTCGAATATCATTAATTGCAAGGAATAGAAGAGAGGGTCTTTCACCACCAAAACAACACCGACTCCTGTCAAGCTTCTAATAGCTCAATAGTGGTTAAGACGTAGGCAATCCCCGTAGGACTCCACTATTAAGACCATAGCTCTCGACGGTGATCTGCACGAAGCAGGCGCAATGCAAGGCTGAAAAATCCCTATTCTACTTAGTCAATTGCAATTAATAATACAAACCATTTATAGTTAGCTTGAGGACCTCTCTTCTTGAGCAAGAAAAGAGAAACCAATAGCTATGATACCAATGTAACATTTAATGGTCTAGTAACTTGTGTGTAGCGAAAAATAACATTGACCTAGTAAGCATTTCATTAAGAATAGATTCCTAATAAGCATAGCAGTAGTTCTTGTTTGAGAGAGCAACAAAAGCATAACACCTCGTTATAGATAGGCATGAACAATACTTCAAAAAGAGAGAGAAATTAAGCTATTGACAAGTTGAGGACCAGATTTACATGGAGCCGGTCCCCCCTCCAAAAGGCTTTGTATTATAGGTTTCCCCCATCAAGGGAGACATTTTACAATACAATACTTTGTGTTCCTTCAATAACTTGCTAGTGCAATGAAGATGGAAGCTTCAAGCACCAAGCATACACTTGAAAAACACGACATCAATTCCCTCACGGTCTCAGACCCAAGACCTCACACACCTTCGAAGATGGTGAGAGCTAGCGGGGTATGAGAGTAGATATAGAGGAAGAAGAAGTATTCTTACGAGAAAGTAGTATTTCTCCTCACAAAATCACTCTTAATAGCTTAGCATAGCTTAGTAATTAGCATGGTAGAGGATATGAGCATGCAGTGGAGCTTGGCTCTTGATTGGATTCGCATCACAAAGCCAAGAGTTGTTGGTGTAGGCCTCCCTTCTCACAAGCTTGGAGTAGATGATGAGCTTTCCGTTAAATCTTGAGAAGGAGATAGTCTTCTTTACTTCACACATGATTTTGTGTGAGTGTGTGTGCAATGAGATAGAGTAAAAAGCAACCTTCTCGCTCATCTTGGTCGACCCCTCTTGCTAATTGCTCATGTTGGAATCCCATTGGCCCCTGTAAAGCTTAGCCAATCATAAATTAGAAGCATAATTGCTAGCCTTGTGACATGTGTCCCCCTTTCCCCTTTTGTGAGAGCTTTAAGTATCTAAATAATTCAATTAAACTCTAATTGGACCTCTTAGTCTTCTGGCCAATAGGAATCAGGCAAGCCATTCGGCTGCTGAATGCTCATTGGACCCCTTGGTAGACGGTTGAATAGTCTTCTAGAGAGCTTAATTTCTATTGGTTCTTTTATCAAGTGTTTTTAAATGAATTAAAGTAAATTTATTCTAGCCTAATTCTCATTGGCCCACCTCTATGGCCATCCAATAGGATTTGAATGCACTTTAGGGGCAAATGGGCTAGGAACCTGACTTGTGTCCACTATGCCCTTTGTGAAAAGGGAAGGCTTGAGTGTGTGTGTGTGTGTGTGTGTGTGTTCTCTCACCTATTCTCTCTCTTCCCCTACCTTTAAGGCTCGCCCCCTCCCATCTAGGGATATGTGAAGAATTTATGGTCTTCACAAAAGCATCCAATTCTGTTAAGCTTGACCATTTGGACTTTACCTTTGAATTTTGGAACCTTAGCATTTTGGAAGTGTTAATGGGCTAAACCCTAAGGTCTTTGAAGCACCATTCATGCACATTGCTCTTTTGCAAATGGTCCCCCCTTTGGATCCCTATTTTCCCTCCTTTGGGTCCCTACTGTGATTGACCAGTCTGCTAGCCTTACCAATATTCTAGCTTTTTCTCCCCTGGTACTTTCCCATATTAAATGATCAGTTTAACATGAGAAAATTATTTAGGAGAATTAGATATTAGTTATTATGAGAGAGAAAGAGAGACAAGGAGAGAGAGAGAGAGAGAGAGAGAGAGAGAGAGAGAGAGGCCGTCAACAGTTGGGCAAGATTGATCTTGAGGCAACGCATGGTTGATGCCAGCAATCACTAACCATGGCAAGGCTTTGGTGAGAGAGAGTCTTGCAAGTACTGAGTGCAAGAAAGGCTCAATCCAATGACGAGCTAACTTAGTGGAGTTGTAAGGAATAGGGCATTTCGAGTGCGCAGTGATGTTGATGGGCCAGGTTCCATAAATGCAATAGCGGGCTTGGATTGGAAGCCGGCAAGAGATAGAATAAGAGAAAATTGATAAATTCTAGGTCGAATACCATGGGCAAGTTGCCTGCGCAAGCTTTGGCTCTGAATGTGCTCACGATGAGAGAGAGAGAGAGAGAGAGAGAGAGAGAGAGAGAGAGAGAGAGAGAGAGAGAGAGAGAGAGAGAGAGAGAGAGAGAGAGAGAGAGAGAGAGAGAGAGAGAGAGAGAGAGAGAGAAGAGAAGAGGGACTCTTCTCTCGGGCATCATGGTGCATTTATTGCACCTTGTACGCAACTTTTTGTGGGGTGGCATGAATGGCTCTCTTGACACTTGACCATGAGTCCATTGGGCCACAATCATTTTGTATAGAGAGGAGGGAGGATTGGGGATTATTGATCTAGAGATGCAAAGGAAGGCACTGCTTGTGAAGCTCATAGTACGCAGGTTGTTTCTAGGAGTAGAGCCTTGGAAACATTTTTTGCATCATGCTTTGTCACATACCCCTCCTCGTTTTAGATCTCTAGATGTTGTCGGTGTCTTGCACCCGACCATCAGATTCATCTTCACAGATGCACCCTTGGAGAGATTGAAGAGGCCATTTCACCCGATTGGCATGCCTTAATAGAGAGACGGACTACTTTACCTTCCCATAAATAATGGTGAGTGTACTTCGATCCCATCTCAGGAGACCCGATTGTTGCTCACTAGGGGACTCTAGTCTTTAGTATCGCCAAGGCTGGCCATCATGTACTCTGGAGCCTGAGTCTTCAAGTCACTGTTTTTGGGTTTGTCCATATGTGCGGCGAGTGTGGATGGCAATTTTTTGTTTGTTGATTACAATGGGCATCCACGATGGGTTTGTGACATGGGGGGCAGTTGCATGGCTTTTGCAAGGCCAAGGTCACACACCTCTAGATGCAGGTAATGAGTTGGATTTTTGCCACTGAGACACAATTTTTACCACAAGATAGAACATCGCACTTGGGATTGTGGAAGGCTCATTGCACCCACATTGTGGGCTCTCTATCCTCCCCCACATCCATCATTTTAATAGCCATTTGGAAAGAGTTGTTGCATACTGTTCGCAGTCGGTGGGATGCTTCAACTAGCTCCTCCAGGGGAGTGGAGTAGCATCGATGCGTCTTTCTTCATAGATGGGCGAGATCATCAATTTTTGTCCACCAAGATCATGGCCCCATCACATGGAATTATGAAATTCCACATTGGTTCCTTTTACATTCATCATACATGCCACCTTGATGTATATATAGCTCACACCTTGTTAGCCCACTTTTGTACTTCCTCTGGGTGATAGGCCATTGTGCATTTCCAAAAGTCTCATATGTACACAAAATACAACCACTTTTATTCACACACACACACACACACACACACACACACACACACACACACACACACACACACACACACACACACACACACACAGGTAAGTGAGGGGATAGAGGAAGAGAGAGAGAGAGAGAGAGAGAGAGAGAGAGAGGCGGAGACAGAGGGATTGAGAGAGAGAGAGAGAGAGAGAGAGAGAGAGAGAGAGAGAGAGAGAGAGAGAGAGAGAGAGAGAGAGAGAGAGAGTTACGAGACTGGGCACCCGCCTGTGGTAATGATTAGCTACGATTGGGATAGCTGGCGTAATGGTTAATTATGTGTTGTCTATTTATTTTTCTAATTGAGTTGATGATGATGATTTTGTAGAGTGGAATGCGGGGAGTTGATGAAGAGGTGCGACAATTACTCTTGGTCATTTTGTATTCACACAGTATTTTAGAATTTCATTTCAAAAAGCCACTATGGCTCTGTAAATAATTGCACTGGGAGCTTCCCTTATGGGTCATGCAAGAACTAATGAGCTTCACTCATTTACAAAAGCGAAGTGGTTGTAAAAAGAGAAGCCTCAATTTTTGGCACCTTAAAACTCACAAATAATATATTAAATACCAACTCCACAAGAGAGGTGCCATGGAGTTTGGGGCGAGATTTAGGCCTTTCTCTTGCAGATTCTCTTCTCTACTTTCTTATGCTATGTTCTATTTGTTGTGTACTCTCTAACCAAGTCTCCATCCACTACAATTCTCTTACATACTCTTACAAGCTTGTCTATGTCAATTCTATGTTCTCTGTGTGTGTGTGTGTGTGTGTGTGTGTGTGTATCATAGTCTATGTGTGTGTGTGTGCGCTTGGAAATTGGGAAAAGAGGTGGATAGGTTGATGGTGATGTTTGTGAACATGTATTGAATAGCTTAAGCAACCCATCTCCCCCTCTTCTCCCAATAGTGGTATCAGAGCTTCGGTTTCGAGAAAATCGGCAATCAAATTCCAATTCCGAAGAAGAATTTTCTATTGGCAATATCAGATTTACAAACTGAAGCTAATCGGTGATCAATAGCTAAATCAACAAATTAATCTGCTTCATGACAATGAGAATCGATACGTTCAATTTCAATTCTAATTGATGGCTAATTCCAGTAGATTGTGAAGGCGAGGAAGTGAGCAAGAGTCGAGTCCGACATTGGAGAAATTAGAAGGAAGTTGGACGGCCAAAACATGCTATAGATTAAATAGTATCAAGACAGAGATTAAAAGAAGAATGGTTTGCAAGATCCTTCGAAGTTGATAGGAGGAATCGAAGCCATCGGCAATCCACCAACCGTGACGCTACAAATGATACAAACGAGGAGTTCCGAGGGATAAAAGAAATCAATTCTCGTGAAGGGCTGCCACTAACGGTTGCGGGAAACACCTCTTGCAAGCAAAAGAACAACACCTCCGACCCTGCTCAAACTCTAGAAGGCCGGCATGGGACAGAGCACCCTGGCATGAGGATCCTTTTCTTCTATTGCCTCGAGGGTTGAATCTGCTCTTGCACGGCCCTGTCAATCTCCCCCTCTCTGCTCGCACTGTCGGCCGCTTTCTGCACACCATGCAATGTCTACACACCTTTTGTAAAAGGTGTGGCCTTAGTTAAAATTATTGGCCAGCCACCCAACTCAAGACAAATTGGCCCCCCCATTATTAAGAACCTATACACCCCTTCTCTAACTCCCTTGGTCGGGCTCCACCAACCCAAGCAGTAAAAGAATCAAGCCACCGACTCCCTTGGCCGCACAATCTCAAAAATCTCTCTTGATGTTCAAAGGGAAAATTGGCCGCCCATTCCTCGTCGATCATCTCCGACAACCTTTGGTCATTCACTCTTCGTCATTATAGTTTCCAGAACTATGCTTTAATCAAAGATAGCCGACTCTATGAACCGAATTCACAGTGAAAGCTAAATTATTTTGCCGATTACCATTACATTTTGGGATATGGGCGGTCGAGCGCCACGAAATTCGATCGACTCGTAGACGCACCGTCGGACCGCTCACTTTTCTCGCAATTTCCTAGTGCATTGCCATTCTGGACTGGACGCCACCGCAATTTCTCATCTGAGTACATTAGATTTCTCTCATTTATTTTACTCTCTTGTTCCGCATATTGCATCTGTAAATATCACCAAATAGCCCTTTTGAGCATTGTTATTTAAAAACACACACAATATATTATATATATATATATATATCAAAAGCACGCAATTATGGCATACCTTCCTCAAGCACCTACGATTGTTGAACAACTCCTAAATCTGCAACAATCTTTCACATATGAACGCATGCGAAGGCAAGAACTTGAAGATAAATTATTGCATTTCGCACGCATCGAATCTGCACCGGCACCCAAGCAAAACAAAATTAGCAGAAAAGCCTTCACCTTCAAGGATTTTGATGGCACTAAAGATGCTAGCATGGGTTAGTAAGCTAAATGACTATTTTTATGACGAAGACTTCCCCGAGCGTGAAATGGTAAAATGTGCATCAAATCATCTCACTAGCAGCGTTGTATTGTGGTGGAACGCCACCAAACAGCATGGGAAAAGACCACGTACCTGGCATGCATTTAAAAAAGTGTTTTTACCTCAATTTTTGCCCACACAATACAAAGCGAAAGCACGCGTCACTGGGATTTAATTTGACAGGGTCGAAATGAAGATGTACAGGGTTACAATGATCATTTTTGGAACTGTTTAATTCAATTGCAAGCTATTGAGCATGTTAGTTGCAGGAAATTGAAGCGTAAATACATATCTGGCTTGGCACTACAAATTGGTGATGAGATAGATATTTTTGAACTAGATTCTCTGTCAAAGGCTATTAATTTGGCTCTCAATGCAGAAAAGAAGAAAGGTGGACGAACCTCTCACACTGATCAAACTACTGACACTAACTATAACAAGAGACCTCCTTTCTCTACTAACTTTGACAGAAACAAACATAAAAGCCGTACCTTTTTCAAGAGATGCAGATTTGACAATTCTCCTACAACTACTCAACCTCATAGCAACAACAACAACAACACGCAGCACACGAGGCAACCAAAATTCTTTCAACCAATGTCCAGGTCCAAACTCTAATGGTAACAAAAAGGTGAAGTGTTTTAAATGTTTTCAGTATGGTCACTATGAAGGTAAGTGCCCAAATGGTCTTGCTAAGGGCAATGGTCAATCCAATGGCCACTCCAATGGAATCAACATAAATTCAAGTAAAAAACCCTTCAACAACAACCACCCCAACGGAGCTATTCATCAAAGATGCTACTCCCGACGACAATGAAGTGGAGGCTAACTACGATGAGGGATATTCTCCTGATTATGATAACGATGACAACCCATCTTCAGGTACTCTTATATATCCTCACACTTTGTTTAAAGTGCAAGGCACTGTTAAGGGTGAAAGTGTCACCATTCTGTTAGATGATGGTAGTAGCCATGATTTCATTTCTACACGCTTGGCACAACAACTATCTCTCTCTGAAATCTCACCACCTCACAAAGTCAAAACTGTTTTTTAATAACCAACGTTTTAATTGTAAAACCCAAGTCACTGTTGAAGTTTGCATTGGTGAATTTACACAAGTACGAACATTTCTGGTAGAACCATTGCATGGTCTTGATATGATTTTGGGAATGCCATTTCGTCGTGAATTTGACTCGTTGATTAATTATAAAACACATACAATGTCTCTCACACATAATAATAAAAATTTCTCCATCCAAGCAACACTAGCCAAAAGAGCAATTCGAAAACATGGGAAAACATATTTGGTGTTGATAAACCAAATTTCTATTGAAAATGAAACTTCACACGACTCTACACACGATGAATTTCTCTCACAATTTAAAGATTGTTTCATGCATTTTGCCACCTGGAATTCCACTTTCACGCCCAGAAGACCACAAAATTGACATTATACCGGGTAGTGGCATCTTATCGTGTAGATCCAACCGCACACAAGGAGATACAAACTCAAATCACTGATTTACTTGATCAAGGCCTAATACGACCTAGTAGTTCACCATACGGAGCTCCAATAGTTCTTGTCGAGAAGAAAAATGAAACCTTTCGTATGTGTATCGACTAGAAGGCTTTAAACAAGATCACCATTAAGAATAGGTTTCCTATTCCTAGAGTGGAGATCTATTAGACAAACTGAAAGGGGCAAACATCTTTAGCAAAATTGACCTTAAATCAAGGTATCACCAAGTCAAAATGTTTGAACATGATGTCTACAAAACTGCTTTCAGAACACAAATTGGACACTATGAATTTCTTGTCATGCCATTTGGTTTGACAAATGCACTAGCCACATTCACACGCATGATGAATAGAATTTTCATTGACCATCAAGATTTTGTGATTGTATTTTTTAATGACATTTTGGTATTCAGTAAATCTGAAGAAGAGCATAAAGAGCACTTAACACGTGTATTTGATCTGCTTGCACAAAAATCACTTTGTATTTGAATCCTGAAAAGAGTTCATTTTTCCAATCTAGAATTGAATATTAGGGACACATTGTATCGGGTAAGGGAATACATGTAGACCCCAAGAAAATTGAATCCATTCAGTCATGGCCTAGACCCAAAAACTTGCATGAGCTACGTTCTTTCATCGGTCTCTGTAGCTATTACAAGAAATTTGTTCGTAACTTTGATTACAAGTCATACTATTTGACTCTCCTGTTGAAGAACACACCTTTTGAACGGACTGATTGACAAGAAAGCTCATTTAATGCACTTAAACATGCTTTGACTAATGCACCTATATTGCAATTTCCTGATTTTGAAAGACCATTCTTTGTGGTAGTCACTGATTCTAGTGGAAAAGGTAGCGGTGCAGTCCTTATGCAAGATAACCATCCACTTGCTTTTGAAAGCCGTAAATTTAAACCTTTTGAAACAAAATTCAGTACTTATGATAAAGAATTGACTCTTGTGGTACATGCATTAAAAATCTGGAAACATTATGTATATGAGCAGGAAGCATTACAAGCAGTAGGGGTAGCCTTGAGACAAGTGTCCCCCTTTCCTTTTTGAGAGAGAGGGCTAGATAAATGCTAAAATAATTAAATAATTCATGTAATTTATCATTGGACCCCTTTGAAGCTTAGCCAATAGGCTTCAAGCAACACATGAAGGTAACATGGGTAGGGGCCTGACATGTGTCCTTGCTGCCTCTTCAAGTTGGGGCTTCCCTTGTGTGTGTGAGTGGGTATTCTCTCTCTAGCCCCTAGGAAAAGGGCTCGCCCCCCCTCTTGTAGGAATGCTTTTGACTTTAGGTGATCAAGCACCTTACTCATCAAGCATGACAAAGCACTTGAACTAGGGGGTGTTCCCACAAGCATCTCAGGCAAGCTTCTCAAGGCACCTCAAGTACCTTAATCATGCAGCAAGCCAAGCACCTCAAGCATGGAGCCAGTCAAGCACCTCAAGCATCTTAATCAAGCACCTCAAGCATGACAAACACCTCAAGCGCGACAAGCACCTCAAGCAGGACAAGCACCTCGAGCTTGGGCCGGGTTCCCACCTCAAGCTCAGCCCTAGCTTACCTAAGGTCAAAGGACTTTTACACACATTTATTGGAGGTCTTCAATGAAGTTAACCCTAAGGTCTTATGCTCCATTGGTTAGCCTTGCTCTTTGATAGACCATCTCCCTTTTGGGCCCCTTTAACATTGGCCCCGTGTTGAGATAGATCTATAAGCACATATCTATATCTTAACACTTGTTCCCGTTTATTCTCCCACATTAAGTGATCAATTTAATATGAGAAAATCATTTGGGTTGGTAAGATATTAGATTTTATGACATTACCTCTCTCTTGAAATCATAGTCGTCCTCGACTATGAGGTAGAAGAGATAAAGTCTTAGTCATTAGTCAATCGTACTTAGCGGGTAAAGGATCCCTTTTTACCCTATGACATCTTTCCAAGATGGATGACTAATCCATTTGGTGCCTGGGAGACATAGCTGCCGCAAGCATGTCTGCTCTTTAGTCCATTTCATTTTCCCAAAGTAGAGTGACAAATTCTACTTGGTGTTTGAGAGACGTCGTCATCACAAACATGATTCTAAGCATGCATACTAGTTAAATTTGTGCACAATTAAAAAGAGGACTAGTCATATAAGACAAAAATATGAGTCATTTAAAAGAAATTTGTACATTTGCTTACTCTAATGTAGCATTGTAAGCATTGACAAGGTTCATACTATCCTTAAGTTGTACTCCTTGCATCCATTTAGCATCTTCAAAAGGATAATTTTTGAACTTAATAAGATACCGTCGGATTATCTTACCATGTCGTAGTACCTTGTCTTCATGCCGAAGGACAGCTTCGGGTTGTAGCACCTCTTCTTAGTCTTCGACTTCGGGAGGGTCTTCAATAATTGGTTCAATTGGTGGTTCTCCTTTGTAGGGCTTAAGTAAGCTTACATGAAAGGCATTGTGTATAAGCCAATGGTTGGGCAACTTTAGTTGATAAGCCGTCTCATTGATAGGCTTCAAGATTTGGAAAGGACCATAGTATCTTTTTGCTAGTTTAGCATAATACTTTTGATGGCCCGTAGGATTTTTGCCCGTCGATTGCCTTAATCGAGCCTTAGGAAACTTGAGTAAGACCCAATCATTTTCTTTGAACATTAAGGCTCTTCTGTGCTTATCAGCAGCAACTTTTTGCCTTTGTTGAGAGATGACTATAGCCTCCCTAATCTTTTGAAAATATTCTTGTAGGTCACGGCTATACTCATCGGCGGCGAAGATCTTCCCATGTACTTTCAGTAGCAAGGGACTTTTAGGTCTTCCTTCTATGATCTCGAAAGGTGCTTTCCCCGTAGAAGTATGTACAGTATTATTGTAGGTATACTCTACTAGCGGTAAATACTTTTCCCATTGTGAGCGTTGATCTACTTCGGTAACATAAGTTTTGAGTAGATCGAGTATCGTAAGATTGGCTATCTCACTTTGGCCATCCGTTTGTGGGTGATAGGCCGAAGAGAAATTCAATCTTGTTCCTAGATTTTCAAAGAGACCTTTTCAGAAATTACTGGTCATTCTACGATCTCTATCTGACACGATGGATGTGGGTAATCCATGGTGCTTGAAAATCTGAGATATGAAGAGAGTTGCCATTTGGTGTGCCTTAATAGTCTTTTTGACAGGAATGAAATGTGCTTGCTTGCTAAACCTGTCGACTATTGTCCATATTCCTGTATTCCCATGGATAGACTTGGGCAATCCAAAGATGAAATCCATGGATATACTCTCCCATGGTGAATTTGGAATAGGCAATGGCTGGAGTAATCCAGGTTGCTTCCCTCTATCATACTTGGTCTTTTGGCATACTACACATTTTGAAACATACTCTTGTATGTCCACTTTCATGGTAGGCCAATAGAAATACGTCTCTACTCCTCGGAGAGTAGGTTGAATACCTCTATGCCCTGCATATGGAGGAGCATGGGATTCATACATAACCTTCTCACGAAGGGAATGAGTAACACATAGCCTATTGCCGTGGAGAAGATAAGCACCCTGCAAGGTGAATGGTTCCTCTTTCTTTCCCAAAGCAAGGCCTGACATTATGTCTCTAAAGTCAGGGTCAGTAGCATACTCATCTATCTTAGAGGATAGATCATTGTGAGTAGCTATAGACACCGCATTAACTTTTGGTCGTCGTGAAAGTGCATCGGCAACTTGATTGTGCTTACCAGCTATGTGAGCAATATGGAAATTAAATTGCGAAAGAAAATTTCCCACCTCATTTGTTTGTCGGAAAGCTTGGTTTGCGTCATGAAATACTTGAGACTTTGGTGGTCGGTTCGTAGGATAAATGGAGTCCCCAATAGGTAGTGCTTCCATGTGTCTAGGGCATGTAGAACAGCTAAAAGCTCTTTCTCATAAATGCCCAAGACTCGTTCATCACCATTGAGCCTTCGGCTCTCATATGCTATGGCATGCCCTTCTTGAAGCAAAACCGCTCCAAGGCAATCACCACAAGCATCACATTGGACCTCAAATGGCTTTGAGAGATCCGGAAGCACGAGGACTGGTTGGGAAGTAAGCTTCTCTTTGAGATTTTCAAAAGCATTTTGCTCCTTAGCAGTCCATACAAACTTAACGTTCTTCTTAGTTAAGTCGTGTAGTGGTCCTGCTACTTGAGAGAATTTTGCTATGAAGCGTCTATAGTATGCACACATACCAATAAAGCTTCTTAGCTCATGTAGATTTCTTGGGTTAGGCCATGCTTTTATTACCTCTAACTTTGATGGATCCATTTGGATACCATCTTTAGAGATAATATGACCTAAGTATTGAATCTCTTGAAGGAGGAATTTGCTTTTCTTTTGGTTGAGATAAAGCTTGTTCTCCCTCAATGCTTGAAAAATCACTTGGAGATGCTGCTTATGTTCCTCCAAAGACTTGGAATAAATGATGATATCATCAAAGAACACTCCAGTGAATTTTCGATATGGTCTAAAAATTTTCTCCATCAAACGATTGAATGTAGCTGGTGCATTAGTCAAGCCAAAAGGCATGACTAGATATTCATAAAGACCAAACGTTGTGCGAAACGCGGTCTTTAAGATATCTTCATCCACTATCCTTATTTGATGATAGCCACTCTTAAGGTCAATCCTACTGAAGTAGGTAGAGCCTTGTAGCTTATCAAACAGATCTTCTACCAGAGGTACGGGAAATCTGTTTTTGATAGTGATATGGTTTAGTGCCCGAAAGTCCACACACATACGGTATGTACCATCTTTCTTTTGCACTAAAAGGACTGGAGAACAAAAGGGAGAGGAACTAGGCCTCACCATCCCTTTGTCTACCAGCTCTTGTACTTGCCTCATGATCTCCTCTTGTTGAGCTTGTGAGACTCGATAAGGAGGCTTGTTAGGTGGTGAGCTTCCAGGAAGGAGTTCAATACGATGGTCATCATCCCCTCGTTTTGGAGGTAAGTCCATAGGGATATCATCGATGAACACATCTTGGAATCCTTTTAGAAAATTAGACAAGTCTAACTCTTCTTGATTCCTATCATTTACATTTGATGAAACATTAGTATCTTTTGGAGACTCTTTGACAAAAATCATGTACGCAGAAACTGAGCTCTTCATTGACTTATCAAAAGAAAGAGGATTTACAAGTGGAATAGTGCGACCACGCTCACTAGCATCTATATACATGTTCTTTCCCCTGTAAGTGAAGTAAATTCTCCTTTCAGGGAACTTCATGTTGGCAGCCATGCGATCAAACCATGGTGCCCCTAGGATAACATCCTGATGTTGGAGAGGAGAGATGAAGAAGTCTTCTTTGTCGACATAGCTTTGGACATGAAGCCTCAACTTCCCAATCAAGGGAGTAACGGAGGCTTGTTGTCCCTTGAAAGCTGCATCAGCGACTACTATATCTCCCATCTCAAAAGCTTGAATGCCCAACTTGGTGGCCAACTCTATTGATATGAAGTTCAGAGTAGAGCCAGGGTCAAACAAGATGAAGGCATCATGCTCTCTTACCTTTCCCCAAGCATAGGAGAGTGATGATCCTTTGCAATGAGCATCCTCTTTTGGAGCTTCGATGGTGGAAACTCTAGGAGTCTCATTGCGAGTATTCTTCTTGGGGCAAGAACGATAGCCATGTCCTTGCTCTCCACACTTGAAACACTTATGGTCCTTGCGAAAAGCTTCAAGCTCTTCAGGAGAGAGTTTGTTTTTACCTTTGTAAACTCCCTTCTCCTTGGACCGATTGTTGTTGTTGTTGGAAGTGCCTTGGGAATTATTTTGAGCATTGGATTTCCTCTTTGCATCATTTTTATCTTTGTTTTCCATGGGCTTGACATTACGTCTAGCCCCTTGATGGAAATTGATGCGTGAAGCAACCATGGTGTGGTGGATTACTTTGGTAATAGTACCGGGCCGTTGAGAGTTGATGTATTCGGCCATCTCTTCAGGTAATCCCGCAGAGAATTGCTGTCTTTGCTCGGCAAAGTCTATCTTTTGAAAGACAGTAGCTTTGAGATGTAAATCCCAAAACTTGTCTACATACTTGTTGATAGACTCATGAGAGAGAAGCTTCAAGCCGCGCCATTCGGTAAGAACTTTATCTTTAGTATCGCTTGGCAGAAATTTCTTCATGATGGAAACTCGTAGAGTTTTCCATGTCTTTGGGGCTTCTCCATTGCCACGAAGGCTAGCCCACCATTGACGAGCTGATTTTTGGAAGTGCATAGCTACATGACGTAGCTTGGAGGACTCTGTGAAGCCCTCGTCCCCAAAGGCCGCGTCAAATTGCTGGATGAAGGCCAAGACTTTGTCGGTAGCACCAAAGGTGCCATCGTAGGTGAGAAAAGAGATACTCTTTCCTCCCTCCTTGAAATTCTTTAGCTTTTGTGACCTTCGCCATGCAGGAAATGATTTGCGATGTCCTCCCCTCTTGTATTCTCTAGGAGAATAGCCATAACTTTCATCGGAAGAGGAGGAAGGTGAAGAAGAAGGAGAAGAGGGTGACCTCTTCCTAGCCCTTTTCTTCCTTTGTTTCCTCTCTTGCCTTTCAGAGTGATGAGGAGAAGGACTATGGGTTGCTCTTTTCCTCTTGGGAGGAGTAGGCGATCGTCTAGACCGCCTTCTTCGTGGAGCCACATCTTCAGAAGAGCTTAGACTTTCATTGCTTTCTTTCTCTTTGGATTCCTCCTTTCGAATGGGAGAGAGTCTTCTTTTGGGGGTCTCTTCAAGAGGCCTCCTAAGCTCTCTCTCCTCTTGGAGAGGAAGGGAAATTCCATAGGCACGAAGTTGTTGAGTAACTTCGGCTTGCAAGGTAGGGTTGCCCATAGCTTGTTGCAATCTAGTCACAAGATAATTCACAAACATGGGAGCATCATCATTAGCACCTTCATGTGCAAAATCAAAGCTATCAATGTTCATTCTACTCTCTTGATTATTGTCAGCCATGTTAACAAAATTTTATGTATGTACTTAGTGTATGCTTTGGCAATTCAAAACCTTAGTTGCCACTCCTCTTAGCCTTTGAAAATTGGCTCTTAAGTATCTACACCCACGGCTCAAAGTGGTTAATTATAGAGAGTAGAGGAGTAGGTCTAACATAGCAGAGTTGCCAAGGGTTAGCTCCTTTCGGACTTCTTATGGCTCAATAATGGTAAAGCCGTAGGCAAGTCTAAAAAGACTCCATTATTAAGTCCAAAGCTCCCGAGGTGTGCACCATCCCCCACATAGTGGGCTTAACAAAACTGATATTAGATCCCAGTTCCACTTACCCTATTATAATTAACAACATCAACCATTTATAGGCTACTTAAGGACCTCTCTTCTTAAGCAAGAAAAGAGAAACCAAATGCTCTGATACCAATGTAATGGAATTAGCCTATTCAACTTGAGAATAGCGGAAATTAATGAGAATACTTTCGAGAAATAACTTTGTGAGCATAGCGGGTAGACATAATTGAAGATAGCAACATAATCATAGCAATTAGTTAACTTGGCATGAACAATACTTTTGCAAGAGAGAGAATCTAGAGAACATGACAACAGTTGAGGACCGGATTTATGTGGAGCTGGTCCCCCCTCCAATAGGCATTTGTATTATGATTTCTCCCATTAAGAGAGACTTGTTACAATACATTCTTTGTGTTCCTTGTGACCTAGGTGATGCAATGAAGATGGAAAGCTTCATGCATCACAATCATAGCATAGCATGAACTTGAAGAAAGCTTTAATTGTCCCAAGCCTCAGTCCCAAGACCTCAAACACCTTCGAAGGTGGAGAGAGCTAGCAGGGAATGAGGGTAGGGAAGAGGAAGAAGAAACATTTCATAGGAGAAAGAACTAGTTCCTCACTTATCATACTCTTGTTGCTAGCATACATAATAGCATAGTAATGAAGAAGAAGGAGATGGCAAGCTCAAGCATTGAAGCATGGCTCTTGGTTGGATTTGAACTCCATAGCCAAGAGTGTTGGTGTAGGCTCTCAACCTCTACTTGCTTGGAGAGGGAGCTCTTGCACTTTGCATAGCACACAATCAGAATGATTGTGAGTGTGTGTGGGTGAGTATACCCCTCAAGCAAGCCCCTAGCTAGCTTGGGTCGACCCCCCCTGGTAGCTTATTCTTGAAGCTCATTGGACCCTCCCAGGCCTAGCCAATCATGAGCAGGAAGCATTACAAGCAGTAGGGGTAGCCTTGAGACAAGTGTCCCCCGTTCCTTTTTGAGAGAGAGGGCTAGATAAATGCTAAAACAATTAAATAATTCATGTAATTTATCATTGGACCCCTTTGAAGCTTAGCCAATAGGCTTCAAGCAACACATGAAGGTAACATGGGTAGGGGCCTGACATGTGTCCTTGCTGCCTCTTCAAGTTGGGGCTTCCCTTGTGTGTGTGAGTGGGTATTCTCTCTCTAGCGCCTAGGAAAAGGGCTCGCCCCCCCTCTTGTAGGAATGCTTTTGACTTTAGGTGATCAAGCACCTTACTCATCAAGCATGACAAAGCACTTGAACTAGGGGGTGTTCCCACAAGCATCTCAGGCAAGCTTCTCAAGGCACCTCAAGTACCTTAATCATGCAGCAAGCCAAGCACCTCAAGCATGGAGCCAGTCAAGCACCTCAAGCATCTTAATCAAGCACCTCAAGCATGACAAACACCTCAAGCGCGACAAGCACCTCAAGCAGGACAAGCACCTCGAGCTTGGGCCGGGTTCCCACCTCAAGCTCAGCCCTAGCTTACCTAAGGTCAAAGGACTTTTACACACATTTATTGGAGGTCTTCAATGAAGTTAACCCTAAGGTCTTATGCTCCATTGGTTAGCCTTGCTCTTTGATAGACCATCTCCCTTTTGGGCCCCTTTAACATTGGCCCCGTGTTGAGATAGATCTATAAGCACATATCTATATCTTAACACTTGTTCCCGTTTATTCTCCCACATTAAGTGATCAATTTAATATGAGAAAATCATTTGGGTTGGTTAGATATTAGATTTTATGACAATGGCAGCCATCCAATTTTTTGAATTCTGCGCTTCATCAAAAGACAGAGGCTCCTCAACATCATGTAAGCTAGACACAGCCAAAGCATAGCAATCTGATGCATAAGATGTATGGCGAGAGCCTGAACGAGTACGACTAGACAAAGGTGCATCCAATTTACTGTCACGCAAAGTGTGCACCAGCCATTTTGGCATACCTCTAGCCTGCTCATTTTCAGCCCTTTCCTCATCAAGTACATCATGTACATTTGTATCAGTAAAGAGGTTGATCTGTAACATTTTTAGAAACCCCCATAGGCTGTACATTTGCCTCATTAGAACTTACATTCGTATTTCCACCACTGAAAAGAGGCAACAAAGTGTCATAAACGTCCTCTGAGCTCACATTAATGTCTCTAGTACATGACAGCAAGGGTTGAACAGAATCTTCCACAAACACTACATCCCGTGAAACCAGAATACGCTTTGTTTGCGGATGATATACCTGTAACCTTTGCTTTCAGCACTATAACCAACAAAAATACATTTGACAGCCTTATCATCCAATTTTCTGCGTTGTGTTTGTGGCACCAAAGCATATGCCAAACAACCAAAAACACTCATGTGCTCAATAGAAGGCTTTCTATAATGCCATGCTTCATATGGAGTAATAGACTGCAAAGCTTTCGTAGGACACCTGTTAAGTACATAAGTGGCACACATGATGGCCTCAAGCCAAAAGGAATGCGGAAAAGCTTGACTTTTGACCATACATCGTGCCATTTCCGTCAGTGACCTGTTTTTCCTCTCAGCAACACCATTTTGCTGAGGCGTATAAGGCACTGTACATTGGTGTTTTATCCCATGACTAGCCAGAAATGCATTAAATTCATGAGACATATACTCCCCCCCTCGATCTTAATGGAGGGTGCCCATAGTACATTTCGAGACATTTTCAGCCATAGCCAGAAATTGTTTGAAGCACATAAAAACTTCAAACTTCGCTTTAAGCATAAATACCCATGCATGCCTGGAGTAATCATCAATGAAAGTCACGAAGTAAAGGTAATTGCCCAAGGACGGAGTTTGCATGGGCCCACAAACATCACTATGCACAAGCTGCAACCTGCATGTGGCCCAAACTGAACCATCCTTTGGAAACTTAGAACGTTGCATCTTACCTAAAATACAGCCTTCACAAACATGTTTGACAGGTGCTTCAAGAGGCAGCAAAGAAGAAGCCATATCGGATTTCTACAAACGCAGCAAACTGGCAAAATTCAGATGACCAAAACGTGCATGCCAAAGTTTTGCATTTGAAATAGCCCTTTAATCTTCAACAGCATTTGAAATTTTTTTTCCACACTTGTCATACAAGGTGAGCTTATACAGGCCACGGAGCAAAAGGCCAGATGCAACAATTTCATCACCAAAACTGAGATCGTGAACTGTACATCTGTCATCCACAAATTTGACTACAAGTCCAAGTTTAGCAAGTGCGAATACAGACAAGAGATTCTTCTTGATCCCAGGTACATAAAGTGCATCAACAAGTGTGAAGGAACTGCCATTTGCAGCAGTAAGCACAATCTTTCCAAATCCTTGAACCGGATAAGAGGCATTGTTGGCACAAGTGACTGTATTCCCATGAGGGACAGACTCGAAAGAGGTAAACAATTCACGATGTGAGGTAATGTGCTTTGTAGCACCACTGTCGAAATACCACACATGTGAATATGCAGCAACTGATAAGCATGCATCATGGACAGTAGGATGTAAGTGCACTCTGCGCTAAAAGCCCATTCTGCATCGACATGAGCATCACAGTCTCCTTTCATAGAAGAATCAACAACGACTGCATTTGTAGTGGAACCACCCTCTTTCTTCTTAGCCTCTTTGGACTTCAACTTAGGACACGACTTGATCAAGTGATCATTAGCTTTACAATAATGGCAACGCATCTTCTTTTTTCCCTTATCACTAGAATTTTCAGACGAATTGCTGCCAGCAGAAGCATTGGGAACAAAAGTTTTGCCACTCGCAGTAGGACCATAAGAAGTGGATGCAATGCTGTTTTACCACCCTTTCTTTGAGAAGCAATAAAAGCCTGTTCAACTGCACGCTGTCTAGTCCTGTTTTTTCTGGAAAGTGACTGTTGCAACAGCAGTGTGCATAATGCATCAAACTTGACACTTGAGGATTTCCTTGGGTCATAAGTCTCCAAGTACTAGCAAAAGTTTGGTAAGAATCTGGTAAGGCATCAAGAACAGTCTGCACAAGGGAACTGTTTGAAATGACTTCACCTGCAGAAATAAGTTGCTCATTGATATCCTTGACACTAGAAAGGAAAGTGTCCATATCATCTTCCTCATGCATAATCTTTGACTCCAGCTCTTTACGCAGCAAAGCAATTTTAGCCTCATTGCGGCTTGCATAAAGACATGCTAGAATATCCCAAGCCTGTTTTGCAGATTTTGCTGAACGAATGTGAGGAACAATAGTGCGCTTCACAGACAACGCAATCAATGCATGAGCCTGCGCATCCTTTACATCCCAACGAGCTTGTTCTATCGTAGGCAAAACAACTCTAATAGCAGCAATCCTTGTAGCAAGGCCTGCAACATCCTCAACATCGCCTACATCCTCAGAACCAGGACGTACATCAATGCCCTGCACAATGTTCCAGACACCCTTTGACACAAGAACATGTTCCATCATATAAGCCCACATAGGGTAGTTGTCCCCATCCAACATGTCCTCAACAGCAACAAACATCTTGAACACATCTGTGTTGTTGTCAGCCATGGTAAATGTTGTACCTGATGTGAAAACTGCCCGAAAATAGGAGAAACAGAGTGGGAAGAATATGTGCTATATAGCACAAACCGTAGAAGACTATGAGGCACCTATTATGCAAAAAACGGCACTGACAAAAATTTTGCACAAAATGACGAAATAGCCTGTGCAGTACTGCCTGTAGTGGAAACGGAGGCCGAAATGAGCCCGAATAAAAAATCTGAGCAGACTGAGCTCTTTGAGATCTCAAGGAATATTTTTCGACCTACGAACGCTTGCCAAAGCTCATTGAAATCGGAGAAAGTGAGCAGGCGTGAGCTCGAGTAGCTGTGGCGACTAAGCCCAGGAGGCATCTTTATTCATAGATGGGCGAGATCATCACTTCTTGTCCATCGAGATCATGGCCGCATCACATGGAATTATGCAATTCCACATTGGTTCCTTTTACATTCATCATACATGCCACCTTGATGTATATATTAGCTCACACCTTGTTATTCCACTTTTGTACTTCCTCTGGGTGATAGGCCATTGTGCATCTCCAAAAGTCTCTTATGTGCACAAAATACAACCATTTTTTCTTGCCACAGAGAGAGAGAGAGAGAGAGAGAGAGAGAGAGAGAGAGAGAGAGAGAGAGAGAGAGAGAGAGAGAGAGAGAGGTATATAAAAAGGGTGAGGGGAATAGGGAAAGAGAGAGAGAGATAGAGGTGGAGAGAGAGGGATTGAGAGAGAGAGAGAGAGAGGGAGAGAAAAAAAAGCTCGCTCAAAAAATTCTTTTAAATTCTTTTTGGAGCAAGCTTTTTTTCTAGATTTGGTCGATTGTGAAATGTCATAAAAAAAGCTCACTCGAAAGCTCGCTCCATTCCAATCCCCGAGCTTCCTCGCCACCCTTGCTGGGCATATCCTCCCATAAGAGCACTCTAAGGACTTTGTTTGGAAAGAACCCTCACGTTGCATTTGGTTAAAATAGCCAAGAGCTTCCTTTTCATAGCCTAGCAAGAAACCCTCAATTTGCATCTGGGTAAAGCCAAGAGCTTCCTTTCCATATCCATGTTGGGCATATCCTGCAATCAACGTGCTCAGAGCCTTCTCGACCAGATTTGCTAGGCGGGCATATCCTCCCATAAGAGCACTCCAAGGACTTTGTCTGGTAATAAACCACCGGCAATAAACCGTCCCTTCATATCTAGTTAAAACAACTAGGAGCTTCCTTTTCATATCCTGGCAAGAAATCCTCACTTCGCATTTGGTTAAAATAGCCAAGAGCTTCCTTTCCACAACCATGTTGGGCATATCAAGATTCCACGTAGCATATCCCACAAGAGGTGTTGTCCAAGAGGTTACATCAAGTATTGAAAGATCATCAAACACTAAGTGTTACGAGATTGGGCACCCTCCTGTTGTAGTGGTTAACTGCAATTGGGATAGCTGGGCGTAATGGTTAATTATGTGCTGTCTATTTATTTTACTAATTGAGTTGATGATGATTTTGTAGAGTGGAATGCGGGGAGTTGATGAAGAGGCGACGGCAATTATTCTTGGCCATTTTATATTTGCACAGTATCTTAGAACATCATTTCAATAAGCCACTATGGCTCTGTAAATAGTTGTAGTGGGAACTCCCCTTATGGGTCATGCAAGAACTAATGAGCTTCACTCATTTGCAAAAGTAAAGTGGTTGTAAAAGAGGGGCCTCAATTTTTGGCACCTTAAACTCAAAGTAATATATTAAATACCAACTCCACAAGAGAGGTGCCGTGGAGTTTGGGGCTAGATTTAGGCCTTTCTCTTGCAGATTCTCTTCTCTACTCTCTTAAGCTATGGTTATTTTGCTGTGTACTCTCTAATCTAGTCCCCATCTCTTACACATCTCTTACACCTCCTTACAAGCTTGTCTATATCAATTCTCTGTTTACTGTGTGTGTGTGTGTGTGTGTCATAGTCTAGGTGAGTGTGTGTGCTTGGAAATTGGAAGAAGAAGTGGACAGTTTGATGGTGATGGCTTGAAAGCTTATGTTGAGTACTTTAAGCGGTCGATCTCCCCCTCTTCACCCAACAGTGGTATCAGAGCCTCAGGTTCGAGGATTAATCGGCACCAGATTTCAGTTTTAAGAAGGAGTTTTCTCTAATCGACAAAACCCCAATTGCAATTCATCGACTTTGCAATTCAAGGATTCAAGGGTTCGTGGAAATTCGAAGTATAATTGATCGAGTTCACAGAAGAAAAACTCGATTGTTAATTGGTGGCTAATCGGCAATCAATTTTCAAATTCGGCTTCAAGACGATCAAGAACGGGTATGTTCAGTGGTTAAATTTAAGCACTAGTTAACCTTGCGTATACATGAAGATACGGACAAGACAGTGAGCTGACGCATAATTGAAAGAAGTCGAAAAGCTTAATTACAACTTTGAAAGAGAAGTTGAAATTGGGAACGAGAAGGCGGATTATGGTTTACTAAAGGAAAGAGAGAGCAAGAGTCAAAGCAAGCAGGGAAATTTTAGTCACATCGATTCAGCTTGTCATTGGGAAGCGGCATCGGAAGGCATAAACGAAGAGAAGAAAGAAGGCGAGAAATTTATGTGGGAATCCTTGCTTACACACAAAAAAAATTTCTCGATCGACCTATTCGAAAAAGCTCGAAATTGCTATCAACATGGACGCCCAAGCTGTCTTGAGAGAGCTCGCTGTCTTCAACTTTTTCCATGCAATTGCAATTCACACCTTTTAAGTCAAAGTGTGGCCATTAAGAAAGCCTCAAAACTTTACGCATTAAAAAGTGAGGCTATTAAGCTTCAAGCCTCAAAACTTTACCTCTTTAAAAAGTGAGGCCATTAAGCTTCGAAAAAAAACAAAACAAAAAAAGAGTGCCATTGAACATTAAGCTTAGAAGACATTCCTTACAAAGTTTGGCCAACTCAAGGGTTGAAGTGCATAAGAAGGTGGTCACTCTGTCCTAAGCCGGCAAGCGAGCATCAAAAAAAAAAAAAAAAAAGAACAATACCTGCTCCATTGGCCTAGCTATACAGGAAACTCGAAAATAACATTCCATTTAATTGGATGGTTAAATTACCAAATGTAATACCATTAATTTTGGGAATACGAGAGATCGAGTGCCACAAAATTCAACTGGCTCGGTGACACACCGTCGGACTGTCTATTCTCTGGCAATTTCCTAGCGCATCGCCATTCTGGACTGGACGCCACCGCTCTTTTTCAGCTAAGTACATTACATTTCTGTTATTTATTTTATTTTATTCCGCATATTGCATTTGTGAATATCACCAAATAGCCTTTTTAAGCATTACCATTTAATTATTTACTTTTTTTTTAAGAAAAAGAAAGAAAAAAAAATTTAAAAAAAAAAGAAAAAAGAAAAAAGAAAAGCACGCAATCATGGCACATCTTCCTCATGCACCCACGATTGCAGAGCAACTTCAAAATTTGCAGCAGTCACTCACATATGAACGCATGCGAAGGCAAGAACTTGAAGATAAATTATTACATTCTGCACGCACCGAATCTGCACCGACACCCAAGAAAAACAAAATTAGCAGAAAAGCCTTCACTTTCAAAGATTTTGATGGCACTAAAGATGCTAGCACGGTTCTAGCATGGGTTAGTCAGTTAGATGACTACTTTCATGATGAAGACTTTCCCGAGCGTGAAATGGTAAAGTGTGCATCCAATCATCTCACTAGCAGCGCTGCATTGTGGTGGAACGCCACCAAACAACATGGAAGAAGACCACACACCTGGAATGCATTCAAAAAAGTGTTTTTACCCCAATTTTTGCCAACACAGTACAAAGCTAAAGCACGACGTCAATGGGATTTAATTCGACAGGGTAGGAATGAAGATGTACAGGGTTACACTGACCGTTTTTGGAATTGTCTAATTCAATTGCAAGCTATTGAACATGTTAGTCGCAGGAAATTGAAGCGAAAGTACATATCAGGCTTGGCACTACAAATTAGTGCTGAGGTAGATATGTTCGAACCAGATTCTCTGTCAAAGGCCATTAACTTGGCTCTCAACGCAGAAAAGAAGAAAGGTGGACATTCCTCTCACACTGATCAACCTGCTAACACTAACCGCAACAAGAGACCTCCTTTCTCTCCTAACTCTGACAGAAGCAAACACCAAAGCCGTACCTTTTTTAAAAGACGAAGATTTGACAATCCTCCTGCCACTGCTCATCCTCATACGAGCAACAACCACAACAACACTCAGCAACGAGGCGACCAACATCCTTTCAACCAGCGTTTTCCTCCAAATTCTAATGGTAACAAAAAGGTGAAGTGTTTTAAATGCTTTCAATATGGTCACTATGCAGATAAGTGCCCAAATGGTCATGCTAAGGCCAATGGTCAATCCAATGGCCATTCAAATGGAGTCAACAGGAATTCAAGTCAAAAACCCTTCAACAACAACCGCCCCAACGGAGCTACTCTTAACCTCATCGAAGATGCTACACCCGACGACAATGAAGTGGAAGTTAACTACGGTGAGGGATATGATCTTGATTATGATAACGATGACAACCCATCCTCAGGTACTCCTATATCTCCTCACACTTTGTTTAAAGTGCAAGGCACTGTTAAGGGTGAAAATGTCACCATTCTGCTAGATGATGGTAGTAGCCATGATTTCATTTCCACACGATTGGCACAACAACTATCACTCTCTGAAATTTCATCACCCCACAAGGTCAAAACTGTTTTTAATAATCAACGTTTTAATTGTAAAACTCAAGTCACTGTTGAAGTTTGCATTGGTGAATTCACACAAGCACGTACATTTTTGGTAGCACCATTGCATGGACTCGATATGATTTTGGGAATGCCATTTCGTCATGAATTTGACCCGTTGATTAATTATAAAACACGTACAATGTCTCTCACTCATAATAATAAAAAATTCTCCATCCAAGCAACACTGGCACATCAAAAATTTCCACTCCTCTCTCACACTCAAGCCAAACGAGCAATTCGAAAACAGGGGAAAACATATCTAGTATTGGTAAATCAAATTTCTGTTGAAACTGAAATTTCACGTAACTCCACACACGATGAATTTCTCTCACAATTTAAAGATTGTTTCATGCATGATCTCCCACCTGGAATTCCACCATCACGCCCAGAAGACCACCAAATTGACATCATACCGGGTAGTGAACCTCCTTGTAGAGCACCTTATCGTGTAAATCCTACCGCACACAGGGAAATACAAACTCAAATCACTGATTTACTTGACCGAGGCCTAATCCGACCTAGTAGTTCACCATACGGAGCTCCAGTACTTCTTGTCAAGAAGAAAAATGGAACCTTTCGTATGTGTATCGACTACAGGGCTTTAAACAAGATCACCATTAAGAATAGGTTTCCTATTCCTAGAGTGGATGATCTACTAGACAAACTGAAAGGGGCAAACATCTTTAGCAAAATTGACCTTAAATCAGGATATCACCAAGTGAAAATGTTTGAACATGATGTCTACAAAACTGCTTTCAGAACACAAACTGGGCATTATGAATTTTTTGTCATGCCATTTGGTTTGACAAATGCACCAGCTACATTCACACGCATGATGAATCGAATTTACATTGACCATCAAGATTTTGTGATTGTATTTTTTGATGACATTTTGGTATTCAGTAAATCTGAAGAAGACCATAAGCAACATTTAACACGTGTATTTGATCTGCTTGCACAAAATCACTTGTATTTGAATCCTGAAAAGAGTTCATTTTTCCAATCTGAAATTGAATATTTGGGACATATTGTATCGGGTAAAGGAATTCATGTCGATCCAAAGAAAATTGAAGCCATTCAATCCTGGCCTAGACCCAAAAACTTGCATGAGCTACGATCTTTTCTTGGTCTTTGCAGCTATTACAGGAAATTTGTTCGTAATTTTTCTTACAAAGCACATTATTTGACTCTCTTGCTGAAGAAAAACACGCCTTATGAATGGACTGATTTGCAAGAAAGCTCATTTAATGCACTTAAACATGCTTTGACTAATGCACCTGTATTGCAATTGCCTGATTTTGAACGACCATTCTTTGTGGTAGTCACTGATGCTAGTGGTAAAGGTATCGGTGCAGTCCTTATGCAAGATAACCATCCCATTGCTTTCGAAAGTCGTAAATTCAAACCGTCTGAAATAAAGTTCAGTACTTATGATAAAGAATTGACTGCTGTGGTACATGCATTGAAAATCTGGAAACACTATGTAATGGGTACTGACTTGATCATTAAAACTGATCAACAAAGTATCAAATATTTACTTTCTCAGCCTTTAATAGATGATAGACATATTAAGTGGGCCGCTTTTATTCAAAGTTTTCAGCCCAACATTCAATACCAGCCTGGTAAAGAAAACGTTGTAGCTGATGCCTTGAGTAGAAGACCCTCACTTAATCATCTATCAACCATTGCGGGAACTTCATTTGACACTATGCCTGACACTTATGCACATGACGATGACTTCAAAACGACATGGTTGCACATGCTTGATAATTCTGTACACACATTTCTCGAATACACTATTCAAGAAAACTTCCTTTATTTCAAACAAAAATTGTGTGTGACTAAATCTTTTCGTACATTAATTATTGAAGAATTGCACAAACCACCTTATGCTGGACATAGAGGATTTGCTGCAACTTTTCAAAATTTATGTCGTGATTTCTATTGGCCTACTATGAGAATGGATGTTAAACAGTATGTGTCCACTTGTTTGATTTGTCAAAAAATCAAAGCAGCTACAGGTAAGAAATTGGGACTTTTACACCCTCTCCCCATTCCTGAAAGACCTTGGGAACATATTTCAATGGATTTTGTTACTGGTTTCCCACTCACAACGCACAAACATGACATGATATGGACTATTATTGATCGTTTCTCTAAACAAGCGTACTTCGTTCCATGTAAGAAAACACTCACAGCACATCAAGCTGCACTTTTGTTTCTGAAGACTGTTTTTCCACATCATGGTTTGCCTAAAGTGATTATTTCCGATCGAGACTCAAAATTTTGTAGTGCTTTTTGGACTACTGTATTTGAAAATCTTGGCACTACACTTGACTTTACTTCTGCATTTCATCCTGAATCTAATGGTCAAACCGAAGTCACCAACCGCACTATTATTGACTTGTTGAAGGCTTATGTTTCCTCTCAACCTAAGAAATGGGATGACTACCTACATATTTTGCAATTTGCATACAACAACACCACTCACACTACCACGGGTAAATCTCCCTTTGAAATTGTATACGGTCACTCACTTCCTACTCCTGCTTCACGTCTTTCTAATGTTGTGCCTGCCGCTGATGATTTCACTACTGACTTTCATGATATTTATGCAAGTGTGCATTCTGCCATTAAACACTCACAAGAACTTTACACCAAGCATGCTAACAAGCACCGCAAGGCACACCAATTCAAAGAAGGTGATCATGTTTTACTTCGCATCGAAAAACGAAGGATCAAAAGTGTTGATACTAATGTCTTTGTTAAGCTTGCTCCTCGTTTTTATGGACCTTTCAAAATTTCAGCTGTCATTAATGATGTTTCTTTTCGTTTAGAATTACCTGCACATTGGCACATTCACAATGCATTTCACATTAGTCTTTTACGACCATTCAGAGGACCCCTACCTACACACCACATTTACGAAGACCCACCTTCACTTGTAGACCAAGAAGAGCAACTCATCCCTGACAAAATAGTTGACCATGAGACCACCACTACACGCACTGGAATGGTTTATAACCGTTACCTTTTGACTTTCAAGGGCCACCCTAGAGAGGATGCCAAATGGATGCCTGAAAAGTTTTTTCGCAACTTTCCCAACCTTCTCCACACTTTCCATCACTCACGGTCCAGTTGATTTCTCTATTGAGCAACTGAGCACAATTGCTATCCCTGGTGGGAGGGATGTTACGAGATTGGGCACCCTCCTGTTGTAGTGGTTAACTGCAATTGGGATAGCTGGGCGTAATGGTTAATTATGTGCTGTCTATTTATTTTACTAATTGAGTTGATGATGATTTTGTAGAGTGGAATGCGGGGAGTTGATGAAGAGGCGACGGCAATTATTCTTGGCCATTTTATATTTGCACAGTATCTTAGAACATCATTTCAATAAGCCACTATGGCTCTGTAAATAGTTGTAGTGGGAACTCCCCTTATGGGTCATGCAAGAACTAATGAGCTTCACTCATTTGCAAAAGTAAAGTGGTTGTAAAAGAGGGGCCTCAATTTTTGGCACCTTAAACTCAAAGTAATATATTAAATACCAACTCCACAAGAGAGGTGCCGTGGAGTTTGGGGCTAGATTTAGGCCTTTCTCTTGCAGATTCTCTTCTCTACTCTCTTAAGCTATGGTTATTTTGCTGTGTACTCTCTAATCTAGTCCCCATCTCTTACACATCTCTTACACCTCCTTACTGTTGGGATTAAAGCCCAAGTGGCCTCTTATGCGGATATGGCCGGCCGCCCGCCTAACTCACTTACCTCTAACTCTTTGTATATACTAACATATTCTTTGTGAATACTAAGGATTTGGGAGATAACCCTTCTAACAGATCTCTGCGTACTGTACTGTGTAAGCTCACTGTGTGTGTGTGTGAGAGAGAGAGTCGACCCACGCTCCGCTCCGCGACTTCAATTGGTATCAGAGCCTTGGTTCAGTGCGGATTTGCGCAATCGCGCGCGCGCGCACTTTTCCGGCAGATTCTGGATCCGGAGTTCGAAAATTCACACTCGGCGTTCCGGGAGCGTTTCCATCAGGCGACCTGGGGTTTTACCCCCCTTTCGAAGCCGTTGATGCCCTCAGAATTTCGTTCTGAGCACTACAGCAGAAGATAGATTTCAGCCGCAAAGAAATCCGTCTTGTGTAGATTGGCAAGCAGGAGGTGGTCGACATTAATATCGACATCGACATACATCACTTATTCGTCTTCAGAGCATCATCTATAGACCAGGTACACATATATATCATCAGATATATATATTGCAGTCTGCATTGCTACTTCTTGTGCTTGCCAGGTTCCAGGGGAGGTGTGGCCATACGACGGCTTGACACCACTGGCATGTATTGCAGATTGATGTACTGTGATTGTGGGTCTGCTAGTTGTGAGTCACGCTAGCAGACAGACCGCCGCAGCGGTCATAGGACAGTGATTGGTCTATTATAGGATGTATGCTAGTTCTGGGCAGTTTGCTGAGCCATCTGAGAGGGTCGTGTGTGAGGTTTTTTGAAGCCAAGCACTGGGGGCTGGGTTACCCAGTGTGAGGTGGATTAGGTTGCTGGAGTTCCCCTCTACACGCATCCTCTTCGGCGACTTTTATCCCTTAGGATGTATGACTTTGTGTAGACACTGGATTGCATCTTATGCGTCAGGCCGTTGAGGCATTGTTCAGGGTTCAGTCTTGAGACAGATACAGGTTCTGTCATCGCCCAGAGAGGAGACAGTGTATGCTTACAGGACAGCATATTACAGGGATTTTTTAGATTTGTCATTGGTCAGCTATTTATGATTGTTTCTTGAGCTATCTTTTGGTTCCCAGAGCTCAGTTTACAGGGGAGACTCTGTCAAAAATTTTCAAAAATACTGACAGTTCCTGAGGAGAGGTGTTCAGCTTGTTGATTATAGCTTGTTTACTGTGTACAGAGGCCAGTTTACAGGGGAAACTCTGCCGGATTTTTCTCAGGAGTAAACAGTTTGGCAGATATGGCATCTTCTCACAGTGAGACTCTTTACAACATAAAGAAGCTGGATGGCACAAACTTTCCATTCTGGAAGAAGCAGATTTGGCAGGTTTTGGTGCAGAAAAAACAAGTGAAGCCACTGAAGCTCAAAGGGGAGAGACCAGAATTTATGGCTCAAGATGAGTGGGAAGAGCTTGACGAGTTAGCTTGTTCCACAATCATGCTGACACTGGCAGAAAATGTTTACTTCAACGTAGCAGAAGAGACTACAGCGTATGGCGTATGGCAAAAGCTATGTGATATGTACGAGAAACAAAGTGCTGCTTCTCAGATTTACTGGCTCAAGAAATTGGTGGATTTGAAGATGAAGGAAGGGACAGCCATGTCAAATCATCTGAATGAATTTCACTCAATTTTCAGCCAGTTAACAGCACAAGAGATAGTCTTTCCAGATTCAGTGAAGGCTATGTTTCTCTTAATCACTTTGCCAGACAGTTGGGATACTTTTCGTACAGCGTTAAGTAATTCTGTCGCGCCAGAAGGTCTTACAAGTGCCAATGTAGAAGGCAGCTTGCTCACAGAGGAAGTGAACAGGAAGAACATTGACAAAGGCAAAGGCAATAGTGCTTTGGTCGTTCGAGGGAGACAACAGTTTAAAGAGAAGAAGGGTAAGAAGGCACAAAACCGAAGTAAGTCTCGTGATTCGAAGTCAAAGGATGACATAGAATGCTACCATTGTGGCAAGAAGGGTCACATGAAGCGAGACTGTACGAAGTGGAAACAAGAAAAAGGCAAAACAAAGAGTTATGAGCAAGATGAAAAGAAGAGTTCAGTGAAGATTGAAGAGGTGAATGTCACAGGATCTGGTTCAGACAGTGATTCTGGTATAGCAGCTGGTGACATCTTCCTTACAAGCAATCTTGATTCTGTTTTCTTGACTGCAGAGGATGGACATGCTATGAGTGATTGGATTATCGACTCAGGGGCATCTTTACATGTTTCTCCGCACAAAGAGTGGTTTACATCATATGTGGCTACTAAAGATTATGTCAGACTTGGCAATGAGCAGGTTTGTGACATACTTGGAGTGGGAGATGTGCAGTTGAAGTTTCAGAATGGCTCTTCTTTATGGCTCAAGAATGTCAGACATGTTCCAGCAATCCGAAAGAGCTTGATTAGTACAGGGAAGTTGGATGATGCGGGTTATGTGACAGTTTTTGGGAACAGCGCTTGGAAGATCTCCAAAGGTTCGATGACTGTAGCACATGGCAGCAAGTCAGGAACTCTGTACACTTTACATGTTTCAGAGGTTAAAAACCATGTAATTAATGTGATTGAGCAGCCAAGTGTGTCACTGTGGCATCGTAGGTTGGGACATATGTCAAAAAGAGGAATGGAAATACTTTCTCATTATGGTTATTTGCCTGGCTTTTCATTTCAAGATTTTGAGTTTTGTGAGCATTGTGTTTATGGTAAGCAAACACAGGAACCGCACAGATCAAAGAGGAATCGTAGGGACGAACGGTTAGCTCTTGTACACAGTGACCTATGCGGACCAATGCCTAGTTTGTCACTAGGGGGAGCAGCGTACTTTTGTACATTCATAGATGACTATTCTCGCAAAGTATGGGTTTACTTCTTGAAGCACAAGGATGAGGTGCTCAAGGTCTTTAAGACATTCTTGCAGCTGGTGGAGAATCAGAGTGGTCAGAAGCTGAAGTGCTTGAGAACTGACAATGGTGGAGAGTACGTTTCCAAAGCTTTTCAAGACTTTTGTCAAGAAAAAGGAATTAAGCGGGAACTTACTGCACCATATAATCCTTCACAGAATGGGGTTGCAGAACGTATGAATAGGACCATACAAGAGAAGGTCAGAAGCATGTTGTCAAATGCTGAGTTGCCTGATGGATTTTGGGCGGAAGCAGTGGCTACAGCAGTCCATTTGATCAACAGGTCTCCTAGTAGGGTTCTGGATAAGAGTGCAGTGGCCGAGATGCTATGGACAGGCAAGGCACCTTCGTATAAGCATCTCAGAGTCTTTGGTTGTGAAGCTTATAGCCATATTCCTAAGGAGTTCAGAAATAAGTTAGAACCAAAGAGCAAGAAGTGTATATTTCTTGGCTACGGAGAATCGGGCGAGATGGGTTACCGGCTTTGGGATCCTGAGTCCAGAAAGCTTATTCGTAGCAATGATGTGCATTTCAATGAAGCCAAGTTTCACGCTAAGCCAGAGAAGACAGAGGAGATCAGAAGAGTTGTCTTCAGGGAAGATGGACCTAGTGCTAGCACATCAAGACAGCATGGTCAGGCTCAGGAACAGCCTATAGTGGCTAGAGAGGCAGAATCAGTTGTGGTGAGACGTTCTGAGCGTGTCTCCAAACCACCTGATGGTTATGTGCCATCTCTAAATTATGTCATGCTCACAGATTGCGGAGAACCATCTTGTTACAAGGAAGCATTACAAGTGGTTGACTCGAAAAAATGGCAGTTGGCCATGCAGTCAGAGATGACAGCTCTGCATAAAAACCAGACATGGAAGTTGGTTAAATTACCACAGGGCAAAAAGGCTCTACCTTGTAAATGGGTTTACAGGTATAAGATCACCGCTCATGATAGTCAGCCAAAGTACAAAGCAAGGCTTGTTGCCAAGGGCTTTAAGCAAGAACAAGGCATTGACTTTGATGAAGTCTTCTCTCCAGTGGTCAAGATGACTACATTGAGATGCTTTCTTGCATTGGTTGCTATATTGGATTTGGTGTTGCACCAAATGGATGTCAAGACAGCGTTCTTGCATGGTGATTTAGATGTGGAAATTTACATGCAACAGCCAGAAGGGTTTGTTGAGAAAGGCATGGAACATTTGGTATGCCAGTTGTTAAAGAGTCTTTATGGCTTAAAACAATCACCGAGGGCATGGTACCATAAGTTCCACCAGTTTATGCTTTCTCAAGGCTACAAACGTAGTGAGTTCGATCACTGTCTATATACAAAGAAGGCTAAGGATGGCAGTTGGCTGATCCTTATTTTGTATGTGGATGACATGTTGATTGCTGGCAAACACTTGGAAGAAATTTCAGCTTTGAAGTCAAAGATGGCAAAATCGTTTGACATGAAAGACATGGGTGAGGCAAGTCATATACTTGGTATGCGCATTGAGAGAGACAGATCAAAGAAGTTGATTTGGTTATCTCAAACAGAGTATATTGACAAGGTTTTGCACCGTTTCAATATGGAGAAGGGAAAGGCATTGAGTGTTCCATTGCCACCATATGTGAAACTTAGCAAACAAGATTGTCCTGTGTCTGAGGAAGAAAAGGCTGAAATGGATAAGATTCCATATGCGTCTGCAGTGGGTAGTTTGATGTATGCAATGATTGCTACACGTCCGGATATTGCATTTGCAGTGGGAGTGGTTAGCAGATATATGTCAAATCCCGGCAAGAAACATTGGGAGGCAGTGAAAGGTATCATGAGATACTTAAAACATACAAAGAGTATGCGCATATGCTATGGTAGTCAGGATTTGAGTGTCAGAGGATACACTGACTCAGATTATGCAGGAGACTTGGATAAGAGGAGATCTACATCAGGCTATGTCTTTACATTGGCTGGAGGTGCCATATCATGGCGCTCTCGATTACAAGATTGTGTTACGCAGTCTACTACAGAAGCTGAGTATGTTGCAGCAAATGAGGCATGCAAAGAAGCTATTTGGCTTGGTAGATTGGTTGCAGACTTGGGAATCAATGCAGATATGCCAGAGTTATATTGTGATAGTCAAAGTGCTATACAATTGGCAAAGAATCCAGTGTTCCATTCGAAGACTAAGCATATTGATGTGAAGTATCACTTCATTAGGGAAGTACTTGAAGACAAGCAGATACAACTGCTGAAGATCCACACCAAGGACAATCCTGCTGCTCTACTCACAAAGGGACTTCCAGGAGAGGGCTTTGTGCATTGTCGTGAGTTATTGGGCATTGGATAGATGGCAGCCATGTAAATCTTTGTACATTTATGTTCATAGATTTACAGTTACTTAAAGTGCCACATTGGACTTTAAGTGGGAGGTTGTTGGGATTAAA
This sequence comes from Adiantum capillus-veneris, assembly GCF_014529385.1. Lineage (NCBI taxonomy): Eukaryota > Viridiplantae > Streptophyta > Polypodiopsida > Polypodiales > Pteridaceae > Adiantum > Adiantum capillus-veneris. The sequence continues at coordinate 148,101,818 of NC_140935.1, forward strand.
GCCCAAGTGGCCTCTTATGCGGATATGGCCGGCCGCCCGCCTAACTCACTTACCTCTAACTCTTTGTATATACTAACATATTCTTTGTGAATACTAAGGATTTGGGAGATAACCCTTCTAACAGATCTCTGCGTACTGTACTGTGTAAGCTCACTGTGTGTGTGTGTGAGAGAGAGAGTCGACCCACGCTCCGCTCCGCGACTTCACTTACAAGCTTGTCTATATCAATTCTCTGTTTACTGTGTGTGTGTGTGTGTGTCATAGTCTAGGTGAGTGTGTGTGCTTGTAAATTGGAAGAAGAAGTGGACAGTTTGATGGTGATGGCTTGAAAGCTTATGTTGAGTACTTTAAGCGGTCGATCTCCCCCTCTTCACCCAACACTAAGTGTGTTTAAGAGAGTTCACAACACTTGGCATACATTGACATCCATAAGGGCATTCCAAGCATCTACATTAGGTGGGCGAAGCTCATCAAACACCAATAGAGCATTTGAAAATGCTCCAAATCTTGCATTCATGTGAACCAATGTAGTGCCAAACCCCTTGCTTTCGAGCCTGTATCTCAAGACCTTTCTAAATTGACATTAAGTCACATATAAAGGCGATTAAATTTAGGGGAATACTTTCGAGCCTGTATTGTGGTGTGTGTGAATGTGAGGCAAGACTGAACCTAAATGAGCATGCCTTGACTAGAGCAAGCACCTCCTTATATTACTAATAGAGACTACATGCCAAGAACTGAGTGTCCTCCCACACTAGGTGGTCGGACACCTACACCACACCTCCCCCCTTAGGGAGAAAAAGATGAACATCTTTTTACAAGTTTGGACCGGAAAGGGACTCTAAATGAAGAGATCAACTCCAACGCCTCATCGGGGGGAGAGATCATACAACGACTTAGGGGCTAGGGGACTGAACTTGGGGGCTAGACGTGACATCATGCGAACATCATCAAAGCATGGAACTTGTATATCTCGCTAATGCAAACACTAGGTCGCTATCCCAATGTAATGGACAAGACAAGGAACAACTAGGGGCTAATTCATAACAAAGAGATAAAACTTTTTGCGACATACATCCATCGCCATAAGGGGATCGGTGAGTGTGACTTTGTACTTTATTGAACACAACCTACCGATTGTTGAACACCACCTACTATTAAGTAGTTAAAGGTAACCAAGAAAAAGAAAAACTTTCCTCCATGGTCTTTTCCAAACTAGACCCAATAAACAAGCACCTCCGCAACCATGATGCAGTAGCTCCTATCGATTTGATCTATATTTCAAATTGAAGTTCTTCCGGTGTCCTCAACGACTGAGTAGCTAGAATCACCTGCATGTGCTCTATAACTAGCTGTTTGTAGAGCGGGCCTCAGTGTTAGGATTTGAAGGGCAACCTATTCTTTCAAAAGATGGGTTGTAGAAAAATGCACCCTTCCCTATAGAAGGGTCTATTTTTAGTTTGCCCTTCCAATGAGAAAATTTTGCATAATTTACAAGGCAAGATACTATATTCTGTCAATGAGTATAACCAATATACATATAGATATTATAAATGAGCATTAATATATCTAAAATGTTTTTTAATTAGCCCTTCATTGACATGTATTCTATTTTTTCACCCTTCTCTATAGAAGGATAATTTTTGAACAAGCCCTTCCAATGACAGACTCAAAAAAACTTTGGCCTTCATACGACCGGCAAAATGCCTTAAGAAGGGCAGATGGGCGTCAAATCCTATCACTGGCGCCGGGCCTTTTGTGAACTGCGAGAAGGCTTGTTGGCGTTCACACTCGTATTCTTCCCGGCGGGGATAAATCCTGAGAGAAAACAGTAGAAGCCTTGGCCATTCGTGAAAATTCTTCTTGAAACATCTCCTCTGCTTTAATCAGAAGCTAGGTAGCCAGCTCTATCTTGTCCTCTGAGAGCACATGAGGATTCGCAGCAGGAGTGATACAGAACACCATAACAACCAGCAGGAGGAGTAGGCCCCCATTTTGTATGAAGGCCATTGTGCCTTTCCTTGTGAGGTTCGTGTATGCAAGAGCGACGGAAAAAATGGCAGGCTGATATGATACAGGTGTCGGCAAGAACTGGGGCTACAGCGAGCAACCTCCTCCTCTATTCAAAGGCGACGCCATGTAGACCTGCAGCTCCGAGCTCATACGCTGCATGAAGAGTGATAAGCTCGGGAAAGCCTTAGAGAATGAAGTGGCAGAGAAAGCCAACATCCAAAAAGGAATTGCCTTGACTCGCAGACTTGTAGAGATCGATGTGAGCCTTAGCTGGAAAAGGGTGTGAGCACTTGCAAACGGCATTGAGTGAGGCCTCTGAGCATTTGGAATGGCAGCGCCAGTACTCCTTCTCTAAGCAACTCTCTCTCTCTCTCTCTCTCTCTCTCTCTCTCTCTCTCTACCCTGTGTCAAGCAAGAACTCCATGGCTGCGCCAAGCAAGAAAGCCCCGCAAGAAAGTGAATGCTTCAGAAAACTATGCCTGCCGCCTCCACCACTGTGGTGTGCGTGAGTGTGAGGCAAGACTGAACCTAAACGAGCGTGCCTTGACTGGAGCAAGCACCTCCTTATATTACCAATAGAGACTATATGCCAAGAACTGAGTGTCCTCCCACACTAGGTGGTCGGACATGTCATAATAACTAATATCTAATTCTCCTAAATGATTTTCTCATGTTAAAATGATCATTTAGTATGGGGAAGTGTCAGGGGAGAAAAAGCTAGAATATTGGTTAAGCTGGCAGACACAGTAGGGATCCAAAGGAGGGAAAATAGAGACCCAAAGGGGGGCCCATCTGCAAAAGAGCAATGTGCAACAATGGGCTTAAAAGACCCCAAGGTTCAACCCATTAAGACTTCCAAAATGCTAAGGTTCCAAAATTCAAAGGTTGTGTCCAATGGTCAAAAGCTTAGGAAATTTGGATGCTTAATGTGTGTGCCAAAAAGTCTTCCCCATGTCAGCTCCCTAGCACAGATGCCCACAAGATGTACTCAAATCCTATTGGATGGCCATGGAGGTGGACCAATGAGAATAAGGCTAGAGTAAATCTAGTTTAATTAATTTAAAAACACTTAATAAAAGAACCAATAGGAATTAAGCTCTCTAGAAGACTATTGGACAGTCTCCCAAGGGGTCCAATGAGCATTCAACAGCCCAATGGCTTGCCTGATTCCTATTGGCCAGGAGACAAAGGGGTCCAATGAGAGTTTAGTTGAATTAATTAATTACCTAAAGCTCTCACAAAAGAGGAAAGGGGACACATGTCAGAAGACTATCACTTATGCTACTTAACTTTCATTGGCTAAGTTGGGAGAGGTCCAATGAGGTCCTAGCAAGAGCAAATAGCAAGAGAGGTTGACCAAGAGAGAGAGAGGGGGGATTGATTTTTCAAAGGCAATTATCCACACACACTCACACAAGCTTATGTGTAGAGTAAGAAGACTCTCTCTCTCTTCTCAAGCTTTAACAGAAAGCTTATCACTTACTCCAAGCTTGTGAGAAGGGAGGCCTACACCAACAACTCTTGGCTTTGTGATGCAAATCCAACCAAGAGCCAAGCATCAATGCCTCTACCATGCTAATTACTAAGCTAAGCTATGCTCATATGAGTGATTATGTGAGGAGATGTGCATCTTTCTCGTAAGACTACTCCTTCTTCCTCTCAATCTACTCTCACACCCCGCTAGCTCTCACCATCTTCGAAGGTGTGTGAGGTCTTGGGTCTGAGACCGTGAGGGAATTGATGTTGTGTTTAATAAGTGTTTTGCTTAGTGCTTGAAGTAGTCCATCTTCATTGCACTAGCTAGTATTGAAGGAACACAAAGAATTGTATTGTAAAATGTCTCTCTTGATGGGAGAAACCATAATACAAAGCCTTTTGGAGGGGGAACCGGCTCCATGCAAATCCGGTCCTCAACTGTTGTCAATAGCTTAATTTCTCTCTCTTTTTGAAGTATTGTTCATGCTATCTAACTAGGTGTTATGCTTTTTGTTGCTCTCTCCACCCAAGCACTCTTGTTATGCTAATTAGGAATCTATTCTAATAATATGCTCACTATGTTCATGCTAATTTCCGCTACACACAAGTTACTAGGCCATTAAATCTTACAGGACAACTACACCATAGTATCTCAAGACCTTTCTAAATTGACATTAAGTCACAGATAAAGGCGATTAAATTTAGGGGAATACCTTGGTCCTACATTTGGATCCTATAAACTTCATCCAACAAAAAGGAGTGACTAAATGCATCAAGAATCCTAGTGTAAGTGTTGCACATGCAAACAAATCAATTTAAGAGTCCTTGACCAAAAATCTCATCATAAAGCTGTTTCTTGCTCACGTCAATGTCACTGCCTTTGGCCTTGAGGAGGACGTCAACCACAACTCCTCAGCATTGATTTGTTCAAGGTAGCAATGCACCTGCTGTGCGATGTGTCGACGTGCTCCATTTTTTTAGCTTTTTAGCATAACTATTTTACCACGGTTCAATTTTGTAGTTCCATGTGGAATGCTATGCTTCAATATTCACCAAAAGCCTCTTAGATAATCACGGTAAAAATCACTTTTCGTCTTTGTTCTCCCTATCTCTCTTTCCCTTTGTATTAATTTCTTTCTTTCTCTCTCTCTCTCTCTCTCTCTCTCTCTCTCTCTCTCTCTCTCTCACACACACACACACACACACACAGAGTGACACACACACTTTTGACCGTCAAATTAGCCTTTGTGTGCTTTTAAAAACGAAAAATAATGTGCCGACTTTAGACGAGGTGTGTATAAAGTGGTACCAACTCTTGCCATACGTTTTTCGCTTCGAGGGCATCGCCCACAGGTATGGCCGTTTGCGCCTCTTGCGCTTCTCTCAGATCTCGACCGTGCTGGCTTATAGTTGTCTTGTCAGCAACTCAAGGTCGCGTTCTCTCGCGATCTCAGAGAGAAGGTTGCCTTGATCAGAAACGCCATAGCCATATCTTGCTCCCAACCCAATTTGACGGGAAGCAACAGGTAAAACTCTACAGGGACGAAAGTGCAGTGTACAAGCACGTTCGGATGCAGGCAACTCGTCTCTGTAGAGTGCTTCCCAGATGGTAGTGTGCGATTTGAAGAGCGATTGAAAAGACATTGTCATGCAGCGATCTACTTTTGTGTATGTCGCTGCTTTTGTTTCTTTTGTCTTGACCTGCAATGAACAAAATCATGGGCGTGCTGATTGTTTCTTCTGTGGTTTGCAGGAAAGGATTCCACTGCTTGGCTCCATCTTCAGGTGTGGCTTGATCATTCTATGACTTAGACTGATGGATGTAAACCATTCATGTGTCAGATGTGATCCTTCCCCTATGGGTGCGCTCACGGGGTGGATCAATACATAATAGAAAAATATTTTTTGGGTGTCGGAGGGGGCCTTAACCCCCTCCATCGCGGTGTGCCTGGCTTGTGTGTGCGCTCTTCTTACATCATGATGATGTGTTGAGAGAGAGAGAGAGAGAGAGAGAGAGAGAGAGAGAGAGAGAGAGAGAGAGGTTGGTGATTTTTTGATTCAACTTGGAGATCTCCACAGAGATCACACTTAGCCGGATAGAGAGACATAATAGATAGTGGTTGAAGGGGTTTCATGAATCGTGATTGTTTAGTAAGGTAGCACATTGAAAACCACTGCATTAGTCGTCAGATTGCGCATCATGGTGTACTTGCTTAGCCTTGTCTGCAATCAAGCTGCTCTCTCTCTGAGGTTGAATGCAGGGAACGCGCCGTCTATACTGCATGCAATTATCTACTTTAGCGTACGTCTGTCAGGAATTAGTCCTCAGATTGCTCCTCATGATGTACATGTTTAGCCTTGTCAATCATCGAGCTACCGTCTCTCTTGAGGTCGAATGCAGAGAACCTGCTGTCTACACTGCACTCTCGATTACTGCAAATTTTCGAATGATGATGATGGTGCCTCGGTTTGCAGAAGACGGTCTTATTCAATTATCTGCTTCAGGGTATGTCTCTTTCTTCTTGTTACTAATCTAGACCATTGTTTTTTTGTGTGAGCATGTGTTGATCATTAAAAATTGTGATTTGCAGGAATGGATGCCTTTGTCCTCTTCATTTGGGTGTTGCTTAATCTGAATGGCTTTACTGAATCAATTAGAAGTGCCGGATGTAAACCTCTCATGTGTCGAATATGATCCTTCCCCTATGGGTGCGCTCACGGGGTGGATCAGGACATAATAGAAAAAGCTTAATTGGTGTTGGAGGGGGCCTTCACCCCCTCTGCTGTGGTGTGTGTTGCTTTGGGTGGGGGCATTTGTGAGCGTGTGTGATGTGCTCTTATGTGGCTTGATGCTCTGGTTGAGAGAGAGAGAGAGAGAGATTTGGTTGGTTGGTGTTTTTTCCTTGTAATGTGAACATCTCCCTAGAGTAAGATAGATCATACAATTGTTTAATGAGGTAGTTAATTCAAGATCAATACATTATGATGGATTTGGGGTGGTGCAATGCCAAGGTAAGGTATAAAGGCTTTGAATTAAACAGATTTTGATTGTATAGTTCAAAAGATTGGGTGCATCAGGAAAGTACTTAAGAGAAATGTCTGTGTTTGAGGTGTATCGAAATTTATGGATAGCTGCCTCTATGCGTAAAAGATATCCATGTAGGTATATTATATTGTAGGTACATACTGGTAGTTTCTAAATCAATTTCCAGTGAATCTTCATGTATACCTCCACGATTCCTCCCATTCTCATCTAAAGCTTAACGAGTTTTTCCATTCTCATGTAAAACTTCGATCCAGAACAGACTTGATCTGCAGACCTCCAGGATGCGGCCTATGCCATTTCTCATAGCCATCACATCAACACCCTCGCAGTGCTCATCCGCTTGACCTGTTGCAATAATAGGGCGTTGCGTGGCATTCGCCAGCACCTGCCTCTTGGGCAATAGCTATGGCAACAGGAGATGCTGCCTGCAGGATCTCAACAATGAGAGAGAGAGAGAGAGAGAGAGAGAGAGAGAGGTTGCAATAGTCCCACATCTGCCTGCCACATTTTCTGAAGGCATCTCTGGAAGATTCTCTGTCCACACACTGCATACTCAAATGCACAAGAGAGAGAGAGAGAGAGAGAGAGAGAGAGAGTGATGTGGCCACCAAAAAGTATGTCATATGTCAACACTCTGAAACAGAACTGTAAGTTCACCTAAAAATTTAGGGGAGCACTCTACATGCAACATGTGTAAGAATGTAAAGGGTAGAGGGTGCAATTGAAGGGCCTTCGCCATATGCTCTCTCTCTCTCTCTCTCTGTCCGGTCATGCCTGGTGTTAAATAGAGCTCTCTCCTGATGTGAAAGTATGACAACAAAATCAGCCCCCCCCCCCCCCCCCCCCCCCCCAAATCCCTTGCCACCGCTGCCGCTGCCGGTCCCTTTCTACCCCTTAAAACCCCAAAAGGAAACCCAAAACTTGAAAAGAAACTATTAAAGCAGTCGACAGTGCAGGAACACTCTACAACTTTAGGACAATTTTCAAAGAGCAAAATTTAAGTCGATTGAAAAACCTTCCATCAACTTCTGTGTGCATATATGCGAAAACAATGGAAGGCACACTCTACAACTTTAGGACAATTTTCAAAGAGCAAAATTTAAGTCGATTGAAAAACCTTCCATCAACTTCTGTGTGCATATATGCGAAAACAATGGAAGGCTGTTATTTGCTGGGCGCCTTGTGAGTACCTTCAACTGCACAAGCATCAGTGTATGAATGTGTTTTGGTTGTATATTTTCAATGTGTTGCAGGTAAAATGAAGGACCTGGATGTATAGCTTCAGCAGTTGATGCGTGCATCTCTGTGATTCAGAAGTGAAATGATTACTCTCTTATACAGAGGCAGGAAACTCATAAGACAAAATATTTCAGATGGTTGATGTGACGATTACGAAGGATGTTTAGTGAGGGACTCACTGTCAAGCTGAAAGGTGATCAGCTAAATAAAAATCAGCATCTAATGAAGACGACTATATCTATTTTGCGTGCAGCAGGTTGTCAGAAGAAAGAAATTTATGTTGGAAGGTGGAGATGCTCACACTAGGCGATCAGTCTATGGGTACCGTAATTGATGACCTTCATCTGGGTATGTTCTCGGCTGCTTTGTCGTTTTGTTATGTTCTTTCATTGTGTAGCCGTTTTTGTAATGTTCAATTTTTCTGTGAAGTTGGAACATGCACTCAAATTTACTTCTTGTTCTCAGAAGAATGGGCATGTACAATCATTTTCTACTGGTGAAGTAGTCTGCAGTTGCCCCAGTCGAGAATCGCTGGTGTCCATAGGTTTGTGTCCCACAGGTTTATGGAGTCCACACAACACTGAAGTAATATCTACATTTTTTTATTGCTCAGAAGTTATTGCAGAGGAGTGGTGCTCTGACTTTCATCAGACAGCTTATCTAAGTGATTTTGTTCTCGCACGAGGTGCTTCGAAGGACGCACCACCTCAGCTGTCATATACAATGTGCAATTTTAAGTTGCTTTTCCCAGAAATTTGGCCTTTCTGTATAGTTGTTGCTTTCTTGTTCCGTTTGTGCATGTCAGAACATTCGGAGGAGTGCTGGACACTATGAACCATAGCAGAGCAACTCTTCAATGCCTACGCTCAATTTGTACGCCTGAATTGTCCACATGCCGAAGAGATTATATTGTGCAGCAGTTATCTTGTTGATTATGATTCAAATATGTTGCTGCAAGTAGTCATGAATAACTGTTGCCAGCCATGCTCAATTTGCGAAGTTCCAAAGCCAATTTGGGTGTTATTAAAAGAGGAGAAGTGGCTACGAGTCCAATATCTGATCTATCAACTCCCTTGGGTTGTGATGAATTTGTTCAAACTTGAATTGATGGCAAATTTCTATGAATTCTAGCTGGATGATTTTGGTGCGAGTATGTGGGTATGCTGTAATATAGCAATGGAAGCGTAAAGCTGGATCTTCATGTCACTGCTTTGCTGACCTTGCCTTTGCTCTTGTTGGTTAGAACTAGACTTATGCATATTATGCTTATAACGGATTCTCCTATTGAAACAACTCCCCCCCCCCCTCCCTTCCCTTCTCTCTCTCTCTCCAGGATCTTCGAGATGGGATCTTGAGAGAGATCTCGGTATTGTTCCTATCACACAGATATGTATGCATGGTGGTATATTGAGAGTAACATTTCATATAGCTATGCTCCTCGGTAGCTTAAAGGCAAGAGCTATTGATGTTTTGGTCAATAAGGTGTAGGTTCGATTCCTACCTGAGGAAGTTTGACATGATGTGGATGCTCTTCAATTTTAAGATCCTATCATATTTGAAGACTAGGCACCTTTAGGAGTGCCCATTAGATAGTCATGTATCATACAGGATATATTGCTAAGGGCATGCTCATGGTCAATCTATACGCACTGTCGCAGTGGAGGAATGCCAATTTTGTGTCTTTCTTACGTTGTTAGCAAGCTCAAAGCTCTCCCAATAAGGAGATGGTGATAGAAGAGGAAAAGTAATTGGACTTACTACTATGAGAAATCATGTAGGTGATCTGAATCACGTGATTGTTAGTGCAACTCATTGTCGAAATCAGTGAAGGTATCTGGATGAAGCACAGAGAGCTATTGAGTTTTTTGGAAATACTTCGAACTTTGTTCATTTGGATTTCAGCTTTGCAAAGTTTCAAGCGAGTTCTTATTGAATGGAACAGAATTACAAGCTTATCCATCCAAATGAATTTGGAAAGAGTAAGTGATTTTATTTCTAGAGTTTACAAAGTTATAATAAATTATGTGTTCAAAATGTTTATGGTTGTTGCAGGTTATGAATGAGGTCTAACTTTGCCATCTTATTTCCTACACAGGCGATCTGCACCTTTGATGTAAGAGGTTAAGGGAGAAGGGCTACTTATGACTTTGGCATTGAAATGCAAGGTTAATGCATAATTTAATATTTTTACTTTCTAGTATGTTTAATGTTTGAAGTGTATTTGATGACAAAAAGAAAGGCATATATGGATGATAGAATCTAGCCTAATCTGATGGTTACTCCCGCAGCCCCGTCCATATGGGACACAAGTTCATATGCAATCTAAATTTCGATAGAATCTAGCCTAATCTGATGGTTACTCCCGCAGCCCCGTCAGTTCATATGCAATCTAAATTTCCTCGATAAGACTACTAACAAACAAACATTCAAAACCAACCCTAACAAACTAGGGGAGATTTTGAGGATTACAATTGATTCAACATTAAATAATCCTCGAAAGTAGGGATTAGGGAGATTTCGAGGATTACAATCTCGAGGATTACGATTGCTTGAATTCATCTAAATCTCCCTAATTCCTACAAAATGGTATCAAAGCCATTAGCTAAATAAGCATTTCTAATCTACTAGATCCTAAGCACATGATCATATTTGCCTATTTTGAAGTTCCTCTCTTGATCACAAAATCGATTCAATTTCTTTGCTCGTGCATTTTAGATAAGCACTAATTTTTGTCTCATTACTCATGTATTGGGCATGTTCTCACGCCACTATCCTTCACGTAGTAATAAGCAAGCACTTAGCATGTCCATAATAGGCTCTCTCTTAATAGCACCTCAAAAGTGTGTTTGTGTAGTTTATTTCACCTTCATTAATCTTTTAACCTTGCATTTTATTTGTCCACTTTGGCCAATAATTTTAAGCCTCAATATACAATTGCAGAAATTTGAGCTTATTTAAAACCTTGTGTATGTGACTTGCATGATTGTGCTCAATTTGACTACACACCCCCTTCCTTCCTCTGAGGGCTTTGGAGGAATTCTAGAGCATTGACGCTCTATGGCAGGAGCATTGAGAGGAAGAAACAACTCTTATCATAGCTAGATGGCAAAATGACTCTGCACGGATACACCTCACAATGGTCCTACATTGTAGGGGGAGGTATCATGTGTACTCTTTGTGGATGGACATTCACTACCTAGAAGGCACCCCTTCTCATCTCATGCATGGTGGCCTGTTGAGTCTGCTATTGCTTGAACGTGAGCGCATCCTCATGATGATGAGTTGCATCCCTTGATCCCTTTCACAAGAAGATTTAGAGATTTTCACATGTAGGAAAATAGAGTCTTTATCAGTGTTTTTCATACAATGCATAACATCATGAACTTCTGCTCGAGAGGCACCGCATACTTAGCTAGGTACGATTGGGGACAGGGGACCACCAGCATAAGTCCCACATTGTGACCTACCTCAACATCATGAGCTTCTGCGAGGGAGGCACCGCATACCTAGCTAGGTACGATTGGGAGCAGGGACCACCAGCCCCCCCACCGGGCCGCTGGTTCCTGCTCCCAATCGTACCTAGCTAGGTATGCGGTGCCTCCCTCGCAGAAGCTCATGATGTTGAGGTAGGTCACAATGTGGGACTTATTGTGAGAATTTGTCCAAAACTTCTTGTGTAATTTCTCTCCCATCTCCTTGGAGATAATAAAACCATCACAGGAGAGCACCTTAGCCAACAACAAATGAACGATGATCATGCTTTAACGTGAGTGCATCCTCATGATGATGAGCTGCAAGCCTTCATCCCTCTCTCTCCATGACTCACCTGCGTTCCTCCAGAATCTCAAACACCAATCATTGGCATCCAAAGTAGCATGAGGAATTTGTTGCACTACAGTGCACTAATCATTCACATCCAAATTAGCAAGAGGAAATTGTTGCGCTATTGACACCTCAACATTCGTAATCTAGCGTCTCCTTCGTAGTTCAATAGCCCTTGGAATTCATGCGGACTGCATAAGTGCAAGCGTCAAATGTTATCAGAGGACCATCGCCTTGAAGCATTCCTGCCAATTGGTTGCTTAGTATTGCCCCCCCTCTCCCACGACCATTGATGACCGGGAATGGTCATGGACAGACCGTTCTCATAACCAACGCTCTTGGCCTCCGCCGTTCTCCCTAATTAGTGGGAATTGTCAGTGCACGACCATTCCCTACCCCATCAAGGTCGGGTATCGGGGGGCAATGCATCGTGGCCCTCCATTTCTTGTCCCTTCTTAAGCCAAAATCTCAGCCTACAATGGATGGATGGCCACCACATCAGCACCTGTAATCTGTGTAGGTTGTAAGCCAATCATGACACTTGAGGTCAACGCACAAAATGCACACACCTCAACTTTAGGAATGTTAGTACCTGCAAGCCAACCATAATTGTCGAGATTAGCTCATGGAATTGAGGAGGCTTTGTATTGTATCAGCTCAGTGCTGCAATGCTCTTTGGTGTCCCTTTACCCGACTCTTGTTGACGGTTGGGAGTGATCATGACCATTCCCATAATATTGACTCCCACTATGGATCTAGATTCCCAATTGGTTGCCATGTGGTCGTCAATATTGTCATGAATGTTACTTTCTCACCTTCTAAAAGTACATTCCAACTTAAATTGGCCACTTAAGTTCATGTAAAATAAAAAGAGAACAAGTAAAATTGATTAAGTGCTAATGAACCAACCTGGTCAAAAAGGAGAAAAATCTATAAAAGAGCAAGGTTAATTGTTAACTAATTATCTTAGTGAAAGATACATGTCAAGGAGGGATAAATATGTCGGACAACCTTGATTAAAGGTACATGACGAAAGAGATAATCGAGAGCAATCATAAGAATCTAAAAGTAGAAAGTGAGTGTGCTAAGCTCAAGTCATTAGAATAACTCTTTAGAATCTAAATATGAAGTTTGGAAAGCCTTAGGGTGAAATTTCAACTTGCCACAAAATGTCTAAATTTAGCAGGTTTTGGAATTAGCTTGGCGGCACCTCCAAAGTACTATGCTAAGGTTTTGCATAGGAGGTGAAAGTTTTAAACCCCAAAGGGTGAGTTTTATTTTCACCAAAGATTATCCTAATTTAGCATGTCCTAAATTAGCAGGTAGGCTGTAGCCCTGTATCAGCTTCATAAGCCTCCAAGGTTTGTGCAAAGGTCTTGCACAAAAGCTAGTTAATAAAAGGGTAGGTTTATGGTTTTATTAAATGAAAGGGAAAAGCTAAAGACTAAGGTTGGATCAACCTTTCCTCATTTATTAAGTTGACTTTAGTCTTTGTTTACTAAGCTTGTCTAGGCCTCATGTCCAAGGTAGCACATATTTGCTTTGTGTGAACTTAAACAAGTGTGTGTGTGGTGTGTCTACTTGCCAAGATGAGTCACAGGGGGGGGGAATCCAAAAGCTTATATGAGCTATGTTCTTTTATCGGTCTTTGTAGCTATTACAGGAAATTTGTTCGTAATTTTGCTTACAGATCGTGTTATTTGACTCTCCTGTTGAAGAAAAACACACCTTATGAATGGATTGATTTACAAGCAAGCTCATTTAATGCACTTAAACATGCTTTGACTAATGTACCTCTATTGCAATTGCTTGATTTTGAAAGACCATTCTTTGTGGCAGTCATTGATGCTAGTGGAAAGGTATCGGTGCAGTCCTTATGCAAGATAACCATCCAGTTGCTTTTGAAAGTCGTAAATTCAAACCATCTGAAACAAAGTTCAATACTTATGATAAAGAGTTGACTGCTGTGGTACATGCATTGAAAATTTGGAAACACTATGTAACGGGTACTGACTTGATCATTAAAACTGATCAAGTCAAATATTTACTTTCTCAGCCCTTAATAGATGATAGACATATTAAGTGGGCCGCTTTTATTCAAAGTTTTCAGCCCAACATTCAATACCAACCTGGTAAAGAAAATGTTGTAGCTGATGCTTTGAGTAGAAGACCTCACTTAATCATCTATCTAACAAAGTATCAAATATTTACTTTCTCAGCCCTTAATAGATGATAGACATATTAAGTGGGCCGCTTTTATTCAAAGTTTTCAGCCCAACATTCAATACCAACCTGGTAAAGAAAATGTTGTAGTTGATGCTTTGAGTAGAAGACCTCACTTAATTATCTATCAACCATTACGGGAACTTCATTTGACACCATGCGTGACACTTATGCACATGACGATGACTTCAAAACGACATGTTTGCATATGCTTGATAATCCTGTGCACACATTCTTCGAATACACTATTCAAGAAAACTTCCTTTATTTCAAACAAAAATTGTGTGTAACTAAACCTTTTCATACATTAATTATTGAAGAATTGCACAAACCACCTTATGTTGGACATAGAAGATTTGCTGCAACTTTTCAAAATTTATGTCGTGATTTCTATTGGCCTACTATGAAAATGGATGTTAAACAATATGTTTCAACTTGTTTGATTTGTCAAAAAATCAAACAAGCTACATGTAAAAAATTGGGACTTTTACACCCTCTCCCTATTCCTGAAAGGCCTTGGGAACACATTTCAATGGATTTTGTTACTGTTCCCCACTCACAATGCACAAACATGACATGATTTGGACTATTATTGACCGTTTTTCTAAACAAGCATATTTAATTTCTTGTAAGAAAACACTCACAACACATGATGTTTCTTTCCGTTTAGAACTACCTGCACATTGGCACATTCACAATGCCTTTCACATTAGTCTTTTATGCCCATTCCGAGGACCCCTACTTACACACCACATTTATGAAGATCCACCTTCACTTGTAGACCAAGAAGAGCAACTCATCCCTGACAAAATAGTTGACCACGAGACCACCACTACACGCACTGGCATGGTTTATAACCGTTACCTTTTGACTTTCAAGAGTCACCCTAGAGAGGATGCCAAAAATGGATGCCTGAAAAGTTTTTTCGCAACTTCCCCGACCTTTTCCACAGTTTCCATCACTCACAGTCCAATTGATTTCTGTATTGAGCAACTGAGGACAGTTGCTGTCCCTGGTGGGAGGGATGTTACGAGACTGGGCACCCTCCTGTTGTAGTGGTTAGCTGCAATTGGGATAGCTGGCGTAATGGTTAATTATGTGTTGTCTATTTATTTTCTAATTGAGTTGATGATGATTTTGTAGAGTGGAATGCGGGGAGTTGATGACGAGGCGTTGGCAATTACTCTTGGCCATTTTATATTTGCATAGTATTTTAGAATCTCATTTCAATAAGCCACTATGGCTTTGTAAATAATTGTAGTGGGAACTCCCCTTATAGGTCATGCAAGAACTAATGAGCTTCACTCATTTACAAAAGTGAAGTGGTTGTAAAAAGAGGGGCCTCAATTTTTGGAACTTTAAACTAAAAAATGATATATGAAATACCAACTCCACAAGAGAGGTGCCTGGAGTTTGGGGCTAGATTTAGCCTTTCTCTTGCAGATTCTCTTCTCTACTCTCTTATGCTATGTTCTATTTGCTGTGTACTCTCTAATAGTCTCCATCTCTTACACTCTCTTACAAGCATGTCTATGTCAATTTTATGTTCTTTGTGTGTGTGTGTGATAGTTTAGGTGTGTGTGTGTGTGCTTGGAAATTGAGAAAAGAGGTGGACAGGTTGATGGTAATATTTGTGAGCATGTGTTGAATAATCTAAGCAATCGGTCTCCCCATCTCTTCTCCCAACAAGTCTATTAAGAAAAATGGCTATAAGATCTTTATCTGGGACAAGAGCTTCAATATAAATCAGCTGAGTGCGGATGCTTTTCAGTTTGTTAGCTAAAGCTACAATATTATCATCATCACGCATAGAAAGAGAATACAACTCAATTATAAGGCTCATTTTAGAGTATTTGGCTTTAGGACCAAACACTTTCTCTAGTTCCATCCAAGCAGCGTTGGGAGATTGCATTTCATCCAGACAATGAATCAAATCATCTTCAAGAGATGTCAGAATAATACCTAATGCTTGCTCGTCCTTGCGTTGTTTCTCGGCAAATAGTGCTCTGGTAATTGCAGCGCCAATGCCCGCTTCATCGGTTGACAGGGGCTCCACGACACTCCATTAATTTTTTCGCATAAGATAGCCTTTTACTTCAATTTTCCAAGTGTGGAAACCAAACCCATTAAACTTGTCAATTTTGGACACCATAATTGAATCTTGAAAATTTGATGAGATGGAGATTCCTGTTGAGGGTTATACTTGCATGCGAAGTATAATTTGGATGACACTTCATTAGTCAGCACTGCTAGGCTATACCTTGAAAAACTCTGTGTGTAGCTTATCGGCACAACGGGAATTTCTTGTTGATGTACTTGCTTAGCACATGCAATGCAAGGAGGACTACCACTAATAATATAATGTGTGCTGCCTGGCTGTGTATGTGGATGGTTTGGAATGCTAGCCTTAGTGGATAATCACACTATGTGTGAAGCCTAGCTTCATTAGGAGATGTATTAATCAAAGCTTAAAAAAAAAATAAAAAAAATAACGAGTCTATAGTTTGCAGACAGTCGACGATGGCGTTTTTAGTCTCCTAGAAATGTCGGCTCTGTGAAGCAGCGCGACCAGACCCATAGTAGCCCCGAACGGCTTAGCTCTCAAGCCCCTGTGCACGGTTTCTGGCCCTCACCTTGCTTTCCAAGAATGAACAAGAAAGATGATATGATTTAGTAAGATCAATGCAAGCATGCACACCACATACACGAAACCATGTCCATTTTCTTGAGCATCTTCAACACCTCCATACCTATTTGAGGTATTCTCTACAAGTGTGACAGAGCAAGCAGGGATGATGACCACCCAAGTACTGATAAAATGGCCTTTCCTTTCCTTAACCGCTCACTTTCAAAGCCACCCTTCACATGAATTCCAATAAGTGGGTTTTGCTCCCTTAGAAGCACTCTTCTCAACAACACTTTGTGGCCTTCCAGAGAGCTCTCCCTTTGACCCCTAGTGCTACTCTGATACCGGTGTTAGGCTGTGCTAGGGAGGATGGAGGCGGCCGGAAGCCATGGCGAGAAGGGTGCAGAAAAGAGAGAGAGAGAGAGAGAGAGAGAGAGAGAGAGAGAGAGAGAGAGAGAGAGAGAGAGAGAGAGAGAGAGAGAGAGAGAGAGAGAGAGAGAGAGAGTCGACACACTACACAAAAACAACGCTATGTCTTAATTACTTTGCATGATCACTTTTACATATATAGAGTGTGACTTACTTTTCATGCAAACTACAAGTAGATCTTCATGCTTTTAAGAGTGAGTCCGTTAGGGATTGTGCAACTAGAATGAAGTGGTACATTGCAAGGTAACTAGAACTAGAGATACCTTCAGAAGAAAGACTAGTATCATTGTTTCTAGAGGGACTGCTAAACATAGAACTTCATGCTATATTGTATAGCAAGAAACATATGACCCTAGAAGAGTGTGTGTCAGATGCTATTGACTTAGGAGAAAATTGTGATATTTTCAATGAAGAAAATGTCCCTAAGGATAATCAAAGTGAGAAAACAACATCCACCAAACCGGCACAAGTGGAAATTGCTGCTGTAGCTCCGCTTACAGCCATAGAAGACATGCTCAAAAGAATGAACAACATGATGAATAACATACAAAAAGCACCTATGAGGGGACCAGGCAAGGGATACCTCAATAGGGACAACCAATTAGGCCGCAAAAATGGTGTGAAATCAAGGGTAAATGGACCAACCACGAGACCAATGAGTGCTATTACTGACCAAAGTATGATGGAAATGTTCAATACGTACCTATGAGGCCACAAGGACAACCCATGCTATAGATATCAGCCTAATATGGCCCCAGCTCAAAGACCACCAATGGGTATGGAACGACATCAACCTGTGTTGGGTCAACAACCTCCATATCTTGGATATAATGCAGTGCCTGTAAAGTACATGCATTCAGAGGGAGTCATAGATGAACAAGCACTATCTTGAGAGTATGGCAAAACCTGAGGAGCTTGTGGTAGGAACCAGTAAAGAGAAATCCAAAGTGGTGGTAGAACCCCACCTTGAAACGAAAGAGCCAGAACTCATACTGATGGACAATGAATATATCTTAGAAGGAATTCCATTCGTAGAAGAAGACTGGCCTGGACACTTATGGGAAAAATTTAGAGAAATTAATGATGGGAGCCTAACTCTGAAGTCAGCTCCTATAGAGGAAGTTTGGTTAGACAATCTACCTCTTGATATGGACATGGATGTACAATCCTTGTATGGGGATTGCGGCTCGGAAGCTTCAGGAATGTCTAAACCATTGACTTTGAAAACACTACCCTCTTACTTGGGAGATAACGAAGATGAATCCATAGTGTAAACCACTCAGATGAAAAGAGTGCAACAGACCCTAGAGGTAGACAACGTCCATTCAATCATGTCTACACCCATTCAAAGACTCTTACTTAAGGAGAACTATTAAAAATCAGACCATATCTATGGAATGATCTACAAAAAACTCTAGAGAAGGTGGGGATAACAGGGCTAATCGTAAAAAAATTGAGAAAATTGAAAT
This sequence comes from Adiantum capillus-veneris, assembly GCF_014529385.1. Lineage (NCBI taxonomy): Eukaryota > Viridiplantae > Streptophyta > Polypodiopsida > Polypodiales > Pteridaceae > Adiantum > Adiantum capillus-veneris. The sequence continues at coordinate 148,120,161 of NC_140935.1, forward strand.
GTGAAATGGATAACAAAGAGATTATATCTAGTTCTAATGAACAAAGTCGGAGAATACTACGAAGGGGAAGAATAGTGGAATAGTGGACTTTGGAAAGAAACTCAACTACGAAATCCTCTTGGGAAGACCTTTCATGCAACAAGCACAACTCATCCAGGATTGGGGAAACAAGTATTTGTACTTGAAGCAAGTGGGATCATTAACAAGGGTTAATCTAAAAGATCACACTTATAGAGATGTCATGAAAACGCCCACACAAGAATTTGACTCAGTCTCATTCGGCTGAAACTAAGCTTCTGTCTTGGTTGAACAAAGAAACACCTATTTGGATGTGCGGAGCCTCAAAAAACGGGAGCTTAAAACGAGAAGAATGTATCTTAGAAAGGGATTGCACAGATGAAGCCTATATACCTGGACCCTTTCTAGAGCATTTGTTTGAGCCATTTGAGTGGACTCAAAGTTTAGCAACAATGGATGTATGTGTAGATACGTCTATGCCTACTCAATTTTGCAATCAGGATGGCTATCACATAATTCCCATACAAATGATCTCAACCCTTCACATTGAAGACAAAATTCAAGAATTCAAGGACTTGATGAAAGCTCAACAAGTCTTTTCAGACCTCCACTATGATGCAAAAGATGAGTTGGAAGAACATTTAGCTACCTCAAATGATTCGGGGTTAGAAAAAGAACATGTGAGAGATAAGCTACTCATGAAAGGAGGGGAGGAAAAGTTTATTGACTTTTCAAACCAGAAACTGAGAAGACGGAAATGGTATAGAAGGAAAAGAGACACGAAAAACTTGAAAGCTAGACCTATGCCATCAGTCTCCAGTAGAACTTGTTTTCTTATGCAGATAGATGCACATGATTGTGTCAAAGACAAACTCACTGGTAGATATCCTTTAAACAAAAAGCAGGAAATATAAAAAACATTGAGAAAAATGAAAAAGAAGACTCAAGCAAAATCTAAATACCAGGACAAGGATTCAACCATGACACGAGTCGAACGGAGAAAGGAGTATCAAGAGTTGAAGAAATCTCTAAAGGAGATATATACAACTGAAATGGAAACCACTGAGGAGGAAGGTAAAGATGTAATGAGTGTCCCGTCCCATTACAAGAAATATACTCTCCAAGACCACAAAATCATAGTCAAACAACCTATCAGGGAACTACGAAAACAGGGCGAGTCCTACGAAGGGCCTGAAAACGCAAAAAAGATAGATTTGGTCGAACCAAGAGAAGAGCCTACACCTGCCTACAGTGCGAACGACCTGACGGAAGAAGAACTTTTGTTAAGCTTGCTGAAAGAATACCGAGATATCTTTGCTTGGTCTTATAAGGATCTCAAGGGTGTTGATCCAGAAATCTGTCAACATACCATACCTACGAGAGATGATGAGAAACCAAGCAGACAAAGGCCATACACTTATAATGAGACATTTTCTAGGAAGATCAAAGAAGAGATAGAAAAGCTAAAGGAATCCGAATTCATTTATGAAATTGAACACACAAATTGGGTGTCTCCAATTGTGATAGTACCCAAGAAAAATAGAAAATTAAGGATGTGTGTCAATCTCAAGAAAGTGAATGCAGCTACTATTAGAGACAACTTTCCTCTTCCAATCACTGTGCATGTTTTAGAACGAGTTGCAGGAAAAGAAGCTTACAGGTTTTTAGATGGCTTTTCAAGATACAATCAACTTTTGGTTGATCCCAAAGATCATCATAAAATTGCTTTTGCAACTGAATGGGGTATTTTTGCCTATCGGGTAATGCCTTTTGGGTTAACTAATGCTCCTACCAGCTTTCAAAGATTGATGAGCCATGCTTTTAAATAATACCTTTGGAATTTCTTGGAAGTATGTATGGATGATTTATGTGTACATTCATCAATCCGAGATAATCATTTTGAACACCTCAAAAAGGTATTCGAAAAATGTAGACTTTATAGGATTTGCTTAAATCCTGAAAAGTGCACATTCATGGGCAGACAAGGAAAAATTCTTGGACATATAGTGTCTAAAAATGGCATAGCTACCGATATGGATAAAATTCATGTTATTCCTAATTTGCCTAAATCGACAACAATCAAAGGGGTTCAAGCTTTCATGGGACATTGTGGATATTACAGACGATTCATTTACATGTACGCTATGATTGCAAAACCCATGTACAACTTGACTACACTCTTTGAATGGAATGATGAGTGAAGAATCCTTCATGAAGCTTAAGTAAGCTCTCACTTCAGCTTTAATCTTGAAAGCACCAGATTGGAATAAGATAGTTCACATACATTTAGATGCTTCCAATTTTGCCATTGGGTGTATACTAGCTCAACTAGGAGACGGGAAAATTGATTTTCCTATTTCTTATGCTAGTAGACAGCTAAATATGGCAGAGAAAAACTATACAACCACCGAAATGGAAGGATTAGGAACGATTTATGCCGTAAAAAAGTATAAACATTACCTATTAGCTAACAAATTTGTGTTCTTTGTGGACCACCAAGCCTTATTGTACTTGGTCAATAAGCCATGCAACATAGGAAGAATAGTGAGATGGTTCATCATTCTTTTGAAATTTGATTTCACTGTAGTTGTGAAAAAGGGCACCAGTCACCAAAGAGCAGATCATTTGTCAAGGATTATATAAGGAGAACCACCAAAGGGAGTAGAAATGATACCTTGATGATCCAAAAATATGGTATCCTTGATGACCATAGCTCAAGTGGATTTGCAAATACCACTTCCTATTACAATCAAATTAATTGTGCAATCGGCTATGTATCAATTACTAGCTGGAAGGCTGCACAAAAGAAATTGACATGGAATATTGCTTTTGTGCATTAATCCTGAGGAGGAAACTCAATACTTAAGTCAAGCACATATTACCATAGTAGGAATTCACTTTGCGGAAGACCAAACTATGCAATGGATCTTGAGACTTGGAGTATTTTGGACAACTATGAGGAGTCATGTTCACTTGTTTGTAAAACAATGTCCTCAATGCCAGGAACAAGTACCCATACCTCATGTGACATTGTTCTGAATATCACTCGTTCCTAAGTGGAGTAACTATCTAGTTATTTACTTATCAAGCCGAACATTTCTTGAGGATATGAGTAAACGTCGTCAAAGAGCTATTGAAACTGAAGCAAGATACTATGCTCTTATTGGAAACCAATTGTATCGAAGAGAAAAGGATCAACATTTGCGTCTTTGTGTAAATGAAGACGAATATATTTCCATTATAGAACAAGCACATGTTGGATTAGTTGGAGGTCACTTTTCTATTGAAAGCACCGCAAGAGAAATCTTAATGGCAGTCATATGGTGGCCAACACTTTTTGCAGATGCCAAAGAATATGTTCGAAGGTGTGATGCATGTCAATGAGCAAAAATGCCAACCTGTGTAGATAGCATGCCTTTAAGACCAATGATGAGGGCTAGAGATTTTGCAAAATGGGGTATAGACTTTGTTGGGCCAATACAACCACTTGCTTATAGAACCCAAGCTCAATATATCATTGTAGCTACTGACTACTTGACCAAGTGGACAGAGGCTAATGCAACCCAAAAGAATGATGCCAGAACCACAACCGCATTCTTGTATGAGAATGTGTTCACAAGATATGGACTACCAATAGAAATTGTCAGTGATAGGGGAACTCATTTCCTCAATGAGGTAATTGAGTATCTGCTTAATGAATTTATGGTCATCCATAACAAGTCGGCTCCCTATCACCCACAAGCAAATGGACAAGCTGAGCATACGAATAAAATTCTTAGCTCAATATTGACTAAAGTGGTTAGTTCAGGACGAACACATTGGGAAATGAATCTCCATGCTGCTCTATGAGCTTAACGAGTTTCATTCAAAACAGCTTTAAATGCTACACCATTTAACCTTGTTTATGGCCTTGATGCCATACTGCCGATAGAATTTCTATTGCCGACACTAAGGGTAGCTAAGTATCTTGAGTGAACTGGACATGAACTGTCAGAGAGACTCGAAGATTTAGAAAATCTTGATGAGCAAAGGCTAACTGCTGTAGCTCACATATATGCACAAAAGTAGAAACAAAAACACTTTTCTGATTCCCATCTAGAACAAGGATTTCGAGCTAGAGCTGAGCAATCACAAAGAAGAGACCTTGCACTGATGCGGGTCCAAAGAGAGGAGCAACTGCTCAAAGAGATATTGGAATTAAAAAGAGTCAATCAGCTGTTGAGAGAGGGACAACCAGAGACACAAGAGGAAGCAAGTACGTCTGAGCAACCAGCTACTGACATACCATCAGTCTCATTTACAACCGATAGAAGGGCTAGAAGGAGAAGAGGATTTTCAAGTACCATTCATTGCAGCTGAGCAAGTGCCCATGGTCCAGCTTTCTAGAGCTGAGGAAGATGCACTCAAAGAGTAGATTGCTCAGGAGACAGATGCAGAATGGAAAGCAACAATGGATTGGGAGTTGAGATTTCTCCACTCAGTCAATGTAACTCAATTCACTCCCAACCAAATCAACGCTCAATGGCATCAATAATCATTGCCATACCCTTTGATCAGATTGGAGCTATTACAGGTAAAAGAAAGATTATACAAAGATATGCAGGCAGAAGGCTCAGAGGATGTCCACCCCAAGTGGAGAAAGAGGTAGTTAAAAAAGAATTCAAGATATCTGATTCTGTTCACAAGAGCACTTGCAGCACTACAAAAAGACCCAACATTCTGTCCTGTACCAAGAGTGAGGACATGGCAAGCATTTGAAGCACTAAAAAAGAAGAGTCCGGCATGGCTGAACTACCCACGCCTACCAGCTCCAGAGCAAGGACCAACAACAGAGGAATACATGGTGAAAACCCTAACGGGTGCCATGACTTTATTCTCTCATGTGCCATATTGTACAAGATTTTCAGAATGCTGCTCACATGCGTTCAATATTTTCATGAGCCAGAGCAAGCCGGAGCGCCATGGATGTCTTTCCTCGAAGGCAATAAGGGCCTCTGTTACGACTTAAGTGGCCAACCTTCCGAATAAGTCCTTTACGGCTTCTAGAGGGCAAAAACATGCATTGGGCGTAGATGCAAACCCTCACGCCCTTAGCCATACCTAGTGTCATCCAAGAAGAAAGTGACTTAAAGTCATGGGAAAGTGGGTGTACTCGTTTTTTGATGGAAAGAATGTTTACAGAGGGACTAGTTGATCCTATCGAAGAAATGGAGATCCCATCTTCCCCACGTTAAGGGACTGAAGCCCAAAAGGTGCCGTTAAACATTGCCAAATTGATGGATTTCATGTCTTCAGAAGTTAGAACCACCATCATGTCCAAACTATATAAAGACCCTGAGCTAGTTTCAGCTCTTCGAGCCTTCCTCAATGGAGAACTAAAGGTTGGGCTACCACAATTTGCACAGATGGATGGAGCTGGGGAGATGCCAATAGAGGAGGAACACTTAGATCCACAACCCAACCTAGATGAGAACCTCGTTATAGAAATACCTGTTAACAAGTTGGGACAATACTTTGAGGGTGATGAATCCAATGCGACCATACCAATCACTACTAAGGGATTAACTGTGAAGGGAATCCTTGATGGTGGCGCTAGGGTTAGCATTGTGACTAAAAAATGCTGGGAAACTATGGGAAGACCTCACCTTGTGACCACAACCATAGTAGTGAAGATGGGCAATGGGTCTATTATTAAACCTATTGGGATGCTAGAAGATATCAAGATCAAGGTCTTTGGACATAAAATAAGAGTTACCTTCATTGTTATGGATTTCTCCAAGCACACTATGGCATTTGAGATGATCTTAGGACGTCCTTTCATGAGGGAAGCAAAAATGGTGCATGACTGGTCTAAAAACCATGTCTCCTTGCAGTTCCAAGATTCCGTCATTCGAGTGGATCTGGTAACTGGTCGAGCACATCCTCTAGGAAACAGGTTTATAGTTGATCATAGATCTGACACCACAGTTCACTCGGTCCCATTGCAGTATTGTTACACGTGTAAAGCGGACACTCATGTTGGGGAAGATTCTCCTTATATGGACGTACTACCTGGGATGATTGAGTCGGACAATGTGGATTGGGTCCACCTAGCAGCAACCATAGACACTTGGGAAAATAGGGGGACAACCTAGGTAACACCTGAGGGGGATGAAATGCCCGTACCCTTAAATATATTACAAGCAATGCATATAGCTTCTGACAAGACTCATCCTTATATAACAAAGAAAACATACAAGTGGGTCCCTAAATCTTCTTTGGTTGATGCTAAAAAACAAAAGCCTTGTAAGAAACGTCCCACTCGCTCCAAGAAATGTAAGGAAATGTGGTGTTGGATTCCTAAACGACTATTGGAAGCCCAATTCTACTATAAAGGAAATGATCAAATATGGGTGCCAAAACGTAGATTGTGTTCTTACCTATCAGCTGACCCATGTGAGCTCAATCCTGTAGCTCCAAAACGAATTGACGATCGTGGAAAGAAAAAAATCATAGAATGCTACACACCCGCTCCAGAGCTAGTTTGGGTACCGAAGAACGAACAATTTGTTCCACCTAGCTCAGGAAGGGGGGAGTCCCATGAAGCTTCTAGCTCCTCATGTAATGCATCCATAGAGGTGAAAGCTTCTCCACAGCCTCCACCTACAATAGTGGACCTCCATAAAGCTATAAAGGAATCGACACCTCTTAGTGTTCAAGAATTACCTGATGAACCACTTCAAGTTTGATCCTGGGAGAGTACCTTACCACCCTTGCAACTTGATGAGGCACCTAAGGTAATAGAAAACTACTGGCAAAAATCCTCACCTATTACCAACTGGAACAATTGGTTTCAAAGGGTGACGAGCACATTTCAAACAATATGACCTACCCAAGGAAGGGGGGAAGTCTTCATTCACATCAGCCTATTGAATTATTTCCCTCTTACCCTTCTTTCCCTGACCTCTCAGTCACGAATCTTAGGGAATGTATATATAAAGCCTTATACTCAAAAAAAAAAAAAGAGCAAGAGAAATTAGCAAATGAGTATGCACAATAAAAGTCAAAACATTGACCCAGACCTACACATTCACATCCGGTACACTGAAAAAGAAACCTATGTCATTAAACACCTTTGATCCTCATCACTCGAGTGATGGAGGGTAGGTAGGATTAGAACAATAGGAGTGTTTCTGTTTTAGAGTTTAGTGATTAGCAAAGTTATTTTTTTCCCACTAATGTGCCTCCTAGAGGTATTGTTTGTGTTCCATAGTGTGTATAGGAACGTGTTGCTGTGGTTAGGATTTGGACCTTCATGGAATCTTTCTCTTATCCACTTTTCAAATCAAGCACGATCATTAACACAAATAGGTGTTTCTTGTCCATTAGCATGGCCCCTTATCTTTTCCGCATCTATGTTTGTCTGCTTTAATTGTGATTGGTAGCATAATATTCAACATTAATTGTGATTCGTACCATAATATTCAGCATTAATCTATGTTTGTCTGCTTTAATTGTGACTGGTAGCATAATATTCAGCGCATTTCTTAGTATCAAACATTAAATTCAACGTAATTTTTTGTCATAATCACTTGTCTAGGTTTAAAAATCAAGCAGTCCGACTAAGCTAGTTTAACCGAGCTAGGTGTTAGAGATCTTCTCTTAATACCATGGGGAATGCCTTCTTAATAATCAATGGTTACTTAGGTTCTTAATCCGATTTAGGTAGCATTGTGTGAAATGTACTAGTACTTTCTAGTGGGCTTAGTCCCTATTGACCTTTAGCTTAAGTATTATAAAGGGAGTTTACTAATGTGATGAGTTTGGGAAGGGTAACAGTGTTATGACCCCCCAAAGTTACAAAATTAAAATGCTGAAAACTTACAAACAAAAAAAATCAAAGTGCCACAATGTAAAATCTTAAGCTGGAAGAGAAATCTCAGCTTGATTTGGTACTTCACTCACATGTATCGCCTATGGTACTAGAGCCCTAGAGGTTCCCAGTGTGGGCGCTTTTCCTTGAAAAGCAAAAAACCCGAGGCATACAAAATAAGCACATACATCAAAATTGAAACAATGTGAAAAGACTTTGGGGGGTCAAAGAGTCTTTTTTCCAACTTGCGCCCCCCAAAAAGCCGCAGCTTACGGCTTTTTTCCTCTCTTCATGCCGCCACCCAGTTCGACCTCTGCATGAGGACGCTGATAGTTTCATAAACTAGAGTGCTTCGTTAGCCGTGTTTGTATTGAACTGAAGCTAGAGAAATACAACTACCTTGCATCTTGCTCGCTCCCCTGACGTTCGGCACATCCTGCAATCCGTACATTCCAAGAGACAAGATTTCGGAGAAGAAGCTCCTTGAGCACTTTTTGTGCTTTCTCAAGTGCATGACATTTGGCATACATATCGACCAAGACTCTGCCAAGCACGACATATTTTCTCAAGTGCCTCTAACTAACAATATAATTGTGAATTTTTGTGCCCATATTAGCATCTTGCGTAGAGCCAGATGCCTTCAAGATGCATGCATAGGTGATTGCATTTGGAGAGAGCCACTCACTTCGCATCTATTGAAACAGACTAGAGATTTCTCTTGTGGGGAATATCTTGCAATCAGTGAATTTTAAGAATCCATGCTCAGGATAGAAATTGAAAACAACCTAGAGCCTTTTGCCATGCTCCTGTTGTGCATTTCCCGTGATGAATGCATTCCAAGAGATGTCGTTCCAAGTCATCCTTACATGAGGATATAGAGAGAGAACTTGTTTTGCATCCGTTCGAAACAATCTATAGCTTTCTGGCCCTGCTCTTGTTGCACACATCCCACAATCAGTGCATTCCAAGAGACGACATTCCGGACAAGAAGCTCCTCAAGCACTTTTTGTGCTTTCTCAAGCACACCACAGTTGGCAAACATATCGACCAAGATAGTGCCAGGCATGGCATCTTGAACTTTTTGAACAACCCTTGACTATAACACTCTCATCATGAATTATCTCACCTAGGGGGAGGCTTTCAAAAATTTTGCAGGTCTTTGCTTCAAATCTTGTGAAAAGAACCCAAAGCTTCCTTGCCACAGCCATGTTAAGTATATCGTGCAATCAAAGCACTACAAGAGGCATTCGAAAAAGGATGCCCATCAAGAACTTACGTGCTTTGATGAGGGCACCACATTCTACATACATATCTAGCATACATAATCTCATCCATGTCAACGTCTTGTGGAAGGGTATAGGCCTTCAAGGTGCAAGGTGCATTTGGAGACTTGCTTTCACATCCGGTGAAGTATACGATCTCATCATGAATTCTCTCTGAGTTGTTGCTGCTCTACTGCTTTGGTGAGGGCACCACATTCGACATGCATATCTAGCATACATACTCTCATCCATGTCAACGTCTTGTGGAAGGGTATAGGCCTTCAAGGTGCAAGATGCATTTGGAGACTTGCCTTCGCATCCGGTGAAGTATACGTATCCATCAAGAACTTACGTGCTTTGGTGAGGGAACCACATTCGACATACATATCTAGCATACATACTCTCATCCCTGTCAACATCTTGTGGAAGGGTATAGGCCTTCAAGGTGCAAGATGCATCTGGAGACTTGCCTTCGCATCCCGTGAAGTATACGATCTCATCATGAATTCTCTCTGAATTGTTGCTGCCCTATTGCTGGGTCGAGAGGTGCCTCAATTCAAGAGTTTCACTGTGTAACAGAGTGCTTCTTAGATTCAAGGAGTTTTTTAGTAGCACGAGGATGATCACACATGAGCCGTGAGCATTTAGTAGCTGTATGTGCGCTTTCTTGTTGTCGCAGCTCGCCATCATGATGAAGAAAGGTGACTCGGGCCTTCGCATTCGGTGAAGTATACGTATCCATCAAGAACTTACGTGCTTTGGTTAGGGCACCACATTCGAAATGCATATCTAGCATACATAATCTCATCCATGTCAACGTCTTGTGGAAGGGTATAGGCCTTCAAGGCCCGCAAGATGCATCTGGAGACTTGCCTTCACATTCGGTGAAGTATATGATCTCATCATGAATTCTCTCTGAGTTGTTGCTACCCTACTGCTTTGGTGAGGCCACCACATTCTACATACATCTCTAGCATACATACTCTCATCCATGTCAACGTCTTGTGGAAGGGTATAGGCCTTCAAGGTGCAAGATGCATTTGGAGACTTGCCTTCGCATCCGGTGAAGTATACGTATCCATCAAGAACTTACGTGCTTTGGTGAAGGCACCACATTTGACATACATATCTAGCATGTAATGGAATTGGCCTATTTAGTTTGAGAGTAGCAGAAATTAATGAGAGTACTTTTGAGAAATGACTTTGTGAGCATAGCGGGTGAACATAATTGAATATAGCAACATAATCATAGCAATTAGTTAACTTGGCATGATCAATACTTTTGCAAGAGAGAGAATTTAGAGAACGTGACAACAATTGAGGACCGGATTATGTGGAGCCGGTCCCCCCTCCAATAGGCATTTGTATTATGATTTCTCCCATTAAGAGAGACTTGTTACAATACAATCTTTGTGTTCCTTGTGACCTAGGTGATGCAATGAAGATGGAAAGCTTCATGCATCACAAGCATAACATAAACTTGAAGAAAAGCTTTAACTATCCCAAGCCTCAGTCCCAAGACCACAAACACCTTCAAAGGTGGAGAGAGCTAGCAGGGAATGAGGGTAGGGAAGAGGAAGAAGAAACATTTCGTAGGAGAAAGAATTAGTTCCTCACTTATCATAACTCTTGTTGCTAGCATACATAATAGCATAGTAATGAAGAAGAAGGAGATGGCAAGCTTAAGCATTGAAGCATGGCTCTTGGTTGGATTTGCACTCCATATCCAAGAGTGTTGGTGTAGGCTCTCAACCTCTACTTACTTGGAGAAGGAGAGGGAGCTCTTGCACTTTGCATAGCACACAATGAGAGTGTTTGTGAGTGTGTGTGGGTGAGTATACCCCCTAAGCAACCCCCTAGCTTGCTTGGGTCGACCTCCCCTTGTAGCTCATGCTTGAAGCTCATTGGACCCCTCCAGGCCTAGCCAATCACAAGCAGGAAGCATTACAAGCAGCAAGGGTAGCCTTGAGACAAGTGTCCCCCCTTCCCCTTTGAGAGAGAGGGCTAGATAAATGCTAAATCATTTAACTTAATCTCCTAAATTATTATTGGACTCCTTGGGTGGCCAACCAATAGGCTTCAGGCACACCATGAGGGCAACATGAGGAGGAACTTGACAAGTGTTCCTCTTGCTTTCTTTGTACCATGCATGCCTTGTGTGAGTGTGTGGGTGTTCTCTCTCATCCCCCCTCATGTAGGGCTCGCCCCCTCCTTGTAGGGATGAATATTTGACTTTTTGACACCTCAAGCTCCTCATACATAGGCCCAGTTCCCACCACAAGCTTGGTCGTTAAGCACTTTAAGCTTGGGCTAGGTCCTCACCTTAAGTGCAACCCTAGCATCTCAAGCATGTCAAGCACCTCAAGCATTTCAATAATTAAGCACCTCAAGCACCTCAATCAGCAAGCACCTCAAGCACATTAGTCATCAAGCATGACAAGCAGGACAAGCATCTCGAGCCGGGTCGGGTTCCCGCACCTCAAGCTCAGCCCTAGCTTACCTAAGGTCAAAGGACTTTTACACACATTATTGGAGGTCTTCAATGAAGATAACCCTAAGGTCTTAGCTCCATTGTTTAGCCTTGCTCTGTGATAGACCATCTCTCATTTGGGCCCCTTTACCATTTGCCCCGTGTTGAGATAGATCTATAAGCACATGTCTATATCTTAAAACTTGTTCCCGTTTATTCTCCCACATTAAGTGATCAATTTAATATGAGTAAATCATTTGGATTGGTTAGATATTAGATATTAGATTTTATGACATTAGCTCTCTCTTGAAATCATAGTCGTCCTTGACTATGAGGTAGAAGAGGTAAAGCCTTAGTCATTAGTCAATTTTACTTAGCAGGTAGAGGATCCCTTTTTACCCTATGACATCTTTCCAAGATGGATGACTAATCCATTTGGTACTTGGGAGACATAGCTGTCGCAAGCATGTCTGCTCTTTAGTCCATTTCATTCTCCCAAAGTAGAGTGACAAATTCTACTTGGTGTTTGAGAGACATCGTCATCACAAACATGATTCTAAGCATGCATACTAGTTAAATTTGTGCACAATTAAAAAGAGGACTAGTCTTATAAGACAAAAACATGAGTCATTTAAAAGAAATTTGTACATTTGCTTACTCTAATGTGGCATTGTAAGCATTGACAAGGTTCATATTATCCTTAAGTTGTATTCCTTGCATCCATCTAGCATCTTCAAAAGGATAATTTTTGAACTTAATAAGATACCGTCCGATAATCTTACCATGTCGTAGTACCTTGTCTTCATGCCGAAGGACAGCTTCGGATTGTAGCATCTCTTCTTGGTCTTCAACTTCGCGAGGGTCTTCAATAATTGGTTTAATTGGTGGCTCTCCTTTGTAGGGCTTAAGTAGGCTTACATGAAAGGCATTGTGTATGAGCCAATGGTTGGGCAACCTGGGTTGATAAGCCGTCTCATTGATGGGCTTCAAGATTTGGAAAGGACCATAGTATCTTTTTGCTAGTTTAGCATAATACTTTTGATGGCCTGTAGGATTTTTGCCCGCCGTCGTTTGCCTTAATTGAGCCTTAGGAAACTTGAGTAAGACCCAATCATTTTCTTTGAACATTAAGGCTCTTCTGTGCTTATCAGCAACAGCTTTTTGCCTTTGTTGAGAGATGGATATAGCCTCCTTAATCTTTTGAAAAGATTCTTGTAGGTCATGGCTATACTCATTGGCGGCGAAGATCTTCCCATGTACTTTGAGTAGTTAGGGACTTTTAGGTCTTCCCTCAATGATCTCAAAAGGTGCTTTTCCCGTAGAAGTATGTACAATATTATTGTAGGCATACTCTACAAGAGGTAGGTACTTTTCCCATTGTGAGCGTTGATCTACTTCGGTAACATAAGTCTTGAGTAGATCGAGTATCGTAAGATTGGCTATCTCACTTTGGCCATCCGTTTGTGGGTGATAGGCCGAAGAGAAATTCAATCTTGTTCCTAGATTTTCAAAGCGACCTTTCTAGAAATTACTGGTCATTCTAGGATCTCTATCTGACACGATGGATGTGGGTAATCCATGGTGCTTGAAAATCTGAGATATGAAGAGAGTTGCCATTTGATGTGCCTTAATAGTCTTTTTGACAGGAATAAAATGTGCTTGCTTGCTAAACCTGTCGACTATTGTCCATATTCCTGTATTCCCATGTATAGACTTGGGTAATCCAAAGATGAAATCCATGGATATACTCTCCCATGGTGAATTTGGGATAGGCAATGGCTGGAGTAATCCAGGTTGCTTCCCTCTATCATACTTGGTCTTTTGGCATACTACACATTTTGAAACATACTCTTGTATGTCCACTTTCATGGTAGGCCAATAGAATTACGTCTCTACTTATCGGAGAGTAGGTTGAATACCTCTATGCCCCACATATGGAGGAGCATGGGATTCATACATAACTTTCTCACAAAGGGAATGGGTAACACATAGCCTATTTCCGTGGAGAAGATAACCATACTACAAGGTGAATGGTTCCTCTTTCTTCCCCAAAGCAAGGGCTGACATTATGTCTCTAAAGTCAGGGTCAGTAGCATACTCATCTATCATAGAGGATAGATCATTGTGAGTAGCTATAGACATCGCATTAACTTTGGGCGTCGTGAAAGTGCATCGGCCACTTGATTGTGTTTACCAGCTATGTGAGCAATATGGAAATTAAATTGCGAAAGAAAATTTGCCCACCTCATTTGTTTGTCGGAAAGCTTGGTTTGCGTCATGAAATACTTGAGACTTTGGTGGTTGGTTCGTAGGATAAATGGAGTCCCCAATAGGTAGTGCTTCCATGTGTCTAGGGCATGTCGAACAGCTAAAAGCTCTTTCTCATAAATTCCCAAGACTCGTTCATCAATATTGAGCCTTCGGCTCTCATATGCTATGTCATGCCCTTCTTGAAGCAAAACTGCTCCAAGGCAATCACCACAAGCATCACGTTGGACCTCAAATGGCTTTGAGAGATCCGGAAGTACGAGGACTGGTTGGGAAGTAAGCTTCTCTTTGAGATTTTCAAAAGAACTTTGCTCCTTAGCAGTCCATACAAACTTAACGTTCTTCTTAGTTAAGTCGTGTAGTGGTCCTGCTACTTGAGAGAATTTTGCTATGAAGCGTCTATACTATGCGCACATACCAACAAAGCTTCTTAGCTCATGTAGATTTCTTGGGTTAGGCCATGCTTTTATTACCTCTAACTTTGATGGATCCATACGGATACCATCGTGAGAGATAATATTACCTAGGTATTGAATCTCTTGAAGGAAGAATTCTCTTTTCTTTTGGTTGAGAAAAAGCTTGTTCTCCCTCAATGCTTGAAAAATCACTTGGAGATGTTGCTTATGTTCCTCCAAAGACTTGGAGTAGATGATGATATCATCAAAGAACACTCCTGTGAATTTGCGATAAGGTCTAAAAATTTTCTCCATCAGACGATTGAACGTAGCTTGTGCATTAGTCAAGCCAAAAGGCTGAAGGAGTACGAGCGGAAGTGCGACGCGAGAGAGAGTGCGAGAAGAAGAGCACGACGATATGGTGAACTCTCTCTACTGTAATGTGTAGAGCATAGTGAGTTCTTATTAGGTTTTTACAAAAGAATATGTGTACATACCTAGCGGCCCGCCCACTTACCTGGGCGACCACATTGGGCTTTATACCCCAACAACCTCCCACTTAAAGTCCAATGTGGTACTTTAAGTGTGAGAGAAGCTACTATACAAGCTAATATACAAGAGATGTAGAGAAGTGATGTACTACCCTACACCTAACTGCTTGCGAAAATGTGCAAAGCTCTCTGAGGGAAGTTCTTTTGTAAGTAGATCAACAGGATTTTCTATGGTATGAACTTTGACAAGCTGAAGTTGCTTATCCTCGAGCATTTCCCTGATGAAATGATACTTCACATCCACATGCTTTTTCTTTGAGTGATAAACTGGATTGTGAGCCAATTGTATAGCACTTTGACTATCACAATATAACACAGGCATCTCTTCTTTGATTCCCAAATCTGTTACTAGTCGATTAAGCCAAATTGATTCTTTGCATGCCTCTGATGCTGCAACATATTCAGCCTCTGTAGTAGAGTGCGTAACACAATCTTGTAATCTAGAACGCCATGATACTGCTCCACCAGCCAATGTAAAGACATACCCTGACGTAGACCTTCGGTTGTCTAAGTCACCTGCATAATCTGAGTCTGTAAAACCCTTTACACTTAGCTCCTGACTCCCATAGCATATACACATACTCTTTGTAGCTTTCAGGTATCTCAATATTCCTTTCACTGCCTCCCAATGTTTCTTGCCTGGGTTTGACATGTATCGACTTACTACTCCCACTGCAAATGCAATGTCTGGGCAAGTAGCAATCATTGCAAACATCAAACTACCCACTGCAGACGCATATGGATTTCAGCCTGTTCTTCCTTAGACACACGACAATCTTGTTTGCTAAGTTTCACATATGGTGGCAATGGAACACTCAGTGCCTTTCCCTTCTCCATATTGAAACGTTGCAAAACCTTGTCAATATACTCTGTTTGAGATAACCAAGTATATTCTTTGATCTGTCTCTCTCAATGCGCATACCAAGTATATGACTTGCCTCACCCATGTCTTTCATGTCAAACGATTTTGCCATCTTTGACTTCAAAGCTGAAATTTCTTCCAAGTGCTTGCCAGCAATCAATATGTCATCCACATACAAAATAAGGATCAGCCAACTACCATCCTTAGCATTCTTTGTATATAGACAGTGATCGAACTCACTACGTTTGTAGCCTTGAGAAAGCATAAAATTGTGGAATTTATGGTACCATGCCCTCGGTGATTGTTTTAAGCCATAAAAACTCTTTAACAAATGGCATACCCAATCTTCCTTGCCTTTCTCAACAAACCCTTCTGGCTGCTGCATGTAAATTTCCACATCTAAATCACCATGCAAGAACGCTTTCTTGACATCCATTTGGTGCAACACCAAATCTAATATGGCAACCAATGCAAGAAAGCATCTCAATGTAGTCATCTTGACCACCGGAGAGAAGACTTCATCAAAGTCAATGCCTTGTTCTTGCTTAAAGCCCTTGGCAACAAGCCTTGCTTTGTACTTTGGCTGAGTATCATGAGCGGTGATCTTATACCTGTAAACCCATTTACAAGGTAGAGCCTTTTTGCCCTGTGGTAATTTAACTAGCTTCCATGTCTTGTTTTTATGCAGAGCTATCATCTCTGACTGCATGGCCAATTGCCAATTCCCGGAGTCCTTCATTTGCACTGCTTCCTTGTAACATGAAGGCTCATTGCAATCAGTCAACATGACATAGTTCATAGATGGAACAAACCTATCAGGAGGTCGCGTGACACGTCCAGATCTACGCACAATAGGTGGCTCAGGCTTAGCCACAACATGTGGTTCCAATCTATCCTGTCCTTGCTCCTCTTGAGCCTTGACATTTTGTCTTGCACGTGTAGGTCCATCTTCTTGGAAGACAACTCTTCTAATCTCCTCAACTTTCTCTGGTTTAGAATGATATTTGGCTTCATTAAAGTGAACATCATTGCTGCGGATAACCTTTCTGGATTCGGGATCCCAAAGTCTGTACCCCATCTCACCAGAATTACCATAGCCTAGAAAGATGCACTTTCTACTCTTTGGCTCAAGTTTGTTCCTAAATTCCTTTGGAACGTGAGTATATGCCTCACAGCCAAAGACTCTGAGATGCTTGTATGAGGGCATTTTGCCTGACCATACCATCTCTGGCACTCAATCCTTCTGCAAAACCTTGCTAGGAGATCTATTTACAAGATGAACAGCTGTTGATACAGCTTCAGCCCAAAACCCATTTGGCAGTTGTGCATTAGACAACATACTTCTGACCTTCTCTTGTATGGTCCTATTCATCCTCTCAGCAACACCATTTTGAGGAGGATTGTAAGGAGTAGTAAGTTCACGTTTTATACCTTTTGACTCACAAAAGTCCTGAAAGGCCTTTGAAACATACTCTCCACCATTGTCAGTGCGTAAGCATTTAAGCTTCTTGCCACTCTGATTCTCCACAAGTGTCACAAACGTTTTGAAAACACTAAACGCTTCATCCTTGTGCTTGAGAAAGCAAACCATTACTTTCCTTGAGTAATCATCTATAAATGTCATAAAGTAAGAAGCTCCCCCTAGAGATAGGTTAGGCATAGGTCCACACAAATCACTATGAACAAGTGCCAACTGTGTATCTCTTCTACTGCTTCTATGCTTATGTGGCTGCTGTGTTTGCTTACCATACAGACAATGTTCACAGAATTCAAAATCATTAAATGAAAAGCCAGGCAAATAACCAGAACGAGACAAGATTTCCATTCCCTTCTTGGACATATGTCCTAACCGGCTATGCCACAAAGAAACGTTCGGCTGCTCGGTTACATTGATTACATTTTTAGAGACATTTGATACATAAATCATGTAAAGTCCTCCAGACTTTACTCCATGTGCTACTGTCATAGAACCCTTGGATATCTTCCACATGTTCTGTCCAAAAGTGGTGACGTAGCCAGCATCATCAAGTAAACCTGTGCTGATCAAGCTCTTTGTAATTGCGGGAACATGTCTCACATTCTTCAGCGTGAAAGAAGAGCCATTCTGAAACTTCAATTGAACATCTCCAACACCTAAGATCTCACATGTCTGCCCATTGCCTAGCCGAACATGATCTTTAGTGGTCACATAAGAGGTAAACCACTCCTTGTTTGGAGACACATGAAGTGATGCCCTTGAGTCTATAATCCAGTCACTCAGTGCATTTCCATCAGATGCTGTAAGAAGAGCCGAGTCCATTGTATTCTTCAAGAAGTAGATGTCTCTTGACACTAGACTGTCATCCTCTGCAATAGTGTCACATTTATTTCTTGAATCTTCACTGAGGACTTGTTCTTCTCACCATGGACTTCAGCTTTCTCTTTGCCTTTTTCTGCTTTCCATTCTCTGCAGTCTCTTTTCATGTGACCCTTCTTGCCACAATGGTAGCATTCTATGTCACTCTTGCCTTTAGACTGCGGGACTTGCTACGAGACTGATTCCTCTTTCCACCTTTGTACTTTTCTTTGGTCCTTCCCCTGACAACTAAGGCTGTTCCTTTGCCTTTGTCCATTGTCTTTCTATTGGTTTCTTCAGTAAGCAGACTTCCTTCTACACCTGCTATGTTCAAACCATCTGGAGGTGCATAATTACTCAAAGCTGTGCGAAAAGTGTCCCAACTTTCCGGCAATGTGATCAACAGGAACATAGCTCTAACAGGTTCATCAAACTTGACACCTTGAGCTGACAACTGACTGTAGATGGTGTTGAATTCATTCAGATGATTGGACATAGGTGTCCCTTCTTTCATCTTCAAGTCAACAAGCTTCTTAAGCTAGTATACCTGTGAAGCTGCACTCTGCTTCTCATAAAGATCACTCAGCTTTATCCATGCTTGATAAGCCGACATCTCGTCTGCTACATTGAAGTAAACTCTTTCTGCCAAAGTCAGCATAATGGTAGAAAGTGCCAATTCATCCATTTCGTTCCATTCATCTTCGTCCATATCTTTTGGTTTTATCCCATTGAGCTTTAGCGGTTTTATCTGCTTCTTTTGTACCAACACGTGCCAAATCTGCTTCTTCCACAATGGGAAATTGGTTCCATCCAGCTTCTTGATATTGTAAAGAGTAGTGTCATGTGATCCAGTCATAGCTACGCTTCACAGTAGTTTACTTTTCTAGGAAAAACTCGGCAGAGTTTCCCCTGTAAACTGACCTTTGAACCAATATCAACCTGTCAAATGAACCAAGAAAGCTTTAGATTTTGCATAAATTTTGGCAGAGTCTCCTTTGTAAAATGGCTCTGGTGTACTAAAAACACACCAAAAAACAGCTCAAAAAACACTGTCTCTCTGACACTGTAAGCTGCGGGTAAACCTATCTTGCACCTGTACTATCTCTCACTGTCCTGTCACTGTCCTGTAAGCACAGACTGTGACAATGCCTCAAAGTCAGTAAAGCAAAGATGCAATCCCAACTGTCTAACTCACAGTCAATACATCCTAGCTGCCTATCTAAGGGTGTTTGAGGGATCGCTCCAAGACCTGTATCACCGAAAGGATCTCAACATTCGAGAATCCCCCAGCTCAATAAAACCTCACTCGACCCTCAACAAAGGCTGCAGTAAATCTGACAGTACATAGATTTCCCACAAAGTCATACATCCACAAATTTCCCACTGTATGCTGTAACCGCTGCGGCGGTTGTTTGTTGCGTGACTCACAGCCAGCAAACCCTTAACAGATATACATCATCTCTGACAATACATCCCATGTGGAAGTACCTGCAATGTCAGGATGAAATTTGGAATATCAAGCAGCAAACACAAGCTACCTGATGAGCTAGTGGATGTCGCCTACAGTCTGTGTGTAGATGCGCCCGTGTCGTATGTGACACGCCTCCAAGAACTGTGAGCCGTCCTTCGATGTGTAGACAACCACAAATCAACACTCTGGGAGTGTCGATATCCTCAGCACCTGCAGTCGTAGGCTGAAAACCCCAAATTTGCAGAGTCGGATCTGCACCCGCTGAGACCACGTAGTCGAAAATGGCCTGCCCAGACCTTTGTCGAAGCCGAATGGTGGCCGAGATGACCTCAGAATGAAATTCTGACAACACCAAGCCCTTTGGGCCCTCCCACGAGATTTGGGGCTGTGTCTTCGCCTGTCGATTTTCACTCCAATATGAGTTGGTGACTCTAGCCTCCTGCAATGCTGCCCCGAGCCTCGATTTGAGCTCTGATACCAGTTGAATGAGTACGAGCGGAAGTGTGACGCGAGAGAGAGTGCGAGAAGAAGAGCACGACGATATGGTAAACTCGCTCTACTGTAATGTGTAGAGCATAGTGAGTTCTTATTAGGTTTTTACAAAAGAATATGTGTACATACCTGGCGGCCCGCCCACTTACCTGGGCGACCACATTGGGCTTTATACCCCAACAAAGGCATGACTAGATATTCATAAAGACCAAACGTTGTGCGAAACGCGGTCTTTAAGATATCTTCATCCATTATCCTTATTTGATGATATCCACTCTTAAGGTCAATCCTACTGAAGTAGGTAGAGCCTTGTAGCTTATCAAACAGATGTTCTACCCGAGGTACGGGAAATCTGTTTTTGATAGTGATATGGTTTAGTGCTCGATAGTCCACACACATATGGTATGTACCATCTTTCTTTTGCACTAAAAGGACGGGAGAACAAAAGGGAGAGGAACTAGGCCTCACCATCCCTTTGTCTACCAGCTCTTGTACTTGCCTCATGATCTCCTCTTGTTGAGCTTGTGAGACTCGATAAGGAGGCTTGTTAGGTGGTGAGCTTCCAGGAAGGAGCTCAATGCGATGGTCATCATCCCCTCGTTTTGGAGGTAAGTCCATAGGGATATCATCGATGAACACATCTTGGAATCCTTTTAGAAAATTAGACAAGTCTAACTCTTCTTGATTCCTACCATTTACATTTGATGAAACATTAGTATCTTTAAGAGACTCTTTGACAAAAATCATGTACGCAGAAACTGAGCTCTTCATTGACTTATCAAAAGCAAGAGGATTTACAAGTGGAATAATGCGACCATTCTCACTAGCATCTATATACATGTTCTTTCCCCTGTAGGTGAAGTAGATTCTCCTTTCAGGGAACTTCACGTTGGCAGCCATGCGATCAAACCATGGTGCCCCTAGGATAACATTCTCATGTTGGAGAGGAGAGATGAAGAAGTCTTCTTTGTCGACATAGCTTTGGACATGAAGCCTCAACTTCCCAATCAAGGGAGTAACAGAGGCTTGTTGTCCCTTGAAAGCTGCATCAGCCACTACTATATCTCCCATCTCAAAAGCTTGAATGCCCAACTTGGTGGCCAACTCATTGATATAAAGTAGAGCCAGGGTCAAACAAGATGAAGGTTCCCCAAGCATAGGAAAGTGATGATCCTTTGCAATGAGTATACTCTTTTGGAACTTTGATGGTGGAAGCCCTAGGAGTCTCATTGAGAGTATTCTTCTTGGGGCAAGAATGATAGCCATGTCCTTGCTCCCCACACTTGAAACACTTATGGTCCTTGCGAAAATCTTCAAGCTCTTCAGGAGAGAGTTTTTTTTTACCTTTGTAAACTCCCTTATCCTTGGACCGATTGTTGTTGTTGTTGTTGGAAGTGACTTGGGAAGTATTTTGAACATTGGTTTTTCCCTTTGCATCATTTTTGTCTTTGTTTTCCATGGGCTTGACATTACATCTAGCCCCTTGATGGAAATTGATGCGTGAAGCAACCATGGTGTGATGGATTACTTCACTAATAGTACCAGGCCGTTGAGAGTTGATGTATTCGGGCATCTCTTCAGGTAATCCCGCATAGAATTGCTGCCTTTGCTCAACAAAGTCTATCTTTTGAAAGACAGTAGCTTTGAGATGTAAATCCCAAAACTTGTCTACGTACTTGTGGATAGACTCATGAGAGAGAAGCTTCAAGTTGCGCCATTCGGTAAGAACTTTGTCCTTTGCATCTCTTGCAAGGAATTGCTTCATGATGGAAACTCGTAGAGTTTTCCATGTCTTTGGGGCTTCACCATTGCCACGAAGGCTAGCCCACCATTGACGAGCTGATTTTTGGAAGTGCATAGCTACATGGCGTAGCTTGGAGGACTCTGTGAAGCCCTCATCTCCAAAGGCCGCATCAAATTGCTGGATGAAGGCCAATACTTTGTCGGTAGCACCAAAGGTGCCATCCTAGGTGAGAAAAGAGATACTCGTTCCTCCCTCCTTGAACTTCTTTAGCTTTTGTGACCTTCGCCATGCAGGAAATGATTTGCGATGTCCTCCCCTCTTGTATTCTCTAGGCGAATAGCCATAACTTTCATCGGAAGAGGAGGAAGGTGAAGAAGAAGGAGAAGAGGGTGACCTCTTCCTAGCCCTTTTCTTCCTTTGTTTCCTCTCTTGCCTTTCAGAGTGATGAGGAGAAGGACTATGTGTTGATCTTTTCCTCTTGGGAGGAGTGGGCGATCATCTAGACCGCCGTCTTCGTGGAGCCACATCTTCAGAGGAACTTAAACTTTCAT
Source organism: Adiantum capillus-veneris (assembly GCF_014529385.1). NCBI lineage: Eukaryota > Viridiplantae > Streptophyta > Polypodiopsida > Polypodiales > Pteridaceae > Adiantum > Adiantum capillus-veneris. The sequence continues at coordinate 148,142,432 of NC_140935.1, forward strand.
TGCTTTCTTGCTCTTTGAATTCTTTTTCTCGAATGGGAGAGAGTCTTCTTTTTGGGGTCTCTTCAAGAGGCCTCCTAAGCTCTCTCTCCTCTTGCAGAGGAAGGGAAATTCCATAAGCACGAAGTTGTTGAGTAACTTCGGCTTGCAAAGCAGGGTTGCCCATAGTTTGCTGCAACCTAGTGACGAGATAATTCACAAACATGGGAGCATCATCATTAGCACCTTCATGTGCAAAATCAAAGCTATCAATGTTCATTCTACTCTCTTGATTATTGTTAGCCATGTTAACAAAATTTATGTATGTACTTAGTGTATGCTTTGGCAATTCAAAACCTTAGTTGCCACTCCTCTTAGCCTTTGAAAATCGGCTCTTAAGTATCTACACCCACGGCTCTAAGTGGTTAATTATAGAGAGTAGTGGAGTAGGTCTAACATAGCAAAGCTGCCGAGGGCTAGCTCCTTTCGGAGTTCTTATGGCTCAATAATGGTAAAGCCGTAGGCAAGTCTAAAAAGACTCCATTATTAAGTCCAAAGCTCCCTAGGTGTGCACCTACCCCCACATAGTGGGCTCAACAAAACCGATAATAGATCCTAGTTCCACTTACCCTAATATAATTAACAACATCAACCATTTATAGGCTACTTAAGGACCTCTCTTCTTAAGCAAGAAAAGAGAACTGATACCAATGTAATGGAATTGGCCTATTTAGTTTGAGAGTAGCGGAAATTAATGAGAGTACTTTTGAGAAATGACTTTGTGAGCATAGCGGGTGAACATAATTGAATATAGCAACATAATCATAGCAATTAGTTAACTTGGCATGATCAATACTTTTGCAAGAGAGAGAATTTAGAGAACATGACAACAATTGAGGACCGGATTATGTGGAGCCAGTCTCCCCTCCAATAGGCATTTGTATTATGATTTCTCCCATTAAGAGAGACTTGTTACAATACAATATTTGTGTTCCTTGTGACCTAGGTGATGCAATGAAGATGGAAAGCTTCATGCATCACAAGCATAACATAAACTTGAAGAAAAGCTTTAACCATCCCAAGCTCCAGTCCCAAGACCTCAAACACCTTCGAAGGTGGAGAGAGCTAGCAGGTAATGAGGGTAGGGAAGAGGAAGAAGAAACATTTAGTAGCAAAGAATTAGTTCCTCACTTATCATAACTCTTGTTGCTAGCATAGTAATGAAAAAGAAGGAGATGGCAAGCTTAAGCATTGAAGCATGGCTCTTGGTTGGATTTGCACTCCATATCCAAGAGTGTTGGTGTAGGCTCTCAACCTCTACTTACTTGGAGAAGGAGAGGGAGATCTTGCACTTTGAATAGCACACAATGAGAGTGTTTGTGAGTGTGTTTGGGTGAGTATACCCCCTAAGCAACCCCCTAGCTTGCTGGGGTTGACCCCCCCTTGTAGCTCATGCTTGAAGCTCATTGGACCCCTCCAAGCCTAGACAATTACAAACAGGAGGCATTACAAGCAGCAAGGGTAGCCTTGAGACAAGTGTCCCCCTTTCCCCTTTGAGAGAGAGGGATAGATAAATGCTAAATCATTTAATTAAATCTCCTAAATTATTATTGGACCCCTTGGGTGGCCAACCAATAGGCTTCAGGCACACCATGAGGGCAGCATGAGGACGAACTTGACAAGTGTCCCTCTTGCTTTCTTTGTACCATGCATGCCTTGTGTGAGTGTGTGGGTGTTCTCTCTCATCCCCCCTCATGTAGGGCTCGCCCCCTCCTTGTAGGGATGAATATTTGACTTTTTGACACCTCAAGATCCTCATACATAGGCCCAGTTCCCACCACAAGCTTGGTCGTGAAGCACTTTAAGCTTGGGCTAGGTCCTCACCTTAAGTCATCAAGCAGGTTAGCCTTGCTCTGTGATAGACCATCCCTCATTTGGGCCCCTTTACCATTGGCGCCATGTTGAGATAGATCTATAAGGACATGTCTATATCTTAACACTTGTTCCCGTTTATTCTCCCACATTAAGTGATCAATTTAATATGAGAAAATCATTTGGATTGGTTAGATATTAGATATTAGATATTAGATTTTATGACATAGCATACATACTCTCATCCATGTCAACGTCTTGTGGAAGGGTATAGGCCTTCAAGGTGCAAGATGCATCTGGAGGCTTGCCTTCGCATCCGGTGAAGTATACGATCTCATCATGAATTCTCTCTGAGTTGTTGATGCCCTACTACTGGGTCTAGAGGTTCCTCAATTCAAGAGTTGCAATGTGCAACAGAGAGCTGCTTAGATTCAAGGAGTTGTTTAGTAGCACGAGGATGATCACACGTGAGCCGTGAGCATTTAGCAGCTATATGTGCGCTTTCTTGTTGTCTTTTTCATGCAGCTCGCCATCATGATGAGGAAAGGTGACTCGGGCCTTTGCATCCGGTGAAGTATACGTATCCATCAAGAACTTACATGCTTTGGTGAGGCACCACATTCGACATACATATCTAGCATACATACGCTCATCCATGTCGTCTTGTGGAAGGGTATAGGCCTTCAAGGTGCAAGATGCATCAGGAGGCTTGCCTTCGCATCCGATGAAGTATACGATCTCATCATGAATTCTCTCTGAGTTGTTGCTGCCCTACTGCTGGGTCGAGAGGTTCTACAATTCAAGAGTTGCAATGTGCAACAAAGAGCTGCTTAGATTCAAGGAGTTGTTTAGTAGCATGAGGATGATCACACATGAGCCGTGAGCATTTAGCAGCTGTATGTGTGCTCTCTTGTTGTCTTTTTCATGCAGCTCGCCATCATGATGAGAAAAGGTGACTCGGGCCTTCGCATCCGGTGAAGTATACGTATCCATCAAGAACTTACGTGCTTTGGTGAGGGCACCACATTCGACATACATATCTAGCATACATACTCTCATCCATGTCAACGTCTTGTGGAAGGGTATAGGCCTTCAAGGTGCAAGATGCATCTAGAGACTTGCCTTCGCATCCGGTGAAGTATATGATGTCATCATGAATTCTCTCTGAGTTGTTGCTGCCCTACCGCTGGGTCGAGAGGTGCCTCAATTCAAGAGTTGCACTCTGCAACAGAGAGATGCTTAGATTCAAGGAGTTGTTTAGTAGCACGAGGATGATCACACGTGAGCATTTAACAGCTGTATGTGCGCTTTCTTGTTGTCTTTTTCATGCAGCTCACCATCATGATGAGGAAAGGTGACTCGGGCCTTCCCATCAGGTGAAGTATACGTATCCATCAAGAACTTATGTGCTTTGGTGAGAGCACCACATTCGACATACATATCTAGCATGTATACTCTCATCCATGTCAACGTCTTGTGGAAGGGTATAGGCCTTCAAGGTGCAAGATGCATCTAGAGACTTGCCTTTGCATCCGGTGAAGTATACGATCTCATCATGAATTCTCTCTGAGTTGTTGTTGCCCTACTGCTGGTCGAGAGGTGCCTCAATTCAAGAGTTGCACTCTGCAACAGAGAGTTGCTTTGATTCAAGGAGTTGTTTAGTAGCACGAGTATGATCACACGTGAGCCATGAGCATTTAGCAGCTGTATGTGCGCTTTCTTGTTGTCTTTTTCATGCACAGGAGACTACACAGGGTGGAGGTAGCCGCAGGCAAATAGAGCCAGAGGGTGATGGCATAGCGCTGTCGAAAAGCGTACGAGCCATATGAAACGACGTAACAAGTGAACTGTCGTTTGAAAGTCTGACACTTGGATTAACGAGAAGCCAGAGTTTTGATTTTGCCTTCTACGCTAACGAAGTAATGAAACTTTATATGTAAATGTGGTTATAGTAAAAAACAACTTTATTTAAGCGATGGTTCTCACAACATTTGAGCTGTCCATTGTTTTGGGCTTCTGGAAAAAGCTTCGTCCCTTTGGCAATGATGAAAATGGTGCATAACATATTGTAAGCTCCTTGAGCTCTTTTAGTACACCGCATTAAGCATACATATCGACCAAAGCAATGCTAAACATGGCATGTTTTTCTTGCAACCTTCGACTGGAACTTTTGCTATCAAGGCATTACAAATGATGAATTTTGGCATGAATTACCCATCAAAAATCTTAACTTGATTCCCTGTTAAGCATAACCTGCGGACAAACTCAATCTCTATGTTTTGACCCTATTTCCCATCGTGGAAGTGCAGCAACATGACAACGTGGTTCTTGGATTGGGGGTGGAAGCTCTTGCACCACAGGACTAGCAAGTGTGCTTGCTCTACTTGACCCACTGAACTAGATGAAATCATGGGTGGGTTTTGATACATATTGAATTGGGGTTTGAAGCTCTTGCACCACATGACCTAGCAAGTGTGGTTGCTTTACTTGCCCCACTAGACTAGGCAAAATCATGGGTGGATTTTGGCACATAGTGGCTTTATGTAGTTCTTGGACTCGACGTTGAAGGTCTTGCATGACTAGACTTGGCAAGTTTGGTTGCTCTATTTTCCATCGTGCATGTAGCTTCTCGATTTGTTGCTGCAACTTTTGCAAGTTGGATGCAATGCCTTCCAAAATAGATTGATACATGGCTAGGCAAGATCAAGAAGTGGAGTCTTGCCAAACTGTTATGAGTGTGTCTTGAGCTAGAAGAGAGTGAGAGGAGGCGCTCATACTGAAACTTGTGAGCACGTCTCAAGCTAGAAGAGAGTGAGAGGAGGCGCTCATACTGAAACTTGTGAGCACGTCTCAAGCTAGAAGAGAGCGAGAGGAGGCGCTCACAATATACAAGAGCTTGGAACTTGATAATTATAACACTTAATCTTGATTATAATATTTAATACTTGATTAAGATAACTTGAGACAAGACTTGATACTTGATTAAGGAAACTTGATACAAAACCTGGATTACAAGACTCAAGTACAAGGCAAGACTTGAAAACAAGACAAGAACTGGAAGAGGACCGTACCTCACAAGAGTCTCACAACTGGTGCTGAGAAGACGGAGGGGCTTGTAGCCCAAGATCTCTCTTTATACTAAAGCTTAAGGAGGTTTAAGAACCTTCTAGGTGGTGCTTCCTCAAGCTTAAGGAGGTTAAGAAGCTTCTAGGTTCTTCCTCAAGCTTAAGGAGGTCAAGAATCTTCTAGGTTCTTCCTCAAGCTTAAGGAGGTTAAGAACCTTATAGGTTCTTCCTTAAGCTTCTAGAACTTTCAAGGACCTTCTAGATTCTTCTAGAACTTTCTAGGACTTTTCCAAGAGCTCGCATCCGTGACTTAAGAACACTTTCATAGCACATAAGCTGCACTTCTCTTTCTTAAATCTATCTTTCCTCACCATGGTTTGCCAAAAGTAATCATATCTAATAGAGATTCCAAATTTTATAGTGCTTTTTGGACTAGAATTTTTGAAAATCTTGGTACTACCCTTGATTTTACTTTTGCATTCCTTCCTGAGTCCAATGATCAAATGAAAGAGTAAATGCACCATCATTAATTTATTGAAAGCTTATATGTATTCTCAACCAAAGATATCGAATGATTACCTGTATATATTTTACAGTTTTCTTATAACAATACCACCCACTCTGCTATAGGTAAACCTTCATTTGAGATTGTATACGGTCACTCTCTTCCTACTCTTGCTTCACGTCTTTCTAATATTGTGTCGATTGAAGATAGTTTTGCTACAAATTTTCATGACATTTATGTAAGTGTTTCATTCTTTTATTAAGCATTCACAAGAACTTTATACTAAGCATGCTAATAAGTACCGAAAGGCACATGATTTAAGGAAGGTGATTATGTTATGCTTGGAATCGAAAAGTGAAGAATTAAAAGTGTTGATACAAATGTTTTTGTAAAGCTTGATCCCTATTTTTATGGTCCATTCAAGATTTTTGTGTTATAAATGATTTTTCATTTTGTTTAGATTCACCTCTGCATTGGTACATTCACAATGCTTTCCACATTAGTCTCTTACGACCCTTTTGAGGATCACATTACATTTACAAAGATCCATCTTCACTTGTAGATCACGAAGGGCAACTCATCCTTGACCAAATAGGTGATCATGAGACCACCACCACACACACCGGTATGTTTTACAACTGCTATCTTTTGACTTTTAAAGGCCACCCTAGAGAAGATGCTAAATGAATGTGTATATATATTTTTTGAAACTTTTCAAATCTTCTCCACACGTTCCATCACTCACAGTCCAGTTGATTGTCTATTGAGTAATTGAGCATAGTTTCTATCCTTGCTGGAAGGGATGTGATGAGATTGGGCACCCTCCTATTGTATGTGGTTAGCATTTGCACAGTGTTGTAGTTACTTTTTCCAATAACCCAATATGGTTTCATTGTATAAAGGGTCATGCAATAATTGATAGCAACCACTCATGGACTAAAGTTTAAGAGGGGCCTCTAATAATTAGCACCTAAAATAGGTTAATAATAAAATTAAAAACTCAAATCCACAAGAGGTGTCATGGAGTTTGGGGGTTATAATTTTAGGCCATTCTTGTGCAAGATTCTCCTATCTCAACTCTTCTATCAAGCTATGTGTACAAAAAATATGTTTACATCTCCTTCTCTTACAAGCTATCACTATCAAGTCTATTATGTGTGTGTGTGTGTGTGTGTGTGTGTGTGTGTGTGTGTGTGTGTGTGTTATGTTGTTTTTAATTAAATATACACAAAAGAACATAAAAGTTCAAAAGATAGCTGGCTTTAGACAAGTGACAAGGGGTAGCTCAAAAACAACCTAGCCTTTGAATTATTTTTGTACATAGCTATAAGAATGAGGTCTCATTCTAGTGTTTATATACAGGGGGTAATCTGTATTGATTGATTGTTCCATAAAGTGTCAAGAGTCTGGTACATCACTGACAGACAACAACTAAGACAAAAAAATTTCAAGAAAGGATACAGTCCTCACCTGCATCCATGCAAACAACACAAAATATATGTTAGCCTTGAATGGACTTTATCAGTTGTTATCCATGTCCATCCCCGGGGCGGTCACTTTTTAGAATGTGTATGATATCACATGAGTTAACCGGAGAGGATTATTAAAATACCAAAATGTATAAAAATGTATACATACAGAGGGGGGTGGGGTTTTTTTAAATAGGCTCACAGTGTAAGTATAGTATGTATATTGGGGTATTATTAGTTACCTCTTGAACGCACGTGATCCCCAGTGACTGCCCCGGGTGTCCATCTTACAACCTTCTTAACTTTAAAACCATTGTCCAAACCAATTTTGTAATCTTGTTTTGCAAAGTATAAGGTGTGTGTGTTTTTTTTTTCTTTTAAGTTCATTTTATACTTGTAACCAAAAAGCTCATCACTCCGTTAAGATACAAGTGAGTTTTTGTAGGTTATAGATAAGTTTATTATATACCCCAATTTCTAAACCACTTTTAAATAGATATTAAATACATAAAATTTTGATAAGAAGGCCACAACCCCTTCGGATCCAAATGTCTTACTCCCAGTTTTGCCCACAAAACATTTTGTGTCTTCATACCAATTAATTTATAATGTATTTTGCACTTTTGACTATATTGATCTTTGAATGAGTTCAATGGTACCACAAACCTCAAAAAATGTTTATGTATAGTCCATTCCAAGAGAGAGCACCAGTTAATTTGTAATGTATTTTGCACTTTTGACTATATTGATCTTTGAATGAGTCCAATGGTACCACAAACTTCAAAAAATGTTTATGTATAGTCCATTCCAAGAGAGAGCACTAGTTAATTTGTAATGTATTTTGCACTTTTGACTATATTGATCTTTGAATGAGTCCAATGGTACCACAAACTTCAAAAAATGTTTATGTATAGTCCATTCCAAGAGAGAGCACACAATTGTAACTAGTTGAAGTAAATGAATCGACACCCCAGCCTAGTGTAACCATTCCCAGAGAGAAAATAAAATGTAAGCCCTGCAATCCTTATGCACATGCACCCAAATTCTAAACTATATCATTTCCAATAGATATAACCATAATGAAAAACGACTATTTTGCCTGTCCAAAAAAATTTAGGATGAACGAGGCACAATTTTCATCCCTCCTCCCTCAAATTCTTATATTAAAAAACATCGAACAACCTAATGAAAGGGCGGTGGTAATGCGTGTGCTAGTCTCCACCCAAACGTGCTATCTTATAGCCTCCCCCTAGTGTACACACTGTCCGACCGTGTCGATGGCCTTGCCCATAGGACCCATGTCCTTACATTACCCCCCCCCCCCCCTTGGAGAATCATTTCCGTCCTCGAAACCGAACGTAGGAAAACGTTTCTTAAGTGCGGAGACATTCTCCCATGTAGAACCTTCTTCAGGTCTATCTAGCCTTTTTACCAACACCTGTCGTCTGACATGATGTCTAATGTGAAGCTCATAAGAATCCAAAATCTTTTCGGGCTCATGAGAAATGCTTGGCGGTTCGATAAGGTCAACTAACACACCTATATCAATGACGTTATCATTCTGGCCTAGCTGGTTTTGTAAATGGCTAACATGAAAAACAGGATGAACTCGTGAGTGCTCTGGGAGAGCTAACTTATAGGCCACTTGACCTATACGTTTGAGAATGGTAAATGGTCCACAATAGCATGGTGAAAGTTTAGCAAATTTTCCCGTCTTCAAACTTTCTGAATGCTCTGGAACTTTGAGGAAAACCTTGTCTCCTTCTTCAAAAGTAGCAAGACGACGATGCTCATTTGCGTACTTCTTATATCGATCTTAAGCTTGCTTAACATTCTGTCGAGCAACTCAAAGCATGTCAAAATGGTCTTGGAGAAAATCCTTCGCTTGTTGTATCTTCTCCTTAGCCAACCCCACCGTAACGGGTGATCTAGGTTGAAATCGATATAAAAGCATAAATCGACTAAACCCTGAAGTCACATGCTTTGAACTATTATAAACAAATTCCAATATAGGTATGTAATGGAAATGGCCTATGAACTTTGAGAGTAGCGGAATTAGGAAATTAGGTGAAGCACTTTTGAGAGATTACTTTGTGAGCATAGCGGGTGAACTTAATTGATGTTAGCAACATAAACATGGTACTTAGTTAACTTGGCATGAACAATACTTTTGCAAGAGAGAGAGTTTAGAGAACATGACAATAGTTGAGGACCAGATTCATATGGTGCCGGTCCCCCCTCCAATAGGCATTTGTATTATAGTTTCTCCCATCAAGAGAGACTTGGTACAATACAATCTTTGTCTTCCTTGTAACCTAGGTGATGCAATGAAGATGGAAAGCTTCATGCATCACAAGCATAACATAAACTTGAAGAAAGCATTAACTATTCCAAGACTCAGTCCCAAGGCCTTAAACACCTTCAAAGGTGGAGAGAGCTAGCGAGGAATGAGGGTAGGAAAGAGGAAGAAGAAACATTCCATAGGAGAAAGTTCGTCACTTATCATTACTCTTCTTGCTAGCATACATAATAGCATTGACGGGAGCAAAGCGAACCCCGAACCCCGACGGCCTCTAAAACACTGGGGCCGAATGGCGCGCCTCGAGCCTGTCACAGTAAAGCGAACAGGGGGCACCACCTAACTTGAGCGGCTAGGACGCAAACAACACACCACCATAACAAAGTTTTCATCCAAGAGAGATGGATGCTTGGGAGTAATGATGAAGAGGAAAGGGAATGAGATCAAGTGAGTGAGTGAGAGAGAGAGAGAGAGAGTGAGTGAGTGAGGGAGGGGTTATAGCGGCTTAGTACTTAGGAACCACAAAAGGATGGCGAATCCGCACACCCTTCACACATACACAAGCTCACTCCAAACACAAAACTAGGTGGCGATTCCGCACACCTCACATGGGTAAAACATTGCAAAAAAACATACTCACAAAACCTCAAGATTTATTTAGAGAATAAGGCGATGAAATGGGGAGCATAGGGTAGGGGAATGAGAAGGGAGAGAGTGGTAGAGCACATGGCGGATAGGTGGGAGTTGATAGCGAAGACTCGCACGAGGGTTATGGCCATCATCCTTCATTTAGTTGCCCTTCATCTTCCATAGCCCAAGGGTGTAGAGGTCATGCTCAAGACGAGCATGGTGATTGCGGTGATGGTGTGTGTGTGTGTGTGTGTGCACTAGGCACACACAGTGCATAGTGTACTCTTTGATGATGTTGTGTGTGTCTTTAGTGTGATGGTGACCCCTCTTTATATAGGGGAGGAGGGGGGAGAAATTCTAGAATTTAGAAATGAATAAATCATTATCTACATAGGCCATGTGACTGTGGCCCCCACTTGTCTGGCTGTGTGTATATGTGCCAGAACAGCAGTCTCATGAGAGAGAGACTAAGAGAGAGAGATGGGTTGATGAAAAAAGTGAGAGGTGACATGGAGAATAAAGTAATTACAAGAGGGGAGAGAGGGGAGTGTGTTCAGAGGTGAATCTGTGTGCAGATGTGTGTGAACACAAGAAAAATCAGGTAACCACCGGGTGGGGATGGGTCTGTGGACACCTTTTTCAGTGAAACTGAGTGTGTGTGAGTGTGGGGGAGGTTATTTAGCTACAAGACAAGAGACATGGCGCCCTTTAGAGAGAGAGGGGGATATTTGGGTCATGGGATATGATAGGAGAGAGAAAGGGGGTGTGGGGTATACTATTTTGGAAGATAGGATAAGTTGCATGTGAGTTAGGGTGCATTATTTGTGAGTTAGAATGCATTACTGGTGAGAGGTGGGGTAGCTTGAGGGGAGAGAGAAAGGAGAAAGGAAAAGGGGAAGAGAGAGAGGGTTGACCTTTTGAGTGGAGGAGAGGAAAAGGGACACATGGTGGGGCAACAATGAAGAAAAAGGAGGCAAGGTGGGGATGGGCTGCCCCGCAGGCATGAGGTGGTCTATTTTACCTTTCTCATATATTTACATAATCATACTTTATTTTTTTCTTACTTTTTCCAATGCCTTTTATCACTCCCTCCCTAAGAGGGGGTTTTCATGGGGTGGGGACGAGAGAAGAGGGGTATGGGAGCTTGGCTTGTGAAAAGCCCCCATCAGCATAGTAATGAAGATGGAGAAGATGGCAAGCTTAAACATTGAATCATGGCTCTTGGTTGGATTTGCATTCCATAGCCAAGAGTGTTGATGTAGGCTCTCACTTCTCACAAGCTTGGAGAAGGAGGTGGTGGTCCTCAACTTTCACCAAGTGAGAATGCCCTTGCAAATGAGTGTGTGTGTGTGGAGTATATCGCCTTAGCACCCCCCTTCCTTCTTTGGGTGAAATTTCTACATGGTGCAAGCGCATTGGACCCCTCTCCCCTTAGCCAATCACATGCAGCATGCAGTCAAGTACATTAAAAATATCTAGATATTTGTTAGATGGAAGTAGAAGCTCATTGGACCCCTCTTTAGCCCTACCAATAGCATTCAAGCATGCCATGTGGTTAAGCTTAGTGAGAGTCTGACATGTGTCCCATGTGCCCTTTTAGAATTCCCCTAACTTTGAGATTTTTATGCATAGGAAGTTTCTCAAGCAACTTCCTCATTAAGTGTGTAGGTTCTCTTTTTGACTCAAGCATCTTACCCCCCATGCATAGGAAGATTCTCAAGCAACTTCCTCATTAAATGTGACAAGTACCTCAAGTACCTTAGTCATCAAGCATGACAAGCACCTTAGGTGGAGTTCCCACCTCAAGCACAGCCCTAGCTTGCTTAAGTTTAGGTCGGGTTCCCACCTCAAGCACAGCCCTAGCTTGCCTAACTTTGGGTCGGGTTTTCACCTCAAGCACAGCCCTAGCTTGCTTAAGATTCCCACCTCAAGCACAGTCCTAGCTTGCTTAAGTTTAGGTCGGGTTCCCACCTCAAGCTCAACCCTAGTTTGCTTAAGGTCAAAGGACTTTTAACATTAACCATTGGAGGTCTTTAATAAAGCTAACCCTAAGGTCTTTTAAGCTTCATTAGTTAACCTTGCTCTTTGACAGACCATCTCTCATTTGGGCCCCTTTACCATTGGCCCCGTGTTGAGATAGATCCGTTAGCCCATGTCTATATTCTAACGCTTGTTCCCATTTATTATCCCATATTAAATGATCATAATTTTAATATGAGAAAATCATTTGGGTTGGTTAGATATTAGATTTTTAATGACATTACCTCTCTCTTGAAATCATAGTCGTCCTCGACTATGAGGTAGAGAAGATAAAGCCTAGTCATTAGTCCATGTTACTTAGTGGGTAGAGGATCCCTTTTTACCCTTCGACATCATTCCAAGATGGATGACTAATCCATTTGGTGCTTGGGAGACATAGGTGCCGCAAGGATTTCTGCTCTTTAGTCCATATCATATTTTCAAAGTAGAGTGACAAGTTCTACTTGGTGTTTGGGAGACGTCATCACCACAAATATGATAATAAGCATGCATACTTCTTAAATTTGTGCACAATAAAAAGAGAACTAGTCTTATAAGAAAAAAACATTGTTCATTTAAAATGCATTTTCATATGTTTACTCTAGTGCAGCATTGTAAGCATTAACAAGGTTCATATTATCCTTAAGCTAGGTTCCTTGCATCCATTTAGCATCTTTAAAAGTATAATTCTTTAACTTAATGATATATCGTCTATCGTTTCTTAATACCTTGTCTTTATGTCATAGGATGGACTCAGGTTGAAGTACTTCTTCTTGATCTTCAATTTTTGGAGGGTCTGCAACTATTGCTTCTTTTGATGGTACTCCTTTGTAAGGCTTACCTAGGCTCTCATGGAAAATATTGTGTATAAGCAAATGGTTGGGCAAATTCAAGTGATAAGCCATCTCATTGGCTGGCTTAAGAATTTAAGGACCATAGTATCTTTTTGCTAGTTTAGCATCACACTCCTGGTGGTCCATAGGACTCTTGCCCATAGTATGTCTCAGATGAGCCTTGAGAAACTTTAGCAAGACCCAATCATTTTCCTTAAAGGCTAAGGCTCTTCTGTGCTTATTAGCAGTAGCCCTTTTTGCCTTTCCTATGAGATGGATATAACCCCTTTAATCTTTGGAAAAGATTCTTGTAGGTCTCGGCTATATTCATCAGCACAACGAAGATCTTCCCATGTACTTTTAGTAAGGGACTTTTGGATCTTCCTTCTTTAACCTCAAACGGTACTTACCCCATAGAAGTATGTACAATATCATTATACGCAAACTCTATAAGAGGTAGGTACTTCTATCATTGAGAACATTGATCTACTTCTATGACATAGGATTTTAGTAGATCAAGAAGCGTTAGATTAATTATTTCACTTTGGTCATCCGTTTGTGGATAATAGGCCGAAAGAGAAATTTAATCTACTTCCTAGATTCTCAAAGAGACCCTTCTAGAAATTACTGGTCATTCTAGGATCTTTGTCCAACACTATGGGTGTTGGAAAGCCATGATGCTTGGAAATTTGAGATCTGAAGAGGGTTGCCATTTGATGTGCCTTAATAGTCTTTCAGGCATAGAGTGTGTTTTCTTGTTAAGCCTATCGACTGAAACAATCCAAGTTGCTTCAGTCGATCAAATTTGAACTTTTGGTATGCCATGCATTTTGAAACATACGCTGTATGTTCACTTTTCATTGTAGACCACCAAAAATACATTTCTACTCCTTGAAGAGTAGATTATGGATTCCCTTTTTGCCCCGCATAAGGAGAAGTATGGGATTCATACATGACTTTCTTATTGTATGGGTGAATAACACATAGCCTATTGCCGTTTGGAAGATAATCATCCTTCAAGGTGAATGGTTCTTTTTTCTTCCCTAATGCAAAGGCTGTAATTACATACTTAAAGTCTCCGTCACTAGCATATTCATCTATCATAAAAGATAGATCATTGTGAGTTGCTATAGACACCACATTTACCCTTGGTCGTTGTCAAAGTGCATCGACCACTTGATTGTGCTTGCCAACAATGTGAGCAATATGAAATTTAAATTGCAAAAGAAAATTTTCCCATCTCATTTGTTTGTCGAAGAGCTTGGTTTGCGTCATAAAGTTCTTGAGGCTTTGTGATCCATTCGTAGGATGAATGGAGGCCCCAAGAGATAGTGTTTCCACGTGTTTAGGGCATATAGAATAGCTAGTAGCTCTTTTTCGTATTTGCCCAATACTCACTTATCGAAGTTGAGTCTGTGACAATAGCTCCAAGGCAATTACCACAAGCATCACATTGGACCTCAAATGGCTTTGAGAGATCTAGTAGTGTGAGCACACTTTGAGAGATAAGATTCTCCTTAAGCTTCTTCAAAAGCTTCTTGCACTTTTGCAGTTCATGAATACTTAACGTTCTTTTTTCTTAACTCATGTAATGGGCTTGCTTTTAGCGATTTTTTTTTTTCTATGAAGCATCTATAATATGCACACATACCTATGAAACTTCGTACCTCCTATAGATTCCTTGGGTTAGTCCATCCTTTTATTATCTCTAACTTTGTTGGATCCATACGGGTGCCATCTTTAGAGGTAATGTGACCTAAATATTGAATCTCTTGTAGGAAAAATTCACTTTAAAAAAAAAATAAATGAAAAGCTTATTCTCTCTCACGAATTGAAAGATTACTTGGAGGTGTCGCTTGTACTCCTCAAGAGAATCTGAATGGCCTGAAGATTTTTGTCCATCATGAGTTTGAATGCGTTTGGAGAATTTGATAGGCCAAGAATTGTAAAGTATCAAAATAGATCTTCTACCCGTGGCATGGGAAATCTATTTTTGATAGTGATCTTATTTAGTGCTCTCTAGTCGACACACATGTGATATGTGTCATCTTTCTTTTGCACTAAAAGCAATGGTGAACAAAATGGAGAGGAGCTAGACCTCACTATCCCTTTTTCCATGAATTCATGCACTTGCCTCATGATCTCCTCTTGTTGAGCTTGTTAAACTTGGTAAGAAGGCTTGTTAGGTAGTGAGCTTCCTGGTAGGAGCTCAATTGCATGGTCATCATCCCTCATTTTAGAGGTGGCTCACTAGGGATGTCATCAATGAAAACATCTTGGGATCCATTTAGGAATTAGACAACTTTAATTCCTCTTGATTCCCTTTATTGCAAGGATATGGTGTTCCCCGACTCATTAGCATCTATGTACATGCTCTCTTCCCTGTAGGTGAAGTAGATTCTCCTTTCAAGGAACTTGATGTTGGAAGCCATGCGGTTAAACCATGGTGCCCCAACAATAACATTCACATGTTTGAGAGGAGAGATGATAAAATCCTTTTTGTCCACATAGCTTTGGACATGAAGCCTTAATTTTCCAATTAAGGAAGTAACTGGGACGTTTTGTCCCTTGATAGCTCCATTGGCTTTCAATGCATCTCCCATCTCGTGGACTTGTATGCCTAGCTTAGTGGCCAAATCTGTGGATATGAAGTTGTGAGTTGAACCAGGGTCAAAAAAAAAAAATCATCAAACAAACCTATGCTCTTGCATCTTTCCCCAAGCATAGGAAAGGAAGAAATCCTTGGCAATGAGCATCCTCTTTTGGAGCTTCAAACATAGAGGCTCTAGGAGTCTCATTGCGGGCAATTCTCTTGGGGCAAGGACGATAACCATGGCCTTGCTCCCCACACTTAAAAAATTTGTGGTCCTTACAAAAAACTTCTAGCTCTTTAGGAGAGAGTTTATATTTACCTTTGTAAACTCCCTTCTCCTTGGACCGATTGTTGTTGTTGGAATGGCCATGGGAAGAAATTTGGGCATTGGATTTCCCCTTGGCATCACTTTTGTCTTAATTTTCCATGGGCTTGACATTCCGTCTAGCCCCTTGTTGAAAATTGAAGCACGAAGCAACCATGGTGTGGTGGATTACTTTGGTGATAGAACCAGGGCGTTGAGAGTTGACATATTCGGCCATCTCTTTGGGTAATCCCGCACAAAATTGTTGCTTTTGCTCGACAAAGTCTATCTTTTGAAAGATAGTAGCCTTGAGATGTAAATCCCAAAACTTGTCAACATATTTGTGGATAGACTCATGAGAGAGAAGCTTTAAACTTCACCATTTGGTAAGAACGTTGTCCTTTGGGGCTTCACCATTGCCACGAAGGCTAGCCCACCATTGACGAGCTGATTTTTGGAAGTGCATAGCTACATGGTGTAGCTTGGAGGACTCCATGAAGCCCTCGTCTCCCACGCATCAAATTGTTGGATGAAGGCCAATACTTTGTCGGTAGCACCAAAGGGGCCATCATAGGTGAGAAAAGAGATACTCTTTCCTCCCTCTTCGAACTTCTTTAGCTTTTGTGACCTTTGCCATGCAGGGTAAGATTTGCGATGTCCTCCCCTTTTGCATTCTCTAGGAGAATAGCCATAGCTTTCATTAGTAGAGGAGGAAAGTGAAGAAGAAGGAGAAGAGGGTGACCTCTTTCTTGCCCTTTTCTTCCTTTGATTCCTCTCTTCCCTTTTGGAGTGACAAGGAGAAGGACTATGGGTTAACCGTTTCCTCTTGGGAGGAGTTGGGGATCATATAGTCCGCCATCTTCGTGGAGTCACATCTTCAAAGGAACTTAGGGATTCATTACTTTCTTGTTCTTTGGATTTCTCCTCTCGTATGGGTGAGAGTCTTCTTTTGGGGGTCTCTTCAAGAGGCCTCGTAAGCTCTCTCTCCTCTTGGAGAGGAAAGGAAAACCCATAAGCACGAAGTTGTTGAGTAACTTTGGCTTGCAAAGTGGGGTTGCCCATAGCTTGTTGCAACCTAGTGACAAGATAATTAACAAACATGGGGCTATCATCATTGACACCTTCATGTGCAAAATCAAAGTTATCAATGTTCATTCTATTCTCTTGGTTATTGTCAACCATGTTAATTAAAATTATATGTTTACTTAGTGTATGCTTTGGCAATTCGAAACCTTAGTTGCTACTCCTCTTAGCCTTTGAAAATAAACACTTAAGTATCTACATCCACGGCTCGAATTGGTTAATTATAGAGAGTAGTGGAGTGAGTCTAACATAGTGAAGTTACTGAGGGATAGCTCCTTTCAGACTTCTTATGGCTCAATAATGGTAAAGTCGTAGGCAAGTCTAAAAAGACTCCATTATTAAGACCAAAGCTCCTGAGGTGTGCACCATATCCCACATAGTGGGCTCAACAAAATCCATAATAGATCCTAGTCCCACTTACCCTAATATAATTAACAAAAACAACCATTAATAGGCTACTTAAGGACCTCTCTTCTTAAGCGAGAAAAGAGAAACCAAATGCTGTGATACCAATGTAGTGGAAATGGCCTATGAAATTTGAGAGAAGCAGAATTAGGAAATTAGGTGAAGCACTTTTGAGAGATTACTTTGTGAGCATCGCGGGTGAACTTAATTGATGGTAGCAATATAAACATGGAACTTAGTAAACTTGGCATGGACAATACTTTTGCAAGAGAGAGAGTTTAGAGAACATGACAATAGTTGAGGACCGGATTCATATGGAGCCGGGTGGTCCCCACTCCAATAGGCATTTGTATTATAGTTTCTCCCATCAAGAGAGACTTGGTACAATACAATCCTTGTGTTCCTTGTAACCTAGGTGATGCAATGAAGATGGAAAGCTTCATGCATCACAAACATAACATAAACTTGAAGAAAGAATTAACTATCCCAAGCCTCAGTCCCAAGGCCTCAAACACCTTCAAAGGTGGAGAGAGCTAGCGGGGAATGAGGGTAGGGAAGAGGAAGAAGAAACATTCCACAGGAGAAAGATAGTTCCTCACTTATCATTACTCTTCTTGCTAGCATACATAATAGCATAGTAATGAAGATGGAGAAGATGGAAAGCTTAAGCATTGAAGCATGGCTCTTGGTTGGATTTTCATTCCATAGCCGAGAGTGTTGATGTAGGCTCTCACTTCTCACAAGCTTGCAGAAGGAGGTGGTGTTCCTCAACTTTCACCAAGTGAGAATGCCCTTGCAAATGAGTGTGTGTGTGGAGTATATCCCCTTAGCACCCCCCTTCCTTCTTTGGGTGAAATTTCTACATACTGGAAGCCCATTGGACCCCTCTCCCCCTAGCCAATCACATGCAGCATGCAGTCAAGTACATGGGTAGTCTTTTGACAAGTGTACTCCTTACCCCTTAGAGAGAGAGAGATTGAAAATATCTAGATATTTTTTGGATGGAAGTAGAGCTCATTGGACCCCTCTTTAGCCCTACCAATAGCATTCAAGCATGCCATGTGGTTAAGCTTAGTGAGAGTCTGACATGTGTCCCATGTGCCCTTTTAGAATTCCCCTAACTTTGAGATTTTTATGCATAGGAAGTTTCTCAAGCAGCTTCCTCATTAAGTGTGTAGGTTCTCTTTTTGACTCAAGCATCTTACCCCCCATGCATAGGAAGCTTCTCAAGAAACTTCCTCATTAAATGTGACAAGTACCTCAAGTACCTTAGTCATCAAGCATGACAAGCACCTTAGGTGGAGTTCCCACCTCAAGCACAGCCCTAGCTTGCTTAAGTTTAGGTCGGGTTCCCACCTCAAGCACAGCCCTAGCTTGCCTTAGTTTAGGTCGGGTTCCCACCTCAAGCAAAGCCCTAGCTTGCTTAAGTTCAGGTGGGTTTCCACCTCAAGCTCAGCCCTAGTTTGCTTAAGGTCAAAGGACTTTTAACACTAACCATTGGAAAATTTAATGAAGCTAACCCTAAGGTCTTTTAAGCTTCATTAGTTAACCTTACACTTTGATAGACCATCTCTCATTTGGGCCCCTTTACCATTGGCCCTGTGTTGAGATAGATCCATAAGCACATGTCTATGTTCCGACCCTTGTTCCCGTTTATTATCTCATATTAAATGATCAGTTTAATATGAGAAAATCATTTGGGTTAGTTAGATATTAGATATTTAATGACATAGGTAAGTAGTCTTTCCAATTGGTTTGCTTCTTGCTAACGTACGCTTGTAGCATATTCTCTAGCACTTGATTAACTTTTTTTGTTTGACCATCCATTTCTGGATGATCAACCATACTTAGATTAAGTTTACTTTCCAAATTTTGGAACACAACTCTCCAGAAGTGATTATCAAACTTTCAATCTCTGTCGCTATTGATACTAGCCGGAAGACCATAGAGTTTATATATATGCTCTACAAATCGACGTGCTAATTTTGGTGTCTTAACCATAGTCTTAGTGGGAATGAATCGACCCATCTTTGTGAGACGGTCTACAATTACCCAAATGGCATCATGGCCACGATTTGTAGTAGGTAGTTCTACTACGAAATCCACAGAGATACTCTCCCACTTACCTTGTGGAATCTCTAAAGGATGTAAAAGGCCACCTACCTTGAGGTGCTCTGCCTTATTAACTCCGCACTGTTGGAAGTTTAGTACGTACTCTTGAACATCATGATGTAAGTGCAGCCAATAAAATTGAAATCGAACTAAGGAATACGTCTTATGAATACCTGGATGACCAGCACTTGGACTATCATACTCAAATAAGATTTGGGGCCTAGTGTCTGAGTCCTTTGGCACACATACTCTACCTTTGTGGAGTAAGTAGCCATCATCAATGGAAAAATTCTTCCATGGCTTAAGCTCTTCCTGAATAGGGGTGGAGCTCTCTGTGTTGGAGTTTCTATCTGCGCGTGCAAGACATGTTGATCTGGCTATTCAAAGACATGTGAGTGTGAGGGATCCCTTTTTAAAACTACACTCCACACTTTAGCATATGATTGATCTTGTGCACACTTGCCACGTAACGACTCCAAAAATCCACTCTTTAGTTCTGTGAAAGCAAGTGAGTTAATCTGAGGCATTTGACTTAGTGCATCCGTTACTACATTATATCGCCCCTTACGATATCGTAGCTTACAATCATAATTTTGAAGGATTTTTGCCCATCTAGCTTTACGGCCCTTCAAGTCTGTTTGAGTAGTAAACCATTTGATACTCTCATGGTCAAAAACTACTTCAAACTCGGCACCATATAAATAGTGTCGCCACTTTCGTAAAGCGTAAATTATGGCATAGAGCTCTCTCTCATAAACATAATAATTTTGTTGAGCTCTATCTAACTTTTTACTTTCAAAGGCTATAAATCTTCCCTCCTGGAGAAGTACCGCATCAATGGCTTTATCACTAGCATCAGTCTCTACCACAAACGGCTTAAGTGGGTCGACAATTGCTAGGATGGGAGCAGTGGCTATAGCTACCTTGAGCTGTTTGAAACTACATTTTTGGGCTTCTTCCCAAGAAAAGGTCTTACCTTTTGCTTTAAGTTGATCTGTCATAGGAGCAGTGATTTTGGCATAGTCATGGATATACTATCGATAAAATCCACCCACGCCTAAAAATATTTGAAGCTCCTCATCTGTGTTGGGATGTGACCATTGAAGAATGGCAACGACCTTGTCAGTGTCCATCTTGATGCCAGAATAAGAGATCACATGATTGAGGTAATGTATCTCTGTTTTAAAGAAATCACACTTGCTTTGCTTAGCATACAACACGTGAGCTCGTAACTATTCAAACACTAATCGTAAGTGTTCTGTGTATTCATCTTCAGTCTTACTCTAAATGAGAATGTCATCAAGGAAAACCACAACAAATTTTCCAAGATAGGGACGTAAGACACTATCCATGAGTGTCATAGATGTAGCTGGAGCATTGGTTAGACCAAAACGCATAACCAAAAATTCAAAATGCCTGAACCGTGTTCTAAAGGCAGTTTGGAGATATCTTGTAAAAGGATACGCACCTGGTGGTATCTTGAACGAAGATCAATCTTTGTATAGTATCTTACCCCATGGAGTTGATCAAACAACTCATCTACTCTTGGCAGAGGATACTTGTTCTTGATGGTTATAGCGTTTAATCCACGATAATCTATGCACATGCGCATAGTACCACCTTTCTTTTTAACCAATAGAATTGGTGATGCCCAAGGCGAAGTGCTAGGTCTAATGAAACCATGAGCGAGGTAGTCAGCCAACTGACTTTCAACCTCCTTGGCTTCTTTAGCACTCATACGATAAGGTGGTTTACTCACCGGTTTAGTGCCTGGCAAGACATCTATGCCATGCTGCACGTCACGTGTAGGGGGTAAACCCGGTGGTAAATCACTTGAGAACACATCACTATACTCCATGAGTAAGTGAGTTAGCTTTTTCCGTGCAAAAGGAGAAAGTAAACTAGAGTTATGCTGGGATGGAGAATCTTGTAATTCTTGTAATGTTTATTTTACAAGAGTTGCACGTTGCTCTATAGAATTAAAATTGAGATCACTTTTCTCGTTAGATTTGTTAAAACTTTGTTTATCAGTAGAATTCATTGCACTTTACATACCATCCTTGACTTGGAGACAAGGAGTAACACAAAAAGACTTCATCTATTAATTCTGCTTTCTGCAAAATAGAAAGCTCGGCTGTACATATAAGTGGTGCAGATGGTATATTTTTCTCACCAAGCAAAAGCACATGTTTACCATTGGCCATAAAAGATAAGGAGAGTTGTGTTCATAACTAGTGTGCAATGTGTTTTCTAAACCATGCAGCCACTCCCGTCCTAAAACTACATCAACACGATCCATGTTCATAACTTGGAAGTCAAGGGTCATCGTATGATCTTGAACAATAAGCTCAACCCCTTGAACTACCGGTGTCCCATACTTCTTTATCATTCCCAGACATCTGCTCCACCACATACTTGTGAGAGCAAGGAGTCTGTGTAAGCTTCAATTCCTTGACTAGTTTATAGTTCAAGAAGTTATGAGTTGCACCATTATCCACTAAAATACGAACACATTGTCCGCTAATAGTGCCATGCATGCCAATCAAACCATGAGGGCCAAAGGTGGGCTGCCACATTGAAGCAGACACACAACACTTGTGCTTTTCTTCCATATGAAGAACCTCTACAACACAATATTTAGGAGATGAATGTAATGTGAGGCGTTGCACCGTGTGCATGGCCTTTTCTTTGCCTTGAAAAAGAGGACAATATTTCTTGTTATTTTGGTCCGAAAGACATCTAAAACAAAAATTGTGTTTCTTCGCACGCTCAAAATCGGCAGTGCTGAGAGACCCACGTGAAGTATCTCGTGAGTGCTTAGGCTTCTTAGCCTCTTGTGGGTGTGGAGAGGTAGATTGTCTCTTATTCCTCTTGGAACGTGTGGGAGATCTACCTCTCCATTGGCTCTAAGCCACATTGCTCTTAGCAAAATTAATCTTAGTGTAGAGAACATTTCCTTTCCTCTCTTGGTCATCATCATATCTTTGGGCATGACTAATGGCTTCTTCCAAAGTTTTTGGATGTTGGGTCTTGACATGAAAACGATAGTCTTTGTCAAGACCCCTATTAAAACCACGTATCTTTTGGAATTCATCTAGACCTTCTAGTTTTAATATGATTTCCCAATACTTTGAAAGGTACCGTGTGAGAGAGAGGCCAAACATGCGGCATGCATCCCATGCTAACCAATTCTTATCTTCTTCATTGGAGTCCAAAAACTCTTTGGAGAAAGAAGCTTGAAACGCAACCCAAGACAGAGGATGAGCATCTATTGGAAATGTCATCCACCACTTATAGGCCTTGCATTTAAGAGATAGACTTGTTTCCACAGCCGTCTTTATATCCGGGGTGTGTCTCAATCGATGAATATCACTCCATTTGTGTAAGAGCGTATTGACCGCATCTTTGTTGCGATCACGCTCTTCCCCGTGAAACTCAAGAATGGTGATATTCTTAAGTGATGCATTGCTACCTTCTGCATCTTCTGCAGCATTTGTCTCTTGGACTCCTTAAGTCGTGCGAGCTTGATTCCCTTGAACCGTGCCACTTGTGGCTCCTTGAGTCGTCTGTGAATTCATAAATTTGACAAGTACCTCCATAAGATTGGTAACATTTGCATTGAGTGCAGAGAGGTTGCTTTCAAGTGCGCTTTGGCGATGTTCCAAAGTCTTGAAAGAAGCGATATCTACAAGCCCATGATCTTCTAGATCATCATCATCATGCATATTAGTGTCAGCAGCACCCGTGGTGCCCTGATTTGATCTACGTGCTCAAAATCAAACGTGTGTGTAGGTGGGATAGCCTCACTGGCCATGGTAAACACACACTAATGCAAAGAGAGAAAGAAGGAAAAAAACGACAACTTGTACCTTGAGAAATTGAAGTCTTTGTGTTTTGTATGCTCCGTAATTTGCGTTGCATGAGAACCTCGCCTAACATAAATTTGAGGCTTCACTTGTCGTTCGTTGTAAGAATACCTGTGATGATTCTTCACGAAAACTCGTCGTTTTTGTGAAGGCTTTTCTTCACTTTGAAGCTACCTCCTTGAGAAAAAAAGCATTTTTGGAGGAAAACTTGCCTTCCTCCAAGAAGTGAAAAGGAAGGGTGAAGTTACTTCCTTGAAGTTTGAAGCTTTCCCTTTCCTTCTAGTTTTCCTTTCAACACAAGTAGGCTGTCTTTCTTTGTTATACTCAACAAGGGTCAATAGCTTGATGGTAAAGTGTTGGCCTCTTACCTTCATGGGGTGGGTTCAACCCTCCTTCATGCCAAGGGTTAAGCGGGCCTTCCTACGCGTGCATCCAATGGCGCCAACAGAAGCCTTCGGAGCCTCGATGTCGTTGAGTTGCCGGCCGAGTTTGCCTTGGTCGCCCGTTGTGGAGGGCGTAGGTGGGGCGGCTACGGTCGGCTGTCGCTGTCTGTCCACGCGCTGCACACAGGAATAGTTCGGATACCAGTGAAAGGGCGGTGGTAATGCGTGTACTAGTCTCTACCCAACCGTGCTATCTTATAGCCTCCCCCTAGCGTACACATTGTCAGGCTGTGTCGGTGGCCTTGCCCATAGGTCCCATGTCCTTACACCTAAGCTCCCATAACAGGAAAAAATAGATGACATGCAACGTCTTTGTGTAACAAATGATACTTTAGCTTCTATGGTCATAAGCTATGCACTTATTTATCAAATACACAGTAAAATGCAGTCCGATTGGTGAATTAAGCAGCCAATATCTACCTTTTACGAGTCTAATATCTTGCGGGAGCTGCGAAAAAAAAACCCAAGTGCCTCATACTCCGAAATGGCAAAGGGAAATAAAAATCCTGTTTACAGTATGCAGTACTACCTCGAGACCTTTGCAAGATTTTAATCAAGCACAATGTGGTATAAAAGTCAAAAACCAAAAAACCTTTTACTGCATGCGGAGAAAAAAATAGTAGTTAACTGCAAAAAGAGCCCGAAGGTGCCTCAACTCGTATAGTTAATGCAATGCCGAAAAAACTAATTGTTATGTTTGTCAAATATGGTGCATCATACCCAAGGTACACAACAATGAGATGACACATTATGAAAAACCATATACACGATGGACCAGTGTAGAGTACCAAAATTAGAGGATGTTGTAAATTTGAAAAACAGAGCCAATCCTACAAGGTACAAACCTGAGAATCACCTTCACGTTATACCAACTCCATAGCACCACAATAAGCCGGCAGAAAAAAACCCTCCCACCTTACTTTCACATACACACACAATACACAAAACAAGGCTAAGTGAGGGGCACAAAGCAACCCTCACCTCATTATATAGTAATACACCGCAGGTTGATGCGTGGAGTAAAGCCCAACATGGAGAATCACCCCCACAATCTGCTCATTCAGCATGTCGGGTCCTCAAGGTGTATGATTACAGGTGGCACCCCCAACATTATTCATGTAGAGGCTAAGGTAAGAGAGACGTGGAACCATTTAAGAAGAATGCCTGTAGGCGTGCTAGAGAGAGCTAAATGGTAGAGGGGCAAAGAGGGAGGCCAAACGGGGCGTGATGCCTTTAATATGCACGCAAAGCTGCTAGTGGGCCATAATTCCCTTAAACATGTGCTACAAAAATTGAGAGTGGGTGATTATCCAGGCGCCCCTTTGAGGGGTAGAGTCCTATGCAAGTTTACAAAAAAGGCCAGCCCCCCCGAAGGATATCCTCCCACGCGGGGTTTGTATACTAAGGAAAAGGCTCCAACTTTAAAAAGGAGGTAGGCAATATAAGAAACGCGACCTGGTGGTTAGAGAAAAACAAAGGTCACCCCAGGGGGAGGGGGGGGGGGGTTTAAATTCATCCCCTATTTTATTATGTGGACAAGAGGGTTTAGAAGATTAGTTTTGATTGTGCAAAAGATGCTCAAGGCACAAGGTGCCTAATGTGTATCTAAAGGCCTTGTCTAATTTATAGTTATGGGTGTGAGTGTGTTCCTCACAGTAGTATGAACTAGGTAGAGGAACAACCAAAGTTCGTAGAGGCTTTTTTTGGTAGGAGAGTTGTGAGGGGATGGTTATAGCCAAAATCAATACGTGTGTGTGTGAGTGTGTGTGTGTGTGGGTGTGAACAAAGATGTAATTACTTATATAGTTAACAGTAGTACCCTTGTGTGCGTGTGCGTGTATGGTGTCCTTGTCTATTTGTGTATACGTGGGCTTTGGGAGAGGGTGTGAGGAAAATTGAATAGATTAAGCATGCAATCTCCCAATAGTGCTATGAAAGCTTCTAGTTTGTGGTAATCGGCACGTGATCTCCAAATTTCAAGGAGAAATTTTGAATCAACAACATTGGATTTAGTATCATCAGGACTACTCATCACATATGGATGTGCCATCATCAACACTGGGAAATAGTATGAACATAGTGAGCATTTCATTATAATAGATTCCTAATGAGCATAACAAGAGTACTTGGGTGGAGAGAGTAACAAAAAGCATAACAAGAGTGCTTGGGTGGAGAGAGCAATAAAAACCATCACACCTAGTTAGATAGGCATGAACAATACTTCAAAAGAGGAGAAATTAAGCATGCATACTACTTCACATTTGTGCACAATAAAGAAAAAGAGAGTCTTATAAGACAAAAAAATTTGTTCATTTTAAACATTTGTACATTTGCTTACTCTAGGGAAGCATTGTAAGTATTGACAAGCTTGAGGTTATCCTTTAATTGTATTCCTTGCATCCATCTAGCATCCTCAAAAGGATAATTCTTAAACTTAATAAGATATCATCGGATAGTCTTACCACCTCTTAATACCTTGTCTTCATGTCGGAGAATAGACTCGGGCTGTAGCACCTCTTCTTGGTCCTTGATCTCTGGTGGGTCTTCAATAGTTGGTTCTTGAGGTGGCTCTCCTTTGTAAGGCTTTAGTAGGCTCACATGGAAAGCATTGAATGACTGGAAAACTTGAGTTGATAGGCCATCTCATTGATTGGTCTAAGAATCTGGAAGGGACCATAATACCTTTTTGCTAACTTAGCATAGTACTTTTGGTGTCCCGTAGGATTCTTGCCCGTCGTGTGCCTTAATCGAGCCTTGGGAAATTTAAGTAAGACCCAATCATTTTCTTGAAAGGCTTGGGCTCTTCTGTGCTTATCAACAGCTGTTGGGAGAAGAGATGGGGAGACTGATTGCTTAGATTATTCAACACATGCTCACAAACATCACCATCAACCTGTCCACCTCTTTTCCCAATCTCCAAGCACACATACACACCTAGACTATGACACACACACACACACACACACTTTGTCACAACAAGCTGGCCATAACTACACACACACACACACACACACTTGGTAAAACTGAGTTGCTACCCTGTGATGTACAACTGCTGGTGAAGTTAGTGCTTTTTACCAACTTTTGGGGCTACCCTGTGGATACTACCCCCTAATCTATCTCTTAACTTATACTTTGGCCTCTTGAGTATTTGGGCGGCTTTCGCGTTCATTGACTCTGCTTGGTTTTCATCAAAACTGTCGCGGCTCTCATACTGTATCGCAGCCCCGAATATCTTTGGGGATTGCCTCTGTTGCGGTATCTTGCATTTGCTTGGGCTCTAAACCAGGGCTGCCATCACATTAAAGAGTGCATCCCCCTTGGTGCTTCAAGACCATATATAAAGAGGTGAGGGATCTTTTGCTCCCTCACTTAGACTTTGTTATTTTTTCTTGGGAAAGAATGAGAGGAAGAAATGGTGCTTGATCTATTGATTCATCTCTTGAAAACATAATATTCGACACCCGGTGTCTCACAGGTTAGGACCGTTTTGAATCTGATGCCTTTTTAAAAGTTGTAATACTAGTAGATGACATTGAATCTTTCATATGGTTATCATATTGATGTTTTGACACTAATGGGGAATATAAAGGCTGACTGCCTGGTGAGGTGCTGGCTATCCATGCTTTTTTCTGAGTAATGGAAGAAGGGTTACTGGTTATACTACCATCCTTTGATGGCTGCAGTTGGTAAAGTTACATAAAAAAGAGGGAGAGCTTTTACTTGGCCTAATCCAACTGGCTATACACAGTTTATACATCTTCTTGCTCAATCCTTGGTATGTTTGAATAGTAGCAGGGTCTGGTTCTTCCATTTAACAAAGTTGGGCTGACCTAACTGGTCTTTACAAATGGGGCCTTCTTCTTTTTGCTTGGTACTGACTGCATACATTCACTCTAGTTTTCTGATTGCTACTGTGCTAGAATATAACATCTAACTTATCATATACATAATTTTTTAGATTTGTTTACAATCAGATGGTGAGTGTAAAGGCTAAGAACCTGGTGATGGTGCTGGTTATGCATAAACTCTCTAGTTACTAGAATACTGCCATATTCTGATACCGATCTTTTGGGATTCTTTTGAGAAACTCGATACTATCTGTTCACATTAATAAAGGATTTTTTTGTTGGCTTCTTGACTAGTATTAACTGCATACTTATTAGAAGATGACATCAAATATTTCATGCATATGGGTATTATTCTGGTTTTTCTGACACTAATGGTGAGTATAAAGGCTGAATGCCTGGTGGGGATGCTGGATATGCATGCATTTTTTGATTATTGGAAGGTGAGTTGCTGGTTATACTGCCATATTCTGATGGTTGCAATTGGTTTTGTTACACTCACAAATGAAAAAAAAGGGGGAGTTTATACTTGAGGATCTGGCCTGGTCTAGCTGGTTCTACACAGACTGCTTCTTGCTTTTACCTTGGAAATTTGATTGCAAAGGGGGATGCCATATTCTAATAGTTATAATTGTAGCTTTCATTGGATGTTACCTATCTTGGCTTCTGGGAAACTATCATGAGTATACTTCTGCTCACTAGCTCATATCAATGGCTGAGATAACGGATCCTTTCAGAGGGGGCTTTCTTTCTTTCTTACATAGCACTGATTGCCTATACTCACCTTAGGCTGTTTTTGCTTGACTTAAGAATGACATCAGTGAGTTAAGGGAGCAACAAAAGGATACACTAGTTTTGATTATACTGGTTATACTACTTGTTTTCTGATGGTTGCAGTTAGTGATGTTACACTCTAAAAAAGAGGGGAGAGCTTATACTTGGCTTGGTCTAGCTGGTTAGACTTTACATCTTCAAGCTTAATCTAAGGAACACTGCAAAGTGGTATACTGGTTTTGCTGACATCTTCTGGTTCAATTTGGTTCAGATCAACATATGATGTTGTTTGGGCTTTTTTATCTGGTACTGACTGATCCTCTGCTACTGTGCTGGAGTATAGCCGATACAAGTGTTGCTTGGTATTTTAATTTTTGGTAGTTACTCGAGCTTACTTTATGGTTGCTTTTTTGAGTGTTGCATACTGGATCCTACTTTGATCTACTGCTCTGTTTTTTACTAGTTTATTTACTGATTTTTATTGGTTAGAAGGAGTGATTACCAAGATTGCTATAACACAACCTAATTTAACTTATCTGCGGATTCGACTGATAATACTGGATACATGAGTTTCTCTAGGGATGCTGGCTATCTGCTGGCTTTGGCTGGCCTGTGCTGGCTGTTTTGATGATCTCAACCTGAAGCAAATTTATAATGGATACCTTGTTTGGTTTTTGATTGCTCTGATTTATGGCAGAAGTTAAAAACAAATGGAGTAACTCTATGTTGGAGGGTTACGCCGCGACAGACGTCAGCACAGCGAGAACTCACCTAACAAGATTTGTCAGCTAAGGAAGAAGCTCGACCCCCGCAGGCGCATGGAAGCAAGCATAGGGTGTCAACCTACACTCGACCGACTTCTAACTAATTCCTACAGAGGTCTCTACCCAATTTCTAAGTCACAGCCTTCAGGAGTGCATAAGAGGAAACTTCCTACAACGCTTTCTAGAGCCAAACACCCATCAAACAATCTCGAAACACCACAGAACTTGAAGGAGACCCTACTAATACCAATAGGTCGCTCTCCCTAAGGTCTATGAACCAAAACCCCAATCCAAAACACCCTGTGCAAAATCACGTAGGATGTCTGGCCGAAATTTGCAAGTCTTCATTTTTGAAATCTAAAGTGCCTAATGTGTAGCTCTACTCAATGTGAACGCGTGGATATGCTGCAATGCAAAATTGGACAACGTATGCTCACCGAATCACCAGATGAAGCTCGTAGATGGAGCTCGCAAAACCGGACCGTACGCGCACAATGTAGGTATCGATGTGTAGCTCTCGTCGGGGGCAACACACTGCACTTCTCCGCACTCGATTCCGACCACCGGTGCACACAAAGCGTCAAGATGAAGCTCACACGAGTCTCTCGTACACAGTACGCTCACTCACAGACTTTAAAACTTTTTAAAATGACAAAAGGGTTTTTCATTAAGTTCAAAAAGTGGTATAAATACCTTACAATTCTCAAACCCTAAAGTTCCAAATCAACCATCTACTCAATCTAAATGTCAATATTTACAAGGTGAAATGTCGAGTTTTCTCAATAAATGAATAATTACAAAAAATGATAATCTGCTGAGGCGTCATTTTCTGTAGGGTGTGTCCAACTTCTAACACTCCCTCCCTCCTTGCTCATGTCGTCCCCGACATGGCTGTTGAGCTGCTTCTTCATCTTATGGTTTCGCGCATCTTGAGCAGCGACTCGTATCTTGCATGTAAATCCAGTAATGTTGGGCCTAATATATCAGTGTTGATGGTGAAGAAGCCGATGTAGAAAGCTTCTTCAAAGGCCTGGAGGTGATAGGATGTCAGAAACATGATCCTTTGATACAATGCATGTATCACCTCCTTGGAAGGCTAATCAGAAAGATCATAGGCACATTTGTAAGTATCTTGAAAGAAGAAGATACCGTCTATCACCTGGCCCTGTTTGAACATCTCGAAGACTGCCAAAAGGGTTTTGCAAATCTTCCTCATCATAATGCAAGAAAGGTCAGACGAGCCAATGAACAATTTGATGGCGCCCGTTAGGGTTTTCACCATGTATTGAACACTTATTCTCTCGCCTGCCTTCAAGCCTGGCAGCTTCGCATAGTTTAGCCAAGTGGGTTGGCTTCTTTGTAGTATCTCCTGGGCCTTCCACGTCTGCATCCTTGGTAGAGGGTAGAAGCTTAGGTTATCTCTGATGATTTTGGGTGCCTCTACCAAATGGATTAGGTACTGTGGATACTTCGTCAACCATGCCTTTCTCCACCTGGGCTGGGAGTCGACTATCAACTTTGTCCCTTCAGGCTGGGAGATATCTGTTGTGTAGAGTGGCACTGTTGGCTCTTCTTTGATTCTCTTGTTGATGGTGGCGGCTTCGTACTTTAGCAAAGGATATGGGAGAGAGGGCTATAGCCATTCATGTCGGAGGTTGCTGGCGTCTATCTTCTGAATGGTCATGGATTTAAAAACCCTCTGCTCCCATTCCAAGGCTTCCTTTGCCTTTTCTCTGATTTCTGCCTCTATGGTCTTGCGCAGCTTCTCTTCCTCTTCTTGTGTCAGATCTTGTGGCTCTTGAGAGGGTCTTACTAGGATTTCCTCTTGCATGGGTGTGTCCACAGGATCTGCCACATTCTCTAGGTCTATGCCTTCCATGGCTGCTGGCCCTGTGCCTGCTTGCTCTTCTGCCTACTGGCCTCTTAGCTCATCTATCTGCTTTTGGAGTGTCTATTTCTCCACTTCAGCTTCTTTTCCCATGTTTATGAGGAGGTCGTTCAACTCGGCGTTTATCTTCTCCGCCTCCTCGAGCTTTCTCTTGATATTTTCTAGCTCATCTTGCATTGCTTTCTGCTCTTCTTCCATGCGTGTTTTCATAACCACCGACCCTTCTGCCATCATCAACCTTTGCTTCTTCTCTAAGGTCAACTCTTTCTGGAGCTCTTTCATCTGTTCTTCATAGATCTGGCTCTCTGTAGTGGTGTGAGTCGAGATAGTAGCTCTGACTCTGGCAAGAGATGCTCGTAGTCGTTGGATGGTTTGGTCTTTAACTTTAAGCTAGTCGTTGAGCTCAAGGACCTCATCCTGGCTAGCCTCCTAGTCTATTTCTGCCTTCTCCTTGGCATTTCTCATGGCCTCAACTTCCTTGGATTCCTCAACAAGTTGTAGGGTTAGGTTATCCCTTCTCGTGGTTTACAGCTATTTCCCCTTTCGGTGCTATCTTAGAAGACTTGCTTCTTCTTTGTTGTGAAGATGAATCATCGTCAAGATCCTTGAATTCACCCTCTTTGTAGACTGCACAATTGTTCACAAGGTAAAGACCCTCCTTGGTCAACTCATTCAACGTCGTGCTCCTCTTCATATGTAAGTACTTCTGGAGATCTGCATTCCTTAGTCCTTGGATGAATATAAGCATAAGTCTGGACTGAGTTGGCAGTTCTTCCACAGGGCATAACTTAACATACCTTTTTAGTCTTAGGGCCGCCTTTCGCACAGATTCCCCTTCTTTCTGTTTGAATATATGGATTTGTTAGACTGTATTATGAGCTATCCCCCTTTGTGAGAATTCCTTGATAAACTCGTCAAACACTTCCTCCATAGACTCAAAGTCTCTACGCTCTACAGAGTCAAACCAAGTACCCTGCAAATTGGGTAGGGAAGTCTAACACCTCTTCAGCTCTAATTACACGCACAAAGGCTGCTACATGATCTCTTGGATCTCTGTTTCCTGTGTATTTCTTGTTTACCCATTTTTGTACTTGAGAAGGTCTAATTCTACGATGGTCTACAAACCTCATCATTGGATCTCCAAGTCCTAATCGATATACCTCCTCTGGTCTTCTGTAGTAGGCTGGTTCCTCTCCCAGTGGTGCTCCTAAGCCATAATTTCTAACAGTTCTTGCCGGAGATGGTTCATCTCTTCGAACTCGTTCTATGGGTGGTCTTCCACGCTCTGTTGACCCTTGAGTCTTTGGCTTACTCTCTCCTTGATACCTTGAATAGAGTGGGGGTTCTTGCAAATCCCTTAGCCCTCGTACGGCTTGATAACCATCTCGATTTCGGTCTTGCTCCAATGTTGCACTCTGTCGAAGCCATGCCTGCAATGATGGCTGAGTTGCTGGTTGTTTTTGGTTGCTGAATGTCTGCAGTCGGGTAGAATGTGAGGTCGCGTCATACTCCTCTGATAAGGGATTTGTCGACTTGCTAGGGGTGTAGGTGGCTCTTGGCATTTCGTCGGGGGCATATGTTGATGCTCCTGGAACTGTTGCCTTTTCTACCTCCTCTGGGAGAATACGTTGGTATTCCCGCCCGTACCTATCAACAAAAACTATATCCTTCCCCATAGCAGTTTCATAAGAGAATAAGTAAAGAACCTTGTCTTTGCTTAACTCGGTTAAATATGGTTCTTTGCAGCGAAAGTAAGAGACTATTCCCTCTCTCTCATGCTTGTAGATTCCCACGTTCTCATTATAAGTTGAAACCCTGGTTGTTTTCTTATCATACATAAAAATTGCTCCAGGTCAATCAATGTTTGGTGGCGGTTCTTGAGTTTCTGAAACCATTTTCCCTTTTGCCACGTTATCTCCATATCTGTTGTAATCTTCAGGGTTACTCACTATCAGATAGTGGTTCCCCTTTTTGTCTCGGAATCTATCTCCATCATCATGGACTCGAATTATCTCCAATCTTTGAGCCGGTCTTTCTTCAATACAAATGCACTTGCGTCCTTGATAGTCAGAATAAACTAGGGCTCCCCTCGAGTTTGTTCTTTCTAAGAAGATCACAATGAACTTGGAATCATTCAAAGGATTTAGGGAGGTGCTTCCTCCTGGCATTGGTCCGTTCATAGGTGAAACCTCCTGGCTATTGACTACCCATCATGAAGAAAGATTTGTCTCACGAAGTGTCAATATCACTACCTTCCTCAATAATCGGTGCTAGTGGATCTACCCTTGCCCGAGTTACACTCTCCTCGATGGACACTAAGCTACCTTGGTCACCTGCCACCTTATGGTCTCTAAAAATGTATCTTCCTGATCTTAAATTCATCAAACTTATCAATGCAATTTATCACAAATCCAACCACTCACCTGTCAATGGATCAGTCTCCACACAACTTCTTGCTTTGTTGCTGAATATACCTGTACACAAGCGTTTAATTTCGGCAATTGAATCAAAGCATTTAATTGCTAGAGGTGATTTTAGTAATGATTGGTATAACTGGAGAGTTAATCTCAACCACTACTATATTTTATACACTGCTGATGTTCTGGATTAGGCATGCTAATCTGGAACTGTACTTCCTTCGGATGTTGGTCAATTTACGTGAAAAAGTCTGAATTCAGTCTTTGCTCCGTCAAATGGACAAACAATATCCAAATTCACTTCTGAAAGAAGTTCTGGAACCCTTAAGCCAAATGGAACCTCACTGTCTAAGCCCAGTCAAATTTTCTCTTCAGTAGGCCCCAGTAGACATCCTACATGTAGGATGTCTCCTGCTCTGTTTTGCCTGGATTCTTGCACTATGGATTCCCCTTAATGTCCTGAGTCCACAACTGCTTTCACTTTTTGATTTGGACACCTATAAGCTGGTCAATGGATCAGAAATCTGTTCCGACAGCCTACTGCTGGTCTTGATCAGTCTAATCAACTCCAATTTGGACCAAAATTGACTAGGAGGATTTCCTCAGGCTATACAACACCTTGCTATGCCCACAGTACGTATCTGGCTTCTTCTTCTGATCTTCTGCTATTCTAATTTGAAAATACCCTGAATACCCATCACACACTGTGTAACATTCATAGCCGGCTACTTCGTTTAAGATTTCATCTTGGAAAGGAAGAGGAAAATGATCCCTCTTTGTTGCAGCATTGAGCGGTTTGTAGTCAACACAGACCCTCCATTTTCCGTTCTTTTTAGGGGTTACTACAATTGGGGACACCCACTAAGAGTTAGACACAGGGTAAATGAAACCAGCTTCGAGGAGTCGGTTAACCTCTGTCAAAAGTGCCTCTTGTTGTATTTTTCCTAGGCGCCTTAGCTTTTGAGCCACAGGTTTAGTACCTGGTTTTAATTCTATGCCATGCTCTATAACATCCACACCTCTAATTTGTGAGTAATCAGTGATAAACAAATTGGGATACCTCTTGAGCATATCGATGTAGGACCGCTTCTCCTCAGGGGGTAAGATCTTTTGCAAGCATCCTCTCAAAGTCTTCAAAGTGCTTGTGGTCACCTTTGTCATCCTTTGTTTGCTCCTTTGTTGGGTCAACCTCTATTGATGGAGTTTTTGATGTGTTGAAGATGATTCCCATTACCTCCAAAGATGATTCTTCTTCGCTATTGGATGTAGTGGTTGAAATTTCCTCGTCGCTTGAGCCAAAACTCTCTTCACTTTCTTCATCAGCCGTGGTCTCATAGTTGATGTCGAGCTGATTTCCTTCATGCCAATCGTATACTACATGTTGCCCCTTTTTGAGAATCAATTGTCCTCGTCCCCATTTTTGATCTGCATTCACAGCAATGAGCCAAGGCCTCCCTAGGATGATGGGATAGCCCTCCCCCTTGGCTGGCATAACATACATGTCCACACGTGCATCTATATTACATACAGAAACTTTTACATTCTCGATGATCCCTAGGCACTTCACACTTGCATTGTTGGCCAACCTAGCTTGACAATTAGAGGATTTACTGATTTCAAGCCCTAGTCTATTCATGGCTCTTTCCGTGATCACACACATTTGTGCTCCACCATCAACATACACATTGGATACCTTCCTACCCCTTACATAAGCATCTACAATAGGTTCCACATCTTGTTGTGGCTTTGAAGTCAATGCCTTTACTGTCACCTTTTCTTTCTTTCTTGGGAGTCTTGTGCTTACAAGTTTGGACCAGTGCTTTCTCACCTTGGGTGATAGATGTAGGAGTTGAGGCCAAGAAATATTGGGCTTTTGAGTTTGCAGATCTTCTAAGATGTTGTAGGGTTCCATATTCTTTCCTAATGGAAAATCGTTGATGCCGATCTCCCTTCTCCTTGACCTCTGCTTCTTGCCTCCTTCCTCCTTCTTTGACTTTTTCTTCCTCTCCTTCCTTGCAGGTTCTGACTCTTCATTCCTTGTGTCTTCATCCTTGTTGTGTGCTCTTGTGCGCTTTTCTGATGGCATAACATCAAAATGTATAGGCCTCACCTCTATCTCCTCTTCTAGCTTTATGACGTTTACTCCTCTCTCTTCCTCCACTGGTGGGACAAGAGGGATGTTTGCCACTAGAGGTGGTGGTGGTCGACGAAGAATTTGCGGGGCTTGAGCATGCTCTTGCTGCACCATGAGCGGAGGGGGTCTAGGAGGGTATATGTCCCCGGGAAGCCTTCGAGGGTGAGGGCAATTATACATGCCATGACCAACTTCGTTGCAATTCCAGCATCTCAACTCTTGTGCTTGACGTCGTTGATTGCGATTCCCTTCTCTTGGTTGTCGTTGTTGGGGTAGGCCCTGCACTAGATTCAAGGTGAGACTCTCTAGTTGTTGAGTTAATCTTTGCAAGATCTCTTGTTGTGATCCTTCCCCTATTTGTGAAGTTTGGGCAAGAGAGCCCCTAACTTGTGCTCCCATGTTTGGTGAAGAATCCCTCTCAATGACTTCATTTAGGTCCCTTGTTCTATGTGCTTGAAAATTTAACTTCTTGAATTTGACCATGGCCACCTCACGTGCTTCCTTAAATGTTGATGGGAATTTTAACTCTACCTTGGTCTTCAAAATTGGATACAAGCCAGCTATGAACCTATCTTTCTTTAGAAAGTTTGGTGCACCACCTTGGTTTTGTAAGGTAGCCTCCCATCTATCCCATAGGTTAAGGAAAACGGCTTCAAGGAATACCTGTTTATGTTGAAGTAGACACTTCCAAAGACCCTCTGGAGTATCTCCTTGCCCAAATTTGGCAAGAAAAATTGCACGTAGCCTCTCCCAATTGGTTTTGTTTTGAGGTTGCAAGGCCTCGTACCATGCCTTAGCCTCCCCTTTGAGAACGAGTGGAAAAGCACGCAGCTTTACCTCTTCTTGATCTCTCCCAGAGATAAGGTGTGCCATCTCCAAATTATCCAGAAATTCTTGTGCATCCTCACCATTTTTAGAATGAAAGGTAGGAAAAGTGCTTGACATTTTTACAATACAAGGAGGCTTGTGTACCACAAAGTTTTGACTACGATGAGTGATCACATCAAAATGAAAATATATACATCAAGTGTTAGTCATAATTTATCATAGGCAAAATAAAAGGGTTGATTGAGGCATTAATTTCATTAAGGCGAGTGGGTCCAAAAATTCTCCTAATGGTTGCTTGAAATCTAAATTTTGTAGAAATTATGATGTGCACACATTGACGAGCCATGGGTGTAAACGAAGAAGCAGCTCCAGGTTGGTTCATGTGACAATGTGTTCTCCTTTTTCTTTCTCTTGAAGAAAGTTTCCTTTGAGTGGATCGCTATCTAAGCGCCTCTTGTCCCTGCCTCAAAACAAAATAAAAACATGGACATCAAATGAATCATCATAATTAATGAATGGAAGAATGATGGGATTTGGAGATGCCAAGATTTCACCAAGTCTTTCTGCTCCAAACATAAAAACAATGCGTTGTTGGTAAAAAAATTTGCGATCTACACAAATGTTAATTCTGATGCGTTGTGAAAAATGAAAAGCATATGGTGCAACTCTATTGTTCATAAGGAGAATAGAAGGCAATTAGGAAAGTTCCTCCGTGGGGGCACCACTTTTATGAGAGCGGATTTTTTGAGATGGGGCTCAACTCAAGGCTCCCACCAGACAACCACTCCGTGAGACCCTACACACGCATATTTCTTAGGGGCACCACCCTCTTTTATGGAGAAAGAAGGAAACCAAAACAAACCATATACAACACACACACACACACACACACACACACCTTCCTTATGTGCTTCAACACAAAATGCCCTTCAACCATTCAACACACACTCCTTAAGCAATCCCTTTGAACACTGCACAAACTCACATGCAAAGATTGACCTTCACCATATTAGTGCTCATATACTTCTAAGAAAAGCAAGCACAAAACCTCAAAACTCAAAACACCATAATGCACAAATACTTGACAACTCCTTTCCTTTCCCAAAAGAAGAGACTACTTACACACATAAGGCGGCATGCATAGAGAGCTCTTCTCCATCTATGCAGCCCCAAGACTTACTTACACACAACATAAGGAGAGAAGCCAAGAAAATAGACACCATGGTTCACAAAAAATTTCTCAACAAACAAGCAACCCAATGAGCACAAAATATGAGAAGCTGCCAAGATATGCTTACCAATTTTACATGCGTTTAGAGCAAAAGTGTGACGACGACACCCCAATTGCAACAATTTTTTGATCAAACCATGAGATAGATCATTGAACTTGATATCCTTGCTCTCATATAGAATCTACAATCCTTATTTAGGGATGAGTATGGTAAGAGAAATGTTTGCAAGAGAATGATAGCAATAGCATATTGATGCTCTCTCTATGGTGCCGCTTATGATAGCGAGCTTAGGAAATGGATAGGGAGACAAGAGGAGAGAGAGATTAGGGCTTCCCTAACCTTAGAGGAGCTTATTTGCATAAATGGAGTAGGTGTGTGTGTTTTTGTGCTTGCCAAAGGGCCTTTTTATAGCTGTACAAGACCTTGGGTTAGGTTAAACTTGACTAGGGTAGGTAATTAACCATAGTTAGGTTCCCTTTTGACCATTCCTTCAATTATGAAAATAAGGGACTTATTTTTTCATTAAAAATAGCCTTTTAAGTCGTGGAGGCTCCATAAGGGTTGATAATGTATGTGGGCCCCACCATGATGTCCCTCCAGTGGCTCCTGTAGAGTGTCCCCATCCTGTTTGTTGTGTCACTGGAAGCATCTTGAGCCGACCCCTCCATATGAAAATGTTTTTTAACTCCCCATTGGTATTTTAGAATGTTGAAGAAGTCAAGAAAACTTTTCACCTTTGTGGTTTACCTGATTGTAACTTTGACCTGCAGTAACAGTGTCCGCAGCACCTTGTTTTCACCATAACTTTTAGCCTGTAACTCAGAATTGGGTGTTGTAAAAGGCAAAGTTGACCTTCTCAAAGTGTTTAAGCTGATTTTGGAGTGTTCCTCAAGTATACCCACGAGCTAAAGCGTTCAAGATGCATCCAAAACACCTTTTGAACCAAGTCTCCTTGTAGGGGGCCCTTTAGCATGCATCCAAGGTGTAGCATGCTTTTTCAAAAGAGAATCCACCTTAAACAAATGAGGTAGGCTCCAATAAAGTTTGACTTATTGGGGATATACATTATATTTAAGATTTGTTGACCAACACAAGTAAATGATCCAAGAGTTGGGTCACATAGTGGTGGGGAAGGGAAGGCCTACAAGGTTAACCCTACCCTTGAGAGAAGATGGGTAAGATAAGTGCCCATAAATTATTTATTTACAAATTATGGGATGTAGATAGCTATTTAAATTAGTAAAGGTAATTAGTTAAAAGAATGTGCTGTAAAAAAACTAGGAGAGTAGAATTAAGTTTACTATTTACATTTAGCATGAAGAGAGAAATATGATGTAAATGCATAAAGATCTAAGAAGGGTAAGGTGTTTGTATGAAAAAAGGCTATTACGGAAAGAGAGAATGAACACTAGGTTAAAACTTTGATAAAAAATATATACATTTGAGTAGAAATGTAGTTCAAATGCAAGGTTACCATTTAACGCTACTTAGCATTTTGATGATACAATTGGGATAGTTTTTGATACCTTTGTACAAATTCCTTTGGAATGATACTTCATTCTTACTATATTGTACAGTTTTGATTCAAAGACTGAACTAGTTTTGTACTTATCTTGCCATGACATCTTTACCCGTGGTAGTGCGAGTGGTGTTGCTGTATGCAAGTTGTAGAATATGCAGGTAATCATCCCATTTCTTAGGTTGAGAAGAAACATAAGCTTTTAACAAGTCAATAATAGTGCAGTTGGTGACTTCAGTTTGACCATTAGATTCAGGATGAAATGCAGAAGCGAAGTCAAGTGTAGTGCCAAGATTTTCAAACACTGTAGTCCAAAAAGCACTACAAAATTTTGAATCTTGATAATCACTTTAGGCAAACCATGATGTGGGAAAACAGTCTTAAGAAACAAAAGTGCAGCTTGATGTGCTGTGAGTGTTTCCTTACAAGGAATGAAATATGCTTGTTAAAAAAAACGGTCAATAATAGTCCAAATCATGTCATGCTTGTGCACTGTAAGTGGGAAACCAGTAACAAAATCCATTGAAATGTGTTCCCAAGGTCTTTCACGAATGGGGACAGGGTGTAAAAGTCCCAATTTCTTACCTGTTGTTGCTTTGATCTTTTGACAAATCAAACAAGTGGAAACATACTGTTTAGCATCCATTCTCATAGTAGGCCAATAGAAATCACGACATAAATTTTGAAAATTTGTAGCAAATCCTCTATGTCCAGCATAGGGTGGTTTGTGCAATTCTTCAATAATTAATGTACGAAAAGCTTTAGTCACACACAATTTTTGTTTAAAATAAAGGAAGTTTTCTTGAATAGTGTATTCGAGGAATGTGGGCACAAAATTATCAAGCATATGCAACCATGTTGTTTTGAAGTCATCATGTTACGAGACTGGGCACCCTCCTGTTGTAGTGGTTAGCTGCAATTGGGATAGCTGGCGTAATGGTTAATTATGTGCTGTCTATTTAATTTTACTAATTGAGTTGATGATGATTTTGTAGAGTGGAATGCGGGGAGTTGATAAAGAGGCGACGGCAATTACTCTTGGCCATTTTATATTTGCATAGTATCTTAGAACATCATTTCAATAGGCCACTATGGCTCTGTAAATAGTTGTAGTGGGAACTCCCCTTATGGGTCATGCAAGAACTAATGAGCTTCACTCATTTGCAAAAGTAAAGTGGTTGTAAAAAGAGGGGCCTCAATTTTTGGCACCTTAAACTCAAAATAATATATTAAATACCAACTCCACAAGAGAGGTGCCGTGGAGTTTGGGGCTAGATTTAGGCCTTTCTCTTGCAGATTCTCTTCTCTACTCTCTTAAGCTATGGTTATTTGCTGTGTACTCTCTAATCTAGTCTCCATCTCTTACACATCTCTTACACTCTCTTAGAAGCATGTCTATGTCAATTCTATGTTTACTGTGTGTGTGTGTGTGTGTGTGTGTGTGTGTGTGTGTGTGTGTGTGTGTGTGTGTGATAGTCTAGGTGAGTGTGTGTGCTTGGAAATTGGAAGAAGAGGCGGACAGTTTGATGGCGATGTCTGTGAGCAAGGTAGAATGTTTTAAGCGGTCGATCTCCCCCTCTTCTCCCAACAATGGTATCAGAGCGAGGCGATGCTCTTGGAAACGTGCTGACCATGGGGATGAAGATTGAAATTGGAAATTGGAGCTTTTGAAATCCTCTTGGTGGAACAACAATTCACAACCACGAAGATCCTGTTGATCAATCATTACAGCTAAGTTTAATTTTGTTTATATCTTTATGTAATTTATTCTTAAGATTAGTTTTAAGGATGTGTCTCATGCATCTAAATTGAGGACACCAATCAATAATTACTCCCTCGTGATAGTCTTGATACCAAGGGAGAGAACTATCCAATAAGCCAACAAGAGAGAAATCAACTTAGATCTAGGAATACAACATCCAGATTGTGAAAATTGAGTCAAATTAATTATATGATTCACATATGTAAGTTTGATCGGGATTCGATCCATGGCTGAACCTATAATAATAAGAATTTGGAATCAACACAAGGGTAGATGTCAAAGAAGATTCTAAACACCATATTGGTATATAGGGAATATTTATAAAGAAGGTGGATTAAATTGACGAACACAGCGATAGAGAGGCAAAATGGTAGAGAGAATTGTTCGTGCCGTTGTAGAAAAAAGAGAGAGGATTTTGGAAGAGTTGCCGAGACGATTCCAAGAGACCTCGTACCCCAAACTCAATCATAATAGACATTAAAATTTCGGACTTCACAGTTGTGGGAACAAGTCCCAAGCTTGTGCTATCAGTCAATTTTTGAAAAGGTACCATATTGTTTACGAGTTAGAACTTCGTAGTGAAGCGGTCCGGGGTGGGCAACAAGAAGAGCAACCTCTAGACACCCTTCAAGGCTCCCGTGCTGCTCAATGGGGCTGGGGCACAACACAACACAAACCAAAACAACAAACCCCCAGCCAAATCCCAACTACACAAGGGGCACCACCTAGTTTAAGAGCGAACTAGGACGCAAAAGAGGAGAATCGTTAGAGCAACCCATAAACAAGCAAGGAATTTACACTAACCCTAACACCAATGGAATACTCTCACACACTAAAACACGAGAGAGAGAGAGAGAGAGAGAGAGAGAGAGAGAGAGAGAGAGAGAGAGAGAGAGAGATGGTGCTCGGGCTGCTTTGAAGTGTATCGTTAATGATCAAGCAAACATAAATATATATATGTAAGAAAGAGTGAAAAAGGGGGAGAGGGTGCTTGTTGCATTAATACCTTCTTACAAATCTGTCATGACAAATCAAAGTGAGATTAGTATTTGTTCAACATAGCTTGCGTAAATTTCACCACAACGCATCACAAGAAAAAACCACCCCAATCACTGTCTTAAGGCCAGGGGAGTCCTCTCCACCCTGTCGCCCTCTTACAGTATGTGGGATTTATGGCTAGATTGATGACAACACCAGAGACAAGCTATCAAGAACTTAACAAAAAACACCAAGACACTTACGCATCATTGTTGTCCATTACTTCACGTTGGAAGGGAGACAAAGTATCCAAGCTTAGTCCAAATCCACCCTCCTTGATTCAGCAAATGTTGGGCTTACACTAGTAGGAGAAATGATAGATTTCCTACTCTCAATTGAATGAACACTCTCTCTCTTACAAATGGCATAGAGTTCCCTTGCTAATCCCCTATTACAACACATGCACATGCATAAGACAATGAGCTTCCACTCAAGAGCTCCTTCTAGAGAGGTTGAGCTTGGCTTCTCAAGCTATAGCATAGTGCTCTTGCTTATGGCTCCCCCTTTTGTGCTAGCCACACCCTCCTTTTATAGCAATTTTGAAGGCTAGGGTTACTCCTCTAACCATGGTTGGGTTAGATTTTCAGCCATTTATCTAATTTCTTTTGCTTGGAATTATCAAGAAGTTGGTGGGGAAAGAGAGAGGAGAGAAATGGAGGTGATATGACTTTTCATAGTGGGTTAGTGTTAGTAGAGTTAGTATTAATTTACAAATGGAATTGGATATTTACAATGGGAGTATCCATGTAGGATACAAATAAGGAAGAAAAACTCTTAAGAGGTAAGAAAAGGTGGATTTCTTACAAGGTTGATGCTCCAAGTGTCTTGAGTAGGGCCAATTTTGACGCTTGTTGACGGTCCACTAGCTTTGACGGTACATTTTTTCTCCACTCTTGACCTTCCTTGAGAGACAAGGTAATTGAAGCTGAGTAATCAACCACCATGATGTTGTCTTTTAAGAGAAGAGGCTGAATTTTGTGGTTTTTTTGATAGATATGGGTAAATTGGAGGAGGAAAAATGAGACTAGGTGGTCAATTTTGGAATGGAATTGTGTGTGGGAGGTATGAGTTCACCATGGTTTCTCTTATTCTTCAAGGTTGAGGAGAAGGTGAGTAGGGTGCAGAGAGGAGTGGTGAGAGAGGTGGGGATGATGAGTGGAGAAGTGTGTGTGAAAGAGGAAAATGATAAAGTGGAAGAGAGAGTGTGGCTGCATAGCATGGGAAAACTGGAGTCCACTAATAAAATCATAGCTCACAGCTCGTAGCTCAAAAAAATATGAAAAAATTTGAGGCAAAAGTTCAGCCCACGAGCTACAACTTTTGTTTCGCATCACCTTTTCAAATTCGGAGAGCAAGTGAACTTTAAAAATTCAGCAAAACCGACCGTTTTTTTCCACTGCACAAGGTCCTTGTGGGGTCCTTCTTTGGATGATTCTTTTGTATACCTCCAAGAGTGAGCCCTCCATAGTGCATGTATGCATGCCACCTACCCTTGACCTTATTTGGTAGGTCTATAATTGAAGATATTGTTGAGATTATGATATAAGTGAATAGTACAACTAAGAAAATCAAATATTGAGGGGTCTAAAAAATATGTACATGTCAAATATAAATAATATAAGTGGAAAAAAATATAAAGGGGTCAAAAGAAATCTCTCTCATTATGAGGCTACCATAAAAAGATAAATATTTTTGGTGTTCTAATTTTTTAGAAAAAAAAAACAAAATAGATGTAGGAAGGGAAAAATCACAATAGTGAAAAAATATACACATAAATAAAACTAGTTTTTTTGGATTTTTGTTGGGGTGGAGTTACACCAAATATAAGAGAAGCTTACATGAAAATATTTCTATATGGAATAAAGAGTATGAAAAATGGTAA
Organism: Adiantum capillus-veneris; assembly: GCF_014529385.1. Classification (NCBI taxonomy): domain Eukaryota; kingdom Viridiplantae; phylum Streptophyta; class Polypodiopsida; order Polypodiales; family Pteridaceae; genus Adiantum; species Adiantum capillus-veneris. The sequence continues at coordinate 148,185,989 of NC_140935.1, forward strand.
GAAAAAATTGTGGTAATGGTGAGGCAATGTACAGAGCATAAATAGCACACACCTAGGTAGAAATATTTAAATAAATACCAAAATAATTATGAAAAAATCTTTTATTTAGGCCCTATATACAAAGAAATATTTACATACGCATGGGCCATAATATACTTATATTTTTTATTTTTTTTTATTTTTTTGGCTCAACTAGCCCAATGACTAGCTAATTGAGGGTTTTTAAAGAAGATATGGGAAAAGTCCCGTGACTCACGCACGCCTATGTACAGTGAAATGGTAGGGATAGCCACAGTGTTTGGGTGATTTTGGTAGGGTGAGGTAACTCACTGTGGCAATTACAAAGAGCCGAAAAAACGGCTATCAGTAGCTAATGCACCATCGTTTTCTTCATCTGCAACCAAGCCCAAATTGCACGACCAACGAGGCAGTGCGGGCTTTGATTTGCCCCACACTGCAGCCCCTACCTTCTTCTAACTCTCGGCATCACCAAAACTCACTGGACCTGTTGTGAACAAGATCGCCTTAGCCTCAAGAGGCTTTTGTCTTCGATGCTATCACAAAATCATCTACTGCTGGCAGGTAGAATTCAAAGTTAATTACCAAATCGTCTCAGCCCCTCCCAGCTTCTAAAGGCCACCACTGCTGCTGTGGCAAACCATGTGTAGATGCCATGTGGGCCCACCAGTGTCGCAATTCTTACACCAGTGACTCGTGAGTTAAGGTGAGCCATTGGGAAGGCAAATCTACCAGCTCCATGAACAGCATGAGCCGGTAACATCTTCTCCTTGCATTGTCGTCCTCAGACCCTACGCACTGACTGCTCGCTGCCACTCCTTTTCCCCATGCATTCACATACCACTTAACTTTTAGTGCTTACTTAAGCATTGGCCTGGCCGCCCACTGCATGTTCACCATCTAACCTAGCGGCCATTCACTCAAGACTAACAACGGCCATTCACTCAAGACTAAAAACGGCCATTCGCTCAAGACTTTTAGTCTGCAGAGTCACCCCACCCCCCTCGAATACTTGGTTGACCACCCGTATTCGTGAAAAAATGTGTCTCAGCTCAATATCATGCCATTTTTAATTTTGAACAAATGCCAATTGAGGGCATAGAGTAAAAGAGAAATTTTGCCCCAAAATCGGAAAAAAAAGGTAGTGTAAAAATCCCAAAAAAATAAACCTAATTTTCTAAAATTTTCTCTTCGAAAATTCAAGAAAATGAATTTTGTATGTTTGAAAAAATGAATGATATTTCCCGAACACTGCTGACCAACCACTTGGTACTCAAGTGTCAAATCCTCAAGGGCAAGTCCACCCTATTCCTCCCTTGACCACCTATCCCATTTAGAAATTCTCTCAGTCGATTACCCAACGAGAGTTGCACTTGACCAAACTTCAAAGCCAACCACTTAAAATTCTTCCGACCACCCAACTTACCCCTTATTTTGACATCTAACCTTGGTTATTTTGTCCACCCTTACCATTTTTGGCCGCCCATTGCATGCCTAGTCATTTAACAGGCATCTCTTTTCCATCTAACTCTTGCTTACTAGTCTCCCATGATAATCTCATGCTATTTTATTAAAAATGAGATTGTGACCTTCAATTTTGACCTTTTAAAGTCAACCTTATGAGAAGCCCACCAAGGCCTTTGAAGTTGGCCTCCCAAGTCGATGCATCCGGATCCATAAGAGCTCAAACCCAATTTCAGATTCCAATTTCATTGAACAACCAAGCAAGATAGCTAACTTGCAAATCATTTGTGACATTGAGATTATCATTCCAAAATAACTTGGAAGTAGTATCTTGTCTTGTGACAATTACCCAGGACCAATACCATTGTCGAGCTCATTGTACAAATTGAATGCTAATGCTGATAATGTTGAAAAGCTCTCACATCGGATAGAAACTATCAAAAGGGCTTACAAAGAAGCCTACTAGATTTGAGACCGAGGTAAATTAATTTAAATTTATTTTAAATTTTCTTGAAAACATGTGTTTAAAACAAGTTTTATCACATGAAGTTTATACTATTAACTCTCCATGGAGTTTTCTCTATTTGTAAGTTGCAGAGATGACACGAGAAGACAGTGGAAGAATCCACTAAGCACATGCTTGTATTTAAAGCCATTTGGATTGGTTGACCATTAATAGTCAAAAAAGGTATCTTAAAAGTTTATACAGACCCTGCGTAATGTATCTTTTTCATCAATACCAAGACAATCACACATGATGGTCGTGAGTCTAATCACATTCCATGTAGAGTCTATGTCTGTAAATATAATTTGTAAGTTTCTCTCCTTTTTGTCTCTTTACAAAAAAAAATAAAAAAATATTGATGGTAATATTCATTTCTGTTATCATTTACAAAAAATAAAATTCTGTGACATTTTTAGTTAAGCATTGATGATTCCATGTTACATGTTTTTCAATCTTCATGCTACTGATCAAGGCATAAAATCCACTTTTAGTTCTAATGCTGACAGATCACCCAGGCCATCACTCTTCAATCCAAATTATCTCAAGACCATTGTGACAGATAAGTATCCAATTTATAACGCTTTGCATTTCTTATGAAAAGGCTAAATACCAAGTTGTTTACATGCTAGTAAAAATACCACCATTACTTTATGTACTACTAGTATGCTAACTCCATTTCTACATAGAAACGTATTTGTATCATGAAATACACCACTTTCTCAATGATAATATTTCAATACGTCATTGAGAAATTCAATTCAACAAAGTCGATATGGTATTGTATCTTGCACTTACTTCCATTGCAACCTTGGGCTTACTAACCTATGAAGTACTAAATCTTTGGTGAAGTTTTCTTTCCAGATGTTCCCATTTGTGGACACTCTTTGTGCCCCTTTCTATGGTTTTGATGCAAGATATGTTGGACATTAGAACTATTAAAATTTTCTCCATTCTCCGCTACCTTAGCTCATGCTTGGATAGTCACTATGTTTTGGGTCATGGTGTAATTCCCCAACATATTTACACATAATACCTAACCTTGTAATGACTCTTAATTCTTAATTTCTCTTCTCCTAGGCACATTCACACTTAATTCCACATTAGTCTCTTCAGACCTTTTCGAGGACCCCTACCTACACACCACATTTATGAAGACCCACCTTCACTTGTAAACCTAGAAGAGCAACTCATCCCTGACAAGATAGTTGATCACGAGACCACCACTACATGCACTAGCATAGTTTATAACCGTTACCTTTTGACTTTCAAGGGCCACGCTAAAGAGGATGCCAACTGGATGCCTGAAATTATTTTTCACAACTTTCCTAACCTTCTCCACACTTTCCATCACTCACGGTTCAGTTGATTTCTGTATTGAGCAACTGAGGACAGTTGCGATCCCTGGTGGGAGGGATGTTGGGGTAAGCCCAACTTGTGGTGACAAAGTGGTGTCTATCTATGAGGCTTGCATAAATTGGTTAGACCGGAGGTCCCTAACACCTTAAGGTTTTGGGGTCTGGATGGCTAGACCAATTTGTGGAACGTCACAGTTAAGCGCATATGCGCGGGAACAGTACTGGGATGGGTGACCTCCCGGGAAGTTGTTGCCCTCATGACCTACAACTGGTATCAGAGCCATGGTTCAAAGTCCAACCTCTGAGTCCGTGGAACAGGACATGTTGATGTTGACTTCAACCTCTGAGCGAGCTCCCGACCACGTTGAAGCTCTCAACCTCTGAGCCTAGAAAAAGGCGGAACACGTTGGTACTCAAGGGGACGGGAAAGTCCCAAGTTTGGCTTAAAGGGGCGATTGTTGGGGTAAGCCCAACTTGTGGTGACAAAGTGGTGTCTATCTATGAGGCTTGCATAAATTGGTTAGACCGGAGGTCCCTAACACCTTAAGGTTTTGGGGTCTGGATGGCTAGACCAATTTGTGGAACGTCACAGTCAAGCGCATATGCGCGGGAACAGTACTGGGATGGGTGACCTCCCGGGAAGTTGTTGCCCTCATGACCTACAAGGGATGTTACGAGACTGGGCACCCTCATGTTGTAGTGGTTAGCTGCAATTGGGATAGCTGGCGTAATGGTTAATTATGTGCTGTCTATTTAATTTTACTAATTGAGTTGATGATGATTTTGTAGAGTGGAATGTGGGGAGTTGATGAAGAGGCGACGGAAATTACTCTTGGCCATTTTATATTTGCACAGTATCTTAGAACATCATTTCAATAAGCCACTATGGCTCTGTAAATAGTTGTAGTGGGAACTCCCCTTATGGGTCATGCAAGAACTAATGAGCTTCACTCATTTGCAAAAGTAAAGTGGTTGTAAAAAGAGGGGCCTCAATTTTTGGCACCTTAAACTCAAAATAATATATTAAATACCAACTCCACAAGAGAGGTGCCGTGGAGTTTGGGGCTAGATTTAGGCCTTTCTCTTGCAGATTCTCTTCGCTACTCTCTTAAGCTATGGTTATTTGCTGTGTACTCTCTAATCTAGTCTCCATCTCTTACACATCTCTTACACTCTCTTACAAGCATGTCTATGTCAATTCTATGTTTACTCTGTGTGTGTGTGTGTGTGTGTGTGTGTGTGTGTCATAGTCTAGGTGAGTTGTGTGCTTGGAAATTGGAAGAAGAGGTGGACAGTTTGATGGCGATGTGTGTGAGCAAGGTAGAATGTTTTAAGCGGTCGATCTCCCCCTCTTCTCCCAACACATCATCATGTACATAAGTGTCATGCATAGTGTCAAATGAAGTTCCCGTAATGGTTGATAGATGATTAAGTGAGGGTCTTCTACTCAAAGCATCAGTTACAACGTTTTCTTTACCATGTTGGTATTGAATGTTGGGTTGAAAACTTTGAGTGAAAGCGGCCCACTTAATATGTCTATCATCTATTCAGGGCTGAAAAAGTAAGTATGTGATACTTTGTTGATCAGTTTTTATGATCAAATCAATACCCATTACATAGTGTTTCCAATTTTCAATGCATGTACCACAGCAGTCAACTCTTTATCATAAGTACTGAACTTTGTTTCAGAAGGTTTGAATTTACGGATTTCAAAAGCAATTGGATGGCTATCTTGCATAAGGACTGCATCGATACCTTTTCCACTAGCATCAGTGACTACCACAAAGAATGGTCTTTCAAAATCGGGCAATTGCAATACAGGTGCATTAGCCAAAGCATGTTTAAGTGCATTAAATGAGCTTTCTTGCAAATCAGTCCATTCATAAGGCGTGTTTTTCTTCAACAAGAGAGTCAAATAATGTGACTTGTAGGCAAAGCTATGAACAAATTTCCTGTAATAGCTACAGAGACCAATAAAAGAACGTAGCTCATACAAGTTTTTGGGTCTAGGCCATGACTAAATGGCTTCAATTTTCTTTGGGTCGACATGTATTCCCTTGCCTGATACAATGTGTCCCAAATATTCAATTTCAGATTGGAAAAATGAACTCTTTTCAGGATTCAAATACAAGTGATTTTGTGCAAGCAGATCAAATAAACGTGTTAAATGCTCTTTATGCTCTTCTTCAAATTTACTGAATACCAGAATGTCATCAAAAAATACAACCACAAAATCTTGATGGTCAATGAAAATTCTATTCATCATGCGTGTGAAGGTGGCTGGTGCATTTGTCAACCAAATGGCATGACAAGGAATTCATAGTGTCCAGTTTGTGTTCTAAAAGCAGTTTTGTAGACATCATGTTCAAACATTTTGACTTGATGATACCCTGATTTAAGATCAATTTTGCTAAAGATGTTTGCCCCTTTCAATTTGTCTAATAGATCATTCACTCTAGGAATAGGAAACCTATTCTTAATGGTGATCTTGTTTAAAGCCTTGTAGTCGATACACATACGAAAAGGTTCCATTTTTCTTCTTGACAAGAAGTATTGGAGCTCCGTATGGTGAACTACTAGGTCGGATTAGGCCTCGGTCAAGTAAATCAGTGATTTGAGTTTGTATTTCCCTGTGTGCGGTTGGATTGACACGATAAGGTGCTCTACAAGGAGGTTCACTACCCGGTATAATGTCAATTTTGTGGTCTTTTGGGTGTGATGGTTGAATTCCAAGTGGCAGATCATGCATGAAACAATCTTTAAATTGTGGTCTTTTGGGTGTGATGGTTGAATTCCAAGTGGCAGATCATGCATGAAACAATCTTTAAATTGTGAGAGAAATTCATCATGTGTGGAGTTACGTGAAGTTTCAGTTTCAGCAGAAATTTGATTTACCAATACTAGATATGTTTTCCCCTGTTTTCAATTTGCTCTTTTGGCTTAAGTGTGAGAGAGGAGTGGAACTTTTTGATGTGCTAGTGTTGCTTGGATGGAGAAATTTTTATTATGATGAGTGAGAGACATAGTACGTGTTTTATAATTAATCAATGGGTCAAATTCATAACGAAATGGCATTCCCGAAATCATATCAAGACCATGCAAGGGTGCTACCAAAAATGATAATGCGTGTGTAAATTCACCAATGCAAACTTCAACAGTGACTGGGGTTTTACAATTAAAACGTTGATTATTAAAAATAGTTTTGACATTATGAGGTGATGAGATTTCAGAGAGAGATAATTGCTGTGCCAAATGTGTGGAAATGAAATAATGGCTACTACCATCATCTAACAGAATGGTGACACTTTCACCCTTAACAGTGCCTTGCACTTTAAACAAAGTGTGAGGAGCTATAAGAGTATCTGAGGATGGTTTGTCATTGTTATCATAATCAGGATCATATCCCTCACTGTATTTAGCTTCCGCTTCATTGTCGTCGGGAGTAGCATCTTCGATGAGGTTAAGAGTAGCTCCGTTGGGGCGGTTTTTGTTGAAGGGATTTTGACTTGAATTTCTGTTGACTCCATTGGAATGGCCATTGGATTGACCATTGCCCTTAGCAGGACCATTTGGGCACTTATCTGCATAGTGACCATACTGAAAGCATTTAAAACACTTCACCTTTTTGTTACCATTATAATTTGGAGTGGGACGTTTATTGAAAGAATTTTGGTTGCCTCGTTGTTGTTGTTGTTGTTGTTGTTGTTGTTGTTGTTGTTGCTTGTATGAGGTTGAGCAGTTATAGGACAATTGTCAAATCTGCGTCTCTTGAAAAAGGTACGGCTTTGATGTTTGTTTTTGTCAAAGTTAGTAGAGAATGGAGGTCTCTTGTTACGGTTAGTGTTAACAGTTTGATCAGTGTGAGAAGGTTGTCCACCTTTCTTCTTTTCTGCATTGAGAGACAAATTAATAGCCTTTGACAGAGAATCTGGTTCGAACATATCTACCTCATCACCAATTTGTAGTGCCAAGCCTGATATGTACTTACGCTTCAATTTCCTGCGACTAACATGTTCAATAGCTTGCAATTGAATTAAACAATTCCAAAAACGATTAGTGTAACCTTGTACATCTTCATTTTGACCTTGTCGAATTAAATCCCATTGATGTCGTGCTTTAGCTTTGTATTGTGTGGGTAAAAATTGGGGTAAAAACACTTTTTTAAATGCATGCCAGGTACGTGGTCTTTTCCCATGTTGTTTGGTGGCGTTCCACCACAATGCAGCGCTGCTAGTGAGATGATTTGATGCACATTTTACTATTTCACGCTCGACAAAGTCTTCATCATGAAAATAGTCATCTAGTTGACTAACCCATGCTAGAACCGTGCTAGCATCTTTAATGCCATCAAAATCCTTGAAAGTGAAGGCTTTTCTGCTAATTTTGTTTTTCTTGGGTGCCGGTGCAGATTCGGTGCGTGCAGAATGCAATAATTTATCTTCAAATTCTTGCCTTCGCATACGTTCATATGTGAGGGATTGCTGCAGATTTAGAATTTGTTCAACAATCGTGGGTGCTTGAGGAAGATGTGCCATGATTGCGTGCTTTTGTTTTGTTTTTTTTGTTTTTGTTTTTTTTAAAATTTATAAATAATAATGTTTAAAAGGGCTATTTGATGATATTTACAGATGCATTATGTGAAATAAGTAAAAGGGAATAAAATAAACAACATAAATGAAATGTACTTAGCTGAGAACTTGCGCTGGCCTCCAGTCCTGAATGGCGATGCGCTAGGAAATTTCCAAAGAAGTGAGCGGTCCAACGGTGTGTCTGCAATCCGCGCCCTACGTCGTAGCGGATAGTCGCTAATGATGCACGACCTTTGATCGCCGGCCGCTTTTATCTCTGGATGCGATTCTCAAAAGACTGTGAATTAGAAGCGATCAAAATAATTGGTCGTAAAATTAAGGGCGACTGGCAATATCAAGTGTTGCGAAAAGCCAATCAAAGTGTAAATTTATCTTCGTCTTCAGTCGATTGCTTTGAGCTTTCAGCGGCCGACCAATAGGGAGGTATGACTGCCCACTTGAAGTGATGAGGAGGTTGAATTTAAAAAAGAAACTGAAACTCTGCACTGGGCGGCCAAAGTAGCAAGGGAAAGCCTTTGGAGATCTATTGTTAAAAAGGACTTGGGGACTGCAGTGGGTGACCAGCCAAATAATGCGTAACTAGTAAATTAAGCCACACTTTTTTTATAAAAGTGTGTAAAGCCTTGCATGGTGGCGTGCAGAGAGTCAGCCGACAACGCGCGAGCAACACAAGGACGAAGGCGACTCGTGCATGCCCAATAAAACGACCCCAAGGCCAGGGCGACCAATGCTGTACAGATTTTCCACTGTTTGACTGAGGTCAACAGGGGTGGGTATTTGCAATTGAGGGCTTGTTCCCACAACAGTTGGAGAAGTCGTGCCTCTTGGAGTGTCTAATTGGGGTCAAAATTTGTTCAGATTGAAATCTCTTGGAATCATCTCGGATACCTGCAAAATTTTCTCTTCTCTTCTTCGCCCCTTCTTTCTTTCCTTCAATGTTTGAGTCTTTGTGGCAAGCTTAAAATTGCCTCTTCTCTACTTCGACCCTTCTTTCTTTCCTTCAATCTTCCTCTCTTTCTCGCCTTCACAATCCGCACTGATTAGGCATTAAATTTGGAAGTTGAGACTCGACATACTGAATCGGAACCATCATGAAGCCGAAATTGGAAATTGATTGCCGATTTACCGTCAAATAATGACCAAGCAAAATTTCGTTTGCAAATTCGACCGATGAATCTTTGAATTGCCACGAATCCTTGAATCTGGGAATTGCAAGTCGATGAATTGCAATTTGAATTTTGTCGATTCGAGGAGTTTATTCTTGAGCTTGAAATCTGATGCCAATTTTTCCTTGGACCTGAAGCTATGTGTAATATTTAATGGCCTAATAACTTGTGTGTAGCGGAAATTAGCATGAACATAGTGGGCATTTCATTAGAATAGATTCCTAATGAGAATTACAAGAGTGCTTGGGTGGAGAGGGCAACAAAAAGCATAACACCTAGGTAGATAGCATCAACAATACTTTCAAAAGAGAGAGAAATTAAGCTATTGACAACAGTTGAGGACCGGATTTGCATGGAGCCGGTCCCCCCTCCAAAAGGCTTTGTATTATGGTTTCTCCCATCAAGAGAGACATTGTACAATACAATTCTTTGTGTTCCTTCAAGACTAGCTAGTGCAATGAAGATGAAAGCTTCATGCACCAAGCAAAACACTTAGCAAACACAACTTTAATTATCCCCGTTCTCAGACCCAAGACCTCACACACCTTCGAAGATGGTGAGAGCTAGCAGGGTATGAGAGTAGATTGAGAGGAAGAAGGAGTATCTTACGAGAAAGATGTACATCTCCTCACATAATCACTCATATTAGGATAGATTAGCTTAGTAATTAGCATGGTAGAGGAGATGAGCATGCATTGAAGCTTGGCTCTTGGTTGGATTTGCATCCACATGCCAAGAGTGTGTTGATGTAGGCTTCTATCTCACAAGCTTGGAGTAGGTGATGAGCTCTCCATTAAAGCTTGGGAAGAGATAGTCTTCTCTTTCTTCACACATGAGATTGTGTGTGTGTGTGTGTGTGTGTGTGTGTGTGTGTGTGATAATGCCTTGCAAAATCAGCCCCCTCTCTCTCTTGGGCGAGCCCTCTTGCTATTTGCTCTTGCAGGCTCCCCATTGGACCTCCCAAGGGCTAGCCTATCACAATTAAGCAGCATAAGTGATAGCCTTTTGACATGTGTCCCCCTTTCCCCTTTTGTGAGATCTTAATCAATTAAACTTAATTGATTTAAATGAATTAAATCCCCATTGGACGTTTCCCCATTCTGACCAATAGGAATTAAGTAGCCCATTGGGCTGCTCAATTCCTATTGGACCCCTTCACGGGCTGTCCAATAATCATCCAGGAGACTTAATTTTCATTGGTTCTTGTTATTAAGTGTTTTAAAATTAATTAGGCTAAATTTACTCTAGCCTATTTCTCATTGGTCCACTTCAAGGGTCATCCAATAGCAATTGGGCACACCTTGTGGGCATCTGGGCTAGGGAGCTGACATGTGTCCCTAATTCCCTTTGTGTAAAGGGAGCCTGTGTGTGTGTGTGTGTGTGTGTGACTTTCTCTCTCATCCCCTACTTACTAGGCTCGCCCCCTCCTATGTAGGGATATGAAAGACTTTTTTGGTCACACACAAAGCATCCAATTTTCCCTAGGGTTGACCTTTGGACACAACCTTTGAATTTTGGAACCTTAGCATTTTGGAAGTCTTAATAGGCTGAACGTTAGGGTCTTTTTAGCCCATTGTTGCACATGGCTCTTTTGTAGATGCCCCCCCCTTGAATCCCTATTTTCCCTCCTTTGGGTCCCTACTGTGACCGGTCTGCTAGCTTAACCAATATTCTAGCTTTTTCTCCCCTGGCACTTCCCCACATTAAATGATCAGTTTAATATGAGAAAATCATTTAGGAGAATTAGATATTGATTATTATGACACTCTGATACCACTGTTGGGAGAAGAGATGGGGAGACCAATTGCTTAGATTATTCAACACATGCCCACAAACATCACCATCAACCTGTCCACCTCTTTTCCCAATTTTGAAGCGCGCGCACACACACACACACACACACACACACACACACACACAACATAGAATTGACATAAACATGCTTGTAAGAGAGTGTAAGAGAATTGTAAGAGATGGAGACTAGATTAGAGAGTACACAAAAAATAGAACATAGCATAAGAGAGTAGAGGAGGGAATATGCAAGAGAAAGGCCTAAATCTAGCCCCAAACTCCCCCACACCTCTCTTGTGGAGTTGGTATTTAATATATTATTCTTGAGTTTAAGGTGCAAAAAATTGAGGCCCCTATTTTTACAACCACTTCACTTTTGTAAATGAGTGAAGCTCATTAGTTCTTGCATGACCCATAAGGGTAGTTCCCACTAGAATTATTTACAGAGCCATAGTGGCTTATTGAAATGAGATTCTAAAATACTGTGCGAATATAAAATGGCCAAGAGTAATTGCCGGCGCCTCTTCATCAACTCCCCGCATTCCACTCTACAAAATCATCATCAATTCAATTAGAAAATAAATAGACATCACATAATTAACCATTACGCCAGCTATCCCAATTACAGCTAACCACTACAACAGGAGGTGCCCAATCTTGTAACAACAGCAGCCTTTTGCCTTTGCTATGAGATAGAGATAACATCTTTAATCTTTTGGAAAGATTCTTGTAGGTCTCAGCTATACTCATCTGCAGCAAAGATATTCCCGTGTACCTTAAGTAGCAGGGGACTTTTTGATCTTCCTTGAATTACCTCGAAAGGTGCTTTTCCCATGGAAGTATATATAGTGTTATTGTAGGCATACTTCACTAAGGGTAAGTACTTCTCCCATTTGGACCTTTGATCTACTTCCGTTACGTAGACTTTTAGTAGATCAAGAATTGTTAGGTTAGCTATTTCACTTTGGCCATCCGTTTGTGGGTGATAGGCCGAAGAGAAATTTAGCCTTGTCCCTAAATTCTTAAAGAGACCCTTCGAAAAATTACTAGTCATTCTAGTATCTCTATCCAACACTACGGACATCAGCAAGCCATGGTACTTGAAGATTTGTGAAATGAAGAGGGTTGCCATTTGATGGGCTTTGATAGTCTTTTTGACAGGTGTAAAATGAGCTTATTTTCTAAACCTGTCTACTATCGTCCATATTCCCGTTTTCCCATGGATAGACTTAGGTAATCCAAAGATAAAATCCATGGATATGCTCCCCCATGATGAATTAGGGATTGGCAAAGGTTGAAGCAATCCAGGTTGCTTCCCTCTATCAAACTTCATCTTTTCGCATACCACACATTTAGAAATATACTCTTGTATGTTTTCTTTCATGGTAGGCCAATAGAAATATGGTTCAATCCCTTTTAGGGTAGACTGAATCCTTCTATGCCCCGCATAAGGAGGAGCATGAGATCCATACATTACTTTCTCACGTAGTGAGTTAGTAACACATAGTCTATTGCCATAGAGAAGATAACCATCTTGTAAAGTAAATGGTTCCTCTTTCTTCCCTAGTGCAAGGGCTGAAATCACATCTTTAAAATCGGGATCAACATCATACTCATGTATCATAGAAGATAGATCATTGTGGGTTGCTATGGAAACCGCATTCACTCTCAACCGTCTTGAGAGTGCATCGGCTACTTGATTATGCTTGCCAGCAATGTGAGCAATATGAAAATGAAATTGCGAAAGGAAATCGCCCACCTCATTTGTTTGTCGAAGAGCTTGGTCTGCATCATGAAGTACTTAAGGCTTTTGGTGATCCGTCTGCAGAATGAAAGGAGTCGCCAATAGATAGTGCTTCCATGAGTCTAAGGCATGTAGAACTGCGAGGAGTTCCTTTTCATATATGCCTAGAGCTTGCTCAATAGGGTCGAGCCTTCGACTTTCATAGGCTATGGTGTGCCCTTCTTGGAGAAAAACAGCTCCAAGGAAATCACCACAAGCGTCATATTGGACCTCAAATGGCTTTGAAAGATCCGACAGTGTAAGCACAGATTGAGAGATAAGCTTTTCGAAAGCATTGTTGTCCTTGGCAGACCATGCATATCTAATGTTTTTCTTTGTTAGGTCATGTAATGGTCCCACGATTAGTGAGAACTTTTCTATGAAGCGTCTATAGTATGCACCCATACCATGAAGATTCCTTGGTTTAGGCCATCCTTTTATTACCTCTAACTTTGATGGATCCATTTGGATGCCATCTTGAGAGATAATGTGACCTAAATACTAAATCTCTCACTTTTCTTTCGATTATCATAAAGTTTATTCTCTCTTAAGACTTGAAATATTACATGGAGATGTTGCTTGTGTTCGTCTAATGAATTAGAGTAGATGATAATATCATCAAAGAACACTCTAGTAAAGGTTCGGTGAGGCATGAATAGCTTCTCCATAAAGCAGTTGAATGTGGCTAGTGCATTGGTCAAGCCAAAAGGCATGCCTATATATTCGTAAAGACCAAACGTAGTGCAAAATGCGGTCTTTACAATGTCTTAATCAACTATCCTTATTTGACGGTAACCATTTTTTAGGTCAATTCTACTAAAGTAGGTCGACCCTTATAGCTTATCAAATAGGTCTTCTGCCCGTGGAATGGGAAACCTATTTTTGATAGGATCCTATTTATTGCTCTATACTCGACACACATACGATATGTGCCAGCTTTCTTTTGCACTAGTAGCACGGGTGAACAAAATGGAGATGAGCTAGGCCTAACCATGCTCTTCTCAACTAGCTCATACACTTGCCACATAATCTCCTCTCGTTGAGCTTGAGAAACTCTATAAGGAGGTTTATTAGGCGGTGAACTTCCTGGAAGAAGTTCAATTGCATGGTCATCATTGCCTCGTTTAGGAGGTAGTTCACAAGGGATGTCGTCAATAAAGACATCTTTAAACCCCTTGAGAAAATTGGATAACTCTAATTCCTTGTGATTGTTTATATTTTCTTTTGCTAAAGCATTAGGTTCATTTTGAGAAACTTTAACAAAAATTATGTACATGGAAATACAGCTCTTTATTGACTTATTGAAAGCTTGCGTATGTCCAATGGGTATGGTGTTACCCATCTCTTTGGCATCTATGTACATATCTTTTTTCCTGTACTTAAAGTAGATTTTTCTTTTAGGGAATTTAACATTGGCAGCCATGCAATCAAAACATGGTGCCCCAACGATTACATCCTCATGCTTGAGAGGCGAGATAAAGAAGTCCTTTTTGTCCACATTATTTTGGACATGGAGCCTCAATTTCCCAATTAAGGGAGTGATTGAATCTTCTTGCCCCTTGGAAGCATCATCTGCGAGTAGGACAACTCTCATCTTATAGGCTTGGATGCCTAGCTTGGTGGCCAACTCTGTGGATATGAAATTGTGAGTAGAACCAGGGTCAAAGAGAATAAAAGCATCATGTTCTCTTACCTTTCCCCAAGCATGGCATAAAGGAGATCCTTCGTGGTGAGCTTCCTCTTCTTGGATTTCGACCAAGGTAGCTCTAGGAGGCTCATGGCAGGTGTTCTTTTGGGGACAAGCGCGGTATGCATGCCCTTGCTCGCCGCACTTGAAACAACGGTTATCCTTGCGATAACGCTCAAGCTCTTCAGGAGAGAGTTTTTTTTTTTGACTTTGTAAACTCCCTTCTCCTTAGCTTTGTTGTTTTTGGAATTGCCCTTAGGAGACTTCTGGACACTGTCCTTCCCCTTAGGCTCATTGGAACCCTTGTTTTTCGTGGGCTTAAGATTTCTCTTACCCCCTGTTTGGAAATTGATTCGAGAAGCCACCATAGTATGGTGTATAACCACAAATTGGTGCGTGGCCTTTGGGAGTTGACATACACTGCCATTTCTTCAGTTAAGCCCGCACAAAATTGTTGTTTTTGCTCTCCAAAATCCATCTTTTTGAAGACAATGGCTTTGAGATGTAAGTCTCAAAACTGTTCTACATATGTGTGAATGGATTGGTAGGGAGAGAGCTTCAAACTTCGCCATTCGGTGAGTACTTTGTTTTTGGCATAGGTGGCCAAAAAATGCTTCATGATGGAAGCTCTTAAAGATTTCCATGTTCTGGAGCTTCACCGTTGGCCCGTAGGCTAGACCACCATTGCATGGCGGACTTTTGAAAGTGCATAGCTACATGGCGTAGCTTAGAGGACTCCATGAAGCCCTCATCTCCAAACATCGCATAGATTGTTGGATGAAAGCCAAGACTTTGTGCGTAGCACCAAAGGTGCCATCGTAGGTAAGAAAAGTGATGCTCTTTCCTCCCTTTTTGAATTTCTTGAGCTTGGACGATCTCTTCCACGCGGCATAGGATTTCCTATGGCCTCTTCTTTTTGATGGTTCAAAAGTTGCACCATCGCTTTCTTCAGAAGATGAAGAATTTGAGGAAGATGGAGAAGAGGGTGACCTCTTTCTCGCCTTTTTCTTGCCTTTGTCCTCCTTGTCTGCACCATCGCTTTCTTCATAAGAGGAAGAGGATGAAGAAGATGGAGAAGAGGTTGGCATCTTTCTCGCCTTTTTCTTCTTTTGCTTTTTGTCACCCCTCTTTGAATTATGGTGTGGAGAAGTGTGCGATGGTCTTCTCCGTTTAGGAGGTGATGGAGAGCGATTTGCCCGCCGTCTTTGTGGAGCCATCTCCGCGAGGTGGCATGAGACTTACTTCTTTCTCGTTCCTTTGGTGGGGGCTCTTGAGTTCTCCTTTGGGAAGGAGATGCGTCATCAAGAAACAAATTTTTGAGCCCTTCGTATGGATTTTCTTCTTCTTCCCGAATCGGAGAGAGGTCTCTTTTGGAAGTCTCACAAGGAGGCGTCCTAGGTACTCTCTCTTCATGGTGGGGAGTTTGGAGAATCCCATGAGCACAAAGCTGCCGTTGCACTTCACTTTGGAGGGATGGATTGGCCATGACTTGTTGAAGCCTGGAAACAAGGTAGTTAACAAGCATAGGGGCTACATTAGTAGCCTGCACATTAGCAAAATCAAAGCTATCAACATTAATTTCACTTTCTTTACTATTGTCAGCCATTCTAACAACTTTTAGGTGTAAATTTTTTTAGGTGTACTTTGGCACTTCAGACCTTGTTGCTACTCCTCTTTACCCCTTTAGAAAAGCACTCAAGTTACTGTACCCGTGGCTCGAATACCATTAATTGCAAGGAATAGAAGGGAGGGTCTTTCAACACCAAAACAACACCGACTCCTGTCAAGCTTTTAATAGCTCAATAGTGGTTAAGCCGTAGGCAAGCCCCGTAGGACTCCACTATTAAGACCATAGCTCTCGACGGTGATGCCCCATTATCTGCACAACGGCAGGCGCACTGCAAGGCTGAAAAAATCCCTATTCTACTTACTCAATTGCAATAAATAATACCAACCATTTATAGCTAGCTTGAGGACCTCCATTCTTGAGCAAGAAAAGAGAAACATTGTGCTCTGATACCAATGTAACATTTAATGGCCTAGTAACTTGTGTGTAGGGAAAAATAGCATGAACATAGTGAGCATTTCATTAGAATATATTCCTAATGAGCATAACAAGAGTGCTTGGGTGGAGAGAGCAACAAAAAGCATAACACCTAGTTAGATAGGCACGAAAAACACGTCAAAAGAGAGAGAAATTAATCTATTGACAACAGTTGAGGACTGGATTTACATGGAGCCGGTGCCCCCTCCAAAAGGCTTTGTATTATAGGTTTCCCCCATCAAGAGAGACATTTTACAATACAATTCTTTGTGTTCCTTCAATAACTAGCTAGTGCAATGAAGATGGAAGCTTCAAGCACTAAGAAAACACGTATAAAACACAACATCAATTCCCACACGGTCTGAGACCCAAGACGTCACACACCTTCGAAGATGGTGAGAGCTAGCTAGGTATGAGAGTAGATTGAGAGGAAGAAGGAGTAGTCTTACGAGAAATAAGTACATCTTCTCACATAATCACTCATATTAGCATAACATAGCTTAGTAATTAGCATGGTAGATGAGATGAGCATGCATTGAAGCTTGGCTCTTGGTTGGATTTGCATCACAAAGCCAAGAGTCGTTGGTGTAGGCCTCCCTTCTCACAAGCTTGGAGTAGGTGATAAGCTTTCCATTAAAGCTTGAGAAGGGGAGAGAGAGTCTTCTTGCTTCACACATGAGCTAGTGTGAGTGTGTGTGTGTTTATCTCTCATCCCCTACTTACAGGGCTCGCCCCCTCCTATGTAAGAATCATGAAGACTTTTTTTGTACACACACAAAGCATCCAGTTTTTCTAAGCTTAACCATTGGACACAACCTTTGATTTTTGGAACCTTAGCAATTTGGAAGTCTTAAGGGGCTGAACCTTAGGATCTTTAAAGCCCATTGTTGCACATTTCTCTTTTGCAGATGGCCCCCCCCTTTGGATCCCTATATTACCTCCTTTGGATCCTTACCGTGGCCGGTCTGCCAGCTTAACCAATATTCTAGCCTTTTCTCCCCTGGCACTTCCCCATATTAAATGATTAGTTTAACATGAGAAAATCATTTAGAAGAATTGAATATTAGTTATTATGACAATGGGCATCATATCAATGAAGAAAAATGCATATATGTCAAAGTGGAACATCAGTTGACTACTATGCTAATCAAGCATAAAACCACATCAATCCAATGCGCACATATGCACTTCATAGGTCTACCACGGGATGTATAGAAGTATTGTCCAATGTCTACTCTAAACCAAGCAAAATCTATGCATAAATAAGTGCCAAGTGATAACACAGGCACAAAGAGTATCAACAACTCAAGACCGAGATAAACATTTCTTAACTGAGCATGAAGCACATACCCATACTGCAAGTCGTGAGCAAAGACTCTACTGCATATCTGAAACTGCATAAATCTACACATATAAGCATGTAGAACGTGCAACCAATGACTACTTGTAACTCTATGCAATAGACTCACGATCAGAATGTCTAGTGGATACAAGAACACCAAATCCATGTCCAAGCTAATAAAATGTGTCAAAATGAGAGTTAATATTTAATCACTATCAAAGTGGGAGTAAATCGACCACTATACCATCATAGAATAAGAGTGTAGATACATGCAACGTGTGGCAAGAATATAGGGAAAACCAGACAGTGTGCTCGTGTGACACACATACCCTTTCCTTGCTGCTTCTCTACACTGTTCCTAATGAAGCACTACAAAGCCCTCCAAGGCTGGCTTTGGTTTGCTTCTTTGCTGTAGCCCTACAAAGCAACTTTTATTTATAGCGCTGAAGCTCTTTGCTTTTTTTTAAAAAAATCCACACTCTGCCCACTAGAAAGTTTTCCGCTGCCTCAGTTCTACTCGCTTCACAAGCCTTCAAAATTGCCCAATTTTTTGTTGTCCAAATGCTGCAAATGCCCACAATTTTCTTGTTTGATTCTGCTCCTATTGAGGTCGATTCACATGCTTGATGCTCTTTCACCTGCTCCCTTTCTCTGCACATATATTTTTCCTAAGTAGTGTCATAAGGATCACTGCTTATACACAAAGAAGCTCAATGATTGATCACTTAATCTTCTTATTATCATTTACTCAAAGTCTATCGAGGAATATAAGCAACATCTTTAGGTAATATTTCAAGTTTGAGAGACAAGTGTGTACAAAGCGGTCAGTTAGGCTTGACATTAAGAATCTCTTGCGCTCTATGATCAATTCTTCATCACGTAGCTCTAGGTGAAGTGTCTTGCTGGCCTTTCCACTCCCAGGAAGCTTGTACATCCCCATGACAAATACATCACCTTTCAGTTGCTTGAACTTGTCAACCACAAGCTGCACTCCATGAAAGACCACAAGATTGATCAATCATACATGGCACGAGGAATATACTTTCAAAAGATCAAGTCGCGGGTGTTCATCACCTTCACATGCACAAATATGCTTCTACAATCACTATATAATACATACTAATGTCCTATATAAATGTTTTAAATGCGAAGCCCTCTCCATAAAGATTGAAAAAACACCATTAACAGTATGTATTCACAACTCAGACATGCAACTCATGCCTTGTAAGCCAGAGTAACCATGTCTCATGGATGCTAGCATCATCCTAAGAACGACTAAGTATATTCTTTCAATGAAATGGCTCCCTCCTCCAGTCACCCAAATATGTGTACTTTCCATTTGGGATGAGAGCGTTCCGAAAGCATCATGCCAATTAGAAAAATTGATGTAGGAGTCTTCCTCTGCAAGATATTGTTGGCCAAACTCCTTGTCCATCATCCATTAACCATCCTTGTTGAGAGAGAGAGAGAGAGAGAGAGAGAGAGAGAGAGAGAGAGAGAGAGAGAGAGAGAGAGAGAGAGAGAGAGAGAGAGAGCACTAGAAAAAAGAAGAAGCTTCTAGATGACACACATTGTGTGTACGCATGGGCGTGCGTGCATCTTTGTGTGTGTGTGTGTGTGTGTGTGTGTGAGTGTGTGTGTGTGTGTGTGTGTGTGTGTGTGAGAGAGAGAGAGAGAGAGAGAGAGAGAGAGAGAGAGAGAGAGAGAGAGAGAGAGAGAGAGAGAGAGAGAGAGAGGTTGAATTATCGTCCACGGAGGTTAGATATGACCCATGGGACCAAAAACAAAACATTACAATGGCTTCTTCTAAGTGAATGCATCAGATAAATATCAGTTTAGGACTGAGAGTCCATCGAGAAGGTAAACAAAAAGAAAAGAAAACCTAAGGAGGATCAAGTGCGGAGAGGGCTGGTTTGGGATTTCGAAATTCTTGGAGGATGGCTTTCCCGCCGCAATAGATTGCCCATTTCCCTTGCTTACGAGCTTCATGCATTTCTTGAGTTCGCTTGATTTGATCTTGAGTTGAGCCATGGTTGATTCCTCGGCAATCTAGAGCTTTGTGCCCTTCAAGAGTCGAGATTGGCATAACAACTTCGTCTGTTCTTCTTTATCGTTGTGAGGATACATTGCTTGGGTGGCACTTGCTTGTGTGTGTCATTGATCCAGGACACAATTTCGGGCTTAATCTTAATTGGTTGAAGAATGTCATTAAGCTTGATGATTAAACTGTCCTTGTCGGTGCACCATAGTGGGTCAAGCCCCCAATCTTGACTTTGAGCCCAAAAGACTCTTGAAGTCGGCATTCTTGTATGGCTACTTGTATCTCAGCATTAATCTTCTGATGTGCTACCTCGTGGGCTCCTTTCTCAACGGCCAGCGAGCATAGCCTCGCTCTCCGATTCCTTCCCATCTTCAAGTTTGCGCAAGCACTCCTTTAGTTTTTCATTCTCCTCAATGAGCTCTTGAACCTTGGCCTCCAAATCTGTAATCCTTGCTTCCTGTCGAGTGCTGGGGTCTTTCCTTGGCGCAACTGCCACCGCAAGAAAACTCTTGCGAGTGTTTGAAACCGGAGTACCAAAGGAGGAGATTGCCCTGTTTAGATATGTCCATTGTCGGGGCGTAAATATGTTATTAAGCTTCATAGTGAAATTACTTTGAAGGTTAAGGTATAGAGGGTAAACGATTTGATGATTGGCGACGAGCAGATGACTGACGAATGGCAACGAGCAGATGAAGCAAACGAGGCAAACACAGGGGCCGTTGTGTAACTGCTGTACTCGTAGGGCGCTTGGCTATTGTGTTTCTGTTGTACCAACAGGGTGTCGCGCCGGATAATGCAGAGAGAGGGTCGCTTTGTGAGAGATGGGCGAGGCTAAGGGCTTCACGCCTCCCACAGGGCTGCCCTCGCCCGAGGGGGGGGGGACTTTGGGAGAGAGAGATGGAGGGGCTTGCGGCTTATTTTTGCTGTACCCGCTAGACCTGAGAGAGAGAGAGAGAGAGAGAGAGAGAGAAGGAGGAGGAGGAGGAGGAGGAGGAGAAAACACACCTGGAGAAGAAGAACCATTGTCGACAAATAACAAGAGAAAAACAAACTGCAGCTCCTTGTACACAGAGAGCCCAAAAATAGGTAGATGGATAGCTGCATGCCTTGATCAAAATTCCTTTCCCATAGTAACGCCACTTGGAAAATACCAAATGAAAATGCTCACACGACAATTATTAATTGGCCAAAGGCCTTATGGCCATGCTAGAAAAAATTTCTCCCCATAGACCCTGCCTCACGACAGTGCCAATAAATAATAATAAGGCCCATGTCAGACTGGGGCACCCGCCTCTCTCGCATCTCGCTTGTAGCCGCCAAAGCGCAGTCACACTGGGGTGATTACAAAAAAGACGACCTTCATTTGCAGCTAGTGAGAGAAAGCCAAATGGTAAAGCTTTAGTTTTCGATGCTGACAGCTAGAGTTCAAAGTGCGTGAAAAAATCCACCGCTTCACCTTTTTGCAATTGGACATCCATGGGGAGGGGGGCTTGCCCCTGTGTGACATGAGTGGGACTGTGGGAGGCCAACTTTTACTTTTTGTTGGACATATGGTTGCCCGCCACCTCGGCATGGCCGCGGATTGCCCCCCCCCCCCCAAATGTGACACCCCCCTAAGCCGACTCGAGACGAGTTGTATACAAAGCGGTCGCAAAGAAACATATGCGTGTACCCTTGCCATACGTTTTCTGCGCGCTTCGCCTCACAGGTAAGGTGTGGCTCTGCCGTTTCTTATCAGCGTGCTGCGCCTCGATCGTGCTGGCTCATGGTGTTATGTCAGCAATTCAAGGTTGCGTTCTCTGGGAGGTCGAATGCTCGAAACGTGCTTTCACACCCTGTAGAGTTTTATCTGTTGCTTCCGTTCAAATTTCGGACCAAGGCAACCTTCCCTTTGGGGTCGGATGCAGGGATTTCGTCTCTGCCGGACTGTAGATTCTGATGCGGAGAGAGATCCCTTCATGCAGCGGTTTGCTTTTGTGTATGTCTCTGGCTTCCTTTTTTTTTTTGTTGGGTCTAGACCATTGTCTTTCTGTTTGAGCACGCATGCAACGAACTTATCATTGGCATGCTGATCTTTCAAATTGTTTCTTCTGTGGTTTGCAGGAACAGATGCTGCCATTTGGCTCCATCTTCGGGTGTGGCTTGATCCATTTTGCTGCATTCTATTACCTAGAACTTCTGGATGTAATCCACTCATGTGTCAAATGTGATCCTTTCCCTATGGGTGCGCTCACGGGGTGGATCAACGCGTAATAGAAAAATCTTGTTTCGGGTTTTGGAGGGGGCCTTCACCCCCCTCGGTTTTGGTGTGTGTGTGCGTGTGTGTGGGCGTGCGTGTGCACATCGGCAGTGAGAGAGAGAGAGAGAGAGAGAGAGAGAGAGAGAGAGAGAGAGAGTTTTCTTTCTTTCTTGAATCTTGAATTGTTTAATAAGGTAGCACATTAAAAACCACTGCATTAGTCATCAGATCGGCCTTCATGTTGGCCTTGTCACTGATCGAGCTGCCTTCTCTGAGGTCAAACACAGGGAATGCGCTGTCTACACTGCACTGTTTGACTGTTTCTGCGAAATTTTGAAACCTGGCTCGGTTTGTAAAAGACAGTCTCATGTGATTTTCTGCTCTAGCATGTGTCTCACAGGAAATTTTGAAACCATGATGATGGTGGTTCGGGTTGGAATAGACAGCCTTATGTGAATTTCCTCTCTAGAATATGTCTCTCAGGAATTAGTCCTCAGGTTCATGGTGTGCATGTTTAGCCTTGTCAGCCATCAAGCGGCTTCCTCTCTGAGCTTGAACGCAGGGAACGTCCTTCGCTGTCTACACTACATTCTCAATTTCTGCAAAAGCTCATTATGATGGTGGCTCGGGTTGCAGAAGACAGCCTCATGCAATTATCTGCTTTAATGTATGTCTCTTTCTCCTTGTTACTAGTCTCTTTTTTGGTGTGAGCATGTGCTGTCTTGGGTGTGTGCTGATCAATAAATTTTGTGGTTGGCAGGAATGGATGCCCTCGTCCACTCCATTTTGCGCGCAGCTTGATCTGAATTGATTTAGTGTATCAATTAGAAGTGCTGGATGTAAACCTCTCATGATCCTTCCCCTATGGGTGCGCTCACGGGGTGGATCAGGACATAATAGAAAAAGCTTCATTGGTGTCGGAGGGGGCCTTAACCCCCTCTGTGGTGTGCTTGGCTCTGTGTGGGTGCATGTGTGCGTGCGTGATGAAGTGATCGATTCACGAGAGAGAGAGAGAGAGAGAGAGAGAGAGAGAGAGAGAGAGAGAGAGAGAGAGAGAGAGAGAGAGAGAAGTTTGAGTCGAATGCACTAATGGTACAGACAAGTGCTAACTCACAGATACCTACATGCATATTTTTAAGGGTGTTCTTGGCCATTCAAGGTTCACAGAAGGAAAAGGATTGTCGCTGCCCAAGGGTTTCATCTCCAATCAGAGATTTTTTGTCCCTTTTTCTTGCAGCATAATACTAAGTTACTCAGGTGGGATTTTTTTCACGAGTATCCAATTGTTAGTAGCATGCTTTTAGAGGGAATTTAGATTATTCTCCCGATGTTTATTTGCATCTTTAATGCATTGACGTGCCTAGAGGCGGTCGTATTGCCAGCTTTGGAAATTGAAAGAGGAAGGTAAATTACTGTCAATGCCTACGAAAGGTTATAAGTGGCATATGAGATCAGAAGAATGATAACAAACTATGCTTTCAAAAACCTAGGTTTAGTGTAATGCCACCTACAAATTTTGAGATTGCTTCAAAATTTAAACTTGAAGTGAGAAGACCTACAAAATTTAGAGCGATTTTTTATAACAAGCTCAAGTATAATTTATTTTACTTCTGAGATTATAAAAAGAGAGCAACAGAAGTCAGCAGTCTATGGTGTGCACTCCAATAAGGCAATTTGAAAGCTTTCAAATTTGGAAAGCCCAATTATGAAATGCGATGAAATCCTTTGGCTGGCTAATTTATTTCTCACTGCTATGGAAGGCTGCTACCTACGTTAAAAGACTTCCTAACCTAGAGTATTTATATGCATGCGGTTTGTTTTTGTCATTGTGTTGCAGGCAAGATGAAAGACGGGACGAGTAGAGGACAAGTCTGCTTCTGCAACTGGAAGAATGTGGAAGTGGTGCTTGCCAAAAGATAACTTTGTTGTTCAGAAAATAAAAACAATTAACCCTATGGCTCGGCCAAATGAAATTTTGCAGATATCAAAGAAGACATGTATCTATTTCTGTGCGCAGCGGGCGATTTTCCGGAGAGAAATTTCTGTTTAAAGGTGCTGTCAATGGTAGTGGGCTGTCTCTCTTTGGCACCGTCAACGAGGTCCTTAGTAGTCTGGGTATGCCCTTGGTGGTTTGGTTTGTCCATCTTATCTTTATTCGTGCAACCATGCACTCAAATCTGTCTTTTGTCCTCAGTATAATCTTCACCCTCTAATGTCGTGGAGTGGTTCGCATAGTTTTCACCAGCCGAGAATTGCTGGTATCTTTAGGTTTATCGGGTACACAACTTTGAAGGCCTATCTCTGCATTTTATCTCTCTCAGAAGTTGTCGCAGAGCAGCGTGGCTTCAATTTTCATGTAGCTTATTGTTTTATGTTCTCTCATGAAGTAGTTAGAAGGAAGCACCAATTCAGTTTTCGTGTATATTGTGGACAAAAAGCAGTATAACCAGTAATGCCTATGCTCAAATTTGCACACCTAAAGCCTCTGCACACAGAAGACATTTTATCGTGCTGGAGTTATCTTGTTGATTCTGATTCAAATACATTGCTACAAGCGGATGTGTTGTCAGCCTTGCTCAATTTGCGAAGGAGTGAAAGGCGTTGAAAGGTTAAGGTTGAATCAACATTCGTGAAGGGAATTTGTTCGAACTTGACTTGGATGGCAGGTTTTTCCAATGTTGGTCACCCAATGCCCATGTACCTTTCCAGGCATACATGTACGTATGCACAATGGTATATTAAGGGCGTAACATTCATGTAGCTGTACTCCTGGGTAGCTCAAAGGCAGAGCAATGTTTCTATGTAACTTTTCTAACACAAGGCAATGCCACCATCACACTCCTTCAATTGTATACCCAAGTACTGATGCAACATCCTCAAATCTTTCATCTTGAAAGCGGCAGATTGTTTAAATGCTTTGGATATTCATTGGTGTTCTTCTTGGAATTTTTTTGGCTCGATCAACATACACAGATAACATCTCATTCCTTTTCTTATTTTCTTTTTCCTTTTTGCAATTTAACTCTTGCATATATTTTGGATTTACATATTTTCTTGCAAAAGCTTCAAATTTTAACCTAACAATTGGGAGAAATCCAAATTTGCCCTTATTTTCATTTCTTAGGGAAGATGTATTTTTCTAGTTCTACTCTCTCTAAAAAATCTTCCTAAAAGGGTGTGTCAGAGATGTGCAAAAGCTTTGAGGGAGATTTAAAAAAAAAACACATTGAAGTGCTTTAAGAAAGAAAAGTGTATTCACTTTTGCATTTAGTAAAAGAGATAAAGAAACAGTTAAAAGAAAACTCTCTTCACTTATCGACCAATACAAGGAATCTCTTAAGTTCCCATTCAAAGCTCTTCACTTATCGACCAATACAAGGAATCTCTCAAGATCCCATTCAAAGCTGGTGGATCCCATTTAAAGCTGGTTGATTGCCTCGCCACTTTAAAAGGCATGCAATAATTTGCCATCGACAGTTGACCACAAGACATCACGTTCACTAAAGAGAAATTGTTGGGTTAAGCCATGCCATCACGACAGCCTAGTTGCTGATTGTTTGAGCTCCTTCATATTAAAAATAAGACTTTGTTTTTGCCTTCGACTACACGACCGTGTTCCAATAATCAACAACACTTGGCAACTTCTCAATCCGCCACCTCTAGTTATGTCTTGGCTCGCCACTTCCCACCTCCATTGTCTTTTCCTCTTTTAATTCCCAAAGCATCTATCAAGAGGCTTGCTCAAAAAAATAGGTTCTCCCATACTCACTTTGTCTTCACTATAAGTTTTATAGTTATGTTTTTTAAAGTCACTCCAAAAAAAGAGTGTAGATTATTGGTAAAAGCCACCAAAAAATGGCTTCAACTGGATTTGAGCATGGAGGTCAACAACCACCTTAGAATACCTTGTGATACTTAAATCAGTTTAAAACTAGCACATCATAACAACACATCATACATGGCTTACTACCACTTATCCAAATAAGCAAAATAATGTCGTATGAAGGGTGGGGCCCTAGTCTTCATCACTTGCAATGTCCAATCCAGTTGCCACCATGGAGCCTCCTTGTCCCAAGAAGAACACCAAATAGGGCCTTAGATCATAGAGCAAAATCAGGACGAGAGAATCAACCTCGGATTGTTTACAAATCTCAGCCAACCAACAAACCCACAACATGAACTCCATAGCATAAACCCAAAAACTGAATACCCGAGGAGCAGGCTGTTAAAGGTGAGCCAAACACCCTCAATTCTTTGAAGCTAAGTCGTCCAAGGAAACCATAAGGTGGATTTCTGTTGTCACCACCAACACGCCCCTCCTTTGATAGCCCCACCTCTGTAGCAACAATATTGGCTGCCAATTTTGCACCACATAGGATGTGGAGGGGCACCTCCGTCAAGTCCAAAAACAACGGTTCAGAGACAGAGAGAAAGGAGTTGTAGTGGGACATTTTGAAGCGCCTCCCGAGCAAAGTCCCTATCCCTTGCGAATCAAGCCGCCTACATTCCTTTATACTCCCGCTATTACCATGCAAGGATGCTCCCACCGAACTCCCTTCCTGTGAGCCTTGCCGCTTTTGAGGTGGAGGGTGGGCACTAGAAAACTTGTACATAATGAAACCCGAGCAACCCTAAGAGAGTTTTTTTTCTTAAAGGCCTCCCTAATGGACTACAACCCTAATGGAATACAAAAGGGAGACTTAAAAAAAGAAAACCCTCCTAAAGGATTTGCGCCGGTGCAGATCCTTCAAGGAGGGTTTTCTTTTCTAAATTCTCTCTTTTGTAGTACATTAGGGAAGCTTTAAAGAAAAAAATTTATGTCTTATTGTAGTGAAAACATAATGAGCATGGTTTTGTACTAAATGCAAATAGTGAATGCTCTTTTCTTTCTGAAAACTGAAAGCTGTTGGATGTGTTATTAAAAAAACAAAAAAAATGCCCCCCCCCCCCTCCAAAAAAAAAAAAAACTAGTGTTGTGAATGTGATCGTGATGGTAACTCTTGACACCTTGCCTACGAGGGGTTCATAATGGGGACGCTCAATGGAACTTCTTGCGATAGGAGGTGCTCTTGCTCTACCTCAGCTTAGGGGTTGGTTTGGCGAGTGTGCTTGAAGGGCAAAGGGCGGTGTCGGAGGAGAGGCCTCTGGCTCCTCTTCCCCTGCTCATCCTATGCATTCTGCAACCCCCCTCTATCTCTAGCCCTAGGGGAGACCTCCCATCCCACCTCTCCAACGGGAGGAAACAAACTCATTTCTAGTGCATGCTATGTTGGTTGCGAAGGTGTTGGGATTGGCAAGTCTTTCTTGTGCTCATTGCTCCATCATGTTCTCCGTTCTTTCTTGTGCTCATCGCTCCATCATGTTCTCCGTTGGGCTACAAGTACATGGCTATGGTGGGTCTCTTTTGGCAGGGGTGACTCCTTGGTGGCACTGTCCTTGGCATGGTCTGCTCCAATGGTGTTTTTGAATGTTCCTCTGAAGCGTTTCATTCTTTGGGTGACTGTTGATCCTGATCCCAATTTGTTTTGGTGGATGGTCCCTTGGTAGCTAGTGATGGACTGTCTGGGCTCTTCCCTCTTTGAGGAAATAAGAGAGTTGGTTTATGCTTATGTAGTTTGTGATGGTCAAAGACTTGGTTTGTTCAGTTGTGGTTCTTCTGTTTGGGAGATTGCTTGTCCTATTTGGCAGGGGGATTGCCACGTGTGACAGCCAAATCGGAGAATTGTATTAGCTTTGTAATTTTAAGGGTGGCTCCTTGTAAAGCCGTACAGATCTAGTTGTAGTTATGAAAGTTATGTGATGGATGTACTTGTTGAATTGTGGTTATCCTGACTTGACATGAGCATGATATTTTGTAATTCTTTTTGGAATTAATTCAATATACTCACATTTTTTAGTTTTGCAAAAAAAAAAAGAATCCCTGACAGGGTCTGCATCGATTTTTCTAATGTAGAATTTATTAAGATTATCTTTCAAGAAA
Source organism: Adiantum capillus-veneris (assembly GCF_014529385.1). Taxonomy (NCBI): domain Eukaryota; kingdom Viridiplantae; phylum Streptophyta; class Polypodiopsida; order Polypodiales; family Pteridaceae; genus Adiantum; species Adiantum capillus-veneris. Next base: position 148,213,993 of record NC_140935.1, read on the forward strand.
AGCGAGGAGACAAGCATGAGGAGTCAATGCAACACAAACTTCTTGCCTACAGTTGACCTTCAATTTTGTCTTTTGGGATCTTGGTAGATTCCTCATAAAACCTAAATAAAACTCAACAAGGACATATATATTGCTCAACAAATAGCAACAAATAGGTGACGGTCTCAAATCGTAGCACCATAAAATATTCATGATAGTCCACTAAAAATAAGGTTGCCCCATGAGCAAAGAGTTGAAAAGTAAGGTCTGTTGTAATTAAGAAAAGAGTTGAAAAATACTCAAATATAGTGCAAAAGTAAAGCATTGAGGGGGGGGGTTGCCTGTAGGGTCAAGTGTTGATACATGGGAAGGTAGACAACATGCGAACAATGTTAGACCAATGATAAAGTGCCTCTCATTAGCTCGCTCGATTTTATCATCGCTCAAAAAGTTCGCTCGAAGTTTGGGATTCCTCTCTATTGTAATGCATAATTGAGTAAAGAAGAACTAAACTTAGTCCTAAAGACTCATATTCTCCACATGCAAAATATGTCTAATATAATGATGTCAAGAAGTACGATGTCAATCAAGTACGAGATGTACTTGTATGTGGAGGTAACTGTATAAACACTCAACGACATGAGTGACATGGACTCTTATAAACCTTACTCCACACTAGCTAAATCAAACTCCATGAGTATCTAGGCTGTGTTGTACACCTTGCGACTATCAACACGTGCCAAACAAAACCCTACCATGGAGGTCTATAGCTGTAGAAATGTATCTGGGATAATACTGTCCCAAAATTTGTTTCTCCTACATGACCTTGTTATGTGTCTCAAGAGAAAAATGGATGAAAGCATTGAGCCTATGCATCTAACTTGGAAAACTCAATCAAAGCATATTCAAAAATGAAACTAAACCAAATCCTATGCTTACGTGGAGGTTGAAAACAATGTCCACTTATCCGGAGGAGTGAATGATACTATCCAAAATTAAAAGGTATATCCGAAAAGGTAATTACCAAAAAATCTAGCCTCAAAAAGGCCCAATATGTCTGTAACTTGTTAGACACTAAATGAGAGATTAAGCAATATTGAATTGGTAATCCTGGGTGTTGCCTTGGCAATACAAACCCCTTAGTTAGATTTTGCAAATTCAAACCTCTTAGGTAGAGTTTGCATGGATCTGCTATTCATTGTGACCACCACAGTCTACCATGCCCAATAATGATTGTAAGCAACTTGGGAAGTTGAACTTACCCATTACCCCTCCGTAGATTGAGGACTTCTTTCCTTGAAAGTACAACTATGAAGATATCAATTAATGACCATCAGTACTCATGGAGGGATTTGGCATTAATTAACTAAAAGAGCTTGAAATTTGCTAACCTTGTCGCCCTCTGGCTCATAGCCATGTATGCTGATAAATTGAGGGTCGTCGGAGATACCATGCATGCCCTCGTTGCTTGGTTCATACCAAACTCCAATGAAAAATCATGTAAACATGTTGCAAAATTTTTCCAATCTCATATGTTGATAGTATATTCCAAACTTTGGGAACTTTTATGCAATATGTCCTAAATTGAAGCCTTGCTTTGCATAAGTACATTGGAAGGATAAAACATGATGAAACCTGCGTGCTCATATCTAACAAGTGCTCTTGTTGATATATAGATGTCAAGGCAAAAGAAAATCGATCTTGTCGAGCTTTCATAAAGAAAATCAACCTTGTCGAGCTTTGTAAAGAATCAACCTTGTCAAATTGTATGTCTTATGGAAAATCCTTAGATTGCCCAATATTGAAAAAGATAGCTCATGAAACTTTTGCTTGCCAAGTTGGCTTGTAGAGCATTTTGCAAGAGTTAATAACTGTTATTACGAGACTGGGCACCCTCCTATTGTATGTGGTTAACTACAATTGGGATAGCTAGAGCGTAATTGATAGTTATTGTGTTGTCTTTTTATTCATCGGCCATTTTATATTTGCATAGTGTTTTAGATCTTTTATCAATAAGCCACTATGACTGTAATAGACTTGGACACTCCAAGTCAAGAATCTACTGCAACACCACAAACAGTCACTTCAAAATGGTTCACAGTTCATAATTGATTCGACACTGGCCCTGACGGAGTTCCGTGCCTAGAGATATTGGCTCCAAAGACTGGCGCCCCTTTTGGTATTTCTTTTTGTATTAATATATGTTCAAAGTACAAGAGTGTAGGCATGCGCTCACTCTCAGACTCTGCATCCAGATGCTCTGAGTTGTGAGAGGCCTACCCACATATTTAAAGGGTTTACAAGGGATGCTAAAAGCAGATCCCAAAAGCTGAAACAGATCCCAAAAGCTGAAAATCAAAAGCTTTATAAAAATAGAACATGTTCAATCTTTTTATATCTCAAGCCATACTTGACGATAAAGCAAAGATTTTTAAATAAAAGCTCTCTCTCTCTCTCTCTCTCTCTCTCTCTCTCTCTCTCTCTCTAACTCCTTGCGTAGAAATCCCACGCTGCCAAAAGCTGCCCATGCAAAATGCAAAAGCCTTGTTTTTTGTTATGCTTAGCTAGTCCGTACAACTTTCATGAATCGCGGAGTGTCGTACAACATGCCACATCATCATTTTGCGTAAGATGCAGTCGTAGTCATATTTTCTCATGCCAGGGCTGTCCATGCCAAAAGGGTGTATGTACGGGGCAGCCACTATCCTTGCCAGAGGGTGTGTGTGTGTGTGTGTGTGTGTATTGGGCATGCCACATCACTGGGTTGTGACATACCCCCCTCTTGAAAGCATTGTAATCGCCCTCGATTACACCTGCAAAATAGACAGCAGCCATAAATTGTCTTAGCAAACACTGACTGTTAGTACCGACGCACTAGGAATACACATCTAGCACATGTACCAATCGACAATCAAATCACACGACATCACTTGAAATCACATGACAAATCACATTCAACATCCATTCGGATCTTAGACCATGATTTATCGGAAATGCAATTAGCAATCGCATCTAGATCCACTCAAGACCTCATAGATGTCCGATTGACTAATCCCTATTGCAACCATGTCTATCGAGATCATTTAGACCAAAATGCTGCACAATTTCGTCTATCAGTTCATGCACTTAAACAAGTCAAGAACAAATCAGTTTCAAATTTTTCGGAATTCCATTTCATGAAGTCATACATCAGAATAGTTTGATCTCTCAGTATCCCTGAAGCTCAAAGAGAACTCAGTGACTCTAGTATTCAAAAATCGAGGCATCTGTTGACAAAGGAGCGGAGTAACTCCCCCTTGTGCAAACCCACTACACCACATCTCCGGCCAAGCTGAATTCGAGGTTCCATTTGGAGTAGACTATGCTAAACCAAAAGCTTCGAGGTAAAGTTTCACAATTTGAGGAGTATCTGCTTGGTCCTCGTCCTCCATCCACTTCGCATCCAATCGTGTCTAAGCGTGTACTCATCAGCTTCAAAAAAAATCTTATCTTTTGTGCTTAGGAAGGGTGGAACCTTTACAACACCTTCAATAATCTCAAATGGTGCCTTCCCCGTCGAAGAGTGTATCGTGTTGTTGTAGGCAAATTCCACCAAAGGTAGATACTTTTCCCATTGAGTCTTCTAATTCAAGATGTAAGACTTCAATAAATCTAAAACCACTGAATTGGCAATCTCAGATTGCCCGTCAGTCTGCGGGTGGAAAGATGACAAGAACTGCAACCACGTGCCAATGTTCTCCCAAATTGCCTTCCAAAACAAATTCTTAAATTTGGGGTCCATGTCGGAGACAATTGTCTTGGGCATGCCATGTAATCTGAAGATCTGGGCCACAAACAGTCTCGCTAAGTGATTTGGCTTGATTGTTTTCTTCACTGGAATGAAATGAGATTGCTTGCTAAATCTGTCAATAATAGTCCAGATACCACGGTGACCACTTTGTGTTCTCGGGATATCAAAAAGGAAATCCATTTCAATACTTTCCAGGGGCGGGTGGGTATGGGCAAAGGCTGTAACAATCCCTGTGCTTTATGCCGGTCAAACTTGACGTTTGGCATACCAAGCAAGTGTGCACAAACTCGTCCACATCCTTCTTGAGTCTCGGTCAGAAGAAGTACTTCTCTACCCCTTTCAAGGTGGTAGCAATGCCGCGGTGACCCGTAAAAGGTGGAAAATGGCATTTGGTCATAACCTTTTCCCTCAATGGCTGTGTAATGCACAACATGGTTTTCCTCATCAAGTAGCCATCCCGAATGGAATATCCTGCTATTGTCTGTTCATCCCGTATCCATGTGAAAATGTCTGCAAAATCTGTATCCTCGGCCATATCCTCCAAGCTTCCATGGTGTATTGTGGAATTAGCCAGAACAAACGGCTTTCGAGACAAAGCATCTGCCACCAAATTCTTCTGTCCCTGAACATGGACAATCTAGAAGTGAAACTGTGACAAGATGTTCGTCCACCGGATTTGCTTTTTCGATAACTGCTTCTGTGACAAGAAGTAGCGTAGACTCTGATGGTCTGTACAGATGTCCGCTCCTTGCCGCACTGTCGAAGCAAGGGACTTGCCGATACACCGTGTGCGAGCCACAAATGGCTCCAAGCACACAACAAGCCTAAACTAGCAAGCTCAAGAGAGCAAAGGGTGTGTCACTCACTGCTCTACGCTCGCCTTGGTGGTGGATTCCTCGCCGCGATGAAGAAGAAGCTGCAGTCGTGCCGCGCTCAACCGCTTCGCCGCCGTCGTGCCTTCGTAATGCTCGATTGCACACACACTCTCCCTCCCTCTCTCTCTCTCACATACACACACACACAAGGAGGTGAAGAAGAAGAAGATGGAGATGGAGATGAGCACTCTTCTATTGCACAAATGGAGAATGAGTGAATTTTAGGTTTAGTTGACTTTTATATGAGCTCACCCCATTCACACTTGGGTGCCCATGCTTAGCCAACTAATCCCTTGAATGTCCCAGTTAGAGTGCGCCTCTCATCGGCGATCACTCTTACCCTTTTCCTATTGGTCCGACAAGCCCGGTACCTGACTCTACCAAATACGTAATACACGTCCGTCGTAGGTGATGGGGTGTCCGTGAGCCGTGAGGGTTAACATGCCCCCCTTCCTGATGTAGATTCCGTCCTCGGAAGCTATTGAGTTGAAGCTCGTTCGTCGAGGTGGAAGAGCATTTGAGATGAATCTCCTTAGCCTTCTTCAGTCACTGCAAAATCAAACAACATTGGCACAGTAATTGCATTCTCATAAGTGATTAAAAAGCATATGCAGTTTTAGATAGACAAATTGATTGGTAAAAGAATTTCAAACAATTTGTCAGCAATGAACATTAAATTGCAATGTAATCAAATGCATAAACAGATGTAAAGGTAAAAAATTAAACAAGTTTGGGGTCGCTAATTTGACGGTTGAAAGGCACTAGAGATCGAATATTAATACCATGGGTAAGCTTCTTAATTTTTTGTGGTCAATTAAGTTGTTTAATCGCGAGAGCCAAGTATTCATGTTCGAGGACTGACTAGAGTCTATATCTAGAAGACCTTGTAGTTAAGCTACCATAAAAGGAATTTCTCATGAAATCATCGCCTGACTGATTACTTTTTCTTTGACCCCCCAAATTCTTTTCACAATGATTCAATTTTGATGTGTGCTTATTTTGTATGCCTTGGGTTTTTTGCTTTTCAAGAAAAAGCGCCCATACTGGGAACCTCTAGGGCTCTAGTACCATAGGCGATACATGTGAGTGAAGTACCCAATCAAGCTGAGATTTCTCTTCCAGCTTAAGATTTTACAATGTGGCACTTTGATTTTTTGTTTGTTCATTTTCATCATTTTAATTTTGTAACTTTGGGGGGTCATATAACACTGATACACCTCCCCAGGCTCGTCACACTAGTAAACTCCCTTTATAATACTTAAGCTAAAGGTCAATAGGGTCAAGCCCACTAGAAAGCCCTAGTACATTTCACACAATGCTGCCTAGATCGGATTAAGAACCTAAGTAACCATTGATTATTAGGAAGGCATTCCCCATGGTATTAAGAGAAGATCTCTAACACCTAACTTGGTCAAACTAGCTTAGTCGAACTTGCTTGATTTTTAAACCCAGACAAGTGATTATGACAAAAAATTACATTGAATTAAATGTTTAGTACTAAGAAAATGCATTGAATATTATGTTATCAATCAAAATCAAAGCAGACAAACATAGATGCAAAAAGATAAGGGGCAATGCTAATGGATAAGAAACACCTGTTTGTGTTGATGGTCGCGCTTGATCTGAAATGTGAACGAGAGAAAGATTCCATGAAGGTCCAAATCCTATCCACAGCAACACGTTCCTGTACACACGATGAAACACAAACAATACCTCTAGGAGGCACATCAGTGGGAAAAGAGAACTTTGCTAATCACTCAACTCTAAAACAGAAACACTCCTATCGTACTAATCTTACCTACCCTCCATCACTCAAGTGATGAGGATCAAAGGTGTTTCATGACATAGGTTTCTGTTTCAGTGTACCGGATGTAAATGTGTAGGTCTCGGTCAATGTTTTGACTTTTATTGTTCATATTCGTTTGCTAATTGCTCTTGCTCTTTATTTTTTTGTTTTTTGCGAGTATAAAGCTTTATATGTACATTCCCTAAGATTGGTGATTGAGAGGTCAGGGAAAAAGGTTGAGAGGGAAACAAATGAATGATGACTGTCAGCAAACACTCCCCCCTTCCTTGGGTAGATCATACCGTTTGAAATGAGCTTGTCACCCTTTGAAACCAATTGTTCCAGTTGGTAATAGGTGGAGATTTTTGCCAGTAGTTTTCTATTACCTTAGGCGCCTCGTCGAGTTGCAAGGGTGGTAAGGTACTCTCCCAAGATCGAACTTGAAGTAGTTCATCAGGTGATTCTTTAACACTGGGAGGTGTGGATTCCTTTGTAGCTTTATGGAGGTCCACTATTGTAGGTGAAGCTTTTACCTCTACGGATGCATTACATGAGGAGCTAGAAGCTTCATGGGACTCCCCCCTTCCTGAGCTAGGTGGAACAAATCGTTCTTTCTATGGTACCCAAACTAGCTCTGGAGCGGGTGTGTAGCATTCTGTGATTTTTTTCTTTCCACGATCATTGATTCGTTTTGGAGCTACGGGATTGGGCTCACATGGGTCAGGTGATATGTAAGAGCACAATCTACGTTTTGGCACCCAAATTTGATCATTTCCTTGGTAGTAGCCTTGGGCTTCCAATAGTCGTTTAGGGATCCATCGCAACATTTTCTTACTTTTCTTGGAGCGAGTGGTACTTTTCTTACAAGGCTTCTGTTTTTTAGCACTAGCTATGGTCACTAAAGAAGCTTTAGGGACCCACCTGTATGTTTTCTTCGTTACGTTAGGATGAGTCTTGTCAGAAGCTATATGCATTGCTTGTAGCATATTTAAGGGTACAGGCATTTCATCCCCCTCAGGTGTTACCTAGGTCGTCCCCCTATTTCCCCAAGTGTCTATGGTTGCTTCTAGGTGGACCCAATCCACATTGTCCGACTCAGTCATCCCAGGTAGGATATCCATATAAGGAGAGTTCTTCCCAATATCCGTGTCTTCGTTACACGTGTAACAATACTGTAATGGAGCTGAGTGAATTGTTGCGTCTGATCGATTATCAATGATGAATTTATTTCCTAGAGGATGCGTTCGACCACTTAAAAGATCAACTCGAATGACAGAGTCTTGGAACTGTAAGTAGACGTGGTTTTTGGACCAGTCATGCACCATTTTTGCTTCCCTCATGAATGGACGTCCTAAGATCATCTCAAATGACATAGGATGCTTGGAAAAATCCATAACAATGAAAGTCTGCCTTACCTTGTGTCCCAAGACCTTGATCCTGAGATCCTTTAGCATTCCAATAGGCGTAACAATAGATCCATTAGCCATTTTTACCACTACGCTTGTGGCTTCAAGGTGAGGTCGCCCCATAGACTCCCAACAACTCTTTGTCACCATGCTGACTCCCGCACCACCGTCAAGGACCCCCTTTACAGTTAATCCTTTAGTAGTGATTGGTAGAGTAGCATTAGATTCATCACCTTCAAAGTATTGCCCCAACTTGTTAACGGGTACTTCAATTACAGATTCATGTCCCGCTAGGTCAGATGGTGGTGCTAAATGTTCCTCATCATTCATTACCGAGTCAGGTTTGTTCATATGTGCAAACTGTGGTAATCCGGCCTGTAATTCTCCATTGAGGAAGGCTTGAAGAGCTGAGACTAGCTCGGGGTCTTTATATAGTTTGGACATGATGGTGGTTCTAACTTCTGAAGACATGAAATCCATCAATTTGGAAACATTTAATGGTATCTTGTGGGACGTAGGACCCTGACAAGAGAATGGTGAAGATGGAATCTCCACTTCCTCAAGGGGGTCGGGCATTCCCTCACCAAACATTCTCTCTAGTAGGAAAGGTGTGTGTCCACTTTCAGATGTCCTACCCTCACTCTCTTCCCGAATGATACTGGGTATAGCTAACGGCCTGTAGTTCTTGTGAGGTTGAACTTGTGTGGGAAACACCGTGTCCGACATCTGGATATGTTTGGGTTCAGGTTCTAATGTTCGTTGAGTTTCTTCCACCAAACCTCTCAGTTGTTGGACTCGTTCAATTTCCACTGTTGGGTTTGGATAGGTTCCAATCTTTCTCTTGCAATCCTCATTTTTTGTCTCTCGTGGCTTATCTTGGGGGTTCGCAACTGGGTGGTTTAACTTTGAATACTCTTTTGGTGTTCGTCGTAATTCCCTCTCGTGATCCTCCTCATTGGCTTTTTCCTTTGTAGTAACAGTTTTGGTCTCCGTGGTCTCTATTGAATCTGAGTCATCCTCAGGGTCATTCATATACACGGGATCCTCTCCTGTCCCTATGTTAGTCTTTGAACTAGGTTTTGAGCTAGAAGCATTAAGGGATTTCTTTCTTCGTGTTTTCTTCTTTCTCGCTCGGCCAATGGATGCAGCATCTCTCTCTTCGAGGATGTAATTTTGCTTTTGGAGCATCGACCGTGTGAGTGCATTCACTGGTGCTATGTTTATAGTTGGTGGTGTCCCATCAACAATCTCTATTAAGTTCAATGGTGTGATTTTCGGTGCGTTTGGATTGTTAGGACACTGTGCGATCAAATGATCTATGCCACAACGATTACAAGTGAGTATTGGCATTGCCAATGCACTCCCTTGACTTGTTTGCATTAGTGCAACATTCTTTTGCATTCTAATGGGGCACTCAGCTACTCGATGTGGTCCACCACATTCGTATCACTGAAGAGGTGGTCTCCTGGCAAAACTATTAATGTTTTGGCCTCTTGCTGCTAGCGCAGTAGCTTGATATACCGGTTTGATTTGTCCCCAATGGTCTTCCATATAGTACATGGGACACTCCTCAAGCATGTCGACTCCATAGGTGATACTAGAGTCTATGTCCTCTTCGCAATCTACATAAGTACTAGATGATTCGCAACCTATTTGGTTCATAGGTGTAACTCTTGGATGAGGGGGTTGCGGTCCTAGCACTGGAGGTGGCAACGTTGTGGTTTGGACCACATTTTGGGTTCTAGGGACCATGTGCTGTAATGGAAACTGTTGCTCCATGGGTGGGGTAGGCATCAATGCAGGAACTCGAGGTGAGTCTGCCCAAGCTATAGGCGGTCTATTTTCCATGATGCGTTTAAGCATTAGGCAATCCTTCGCTTGATGGCCATACCTACCACACGCGTTACAAGTCCCGTTAAACTTTACTCTGAAAGTAGGGCATTCACTCGTAGTATGTGGGCCCAAGCAGATTGAGCACCATTGCTGCTCCCTTCTTGGATACATATGAGTGTTTTGTGGAGCACGATTACCCCTAAGGCTTTCTTGGATGGCCTTAGTGAGATCTGCCAAAGTCATCTCAAATATCGTTTGCTCTTTCACGAATGGCTTTATCTTCATTGGCTCATGCCCTGATGCTTGCGAGCTACTAGACTTCGGCTCGGCCGACACTCTTTCTCCTGCAATCATTAAATTATCCTCCAATTGGATTGCATTCATGGTGACTGCTTCCCAAGTAGTGATACCTCTAATGACTAGGCCATTATAAATACTTTCATGTCGTAGTCCCCTAATGAATCTATCGAGCAATTGGTTGTTGTTGAATCGCTCGTTTGGATTGCATCGAGAATTCAAATTCTTTAGGCGACTAATGAAGTCTCTCACGGATTCACCTTCTTCTCGTTGGGCTTTCTGGAGCTGAGAGGCTACACCCCAAAGTACTCCCTCTCGTATGTATTCTTTTAAGAACAGTCTCCTAAGGGTAGAGTAGATCGTTTTCTCTTCTACTCTTAAGGTTCTATACCAATCTCCAGCCTTTCCGCTTAGGGTCAAACTCAAAGCCTTGCACTTATGTAGCTCATTGTGCTCTTCCAAGGAATCGCACACATGTTCAAAGACTTCCATATGCTTTCTAGCATCTCCGTCTCCACTGAATTTCTGTGTGAGCTTAGCTACTTGAACTGCCTTGCTCCTAGGCTCTCTATCAGGCGCACTACGCATGTTTTCCGCAATAGAGCGACCGATAGTTTGAGCAAATGCTGCCAAATCTCCTATTTGAGCAGGTATAATGGGTGTATGTGCTCTTGGAACCACATGTGAGATGGGAGTTGGCCTTGGCCTTGGCATACGCGCGGCTCTTGGGTCCCATATTTCGTATGGTGGTGTACCAGACGGTGGTCCAAAGTTTACAGGCGTGGCCCTAGGCATAGGGGGTGCCTGATATGGCATGTTATTATTAAATGGCATGGCTCCACTTGTATAAGAGCTTGGATAATTCCATTGTGGATTGTAAGCTCTTGGAATAATCGGAGGTGTAGGAGCTACATGAGGCTGAGGTACGACAGGTGCACATGATTGATACATACATGTAGGTATAGTTGGGGGCACTATGCTACTAGGCATCGGCGCAGTGTTAACAAATGAACTCCATGGTGTACTTCTTGTCATGCTCACCACTGGGATATGCATGGTAGCCGTAGTGTCATTAAGAGAAAGATGAGCTAGATCTGGGAAGGTAAAGCTGCCACTTGTGGGCTCAGATTGTACTGAGGCTCTTGGCGAAACAACATATGGAGGATCAATGGGGCTCACTGAGGGAGTCTCCATTTGTGATAGGGTTGGTTGGTTGGCCTTTCCCGTATCCAAGAATCTCATTAGGCCTGTTGAAGGCATGTTGATCCCTGTGTTCTGTCTTTCTAACTCGACAATCCTATGGAGGACATCACAGACTTTCTGTTGTTGCTCATCTATGCTAGTAGCACTCGATGTGGATTGTAGAACATCTAACCAACCCACATGATAGGTGTGTCCTGTGTACCGATCAGTTAAAGCTTCTGCTTGTAGGTCATACTCCTAATTTTCGTTTAGGAATATCCCATCTAGGCCTGGCGTGCTGGAGGTTTCCCTCGAAGTGGAAGCATTATTGCTCCCCATCGCTTGCCCCTCCGTGACTGTTACCTTGGGAGCACTCGGTTGCTCGGTTGGCATGATTGTTGTCATAGGATCCTTTGCTTTCAGGGTTCGACTTTGTTCTAGCCTTCGTAGGTTCTCAATTTCCCTCTCCCTTGTTGCTTGCATATAGCGTTCGATCTCTTGTACTTCGGCAAGACTCCTACCATCGGGTAGTAAAACCTCAGAGGGAGATAGTCCTAAAGGATCAGGAGGTGCAGTGGATGGAACATTCACATGCACACTCTCAAGAAGCATAGGGTCTATTTTAGGCATGAATGACGAATTTACTTTCCCACTCCCTTCATTTATTTCATTAACCGCATATTCGGAGCGAGTAGCTCTACTAAGGGTCTCTTTTAAGCGGCTAAACACGCTGGACCCGGGCCGTGGGCCCATGGCATGCATGTCTTGAATTGAACTATCAGGGTTTGGTGTAGGATACCCCTCCATGACTTTGTAGTCAGAGGAAGAATCACTAGACGCGATATGAGGATCTTGGATCGCGCTACCTTGAGTCCCGGCCGAAGGTCCAGAACCTAGGGTGGAGGAATAATGGGTGCCCGCGTAAATGGAGGCACTACCAATATGCTCGTGCTCTAACACTCGTCCAGAGCGTAGGTTCATATGACTTGGATCCCCTAGAAGTGTCAGTGAGTGCCCGTGAAGGCTGCTCACCTAGTAATTTTGGGTGTTTTGCAACCCAAGTCTTTTCTTATTTATTTATTTTTTGATTTTTTGGTCCTTTTTTTCTGACCCAGCTATAGAATAGAACGTATGATAGCTCAAAATGAGTGTCTCGGTCAGAGGGACGTGCCGCGATTTACAGCCCTCCGTTTGGTCACTTTATGCCCTCGGAATCCCTAAAACCGTCAATTTCTAGTAGAGAACTAGGCCCAAATTAGAAAGTCTAAGGGTGCAAGTGGGAAGAGAAGGGAGGAGAGTGGAGGACTTGCCCCACATGCTCTCATTCCCTCTTGAGGGGGTAGGGTATATATATAAAAGTGAGTCTAGTATATATCATAGGACTGAGGCTTGGGCCTGGGCTTTGGCTTGGGGAAATGATCCCGATCCCGATCAAAATTTTAGTGTAGCCCCCCAGTCACTCACGCTTAAATATTTTCGGTTTTTTTAATAATAATAATAATAATAATAATAATAATTTTTTATTTTTTAAGTCGCACGCGCGCACACACTTAACCTACACCTAACTTATCTACTTACAGCTCATAGAGATACTGCCACACACACTCTAACACTGTTTACACAGTACTACAGTAGCTAACAGATCTACAAAACTAACCTTACAGAACTAACAGATCTACAAAACTAACCTTACAGAACTAACATTGAACCTTACAGAACTAACATTCCATAGCTAATACCTTAATTCTAACAGTACATTGCAAAAAAATTGTAACTCCTTCTTTACAGAAAACAAAAAAGACAGTACAGTGTAACAAAAATCTTCTCCACACAACCACACCTTCCTTCTTCACAAATCCTTCAATTGAAATTGCATCACAAGAAAGCGTAAAGTGCTTAACCGAGCTTAGTGTAGGGCATTTCACCGACAGCGGCGCCAAAAATGTGCGCTCCTTGCCGCACTGTCGAAGCAAGGGACTTGCTGATACACCGTGTGCGAGCCACAAATGGCTCCAAGCACACAACAAGCCTAAACTAGCAAGCTCAAGAGAGGAAAGGGTGTGTCACTCACCGCTCTACGCTCGCCTTCGTGGTGGATTCCTCGCCGCGATGAAGAAGAAGCTGCAGTCGTGCCGCGCTCAACCGCTTCGCCGCCGTCATGCCTTCGTAATGCTCGATCGCACACACACTCTGTCTCTCTCTCTCTCTCTCACATACAGACACACACACAAGGAGGTGAAGAAGAAGAAGATGGAGATGGAGCAAGAGCACTCTTCTATTGCACAAATGAGAGAATGAGTGAATTTTAGGTTTAGTTGACTTTTATATGAGCTCACCCCATTCACACTTGGGCGTCCATGCTTAGCCAACTAATCTCTTGAATGTCCCAGTTAGAGTGCGCCTCTCATCGGCGATCACTCTTACCCTTTTCCTATTGGTTCGACAAGCCCGGTACAAGACTCTACCAAATACGTAATACACGTCCGTCGTAGGTGATGGGGTGTCCGTGAGCCGTGAGGGTTAACAACAGACAGTAAAATCTACTCCGAGTAGGTAATGCCACCACTGAGTAAGAGCATGGATAACCGCCAAAAGCTCTTTTGTTGGAATTAGGGTTGCAGAGAAACACACACAGCTTGGAGAAGATGAAGGAAGCTCAAGGAACACAATAGAGAGTGTATTACTTAGTGTGCAATGGAAAGATAGATAGCCCTAGAGTGATGGGCGTATATACAATGCATGGGAGAAAAAACCTCCTAAAGAGGGGAAAAATGCCCCGGCGGTCCTAGTGTGTTCACACACATCACTACCACATGTATATGGTAACAAATCTCCCCTGGAGTGATGCGGTGAACGAGAGCTGGCACATGAGTAAAGGGAAGTGCCGTGCCCTGAGGACAAGATCAGTCCACAAAGGGGAGTAAGCCCAAAGCTTTGCGGAAAGCTTCAAGCTTCTCACGAGACAATGCCTTTGTGAAAAGATCTGCAAGGTTGTCCTGTGTTGGCACATAAGCCAATCTGATCTCTCCTGCTGAGAGCCTCTCCTTGACATAGTGGTAATGCACCTCAATGTGCTTTGTGCGAGCATGAAAAACTGGGTTTCTCACAACTGCCAATGTGCTCTGACTGTCAGTGTAGATAGTGTTGGCAGTGTCCTGTCCAACACCCAAATCAGCCATAAGGCGTCTGAGCCATACACACTCAACCGTAGCTGTGAAGACTGCCCTGTACTCAGCCTCACAACTCGAAGTGGCCACAGTAGGTTGCTTCTTGCTCAACCATGATATACATGAATTGCCAAGCATGAAACAAAAACCACTTGTGGACACTCTCGTGTCAAAACAACCAGCCCAATTTGAGTCCGAAAAAGAATGTAAGTCTGGCGGCAATGATCCCCCCTTGGGATAAAACAAGCCAAGATGTAAAGTGCCACTAAGGTAGCAGAAAATCCTCTTGACAGCCTGCCAATGCTTAGACCCTGGGCTATGCATAAATCTGCTGACCTGTGAGACTGCAAACTGAATATCCGACCTCGTGTTGCATACATAAATGAGGCAGCCAATAGCAGTTTGGTAAAGAGTGACATCAGCAGGATCGCCAGCATCATGTAGACTCAACTTCAAACCTGTTTCCATGGGAGTGGCAATAGGTTTACAATCCTCAAGTCCAAACTTACATAGCAATGTCTCTATGTAACTTTTCTGACACAAGGCAATACCACCATCACACTGCTTAAACTGTATACCCAAGTAATGATGCAACAGCCCCAAATCTTTCATCTTGAAAGTAGCATTCAAATCAGCCTTAAATTCAGCAATATGTCTCTCATTTGGTCCAGTGATCAGCAAATCATCAACATAAAGAACCACGATGAGAAATACATCACCCTCATGCTTTACATACAATGTGCTTTCTGTTGGACTGCTACGAAAGCCTTGTTTGACCAAATGAGTGTCAACTTTCTCATACCAAGCACGAGGAGATTGCTTCAACCCATACAAAGCCTTGTTACATTTGCACACTTTGTCCTCTTGTCCTTTTATGACAAAACCGCGATGCTGCGTTACATAAACTTCCTCAAATATGTCACCATTCAAGAAAGCAGTAACAATGTCTGATTGATGTACATCCCAACCAAAATGAGCTGCCAATGCACATAGAAAACGCACAGTAGTCATACGACAAGTGGGAGCAAAAGTCTCTTCATAATCTATGCCATTTTGCTGTGCATAACCTTTTGCAACAAGTCGAGCCTTATGGTGATCAATCTCACTATCCGGCTTGCGTTTCAACTTGTAAACCCACTTCGTACCAATGGCCTTTTTGCCAGGAGGCAAATCACATAAAGTCCATGTGTCATTTTCTATAAGTGCATCATATTCAGATTGCATGGCAGCCATCCAATTTTCTGAATTCTGTGCTTCATCAAAAGACAGAGGCTCCTCAACATCATGTAAACTAGACACAGCCAAAGCATAACAATCTGATGCATAAGATGCATGGCGAGAGCCTGAACAAGTACGACTAGACAAAGGTGCATCCAATTTACTGTCACACAAAGTGTGCACTAGCCATTTTGTCATACCTCTAGCCTGCTCATTTTCAGCCCTTTCCTCATCAAGTACATCATGTACATCTGCATCAGTAATAGGATGATCTAAAACATTTTCAGAAACCCCCATAGGCTGTACATTTGCCTCATTGGAACTTACATTCGTATTTCCACCACTGAAAAGAGGCAACAAAGTGTCATAAATGTCCTGTGAGCTTACATTATTGTCTCTAATACATGACAGCAAGGGCTGAACAGAATCTTCCACAAACACTACATCCCGAGAAACCAGAATACGTTTTGTTTGCGGATGATACAACCTGTAATCTTTGCTTTCGGCACTATAACCAACAAAAATACATTTGACAGCCTTATCATCCAATTTTCTACGCTGCACTTGTGGCACCAAAGCATATGCCAAACAGCCAAAAACACGCATGTGCTCAATAGAAGGTTTTCTATCATGCCATGCTTCATATGGAGTAATAGACTGCAAAGCTTTCGTAGGACACCTGTTAAGTACATAAGTGGCACACATGATGGCCTCAAGACAAAAAGAATGCGGTAAAGCTTGACTTTTGACTATACATCGTGCCATTTCCATCAGTGACCTGTTTTTCCTCTCAGCAACACCATTTTGCTGAGGCGTATAAGGCACTGTACATTGGTGTTTTATCCCAGGACTAGCCAGAAATGCATTAAATTCATGAGACATATACTCCCCCCCTCGATCGGAATGGAGGGTGCCCATAGTACATTTCGAGACATTTTCAGCCATAGCCAGAAATTGTTTGAAGCACATAAAGACTTCGGACTTCGCTTTAAGCGGAAATACCCATGCATGCCTGGAGTAATCATCAATGAAAGTCACGAAGTACAGGTAATTGCCCAAGGACGGAGTTTGCATGGGCCCACAAACATCACTATGCACAAGCTGCAACCTGCATGTGGCCCGAACTGAACCATCCTTTGGAAACTTAGAACGCTGCATCTTACCCAAAATTCAGCCTTCACAAACATGTTTGACAGGTGCTTCAAGAGGCGGCAAAGAAGCAACCATATCAGATTTCTGCAAATGCAGCAAACTGGCAAAATTCAGATGACCAAAACGTGCATGCCAAAGTTTTGCATCTGAAATATCCCTTGAATCTGCAACAGCATTTGCAAAATTTTGTCCACACTTGTCATACAAAGTGAGCTTATACAGCCCATGACACAAAAGTCCAGATGCAACAATTTCATCATCAAAACTGAGATCATGAACTGTACATCTGTCATCCACAAATTTGACTACAAGTCCAAGTCTAGCAAGTGCGGATATAGACAAGAGATTCTTCTTGATCCTAGGTACATAAAGTGCATCAACAAGTGTGAAGGAACTGCCATTAGCAGCAGTGAGCACAATCTTTCCAACTCCCTGAACTGGATAAGAGGCGTTGTTGGCACAAGTGATTGAATTCCCATGAGGGACAGACTTGAGAGAGGTAAACAATTCACGATGTGAGGTAATGTGCTTTGTAGCACCACTGTCGAAATACCACACATGTGAATCTGCGGCAACTGACAAGCATGCATCATGGACAGTAGGATTGTAAGTGCACTTTGCGCTAAAAGCCCATTCTGCATCAACATCAGCAACACAGTCTCCTTTCACAGAAGACTCAACAATGGCTGCATTTGTAGTGGAACCAGCATTTGCAATGGAACCACCCTCTTTCTTCTTAGCCTCTTTGGCCTTCAACTTAGGACACGGCTTGATCAAGTGATCATTGGCTTTACAATAATGGCAACTCATCTTCTTTTTGCCCTTATCACCAGAATTGCCAGACGAAGTACTGCCAGCAGAAGCATTAGGAACATAATTTTTGCCACTCGCAGCAGAACCATAAGAAGTGGTTGCATTATTGTTACCACCCTTTCTTTGAGAAGCAATAAAAGCCTGTTCAACTGCACGCTGCCTAGTCCCGTTTTTTCTGGAAAGTGACTCTTGCAACAACAATGTGCATAATGCATCAAACTTGACAACTTCAGGATTTCCTTGGGTCATCAGTCTCCAAGTACTAGCAAAAGTCTGGTAGGAATCTGGTAAGGCATCAAGTACTAGCAAAAGTCTGGTAGGAATCTGGTAAGGCATCAAGAACAGTCTGCACAAGGGAACTGTCTGAAATGACTTCACCTGCAGAAATAAGCTGCTCATTGATATCCTTGACACTAGCAAGGAAAGTGTCCATATCATCCTCCTCATGCATAATCTTTGACTCTAGCTCTTTACGCAGCAAAGCATTTTTAGCCTCATTGCGGCTTGCATAAAGACCTGCTAGAATATCCCAAGCCTGTTTTGCAGATTTTGCTGAACGGATGTGAGGAACAATGGTACGCTTCACAGACAACGCAATCAATGCATGAGCCTACGCATCCTTAACATCCCAACGAGCTTGTTCTGCCGTAAGCAAAACAACTCTAACAGCTGCTATCCTTGCAGCAAGACATGCAACATCCTCAACATCGCCTACATCCTCAGAACCAGGACGTACATCAATGCCCTACACAATGTTCCAGACACCCTTTGACACAAGAACATGTTGCATCATATAAGCCCACATAGGGTAGTTGTCCCCATCCAACCTATCCTCAGCAACAAACATCTTGAACACATCTGTGTTGTTGTTGTCAACCATGGTAAATGCTGCACCTGATGTGAAAACTGCCCAAAAATAGGAGAAACGGAGTGGGAACAACCTGTGCTATATAGCACAAACCGTAGAAGACTATAAGGCACCTGTTATGCAGAAAACGGCACTGACAAAAATTTTGCACAAAATGACGAAATAGCCTGTGCAGTACTACCTGTAGTGGAAACGGAGGCCGAAATGAGCCCAAATCAAAATTCTGAGCAGACCGAGCTCTTTGAGTTATCCCAAAATATTTGTCGACCTACGAACACTCGCCAAAGCTCACTGAAATCGAAGAAAGTGAGTAGGCGTGTGCTGTAGCAGCTGACGACTAACCTCGGGAGGACGTGACCTGCTCTGATACCAATTGTTGGAATTAGGGTTGCAGAGAAACACACAGCTCTTGGAGAAGACGAAGGAAGCTCAAGGCACACAATAGAGAGTGTATTACTTAGTGTGCAATGGAAAGATAGATAGCCCTAGAGTGATGGGCGTATATACAATGCACGGGGGAAAAAACCTCCTAAAGAGGGAAAAAATGCCCCGGCGGTCCTAGTGTGTTCACACACATCACTATCACATGTATATGGTAACATCTTTCTCATAAATCTGTGCTATCAATTTCGGACTTGAGAACAATCGGCTCTCATAAGCAATGTGTGGGTCCCCACAAGAAAGGGACTCCTTTCTTTGTCAACATATGCAAAGGGGAAGCAACCTTTGCAAACTTTCTAATGAACCACATGTAGTATGAGCACAATTCCAAGAAGCTTCTCACTTCATGGACATTCTTCAAATCGGGCCAATCACGGATATTCTCTATCTTGGCCGCATCCTGATGTCATCAAAGAAAGTGCCAACGAATAGTCTGTACTCTCGAAAAATCATGTCCATCATCCGGTTAAATGTCGCAAGAACATTGGTTAGGCCAAAAGGCATCACCAAAAACTTAAATAACCCAAAAGTCGTCCAAAATGCTGTCATGTAGACGTCTCCCGGTGCTATTCTAATCTGATGATAGCCACTGTTCAAATCAATCCTGCTAAAGCACGAGGATCCCTGTAATTTTTTGAGGATATCATCGATCCTAGGAATCGAAAATCTGTTCTTGATGGTGATTATTTTGAGAGCTCTATAATCGATGCATATTCTCCAAGATCCGTCTTTCTTCAAAACCAACAACATTGGAGAGCAATACGGTGAAGTACTAGGATGGACAAGACCCTTTTCCAAGAAGTCTTTCACATGGTTCATATTCTCTTCATTCTAGGCTCGGCTCACATGGTAAGGTGGCCGGTTCGGTGGTGTGCTTCCAGGTATCAGATCAATAGTATGATCTTCAGAACGAGCGGATGGTAACTCGCTTGGCAGGCCCTCTAAGAAGCAATCGGCATGAGAGTGGAGAAAATCTTGGCGTTCTTTATCAATCTTAGACATGTTTGTATCCTCATCACTCAAATCTTTCAAAAAGATCAGTAAACAAACAGACTGGATTTCATTAATTTAGAAATGGCCCAAGCCGATAGAATAGGGACAAACTCGCCCTTAAGTTTTACATCGATTACAATGGTTCTGACGTTCTTTGTGGTCAATGTCGCTTTCCTCGCCCGATAGTCAGCCATGGCGTTGTTCTTGTGGTACTAGGGAATTCCCAAGAGAACGTCTCAACCTTCCAAAGGCATTATGTAAAAGTCATCATGCCCCAAATACCCCTGACAATGCAATCGAAGTTTGCCAATGACAGGTGTAATGGCTACGTCCCTGCCCCGGGTGCTGCTAGAACTGCCTCTGCTAGTGGTCCCATCCGATCGGGAGTGATCTTGAGCCGCACCACCAATTCTGGTGAAATGAAGTTGGCCTTGTCTCCTCCATCAAAGAAGATTAGGGCTTCTTGGTCTTTCACTTTGCCCTAAGCTCGGCAAAGTTCTATACTCTCGTCCATGGTGTTGGGATCAGTACCCACGCAATCCGGAACCAGTCCTATTTTCATCTTGCCTTACGATCCTCAATTTCTCTCAAGCTCTCAAGCCTTTTGTCGTCCTTGTCGTTATATTCTTTCTGTGACTTTTTAGGGAACTTCGCGGAGATGCCTAGTTTCCCTGCATCCAAATCACTTCCCCTCCTTTATGTAGCGAGCCCTCTCTTGGGGAGTAAGTTTGGGTCATGCATCCTTTTCTTTCTTTTCTAGATTGCTCTTCCTCTTTTTACTTTCACTTGTTGAAGTCTGTTTCCCTCTTTGCATCATGATTTCATCTGTGGGGTAGGTCAAACTGCTCGAGTGAATGGCAAAACCCCATTTCACATGACTCATCAACTCCTGAATGGAAGCTTACTTTTGTTCCATGGGCCTTTCCATACCTTTCCACCCATCCTGACCCACAAAGGTTCCCCAAACTTGAATCCCATAGAGATAGTTGAAGCTACTGAGGTATCAAAGAGCTAGATCTTTGTTCGAGGTTCTTGGAATTGAACCTGTGAACACATCCTCTCCAATCCTCCCAAAACCGCATACACTCTGGTCAGTCTAGTCTCTGTTGCTATCTTCAAAGAAAATTTTGGCCTAGTGAAGACTACGGGCCAAGATAAGTGTATGCCCACAGCCTCTTGACCATAAGTGAATGTAGGTGTTGATCTCTTGATCCACTGCAGTGTGGTGTTAAACACCATAACCTTGGTTTTACCATGGTTTATAGACAATCCACTATCCTCCGCAAAGCTATGTAATGCATCCAAATGTCTTTGCATACCCTTTGGTGAGTTAGAGATCAGCATAATATCATCATTATATAACAACAATGGAATCCATGTCCCTGCTAGCTCGACACCTCTATCACCCTTTGTGTCAATGTAATTAGAAATTTCATCTATATACATAACAAAAAGAGTAGGAGACAATAGACAACTTTGTTTCACTCCAATAGTGGAGTGAACTAAATTAGATATCCCCTCTAGAGTGTGTACATGTTGCACCACTAATCTGTATAGAGCCATGATCCCCCAAATCAACTCAATGGGAACTCCCATCCCATGTAGTCTGCGCATCAATCTAGCTCTAGGCACCATGTCAAATGCTTTGTGAAAATCCACAAAGCTACAACAAAATTGTCTCCCATGTGCCCTACCTTCCTCAATGATGGCTCTAAGTGTTAGAATATGGTCAAGGGTGCATAAGAATCTCCTAAAATCAGCATGTCCTACTGCTCGTATGCCCTCATTCTCTACCCATCCACTCAACTTCTACTCAAGGATAGATGCATACAACCGTGCCAATGTACGTCCAATCATAATAGTACAATAGTTTTGTGGCTTCGTAGGATCACCTGCCTTGAAGATAGGCACAATAGTAGACAATCTCCAAGTCTTAGGTTGACCCTCACACATGACACGATTAAATAGAGCTACAAGAACCTCTACCGACATATCTCTAGCATGTATAAAGTGTTGTGCTATTAGACCATCATGATCATATGCCGTCCTGGTCCTTCATCCTTTCAATGTGGATGTCTTTACCATCTCAGTGGTAAAGAAGGTTCTCATAGATAGGCATGGTTCAGGAGGATTGGAAGGGGTGCTTGTCCAAGGTCCGTATATTAGGATGTTGTATACTGACTCCACACATCAAGAGAAGTAATCACTGGGGGAGGGGAGTGCTCATAAAAGAAACACCATGCCTCTCCTGAGTCTCTACTCAAGAACAACTGGTATAAGTCTTGCTCCATTCGAGCTAGGTATTTTTTCTTCTTCTGTCACACAAGGCGTCTAAAGGATATCCAAGAATGTCTGTGATTGATGACCCCTAGGAGAAGATCCCTCTAAAGCTATGCTCTTGTCTCTCTACACTCCTCATCATACCAAGTGTTCCGAGGCATGGTTCCATAACGACATCTTTGATTAGGATGAGTATGTGGGTAAGCCTTTGCTACTGCATCATGCAATGTCTCAGTCAGTAAAGTGGTGATCTCCTCCATTGAGAGTCTTGGATGCTATACATAGATAACTATAGATCTCCATAAAAACAGTTTGTCTCTGGTGTAAATGTATAGCGGGTATGTGTCCGTCCTCATGACACCTGGGTTGTACTGCACTAAAAGGAGACGAAAAGTGTCAAGAGAGCATGATCCACTGCTACACCCACCGATCTTGGTCCTACTGTGAAATCATGAATGCAGGAGAGAGAGAGAGAGAGAGAGAGAGAGAGAGAGAGAGAGAGAGAGAGAGAGAGAGAGAGAGAGAGAGAGAGAGAGAGAGAGAGAGAGAGAGAGAGAGAGAGAGAGAGACGAAATGAAATGTTATATATTAAACGTCTTCAAAAGGCCAAAATGACCTATGAGAGATCAAACTAATACAAGCTTGGTGGAATTAATCCAATGTTTGGGTACAAAAAAAAATATGAAGTGAAGTCAAGTGAAAGACTAAAATCATCATCAATGTCCTATACTGAGCATTGTTCGAGAAAGTACTTCATCAACCGAGAAAGTACTACATCGGTCCACCTCTGTAAATAGTTGTACTAGGCGTCTCCCATGTCATGCTAGAATAGTCATGATCCTCTGATGGAACCTCTGTTTATGTTGTGGTTGCCCTCTTAGACGTGGGCGTCTAGCTCTCCCGACCTTAATGGCTCTGTCAACTAATATACGTATGGTATAAGTGCGCTCTGAAGTCTGTTGTGAAGCATGCTCATTTGGTTGCTGAGTCCTTACTAAAGAAGTCAGTAATCTCCCTCTGTGAATGTCTCCCATTGTCTGATCTTCTCAAGAGACTCTCCATGTGTCTGCGTAGCTCTGGAAAAAACAACCCGAGGCATCTTTGATCCTGATATCTCATGACTCTAGCCAATGGCCCAAATCCCTTTTTGAATAGATAGTGAAAGTGGTGGACAATGACATACGTGATATAACTCTGTCTCTGCCTCTATAATGTGAAATAAAATTTAGCTTATTTATTTATATATTGATCAGATTTCTCTCATACTCCACTGCCTCCATATTATAGCCATGGAGATCACTCTCATACGATGGGACATGCAAAGCCTTCAGAGAGAGCGCCGTCAATTTATTATGAAGACGAACGTATTCCATGTTGGTATGATAGATGTCAAGGCTTACATCGAAGGCCACGATGCCACTGTCATTCACATGAGGTGGATTGATGTGTTTATGCTCCAACGCTCGCACACCGAGATTAACCTATGGCTAGTATTCTTTATTCTAATTTATATTTATTTAGATTCTTATAACTAATTGTGTCAATAATATAAATGATATTTCACATGTAGGGACATGCATCTCTAACTGATGATGAAGATACCATCTATGATCAAGCTGCTCGTTGTTTTCAAACACAACATGGTTGTGCAATCAAAGAATTGCAAATGGACGTCTTGCGCAACCTCTGCCTCCTGGCCTTGAGAGCGAGACTCGTGGACATTATGCATTGCCCATTGTCTATTATCTTTAGTGTAGCCGTATAATCGCAGACACTATGGGGGATGGCATGGAAGATCTCTTTCTAGAGATGATGAGGTTTTTATCTTTTGGGGTGCTCGTTACATGATAGTTCCTTCCAAATGGAGGACGTGGCCTATTCATTGCAAAAACTCTACAAGTCCCACCACATTCAGAGGTGACCCTTATGTGATTTTGTGGACCCATAAATGGATGGGGTCCTTGGAAGCATTAGTTGGTGCATTGTATCCATAGCATGACCACTTATGGTTTGTATCTGGATGGAGCATCCCTTTTGAATAGAGGCATTACCTATGCAAAAATTCAAAAAAAATGGGCATGAACCGGAATAGATATTCCAAGATACATTCTTGTAAATGCCATTAGATCATTATGTGCCGGTGATGAAGTATTAGTGAACTACGGATTTCATAGGCCAGAAAGAGCACCTCCACCTCTAAATTGAATATGTAAA
Organism: Adiantum capillus-veneris; assembly: GCF_014529385.1. Classification (NCBI taxonomy): domain Eukaryota; kingdom Viridiplantae; phylum Streptophyta; class Polypodiopsida; order Polypodiales; family Pteridaceae; genus Adiantum; species Adiantum capillus-veneris. The sequence goes on from NC_140935.1 coordinate 148,238,287, forward strand.
AGTGTATATAGAAAATGTACACTTGTGGATTATGTATCAATTTTTTAAAATTTACACGTCTATATTTGATACTATGCTTGGATGGTGTGAATCCATTCTCCATGTGCTCAAGTAAATGGTCTACATGGTCAGTAGTTCTAGGTAACTATAATCTGCCACCCTTTATTTTGTTAAAAAAAAACCAATTACTTTTGTCTCTCATAATTCCAAGAAAATCTCAAGTTAAAAATATTTATGTATACTTGGCACCTCTAATTGACAACCTCCAAGAGTTGTGGAGAGGAATAGACATGCTTGATATGTCAAAACCGGAAAATGAAAGGAGATTCAAAGTTTGAGGAATTTTAGCATGGACTATACACGACTTTTTTGGCTACAGATTCTTTGCAGGTACTGGTTTCTGTTTAAGTAATACATGCAGATACTTTTCATTTCATTCTATTTTTTATCATCATACTAAATATTTTACTATGGATATAGGGTACTCAATCAAAGGTTATGAAGCTTCTCCCTCATGCGGTGATTGGTTGAAATCTACGTATAGGAAGCATCTCAATAAAAATATATACCTTTGACACATGCGATTCTTACCCAAAGATTATTTGCTACGCCAAAGAACACAAACTAGACATTTCGATGGAAAGATAAAGAGTGGACGATGTCCAAAACAGATGACACCCGTAGATATATACCTAAAGTGGACCGAAGGACCCATATTCGATCTAGAGTCAGAGCTTACAAGCGACGTAGATGATGATTGATCATGAGGATGACCCTCTCTAACTCCCTCTATCTCTGTATTTTGTTCTTTGGAGTATTGGAAGGATTTGAAGATTGCTCATCTTCTTGATCCTATGCATATATTAAAAAATGTAGACCCTTGTTTGTGGAAACATCTTATTGGTTTGAAAGACATGAAAGTAGCTCGAAACGACTTAAAAGATCAAAATTACAAACGCAAATTGTGACCACATGTTGATGAAGATATGGGTCAAAATGAATATGCACCTGCACCATGGGTGCTTATTTTTGAAGATATTGACACAATCAATTAAAGAATACAATCTATTGGCACACCCACGAGATATGGTGTCTCATTGAATAATATATTTACTATGGATGACACGAGTCTTTTGAACTTGAAGACACATGATTGGCATAATTTCATCAAGGTAACCCAATATTTTTTTTTGTAAAAACTCCTTCCTCCATACAAGAGATACTAATTTGATTGTAAATTGATACAAGTGCATGGTCTCCCCCTTGTTATTGATGATTGCTTAGTGAGTGATATTGGAGATGTTATCTATCATTTAGGGAAGCTAGCAAGGTATGTGTATAGCTCACAGATATTTGTATATGTACTTTAAATAAACATTTCACACATTGTTCTTCTATTTTTTATAGATGGATCACGTCTAAGGAGATTGATACAAGGTCAATGCCGCAAAATAAAAGGGAATGCATTGAGCTCCTTTGTTTGGCAGAGAAAGAGTTATCGGTGTCCTTTTTCGATATCCAAGTCCATGTACTCATTCATCTCGTGGATGAGATAGAGATTGCACGTTTTGTTAGCACTTGATGGATGTTTTGGGTTGAAAGATTTGTGGGAGTTTTAAAGGGCTTGTTCGCCAAAGAGCATGACTAGAGGGTTCAATGGCCGAGGGATGGGTGCTTGGAGAGTGCATGCATTACCTTTCATACTACCTTAGTGTGTTGACATAGCTGCTCCTCGAAGATGGATAATGGAAGAGTCTCCTACATTGTCAGATGAGGTGTTATGTGGCAAGGGCATTCCTCGCAAGCTCACAGTGACAAAACGCTTGAACATATCCATGTTTGTTATTTACAATTCACAATGTATGGAAAATTTTATCTAAGAGTACTAGGAAGTTTGTAACCCACAAAGAAAGCGAGGAGCTAGCAAATCTACCAAGACTAAACCTCCATCCATTCTTTGATGGTTATCTAAACGTATCAAAGATGGAATTCTGGAGGGAGAAGACATCACTCATCAGCAGAGAGAGATTGGATTTGGCTATGATAGAGAAGTAATAATTCTTCTATATATGTATATTTACGAAGTTATTTGAATTTCTCTATGAATGTATATTACGAAGTTGTTTGACTTATAGTATTCTTACTTGGAGTTTATATACTCGGCTATGTACTTTAAGGTATCCGCATATAGCAACATGTGGGCTATTGGAGGATTGACTAAACGGGCGTCCACCTGGCCAGACATGTAGCTGAACACCACATTTGTACTCTATTATTTTTTTGAGCTACTATAGCTACACCGTGTGTAAATCCTGATTTTAGAGTAGTAGGTCAGTTCTCTGAGTTGTAATTCTGTCATGATATGTATAAAAGCCCATGTGAACTGGCCACTGGCCATTTAAAAAGCCCTAGGTATAAAAGTCAATCACCTTAATGTGAAAACTGCACTTATCTTTGGAAGAGAAAGAAGCTCTGCGGTCTGTACGCTCAAGCAACTACGAAGCTCCAATTTGTAATCATCGCAACTAATGATTGGATAATTTGTTTTCAATTCTAAAACTTGCATTGCGTTCCTCTTTCCTTGCTCTTTCAATTAAGTGTAAGCATTGTCAGTTTTGTTGAGGTTCGTGACTAGGCGTTTGTGAGTCTAATCTTAAGATTTGAGTGCTTAAATCACTATTTTTTTATGCTTTGACCATAGAAGAGTGTTCCTAGACCATAGTCCAACCTTTCTGGATAGTTCTATTGCAATTTTTAGGACCTTGATCATGATGGATCATGATTTTAGTACCTTGTTGGATTGCGACTAGACTTGGTAGGATAGTACCCTTAGGTGTCTTAGACCTCCTTCTAAAGTTTTGTTGTATTTCGAGTCTGTTCGAGTGCTAAAGTGGTGTGATGACCTAGCGGTGAGAAAGGACATAGGAAGATTTTTGGACCATTGAGTGGTGGTTTGCTTGTTGAGTTGGCGTGTTTGCTTTTACTTCTTGAGATTGATAACCTCAAAGAGTCTCCGTGTCCCATCCAAGTCACTTCCTTGAGTATTGATATATTATGTTAGTGCCAGATAGCTATGCTACAAACATTCGTTGCGGCGACCCGCTAACATTGGCACCGTTGTTAGGGAATGATCCTTAGATAGTGAGTGACCTAGTGCATATAATATAGAGCATTTTTTTTCAAAGATTTGTCTTTGCATTCCATTTATATCTTACCAGTGAAGAAGCCAGACACGGAGTTTAGTGCTTGGTAGAGTCTAAAAGTTGAGGACTTGATAGATCTATTCTCAAGCGGTGAAGAGGGTTGTGAGTAAGATAACCAAAAGAATTTCATTCTTTGATTTTCTCCTTACTTTTAGAGTGTTGTACTGTTTTCCATTTCGATCTTATTTTGTATAGTTTTGTTTGTTTTTCTTCCTAGTTTCATTTTAGTAATTAGGAGTAGGGTAAGTAGAAACTACACCTATCAAATTTGGGCTGAAAGATCAAAGAAAAAAAAGGGTGAAAACCATATTTTGGCCGAAACAATCGTAACTCTAACATTCTAGAAGCAATCTGGAAAGTTTGACCAGAATCTGTGGAGAAACATGGATCGTGATCCATGTCTCCCATGAGGCTATTTTTGAGAGAAAAAAAGTTGAGCATTAGTATCTACGAGCATAGACAATCAATTGGTCAAATTTGGTGTCAAAATGTTGTCAAACATGGATCTGGATCCATGTCTCTCTTCACCATCTGGAATTGAGATTTGATCATTCGGTAGTTGATACCATTTGGAACAACTTTCCCAAATGGCACCATAGCAAAAAATTGAAAAATGTTGGTCGTGTTTAAAAAAAGGATATGGTCAATACATGTTGTGGAGATCTCAATGATGAAGGTTCTTTTGAGAAAATGATAAAGTCGTGTAATAAGGAGAAAGAGGCTAATAAAGGTTCTCATATCATGCTATCCTTGTTGTTTAAAGAATTTGATGTCACCCGTCATGTCAAAGATGATGATCCTAGTAAGATGGATGTAGGCAAGAAGGCTCCCATGGTCATGAATGAGTCTCAAATGCAAGGACATGAGCACAAGTCACATAGATGATAGTTCTAATGCATGTTTTAATAAAGAGGAGCATATTTGTGATACAAATGTGGCTATTGAGAGTTCTTCTCTTGTAGATGAGGTAGTCAAGGATCACATGATGGAGGTCGAGGAAGATAACAGTGGGAAAGACGATGATGCATACAATGAAGATTATCAAGCATATGCTATGGGTGAATGTACGCCAAAATTGATGAAGCAGCTAAGTATACTACTTGTGCCATCAGGGCCAAAAATGGCTAGAAAAGAGTTGTTTGTTAATCTAAGGATTAAGGAATAGTCCAATAGTCATTTGACACGTATACAAAAGTATGGGACTCTTGTCTCCTCTATCTTGGGTTTTGGTGGTCCTATTTGTAAAGAAAGAGGATGCAAGAGAGCTACACAAGACAAGCACAAAGCACACATAGATGGAAAGCTTCTTCTTTCTCTCACAGAATAGAGAGTACAAAATGACTAAGTGCTAAAACTGAAAAGTAGCACATATGTGCATGCGGTCACTAAGTGTGAACTCGCTAGAAGCGTACTAGGCTGGCACTATGTAGACCCCTGAATATTTTTACATTTTGTACCAAAACTGGGGTAACTTGGGAATTTGCACGGGCATGTTAGGTGCATTAGCATGTTAATGATTGCCGTAACGGATGCATTAGTGTTAATATTTGTTAGTTTTTATGATTGCTTGCTGATAAGTTTTTACCTAAAGTAGTTAATCATTTGATGACTGGAGTCAATTTTAGGGAACTTGCTGATAGCTATCTTAACGACTCCAAACTCAAGCTATGGCCATTAGGTATCTCAATTTGTGCTGAATAGGAAATTATCCATTCTTAATGAGTCCCTAGTTTACGTCTACTTGACTAAATTATCAAATACTAGCTAGATTTTAAGCTTGTCGAGGAGGAAGCTACAAGATTTCATAGATGAATAGCGAAAAAGCTGACAAGTTATCCTAGTATGACTTAAAAGTAGAATTATTTATAGGTGGTTTTGAGATTACTACTATGTTACCAAGTGGGGTTGTGAGCTCGAGATTAGTCGGAATGGATTCTTTAAAATTCCTTATTGTTGCTTTATGATATAAACAAATTCTTCTTTTTATTACCAATTTGGTAGGATAGATGTGTCACCCCATACCCAGTCCAAGTGAAAGTATAGTAGTGAGGTCTTGAGTAGAGTCTTAGCCGAAATAGACCTTCGAAGTCCTGTGAGTTTGCCATATATATATTTTGTGTTAATCAATGCATCTTAACCGGTTGAAACTGGAAAATCCCAATTGGATTTTGAGCTTGCCTCTGAAGAAAGTGAAAAGTGTACACAAGTTTTAGTGTAACTATCGAGAAAAGCTTCAAATTTTGACTTAGAATCCAGGAGGGACCGTGAAGTTCAAGAGAGTAAGGAGAGAGAAGAGTGAGCTCGATGCTCATTGTCATGATAGAGATCTTTTAGGTTTCGGGGATTTTAACCCTATTTCAAGGTGGGAGAGAGGTCTTAAAAGACCAATGCTTGACAATGTTTAAAAAAAATATAGCAAAACAAAACCAAAATAACGTTTTTGTCGGCCAGCTCTGAACGGTCATGCGGAGGGGAACCGCTAGGAGGCGAGGAAGCCACATGATGAGAATCGAGGGAGGGTCGCCAGGTGAGTGGGGAAGAAGGGAGCCCAAGAGGGCTACCCTTGCGTGCGCTGTTGTGTGTGCAGAGTCTGAGGGCAAGGTGAGAGAGGCCGCACCGTTGTGGGCAAGGTACGAGTATTGAGAGAGAGTGGGCGCTGCCTTGACGTAGCAAGCCGAGAGGACAACCGACAGGAGAGAGAGAGAGAGCCTATGGATGAAGCCAGAGAGAGGGACTGATCAGGAGAGTAGGAGGGTTGCAGGTTGAACACCATGCATGAAAGGGGATGCAGGCCATGCAAGCTGAGAACCGAGGGATGGCCGAGAGCTACAGGGTTGTTGAGCGCAGGCTAAGAGCAAAAAAAAAAGCTGCAAGGTTGGCAGAGAGAGAGGTGATTCCAAGGGAGAAAAGGCCGTTTTGTTGCCATGACGAGTGAAGTACGATGAGGGGGGAATCAGTTGAAGGTGGGGTCGCCAGAGAGAGAAGTGAGGAGTCGCGAGAGCAAGAAGAGGTGAGAGAGATAGTTTTCTTGCCAGAAAGGGAGCCTGAAGGGAGCGCTCCAGATAGGAAAAAGAGAGAGAGAGTAGAGCGCTGGTTTCCTTAGAGAGAGAAAGTAGGAGAGAGAGAGAACGTTTTGACTGTCTGTGTGTATCGATTTGCTTGAGAGTGTCCATGTGTGTGTTACTCTTTGATTGCATGAGTATAACGCCACAGTAAGAGGGAGGGAGGGAGAGAGAGAGTAACTGTGGGAATCATAGAGAGGGAATTCGAAATCAGTCTTTATCGTAAGACTGTGTATATTCTTGTGTGAGAAATACCATGTGTGTGTGGGTTATTGTAAGTTGTTCCCTCAAGGCTTGACTGTGTGTAGTGAGAGAGAAAGATAATCAAGACCTGCAGCATAAGCTAGAGAGAGAAAGTGAGAGTGAGCAATAGGATAAGAGGGAGAATTACTCAAGAACTTAGGTAGGGAGAGAATTGAAAACCTAAGAGAATGGGAGAGAAAAGGAAGGAGAGATTGAGAGAGAAGCATAACTCTGTTCTCTAGGAAGTGAGTGTGAGTGCAAAATTGAAAGAAGAGAATCCAAGATTCTAGAGAGAGAAAGAAGCAGAAAAGAGAGAGAAGAAGAATTGCTGTCAATTTCCATGCAATAGAGGAGAAAGGGAAACTAATTGAAGAATCCACACAATTGAAAAGGTATGCTATATTGCAATTTATTATTATTCTGCATGCTAGAATGAGTTATAAGCATAACTTAGAGAAAGAATCCTCATCTAAATGTCACCTATTGAAAGCATAAAAGATGGAAACTGATCACTGTTTGAGTAAAAAAGAATTGAGAATAGAGAGAATAGGATTGAAACTGAATGGTTTTGTCTGTGTGTATGGCAAATAAATCATATGTATGCTGAACTTTAGTGAATGTGTGAAAGAAAAATTGTCACAGAAGATTCTAGAGAGAGAAAGGATAGGAAATTTAAGCATAGAAGTTGGAAAGGATGATTGTATTCTTGAAAAGTGTATTCAAGTCATTTCATTGCATCATTGTGAGTGTCTGCTAGAAAGTCTTTCATATTAAAAGCATTTGGATGGGGAGAAGTGAACAGTTTGTCAAAAATAAACTAGTTTGAATGCAATTATTCCAATATTCATCTATTTGTGGTGTCAATGAGTGAGTGCATAGGCAATTGAGAACCAATTTGATTGTGCAAAATAACAAGATCTTATTATTTGTTAAGTTTATATGTCAATTTGAAAGTGAATCTGGGATCTGTAATTGTGATAAAGAAGTGTTTTTTGGAAATAAGTGAGTGTCAATAAGAAAGAAATGTTTGTAACAGTGAAATTTGAAATACATCATGGTGTATTGCACTGTTAGTTCTAGTAGATTTGAGAACGTAAAAGTGGGAAATTGATATAAATCAGACATTGTTGGACTACGAAAATTTAGCAGATTAACTAAAATACGAATGCATAATCAAGAATTAGCTAAAAGGAACTTGAGAGCCGCACAATTATGGCAAATTAGTGCAAGTCTAGGCTAGTTAGAGGACCGTTGGGTTACTTGAACGTTATTTAGAAGACTTGGAAGGCGATGTTCACACTATAAGTGTAGTCCAGCTGTAGAATCACTGGTAGAGATCCTCCGTGTCAGTCACCTAACGCGCCAGTGAGTAAATGTGAGGCCAAGACCCGTAGTGGATGCCAGCTCAAGATGTAGAGCTCGACATCTCAACACTCCCCCTCAAGCTCTGCATGTCGCAGAGTCCAAGCATAGTCCGGAAACGTCGAAGCTTCAAGATATCCGCTATCTGCTCCTCTGTGCTGACGTAGACCAAGTCGATGTCGCCCGCCAACACTCACTCTCGAACATAGTGGTAATGGACCTCTATGTGCTTGGTCCTGGCATGGAACACTGGGTTCCTAGCCAACTGCATGCTGCTGAGGTTGTCACAATGGATGACAATCTGTTGGTCCACCTGCACTCCCAAGTCCTCAAGTAATGTGCGTAGCCAAGCTACCTCGCACGCTGCAACTGCTGCACCTCTGTACTCGGCCTCTGTGCTCGATAAAGCAACCGTAGGCTGCTTTTTACTGCTCCAAGTAACAGCAGCACTCCCAAAAGAGAACATGAAGCCACTCGTAGATCTCCTATCAACAATGCTACCTGCCCAATCTGCATCTGTATACCCATACAATGCTAATGGCGCATCTGCTGCATAGAACAATGCGTAGTCAAGGGTCCCTTGCACATACCGAAGTGTGCGTCGTACTCCATCCAAATGTGGCTTCCTCGGAAGCTACATGAACTGACTCTCCAAGCCTACTGTGTAGCTCAAGTCTGGCCTCGTGATAGTCAAGTAGATTAGACTACCCACAATCTTCCTGTACATCTTGACATCCTCAACAACATCACCCGTCTCTGCACTTAGCTTTGCATTCACATCCAAGGGAATAGAAATTGGCTTACAATCAGCCATACCATACTTTGACAACATGCCCAAAGCATACTGTCTCTGTGACAACCATACACCCTCTGGAGTCCTGATCACCTCAATGCCAAGAAAGTAGCGCAACTCGCCTAAATCTTTCATTTCAAACTCCTGTTTGAGAAGACCCTTCACACGGTCAATCTCCATAGCATTGTCACCCACAATAATAAGGTCATCTATATAATGACCACAATCCCCACATCACTCTCACGTACATAGAGTGAATGATCAGCATGAGCTCTCCTAAACCCAATACTGACAAGATACTTTGGCAATCCTGTCATACCATGCTCTAGATCCCTGCTTCAAACCATACAAAGCTTTGAGAAGCCTGCATACATAATCTGGGTAACCTGGATTGACATAACCAGGTGGCTGATCCATATACACTTCCTCTTACAACTCACCATTCAAGAAGGCATTCTTTACATCCATTGGATGCATAATCCATCCTCTAGATGCAGCTATTTCTATGACAGCTCTCATAGTCGTCATCTTTGCCACTGGAGCAAAGGTCTCCTCATAGTCTATGCCATACATCTGTGCATAGCCCTTTGCGACCAGCCTTGCCTTGTGACGCTCAATGTTACCATCAGCCTTATGCTTGGTTTTATACACCCATTTACAACCAATAGCTTTCTTGCCACTTGGCAATGGCACCAGCTCCCATGTATCACTTGCTTCCAATGTAGCTATCTCTTCATTCATTGCATCATCCCAATGCACATTTCCAACTGCATCCTCAAAACATGTGGGCTCCACATCCTGTATCACCTTAGCCATGTAGGCTTGGTGATGCGCTAGATACCCATCATAAGTCAATTTTTGAACTGGATTTCTGACTCTGTTAGATCTACGCGGTCCTGGGTCACTTCTTTGCCCTCTAGCATCTTCTTGTACTTTCCTTACACCAGGTGTCCTAACAGCAAGAATTCCAAATTCTTCATCAAGACTTTGTTCAGAACCATCTGAATCCATGTCTACATGTGAAAACCCTGATGATGCATCAGCCATAAAGGGAGGTTCATCTACCTTTTCCTTTCCTTTTCGTGATACATTCCCTGTACCTGTTGGTGGAGTAACCTGCGTACGTAGTCTACCATTCCATGGCTTCTCAACATAGCCACGAGAAGAGGACTCTTGTGGTCCACTCAAAACCTGCGACTGTGGCCTCACATTTTGTAGAACCACATCATCTTTTACATCAGCCCCAATAGTGCCATGTGCATTACTGTACGAGCTGCTCATCTCATCAAAGACTACATCTCTGCTCACTCGTAATGCTCGTGTAGTAGGATTGTAGCACCTGTACCCCTTTTGTTCAAGGGAATATCCCACAAGAATACATTTCTCTGCTTTAGGATCCAATTTCCTACGCAACTCATCTGGTACATGCATGTAAGCTATGCAGCCAAACACTTTCAAGTGTGCCAAATCAGGCTTTGTACCTCTAAACTTTTCCTCAGGCGTTACATCATGCACCGCAGCTGTAGGTGTCCTGTTCATAATGTACACAGCTGTATTTACAGCTTCAGCCCAGAAATGATGAGGCATGTTCTTCTCATTCATCAATGCACGTGCAACCTCTGCAATATGCCTGTTTTTCCTTTCTGCGACCCCATTCTGCTGTGGAGTATATCTGCGTGTAAACTATCTGCGTATACCATGCATTCGCAGAAAATCTAAAAAATCATTGGAGAAGTACTCTCCCCCTCCATCTGACCTCAATGTCTTGATTTGCATATCTGTCTCCTTCTCAATCATGACTTTGAAGTCCTGAAAGTGACCAAAAACTTCACTTTTGTTACGCATGAAGTAGACCCATACTTTCCTTGTATGGTCATCAATGAAAGAGACATAATACCTGCAACCATGTATACTTGCAGTATCGGTTGGACCCCAAACATCTGTGTGCACCACATCAAGTGGATTTTTACATACATTGCGCTCATGTGGAAATGAGCCCTTTGACTGTTTTCCAAACTGGCATGCTGCACACACTTTATGCATACCATCGACCTTGAATTGGGGCAAACCTTTTACAATCTGTTTTGATTGCATGCTGCGCAATCTCTGCTCATTGACATGGCCAATCCATTTGTGCCAAATGTCAACATCAGCCACAACACCTGTGCCCTGTGCAAATAATGCAGCTTTTACCTCAGGCATGTCTACATTCAGCGTAAACATTCTGCCCACACATTTGCCCTCTGTGATCAGCTTACAGCCATTCTGGAAATCTTCTACATAACAGCCATTTGGATTGAAGCGAACCTGCAAACCCTGCTCAACCATTTGTCCAACAGAAACAAGATTATTTGTAATGTTTGGGACATGAAGTACATTTGCTAAGTACTTTGATTTCCCACTCTTCGTATTTAGAGGTATGTCCCCTACATGAGCAATGGGGTGAGCTGTGTCATCTCCTGTCTTCACATAGCCTGACACATCTGGTTTGCGCATATCTCTAAACTACTCTCCACGAGACGTCATGTGATTAGAGGCACCTGAATCCACATACCAAACACCATCTTGGGTGGAATTCTCTGCAGTCATTGTATTCATTACATGCTGCATAACAAACATGCGCTCGTTTTTGCTGTCATCTGCATCTCTGCTCGTAGATGCATAGTTTCCCTGTTCTCTCTTTCCACTTGCTTTTCCCTTTGGACAGTCACGTGACATGTGACCTCTTTCACCACAAGTCCAACATTCTCTGCTATCTGCAGTATGTTGCTGCCTACTTGATCCTGCACCACGACCTCTTTGACTCCCCCTGCCTTGAGACTGGTTTCCCCTGCCACCTGTATTGTTTTGATTTGATTGACCTTCTTGAAATTGTCCCCTGCAACCCCTTGGGCCTCGACCACGACCTCTACCTCTACCTCTGTTGGAGTTAGAATAGAAGGCCTGTTCAGAATTATTTCTGCCATGAGAAGAAGATGTGTCAAGGTTCTTCTCCTCTAGAATAAGCATAGAAATCAAATCTTGGAACACGGGGATGTCGTCTCTTGTATTCATGGAAGACCTGAAATGTACATACTCATCTCCTAGACCATCCAAGCATGCACGGACAATGTCATCGTCTTCCACTGAGACTTTAATAGATCCAAGAGCCTCAATGATACTCTTGATCTTCAAAGCATAATCATTGATGGAGAGGTTGTTCCTCTTAACCTGATTTAGCTCCGACTTTAGTTGAAGCTTCCTGGCCTTGGTGTTCACCTCGAACACTCTGCCTAAGTTTTTCCATGCAAAGGCGAGGGTTTCATCATCCTGTAGATATCCCATCATGCCATCTGTGATGCTCATAGAAAGCCAATACATCACTTTGCTCTGGCCTTGTTGCCAGTCCCTCAAAGCTTTCCTTTGTTCTGCTGTAGCATTTGCCTCGGGAATCTCTGGTTCCTTTTCATTGTCTCCTTCTACATAGTCCCAATAACCTTTTAATTTTAGGAAATTTCTTATTCTGAACTTCCATGCAGGGTAGTTATTTTTCTCAAGCTTCTCAGTAACAATCTGACTGAAACCGTCAGACATCTTGAAGCACTAAGACAAAATAGCTGCAATCTGCAAAAACCTGCAAATCTACTGAACCTGCTATCGTGGCACCTGTAACACTTTCTACACTCAACAAGTGTTCACAATCAAGCGTACATACAACCACTGTACTTGTACAGTAAATCTCTGTGTACTACACTTTGGAGACCTCTTCAGAAACTTGTACGAAAAACTTGGCATCTGGTCGTGGATTGCGAACGAAGGGATTGTGATGCTCTTGCTCTCTTAGCCTCTCTTGCTTGCACCAGGCTTTGATACCATGTAAAGAAAGAGGATGCAAGAGAGCTACACAAGACGAGCACAAACCACACAAAGATGGAAAGCTTCTTCTTCTTCTCACAGAAAAGAGAGTACAAAATGACTAAGTGCTAAAACTGAAAAGTAGCACATATGTGCATGCGGTCACTAAGTGTGAACTCGCTAGAAGCGTACTAGGATGGCACTATAAGTGTAGTCCAGCTGTAGAATCACTGGCAGAGATTCTCCCTGTTGGTCACCTAACACGCCAGTGAGTAAATGTCGTAAGCGGCCAAGACCCGTAGTGGATGCTAGCTCAAGATGTAGAGCTCGACATCTCAACACTATTTTGACGAAGAGCGGCTAAATGTCTTGATCATAAGGCTGAAACTGCTATAATTAGGTGCTTTCTGCGAGTAAGCTCATTAAATTTGTGGCCCAAAGCAATGAAGTCTCATCTTTTATTCTATTTTATATTTCACAAAATCGTTGTCAAAAGATACGAAATCTATGTGAGAAGGCTCTAAAAACAAGGCCATTAATGACAAATTACCTACTTTTTTCAAATGTATACCTTTTTCACTTCCCCTCTATTTTATGAGAGGTTTTAGTCTTTCCATCTCTGTATTTTTTTTCTTCTTCTCTAATCTCTGAGTTTCCATGGCATCTTTTGCACGTTGTCCTTCACGTAACATAACTTCTTGTGACTTTCATAACGTTAGAGAGAATGGTCTTTGGAAACCCATATCTTTTCATGTGAATGACTGGGTAACAATGCTTCCTTCATGCAAAGGTGTACACAGAGTGAAGAGAACTAAACGTGATAAAGTAAAAAACCATTGGAAAGGTCGTTGTTAGACAAGGGGAACTAGAACCTAGGAGTCCACCACCCAACCACCCACTATATAGCATAGCCCATGGTCCTTTGCCCTAGTTGGACTCCCTTTCCACACTGCCTAGCCCGGCCTTGCCCTTGTCTAGTCCGATCTTGCCGGTGTCCTGACATTACTCCCCCCTTAAGAAGAGTTTTCGTCCTTGAAAACAAAAGGGGAAAACTTCTTCTTAAGAACACTAATGTTTTTCCAAGTGGCACCTTCCTCAGTTCGGTCTTTCTTATTGATTAAGGCTTGTTGACGTACATGATGACGTGTACGCAACTCATGATAATCGAGAACACGTTCAGGTTCATGCGGTAAGGTAGGAGGTTCAATGAAATCAACCAAAATATATTGGTCAATGACATTGTCATTCCCATGTAACCGCTTACGTAAACGGCTTACATGAAACACCGGATGAATATGAGAATGTGGAGGTAGCAATAATTTGTAGGCACGATCACCTGCTTGCTTGAGTATTTTGAAAGGCCCACAATATCGGGGAGATAATTTAGGTGTTGGCCTAGTTTTCAGACTTTCTGAATGTTTTGGCACACGTAAAAATACTTTCTCCCCTTCTTCGAAGGTAACTTGCCGACATTTCTCATAAGCATACTTCTTATACCGATCATGTGCTTGTCGGACATTATGACGAGCGAGTTTCAGCATATCCATGTGGTCTTGAAGAAAATCCTCAACCTGTTGGAGTTTTTCGGTTGCCAGTCCCACCGTAACTGGTGACCTAGGTTGAAACCCATACATGAACATGAAAGCACTAAATCCAGTTGTGACATGCTTAGCATTGTTGTAGGCAAACTCGAGAATAGGCAAGTATTCTTCCCAGTCTGACTATTTTTTGCTGACAAATACTCTTAGAATATCCTCTAGCATGTGGTTAACTCGTTTAGTCTGACCATCTGTTTCTGGATGATCGACTGTACTGAGGTTCAGTTGTGTACCCAATCGTTTAAATAGCTCTCCAAAAGTGATTGTTAAACTTGGGAACACGGTCGCTGACAATGTTACTTGGCAAACCATACAATTTGTATAGATTGTCCACAAATAACTTGGCTACTTCTGGTGTCTTAACCGTTGATTCGGTTGGAATAAACTTACATGGTTTAGTCAACCGGTCTACGACCACCCATACCGAGTCATGACCTCGTACAGTGGTTGGTAAACCCACAATAAAGTCCATAGAGATGGTTTCCCATTTTCCATTGGGAGTTTCCAAAGGATGTAAGAGTCCTCCTGCTTTCAGGCGCTCTGCTTTGTTAACTTGACATTTTTGGCAATGCAAGACATAAGCTTGAACAAAACCATGTCTACGTGGCCAGTAAAGCTGTTGTCATACGAGAGCATAAGTTTTTCTAATACCCGAGTGCCCTGCACTTGGACTGTCATGACATTCATAAAGAATTTGGCGCCAAATATCTATGTCCGTCGGTACACAAACTCTCCCCTTATGGAGTAGGTACCCATTGTCGATCGTGAAATACTTCCATTGCTATAGTTCATCACTTGATAGAGGAGAACTAGGTGTGGACGTTAACGTTACACTACCATCATTGGAGTGAGAAGGATCCCTCATTTGAACATGGCTCCACACTTTGGAATATGCTTCATCATGTTCATATTTGCCTTTGAGAAAATCCAAAAATTCACTAAGTTCCGTGAACAAGAGAGAATTGATCTCCGGCATACGACTTAGAGAGTCAGCCACCACATTGTATCGACCTTTACAATACCTTAGCTTGGCGTCATATTCCTGAAGAATCTCGGCGCACCTGGTTTTCCGACCCTTCAAATCCGTTTGTTGTGCAAATCATTTGATGCTTTCATGGTCAAACACAATCTCAAACTGAGCACCATACAAGTAATGCCGCCATGTTTTTAAGGGAGACACTATTGCATAGAGTTCATGCTGATAAGCAGAGTAGTTCTGCTGAGCTGCATCAAGCTTCTTGCTTTCAAATGCAATCGGCCGTCTGTCTTGTAACAGGACTGCTCCAATAGCACGGTCACTGGCATCCATTTCCAAAACGAATGGTTTCAAAGGATCTACAATAGCCAGTATGGGAGTTGTAGTTAATGCATCCTTGAGTGTATCAAAACTGTGTTGTTGAGCGGATCCCCACTAAAAAGCTTTGCCTTTGCCTTTTAGTGATCCGTCATGGGAACAATGATATTAGCATAGTTTTTAACGAACCTTCGGTTAAAACCTGCAAATCCCAAAAAAATCTGTAACTCTTCCAGATTTTTAGGAGAAGGCCATTTTCGGATGGTATCCACTTTGGATTGATCCATATATAGTCCATTAGCTGAAATAACATGCCCTAAATAGTGAATTTCGTCTTTTAGAAAATCACACTTAGATTCCATGGCATATAATTTGTTTGTTCGTAACAACTCAAACACCTGCCTGAGATGTTGTAAGTGTTCTTCTTTAGAAGCACTGTAGACTAGTATGTCATCGAGGAAAACAATGACAAATTTGCCCAAGTACGGCTTCAAGACACAATCCATAAGTGTCATGAATGTTGGGGGCGCATTAGTTAACCCAAAGGGCATCACCAAGAACTCATAGTGTCCAAACCGTGTTCGGAATGCAGTTTTGTGTATATCGGCAAGTCGAATACGGACTTGGTGATATCCTGACCACAAGTCTATTTTTGTAAAAATGCGAGCATGAGTGAGTTTATCAAACAACTCATCTACTCGGAGCAATGGGTATTTGTTCTTAACCGTAACTGCATTTAAGCCACGGTAGTCTACGCACATGCACTTATTGCCATATTTTTTCTTCACTAGTAGGATAGGAGAGGCCCATGGTGAAGAACTGGGTTGTATATACCCTCTGCTAAGGTAGTCAGCAAGCTGACGTTCCACCTCAGCAGCTTCAGAATAACTCATACGGTAAGGCGGTTTACTGACAGGTTTACAACCTGCAGCCACGTCGATGCTATGTTGCACCGATCGTGTCGGCAGTAATCCTGGTGGCAAATCATTAGGAAAAACATCTTCCTTTAATAATTTCTGTAACTTACTAGCAACGTTTGCTTGGTTAGAATTAGCCATTGGTCGAAGAGATGAGAGAGAAGCATGCGGCGTTGAGGAATGTTCAACAAATTCAATGTTAGAAAGAAAATGAGTTAGTGAGTAACACAAGAAAACTTGATCTATTTCATTATCAGAAACGAGTTGCATAAGCTCAGTGGTACAAATCAATGGTGATGAAGGTATATTCTTCTCTCCTAACAACAACACATGTGCGCCATGGGATTCAAACATCAAGCTGTTGTGCTCATAGCTACGCTTCAGTGGTGGTCCTAGGCTATGCAACCACTCCCTACCAAGAACCACATCTGCCCTTCCATGTTCATAACCTAAAAATCCAAGCATGTGGAGTAACCTTGTACTTCCAACGGAACAGCTCGGCATTGAGTATCCCAGATTTCAGTATCATGTCCATTGCTACCTTGTAGCGGTGGGTACTCGGAGTTTGAGGCAATTTGAGTTTTTTCACCAATCCATAATTGATGAAATTGTGAGTAGCACCGTCATCTACCAAGATGTGCACCTTGTGGCCTTGCAAAGATCCGTGCATACGTACTAACTCATGTGGTCCAAAGGTTTGTTGCCACATGGAAGCTGTGAGACAACATTCATGTACCACCTCTGTGTGTGTTACTTCCACTGTAGAGAAGTGTGAGAAAGACTCAAGAGGTAGAAATTGCACCGTGTGCACTGCTTTCTCCTTGCCATGAGCAACAGATTTTCCCTTGGGACAATACTTTTTTCCATGACCGCTTCCTAAACATTGAAAACAATTTTTCTTTCTTAGCTTTATCAAAGTCCTCATGAGAGAGAAGACCCCTAGACCCCTTGGGTTTTTTAGATGCATCTGAATTGGCAACTATAAATTTCCTTTTATTGTGCCCATACTGAGTGCATGTATTACCATGTGTATTAGCAGGCACATGACTATTATGTGTTTTCTTTTCATCTGGATCATCATGAATATGTGCTTTCAGTATGGCTTCCTCAAGGGTTTTAGGGTCTTGGGTCTTGACGTACTTCTTAAGCTCTGGTGTTAGACCTCGTACAAACCCCCGTACTTGTTGAAAGTTATCTAAGCCTTCCAATTTGAGTATAACATCCAGATAGTGAGAGATATATTCAAGCAATGATGGGTATTGGCGCATGGAACATGTGTCCCAAGCCGTCCAATTCCGATCTGCCTCATTTGTAGGAAAAAATTCTTTGCTAAACAGAGCTTCAAAAGCTGCCCAACTCTGTGGTATGATGTTCTTCTCCTTGAGAGACATCCACCATTTGTAGGCCTTGCCTTCCAGTGCTAAACTTGTTTGCAGAGCTCTGACTGCGTTCGGAGTACGCCGTAAGGCGTGAATTCCATCCCACTTGCTTAGAAGGATATTCACTGCATCCTTATTGCGGTCTCGGTTTTCTCCCTTAAAAATCGGTGGTTTGGTGTTTTTAAACAATTCATCCATCTCTTTTGTAGTGAGAGTATGCAACATATTAACATTTGGGCCTTGCCCTTGTGTAGCAATGTGCTCATGCATGTGCGTGTCAGCAAGACCCTTGGACTGCTATTGCATTAATTGAATTACTAATGTGGATAGTTTAGTAACATTTGTATTTAAATCTTTAAAATTTTCATCCATGACTGTCATGCGTGTCTGAAGTGCACAAAATTCTTGAATATCGAGCAATTTGTAAGTGTCATCACCTGCCATAGCGTCACGGGTACTCTCCTTGAGAGGATCCGGCCGCGGGCCATCATTGGCAGGATCAGGCGTACTTTGCTCAAAATCAAACGTCATTTTGATATTCGAATCCATGGCGACACAGTGCGGTGCAAGGAGTAGTCAAAAAAAAAAACCTGAGATTGAGAGCACTCGCAAAGTGTAATTAGCCTTGCTAATTCCGTCAAAATCGATAGTATCCCGGTGGAAATCGATTCGAATTGTTCGCCGTATAGGGAATTCCGCAATTCCTTGATAGCCAAATCAATTATACTTGCAATTGTTAATTGATTTTGAAAGGCAATTGTACTTTGAACTCCCGTCGGAATGGTTTTCTTAAATCTCTGAGTTTCTGCCGGTAATACGCAGAGAATTTGGTGCTTGAAGTTTGTGCCGGCCTTGTCGAGATGCCGCACCTCTCCGGACCTTGCCGAATCCACACACGAGGGAGGGGGTGGGGTACCCCACTGTGGGTACCGCCCCTTGCTGTTGAAAATAGGGTGTTGCCACTAACCCTCAAGGGGGTTGGGCGCCCGTGTAGTGGGAAAAAATAAGCACACAGCGGCTATGGCCGCTCAGAGCAGCGCGCCAGCAAGGAAACCGGCCATGGCGGCCACTGAGGTGAGCTAGGGGCTTGGCCCAAGGTCGTGAAATGCTCCCCCGCCCGACGCAGCCATAGAGCCGCGAGGGGTGGTTTTGACGCAGGTCCGCCTCGGTGGCTCCTCCTTGCAAGGGGGGTTGCCCACGGACTGCTTGCCTGTTGTCCTCCTCACAGGTGAGGTGTTCCACGACTTGGTGACCCCAACATGCAACTTGCTCATGCAAGGTTGTGTGGCTCCCCTCCTCCACGGCTGTGCCTTTCCCAAAAAAGAACCAAGCTCTTGATACCAATGTTAGACAAGGGGAACTTGAACCTAGGAGTCCACCACCCAACCACCCACTATATAGCATAGCCCCTAGCCCTTTGCCCTAGTTGGACTCCCTTTCCACACTGCCTAGCCCGGCCTTGCCCTTGTCTAGTCTGGCCTTGCCAGTGTCCTGATAGTCGTGTTCTTGCTTTCAAAGTGACCGACAATGGGTGGCTAGCTAAGTTTCAACATGTGTACATGGCCAAGGATATGGTGTTAGACTTGGATGAACATCCCACACTGCATTCTTACTGTAAGTAAAAAAGAAACTTATCTATTTGATACAATGAATTTTTCATTTCATTGCTTTTTCTCATTTTTTTATTCCATTCCAGATATATTTCCTTCAACAGCTATGAAATGGAAACGTGTGGAGAGTCTAAGTGGGACGTTCAAAGCAATGCATAAAGGGATTGCAGATGCTATATATGTTGACAAGCCACCTTCTTTTTACAAAACAATGGATTTGTTTGTCTATTTTACAGAATACAGGGTTCCATCATGAGAAGATGCATATGGAGAACTACATCAGTTACCCGTTCCCACCATAAGTTCACTTGACTAGGAATCTCTTGATGCATGTACCATATCAAGCTTCAAATCCAAGATCAAAGAAGACATCCTTAAAGCTATGTCTCCCAGAAAGATATCAAGAAGGATTAAAATTCAATGGTTCTTGCATATACATGTCTTTGTGGCATGCTTCAAAGCAATGGACTTGAAGAGGACAAAGACGATGTGGCTTAATAGAAGACTTTCTATGACTGAACTCGATAATGTACTTGGAGATGGATGGAGTACCAAAGAAATTTTTCATATTGGTGATAATATTAGTTGTAGAGTAAGCCCAAATTCTATGTCTATCCCATATCAACTATGTTGTCAATCATTAGTTCTGGGCTATGATTATAGGAGATGAAGAAGCAAATTAGGTAGTTGGGTTCCTCTCGACTCTGAGGAAAATTATCCAAAGTTTGAACTAAAGGTCACAATCCATCCACACATTGAGCATAGAAGCCTTATAGTAACAACAAATTGGAGACTACAAGATGTTAGAGAATCTCTTGAGTTTCTTGATGAAACATCTCCTAAGTATAGATTCAAAGTAGATGGAATTGTGGTGAGCACAAGGATGGATAATTCAACCTCTTGCATCACATGCCTTGCCCCAAAAAGAGTTGTATTTGAGCCACTTGCAAGGACTTGAGAAACAAGTTCAATATTGTAATGCAAATACATTTGTCTTTTCTACCTTGTTGTGAACATATTTATATTATTTTAAACTTACATGATATCCTGATACACATTTAAGAATTGAATAGTTGGTATTAAGTATTTGAAGTACAAAATTATGAACCACCAAAGGGTATATGTTCATATAGACAAAATGAACAAAATTGTACATAACTTTGTGGAGTAATCAATCATGAAATTCCACTTTTATTTTTGCCTGAGAGGATTTTTCATCCTCAGGGACCCTTTTTCTTTTGTGTTCAAGAGGGGGTGAAGTCGGTTCAGGAGGGGGGGGTGATGACTTGGGCTCCTCACGGCTTGGCACGGGGGACTTGTCAAGGGTTGGTGCTTTGGGCTCTTGAGGAGTTTTTGGCTTGGATGACTTGGCAACCTTCTTTGGCAACATGAATGGTAGTTTGAAAGGTGAGCTAGGTGCCTCCCCCTTACTGTTCTTAGATGAACAATGCTTTTGAACCTTGAATTTCAATGGTGAGTGGAATGGATGGCCCTTTGTATCTGCTTTTCTTTTTACAGGGTTCTTCTTCTTGGTGGGGCTCTTCCTCTTGGCAGGACTCTTCTTGGCATAGCTCTTCTTTGTAGGAATCTTCTTTGTACGGCTTCTCTTTGAAGGGCTCTTACTTGTATGGATCCTCTTTGAAGGGATTTTCTTTGTATGGATCTTCTTTGAAGGATTCTTCTTCTTGTGATCCCTTTTCTTTGCATCCAAACCCTTGGTGGCTCTACCTTTCTTTGGTGGCAAAGGAGACTCTATTTCATCTGTAGTTGGTGCCATAGGAGAGTTTGGATCATTTGGGTTTATTGATCTTTCCAAAACCATAGAAATAGACTTCTCTCTCACCCACGTGACCCAAGACTCTGGATATTCATGCAATTGCAACAAATAGAAAAAGAAAATAAAGGACATGAGTACATACATAGTTAAGAAGTCAAAACAAACCAATGGCACATGAGATACACATTTACAGTGATTGTTGTCATCCTGCAAATTGACTCAAGATATCTCCATGCATTGGCAAGCACCCTCCATCCACAACATGTTGAGTCTGTTTGTAAAGGCACTTTTTGATTGTAGTACTTGAAACCTTCTATATTGTAATCCTTATTTGTGGTACTAAGGTGACCAACGATAAGTTTGGCATCACTGCAAGAAGACATCAATCAAAAAGCTACTAATAGAAAACAATGGGCCATCAAACATAGATCATACTTCATACTTACAGTTTACTTCTCCCATGCATACTTGACAATGAATTCACAAATATAATATCTATCTCCAAAAGATTGAAGATAACTCCAATGTCCTCTACAAAAAAATAACAAGTAGCTAGGAATACCACATAATATTATAAATTGTTAGGAGTTAAGATTCACCCTTCAACATAGGAGTATATTATGTAATTGCAGGTCAGCATGTCAAAATCTTCAAAAAAACTTGAAAGTCTTCCTTGCTTGTTAGATAGACATTGTGTCACTAGAGGATCAACTATGTTGCATAGCTATGGCCTCTGGAAGATCTCTCATAAGACACATGAAGTCAAAGAAAACACATTGCCCAATGAGGCCCTTGTAGGTGCACATGCACTAATAATTAGCAAAGGGGCAACACATACCTGAGACAGATAAAGAGCATAGTATCACCAAGCTCAATATTGGGGTTTACAAGCATACTTGTGTCTTGAGGGAATATGTCACACTACACCTCATCATCCCCACACATGGAGGCATTCACAACCATTTGGCCTGTAACTTTTTCATAAAGGAGAGAGTTGGATGCTCTTAAAATTTATGCTTTCTCTGTAAGGATAGCATCCTCTGACATCATGTCATGCTCCCTCTCAACCTCCTTGCCTGCTTTGATGTCTTGGGCCTTTCTTGTCTCATACTGATGTGTAACATCTTCAATGACAACCCCTAAATTCTTCTGCTGCCTGGAAGGGGGGATATTTAAAATTTGGAGGGTCCTAAGATCCTCACTAGAAATAAGCTTAAGAGCCTTATCAAACTTGTACCTCAACCTTGACACAAGCACAAAATATTTGCTCATCAATTAGTGTGACACTGTGAGCACATGCAGCAGCAATGTAGTTATCATTCATAAAGTCTATAAGGAAATCCTTAACAGCCTCCTGAAGGCACATCAAGGCTTGAGATTGCCACCTTAATGAAACAAAGGTTTTTATATTCATCATGCTGAGAAGTCTATCTGATAACTCTTTGACAACTCTCATGAAGGGTAGCTTTGGAATAAGAAGACAAGTAGACTTCTGTGCTTTCTTTACCTCCCTTAGAGATTTGACTTGATAATTCAATCTCTTCCTAGCAGTAGGCCTTTGGCGAGGTTGTGTAGGTTTCCCAACCTCTAGATTGACTGATTCTTCTTGGTTGTCATCATTAGCTTTCTCTGAATCTTTTGGAGCTTGGTAAACTTTTCTTGCAGTTTGCTTTGTCCTTGCCATTTGATAGTCGGAAAGTGCTTTGTCCTTTGCCACAAAATTCACCAAAACAAGACCCGCAGGAGGTTCAAGAGACTCCTCAAATATCCAAACAATGCGATAAGAGGTCCTCCCACAGTCTGGAAGTGCTCACTATCGCGTCGTGCAGGAACCTGAAGAATACCATAGGATGCGATAAGAGGTACTCCCAAAGTCTGGAAGTGCTCGCTATCACGTCGTGCGGGAAGTTGAAAATAATGTGGCAATAGTAGAGCAAATCCCACAGAACGCGATAGTAGGTATTTTTAAAGGTTGAAACTACCCGCTATTGCGTCGCTCTGGCACATTAGATGAAATAACACGAAAAATATGCGGGTCGATGAGAAAAATATCGTGTCGTGCGGGTCGATGAGAAAAATGCAACAGAAAGATGAAAGAAGAGATGGCGAAGGATGCAGGAGGTACAAAACGACGCGAACGTGTTGTTTGGGGGAGGTGGAAAATGAACACGTGACATGAGCTTTTTATACATCCGACCATCCGTACAGTGTCCGTTGAAATTATGCCACGTGGCACATGTACATGAGTGACACGTGTCAATAACGGTCATTTTTGACCCCTTATATAAGCTTGATCTTGTCTTTTTTTGGTGTTTTATTTTTAGTTTGTGCCGCACGACGCGAGAATCCTTAACTTAACCTCTTCAAAGCTCTCTAGTTCTCTCACTTCAACTCTATTTCACTGCTCTCTCTCCTTATCCATCACGCTGGTCCTGCACGACGCTAGGGTGGGTGTTTGCAAAGTTTGTGTCATTGCACTATCGCTCTGTTCGGGTTTTATTGCCATGTTCTTAGCCACCTGCACGATGCGATAGCCGTAGCGAGTAGAGTGTGCCTCATGCCTCTATTGCTCTGTTTGGGTTCTAAGCCTTTGCACAAAGCGATAGGAGTATTTAGCAGGATCTTTCTCGTGCCTCTCATGCATCTATCGCTTTATTTTGGTCTTGCTTCCTTGCCTTGAACTGCTTTTTCAACCAAATCATGAGTGAAGGTCGTGAAGAGATTTTAGAGGAGAGCCCAAATGAGAAGCTCTTGGTTGTTGTCATGGATGGTGGTAACATGGGAGTGTACACCAAGGCATATGAAATCCTTTGTTTGATCTTGCAGTTATGCTAGACAAATTGAAGGACTTTTTGTTAGAAGAATTCAAAGAGTTTGAAGAGGCAATTAAGGGTAAGTGTTTGGTGTTGGATGGTAAGAGTTATTGCCATCTAACTGAATTTACTACCAACTCAATTAAGAAAGGCAAAGTGACAAGGAGGTTAGGAAGATTTTCTAAGAAGACTTCATTTATTTGTCCACCAACCATTTCTTGTCAATTACATTCAAAGCCTTGCAATCTTGTTCCAAAAGAAGTTGCCTTTCTTATAGTTGATATGCAAGGCAAAGGTGATGAAGTGAAAGATACAGACAAAGAGGGAACAAATACAAATGTTTCCACAGTCTTGCAGCTTGAGAAAAATGAAATTCTAGAGGAGGAGGAATTGATGTTGCAGCTGAGGAGCGGGAGAGTTCAAATTTTGATGTGGCTCAATTTAGAGCTAGTACCGTCATTGATGAATCCATAGAGGAGGTAGAGGTGTCTGAGGCCTCCCTTATTGTTCCAAACCTTCCCTACTTCTATATCAATGGAAAAGAATATATCCCTCTCCATCATATTCAATGCTGCTTAATATGAGGGAGGACTATTGTATTGCAACCATTTCTGAAGCTTCTAAGGTGGCCAAAGATTTCATTGACACAGAAGAAGAGTCAAAAGAGGAGTTTTTGGCACTTGATCTTCAGAAATCCCATAAATTATATCTTCCTGCTCCTGATGCACTTGCTCTATGCATGAAAAGAGTGGAAGAGGAGAAACCTACTCTCAAAGATGAGGATTTTGAGAAGAGACTTGTTGAGCTTGGTACCCAATCTTTTGGTAGAGACTTTAAGCTAAAGGAAGTTGAAAAGGACGTTGACATAAGAGAGATGATTGGATCATGCAATCTCCTTCAAGAAAGTCATTGCCGAGGATGAGTTGCAAAAGGTAGATTTAGTTTCACCTTGATCTCCCTTCCTAAAATCTTCCTTTTTTTCAAGTTTGTTTTAATTACTCATTATTTCTTGTTTTGCAGATTGAACTCCTTGACAAAGATAATTTTCTTGGGAGAACTAAAGGCTCGAGAGGGAAAGCAATAGAGGGCACTTCAAAAAGGGATGCCTCCTCTCTCATGCACTGCATGCCTCATTGGATAGTGCCACCTTCTGTGCTTTTCACATGCAGTATTCTAAGATCCTGAGTTGCCAATATTTGCCCTGAAGATATTGTCACGGTTTTTGGGGTACACTCCCCTTCAAATCAATGCAAACAAGATCATGCTACTTGAGAGAGCTGCATCACTTAGAATATTTGGGTATGCTGCAGGATTCAATGCCTCAAGGGCAGGATACTTTCTTTGCTACTCTAGCTATGCAGCAGCAGCTAAGGAGACAAATGTCAACCTTCTTGGGGGCTATAAAAGAAGAAAGTTTTTGAGATATAGGGGTGACATGCCTAGTGATACCAAAAAAATCAAAAACTAATGTAAAATTGATAATATTTTGCGTAAAAATATCTTTTTTGAATTTGGATCTCTTTAGAAAGACTCGGTACAAAGTTTCAAAGTGAAACAATAATCCCCATTTGTGGTTGAGCATCATGGTTGTTTGATCTCATCCGTTGTTGTAATTGCCTCCTATAGAACCAATTCAATAATTCCTTTAGTGTATTTCTCCTTCTTTGTCCCCCTCCCTTTCTCGTACATCTAAAAAATGAAGTCCTCGCTTGATAGTGAGATTTTTCCATTCCCTGAGTATTCCATGTTGCAAGGGGTCCTTGTTTCGCAGAATATGGTCCATGCAAGTACAAAATATGCTAAATTTTTTAAAAAACGTTAGTTGAACTCATAGGATGCAATGTAAAATACTATCCAGACTTTAAAAAGTAATTGAATACTCACTAAATAATATGTGATGTCTTTTGCTCCCCAAGAATTTGTGATAGCAGTTATTAAAAGCTTTATAGTCTTTTCATATTCATCTGCATAAGTAGCAGAGCTAACTTGTTGTCTCAAAACTTTCAAAAGATTGTCGAGTTTCTTCCATACTTTCATACGTTTGTTGGCTACATCTGGTCTACTTTTGACATTGGTTGTTATTACACAAAGATCCTTCCACAGTTCCACATAGCGTCAACTTGTTTGTTGTCATGGTTTCTCAAAAATCTTCTGGCTTTTGCTCCACCCATTGAAACATCTTGCAAAACATCACCCGTTCCTTTTGAAAGAGTAGGATCGTTTTTTAGATGCACTTGACCACCATGAAAACCCATTCGAGAGAGGAAAGCCTTGCATTTTTCTATGCACTTGTCTGCAAGTTTACTTGGCTTAATAGAATATGCATAATCAAGATGGAGTCGAAGCAATTAATCTCTGCATGCATTGTACATATATGTACATTTTTAAAATCTATTGTTAGAATTGGATCCCAAATCATAGAAGACGATGGATAGTCCATGACGTTTACACTATCTCTCGATGGTGGTTTTCCAACCTCGTTGTCTGCAAGCCATCCTTTTGTTCGAGTGCTTGCCATGAAATACATACATGGATACTTGGCATTGGCACCTCCACATACACCAAACATGCACTTCAATGCTTTTAGGTCGGCACTCAAGTGCCATTTTATAATTTCACCCATGCCATCTACACGGAATGTTTCACTTGCATTTTGTTCCTGTATAACAGAAGGGATATCGGTCTGCAAAAACATCTATTTCAATGTATCAAGATTTTCTACTGGTATTTGAGCTGCTCCGATCCACCAAAGCTCCATTTCTTATTGAGGTTTGTGGTATGGGGAATCAAGCTTACCTTGGCTATAATCCAATGCTCTATTCATTAGGGATATGGATACTCTTTCCATTCTTTGACATTTCTGAATTTGACCTTCATCCAATTTCATAACAAATATAAGTTTTCCTTCACAATCTACTTCTCGCATGTTATAGCATCTCACCATAGCAAATTGAACTTTTTTTATACTCATCCAAATGTTATTAAAAGCATTATACTCAAAAGAAGTTTTTTTGTTTTGTTTTTCGTATGGCATCGTTCCTTCTATATGATAGTACTCTCCAAAATGTTCGGGTATTTCTTCGTTTAACAAAGTCCTTACTTTTCCAACATTGTGAGGCCTAGGCAGTCCAAAAGATTTAATCTTGTGATACTATAGAACCTAGTTTTAGAGATGGCCCTGTAACCCCTTCTACTCACCCCCATTGTGTCACAAACTTCTTGCATTTGAGAAGGTTGGACCAATAAACCCATATTATTCGGACATTGGACAATCAAGTGATCTATACACATCGATTACACATGAGTATCGGCATTGTAGACGTGCTCGCTTGATTGGTTTGCATTAATGTAGCATTATTTTATAGCCTAATAGGACACTCGGCTACACGATGTAGACCTCCACACTCATAGCATTGAGAGGTGGTCTCTTAGCAGTGTAATGGATATTTTGGCCTCTTACAACAAGAGCAGCTATTTGATAGACAGGTTTGACTTGTCCCCAATAGTCCTCCACGTAGTATTGTGGACTTTCTTCAAGCGCATCAATCCCATAGGCAATATTAGGGTCTATATCTTTCTCACAGCCTTCCAAACAAGTAATAGATGACTCACAATCCACTTGATTCAAAGAAGTGATTCTCGGATGTGGTGGTTGCGGTCCTAGCATTGCGGTCCTAGCATTGGAGGTGGCAAGGGTGTTGTTTGAACAACATTTTGGGCACTAGGGACCATGTGTTATATGTTTGTTCAAGAGGTGGGTCCGGCATCAATGCAGACACTCAAGGTGTGTCCTTCCATGCTAAGGTTGGTCTATTGGCCATCGTGCGCTTAAATATTATGCAATCCTTAGCTTGATGACCATACCTCCCACAGACATTGCAATTCCCATTAAATTTTACTCTAAAAGTAGGGCATTCACTGGTACTATGCGGACCATAGAAAACTGAGCACCATTGTTGCTCCCTTCTTGGATACTTATGATTGTTTTGTGGAGCACGATTGTCTCTAAGACTCTCTTGAATGGCCTTGGTGAGATTTGTTAAAGTCATCTAAGATATCTTTGGGTCCTTAGCAATAGGCTTTAGGGTCATTGGTTGATGCCGCGATGCTTGCGAGCTAGTAGATTTAGGCTCAATAGACACTCTTTCTCCTTGAATCATTAGATTATCCTCCAATTGGATCGCATTGGTGGTGACTACTTCCCAAGTGGTGATACCTCTAATGACAAGGCCATTGTAGATATCCTCATGTTGTAATTCCCTAATGAATCCATCAAGCAATTGGTTATTATTGAAGCACTCATTTGGATTACAACGAGAATTCAAATGCTTCAAGCGACTAATAAAGTCTCTCGCGGACTCTCCTTCCTCTCATTGGGCTTTCTAGAGATGAGATGCTACACCCCAAAGCACTCCCTCTCGTATGTATTCTTTTAAGAACAGTCTCCTAAGAGTAGGGTAAATCATTTTTTCTTCCACCTTTAGGGTTCTATACCAATCCACAGCCTTCCCACTTAAGGTCAGGCTTAAAGCATTACTCTTATGTATGTCATTGTGTTCTCCTAGGGAATCGCATATTTGTTCAAACACTTTGATATGTTTTCTCACATCCCCATCTCCACTAAATTTTTGGGTGAGCTTGGCTATTTGTAGTGCCATACTTTTAGGTTCTCTATCAGGCATGTTACGCATATTCTAAGCATTAGATTGACTGATAGCTTGAACAAATGTTGCCAAGTCACCTAAGTGAGCAGGCACCGTGGGTGAAGGCGCTCCAGAGACTACATATAGAGTAGGTATTGGCATTGGGCTTGGCGCATAGGAAGCCCTTGGATTCCAAGTTTGGTATGGTGTTATTCCATGTGGTGGCCCAAAGTTCATATGTGTGGCCGTAGGCATAGCAGACATCAGATATGACATGCTAATGCTAGCCGGTATGGTCCCATTGAAATAAGATCTTGGATGTTGTGGTTGTGGAGCATAGGTCGTTGAAACAATGGGAGAGGTAGGAGCTACATGAGTACGAGGACCCATATGTGTATATGATTGGTACACACTTGTAGGTACTGTTGCAGGCATTGAGCTACCATGTAGCGGTGCTTTACTAACAAAAGAGGTCCATGGCGTGTTTCTTGGCATGCCAATCACTGGGGTAGGCATGGTAGCCGTGGTGTCATCAAGGGAAAGATGAGCTAGACTTGGACAAGTAAAGCTATCACTTGTGGGTTCAAATTGCACTGAGACCCTTGGCGAAAGAACATATGGAGGATCCATCAAACTTATCGAGGGAGTCTCCATTTGTGATAAGGTTGGTTTTTTCGACTTCCCTATATCCAAGAATCTCATGAGACGCGTTGAAGGCATGTGGATCCTCTTGTTCTGTCTCTCTAGCTCAATAACCCTATGGATGACCTCACAAACTCTTTGTTGTTAATCCTCTACACTAGTAGCACCCGTTGTGGATTGTAGGACATCTAATCAACCCATGTGATAGCTGTGACCCGTGTAATGGTTGGTTAGAGTTTCCGTTTGTAGTTCATACTCATAGTTTTCGTTTAGGAACGCTCCATCTAGGATTGAGGTGCTAGCGGTGTCCTTTGAACTAGATGCAATGTGGCTCTCTATGGGTTGACCCTTATTGGTCGCTAATTCAGGAGCACTTTATTGCTCGCCTGGCATGGATGTTGACATAGGGGCTTTCGCTTTTAACTCTTTCCTTTGCTCTGCCCTACGTGAGCTCTCGATTTTCTTTTCCCTAGCCGCAATGATATATCGCTCAACCTCTTGCACTTTGGCAAGGCTTCTACCATCGGGTAATTTAACCTTGTAGGAAAATAGCTCTGAAAAGTCAAGAGGTGTAGTGAATGGAGTATTCACATGCACACTCTCTAGGAGCATGGGGTCTACATTGGTCATGAATGGTAAATTTACTTCCCCACCCCCCTCATTTACATCGTTAGCTCCATGTTCAGAGCGAGTGGCTCTACTAAAGGTTTCCTTCAAGCGGCTAAGCACGCTCGGCCCATACCGTGGGCCCATGGCATGCATGTCTTGGCTTGAGCTATTAGGATTAGGCATCAGGTAACCCTCTATGACGTCGTAGTCAGAGGAAGAGTCACTAGACGCAATATGTGGGTCTTGAGTGGTACTACCTTGGGTTCCTGCTGAGGGCTGAGAGCATAAGGTAGAGAAATAGGAGACACTCTCGATGTGCTTGTCCTCTAGCACACAACCAGAGCGTAGGTGCATGTGACCTCAACACTCTAGAGGTGTTGGTGAGTGCCCGTGAAGGCTGCTTACCTAGTTTTTTAGGTGTTTATAACCCAATTTTTTTTTGTATTTTTGGTCCCTTTTTTAAATCGAGCCACGAAATATGGTGTGTGAGCGTCTTGGCTAGGGAGACATGCCATGCTTTACAGCCCCCGATTTCGTTACGTACAGCCCTCGGGATCCCAAAACTAGTCTTTTTCCTAGGTGGGGAGAGGACTAGAATTAGTAAGTCCAAAGGGTGAGTGTGAAGGGAAAGGTGGAGGACTTGAGGAACTTGTTCCACATGCCCTCCCTTCAGTTGAGGTCCTACTCTTTATATTTAAAGTGGTGTGTATAGTATACCATAAGACTGAGGACTGAGGCCTGGGTCTCGGCTTAGGCTTGGGGAATGATCCCGATCCTGATCCTTCCTTCTCAGGATAAGGTTTTTTTAAATTTAATTTTCAAATTTCCTTTTGGTCTCAATATTCTTGAGCGGTATTTTTTAAATTTTTTTTTTGAGGATAATGTGGCCGCGTGGACGCCGAGCTCCCACGCGCACAGCCGTCGTGAAGGATCTTGTGCTGCGAAGAAGGAGCCGCCGTCGATGCCACACTCAACCGTCTCGTTGCCGTTGATGCTGCCACAATGCTCCATCACACACTCTCTCTTTTTGTCTCTCTCTCTCTCTCTCTCGCTCTCTCTCTCTCTCTCTCTCTCTCTCTCTCTCTCAAGCATATACACACACACACCACAAAGGAGAAGGAGGTAGAGATAGAGCAAGGGCACTTCTTAGCTTACACCTCAGAGAATGAGGATTTTTGGTCAGATGGACCTTTTATAAGAGTTTGGCCCATTCACATATAGGTGCCCACAGTGGCCGGTCATTGCAAAACTACTATCAAAATAAGATAAGTGGTGCACCTCTCATCGGCGATCACCTACACACCTATTGGACCGACAAGCCCAGTCCATGACTCAATCAAATAAATAATATGCGTATATCAAAGGTGATAGGGTGCCCGTGAGGATTAACACAAAGGCAACAATATTTTATGTCTTCCCTTCCACAAGAAGGGAATTTTTTAAAAATGAGCTTCATGTGCAGCATCCCACTTCTCTTGACGGTCAAAAGTGTCTGTTAACCCTCACGGCTCACGGACACCCTATCACCTACGATGGACGTTGTAACCTACGGCAGACATTGTATTATTTACTTGTAGAGTCAGGTACCGGGCTTGTCGGTCCAATAGGAAAAGGGTAAGAGTGATCGTCGATGAGAGGCGCACTCTAACTGGAACATTCAAGGGATTAGTTGGCTAAGCATGGGCGTCCAAGTGTGAATGGGGTGAGCTCATATAAAAGTCAACTAAACCTAAAATTCACTCATTCTCTCATTTGTGCAATAGAAGAGTGCTCTTGCTCCATCTCCATCTTCTTCTTCTTCACCTCCTTGTGTGTGTGTGTGTGTGTGTGTGTGTGTGTGTGTGTGTGTGTGTGTGAGAGAGAGAGAGAGAGAGAGAGAGAGAGAGAGAGAGAGAGAGAGAGTGGGTGATTGAGCATTACGAAGGCACGACGGCGGCGGCGGCAAAGCGGCGAGGAATCCTCCACGAAGCAAGCGTAGAGTGGTGAGTGACACACCATCGCCTTCTTTGAGATTACTAGTTTAGGCTTGTTGTGTGCTTGGAGCCATTTGTGGCTTGCACACGGTGTATCGTCAAGTTCCTTGCATTGACACGTGCGACATACGCGCACATTTTTGGCGCCGTTGTCGGGGAGTGCCATACATGAAGCTCGAGTAGCACTCTGTGCTTCTCCGTGGTGCAATTTCTATTGTAGGAAAGGTAAGGAAGGAGTGTGTGTGTGTTGAGAAGAGGGATTTGGTGTTATATTGTGTGTTTTTTTTATTAATGGAGTTTTCAAAGGTTCTGTGTTTTTTCTCTGTGTATTAAGGTAGTTAGTTTTCTTTGTTAATAGAGATTTCAAAGGTTCTGTGTTTATTCTCAGTGTATTAAGGTAGTTAGTTTTCTGTGTATAGTAAGTAGGAAGTAGATTAGTGAGAGTTAATAGAGTGTGTTAGTGTGTAAGAGTAGGTGTATTAGTTAGAAGTAGGTAGAGTGTGTGTGTGTGTGCTCTCGCACAGGCCGTGGCGGCTTTATCCTTAAAAAAAAAAAAAAAAATTTAATTTTTTTTGTTAATTTTTTTAAAAAAAAGGTAGGACCGGGATCGGGAATATCTCCCAGACCCAAGCCCAGACCCAAGCCCAAGCTCACGCTTAGGCCTAGGCCTCAGTCGCCTTTTAAAAAAACGAATTTTAGCTTCACACGTAGCTAAAAATTGATTTTTGAGGACCAACGGAACGTCAGATGCCCGAAAATTGTGTTGTAAAGCACACAGCGACCCTTTAAGTGATACGCTCGTTTCGAGCTATCACACACTTCAATAAAAAAAAATCAAACATTAAAAAAACATCAAAAAAAAGAAAAAATCAAGTAGAAAACGGGGTGCAAAACACCCACAAAACAAAGCAAGTAACCTTTGAGGGTACTTGCCGACACTTGTAGGGCACCCAAAGCACATGTATCTACGCTCTGGTCATGTGCTATAGTCCAAACAACTAGCTAGTGCTTCGATCTACGGGGGTACTCACTATCCTTCCACGCTAGGGTCTACGCCCTCGGCGGGGACCCAAGGTAGTGTAACCCAAGACCCAAATATAGCGGTTAGCGACTCTTCCTCTGACTACGATATTATGGAAGAGCATCTTACACAAAGCCCCGGGGG
This sequence comes from Adiantum capillus-veneris, assembly GCF_014529385.1. Lineage (NCBI taxonomy): Eukaryota > Viridiplantae > Streptophyta > Polypodiopsida > Polypodiales > Pteridaceae > Adiantum > Adiantum capillus-veneris. The sequence continues at coordinate 148,271,204 of NC_140935.1, forward strand.
AATAAATGAAACCGTACCTAGCTGGGCCCAGCAACCTGGAACTAGTGTTTTTAGCCGTTTGATGGAAACTTTTAGTAGAGCTACGCGCTCTGAACCTACGGCTAGTGAAGTAAACGAAGGGGGTGGGGAAGTAGAATCACCATTCACATCTCCTGTAGACCCCACACTCCCTCAGAGTGTCCACGTGGACATTCTACCTACCTCATTTAATGAGGGCCCTACTGACCTACCACCTTCCAAAGTCGTCTCTAAGGTAGCGGTGACTAAAAGTCAAAACACGGGAAGCAACAATGCATCCACCTCACGGCAACCCTCTAGTACACCAAGTTTGGACGGGGTATTTCTCAATGAAAATTGAGAATATGACCTACACACGGAGACTTTGACCAACCTATACATGGGCTACACATATCATGTGGGTTGGTTAGAAGTTGTACAATCCACATCTAGTGCCACTAGTCTAGAGGAACAACAACACATGATCTGCAATGTCATCCATAGGATTATCCAGTCCGAGAGACAAAATCGAGGAATAAACATACCTTCGACAGGTCCTATGCGATTTTTAGACACGGGCAAAGGGAAACAACCCACCCTATCACAAATGGAGACTCCCTATTGAGCCAACAGAGGATCACACCCACATTTTTGCTCACACTCATCATTTTGTAACCATTGATTGTAATAAATGTCTTTCTGACATTAATTTTGATTTGAGCCATTCATTAAGTAACGGGACTCAATTGAGTTTCCAGCTTGTAATCCCGAAGTAATTTCACTTGCTGATGTAATTAGTTAGAGATGTTCTCACCTCCAAGGCTGAGGTATATAAGCCAAAGTTTTTGTAACCTAAGGGGATTCAGATCATTGAAAAAAGTGAGTTTTTGAGCGCCGTGATTGTGTCTGAGAGAGAGTGAGAGAGTGAGAGTCCTATCTACTTGCTACGCGAGCTACGGAGCCGCCATTGGAGAAGCGACACCGACATTGTGTTAGCAACGGCGAGAGCTATGCACAGATACCAAGAGTGCGCGCTATCGGCTTCTATGTGTGGTAAGTTCCTACGAGCTTCGGTATGAGTTTTCTTCCAACTAGTGTGTCGGAACGGAGCGTGCAACATATCTATAGAACCACAACGAGTAGAGCTACACATTGGTACCATCGGGGTCAAGTTTCGATCACCTGTATTTTTCGGCGTGTCTTCATACGCGTTTACCGCACGGAGTGGTTATAGGTTGATTTTGCAGTTCAAGTCTTTAGGGTGTTGTTCTTACCTAGTGTATAGACTTCCCCTTGAGTTTGAGATCGATTCAACGATTCTAGATCCTGTTTCGTATAGCATTCGTTCGTAGTACGGATTTCAGTCACTTGCGTATTTTAGAACTTAGATTTGATTTCCTTAGTAGTGATTGTCGTTAGAAGGTCGAGTAGGTGATTTGACACCCACCTAGTTGTTTCCATGCGCCTGCGGGTCAAGCTCTGTCCTCGTCTGACAAATTCTGTTGTTGGTTGAGTTCTCGCTATTTAGCTTCCGCTAGCGGCGTAACCGCCTTAACATTTGGCGCCGCTGCCGGGGACGAGAGCCCTAAGTAGGTGACCTTAGACTAATCCTACGAGGTGAGTTGTATAAACTACTTTGTATACTTTAGTTAGAAAAGATCTAGGAGTGGTGGACTCCGAAGATCTCGAGAGATACTAGGAAGTGGGGTATTCCTGGGTCTTCCGTGTTGAGAGTATTTTTAGTTTAGCTTAGATTTGTTTGTTGTTTTGTTGGTGTTGAGTAGTTGTTGATAGAAGAAGAATTTGCTAGTCCGTGAGTGACAGTGGATATCTTTAAAATCACAATTACCAAACCCATTTTATGATTAGGAATAGCTTAGGTAGGACTTCATTTGATCCTGATCTAGAGCTAGTAATCATTGGAGTATTTGCTTGATATGGTTGATTGCATGTTAGATCACTAAACCGTCGAGTTAGTAGTGAAACTTGCAATAAACAAAAGTCAGAGAAATTTTCTGTGTATTTGGGAGCTGCTGAGCACTTGAGAAAGCTTTAGGAAGGATTCTGTGCCAAAAAACTGGAAATCTGCAACTTTAGACATCATACGCGTATGATGTCTAAATGACCAAACAGAGACCAAAACAGAAATTTTGACTCTACCAGAGTGTTCAAAAGGGGGGTTATACCCTAATTTCAACTTAAAACAAGAGCATTAACACTCAAAGAAACCCAAAAAGACAAGTCGGAGTCCAAGAAACGTAAAGAATAGGAAATTTTGGATTTAGATCTTGTTTTTACATTCAAACCTGACAAAAAAACTTGAAACTCAATTATAAACATTGGAGAAGGCTTAAAACCAAAAATAGTCAAAATCTGGGACAAAAGACATCATACGCGTATAATGTCTTTTAGCACATCCATTGCTTATTTTTGATATCTGACCTGACAAAATTGTTACAAACACTGTAGAAAGCATAAATATCAAGTCTTGACCCAAATTGATGAAAAAGACATCATACGCGTATGATGTCTTTGACCTAATTTTGGACATATTTTGATACTTTGCCAACACAGATCCATTGTAATAGCTGTCTAGAGGTTATATTTCAAGTTTCATCCCATTTGGATCACAATTGACCCAAAAGGAGTCAAAAGCGGAAAATTGCCAAGAAAAGCCTAAATCAGCCATAACTTGCTTAAACAGAGTTCAAACTGAATTTTGTGAGTGGACAGAGCATAAGGGGGCTACTGAGAGTGAGCATAACCAAAATAGTCCAAATCTGTGAAAAAAGACATCATACGCGTATAATGTCTTTTTCAGCATAACTGCAACAAAATTCTCACTTGATGAAACAGAAGTTGTCCAACTGACAAGATTAAACAATTGACCAAGTATCAATCAGTTTGGATCAATTCTGACCACAAAAACTTGGGAAAACAAATTGCCAAGACGGAAAAGTTAAAGTCCTGTAGGGGAATTGATGAATTTGAGATCGGGCAGGAATCTCCAGAATAACCAACCAAAACAAGGGGAACAAGCAAGTGTCATATCAACCGAGGGAAGTGTGAACCAAAGTTGGGTGCAACCATTAGAGCCGATCTTTGAAGGAAGTGTTTTTGATACTTCTTCGGAGAGATCTTACGAGATTTTCACCGAACACTTGGAACACTTGAACCTGAACAACAGAGAAAATATGGCAGCAGGATCATCAAACCCTCGCCACAGTGAAGCTATTGTTCATAAAATACCAGTACGACAATGAGCAAGGTGTCAAGATCTACAAAGATGGAATGGACCGCTATTGTGTATAGATAGAAGATAGACCTAGTGAGTTCAAGGACTTAGTGCCTGTGAGCTATAGTGGAGATAGATATCTAGATGACGAGGGTACAATGTACTTGGTAGTCCTAAACCCTAACATTGTGGACAAGTGGGGATTGATGGGCACCAAAGCCAAAGTAGATGAAGAACTTGAGGAGAAAGCACCAATAATGAACTTCCCTAATGCGAGGTTAAGAAGAGAGAATGAAACTACAAGGATCAACACTGATAACATCTATGTGGGGCTATACAAATATAATAATGGGAGCAAGATCTCTATTATAGATGTGAAGAACCCTACACCTTAGAGTTCACAGACCAAAAAAGACTTTATGTCTTTACCTACACAGAGGGATCGGAAGTGAAAATTTCCGCTTACGACAAGTATGGGAGGCAATACTCAACAATGGGCAAGAAAGAATTAGAAGGATATACATACTTTGGGGGACCACTACATCAGTATTATGTTACTTCTAGCTCACAAAGACCAGCACCAACAAATGGAGTGAAAAACCCAATGACAACAGGAGGACAAAGAACTCAGGTTGCTGACTCTTTCAGTCAACCTCAGTACTCGAAGCCCGGACCAATGGGATCATTACATTCCAGAGAGTCAATGGATACGAATCGAGGTAGTGCAGTTCCAATCCCCACGTATACCGCTCCAGGTCCAAGGTTCGAAGCGGAACCATCACATTTACCTCCTAGTAGTAGATTCAGGGCAGGGGAACCGACAAGGGTAACCCATGAAGTCCATGATGCTAGAGAAAGCTTTAGCCGGGACACAGGAGCAATGAGATTGGTAGCAGACCATAGACGTATGAGACCATCTCAAGTATCCAAGTGTATGCCAAAGAAGTATGGTGGTTCAGGAGATCCGTATGCACATGTGTCACTCTTTAAGCAAGTCTTAAGAGCTGAGCAGATAACCGATTTCCATACACAATACGAGGGATTTGGTCTTACTCTAGAAGGTACAACATTGACATGGTTTCAACCACTAAACATAGGGGGATTCCATGACATTGACCATTTGCTAAGAGAGTTTGCTGAGGAATTCTCAAAACGAGGGATTAAGCACAATACAGTCTCACAAATATATGCTTTTAAACAGAGAGAACACGAAAAAGTGAAGGAAGCTTCACTTTGCTTCAAACAATACATTGAGAGATGTCCAGTACGTGAGCGACCACAAGATGACAGACTATCTATTCTCTTTATTGAAGGATTGAGAAACGACACTCTCAAGAAGGACTTGCACTTGAAAGCTTGTACAAGTTTTGAGCAAGTAACGAGAGAAGCATTGTACTTAGTGGATAACTGTACGGTTTATGGAGAGGTGTCAGCGGATACAAATTTTGCATCCAGTAGCTCTTCCTCCGTAGTGAGCGAGACTACCACTAAAAAGAATGTTCAAACAACAACCATGCCAAATGTAGAGCAAATGATAGAAGATGCTCTAAAAAGGATGGCACCATACCAAAAACCATTGCCAAAAACACTGAAATGGTGTGCTATTGAACAAAAATGGACAAACCATCCAACAGAGGAGTGCTATTACAACAAAGGGTATGTAAGGGAGCGTCAGTATGCACCTCCTGCTCAATTAGCACCACCTCAGGTACATCCAGTACCTCGATACCCAACGGGAAATGTACCAGGACCTATGGGGATAGAAAGACCGCAACCGGTATTGGGACAACAACCACCTTTACCAGGAGCAAGACCAGTGGGCATTAGATATGCACCAACCTTAGAGAATCAGGAAGAACAAGCCTTAGTGCCTGTTCAAGCCTATTATGAAGAATCTGGTGCACACATGTCTCCAACTGTGTATTACCCACCAGAAGAACTCAAACAACCAGAACCATGGGGCATGATTGGGAATGTTGGAATACCAATAGTTACAAGTTCTTCTGATGAAGAGAGATACAATTTGGACGCAAGAACATTGATGTTCATAGCTCATGGAGGGTTAACAGGACAAAGACCATCCTATCCACAAAGGACGAATCACATGGGACCAAGACTAGCACTAGGACCCTGTTACAAGTGTGGAGGTGACCATCTGATGAATGTTTGTCCACATACGGAAATCATTAGAATTAACGCTTATTGCACTGAGTGTGGGGTTACTCACTTCATTGAGGATTGTTCAAAGAATCCAAACAAAGTGCAAAAGACGACATTGAATATGCTAGAAACTATTCCTACCAGCAGTGGGTTTGAAAATGAAACTCTGATACCAACGCAAGTTGTTACTAGAGCTCAAGCTAAGAAAACCACTAGAGAACCTGAGAATGGAAAGTTAGCGACTGAAGTGGTTAGTCAAGGACCGCGGAGTCAGAGAAACACATGGAAAGCTAGAAAAGCACGCATGAAGTTGAGAAAAGAACGTGAAGACGCTATTCTAGCTGAGGAACTAAAGCGAACTAAAGATAGATTAGAAAAACTTGAGAGTCAAAACGGGAAACGAGAGATGAGCCCGGAAAGAACGAAACAAAAGAGTATCAAAGAAACAACGAGCTTAAGCTCAGGGGGATCAGTGCTAGTCGACAAAGTACATGAACCATTGGACGCACTAATGAGAGCTTACGAAGCTAGGTTAAAGACCAACCAAACACAAGAACAGAGGTGGATGACATACCCAAACGCGGAATTGGAAAAGCAGAGACTTGAAATGTGCCAGAGAATGATCGAGACTGCACAAGACTTATTAGAACCACCAAGAGAAACAATGAATTGTGGAACGGAAAAACCAATTCAGCAAGAGACTATCATTTCACGGGTAGCTGAAAAGACTCCCAGTGCACAAAAGCCTGAAAATACACACAAGGATGACCGCATAGTATTGAACACAACCGATCAGGAGATAGAGAGTTTTCATCCAGTCATACAGAGGTCTTACAGAAGAGATGAGGATTACAATGAATTTTGGAAACAAGTGAGAGAGGCAAACTTTGCAAACGAGCTAAGTTGCCAAGCTAATTAGACAAATTGGGAAAAGGACATCAGGAATCCTCCCATAGTGGAATTTGAGGTAGGATCTCAAGTGGACTTGGATTTGCAATCTTACTGGGGAGATGGGGGCTCTGTTAGAACAATGGAGAGCAAACCTCATTCACTGAATACCTTACCTTCATACTTAGGAGAGTATGAAGCAAAATCCGAGATTAGAGCACTTCCCTCACGAAGAATCTCATCAGAAAAAGTCATGGACTCGCAAGGATTGATAGAGATCTTGTCAACACCAGTGACATGCACTATCACTCTAGCTGAGCTTTTGAGGTTAAGACCACATATGTGGACCACTGTAGGAAAATGCTTGGAGAAATTTGGGATAAAAGACCCAACATCGAGACTGCAAGAGGGTATACAAGAGCTGAGCAAACCACAAAAGAACGCTAAGCCTGTACCCTTAAACAAGGTCGGAGAGTATTGCGAAGGTGAAGAGGGGAATACAACCTTACCAGTTGAATTCCAAGGAGTGAACACAATGGCAATACTAGACAGCGGAGCTGGGGTAGCCATTGCTACAAAAGAAATCTGGAAAAAATGGGGGAAACCAGCAATAAGGAAGACTAGGTTGAAACTCCAATTAGCAGATGGACACATGGAGAAACCTATGGGGTTATTAGAGAAAGTCGTAGTGACTTCTTGCGGCATTGAATACGAACATACTTTTGCTATTGTCGATTTTGGCAAGGAGAATAACTATGATATCATACTGGGAAGACCATTCATGAGACAGTTGAAAATGGTCCAGGATTGGGGCTACGATCACATATACCTGAGAAATATGGAAACCACTACACGTGTGAACCTGAAAGACCATAGCTACAAAGATGTGAACCGAACACCGGTAGAGGAGTTTGATTCAGCTACTTTGGCGGGATCCGAATTTCCAGCCTGGTTAGGTAAGCCCAAGGAGTTATGGATGTGTGGGGCCTCGAAATGTGGAAGTCTGAGGCGAGAAGAATATGTTTTAGAAAGGGCTATCGAAGACGAAACTTATATAGGAGAACCCTTTCCAGAGGACACGCTTGAACCATTAGAATGGACACACATTCTAGCAACCCTAGATGTTTGTGCAATCCCGGATGGTCCCACAACGAAATTTTGCGACAAGGACGGGTACGACGTGGTTCCGTACTTCATGCTGAGAACTATACTCGAAAAAGAAACTGAAAAGAACGATACACTGGAAAAGGAAAATGAAGAAGAGGTGTTTCACGACATTTCCGATCATCCAGAGTGGGGAAATGAAGCAGACAACGAGTCAACGGACAATTCAAGTGGAAGCGAAGAAACTATAACGGATGTCCGATTTTATGATTTTCCGAACCAAACTCAACAACGCCAGAAACGCTATAGAGCAAAGAGAAAAACAAAGGGGGTTAGAACCAATCCGATGCCTAGAATAAGGGGAAAAAATCAATTCCTAATGCTAGTAAAGGCAGAAGATTGTGTTAAGGACAAGATTTCTGGAAGAATGAGAGGCAATGATCAAAAGAGCTTACGAAAAGACAAAAGAGGATCAAGAAATCAAGTTCAAAGGAATGGAACGAAAACTGAAACAGAAAAATCAGAAAAGAACAAGCGCAACAGAGAACACACGGAGTCCAAGTTAGAACGTAGAAACAAGTACAGAGAGCTCAAGAAAACTCTGAAAGAAGTTTGGACGACAGAAATTGAGAGTGGAGAGGACGAAAACGCCAAAATCAAGGAAAACATGGATGTTCCCTCTAACTATAGGAAATTCACAATAGAGGATAGGAAGGTGGTATTAACCCAACCTATTCGAGAGAGAAAGGAGAATGAATCTTATGAAGGATCGGAGGATGCAAAAAAAGTTGATTTAGCAGCTCCAGGTGAGACACCTAGACCGGTGTACATAGCCACAGATTTGTCTCCAGGCGAGGAAGAGAGACTTTTGAGTCTTCTCAAAGAGTACAGGGACGTGTTTGCATGGTCTTATAAGGACTTAAAGGGGGTTGACCCATCGATATGCCAACACACAATCCCACTAAAACAAGACGCAAAGCCTAGCAGACAGAGACCATACACATATAATGATACGTTTGCTAAGCGAATCAAAGAAGAGATAGATAAGCTAATGGAAGCTGAATTCACATACGAGATTGAACACACCGATTGGGTATCTCCGATTGTGGTGGTACCCAAGAAGAACGGAAAACTCCGAGTGTGTGTCAACTTAAAGAAAGTGAATGCTGCAACAATCAGGGACAATTATCCCCTGCCGATAACTGATCATGTTCTAGAGCGTGTATCAGGGAAAACAGCATACTCCTTTCTTGATGGTTTTTCAGGATATAACCAGCTAGCCATAGCACCGGAAGATCAACATAAAACAACTTTTGCAACGGAGTGGGGAATTTATGCTTATCGGGTTATGCCTTTTGGTCTAACCAATGCTCCCGCAACCTTCCAGAGGCTGATGACGCATGCTTTCAAAGAATACTTAAGGTTGTTTCTAGAAATATACATGGATGACTTATGCGTACATTCTCTTCTGAGAGATGAGCATCTAGAACACCTAAGAAAAGTATTTGAGAAATGTAGGACATATCGCATTTGTCTCAATCCTGAGAAATGTGTGTTTATGGTCCGACAGGGCAGAATTCTGGGACATATTGTCTCACAAAACGGAATATCCACGGATTTAGAGAATTATAGTGGATATGCCTAGACCAACCAATGCGAAACAAGTAGAGAGCTTTATGGGACATTGCGGATATTATAGACGATTCATTTACATGTACGCTATAATAGGCCAACCACTTTACATGCTAATAGTGAACTTTGAATGGACAGAGGAGTGTGAGGAATCATTCAAGAAATTGAAAGAGGCACTCATTACTGCTCCAGTCTTGAAATCACCAGATTGGGAGAAGATATTCCATGTGCATATAGATGCTTCTGCATATGCAATAGGACGCATTCTTGCTCAGCCAGAAGAAGGAAACATGGATTTTCCTATCTGTTACGCCAGTCGACAGCTCAACAATGCAGAGAAGAATTACACCACAACAGAGCGAGAGGGATTAGGAATGATATATGCTGTGAAGAAATTTTGGCATTATCTTCTAGCCAACAAGTTTGTGTTTTTTACGGATCACCAAGCCTTGCTCTACCTAGTGAATAAACCATGCAATACAGGGAGAATAGTGAGATGGTTCATTATCTTAGTGGAATTCGACTTCACGGTAGTAGTAAAGAAAGGAAAAACACATCCTAGAGTTGATCATCTTTAGCGATTGACGAATGGGGAAGACCCTATAGGAGTAGATGACGACATGCCAGACGCGTACTTGTTCAACATAGAAATGATATCGAAGTGGTCTCAAAATGTCGTTAGCTTATTAACCTATGGAGGAGAGTTTGATAGAAGAGAATACAACCAGAAACATATTGCTATTCAGCAATCCAAGAACCTTCAATTGGTTGCAGGAAGGTTGTATCAATTGGGAAATGATCATGTTTTACGACTATGCATCAATCCTGAGGAATATAATATATATCTGCGCGAAGCACATGTTCAGGAATGTGCATTTCATTGTTCAAGAAGGAACACATATAGGAATTTGTTACAATTGGGAGTCTATTGGCCAGGAATGAAAGAAAGCGTACATGAATATGTCATTGTATGTATTGTATGTTCATCAAAACCGCCAGCAGAGTATTCGACATTATATCAGATAATGATTGCTCCAGAATGGAGTCAGTATATTGTTGAATATCTCACAAATAGAACTTTCCCAGAAAGAACGTCAAAAGCTCGTCAGAAATCTGTAGAGACAGAAGCTAGAGATTACGCTTTAATAGGAGATCAACTCTATAAGAGAGGTAAAGACAACCAGCTTAGGATTTGCGCATCAGAGTCTGAGTATGTGATAATCCTCGAGCAAGCTCATGGAGGAGTAGGTGGAGGCCATTTCTCAGGTGATAAGACAGCAAAACTTGTCTTAGCCGCAGGAATATGGTGGCCAACATTACATATGGACGCTGAGGAATACGTTAAACGGTGTGATGACTGTCAGCGGACCAAAGTACCACTTAAAAGAGATGATATGCCGCTTAGACCAATGATGGGGGCAAGAGCTTTTGCAAAATGGGGGATTGATTATGTCGGACCCATTTCACCTCCTGCATATAAGACTCATGCACAATACATCGTTGTGGCTACAGACTATCTAACAAAGTGGGTCGAAGCAAAGGCAACTCAAAAAGCAGATGCCAGGACCACGGCACAATTTCTATATGAATACGTCTTTGTACGATATGGATTGCCAATAGAAATTGTGAGTGATCGAGGCACACATTTTATAAATGAAGTGATAAAGATCCTTCTAGATGAATTCATGGTAATCCATAGGAAATCAGCCCCGTATCATCCACAAGCAAACGGACAAGCTGAAGCAACAAACAAAACCATATGCACGGTCCTTACGAAGATTGTATCTGAGTCGAGAACTGACTGGGACCAGAAGTTGCATTCAACATTATGGGCATATAGGGTAGCATATAAAACATCAATAGGAACGACCCCATATAACATGGTTTTTGGCTAAATGCTATCTTACCAATAGAATTCTTGATTTCAACCTTAAGGGTGGCTAAGGATCTAGAGTGGACAGGGCACGAGCTTTCTGATAGAATAGATGACCTGGAAAAGCTAGACGAGCTTCGCCTAAAAGCAGTAGCTTCTATCTACGCTCAAAAAAGGCGACAAAAGGAATTTTTTGATAAGCATGTGCGGACTAAAGAGTTTAAGGTTGGGGACTATGTCCTAGTTTACACTCTGAAACAGCATGCTAAGAAGCTTAAAAAGCGAGGGATGGGACCTCTGGTGATTAAAGATCTATCACCAAGTGGAGCCGTCAAGCTTGCTACATTAGACGGAGAAGAAATGCCCAATTGGATTAGTGGATGCAGAGTGAAAAAGTATCTTTTGCCGCTAACCCAAGACATGCTTCTCAAAATACATCAAGAAAAGCTGCGTGTCCAGAAAAAGAAAAAGATTGTGGAGGAAGCGCAAGCCGAGGCGAAGGAAAGAATGGAGAAAAGAAGACTACTACGTCAGAAACAGCGCAATGAAGGAGCAATACGAATAAACGCAGTCAGTATAACAGAAATGGATAATGACAAAGAAGAACCCATCATTGAATGCAAAGTAGGAACCAACCAAATCAAAGCCAGAGCACTATTGGATTCAGGAGCTCAAACTAACCTACTTTCACTCAGTTTGTACAGACGATTGACAAATGACACTAAATTACAAACTACCAAGCAAGAGTTAAAGAGTTACTCTGAGAATTCAATCAAAACTGTCGGATGCACAGTTTTACATATACAGATTAACCAGTATGTGTATCCTCATATGTTTTACGTGGTTGAAGACCAAGCTACACAACATCCATTATTGCTAGGACAACCATGGCAGAAGCAATACAATGCAATGATTCACTGGAGTTCTAAATCAGTGCTTATCAAATACGAAGGTGAAAGTCAATCAGTTAAGTTCACCAAAGGAGCATAGCCAACTCCAAAGGAAGAATCCAAGAACAAAGGTAAATGACAACTAGAGAATAAGAAGAAGCAATGGCAACCAAAAATTTCTATACAACTGGATTGCTCTTCGACGAGGAACTCTCAACATTGGATAAAGAAGACAAGTAATAATATAACAGCTCAACCTTGGAAAATAACGGAGTCAAAGTTGGTATGGAGACCAAAAAAGGTTGTGCCAGAGAACACAAAGGTGGAAAACAGAGTCTTCAATACCAGACAACAGAGTGATTCCAGACAATCAAGGACAGTGAAACAGATCTGGATTCCAAAGAAGTTCATGACGGCACAAAGCTATAGCAAGCAAATTTGGATCCCAAGGATTTGTAAACAGGAACTCCCTTCAGTACAATCCACGGAAACTCCTAGGTATTTCAAGGCGAGGAAATCAACACAAAGAACAAAGCAGGTTTGGGTCGCAAAGAGTTTGTGGCAAGCACAAGCGAAGCGGAAGCAGATTTGGATTGTGAAAAAGAACAACAAGTTAAAGAAGAATTCATCTACTGATTCTACTACCGAAGTGCCAAAACCAACCCAAAACCCGACCACCAATCCTTCAATCAAACAAAGAGCAGCTTTATTGGAAAGACTGTTGTATCATCGCTCTACAATTGCATTGGGAACTTATGACCAAAACAACTACAATGCTTCGCCTACAGACAATTCATAGTCGTCCAGGAGGACTCAGACTAGGAGGGGGGGAGGTATACAGGAGCTACAAAGCAGCTACAAGGTATACAGGAGCTACAAAGCAGCTACAAGCGACAAAAACAAAGAAAAACAAAAATTATATTACAAGGGCAGTGTCTTACATGATTTTGCAATTTTTATGTTTGATTGCGGATATTGATAATATTTATGCCCTTATATACCTTGTTTTGCAACAAGAAGAGATCAAATGATGAATTTGGGTCTCTAGACGTGTAAATATCACTAAATAAGAGTGTGTTTGGAGCTAAAAAGTGGAAAAAAGTGGTAATCCAAGTCCAGAAATCACAAATAAGTGTATATTCATATACACAGGGTTACCAGCTATTTATTGTGTATGTTTGGAATTTTTTGGCTTCAATTTGCTATTTTCCTTTATTTTTTATAATTTTCTTAATAAAAGTAAAAGAAAAATAAAAAAGCAGGTGAAACGAGATCAGAAAAAAGAAAGAATAGATGGTGATGATCCTAATGACAAGGGCAACCCATGGTAAAAATTGAGTACAATTCGGAAAAAGTTACGGAAAGCCCGAAATGACAGAATTTTGGCAAAGTGGACAGATTTCTCAGAAACAGGTCAAACGGAGTCCAAATTGAGAAATTTCAAATCCTAAAGTGCATTTCACGACGAGATAGGAGCACATGTCAAATTTGGTAACAAATGATCCGGGAAGTCCGAAGTTAAGTATTTTTCACATCACTTTCAAGCTCATTTCCACTATTACCTTCTTGGAGAGAGCAAAGAGCACACAGGAGCATCCAACCTTCTACAGCCTTCTACGACTGCTACGAGAGCTCAGAGGACACCAGACATGAGAGGTAGACTCGTTGCCATAAGCTTTTGATGCTTATCATTAACTTTTGTCGCGAAAACTGACCAAAACCAAGAAACAAGAGCAGACGGGGAATGCGGTAGAATGCTAGGTAGTGGCACAAACGCCTAACCAAACCTTGCAAGAACTTATAGGTGGGTTACCCTAGTATAGAAGATGGGTTTCTAACACTCAAAGCTCGAGAAAGAACGACTGGAAAAACCCTAGGTCAACAGAGCCTGCAAGAGGCAGACAGGAAAAAGTTGTCGAAACGACACGAAACTTCACAGGAAGTTCAACCACATCAAGGACAATGCAACCATAGAGTATCTCCAGGTTTGGACCACCAAAAGTAGGTCGGAACAACCGATTCGGCTACGGACACACAAAGCGTCATTTTGGCATAACGGCTGAAATTGACGACCGAATGAAATGAAACTTCACAAGCAGCTTCAAATATACATGGATGACTTATGTTTGCAAGCAAAACCCAAAAGAAAGCCGATTCACTTACCGATGGTGAGAAAGACGCTTTCGGGCAACCAAATGGAGAAAGATGGAGAACGGGGAGCCAAAGTCAAGTTCAACCAAATAGATGGCTTCACAACATATCCAATGAGTTGGAAATGCAACTCTCGAGAAGAAAAGTTGAAGAAATTCAACTCCAAGGCAAAAAGACGACTTCGGAGACTGAACTGCCTATAAGGGGGCTTTTTAGCTAAACTGATGACTTTTTAAGTTGGAAACTAGTTAGCAGGGCTTAGGGCACTAGCACAAAGCATTCTTTGCACAAAAAGACCAACATTTCAAGAAAAGACATCATACGTGTATGATGTCTCACAGCATGAATTTCACATCCATTTCAACATTTGAGTGCATAGCTTCATTCCACATGTTAATCACATCCTATGAACCAAGTATCATGAGAATTGGAGTTAGAAAACCCAAGGAAAACCAAAAAGACGCAAAGTAGGCCATAAAATTGATTTTTGGTCCTAATTTTGTCAAAGTAACTCCAAACTCATTTAAACTTTGTAGGATTGTTGTTAAACACATCTACAAGCTATCTGGAACCAAAAAGCACCATTTTGACACAAAAGACATCATACGCGTATGATGTCTATTTGCACTTACAGAGCCAAAACTGCTCATTTGTCATCATACATCCATTATATATATCTAATACATGCTACATATGAAATTTGGAACCATTTGGTCAAGAGGATCACCCCATTAGCCCAATTGAGGGAAACTCCTTCACCTAAAGCCTATTTTTGGCCCAAATCCAACATACTCAAGTCCAAACCAAGATTTGAGTAGAGACAGTCCTTCACTAGTACATGGGGAGTCCACAGAACCAATCCCATGCAAAATTGATGAAAAAGACATCATACGCGTATGATGTCTCCAGAGCCATTTTTAGCCCAAAATCTATCCAAACTTCATAAATCCACTGAATAAGCCTATCTAAAGCCAAATCCAAGCTTATAGAGAAATTTGGTCCAAAAATACACTAAAAGACATCATACGCGTATGATGTCTCACTATGTGATTTTGGCACCTCAGGGCTTCAACCACCAAACAGAAGTGATCTACATGCCATTTGAAAGTGAACCACCAAGTTTTATTCAATTTGGATCATAAAATCCAATTCCCTTTCAAAATTTTGCCAAGAGCCAGAACTGGACTAAACTGGCCAAAACTTGACCAAATGGGATCCAAACTCAAATCCAAGCATATGATACTCATATATACACTATCAGCTACAAGCACAACCAATATGAAGTCATTTTGACACAAAAGACATCATACGCGTATGATGTCTTCAGCATGATTTTGAGCCCATTTTGCATATTTTTTCACCTACCTTGCATCCTTAGGCCCTGAATAGCTCATGTTTCAAATTTCAAGTCATTTGAATAGTTAAAAGCTTCATTTCGGCTTTCAGTACTAAAAAGACGCTAACTTCTGAAATTGGAGTTACAGGATCCATGGATTCCGCCAAGTCATCGGCAACGAAGAGAAAAAGACCGACAATCAAAGATGCTCTTGTAGAAGCGGAACCCTTTGACATTCCAGCAGAAACCCTCAAGCCAACAAAAACTTGGGTGGAGGAAGCAGTATTGGAGAAAGAGGGAATAAAGATCTACCAGGGGACTTTCAGAGATCCTCAATGGCAAGCGGTGGATATACCGATGATCCCACAAGAATTGGTAGATTATAGCAGGTCAGAAGACATCAGCAGGTACCTGGAAAGGGCAGACTTGCACAGTTTCTTCACCTCGAGACCATCAGGTGTGGATACAAGAAGAGTGTACGAGTTGGCAACATCCATTCAGAAGGATGGAAAAGTCACATTGACAGCCATGGATGGAGAGAAAGTAGAAGTACAGATCACTCCACAGCTCATTGCAGACGCATTGAAGCTGCACAACAAAGGGAGCTTGGTCAGGGAAAGAAGGGAGGCCATAGAGGTCTATGGGCCCAAGAAGCAAAATGCAACCTATGGAGATATGGCGGACCCAAGAGCGGCAACCCTTTGCCGACTATACAACCAATTTCTTCATGTTTGTAGTAAAAGACCGCAAAAGTATACGACACCACCCCATGCCATTACGACCACCATCACATGGGCATTAAAGAGCAATATGCCAAAAGAGGTGAATTACGCTCAACACATCCACGAGCAAGTAATTTCCATGCACAACCAGAAGCCAAAGTACATAGGAGGAGCGGAAATTCTGACAAGAATAGCTTATGAAGCTATTGGAGCTAGAGATCAGTGGCCAAGGGTTCCCTCCCAGAATGAGTGGCTTAGAGAAGCCGACGAGGAGGAAGAACAGTCCGAAGTATCCAAGAGGGCATCCACAAGAGCACGCCGGAAACTAGAAGTAGTTTCAGAACCTGCAGAGGATGTGGACGAGCCGCTTAAGAAGAAAGTAAAGAAGAAGGTTGCTCCCAAGCAAACCAAAAGTCAGAAAGCGGCAAGAATGGAAAGACTAGTGGAGCAGTTTAGAGCGGAAAGAGCTCTAAAGGGTGACTTTGAAGAAAAGTGGGTGCCAGACCCCACTAAAGTCGGAACTAGCTCAGCCAGGCCACATATTGATCAATACGATCAATATATTAAAGCTTATGAGGAGTCAGAGGCTATTCTGGAGCAGCAACCTGTCGAGCCATACACTGAAGAGGAGGTACAACAATTAAAAGCTGAGCTGAAAAAAGACGACAAGGGGAAAAGGAAAGTAGATGAGTCTACTAAGCCTCAAGAGAAAGATGGGCAAGCCGACAAAGGGAAAGCCAAGGAAGCTGAGGACAGATATCCCTCTATGAATGATGTACCAAGCCCTAAGAAGACGGAAAAAATTATGGAGGAGACCACAGTAGAGGTGGACACAGATGATTTGGAAAAGCCAGAGGCCGAGACCAAAGAAAAGAAGATAGATCCAGTTCAGCAAAAGAGAAATGATTATGAGGATCTGGTAGCGATAGGATACACTGAAGAAGAGACCCTTGAGGCAGTTTATGGGATCACCCTACAAAAACAAGATGAACGGAAAAAAAAACAAAGAGTACAAAAGAAAGTGAAGAGAAACTGGACGAACCGAAAGTACTAGAAGAGCCAAAGCCAGTGGAGGTGGTGGCGGAAAGAGATTTAGAGTTGACAGATGATGATGAAAAAGACATGCACATGGTGTATGAATTGCTCAGCAAGATAAAAGAAAGGTCCAAGGCAAAGGAAGTAGAGATTGAGACAACCAAACAAAGGGAAGCGCAGTTGCAGAGAAAATTAGAGAATGCTATGACTGAATCTGAAAGTCATAAAGCATCACTCTATGACGCGGAAAACGAGAGAGACGGCTTGATACTCCAGCTAGCCGAGGCTTCAAGAGAAGTAACAAGTGCACAGGAAGCAAGGGAGCGGATAGAGGATGAGTTGGAGGCGGCCAAGGATGAGCTCATTGAGCTAAGGGAGAGAGTCGATCTCCAAGAAAGAACAATCACTAGACTCAGGACTACCCCTAGAGCTAGCAGAGCAGGAACCGAACAAGAGGGAGTCATCATGCCAGCTTTGGAAGACCATGTCCGAAGCTTACAAAGAGAGCTGAGATTAGAGCAAGTGCAAAGGTTGCACATTGCGGAGGGATCATTGGCCGCAGAGGAGAGGCTCACATTAGAAAATCAAACACTACGGACAGAGAATGAGGCCCTCCGCAAACAGCTCCAAGATCTACAAGAGCAACAAAGAAGAGAGACAGAGACACCACACGAAATATCAGGTGGAGTAGCCATAGAGCTACCAGAAACTGGAGAGGCAACCACAATTGAAGATCCAGCCCCAGCTCAAGAGCTGGCCTCGACTTCAAGAATCTCTGAAGAAGAAGAACAAAGACTCCATGACCAAATAGAAAAGTTAGCGGAGGAGAGTGCCAAGGCAGAAATGGAATGGGAGAGGAGACTCCTAATCTCCATTAGACTTCAGGGACTTGACACAAAAGTGCTCCATGAACAGTGGATGCAACCCAGCCTGCCTTTCCCTTTGATGAAATTTGAAGTGCTAAAGACGAAAAAGAGAATAGAGGAGGAGCAGTATGTCGCTCTTTACGAAGGCGACATCACAAAGGAGGAACAATCAAAGAAGATAGTAGATTCACAACCTAGATGGAGGAAAGGTTTTCTGAACAAATACCCAGCCTACCTCATCTACTTGGTGGAGGCACCAAAGGAGATTCGGGAGGATGCAACCTTCTGCCCGGTGCCAAGAGTCAGAAACTGGAAAGAGCATGGCAGGATTGCAGAAAAGAAGCCAAATTGGCTTAATTACCCCAGGATGCCAGGACCAAAGGCAGGAGAGAGAATAGGTAAAGCCTACATGGTGAAAACCCTAACGGGCACCATCAAGCTCTTTACTGGCTCTCCTGACCTTTCGTGTCAGATGCTCAAGAAAATCTGCAGGACTCTCTTAGCTTGCATTGAAGTGTTCGCGCCAGAAAAAGCCACGACCTCGAGTCTACTATCGACGGTCGACGCAGTGACTGATATGATGTACGATCTTTCATTGTAGCCTTCTCCAAAAGTGTTACACCTCCTATACCAAAGGATTATGTTTTTGCCTTGCTTACACATGCAAACATTCGAAGAAGCTTTCTACACCGGCTTTTTCACCCACGAAAGCAAAATATTCGACCCAACCTTGACCATCGGCAACCTACGATACGAATCACATTTGCAGATGCTCAAGACGACAGGACTTTATTGACCAAGCATAAAAGTCATGTCAGGGACGACATGAACGCGGAGGGGGGGAGTGTTGAGCCAGCAGAGGATCACACCCACATTTTTGCTCACACTCATCATTTTGTAACCATTGATTGTAATAAATGTCTTTCTGACATTAATTTTGATTTGAGCCATTCATTAAGTAACGGGACTCAATTGAGTTTCCAGCTTGTAATCCCGAAGTAATTTCACTTGCTGATGTAATTAGTTAGAGATGTTCTCACCTCCAAGGCTGAGGTATATAAGCCAAAGTTTTTGTAACCTAAGGGGATTCAGATCATTGAAAAAAGTGAGTTTTTGAGCGCCATGACTGTGTCTGAGAGAGAGTGAGAGAGTGAGAGTCCTATCTACTTGCTACGCGAGCTACGGAGCCGCCATTGGAGAAGCGACACCGACATTGTGTTAGCAACGGCGAGAGCTATGCACAGATACCAAGAGTGTGCGTTATCGGCTTCTATGTGTGGTAAGTTCCTATGAGCTTCGGTATGAGTTTTCTTCCAACTCGTGTGTCGGAATGGAGCGTGCAGCATATCTATAGAACCACAACGAGTAGAGCTACACATTGGTACCATCAGGGTCAAGTTTCGATCACCTGTATTTTTCGGCCTGTCTTCATACGCGTTTACCGCACGGAGTGGTTATAGGTTGATTTTGCAGTTCAAGTCTTTAGGGTGTTGTTATTACCTAGTGTATAGACTTCCCCTTGAGTTTGAGATCGATTCAACGATTCTAGATCATGTTTCGTATAGCATTCGTTCGTAGTACGGATTTCAGTCACTTGCGTATTTTAGAACTTAGATTTTATTTCCTTAGTAGTGATTGTTGTTAGAAGGTCGAGTAGGTGATTTGACACCCACCTAGTTGTTTCCATGCGCCTGCGGGTCAAGCTCCGTCCTCGTCTGACAAATTCTGTTGTTGGTTGAGTTCTCGCTATTTAGCTTTCGCTAGCGGCGTAACCGCCTTAACACTCCCCCAGTGAGTCCCATCGATCCCCCATATGTTGTTTCGCCAGGGGTCTCAATGCAATCTGAGCCCACAAGTGATAGCTTTACTTTTCCAAGTCTAGCTCATCTTTCCCTTGGTGACACCACGGCTACCATGCCTACCCCAATGATGGGCATGCCAAGAAACACACCATGGACCTTGTTTGTTAGTAAAGCACCGCTACATGGTAGCTCAATGCCTGCAACAATACCTACAAGTGTGTACCAATCGTATGCACCTATGGCTCACACTCATGTAGTCCCTACCTCTCCCATTGTTTCAACTACCTATGCTCCACAACCATAATACACAAGTTCTTATTCCCATGGGACTATACCGGCTAGCATTAGCATGTCACATCCGACGTCTGCTATGCCTAGGGCCACTCATATGAACTATGGACCACCACATGGCACAACATCGTACCCAACATGGAACCCAAGGGCTTCCTATGCGCCAAGCCCAATGCCAATACCTACTCCACATGTAGTCTCTGGAGCACCTTCACCCACGGTGCCTGCTCATTTAGGTGACTTGGCAACATTTTCTCAAGCTATCGGTCGATCTATTGCTGAGAATATGCATAACATGCCTGATAGAGAGCCTAGAAGTAAGGCAGTACAAATAGCCAAGCTCACACAAAAATTTAGCGGAGACGGGGATGTGAGGAAGCATATCGAAGTGTTTGAACAAATATGCGATTCTCTAGGAGAACACAATGACCTACATAAGAGCAATGCTTTAAGCCTAACCTTAAGTGGAAAGGCTGGGGATTGGTATAGAACCCTAAGGGTGGAAGAAAAAACGATTTGCCCTACTCTTAGGAGACTGTTCTTAAAGGAATACATACGAGAGGGAGTGCTTTGGGGTGTAGCCTCTCAGCTCCAGAAAGCCCAACGAGAGGAAGGAGAGTCGGTGAGAGACTTTCTAAGTCTCTTGAAGCATTTGAATTCTCGTTGTAATCCAAATGAGCGCTTCAACAATAACCAATTGCTTGATAGATTCATTAGGGGGTTACAACATGAGGATATCTACAATGGCCTAGTCATTAGAGGTATCACCACTTGGGAAGCATTCACCACCAATGCGATCCAATTGGAGGATAATTTAATGATTCAAGGAGAAAGAGTGTCTGTTGAGCCTAAATCTATTAGCTCACAAGCATCAGGGTATCAACCAATGACCCTAAAGTCTATTGCTAAGGAGCCAAAGATATCTGAGATGACTTTAGAAGATCTCACCAAGGCTATTCAAGAGAGTCTTAGAGACAATCGTGGTCCGCAAAACAATCATATATATCCAAGAAGGGAGCAGCAATGGTGCTCAATATGCTATGGTCCGCATAGTACCAATGAATGCCCTACTTTTAGAGTAAAATTCAATGGGAACTGCAATGCATGTGGGAGGTATGGTCATCAAGCTAAGGATTGCATAGTATTTAAGCGTGCGATGGCCAATAGACCAACCTTAGCATGGATAGACACACCTCGAGTGCCTGCCTTGATGCCGGCCCCACCTCTTGAACAAACAGCACAACACATGGTCCCTAGGGCCCAAAATGTTGTTCAAACAACACCCTTACCACCTCCAGTGCTAGGACCGCAACCACCATATCCGAGAATCACTTCTGTGAATCAAGTGGGTTGTGAGTCATCTATTTCTTGTTTGGAAGGCTATGAGGAAGATATAGATCCTAATATCGCCTATGGGATGGATGTGCTTGAAGAAAGTCCACAATACTACATGGAGGACTATTGGGGACAAGTCAAACCTGTATATCAAGTAGCTGCTCTTGCGGCAAGAGGCCAAAATATCAATTACACCGCTAAGAGACCACCTCTTCAATGCTATGAGTGTGGAGGTCCACATCGTGTAGCCGAGTGTCCTATTAGGCTACAAAAGAACGCCACACTAATGCAAACCAATCAAGCGAGCACGTCTACAATGCCGATACTCATGTGTAATCGATGTGGCATAGATCATTTGATTGCCCAATGTCCAAATGATCCAAATGCACCGAAGATCACGCCATTAAACTTGATTGAAGTTACCGAGGATCCATCACCAAGTACACCCGTGGTACCAGTAAACGTACTCACACGATCGATGCTCCAAAAAAAAAATTATATTCTTGAGGAAAGAGACACTGCATCAATTGCCCAATCTCAGAAAAAGAAGAAAACACAAAGAAAGAGATTGCACAAAGCAGCGAAGTCAGACCCCAGTTCAAAGACCAACATAGGGACTGGTGACGATCCCGTATATATGAACGATGCTGAAGAAGATTCTGATTTAGGTGAAACCATGGAGACCAAAACGACCACTAACATAGGAACCAACCAGGAAGATCTTCATGAGCCACAATGGCCAGGATCCAAAAAGAAGATAGGAACTTACCCAAACCCTACAGAGGAGATTGAGGGAGTCAAGCAATTAAGGAGTTTGGTAGAAGATACCCAAAGGGATCTAGAACTAGCACCTAGGAAGATCCAGATTATAGACACCGTGTTCCCTACGCAACAACAACCTCACCAAGTCCATAGAACCTTGGACATACCTAGTGTCATCCAAGAAGAAAGTGACTTAAAGTCATGGAAAAGTGGGTGTACTCACTTCTTGATGGAAAGAATGTTTACAGAGGGACTACCTGATCCTATTGAAGAAATGGAGATCCCATCTTCCCCACATCAAAAGACTCAAGGCCAAAAGGTGCCATTAAACATTGCCAAATTGATGGATTTCATGTCTTCAGAAGTTAGAACCACCATCATGTCCAAACTATATAAAGACCCCGAGCTAGTCTCAGCTCTTCGAGCCTTCCTCAATGGAGAACTAAAGTTTGGGCTACCACAATTTGCACAGACGGATGGTGTTGGGGAGATGCCAACAGAGGAGGAACACTTAGATCCACAACATAACCTAGATGAGAACCTTGTTATAGAAATACATGTTAACAAGTTGGGACAATACTTTGAGGGTGATGAATCTAATGCGACTATACCAATCACTACTAAGGGATTAACTGTGAAGGGAATCCTTGATGGTGGCGGTGGGGTTAGCATTGTGACTAAAAATTGCTGGGAGACTATGGGAAGCCCTCACCTTGCGACCACAACCATATTAGTGAAGATGGCCAATGGGTCTATTGTTAAACCTATTGGGATGCTAGAAGATCTCAAGATCAAGGTCTTTGGACATAAAATACGAGTTACCTTCATTGTTATGGATTTCTCCAAACACACTATGGCATCGGAGATGATCTTAGGACGTCCTTTCATGAGGGAAGAAAAAATGGTGCATGACTGGTCCAAAAACCATGTCTACCTGCAGTTCCAAGATTCTGTCATTCGAGTGGATCTTGTGACGGGTCGAGCACATCCTCTAGGAAACAGTTTTATAATTGATCATAGATCTGACACCACAGTTCACTCGGCCCCATTGCAGTATTGTTACACGTGTAAAGCAGACACTGATGTTGGGGAAGATTCTCCTTATATGGATGTACTACCTGGGATGACTGACTCGGACAATGTGGATTGGGTCCACCTAGCAGCAACCATAGACACTTGGGGGAATAGGGGGATGACATGGGTAACACCTGAGGGGGATGAAATGCCTGTACCTTTAAATATGCTAGAAGCAATGCATATAGCTTCTGACAAGACTCATCCTAATATAACAAAGAAAACAAACAAGTGGGTCCCTAAAGGTTCTTTAGCGACCATGGTGGATGCTAAAAAACAAAAGCCTTGTAGGAAACGTACCACTCATTCCAAGAAAAGTAAGAAAACATGGCGTTGGATTCCTAAATGACTATTGGAAGCCCAAGGCTACTATCAAGGAAATGATCAAATCTGGGTGCCAAAATGTAGATTGTGTTCTTACATGTCACCTGATCCATATGAACCCACTCCTATAGCTCCAAAACAAATCGACAATCGCGGAAAGAAAAAAATCACAGAATGCTACACACCCGCTCCAGAGCTAGTTTGGGTACCAAAGAAAGAACGATTTGTTCCACCTAGCTCAACAAGGGGGGAGTCCCATGCAGCTTCTAGCTCCTCATGTAATGCATCCATAGAGGTAAAAGCTTCTCCACATCGTCGACCTACAATAGTGGACCTCCATAAAGCTACAAAGGAATCCACACCTCCCAGTGTTCAAGAATCACTTGATGAACCGCTTCAAGTTCGATCCTGGGAAAGTACCTTACCACCCTTGCAACTCGATGAGGCACCTAAGGTAATAGAAAACTAATGGCAAAAATCCTCACCCAAGTAAGGGGGGAATGACTGGAACAATTGGTTTCAAAGGGTGACGAGCTCATTTCAAACGATATGATCTACCCAACGAAGGGGGGAATGTTTGCTGACAGTCATCATTCACTTACTCCCCTCTCAACCTTGTTTCCCTGACCTCTCAATCACCAATCTTAGGGAATGTATATATATAAAGCCTTATACTCACAAAAAAATAAAAAAATAAAGAGCAAGAGCAATAAGCAAATGAGTATGCACAATAAAAGTCAAAACATTTGACCCAGACCTACACATTCACATTCGGTACACTGAAACAGAAACCTATGTCATAAAACACCTTTGATCCTCATCACTCGAGTGATGGACGGTAGGTAGAATTAGTACGATAGGAGTGTTACTGTTTTAGAGTTTAGTGATTAGCAAAGTTCCTTTTTCCCATTGATGTGCCTCCTAGAGGTATTCCTTGTGTTTCTTAGTGTGTACAGGAATGTGTTGCTGTTGTTAGGATTTGGACCTTCATGGGATCTTTCTCTCATTCACACTTCAAATTAAGCGCGACCATCGACACAAACAGGTGTTTCTTATCCATTAGCATTGCCCCTTATCTTTTTTGCATCCATGTTTGTCTGCTTTGATTGTGACTGGTAGCATAATATTCAGCACATTTTCTTAGTATCAAACATTAAATTCAATGTAGTTTTTTGTCATAATCAAGTGTTTAGATTTAAAAATCAAGTAGTCCGACTAAGCTAGTTTGACCAAGTTAGGTGTTAGAGATCTTCTCTTAATACCATGGGGAATGCCTTCCTAATAATCAATGGTTACTTAGGTTCTTAATCCGATTTAGGAAGCATTGTGTGAAATGTACTAGGGCTTTCTAGTGGGCTTGACCCTATTGACCTTTAGCTTAAGTATTATAAAGGGAGTTTACTTGTGTGATGAGCTTGGGGAGGTGTATCAGTGTTATATGACCCCCCAAAGTTACAAAATTAAAATGCTGAAAATGAACAAACAAAAAATCAAAGTTCCACATTGTAAAATCTTAAGCTGGAAGAGAAATCTCAGCTTGATTGGGTACTTCACTCACATGTATCGCCTATGGTACTAGAGCCCTAGAGGTTCCCATTGTGGGCGCTTTTCCTTGAAAAGCAAAAAACCCAAGGCATACAAAATAAGCACACACATCAAAATTGAATCACTGTGAAAAGACTTTGGGGGGTCAAAGAAAAGGTAATTAGTCAGGCGATGATTTCATGAGAAATTCCTTTTATCGTAGCTTAACTACAAGGTCTTCTAGGTATAGCCTCTAGTCAGCCCTCGAACATGAAATACTTGGCTCTCGCGATTAAACAACTTAATTGACCAGAGAAAATTAATAAGCTTACCCATGGTATTAATAGTCGATCTCTAGTGCCTTTCGACCGTTAAATTAGCGACCCCAGACTTGTTTAATTTTTTACCTTTACATCTGTTTATGCATTTGATTATATTGCAATTTAATGTTTATTGCTGACAAATTGTTAAAAATTCTGTTACCAATCAATTTGTCTGCCTAAAACTGCATATGCTTTTTAATTGCTTATGAGAATGCAATTACTGTGCCAATGTTTTTTGATTTTGTAGTGACTGAACAAGGCTAAGGACATTCATCTCAAATGCTCTTCCACCTCGACGAACGAGCTTCAACTCAATAGCTTCCGAGGACGGAATCTACATCAGGAAGGGAGGCATGTTAACCCTCACGGCTCACGGACACCCTATCACCTACGACGGACGTTGTAACCTACGGAGGACATTGTATTATTTACTTGTAGAGTCAGGTACTGGGCTTATCGGTCCAATAGGAAAAGGGTAAGAGTGATCGTCGATGAGAGGCACACTCTAATTGGAACATTCAAGGGATTAGTTGGCTAAGCATGGGCGCCCAATTGTGAATGGGGTGAGCTCATATAAAAGTCAACTAAACCTAAAATTCACTAATTCTCTCATTTGTGCAATAGAAGAGTGCTCTTGCTCCATCTCCATCTCCATCTTCTTCTTCTTCACCTCCTTGTGTGTGTGTGTGTGTGTGTGTGTGTGTGTGTGAGAGAGAGAGAGAGAGAGAGAGAGAGAGAGAGAGAGAGAGAGAGAGAGAGAGAGAGAGTGGGAGATCGAGAATTACGAAGGCACGACGGCGGCGGCGAAGCGGTTGAGTGCGGCGAAGCGGCGGCTCCTTCTTCTTCGCGACGAGGAATCCTCCACGAAGCAAGCGTAGAGCGGTGAGTGACACACCATCGCCTTCTTTGAGCTTACTAGTTTAGGCTTGTTGTGTGCTTGGAGCCATTTGTGGTTCGCACATGGTGTATCGGCAAGTTCCTTGCATTGACACGTGCGACATATGCGCATAGTGTCCTTGAAGAGCTCATCAACCTTCAAAATTGAACCTTGCCTCCAAGGTAGAGGGAGAACGAATCTCTCAAGATTCGCTATAAAACTTTGAGAAGTTGTTGCTACCATATACATGTGGTAGTGATGTGTGTGAACACAAGTAGGACCGCCGGGGCATTTTTTCCCTCACTAGTAGGTTTTTATCCCGTGCATTGTATATATGCCCATCATTCTAGGGCTATCTATCTTTCCATTGCACATTAAGTAATACACTCTCTATTGTGTGCCTTGATATTCCTTCGTCTTCTCCAAGCTGTGCGTGTTTTCCTGCAACCCTAATCCAGCAATTGGTATCAGAGCAAGTTGCGTCCTCCCGAGCTATGTCGCCAGCAGCTCCAACACACGCTTGCTCATTTTTTTTGATTTTTGTGAGCTTTGGCGAGCATTCGCAGGTCGACCAAAAGTTCACGCCCAGAATTTTGATTAGGGCTCATTTTGGCCTCTGTTTTGACTATAGGTAGTATTGCACAGGCTATTTCGTCATTTTCTGCAAAATTTTTGTCAGTGCTATTTTCTGCATAACAGATCCCTTACAGTCTTCTACGGTTTTTGTTGTATAGCACGTGTTGTTCTCGCTTTGTTTCTTCTCTTTTCAGGAAGTTTTCACATCAGGTGCAAGCATTCGTCATGGCCGATAACAACACAGATATGTTCATGATGTTTGTTGCTGAGGACAGATTGGATGGGGCAATTCCCCTATGTGGGCTTACATGATGCAACATGTTCTTGTGTCGAAGAGTGTCTAGAATATTGTGCAGGGCATTGGTGTACGTCCTGGTTCTAAGGATGTAGGCGATGTTGAGGATGTTGCAGGTCTTGCTGCAAGGATTGATGTTGTTAGAGTATTTTGCATACGATAGAACAAGCTCGTTGGGATGTAAAAGATGTGCAGGCTCATGCATTGATTGCGTTGTTTGTGAAGCGCACTATTACTCCTCACATTCATTCAGCAAAATCTGCAAAACAGGCTTGGGATATTCTGGCTGGTCTTGATGCAATTCGCAATGAGGCAAAAATTGCATTGCTACGTAAAGAGATTATGCATGAGGAAGATGATATGGACACTTTCCTTGCTGGTGTCAAGGATATCAATGAGCAACTTATTTTTGCAGGTGAAGTCATTTCAAACAATTCCCTTGTGCAGATTGTTCTTGATGCCGTGCACATTGTTGTTGCAAGCGTCGCTTTCCAAAAAAAAAAGGACTAGACAGCGTGTAGTTGAACATGCCTTTATTGCTACTCAAAGAAAAGGTTGTAATGGTAATGGAGCCACTTCTCATGGTTCTTCTGCGAGTGAAAAATCACATGTTCCTAATGCTTCTACTGGCAACAATTCATCTAGAAATTCTAGTGGTAAGAGCAAAAAGAAGATGCGTTTCCATTATTGTAAAGCTAATGATCACTTGATCAAACAGTGTCCTAAGTTGAAGGCCAAAGAGGATAAGAAGAAAGAGGCTCGTTCCACTACTAATCCTGGTGTTGGGAGTAAGAAGTGGGGGAGACCGATTGCTTAAACTATTCAACACATGCTCACAAACATCACCATTAACCTGTCCACCTCTTTTCCCAATTTCCAAGCACACACAGACACACACACCTAGACTATGACGGACACACACACACACACAGAACGTGGAATTGACATAGAGAAGATTGTAAGAGTGTGTAAGAGAATTGTAAGACATAGAGACTTGATTAGAGAGTACACAGAAAATAGGGCATAGCATAAGAGAGTACAGAAGGGAATCTGCAAGAGAAAGACCTGAATCTAGCCCCAAACTCCACATCACCTCTCTTGTGGAGTTAGCAATTAATATATTATTTATGAGTTTAAGGTGCCAAAATTTGAGCCCCTCTTTTATAACCACTTCACTTTTGTAAATGAGTGAAGCTCATTAGTTCTTGCATGACCCATAAGGGAAGTTCCCATTATAATTATTTACAGATCCATAGTGGCTTATTGGAATGAAAATCTAAAATACTGTGTGAGTATAAAATGGCAAAGAGTAATTGCCAATGCCTCTTCGTGGACTCCTCGCATTCCACTCTACAAAATCATCATCAACAACTCAATTAGAAAAATAAATAGACAGCACATAATTAACCATTACGCAAGCTATCCCAATTGCAGCTAGCCACTACAACAGGAGGGTGCCCAATCTCATAACATCCCTCCCACCAGAGATAGAAATTGTCCTCGATTTCTCAATAGAGAAATCAACTGGACCGTGAGTGATGGAAACTGTGTAGAAGGTCTAGGAAGTTGCAAAAAAACTTTTCAAGCATCCATTTCTCATCCTCTCTAGGGTGGCCCTTGAAAGTCAAAAGGTAACGGTTATAAACCATACCAGTGCGTGTTGTCGTGGTCTCGTGATGAACTATTTTGTCAGGGATGTGTTTCTCTTCTTGGTCTACAAGTGAAGGTGGGTCTTCATAAATGTAATGTGTAGGTAGGGGTCCTCTTAATGGTTGCAAAAGACTAATGTGAAATTCATTGTGAATGTGCCAATGTGCAGGTAGGTCTAAATAGAAGAAACATCATTAATGACAGCTGAAAAAGGTTGCGGTTTAAAGGGGTGAGTTGAGGCTTAAATAAGGATGATTTTTTTAAAAAAAAGTTGCAATGGGCGTATCTTTTTACCAAAGCCTCATCTTTTTTTACAAAAGGTGTGTACTCTCTTGCATGGTGGCATGCAAGAAAGCTGTCGACATCGCGAGCAGGAAAGAAGGTGATGGATATGGCACTTCAAGCGTTTTCGGGCCGCGAGAAAAGAGAAGAAAAGGTTCAAATTCCCAGGGCGCTCTGTCCCATGCTGACCTCGCAGAATTTGATCAGGGTCGGTGGTGGGGTTCTTTTGCATACAAGGGAAGTTTCCCGCGACCATCAGCGCAGCCCTCCAAGAGAAATGATTTCTTTTATCCCTCGGAACTCAAAATTCGTTTGTAGAATCATGATTGGTGGATTGCCGACGGCTTTGATTCCTCCTATCAACTTCAAAGGCTCTCGCAAACCGTTGTTCTTTTAATCTCCTTCTTGATACTATTTAGTCTATACCAGGTTTTAGCCGTCCAAACTTCCTTCTGATTTCTCCAATGTCGGATTCGACTCTTGCTCTCTTTCTCGCCTTCACAGTCCACAATTATTAGGTTTTAACTTGGAATTGGAGACTCGACATATTGTATCTTGACCGTCATGAAGCCAAACTGGAAACCAGTTGCCGATTTGCCGCCAATTGACGACCAAGCAAAATTTCTTTTGCAAATTTGACCTATTGAAATTTGAATTTCCACGAATCCTTGAATCTTTGAATTGCAATTTGGAGTTTGTCAATTCGAGGAATTCCTTCTTGAGATTGAAATCTGGTGCCAATTAAATCAAACATGTCTGCTCTGATACCACTGTTGGGATTAAGAAGTGGGGGAGACTAGTTGCTTAAACGATTCAACACATGCTCACAAACATCACCATCAACTTGTCTTCCTCTTTTCCCAATTTCCAAGCGCGCACACACACACACACACACCTAGTCTATGACACACACATAGAGAACATGAAATTGACATAGACAAGATTGTAAGAGTGTGTAAGAGAATTGTAAGGGATAGAGACCTGATTAGAGAGTACACAACAAATAGAGCATAGCATAAGAGAGTAGAGAAGGGAATATGCAAGAGAAATGCCTAAATCTAGCCCCAAACTCCAGCACCTCTCTTGTGGACTTCGTATTTAATATATTATTTGTGAGTTTAAGGTGCCAAAATTTGAGGGCCCTCTTTTACAACCACTTTACTTTGTAAATGAGTGAAGCTCATTAGTTCTTGCATGACCCATAAGGGAAGTTCCCACTACAATTATTTACAGAGCCATATTGGCTTATTGGAATGAAAATCTAAAATACTGTGCGAGTATAAAATGGCCAAGAGTAATTGCCAACGCCTCTTCGTCAAATCCCCGCATTCCACTCTACAAAATCATTATCATCAACTCAACTAAAAAACCAAATAGACAGCACATAATCAACCATTACGCCAGCTATCCCAATTGCGACTAGCCACTACAAAAGAAGGGTGCCTAGTCTTGTAACAGTTGGTTCCACTACAAATGCAGCTATTGTTGAATCTTCTGTGAAAGGAGACTGTGATGTTGATGTTGACGCAGAATGGGATTTTAGTGAAAAGTGCACTTATCATAATGCACTTATAATCCTGTTGTCCATGATGCATGTATATCAGTTGCTGCAGATTCACTATTTTGACAGTGGTGCTACAAAGCACATTACCTCACATCGTGATTTGTTCACCTCTCTTGAGTATGTCCCTCATGGGAATTCAGTTACTTGTGCCAACAATGCCTCTTATCCGGTTCAGGGAGTTGGAAAGATTGTGCTTACTATTGCAAATGACAGTTCTTTCACACTTGTTGATGCACTTTATGTACCTGGGATCAAGAAGTATCTTTTTTCTGTATTGGCACTTGCTAGACTTGGTCTTGTAGTCAAATTTTTGGATGACAAATGTATAGTAGATGATCTCAGTTTTGGTGATGAAATTGTTGCATCTGGCATTTTATGTCGTGGGTTGTATAAGCTCACTTTGTATGACAATGTTACCATATACATGTGGTAGTGATGTGTGTGAACACACTAGGACCGCCGGGGCATTTTTTCCCTCTTTAGGAGGTTTTCCCCCCCGTGCATTGTATATACGCCCATCACTCTAGGGCTATCTATCTTTCCATTGCACACTAAGTAACACACTCTCT
Organism: Adiantum capillus-veneris; assembly: GCF_014529385.1. Classification (NCBI taxonomy): domain Eukaryota; kingdom Viridiplantae; phylum Streptophyta; class Polypodiopsida; order Polypodiales; family Pteridaceae; genus Adiantum; species Adiantum capillus-veneris. The sequence goes on from NC_140935.1 coordinate 148,302,341, forward strand.
ATTGTGTGCCTTGAGCTTCCTTCGTCTTCTCCAAGCTGTGTGTGTTTCTCTACAACCCTAATTCCAACAATTGGTATGAGAGCAGGTTGCGTCCTCCCGGGCTTAGTCGCCAGCTGCTCCAGTACACACCTGCTCACTTTCTCCGATTTCAATGAGCTTTGGTGAGCGTTTGCAGGTTGACAAATTCTTCGGGAGACCTCGTAGAGCTTGGTCTGCTCAGATTTTTGATTTGGTCTCATTTCGGCCTCTGTTACCACTACAGGTATTACTGCACAAGCTATTTTGTCATTTTGTGTAGAATTTCTGTCAGTGCCATTTTCTGCATAACATGTGCCTCATAGTCTTCTACGGTTTGTGCTATATAGCACGTGTTGTTCTCGCTCCATTTCTCCTATTTTCAGGCAGTTTTCACATCAAGTGCAGCATTTACCATGGCTGACAACAACAACACAGATGTGTTCAAGATGTTTGCTGTTGGACAGGTTGGATGGGGACAACTACCCTATGTGGGCTTATATGATGCAACATGTTCTTGTGTCAAAGGGCGTCTGGAACATTGTGCAGGGCATTGATGTACGTCTTGGTTCTGAGGATGTAGGCGATGTTGCAGGTCTTGCTGCAAGGATTGCAGCTGTTAGAGTTGTTTTGCCTACGAAAAAACAAGCTCGTTGGGATGTTAAGGATGCGCAGGCTCATGCATTGATTGTGTTGTCTATGAAGCGCACCATTGTTCCTCACATCCGTTCAACAAAATCTACAAAATAGGCTTGGGATATTCTAGCAGGTCTTTATGCAAGCCGCAATGAGGCTAAAATTGCTTTGCTGCGTAAAGAGCTGGAGTCGAAGATTATGCATAAGGAAGATGATATGGACACTTTCCTTGCTAGTGTTAAGGATACCAATGAGCAACTTATTTCTGCAGGTGAAGTTATTTCAGACAGTTCCCTTGTGCAGAGACTGTTCTTGATGCCTTTCTAGATTCTTACCAGACTTTTGCTAGTACTTGGAGACTTATGACCCAAGGAAATCCAGAAGTTGTCAAGTTTGATGCATTATGCACATTGCTATTGCAAGAGTCACTTTCCAGAAAAAACAGGACTAGAAAGCGTGCAGTTGAACATGCTTTTATTGCTTCTCAAAGAAAGGGTGGTAACAACAATGCAACCACTTCTTATGGTTCTGCTGCGAGTGGCAAAAATTCTGTTCCTAACGCTTCTGCTGGTAGCAATTCGTCTGGAAATTCTGGTGATAAGGGCAAAAAGAAGATGCGTTGCCATTATTGTAAAGCCAATGATCACTTGATCAAGTCGTGTCCTAAATTGAAGGCTTAAGAAGAAAGAGAGTGGTTCCACTGCAAATGCTGGTTCCACTACAAATGCAGCCATTGTTGAGTCTTCTGTGAAAGGAGACTATGTTGCTGAAGTTGATGCAGAATGGGCTTGTCAATCCTGCTGTCCATGATGCATGCTTGTCAGTTGCTGCAGATTCACATGTGTGGTATTTCGATAGTGGTGCTACAAAGCACATTACCTCACATCGTGAATTGTTTACCTATCTCGAGTCTGTCCCTCATGGGAATTCAGTCACTTGTGTCAACAATACCTCTTATCCCGTTCAGGGAGTTGGAAAGATTGTGCTCACTTCTGCTAATGGCAGTTCCTTCACACTTGTTAATGCACTTTATGTACCTGGGATCAAGAAGAATCTCTTGTCTGTATCCGCACTTGCTAGACTTGGACTTTAGTCAAATTTGTGGATGACAGATGTACAGTTCATGATCTCAGTTTTGGTGATGAAATTGTTGCATCTGGGCTTTTGTGCCATGGACTGTATAAGTTCACTTTGTATGACAAGTGTGGACAAAATTTTGCAAATGCTGTTGCAGATTCAAGGGCTATTTCAGATGCAAAACTTTGACATGCACGTTTTGGTCATCTGAATTTTTCCAGTTTGCTTCGTTTGCAGAAATCTGATATGGTTGCTTCTTTGCCGCCTCTTGAAGCACCTGCCAAACATGTTTGTGAAGGCTGTATTTTGGGTAAGATGCAGCGTTCTAAATTTCCAAAGGATGGTTCAGTTTGGGCCACATGCAGGTTGCAGCTTGTGCATAGTGATGTTTGTGGGCCCATGCAAACTCCGTCCTTGGGAAATTACCTGTACTTCATTGATGATTACTCCAGGCATGCATGGGTATTTCCGCTTAAAGCGAAGTGCGAAGTTTTTATGTGCTTCAAACAATTTCTAGCTATGGTTGAAAATGTCTCGAAATGTACTATGGGCACCCTCCGTTCCAATCAAGGGGGGGAGTATATGTCTCATGAATTTAATGTATTTTTGGCTAGTTGTGGGATAAAACACCAATGTCCAGTGCCTTATACACCTCAGTAAAATGGTGTTGCTGAGAGGAAAAACAGGTCACTGACGGAAATGGCACAATGTATGGTCAAAAGTCAAGCTTTGCCGCATTCTTTTTGGCTTGACGCCATCATGTGTGCCACTTATTTACTTAACAGGTGTCCTACGAAAGCTTTGCAGTCTATTACTCCATATGAAGCATGGCATGATAGAAAGCCTTGTATTGAGCACATGCGTGTTTTTGGCTGTTAGGCATATGCTTTGGTGCCACAAGTGTAGCGCAAAAAATTGGATGATAAGGCTGTCAAATGTATTTTTGTTGGTTATAGTGCTGAAAGCAAAGGTTACAGATTGTATCATCTGCAAAAAAAACGTATTCTGGTTTCTCGGGATGTAGTGTTTGTGGAAAATTCTATTCAACCCTTGCTGTCATGTACTAGAGACAATAATGTAAGCTCACATCACATTTATGACACTTTGTTGCCTCTTTTCAGTGGTGGAAATATGAATGTAAGTTCCAATGAGGAAAATGTACAGCCTACGGGGGTTTCTAAAAATGTTTTAGATCAGCCTATTACTGATGCAGTACATGATGTACTTGATGAGGAAAGGGCTGAAAATGAGCAAGCTAGAGGTATGCCAAAATGGCTGGTGCACACTTTGTGTGACAGTAAATTGGATGCACCTTTGTCTAGTCGTACTCGTTCAGGCTCTCGCCATGCATCTTATGCATCAGATTGTTATGCTTTTGCTGTGTCTAGCTTACATGGTGTTGAGGAGCCTCTATCTTTTGATGAAGCACAAAATTTAGAAAATTGGATGGCTGCCATGCAATCAGAACATGATGCACTTATAGAAAATGACACATGGACTGTATGTGATTTGCCTCCTGGAAAAAAGGCCATTGGTACGAAGTGGGTTTACAAGTTGAAACGCAAGCCGGATGGTGAGATCGATCGCCATAAGGCTCGACTTGTTGCAAAATGTTATGCACAACAAAAAGGCATAGATTATGAAGAGACTTTTGCTCCCACTTGTCGTGTGACTACTGTACGTTTTCTATGTGCGTTGGCAGCTCATTTTGGTTGGGATGTACATCAATCAGACATTGTTACTGCTTTCTTGAATGGTGACATATTTGAGGAAGTTTATGTAACGCAGCCTCGCGGTTTTGTCATAAAAGGACAAGAGGACAAAGTGTGCAGATGTAAGAAGGCTTTGTATGGGTTGAAGAAATCTCCTCGTGCTTGGTATGAATAATCTGACACTCATTTGGTTAAACGAGGCTTTTGTAACAGTCCAACAGAAAGCACATTGTATGTAAAGCGTGAGGGTGATGTACTTCTCATTGTGGTTCTTTATGTTGATGATTTGCTGATCACTGGACCAAATGAGAGAGATATTGCTGAATTTAAGGTTGATTTGGCTGCTACTTTCAAGATGAAATATTTGGGAATACTGCATCATTACTTGGGTATACAATTTAAACACTGTGATGGTGGTGTCACCTTGTGTCAGAAAAGTTACATGGAGACATTGCTATGTAAGTTTGGACTTGAGGATTGAAAACCTATTGCCACTCCCATGGAAACAGGTTTCAAATTGAGTCTTCATGATGTTGGTGATCCTGCTGATGTCAGTCTTTAACAAACTATGTTGGATGCCTCATTTATGTATACAACACGAGGCCAGATATTCAGTCTCACAGGTTAGCAGATTTATGCATAGCCCAGGGTCTAAGCATTGGTAGGCTGTCAAGAGGATTTTCTGCTACCTTAGTGGCACTTTACATCTTGGCTTGTTTTATCCAAAGGGGGATCATTGCCGCCAAACTTACATGCTTTTTCGGACTCAGATTGGGCTGGTTGTTTTGACATGCGAGTGTCCACAAGTGGTTTTTGTTTCATGCTTGGCAGTTCATGTATATCATGGTTGAGCAAGAAGCAACCTACTGTGGCCACTTCGAGTTGTGAGGCTGAGTACAGGGTAGGCTTCACAGCTACGGTTGAGTGTATATGGCTCAGACGCCTTATGGCTAATTTGGATGTTGGACAAGACACTACCAACACTATCTACACTGACAGTCAGAGGGCATTGGCAGTTGCGAGGAACCTAGTTTTTCATGCTCGCACAAAGCACATTGAGGTGCATTACCACTATGTTAGGGAGAGGCTCTCAGCAGGAGAGATCAGCTTGGCTTATGTGCCAACACAGGACAACCTTGCACATCTTTTCACACAGGCATTGTCTCGTGAGAAGCTTGAAGCTTTCCGCAAAGCTTTGGGCTTACTCCCCTTTGTAGACCGATCATGTCCTTAGGGCATGGCACTTCCCTTTACTCATGTGCCAGCTCCCGTTCACCGCATCACTCCAGAGGGGATTTGTTACCATATACATGTGGTAGTGATGTGTGTGAACACACTAGGACCGTTGGGGCATTTTTTCCCTCTTTAGGAGGTTTTTCCCCCCGTGCATTGTATATACGCCCATCACTCTAGGGCTATCTATCTTTCCATTGCACACTAAGTAACACACTCTCTATTGTGTGCCTTGAGCTTCCTTCGTCTTCTCCAAGCTATGTGTGTTTCTCTGCAACCCTAATTCCAACAGACAAGTGTGGACAAAATTTTGCAAATACAATTGTGGATTCTAAGGCTATTTTAGATGCAAAACTTTGGCATGCCCGTTTTGGTCCCCTGAATTTTGCTAGCTCGTTGCATTGGCAAAAATTTGATATGGTTGCTTCTTTGCCGCCTCTTGAAGCACCTGTGTCTGTGAGGTTGTATTTTGGGTAAGATGCAGTGTTCTAAGTTTCCAAAAGATGGTTGAGTATGGCCACATGCAGGTTGCAGGTTGTGCATAGTGATGTTTGTGGGCCCATGCAAACTCCGTCCTTGGACAATTACCTATACTTCGTGACTTTTATTGATGATTACTCCAGGCATGCATGGGTATATCCACTTAAAGCGAACTCCAAAGTATTTATATGCGTTGAACAATTTTTGGCTATGACTGAAAATGTCTCGAAATTTACTATGGGCACCCTCCGTTCTGATCGAGGGGGGGAGTATATTATGTCTCATGAATTTAATGCATTTCTGGCTATTCATGGGATAAAACACCAATGTACAGTGCCATATACGCCTCAGCAAAATGGTGTTGCTAAGAGGTAAAATAGATCACTTACAAAAATGGCACGATATATGGTCAAAAGTCAAGCTTTATCACATTCGTGTTTTGGCTTGAGGCCATCATGTGTGCGACTTATGTACTCAACAGGTGTCGTACAAAAGCTCTGCAATCTATTACTCCATATGAAGCATGACATGATAGAAAGACTTCTATTGAACACATGCGTGTTTTTGGATGTTTGACATATGCTTTGGTGCCACAGATAGAACGTAGAAAATTGAATGATAAAGCTATCAAATGTAACTTTTCTAGTTATAGTGCTCAAAGCAAAGGTTACATGTTGTATTATCCACAAACAAAGCATATTCTGGTTTCACGGGATGTGTTTGTGGAAGATTCTGTTCAGCCCTTGCTGTCATGTACTAGAGATAGTGATGTAAGCTCATAGGGTGTTGCCTCTTTTCAATGGTGAAAGTTCCAATGCAGATTCCAATGAGGCAAATGTACAACCTATTGGGGTTTTCTAAAAATGTTACAGATCAACCTATTACTGATGCAGATGTACATAATGTACTTGTGAGGAAAGAGCTAAAAATGAGTAGGCTAGAGGTATGCCAAAATGGTTGGTGCAGATATTGCATGACCTTAAATTGGATGCACCTTTGTCTAGTCGTACTCGTTCAGGCTCTCGCCATGCATCTTATGCATCAGATTGTTATGTTTTGGTTGTGCCTAGCTTAGATGATGTTGAGGAACCTCTTCTTTTGATGAAGCACAGAATTCAAAAATTTGGATAGCTGCCATGCAATTAAAATATGATGCACTTATAGAGAATGACACATGGACTTTATGTGATTTGCCTCCTGGCAAAACCGCCATTGGTACAAAGTGGGTTTACAAATTGAAACGCAAGTTGGATGGTGAGATTGATCACTATAAGGCTCGACTTGTTGCAAAGGGTTATGCACAACAAAATGCCATAGATTATGAAAAGACTTTTGCTCCCAATTTTCATATGATTACTATGCGTTTTCTATGTGCATTGGCAGCTCATTTTGGTTGGGATGTACATCAATCAGACGTTATTACCTCTTTCTTGAATGGTGACATATTTGAGGAAGTTAATGTAACACAGCCTCGTGGTTTTGTCGAGAAAGGACAAGAGGATAAAGTGTGAAAATGTAAGAAAGATTTGTATGGATTGAAGCAATCTCCTCGTGCTTGGTATGAGAAGGATGACACTCATTTGGTCAAACGAGGCTTTTGTAAGAGAAAGCACATTGTATGTAAATCATGAGGGTCATTGTGGTTCTTTATATGGATGATTTGCTGATCACTGGACCAAATGAGAGAGAGATTGTTGAATTTAAGGCTGATTTGAATGCTACTTTCAAGATGAAAGATTTGGGACTATTGCATCAGTACTTGGGTATACAGATTAAGCAGTCTGATAGTGATATTGCCTTGTGTCAGAAAAGTTACATAGAGACATTGCTATGCAAGTTTGGACTTGAGGATTGAAAACCTATTGCCACTCCCATGGAAATAGGTTTGAAATTGAGTCTTCATGATGTTGGTGATCCTGCAGATGTGACTCTTTACAAAACTATTGGATGCCTCATTTATGTATGCAACACGAGGTCGGATATTCAATTTGCAGTCTCACAGGTTAGCAGATTTATGCATAGACCAGGGTCTAAGCATTGGCAGGCTGTCAAGAGGATTTTCCGCTACTTGAGTGGCACTTTACCTCTTGGCTTTTTTAATCCCAAGGGGGATCATTGCCGCCAGACTTACATGTTTTTTTTGGACTCAGATTGGGCTTGTTGTTTTGACAAGTGAGTGTCCATAAGTGGTTTTTGTTTCATTCTTTGCAATTCATCTATATCATGGTTGAGAAAGAAGCAACGTATTGTGGCCACTCCCAATAGTGAGGCTGAGTACAACATTAGGGCCAAAAACGACTCAAAAAGGGCTGTGTAAGGAATTGGTTAAATTACTAATTAGCAGAGCCGTTTGTGGTCAAAACGGCTCCAAATTTGTCCGTTTTGGTCATTTAAAGCATATCTACGCAATCTAAAGCATATCTAGGTACATATCTCTAAATATTAAAAAAGATATCGTTTTCTTCACATTCCTTTGTGGCTCACCTCGAAATTTGTTTTCATTTACTTCACTTGGCGGCAAATAGTTGTTTCCACTTTTGAATCTCTCTTTTTTCTCTCACCTTTCGCGAGCTTTATCTCTTCTTCTCTGATGCACCTTGTTCTGCTGCTACGTTATTTCCATTATACTTTCTGCTCCTTCATTACTTACAATGACTAATACATCTTTCATTAGTGATAACCGCAAGTTTCACTTGAACATTAAGCTAAGCCAGGAATATGCTACTACGCGGAGTGTCTATCAAAGACCAGTTACAACTGCAAATCAAGCACAACAACTTCGCAACGAGGGAAAGAAACACATTGATATATGGACAGATGGGAGCTTGTATCCACCGGATCCTAGCACTGGAAGGTATCCATCTTTTCACACACCTCATGATTTGATGAGATTTGTTGGTGATGGGGTTGATGGCTTACTAGGCTATAGTTCTAGGTTATCTCATTCACACATTGATCATACACATTACATTCAATATCTCAAAACTGTTTTGTCTTCAAATGCAACAAGAATTTTAGAACTTGAAAACCAAATAACATCTCTAAAACAAGAAAATCACCAACTTCAGACTTTAAAATAAACTCCAATAGGATTAAGAGCACGAGTAAAACGAATGAGAGATGTAGTAAACTTAACAGAAGGTTCTGGACAAAGAAAAAAAGATTAAAGATTACTAGAGAACATGTGACTAGTCTTTTAGGATTTGATATGTCCAATGGTCAAGAAAGGGTGAGATTTTTGAATGAGGTAATGAACAAAAGTGATATTCTTAAACTTTTGAAACTTCCTGAAAATCAAACTCAGAAAAAATTGGTATTTCAAAGTTTACTGAAAGATATGGGTTTACTGGTCCAACCTTCTCATATGCAAGAAGTTTGTGACACAGTGGGGGTGAGTAGAAGGGGTTACAAGTCCATCTCTAAAACCTGGTTTTAGGTTTTAAAGTATAACAAGATTAAAGCTTTTGGGTTGCCTAGGCCTCATAATGTTGGGAAAGTTAGGAATCTATTAAACGAAGAAATACCCGAACATTTTGGAGAGTACTATCATATAGAAGGAACAATGCCATATGAAAAACAGAAAAAAAAATCTTCTTTTGAGTATAATGTTTTTAATAACATTTGGATAAGTATAAAAAATGTTCAATCTGCTATGGTGAGATACTATAATATGCAAGAAGTAGATTGTGAAGGAAAACTTATATTTGTTCTGAAATTGGATGAAGCTCAAATTCAAAAATGTCAAAAAATGGAAAGAGTATCCATATCCCTTATGAATAGAGCATTGGACTATAGTCAAGGTAAGCTTGATTCCCCATACCACAAAACTCAATAAAAAATGGAACTTTGGTGGATCGGAGCAGCTCAAATACCAGTAGAAAATCACGATACATTGAAATGGCTGTTTTTGTAGACCGATATCCCTTCTGTTATACAAGACCAAAATGTAGGTGAAAAACTCTGTGTAGATGGCATGGGTGACTTTTTTGTAGAATGGCACTTGAGTGCCGACCTAAAAGCATTAAAGTGCATGTTTGGTGTATGTGGAGGTGCCAATACCAAGTATCCATGTCTATATTGCATGGCAAGCAGTGGAACAAAAGGATGGCTTGCAGAACACGAGGTTGGAAAAGCACCATCGAGAAATAGTGTTAACGTCATCGACTACCCATCGTCTTCTATGATTTGGGATCCAATTCTAACAATAGATTTAAAATATATATATATATGCACAATGCATGCAGAGATTAGAATATTCGACAAATTTCTTCGACTCCATCTTGACTATGCATATTCTATTAAGCCAACTAAACTTGCAGACGAGTGCATAGAAAAATGCGAGGCTTTGCTCTCTCAAATGGGTTTTCATGGTGGTCAAGTGCATCTAAAAAAAGATCCCACTCTTTCAAAAGGAACCGGTGATGTTTTGCAGATGTTTCAATGGGTGGAGCAAAAGCAAGAAGATTTTTGAGTAACCATGACAACAAACAAGTTGATGCTATGTGGAACTGCTGGAAGGATCTTTGTGTTATAACAACCAATGTCAAAAGTAGACTAGATGTAGCCAACAAACGCATGGAAGTGTGGAAGAAGCTCAACAATTTTTTGAAAATTTTGAGACAACAAGTTAGCTCTGCTACTTATGCAGATGACTTTAAAAAGACAATAGAGCTTTTAATAACTGCTATTACAGATGCTTGGGGAGCAAAAGACATCACATATTACTTGGTGAGTATTCAATTACTTTCTAAAGTCTGGATAGTATTTTACTTTGCATCCTATTGAGTTCAACTAACTTTTTTTTATTTTTAGCATATTTTGTACCTGCATGGATCATAGTTTGCAAAACAAGGACCCCTTGTAACATGGAATACTCAGGGAATGGAAAAATATCACTATCAAGCGAGGACTTCTTTTTTCAAATGTAAGAGAAAGGGAGGTGGACAAAGAAGGAGCAATGCACTAAAGGAATTATTCAATTGGTTCTATAGGAGGAAATTACAACGGATGAGATCAAACAACCATGCTGCTCAACCACAGATCTGAGATTAATGCTTCACTTTGAAACTTTGTACTGAATCTTTCTAAAGAGATCCAAATTCAAAAAAGATATTTTGGTGCAAAAAATTGTCAAATTTACATCAGTTTTTGATTTTTTTTATATCTCTAGGCATGTCACCCCTATATCTCAAAAACTTTCTTCTTTTATAGCCCCCAAGAAGGTTGACATTTTTCTCCTCAGCTGCTGCTGCATAGCTAGAGTAGCAAAGAAAGTATCCTGCTCTTAAGGCATTGAATCCTACAGCATATCCAAACATTCGAAGTGCTGCTGCTCTCTCAAGTAGCATGATCTTGTTTGCATTGATTTGAAGGGGAGTGTACCCTAAAAACCGTGACAATATGTTCAGTGCAAACATTGGCAACTCAGTATCTTCAGAATACTGCATGTGGAAAGCATAGAAGGTGGCACTATCCAATGTAGGCATGTAGTGCATGAGAGAGGAGGCATCCCTTCTTGAAGAGCCCTCTATTGCTTTCCCTCTTGAGCCTTTAGCTCTCTGAAGAAAATTGTCTTTGTCAAGGAGTTCAATCTGCAAAACAAGACAATGAGTAATTAAAACTAACTTGAAAAAAAAGAAAGATTTCAGTAGGGAGATCACCTTTTGCAATTCCTCTTCGGCAATGACTTTTTCTTGAAGGAGATTGCATGATCCGGTCATCTTTCTTATGTCAACTTCCTTTCCAATTTTTTTCAGCTTAAAAGTCTCTGCCAAAAGATTGGATGCCAAGCTCAACAAGCCTCTTGTCAAAATCTTCATCTTTGAGGGAAGGTTTTTCCTCTTCCACTCTTCTCATGCATAGAGCAAGTGCATCAGGAGCAGGCAAAAAATCTTTATTGGATGTATGAAGATCAAGTGCCAAAAACTTCTCTTTTTGACTCTTCTTCTATGTCAATACAATCTTTGGCCATCTCAGAAGCTTCAGAAATGGTTGCAATACAGTAGTCCTCCCTCATATTAAGCAGACACTGGATATGATGGAGAGGGATATACTCTTTCCCATTGATAAAGAAGTAGGGAAGGTTTGGAATTGTAAGGGAAGTTTCAGATACCTCTACCTCATCTGTTGGCTCATCAATGACAGTACTAGCTCTAAATTGAGCAACATCAAAATTTGCACTCTCCTGCTCCTCAGCTGCAACATCAACTTCCTCCTCTTCTAGAATTTCACTTTTCTCAAGCTGCAAAACTGTGGAAACATTTTTATTTGTTGCCTCATCTGTATCTTTCACTTCATCAACTTTGCCTTGCATGTCAACTTTAAGGAACAAAAAGAAAAGAAAAGCAACTTCTTTTGGAACAAGGTTACAAGGTTTTAAATGTAATTGACAAGAAATGGTAGGTGGACAAACAAAGGAAGTCTTCTTAGAAAATCTTCCAAACCTCCTTGTTACTTTGCTCTTCTCAATCGAGTTTGTAGTATATTCGGTTAGATGACAATAAGCCTTCCCATCTAAAACCAAACACTTGCCTTCAACTGCCTCTTCAAACTCTTTGAATTCTTCTGCCAAGAAGTCTTTCAAATGGTCTAACAAAGCTGCAAGATCAAACACAGGGTTGAATATTTCATATGCTTTGGTGTACACCTCCATGTCACCACCATCCATCATAGCCACCAATAGTTTCTCACTTGGACTCTCCTCCAAAATTTCCTCCCGGCCTTCAATCATGGTAGAGGAAAAGTCGACAGGTGAAGCTAGGTACAAGGTACGGAAATACGCCCAATGTTTGCAAATGTACTAGTGCCAATGACAAACCCGAACCACGCGATACGCGCTCGACCTAAGCTTTGGAACTTGCTCCCTGCGCGTTGTGCGGGACAAAGCCACAACAAAACGAACAACCCCCAACCACACGATACGTGCTGGACCCAGGCTTTGGAAGTGCCTCCCTGCGCGTCGTGCGGGACAAAGCCACACCAAAATGGACGCGAACCACGCGATACGTGCTGGACCCAGAATTTGGAACTGCTTCTCTCCGCGTCGTGCGAGACAAAGCCACAACAAAGCAAACAAGAACCTCGAAAGACACGATAGGGGACCCGAAAGACGCGATAGGGGAGGGACCACCGATGTGCAATTGCAACGGATGAGATCATGCGGGACGAGAGGATTAGTACACAAAAATGGATAATATCTTGCGTCGTATGCGACAAGTGAACGTGCAACATTCTTAAAATTCGAGACCAAGCTTTATATAAGATCCGAAATATGACCGTTAGTGACACGTGTCAACCATGCACACGTGCCACATGGCTTGCGCACAACGGTCGTCGTACGGACGGTCTTATGTATATAAAGCTTTGTCATGTGTTCATTTTGTGCTTTCTCCCATACTCGACATTCACGTCGTGTCGTCCTCAACTACCCGCACTTCGAGTCATCCGTCCACTAAGCCAAGACAGGCTTCTTCTCAGATGACGCGACCCAGATGTGTTGGGCATGTGAGAGCACCTTCTACCGCTTCCCATACTCTTAGCATCCCATACGACGTGATAGGCGTGTTGAGGGTGGAGGTAGAGAGACAATGGCGGCGGTTAGAGAGAGAACATGAGAGAGAGAGAGAGAGAGAGAGAGAGAGAGAGAGAGAGAGAGAGAGAGAGAGAGAGAGAGAGAGAGAGAGAGAGAGAGAGAGAGAGAGAGAGAGAGAGAGAGAGAGAGAGAGAGAGAGAGAGAGAGAGAGAGAGAGAGAGAGAGAGAGAAGCCATTGTTACTTGATTCTAGAACTGTTTGTTAGTTACAAAGAAGAGACACAAGCCCCTTTTGTGGACCTTAGACTCACACCGATTCGCTCCTCCTTGCACCCATAACCCTTACAAAAATGCTTATACATTTGCACCTTCAACACTTGGCACGCACGGTGGACCCATTGTGAAACAATGAGAGGACCCACTCCCTTGATTGCCTGGGTTTTACATTTTAAACATGTGAGTTTGGCATTGATTAACCAAAAAAATTTGCCTTTAGCTCACCCAAGTCTGGTATGTCTTCTTGCAAGCTTCATGTCTCTCGGTGGTACATCCGGTCTTCTTCTTGCTGTGTATGTCCCCTTTGGATCATGGCTTTAACCTCGAAGATCATCCTCTTGAATCGGCTTAAGGTGTCCTTTTGGCATCCATGCTTCTTTCATTGCTTAATAGAAGTTATGAGAATCCTGCTTCATATTTAACAAACTGCACTTATAGTCAAAATGATCCAAATATTCTGATCCATTTTCTGCCATTATGTGCTCATAATGTATCATTTGATGATAAAAATTCTATTACGGCACATGATGCAATCGGAGCCCTCGATGGCAGTCATGATGGAATCCTATTGCTTCATCTTGATCAGGTTGTAATGGCTCCCAAACTATAGCATTGGATAGGGTGGTGACTTTCATAGCATAATACAGGAAGGGATCAAAATCTGTATGGCACCGCAGCAGACTATACTCCTGAGGATGTGTCGCTGCTAAGCTTGAGGCTTTGTCGTTGACGCTTAGGGAGAAACTTTTGGAGCGCCAATCATCATGCTAATGATAGCCGTTGCTACTACGCAACGCCTTATGAGCGTGATTGCTAATTTGCCGCTGCTGTTGCACTTTTGCAATTGCAACCTTGCAAACTAGCAGCAACCAGCTCCATTCTTGGGAGAAGAGAGCCGCGTCCGTGGTGGTTGCGCATTCAACAACAGGTGCCTCTTTACGGATTTGATCAAGCCTGCATGCTACATTTAATTCCAATAGCCATGGAGAGGCGTGGTGCTTTTGCTTCTTCTCTGGCCGCACCTCTAGTGGTCGTGTCTCTTAACATCAGAAAAAGGCCTTGGTTGTGTGCTTGATAATCTGCAAGAAGCCATTTACTTCCTTGTACTCGACTGCATGTTTGTTGTGCTCTTGAAAGGCTATGCAGCGTCATTGCTTAAATCCCGCTGACGTTGCAGTATGAAAATTGCATTTTGCCTTCGAAATGTTGCAGCAAGAGAGCTCGATCACATGAATTTTTTGAGCCATCAAACTTCCATAGTGTAACCGCTACGCCAGCCTCCTCACATTTCAAACAAGTTCATTTCGCTTGCGCCGTATGAGCAAGCGCCACTGCAGGATCGCCATGTGTTGAGGGTGGAGGTAGAGAGAGAATGGCGGAGGTTAGAGAGAGAGCATGAGAGAGAGAGAGAGAGAGAGAGAGAGAGAGAGAGAGAGAGAGAGAGAGAGAGAGAGAGAGAGAGAGAGAGAGAGAGAGAGAGAGAGAGAGAGAGAGAGAGAGAGAGAGAGAGAGAGAGAGAAGCCAAACGTCGGACGCCATTGTTACTTGAATCTAGAACTGTTTGTTAGTTACAAAGAAGAGACACAAGCCCCTTTTGTGGACCTTAGACTCACACACATTCGCTCCTCCTTGCACCCATAACCCTTACAAAAATGCTTATACATTTGTACCTTCTACAAGGCGCAAGTTGCAAAGTCTAGGTGAGCCTCTCATCGCATCGTATGAGGGTTTCTTCTCGGCTAACTAAAAGATTTCACAACTCGCATACGACGCTCTATACGATGTTCTAAGGTGTTTGTGTGCCCTCTATCGCATTGTGAAGGTCTTTTTTTTAAAAATACTCATGGATTTCCATACCACGTGATAGGCGCATGTTGCAACGGTCAAGTGAGGCTCTGCTCGCGTCGTGCGAGGATTCTTGCTCGGCTTACTTAAAGTTCACAGGTTGCATACGACGCGATACGGTGATGTTCTAGGGTGTGGGTGCGCCCTCTATCGCGTCGTACAGGGTGTTTTGTGAGATTTTCTTTGGAGGTTCCGGTGCTCACATACGACGCGATACGGACGTATTCTAGAGCCTGGGTCACCCTTCTATCGCGTCGTGTTGTTGTCACCCTTCTCTTCACACACGGCGCGATAGAAACATCTTGAAGGTTGTGGCTGACGCGTCTGTCGCTTGGTGTGTTATTTTACCCAAATGGCGAGGAATAAGCAAACTGCAAGGAAGGTCTACCAAGCCCCAACTGATCCAGAAATAGATGATGCTGAGAAAGATGCAGAGAAAGCACCCCCTCCACTACCTCGTCAGAGGGCCAATGCCAGAAAAAGATTGAATTATCAGGTGAAATCCCTAAGAGAAATAAGAAAAGCACAAAAGTCTACTTGTCTACTGATTCCAAAGCTCTCTTTCATGAGAGTTGTCAAGGAGATATCTGATAGACTTGTAAGCATGATGAATATCAAAACTTTTGTCTCAGTAAGGTGGCAATCTCAAGCTGTGATGTGCCTTCAGGAAGCTGCTGAGTATTTTCTTATAGACTTTATGAATGATAGCTACATTGCTGCTGCATTTGCTCACAGGGTCACACTTATGAGCAAAGATTTTGTGCTTGTGTCAAGGCTAAGGTACAAGTTTGATAAGGCTCTTGAGCTCATTCCTAGTGAGGATCTTAGAGCCTTCCAAATTTTAAACATCCCTCCTTCCAGGCAGCAGAAAGATTCTGGGATTGTCATTGAGGATGTTACACATGAGTACGAGACAAGAAAGTCCCAGGATATCAAAGCAGGAAAGGAAGTTGAGAGGGAGCAAGACATGATATCAGAGGATGCTATCCTTAAAGAGCAAGCTGAAATGTTAAGAGCATCCAAGTCTCTTCTTTATGAAAAAGTCACAGGCCAAATGGTGGTGGATGTCTCCTTGTTTGGAGATACTGAGGCATATTTGGACATATTCCCTCAAGACACAAGTATGCTTGTAAATCCCAACATTGAGCTTGGTGACACTGTGGTCTATATCTGTCTCAGGTATGTGTTGCTTTGCTAATTATTACTGCATGTGCAAGGCAGACAGGCACAAGGGGCTCATTGGGGCTTGTGTTTCCTTTTCCACGTGTCTTATGAGGGATCTTCCAGAGGCTCTAGCTATGCAAATTGCCATACTTGACCCTCTAGTGACACAGTGCCTTTTTAACAAGCAAGGAACCCTTTCAAGTTTTTTTGATGATTTTAACATGCTGACCTGCAATTACATATTATACCCCTATGTTGAAGGGTAATTCATAACTCCTTACATGTTATTTTTAACATTTTGTGGTATTCTTAGCTAATTGTTTTTTATTTTGTAGAGGACATTGGAGTCTTATTATCTTCAATCTTTTGGAGAAAGATATTATATTTATGAGTTCATTATCAAGTATCCATGGGAAAAGTAAACTGTAAGTATGAAGCATAATCTATGCTTGATGATGGCCCATTGTTTTCTAATAGTAGCTTTTTGATTCAATGTCTTCTTGCAGTGCTGCCAAACTTATTGTTGGTCACCTGAGTACCACAAATAAGGATTACAATATAGAAGCTTTCAAGTACTACAATCAAAAAGTGCCTTTACAGACAAACTCAACATCTTGTGGATGGAGGGTGCTTGCAAATGCATGGAGATATCTTGAATCAAGGTGTCGGATGACTACATTCGATGTAAGTGTGGTTCATGTATTTATTTTGATGTTTTATGTATGTATGTTCTCATGTCCTTTAGTTCCTTTTTCTATTTTTTTCAGTTGCATGACTATCCAGAGTCTTGGGTCACGTGGGTGAGAGAGAAGGCTGTTTCTATGGTTTTGGAAAGATCAATAAATCCAAATGATCCAGATTCTCCTTTGCCACCAAAGAAAGGTAGAGCCACCAAAGGTTTGGATGCAAAGAAAATGGATCAAAAGAAGAACAGTCCTGCAAAGAAGATCCATACAAAGAAAAAGGATCACAAGAAGAGTCCTGCCAAGGGGAAGAGTCCCACGAAGAAGAAGATCCCTGCCAAGGGGAAGAGTCCTGTTAACCCTCACGGCACACGGACACCCTATGATCTATAAACGTTGTATTGTTTAGAGTCAGGTACCGGGCTTGTCGGACCAATAGGAACAGGGTAAGAGGGTAAGGGTGATCGTCGATGACAGGCGCACTCTAACTGGAATATTCAAGGAGTTAGTTGGCTAAGTATGGGCGCCCAAGTGTGAATGGGGTGAGCTCATATAAAAGCCACTAAACCTAATTTTTACTCATTCTCTCATTGTGCAATAGAAGCCGCTCTTGCTCCATCTCCACCTTCTCCTTCACCATCTCCTTGTGTGTGTGTGTGTGTGTGTACGTGTGTGTGTGTGTGTGTGTGTGTGTGTGAGAGAGAGAGAGAGAGAGAGAGAGAGAGAGAGAGAGAGAGAGAGAGAGAGAGATCGAGCGTTGCGGCGGCACGACGGCGACGAGGCGGTTGAGCGCGGCGTAGCGGCGTCTCCCTCTTCTTCGCGGCGCGGGAATCCTTCATTCGCAACTACGCAGGAAGGTGAGTGACACACCATTCTTCCTTGTGAGCTTGTCTGTTGTATGACTGTGTGCTAGGAGCCTTTGTGGCTCGCACATGGCGCGTAGCAAGTCCCTAGCCTTGACATTTTTGGCGCCGTTGCCGGGGAGCTGCTGCGCGTGAAGCTCCAATGGCGACCTGTAAATTGTATTGAAGCTATTTTTTATGTAGGAAAGGCGCGGCTTAAGTTTGATTATTGTTGTTATGCAAAAACAGTAGAGAAAGACACAATGTTGTTGACTGCATTCAAGTTTTCTGTGTTCTATTAAGCTCTGTTTTTCTAGTTCTATTAAGCTCAGATTTCAGCTTACACAGTTAGCATTTCTTGCGTTTCTGCGTTTTCTGCATTTTCTGGTTTGCACTGCACAGTTCTGTCAAGTTTCAATTTTTTGCATTTTCTGGTTTGTGCACAGTTAGGCGCACAATTAGTTAATTAAGTAGGTTAGTAATTAGGTGAACCACTGATTAGCAGGTCAGTAGGTAGGTGAGACAGTAAATAGTTAGGTGAGGTTATAAAAACGGACGGGTTGGTTTGTGTAAAAGTGAGATCGGGATCATTTGACCCAATCCCAATCCCAATCCCAAGCCCAAGCCCAAGCCCAAGCCCAAGCCCAGGCTCTGTCTCTGTCTTATGATATAGGGTAGTCTCACTCCTATATATATAGGCTAGACTCACAAGGAGGGAGTGAGGAATGTGGGATAAGTCCTACACTCTCCTCTTCTTCATTGCACACTAGGACTTGCTATTTGGAGCCTAGTTCCCCAGCTAGGAAAAGACTGTTTCGGGCTTTTCTGGAGCAAAATAGAACCAAACGGTGGGATGTAAAGCACGTGTCCCTCCTAGCAATACGCTCGTTTCAAGCTATCACACGGCCCATTCCACGACATGCTCTAAAAAATCTGGCAGAAAAACAAACAAAAAACATGCAAAAAACTAGTCACAAGGCCTCCTAGAGCAGCTTTTTGACACCTTAGGGTATCAAAAGCACATGCACTTACGCTCTGGGCGGGTGCTAGAACACGAGCATATTGAGGGTGCCTCTGTTCATACGGACACCCATTACCCATCCACGATAGGCTCTAGACCCTCAGCGGGGACACAAGGTGGAACCACCCAAGACCCTAAAATAGCCGCTAGTGATTCCTCCTCCGACTCAGAAATCATGGAAGCATACCCTACCCAAAACACTGAGAGAGAAGGCCATGCACCTCCCGAAGCTCCACAGCCTAGTACTAGTATGTTTAGCCGTTTCATGGAAACATTAGGTAGAGCTACTCGCTAGGAACCTGATGCAAATGAAGCACACGAAGGGGGTGGGGAAGTGGACTCTCCTTTCACATCGCACGTGGACCCCACACCCCCAAAGAGTGTCCATGTGTATATCCTGCCAACTTCTTACCAAGAAGGCCCTGTTGAGCTGCCTCCTTCAGAAGTTCCCTCTAGAGTACCGTTGGTGACAAGTAAAACCACGGGGAGCAACATTGCTTCTACCTCACAAGAAACCGTTAACACGTCGACTCTAGAAGGATTGTTCATTAATGATCATTGGACATACGACCTCCACACTGAGGTGTCAACGGATCTACACTCTAGCCACGCCTACCATGTAGGATGGATAGAGGTTGTACGATCCACCTCTAGTGCCATGAGCATCGAAGATCAACAGAAAATGATCTGTAATGTTATCCATGGCATTATTCAATCAGAAAGTCAAAACCGAGGGGTAAATATACTCTCAACTGGTCCCATGAGATTTCTGGATACGAGCAAGGCTCAACAGCCTACTCTATCACAAATGGAGACTCCTCTAATGAGTCCCATGGACCCATCTTACATCATTTCACCTGGGGTCTCTATGCAATCTGAGCCTCCGAGCGACAACTTTAGCTTCCCTAACTTGGATCAACCCTCTATTAAGGAAAACACAGTGCTCACTCCAGGGATAGACCTGACAGAGAATGTACCGATGACATCTACGGTTAGCGCAATGCCACTACCTAGTGTCGTAGTACCTAATATGGGGCCTCGACCGTATGTGCCTCTAGCCCCTTATGCACACATGGCCCCCACACCTCCAATTGTACCACTTGTTTATGCTCCTCGAGTGCCGTTCCCTAGCCCTTATCCGAGTGGACCTATGCCCGGTTATGTTCCATATCCTGCATCATCCACACATATGCCAAGACCAATACCTGTCCCTCTCCCACATATGATTCCAAGAGTACCTCCACCGGCCCTGCCTCCTCACATAGGTGACTTGGCAGCGTTTGCTCAAACCATAGGTCAATCTATCGCGGAAAATATGCGTCATGCATATGATAGAGAGCTTAGAAGTAAGGCAGTACAAATTGCCAAACTCACGCAAAAATTCAATGGGGACGAAGATGCTAGAAAACACATTGAAGTGTTTGAACAAGTATGTGATTCCTTTGGGGAACGCAACGAACTACATAAGTGCAATGCCTTAAGCTTGACATTAAGTGGGAAGGCTGGAGATTGGTATAGAACCCTAAGGGTGGACGAGAAAACAATCTACCCTACCCTTCGAAGGTTGTTTCTAAAGGAGTACATACGAGAAGGTGTGCTTTGGGGTGTAGCATCTCAGCTACAGAAGGCCGAACGTAAGGAAGGAGAGTCAGTAAGGGACTTCATTAGTCGTCTAAAGCACTTAAACTCTCGCTGCCCTGTAAATGAGCGCTTCAACAATAACCAACTGCTTGATCGATTCATTCGAGGGTTGAGGAATGAAGGAATCTATAATGGACTAGTGATTAGAGGTATCACAACCTGGGAAGATGTCACTGCCAATGCAATCCAATTAGAGGACAACTTGATGATAGCAGGCATGAGGGTGTCTACTGACACGAGATCCACTAGCTCACAAGTCATTGAGTATGAACCCATGACTGCAAAGCCCATTGCCAATGAGCCAAAGGTATTTGAGATATTCTTGATAGACCTCACCAAGGCAATCCAAGAGTCTCTTAAGGATAATCGACCCCCTCAAAATAGTCACATGTATCCAAGAAGGGAGCAACAATGGTGTTCCATTTGCTTAGGTCCACATAGCACTAGTGAGTGCCCTACGTTTAGAGTAAAATTTAATGGAACTTGCAACGCATGTGGTAGGTATGGTCACCAAGCTAAGGATTGTTTAATGATCAAACATATGATGGAAAATAGACCACCTGTAGCCTGGACGGATGCACCTCGAGCTCCTGTATTGATGCCTGCTCCACCTGTTGAGAAACTACTGCAACACATGGTCCCTAGATCTCAAAATGTTGTACAAGCTACACCGCTACCACCTCCCGTGCTAGGACCGCAACCCCCGCATCCAAGAGTCGCCCCTGTGAACCAAGTGGGTTGCGAGCCATCTAATGCTTATGCAGATGGCTGTGAGGAGAAAATAGACACTAGTATTGCCTACGGACTTGATACATTGGAAGAGTGTCCTATACACTACATGGAAGATTGTTGGGGGCAAGTCAAGCCGGTTTATCAAGCTGCTGCTCTCGCATCCAGAGGTCAAAATATCAACACCCAGGCTAGGAGGCCACCTCTTCAATGCTACGAGTGTGGTGGACCACATCGGGCAGCGGAGTGCCCTATTAGGCTGCAAAAGAATGCTGCACAGATGCAAATGAATCAAGGGAGCACGTCTGCAATGCCAATACTCACATGTAATCGTTGTGGCATAGATCACTTGATTGCCCAATGCCCCTATAACCCAAATGCGCCTAAAATCACACCCCTAAATTTGGTCGAAATTGCTAGTGTGACATCGCCAATACCACCCGTCGCACCCGCTTATGCGATTACACGGTCCATGCTTCAAGGGCCAGGCCATATCCTCGAAGAGAGAGATACCGCGTCAGTTATCCAAGCAAAGAAAAAGAAGACACGAAGGAAGAGGTCGCAGAATACGGGAAATTCAAAGCCAAGTTCCAAAACAAACATAGGAACAGGAGATGACCCGTGTATATGAATGACCTCGAGGATGATTCAGATTCAATCGAGACAATGGAGACTAGAACCAATACCACAAAGGGAAAGACCGACAAAGAAAACCGTAACATGGAACCAAATGAAAACCGAATAAGAGAAAACCATAAAGAGCCTCTGAAAACACCACAAGTGTTTCCAAATCCAATCCAAGACCCCCAAGATAAACCGCAGGGGCAAAAAGGGAAGAATCGTAAAAAGAAGATTGGGACGTACCCAAACCCAGTAGACGAGATTGAGCAGGTGAAACATCTAAGAGGTTTAGTGGAGGAGACTCAAAGGAAACTAGAACCAGAACCCATGCATGTCAAAATTCATGACACAGTGTTTCCCACGCAAGTTCATCCACCCCACATGAACCATAGACCGTTAGCCATATCTAGTATCATCCAAGAAGGGAGTGAGGACGGGACATCAGAAAGTGAGCATACACCTTTCTTGTTGGAAAGGATGTTTAACGAAGGAATACCTGATCCCATTGAGGAATATGAGATTCCATCCTCACCAGTTCCTAGTCAAGGACCTACACCCTGCAAAATGCCAATGAATGTTGCCAAACTAGTGGACTTCATGTCTTCTGAGGTCCGAACCACGATCATAGCAAAGCTGTATGGAGATCCTGAGTTATTCTTTGCACTTCGAGCATTCCTTAACGGAGAGCTACAAACGGGATTACCGCAGTTTGCGCAAACAAATAGGCCTGACTCGATTATGATTGATGAGGAAAATCATGTGCAATCACTTGACTTAGATGGACACGAGTCTGTGATCGAGGTACCCATTAACGAATTAGGGCAGTATTTTGAAGGCGACGAGTCTAATGCGACCCTACCCATCACTACCAAGGGATTAACTATAAAGGGAATTCTTGATGGTGGTGCGGGAGTTAGCATCGTTACAAAAGATTGTTGGGAATCCATGGGAAAACCCCGCCTCAGTGTTACTAACATTGTGGTAAAGATGGCAAATGGTACCATAGCCAAACCTATGGGGATGCTCAAGGATCTTAAGATCAAAGTTCTAGGACACAAGGTACGACATACGTTCATTGTAATGGATTTCTCTAAACACCTTATGTCATATGAAATGATTTTAGGACGACCATTCATGAGGGAAGCACAAATGGTTCATGATTGGTCTAAAAATCATGTCTATTTGCAATTCCAAGACTCTGTCCTTAGAGTGGATTTGGTGACTGGTAAGGTACACCCCTTAGGGAGTAAAACCATTATTGATCATCGCTCTGACACCACAGTTCACTCGGCCCCACTACAATATTGTTACACTTGTAAGAAGGATACAGACATTGGCCAAGATTCTCCTTACATGGATGTGTTACTGGGTATGATGGAATCAGACAACATGGACTGGGTACACCTAGCTGCAACCATAGATACCTGGAGAAATAGAGGAACCACTTGGGTCACACCAGAGGGGGAAGAGGTACCACAAATTGCACCTCTGAACATGATAAGTGCCATACATGCATCTTCTAAGGGCAAGGCAATTGTAGACCAATCTGACAGTGACACCGATAGCTCAATAGAAGACTTTGACCAACACGACTCAGACATGGACTCCCAGACTGAAACGGATTCTGAATCTCATGAATTAGAGAGTGGAGCAAGTTCAGAGTCAAAACATTTGGAAGGACCGAGCACATCAACCGATGATAGCTCCTCCGAGAGTGAAGAGGACACCAACGAGGACTCCTTTAGTGAGCCAGATCTAAATGCAAATCAAAAGCAGGTCTCAAATAAGAAAAGAAAAACTTTAAGAGGCGTCGATATGGAGCCAATGTACGTGCTAGGATAAAAAAGAAGAGATCCTCAGCAGAATGGCTCAGTTATATAGGAGCATGTGATGCTCATCGAAAATTGGTAGACGATTGGGGTGAATATCTCCAAAATGTTATGTGGTGTAGACCACGACCCCATGACATAGCCCAATTAGAGATCATAGACAAGCCAAAGTTGAGCCGCACTGCAAGGAGGCGTCAAAACCAAGAGTTAGCTCGACAACACAAGAAAGCAGAAATAGAAGCACAGACCAAAGCACAACCAGAATCCACAGACTTGCATCCTGCACCATAACATTTCAAATCTTACACCACAGGGGAAGCAAAGTTTGTGTACACAAAAGCCCAAAGAATACCTATCGATGGGAATAATGGAATCTATGATGGTTCGGCAATAGTTAAAGAAATAGAATTAGCCGACCCCGGTGAAGAATCAAAACCTGTTTTTATTGGCCAAGACCTCACAGAAGTTGAAGAGGCGGTCCTCAAAGAGCTTCTCAAGGAATTCAAGGACATATTCGCTTGGACATACCATGATATGAAAGGTGTTCCACCTTCTATGGTCCAACATATAATCCCTATGATTAGCACTGCGAAGCTCGTACAACAAAGACCCTACCCGATGAATCCTAAGTACGCAAAGATCATTCAAGAAGAACTAGAAAAGCTTATCAAATGTGGGTTCATATATCCTATTGAACACTCTGAATGGGTGTCTCCAATAGTTATCGTGCCAAAAAAGAATGGGAAAATCAGGGTGTGCGTGGACCTCAAAAAAGTTAATGCAGCTACTAGAAGAGACCATTACCCCCTACCATATTCCGAACATGTACTCGAAAGAGTTGCAGGCAAGGAAGCTTATAGCTTTCTAGATGGGTACTCAGGCTACAACCAAATCACGATAGCGCTAGAGGACCAAGCTAAAACTGCCTTCATCACGGAATTTGGCGTGTTTGCATTTTGTGTGATGGCTTTTGGCTTAACAAATGCCCCTGCTACATTCCAACGATTAATAAACACTGCTTTTAAAGAATATTTGAGAGAGTTTTGTGAAGCTTTCTTAGACGACCTTTGTGTTTACTCTTCTTGGAAAGAACATCTATCATGTTTGCGGAAGGTGTTTGAAAAGTGTAGGTTATATCGTATCTCATTGAACCCGTTCAAATGCCAATTTTGGGTCAAGCATGGAGTTATTTTAGGGCATATAGTATCTAAGAATGGTATCTCAACCGATGAGAGCAAAATTAAAGTGATTCTAGAGTTACCACCACCAACCAATTACAAGGGATTTCAAAGGTTCATGGGACACGTGGGTTATTATCGACGGTTTATTTTATTTTTCGCTGAGATAGCACGTCCTTTGTACAAGCTTCTCATTGAATTTAAATGGATTGAAGAGTGTGACCAAGCCTATGAACAATTGAAGAAAACACTAGCAAGTGCTCCGATTTTAAGGACACCTAACTGGCATGTCATTTTCCATGTGCATATTGATGCATCAAACTTTGCTATTGGGTGTGTTGTCACTCAACCAGGAGAACATAAATTGGACTATCCCATTAGCTTTGCAAGCCGTCAATTGAACGATGCTGAAAGGAACTACACCACTACAGAGCGAGAAGGTTTAGCAATGGTTTATGCAGTAAAGAAATTTCGCTACTACCTTCTGGCAAACAAGTTTGTATTTTATGTGGATCATCAAGCGTTGCTCTATCTGGTAAACAAGCCATGCTCCACAGGAAGAATCACACGATGGTTGTTAATTCTTCTGGAGTTTGATTTCACGATTGTAGTGAGACCCGGTAAAAGGCACGTCATGGCTGATCATTTGTCTCGCATACCCAATGGTGAAGCCCCTACAAGAGTTGATGATGAATTACCTGATACTTCCCTATTCATAGTTGAGACTATGCCTGAATGGAGTGAGAACATTGTTAACTTTTTAGTTAATGGTTTTCCACCCAAGGAACTTCGTAAGGATATCGCTCGAAGGCTAGTAAAAGAATGTGAACCCTATTGTTTGATTGCCGGAACTCTGTATAGACTAGGCAAGGACGATATTCTTAGGCGTTGTGCCCGCGAGGATGAATATTTGTATATCTTGCAAGAAGCACATATGGGCATAGCAGGAGGACATTTTTCAGGAGACCTGACTGCTAGAAAGGTGCTGCAATCAGGCTATTGGTGGCCAACTTTATTTAAGGATGCATCACTTTTTACAAAAGGGTGTGATGAGTGCCAACGTTACAAGACCACACAGCGCAAAGACAGAATGCCCTTACATCCTATTAAAGTAACCCAACCATTTGAAAAATGGGGCTTAGACTTTGTAGGTCCAATTAGTCCCGCAGCTCGCAACACTCAATCTCGATATATTCTAGTTGCTACGGACTATGTAACAAAGTGGGCTGAAGCTAAGGCTTCACAAAAAGCTGACGCGAGGACAACAGCTAAGTTTCTTTTTGAGAACATTATCACAAGATTTGGTTGCCCTTTTGAAATTGTTAGTGATAATGGTACCCATTTTATAAATGAGGTAATAAGAGGCTTACCACGACCTTTATGATATCCCACCATAAGTCTACACCTTATTACCCGCAAGCTAATGGACAAGCCGAGAGCACCAACAAGACTCTAATCTCTATTTTAACCAAGACGGTAGAAGCTCATCGCACTGATTGGGATTTGAAGTTGACATCTGCTCTATGGGCTTATCGTACTGCTTATAAAGTGGCTATTAATTGTATGCCATTCAAAATGGTATACGGCCAAGAAGCGGTTATGCCTTGGGAGTTTGTCATTCCTAGTCTTAGGGTAGCTTCGCAAGAAGGATGGAATGGTAACCCCTTAACCGAGCGTTTGTATATCTTAGAAAAACTAGACGAAGAGAGACAGTTGGCTGTGCAAAATGCTCTTGTGGAAAAGGATAGGAGAAAGAAGTGGTTTGATCGCCATGTGAAGGACAAGGACATCAAAGTTGGTGATAAAGTCCTTATGTATGGAGTACGTAAAGAGAAGAAAAAGTTGAAATATGCTGGTAAAGGACCATATAGAGTATGTGAAATTACCCCACAAGGTACCCTTCGTGTGGAAACTCTTGATGGAGTTGAAACCATTGGATTCCTCAATGGGAGTAAATTCAAAAGATATTATGATCCTTTAAGCCAAGAAGAACTACGGGCCATTCATCAAAAGAAGGCCGCCAAAGCACAAACCGAGTTAAAGAAGATACAAGCTCAAGCTGAGGCTAAGGAGCGACAACAACGTATAAGACAAAAACGAGAGGCTAACCTTGGAGTCACAAATGCATTCCACGTGGAAATCGAAGAGGATTGGTTGGACTCTGACACACCTCTACGATACCCTATTGAGTTAAATAGTGCCTATGGAAAAGTGCTATATAACGCCTTATTGGACACGGGTGCTAAATATAATCTGCTATCCTATGGGGTGTGGTGTCAGTTAGGGAAGCCACCTCTATCTGAGAGTATTATCCAAGTCAAGGGTGTCAACAAGAAAAAAACTAAGATTTTTGGAATCTGGCACACTTCTGTCAGTTATGACAATGGAATTGTAGCTCAAGACTTTTTGGTCATGCCTACTGGAACTATGGAGGGTAATATAAACCTAGGACGCACGTGGATGATAGCCACCAAATGCACTATTGATTGGGGGACTGGGGGTATCACAACGCAAAAACCAACTCTTATCCCTACCACTCAAGCCATAGTCCCTGAGATATTGCCTAAGGAAATAAAACCCAAGACATTGCATGTCCAGGAGGTTGAACCATACGTCCCCATAGCCCAACTCTCTAGATCTTCAACTGATGTAGTTGAAAGAAAGCTTGAGACACACAAGAACCATCCTAATATAACAAAGAAAGCATACAAGTGGGTCCCTAAAGCTTCTTTAGTAACCATGGCTGATGCTAAAGAACGGAAGCCTCGTAAGAAACGTCCCACTCGCTCCAAGAAATATAAGAAAACGTGGCGCTGGATTCCTAAACGACTATTAAAAGCCCAAGGATACTATAAAGGAAATGATCAAATATGGGTTCCCAAACGTAAATTGTACTCTTACCTGTCACCTGGCCCATGTAAACCCAATCCTGTGGCTCCAAAACAAATTGAAAATCGTGGAAAGGAAAAAATCACGGAATGCGACACACCTGCTCCAGAGCTAGTTTGGGTACCAAAGAAAGAACGATTTGTTCCACCTAGCTCAGGAACAGGAAAAGCAAATGAAGCTTCTTGCTCTTCATGTAGTTCCTATACGGAAATAGAAGCTTCGACACAACCTCCACCTACCATTGTACATATCCATACAAGCAAGAAAGAGTTTGCACCTCTCGTTGTAGATTCACCACCTCCAACAATGTTGTAAATAAAATCATGGGAGAGTACCTTACCACCCTTGCAACTAGATGAAACACATAGGGTGATCGAAAACTATTGGTTAAAGCCTTTACCCATAACAACTTGGAACAATTGGTTTCAAAAGGTGACGACATCATTCCAAAAAGTATGATCTACCCAAGGAAGGGGGGAGTGTTTGCTGACATCCGTCATTCACTTGCTTCCCTCTCAACCTTCCTCCCTGACCTCTCAATCTCCAATCTTAGGGAATGTATATATAAAGCCTTATACTCACAAAAACAAGATAAAAAAGTAAAAGAGCAAGAGCCATAACACAAAATAATAAAAACAAATTATGCACAAGAACACGACCCTTGTAATATTTGCACTCTAACCATCATCTATTTGCGTGTACAGATATGGCTAGTACGCTAGAGTCATCCACTCCTGCCTTGGGTGAGAGGTACCCTCGTTACTTTTCACAAATGTTTCACATGGTCTTTCCAGTGCTTGCATGTGAATGGGATTTGATAGGTACGCTAGCATGTGAGAGGAATTTTGAGGAGTTAGAATGGCTGATACGTCTCTTGACCACGTCTGATCCATACTTAGTAGAGAGCGTTTCTGCCATTGCACAAGCCTACCCTTTTGACCAAGATGACTATAGGCGTCTAGTGACCTTCTTAGTAAACATGGGCACCTATGATGAAGAAGAAAATTTACATGACTACACGGATGGCACATATGGTCTCATGGATGATGACTTTGTTTATCTCGATGACGAGGATAGGGGTTTAGCCTTAGGGTTTCCCCCCAACCTCTACAATATCCTATTCCCTTGACTCTTTAGGGGGAGTGCAAATAATTAGGTTAGGGTTCCTTATGTTTTTTGTTGTGTTCAATAAGTGTTGGTACCTTTTCCCACTAATGTGCCTCTTGGAGGTATTCCTTTTGTTTCCTAGTGTGTACAGGAGCGTGTTGCTATTGATAGGATTTGGACCTTCATGGAACCTTTCTCTCGTTCACACTTCAAATCAAGTGCGACCATCAACACAAACAGGTGTTTTATGTCCATTAGCATTTCCCTTATCTTTTTGCATCCATGTTTGTCTGATTTGATTGTGATTGGTAGCATAATATTCAACGCATTTTCTTAGTATCAAACATTTAATTCAATGTAATGTTTTGTCATAATCACTTGTCTAGGTTTAAAAATCAAGCAGTCCGACTAAGCTAGTTTGACCAAGCTAGGTATTAGAAATCTTCTCTTAATACCATGGGGAATGCCTTCCTAATAAGCAATGGTTACTTAGGTTCTTAATCCGATTTAGGCAGCATTGTGTGAAATGTACTAGGGCTTTCTAGTGGGCTTAACCCTATTGACCTTTAGCTTAAGTATTATAAAGGGAGTTTACTAATGTGATGAGCCTGGGGAGGGTAACAGTGTTATATGACCCCCCAAAGTTACAAAATTAAAATGCTGAAAATGAACAAACAAAAAATCAAAGTGCCACAATGTAAAATTTTAAGCTGGAAGAGAAATCCCTGCTTAAATTGGTACTTCACTCACATGTATCGCCTATGGTACTAGAGCCCTAGAGGTTCCCAGTGTGGGCGCTTTTCCTTGAAAAGCAAAAAACCCAAGGCATACAAAATAAGCACACACATCAAAATTGAATCAATGTGAAAAGACTTTGGGGGGTCAAAGAAAAGGTAATCAGTCAGGCGATGATTTCATGAGAAATTCCTTTTATCGTAGCTTAACTACAAGGTCTTCTAGGTATAGCCTCTAGTCAGCCCTCGAACATCAAATACTTGGCTCTCGTGATTAAACAACTTAATTGACCAGAAAAAATTGAGAAGTTACCCATGGTCTTAATAGTCGAGCTCTAGTGCCTTTTGACCGTTAAATTAGCGACCCCGGACTTGTTTAATTTTTTACCTTTATATCTGTTTATGTATTTGATTATATTGCAATTTAATGTTTATTGCTGACAAATTGTCTAAAATTCTGTTACCAATCAATTTGTCTGTCTAAAATTGCATATGATTTTTAATTGTATATGAGAATGCAATTACTGTGGCAATGTTGTTTGATTTTGCAGTGATTGAAGAAGGCTACGCACATCCATGTCGATTGCTCTTCCATCTCGACGAACGACCTTCAACTGGATAGCTTCCAATGAAGGAATCTACATCAGGAAGGGGGGCATGTTAACCCTCACGGCACACGGACACCCTATGATCTATAAATGTTGTATTGTTTAGAGTCAGGTATCGGGCTTGTCGGACCAATAGGAACAGGGTAAGAGGGTAAGGGTGATCGCCGATGACAGGCGCACTCTAACTGGAATATTCAAGGAGTTAGTTGGCTAAGTATGGGCGCCCAAGTGTGAATGGGGTGAGCTCATATAAAAGCCACTAAACCTAATTTTTACTCATTCTCTCATTGTGCAATAGAAGCCGCTCTTGCTCCATCTCCACCTTCTCCTTCACCATCTCCTTGTGTGTGTGTGTGTGTGTGTGTGTGTGTGTGTACGTGAGAGAGAGAGAGAGAGAGAGAGAGAGAGAGAGAGAGAGAGAGAGAGAGAGAGAGAGAGAGAGAGAGTGAGAGTGTGTGTGTGATCGAGCGTTGCGACGGCACGACGGCGGCGAGGCGGTTGAGCGCGGCGTAGCGGCGTCTCCCTCTTCTTCGTGGCGCAGGAATCCTTCATTCACAACTACGCAGGAAGATGAGTGACACACCATTCTTCCTTGTGAGCTTGTCTGTTGTATGACTGTGTGCTAGGAGCCTTTGTGGCTCGCACACGGCGCGTAGCAAGTCCCTAGCCTTGACAAGTCCTACCAAAAAGAAGATCCCTGCCAAGGGGAAGAGTCCCACTAATAAGACTGCCAAGGGAAAGAGTCCCACTAAGAGCCCTGCAAAAAAAAGAGCAGATACAAAGGGCCATCCATTCCACTCACCATTGAAATTCAAGGTTCAAAAGCGTCGTACACTTAAGAACAATAAGGGGGAGGCACCTAGCTCACCTTTCAAGATACCATTCATGTTGCCAAAGAAAGCTGCCAAATCACCCAAGCCAGCCAGTCCTAAGGAGCCCAAAGCACCAACCCCTGCCAAGTCACCCATGCCAAGCCCTAAGGGGTCCAAAGCATCAACCCCTGCCAAGTCACCACCACCACCCACTCTTGAACTTTCACCCCCTTCTGAACACAAAAGGAAAAGGGTCTCTGAGGATGCAGAATCCTCTCAGGCAAAAAGAAAAGTGGAATTTCATGATTGAATAGTCCACAAAAGCTATGTACACTTTTGTTCATTTTGTCCATATGAACATATATATATACCCTTTGGTGATTCATAATTTTGTACTGCAAATACTTAATACCAACTGTCGATTCTTAAATGTGTATCATGATGTCATGTAAGTTTAAAACAACATAAGTAGAGAAAAGATAAATATATTTGCAAAATGATTACAATATTGAACTTGTTTTTTCAAGTCCTTGCAAGTGGCTCAAATACAACTCTTTTTGGGGGAAGGCATGTGATGCAAGAGGTTGAATTCTCCATTCTTGTGCTCACCACAATTTCATCCACTTTGAATCTATACTCGGGAGATGTTTCATCAAGAAACTCAAGAGATTCTCTAACATCATTTAGTCTCCAATTTGTTGTTACTATCAGGCTTCTATACTCGGTGTGTGGATGGACTGTGACCTTTAGTTCAAACTCTGGACAATTTTTCTCAAAGTCCAGAGGAACCCAGCTACCTAATTTTCTTCTCCATCTCCTATAGTCGTAGCCCAGAACTAATGATTGACGACATAGTTGATATGAGATAGACATAGAATTTGGGCTTACTCTACAACTAATATTGTCACCAATATGGAAAGTTTCTTTGGTGCTCCATCCGTCTCCAAGAACATTATCCAGTTCAGTCATAGAAAGCCTTCTATTAAGCCACATCCTCTTTGTCCTCTGTAAATCCATTGTTTTGAAACATGCCACAAAGACATGTATAGGCAAGAACCATTGAACTTTAATCCTTCTTGATATCCTGCCCGGAGACATAGCTTTAAGGATGTCTTCTTTGATCTTGGATTTGAAGCTTGATATAGTATATGCATCAGGAGCTTCCCAGTCAAGTGAACTTATGGTGGGAACGGGTAACTGATGTAGTTCTCCATATGCACCTTCTCGTGATGGAACTTTGTATTCTGCAAAATAGACAAACAAATCCATTGTTTTGTAAAAGGAAGGTGGCTTGTCAGCATACATAGCATCTGCAATCCCTTTATGCATTGCTTTGAACGTCCCACTTAGACTCTCCACAGGCTGCCATTCCACAGCTGTTGAAGGAAATATATCTGGAATGGAATTAAAAAATGAGAAAAACAATGGGATAATGAAAAAAATTCACTGTATCAAATAGTTTTTTTTGTACTTACAGTAAGAATGCAGTGTGGGATGTTCTTCCCAGTCTAACACCATATCCTTGGCCATGTACACATGTTGAACCTTAGCTAGCCAGCCGTTGTCGGTCACTTTGAAAGCAAGAACACAACCTTTCCAATGGTTTTTTACTTTATCGCGTTTAGTTCTCTTCACTCTGTGTACACCTTTGCATGAAGGAAGCATTGTTAGCGAGTCATTCACACGAAAAGATATGGACTTCCAAAGACCATCCTCTCTAACGTTATGAAAGTTACAAGAAGTTATGTTATGTGAAGGGTGACGTGCAAAAGACGCCATGGAAACTCAGAGATTAGAGAAGAAAGAAAGTATAGACGAAAAGACTTAAAACCTCTCACAAACTAGAGAGCGAGAAAGGTATACGTTTGAAAAAAGTAGGTGATTTGTCATTAATGCTCTTGTTTTGAGAGCCTTCTGACATAGAGTTGGTATCTTTTGACAACGCTTTTGTGAAATGTAAAATAGAATAAAAGACGAGACTTCATTGCTTTGAGCCGCAAATTTAATGAGCTCTCTCGCCGAAAGCACCCAAATATAGCAGTTTCAGCCTTGTGATCAAGACATTTAGCGGTTCTCCGTCAAAATAGGACCACCAAAACCCACAATAGAGGAGACAAGAGTGCCATACTTTTGTATACGTGTCAAATAACTATTGGACTATTCCTTAATCCTTAGATTAACAAACATCCCTTTTTGAGTCGTTTTTGGCCCTAATGGGGCAGTCTTCTCACATCTACGGTTGAGTGTGCATGGCTCAGACCCCTTATCGCTGATTTGGGTGTTCGAGCACATTGTCAACACTATCTACACTGACAGTCAAAGCGCATTGGCAGTTGCAAGGAACCCAATTTTTCATGCTTGCACAAAGAAAATTGAGTTGCATTACCACTATGTCAGGGAGAGGCTCTTAGTAGGAGAGATCAGCTTGGCATATGTGCCAGCAGAGGACAAACTTGCAGATCTTTTCACAAAGGCATTGTCTCATGAGAAGTTTGAAGCTTTCCATAAAGCTTCGGGCTTACTTCTCTTTGTGGACTGATTTGCATTATGTTCATTTCTCTTGGGCTATGCATGGAAAACATGACCTTGCTCTCCCCACTTGGAAAACTTGTTCTCTTTACAATAATGTTCAACCCCTTCATGATAAATTTTCTTTTTACCTTTGTAGCCCTTTTCATTTGCTTTTCCTTTGTTGTTGTTATTGTTAGCCTTGGGAGAATTCTGTGTTACCATATACATGTGGTAGTGTTGTATGTGAATACACTTAGGACCGCCAGGGTATTTTTTCCCTCACTAGGAGGTTTTTCCCCCCGGGCATTATATATACACCCATCATTCTAGGGCTATCTATCGATCCATTGCACACTAAATATTACACTCTTTGTTGTGTGCCTTGAGCTTTCTTCGTCTTCTCCAAGTCGTGTGTATTCCTGCAACCCTAATTCCACCAGTTGTCGAGTTCCATGTATGAATTGTCATTGTGTCACGTTCAATAACTTTCTTTGAGTGGTCCTACTACTAGTTACTTCTAATTTGCATGTAGTCAAATCATGTCCAAGATAATCACTACACATGGCACAACGACACTTCATACATAGAACTCAGAAATGTCTCTAATGCACAAACACTCTTTTAATTCACAACTGAAAGTTACTTGCAAAGAAGGCTGTCTTTGAGAGAGAGAGAGAGAGAGAGAGAGAGAGAGAGAGAGAGAGAGAGAGAGAGAGAGAGAGAGAGAGAGCTTTATTAATGTGTTCTAGAGGCCAAAATCGACCTATGAGATGGAAAAGTATACATGTGTGTGTCCTCTGGGCATCTAGGAAAAATGAGTAAAATGTTGAAAACAAACATGCTACAAATCAAAGAGATTGACGTGGGGGGTGTTTGTACATGTGGGATGAGGGGGTGGAGCTCCAACTCTAAAGGATGTGAAACTATATTCTTAGGGAAGTACACCCATGATATGCAAAAGACTAGCAAGGTCCTTCCATTACCAAAGTGGGTGTGTGGCATGGCATGCATAGATGGGTAGCATGTGAAGAGTCCTCAAGAAATCCTACTCTATCTCTCTTTGTCTAGTTTGTTCATGTCATGGTTGAATCTCTCGGATTGCCCTATGTTGTACTCAGCCTCGTATATTGGTGCTATTGGGACATCTATGAGATTCAAAAATCTCAAGTTGTTGTGGATTGGAGCAGCTGAGAGAGAGAGAGAGAGAGAGAGAGAGAGAGAGAGAGAGAGAGAGAGAGAGAGAGAGAGAGAGAGAGAGAGAGAGAGAGAGAGAGAGAGAGTCTCAACCCTAGCTAGCTCATCTTCACCAGCGTTAATAGCTAGCAGTTTGTGTTTGTAAATATTAATAGTCAAGCATGCGAAACATTTACATGCAACAAGGTGATGGGGAAAGTTGAAAGGGGTCAAGGATCAAGAATTAAGACCAAGAGATATTGTATGTATACCGGCCAATGCGTTTCAACCTTAAAGGTCTCATCGGGACAAGTTTTACAGCCTCTTAGAACCCCAGTGGCAGAAAGCTTTACAACATCAAGCTCAACTTCGTACGAAAGCTCAAGCTCATTGGAGTCCAATTCACGATGTTTCATCCCCTCCATAATCTACTCCAACAAGGGACTACTTCCACAAAATGTTGGATAATATCAATAGACAAGTGGCTTTCAAGCTCAATTTGAGCGAGGGAGGGAGACCCCGCGGCGGGGGGGGGGGGGTACCTTGAGTGTACGCTATCCGGCCATAGTGCTACAACATCTGCTATTGTGCAATAGGAAGACTTTAACTTTGGTAAACACTACTCAATAGACTAATAGTGCTACTCAAATATCAAGGGTCCTACGACACCCTTTACTTGCCAAGATTCCTTCTCCCTCTACCTCCTCCCTTCCCTCGCCCTCCAAGCAGCCTTCATTTTTGCAAGACTACCCCTGCTTGCTATGGGAGGTCTACCCCTCCAAAACTACCTTTCTTCAAGAAGGGCACTTTTATAAAATTTCCTTTTCAATGATATGACCTCTTTTTTAGTGTCCGTCTAAGTACCTAATTGCAATGTCCAACTTTGAGACTTTGGTTTCGGAAACCTTTAACTCAAAGTTCTATGTAAAAATCAGCACTACAGTAAGATTAAACAAATCTCATATACATCGATTTTTGTCCCACAAAAAAGTGCTCTTCAAAGGCAACAATATGTTTTGTCTTCCCTTCCACAAGAAGGGGATCATTTTACAATGACCCTTCATGTGCAGCATCCCACATCTCTTGAAGGTCAAAAGTATCCTTCAAGGGCTCTGTAACCTTCAAAAATGAACCTTGCCTCCAAGATAGAGGGATAAGGAATCTCTCAAGATTCGCTATAAAACTTTGAGAGGTTACCGAGTTCCATGTATGAATTGTCATTGTGTCACGTGCAATAACTATCTTTGAGTGGTCCTACCACTAGTTAGTTCTAATTTGCATGTAGTCAAATCATGCCCAAGATAACCAATACACATGGCACAATGACACGGAACTCGGCAATGTCTCAATGCATAAACTCTTTCAATTTAGAACTAAAAGTTACTTGCAAAGAAGGCCTGCTTTTTTTATTGAGAGAGAGAGAGAGAGAGAGAGAGAGAGAGAGAGGTTTCTGTTCAATTTCATGCCTCTACATTCCACAATGATTACTGTTATTACAAACCATAGACTTTCGGACGTTTTCTAAAGCCAAATGTATTCCAAATTTCTCTAAGTGATCTAAGGTTTTTGTTTTGCAAATGATGCCATATGTTTCTAGGAGATGACCTAGTAATGATGAGAGTGGATACCATCAAGAGGGTCTATTAACAAGACCCTCCCTTACTAGCACAAGCCAATAATATTTAATGATTGGGACCCTATGGCACTTTGAATTAGCAATGACAATCTCAGGCATTAAATTTGGAGGCCATTTTGGGCGTCATTGTCATTTTGGGCATCAAATGAAGGCTACAATGGTCCACAAAGGCTTCACCGTGAAATTTTCTTACTAGGGGCAAGGTGTCATTAGACTCCCAAGTATAAGGAGTAGGGTGTCATATATATATATATATATATATAACTGTGTGTGTGTAGAAGTTAACTCTGTGTGTGTGTGTAGAAGTTATAATGTGTTGTAACTTCTACACACACACACACACACACACACACACACGAAGAGTTATATATATATATATATATATATATTCTTATATATATATATATATAATGTGTTGTAACTTGTGTATTCTTATTATCTCAAGGTTAGATACTTCAAAATACTATGCAATTTTGAATATGAGCTCTCTCATGTTTCAAATGTTTATTATGAATGCATGCATGTGTAGAGGTGTCACTTGTTATATTGTAGTGGCATAGTATCGTACAATGTTAAGCGTCATTTGAACTGCACAACTCAAAAATCGATTGACGCCCAACTTTTATAGGCTAAGTGTAATTGAAGCTCGACAAATGTAGACTAGGTGTTGTATATATTTAACCAAAATCTAAGGGAGGGAGTCAACTTTAAGGCCTTATTAGCATGCATCCAAAACACGTGCTTTCATAGATATCCTTGAAGTCCACATTCCACTTCGACAACCGATATAAAGGAACACCTTTTTTTGCAGGCCAAAAAGAACTTGGGAGGAGTGCAAGCCCTTGCACAATCAATGGCCCCAATTACTGGCCTATGTGCCCAAATTTTTTCTATGTACCATTCTCAACATGGACGAGCACAACAGAGATTGTCGGTACTTTCTCAATCATAACTTTATAGCAATTTACTCTGGCCAAACGGTCACCCCTAATCGCTCTTACCATGACTCCAACAGCCAAGAATTGGGGAAATTGTAGCTTTTGTGTTGGGAGATTGAAGCTCATCTTCACCAATGTCGGGAACTAGCTCATCCTCACCGGTGTCAGCAGCTAGCAGTTTGTGTTTGTAAATATTAATAGTCAAGCGTGCGAAACATTTAAATGATTAGACCAAGAGAGATTGTATTGATACTCTCATTAGGGCAAGTTTTACACTCCCCGAACCCCATTGGCACAAGGCTTCAGCAACATCAAGCTCAACTTTGTACCAAAGCTCAAGTTCATTGGACTCCAATTCAAGGTGTTTCATCCCCTCGTAAATCTATTTCAATAAGGTTTAGGGACTACTTCCACGAAAAGTTGGATAATATCATCATTTGGTTTGCAAGTGGCTTTTAAGCTCAATTTGTGAAACCTCTTGTTATGAAACCTGCACTCACTCATCAGTTTGCATGTTCTCATCACCTACAAAGGGGAATTTTGTCTTTTCTTGATAAGCACATGGAGCTGGCGTTATACACACGAACTCCACTGCAACTTCCAAGTTCCTGAAGCTAGCATTATACACACAAACTTCACTCCAACTTCCAAGTTCCTAGAATTTCCATTACTTTGACAGCCATGCACAAGAACATTTTCCCCTTTGAAAACTGTGAAGATGGTTTACATCTTCGACCGTTAATTTACGATTCTCTAATTTTTTATCTTAGAGAGGTAGCTGCATAGCAATCTCCACAATGTTCTTCCGAATGGTGTATGATGATCACACAAGCAATGGCCAACTTCTAACTTCTCAAAATGCTCACCCAATGCAAAATTTGGGGAATATCCATGTTGGAACAATTTAAATTGAAGATCTTGTAACTTCACATGAATTTGTCTACTTTGCAAATGCTTTGATATGCCCATCAACAAATTTAAGAACTTAACCACTTGAATTAACCCAACAGCTTTTCTTGGCTACTTCCAAGCAAAATTTCTCGTCCTCATGAGTTCAATGTGTTGTGCCGCCTCCTACATGCGAGGAGCTGCATAAATCTTACTCATTGAGATGTATGCTACAACGTTACATCCCTCTAATTGTACCGCATGGTCAAAGGCCAATCTTCCAAGCTCCAACATTTACCTATTTATACAACAAGCACTTAGAAGAGCCAACCAAACCGTAACATAATCATCTCCTTAATTGCTCTGATAGCTTTGTCAAACAACCTTGCACATCCAAATAATAACCATGCAAGTATAGTCCTCTGGAATGGTTTCCATATCTTTCCCTTCATGCTATCAAAATGCATTTTCCATTCGGCCCTCTTCCACTAGACCAAAGTGACTACATGCATTAAGCACACTAATAAAAGTAAGTGCAGATGGGGAGGTACCCTCTCGTTGCATCCACCAAAAACAATTTGGCCCGCCCTTGTTGGGCATATCCTCCTATGACAGATGTCCAAGAGAGAAGAGGCCCTCACTTCGCATTTTATGAAAACAGCCCAGGCCCTTCCCCTATTGAGCATATCCTGCAATCATCGCATTCCAAGAAATCACATCCCAAACATGAAGCTCATCAAAAACTTTGTGCGCTTTCATGAGGACAGCACATTTTGGATACATGTCAACCAAAGCACTACCAAGTGTGATCTCTTTTCTCAAGATCGCCTCTCACAATATTTTCCTAACTTTCAGTTGCAGAACAATTTTGATTGCTTTAATTTTTTTGTTTAATGTGTTGGGGTTTTTTTCAAGGTTTTGAAGGGATAGAGGGGGGGAAGGAGACCTCAATTAGCACCATGCATTACCCGAGAGAGAGAGAGAGAGAGAGAGAGAGAGAGAGAGAGAGAGAGAGAGAGAGAGAGAGAGAGAGAGAGAGAGAGAGAGAGAGAGAGAGAGAGAGAGAGAGAGAGAGAGAGAGAGAGAGAGAGAGAGAATATTGGTTGGTGGTCTCTTTACTTTACCTCTTTATCTCGTCTCCTTGTTGGGAGAGCTTCGTGCTTGGATGTGAGCAAGCACACTCCTTCAGCACAACAGTGTTTCTTGCACATATGGACAGACCATGTGCCAGACACCCCTAAAGATCCGTAGTCTTCAAATATGATATGATCTTAAAACTGAAGAGCATCCACATTAACATGTCTTAACTTCCTCGGGTAGGAATTGAACCTACATCTTATTGACCAAAACATCAATAGCTCTGCCTTTGAGCTACCCAGGAGTACAGCTACATGAATGTTAAGCCCTTAATATACCATTGTGCATACGTACATGTATCCCTGGAAAGGTGACATAACACCATGAGCCAGCACGCTGATAAGAAACGGCATAGCCAGAAAACGTATGGCAGGGGTACACACATATGTTAGCTTTGGGACCGCTTTGTATACAACTCGTCTCAAGTCGGCTTAGGGGGGTGTCACATTGGGGCGGGCAATCCGCGGCCATGTTGAGGTGGCGGGCAACCATTTGTCCAACAAAAAGTAAAAGTTGGCCTCCCACTCATGTCACAGAGGGGCAGGCAAACCCCCCTTGCCCCATGGATGTCCAATTGCAAAAAAAGGTGAAGCGGTAGATTTTTTCATGCACTTTGAACTTTGGCTGTCAACGCTGAAAATTGAAGCTTTACCATTTGGCTTTCTCTCACTGGCTACAAATGAAAGTCGTCTTTTTTGTAATCACCCCAGTGTGAGTGCGCTTTGGTGGCTACGAGCGAGATGCGAGAGGGGCGGATGCCCCAGTCTGACATGGGCCTTATTATTATTTATTGGCACCGCCCGTGAGGCAGGTTCTATGGGGAGAATTTTTTTCTAGCATGGCCATAAGGCCTTTGGCCAATTAAAAATTGTCGTGTGAGGGTTTTCATTTGGTATTTTCCAAGTGGCGTTACTTTGGGAAAGGAATTTTGATCAAGGCATGCAGCTATCCATCTGCCTATTTTTGGGCTCTGTGTACAAGGAGCTGCAGTTTGTTTTCCTGTTGTTATTTGTCGACAATGGTTCTTCTTCTCTAGGTGTGTTTTCTCTCCTCCTCCTCCTCCTCCTCCTCCTCCTCTCTCTCTCTCTCTCTCTCTCTCTCTCTCTCTCTAAGCGGGTACAACAGAAATAAGCCGCAAGCCCCTCATCGCTCTCTCCCAAACCCCCCCCCCCCCCCCCCCCCCCCCCCGGGCGAGGGCAGCCCTATGGGGGGCGTTAAGCCCTCAGCCTCGCCCATCTCTCACAAAGCGACCCTCTCTCTGCATCATCCGGCGCGACACCCTGTGGGTACAACAGAAACACAATAGCCAAGCGCCCTGCGAGTACAACAGTTACACAACGGCCCCTGCGTTTGCCTCGTTTGCTTCATCTGCTCGTCGCCATTCGTCAGTCATCTGCTCGTCGCCAATCATCAAATCGTTTACCCCCTATACCTTAACCTTCAAAGTAATTTCACTATTAAGCTTAATAACCTATTGATGCCCCGACAATGGATGTATCTAAACAGGGAAATCTCCTCCTTTGGTGCTCCGGTTTCAAACACTCGTCGCGCAGGAGTTTTCTTGCGGTGGCAGCTGCGCCAAGGAAAGACCCCAACACTTGACAAGAAGCAATGATTACAGATTTGGAGGCCAAGGTTCAAGAGCTCATTGAGGAGAATGAAAAACTAAAAGAGCGCTTGCGCAAACTTGAAGATGAGAAGGAATCGGAGAGCGAGGCTATGCTCGTTGAAGTAGACAAAGCCAAGGTTTCCCACACTGAGACTGTCATGGCCGTTGAGAAAGGAGCCCACGAGGTAGCACATCAGAAGATTAACGCTGAGATACGAGTAGCCATACAAGAATGCCGACTTCAAGAGTCTTTTGGGCTCAAAGTCAGGATTGGAGGGCTTGACCCACCCTGGTGCACCAACGAGGACAGTTTAGAAGAAGCAATCATCAAGCTTAATGACATTCTTCAACCAATTAACATTAAGCCCGAAATTGTGTCTTGGATCAACGACACACACAAGCAGGTGCCACCCAAGCAATGTATCCTCACTTTCAACGATAAAGAAGAACAGACGAAGTTGCTACGCCAATCCCGACTCTTGAAGGGCACAAAGCTTTAGATTGCTCAGGAATCGACCATGGCTCAACTCAAGATCAAATCAAGCGAACTCAAGAAGATGCATGAAGCTCGTAAGCAAGGGAAATGGGTAGTCTATTGCGGCGGGAAAGCCATCCTCCAAGAATTTTGAAATCCCAAACCAGCCCTCTCCGCACTTGATCCTCCTTAGGTTTTCTTTTCTTTTTGTTTACCTTCTCGATGGACTCTCAGTCCTAAACTGATATTTATCTGATGCATTCACTTAGAAGAAGCCATTGTAATGTTTTTTTTTTGGTCCCATGGGTCATAGCTAACCTCCGTGGATCATAATTCAACCTCTCTCTCTCTCTCTCTCTCTCTCTCTCTCACACACACACACACACACACACACACACACACACACACACACACACACACACACACACACACACACACACACACACACACACACACAGATGCACGCACGCCCATGCGTACGTACACACACACAACGTGCGTCATCTAGGAGCTTCTTCTTTTTTCTAGTGCTCTCTCTCTCTCTCTCTCTCTCTCTCTCTCTCTCTCTCAACAAGGATGGTTAATGGATGATGGACAAGGAGTTTGGCCGACAATATCTTGCAGAGGAAGACTTCTACATCAATTTGTCGAATTGGCACGATGCTTTCGGAACGCTCTCATCCCAAATAGAAAGTACACATATTTGAGTGACTGGAGGAGGGAGCCACTTCATTGAAAGAATATAATTAGTCGTTCTTAGGATGATGCCAGCATCCATGAGACATGGTTACTCTGGCTTACAAGGCATGAGTTGCATGTCTGAGTTGTGAATACATATTGTTAATGGTGTTTTTTCAATCTTTATGGAGAGGGCTTCGCATTTAAAACATTTATATAGGACATTAGTATGTATTATATAGTGATTGTAGAAGCAGATTTGTGCATGTGAAGGTGATGAACACCTGCAACTTGATCTTTTGAAAGTATATTCCTCGTGCCTTGTATGATTGATCAATCTTGTGGTGTTTCTTGGAGTGCAGCTTGTAATTGACAAGTTCAAGCAACTGAAAGGTGATGTATTCGTCATGGGGATGTACAAGCTTCCTGGGAGTGGAAATGCCAGCAAGACACTTCACCTAGAGCTACGTGATGAAGAACTGCTCATAGAGCGCAAGAGATTCTTAATGTCAAGCCTAACTGACTGCTTTGTCCCTAAAGATGTTGCTTATGTTCCTCGATAGACTTTGAGTAAATGATAATAAGAAGAATAAGTGATCAATCACTGAGTTTCTTTGTGTATAAGCAGTGATCCTTATGACACTACTTAGGAAAAATATATGTGCAAAGAAAGGGAGCAGGTGAAAGAGCATCGAGCATGTGAATCGACCACAATAGGAGCAAAATCAAGCAAGAAAATTGTGGGCATTTGCAGCATTTGGACAACAAAAAATTGGGCAATTTTGAAGGCTTGTGAAGCGAGTAGAACTGAGGCAGCGGAAAACTTTCTAGCGGGCAGAGTGTGGAATTTTTTTTAAAAAAAGCACAAGGCTTCAACGTTAGAAATAAAAGTTGCTTTGTGGGGCTACAACAAAGAAGCAAACCAAAGCCATCCTTGGAGGGCTTTGGAGCGCTTCATTAGGAAAAGCATAGAGAAGCAGCAAGGAAAGGGTATGTGTGTCACACGAGCACATTGTCTGGTTTTCCCTATATTCTTGCCAAACGTTGCATGTATCTACACTCTTATTCTAAGATGGTATAGTGGTCGATTTACTCCCACTTTGATAGTGATTAAATATTAACTCTCATTTTGACACATTTTATCAACTTGGACATGGATTTAGTGTTCTTGTATCCACTAGAAATTCTGATCGTGAGTCTACTGCATAGAGTTTACAAGTAGTCATTGGTTGCACGTTCTACATGCTTATAGGTGTAGATTTATGCAATTGTCAGATTTGCAGTGTTATTTATGCATCTATGAGTAGAGTCTTTGCTCATGACTTGCAGATATGGGTATGTGCTTCATGCTCAGTTAAGAGATGTTTATCTCGGTCTTGAGTTGTTGATACTCTTTGTGCCTCTGTTATCACTTGGAACTTATTTATGCATATATTTTGCTTGGTTTAGAGTAGACATTGGACACTACTTCTGTACATCCCGTGGTAGAGCTATGAAGTGCATATGTGAGCATTGGATTGATGTGGTTTTATGCTTGATTAGCATAGTAGTCAACTGATCTTCCACTTTGACATATATGCATTTTTTCTTCACTGATATGATGCCCATTTTCATAATAACTAATATCTAATTCTTCTAAATGATTTTCTCATGTTAAACTGATCATTTAATATGGGGAAGTGCCAGGGGAGAAAAGGCTAGAATATTGGTTAAGCTGGCAGACCGCCTGCCACAGTAGGGATCCAAAGGAGGGAAAATAGGGATCCAAAGGGGGGCCCATCTGCAAAAGAGCAATGTGCAACAATGGGCTTTAAAGATCCTAAGGCTCAGCCCATTAAGACTTCCAAAATGCTACGGTTCCAAAAATCAAAGGTTGTGTCCAATGGTCAAGCTTAGAAAAATTGGATGCTTTGTGTGTACAAAAAAGTCTTCATGATTCCTACATAGGAGGGGGCGAGCCCTGTAAGTAGGGGATGAGAGAGAAACACACACACACACTCACACTAGCTCATGTGTGAAGCAAGAAGACTCTCTCTCTCTCTCTCCTTCTCAAGCTTTAATGGAAATCTTTTCACCTACTCCAAGGTTGTGAGAAGGGAGGCCTACACCAACAACTCTTGGCTTTGTGATGCAAATCCAACCAAGAGCCAAGCTTCAATGCATGCTCATCTCCTCTATCATACTAATTACTAAGCTATGCTGTGCTAATATGAGTGATTATGTGAGAAGATGTACTTCTTTCTTGTAAGACTACTCCTTCTTCCTCTCAATCTACTCTCATACCCCGTAGATCTCACCATCTTCGAAGGTGTGTGAGGTCTTGGGTCTGAGACCGTGAGGTTATTGATGTTGTGTTTTATAAGTGTTTGCTTAGTGCTTGAAGCTTCCATCTTCATTGCACTAGCTAGTTATTGAAGGAACACAAAGGATTGTATTGTAAAATGTCTCTCTTGATGAGGGAAACCTACAATACAAAGTTGTTTGGAGGGGGGACCGGCTCCATGTAAATCCGGTCCTCAACTGTTGTCAATAGCTTAATTTCTCTCTCTTTTGAAGTATTGTTCATGCCTATCTAACTAGGTGTTATGCTTTTTGTTGCTCTCTCCACCCAAGCACTCTTGTTATGCTTTTTGTTGCTCTCTCCACCCAAGCACTAGACTTGTTATGCTCATTAGGAATCTATTCTAATGAAATGCTCAGTATGTTTATGTTAT
The DNA here is from genome assembly GCF_014529385.1 of Adiantum capillus-veneris. Lineage (NCBI taxonomy): Eukaryota > Viridiplantae > Streptophyta > Polypodiopsida > Polypodiales > Pteridaceae > Adiantum > Adiantum capillus-veneris. The sequence continues at coordinate 148,346,762 of NC_140935.1, forward strand.
TTTCGAGTACACACGAGTTACTAGGCCATTAAATGTTACATTGGTATCAGAGCACAAGGTTTCTCTTTTCTTGCTCAAGAAGGGAGGTCCTCAAGCTAGCTATAAATGGTTGGTATTATTAATTGCAATTGAGAAAGTAGAATAGGGATTTTTTCAGCCTTGCAGTGCGCTTGCCTTTGTGCAGATAACGGGGCATCACCATCGAGAGCTATGGTCTTAATAGTGGAGTCCTACGGGGCTTGCCTACGGCTTAACCACTATTGAGCTATTAGAAGCTTGACAGGAGCCGATGTTGTTTTGGTCTTGAAAGACCCTCTCTTCTATTCCTTGCAATAAATGGTATTCGAGCCACGGTGTTGGGGGATATGTGTTTGAAACTTGAGACAGGTCAGCGCTGGGCTGCTGGCTGTGGAAAAATTGAGAGCGAAAAATTTCCGCACCGCACAATACAACAGCTATTAATTACTTGGTAATGCTATCGACACACAAAACTTGCTCGAAAATCGGTAACACCGACAAAACTGATGCGCAATCAAGAAGAAGTTCCCTTAACAACACCATTAAATAATGCCAATGACAGTTTAGGAGCTTAAACTCCCATTACAGATCACTCCGGGCCATTAACGGCTCCGCAATTCATCAAAAAGAAATAATTAAACTAGGTTGCCTACTGACGAGGAAAATCCTATTGTCTCGGTTCCATCTGTTTGATTTGTCTTCAAACACTATCTTGCCTTTTCTTTAGCTCTAGACTTTCCAATTTCCCTTCATGCTCGGCTTGCTCCGAGCTCTCAAAACTTGTCCTGCTTGCTGTGCCGAAGCTTGGCCTTCTTCTCCGAAGACTGCGTACGAGTCTTGTTTGCTCTCTCCTTGCTTAAGCCTAGAGAGAGAGTGTCCTTTTTGTTAGCAAAGGCCGAGAGAAAGATTGCTTGGAGCTCTTGTCTTCCTCCCGGATGTTTTTCTTTCTCGAGCTCTTTGCTCTCTCAAGCACGAGAGAAAGAGTACCTTGCTTGTATGAGAACAAGCGAAAGAGAGAGAGCAAATCTCCTCCGGTTTGCCAGAAGGCCGAGAAAAATCGAGAGAGCTTCTCTTGCCTCATGCTATTCCCCCTCTTCTCCACTTCCTGATGCTCGTCTTGCTCCTTGGTTCTTTTTCCTCAATGCTTTCCTCTTCGTTTATATCCCCTTATAATAGCCCCTTCGATTTTTTGCCCCACCATACAGTCACGATGCCGTGACTGACGTGGCGTGGGAGCGGCCTTGCTGATGTGGAAGAACCAGAACTGACTAGCGCGAAATCCGCCTCTGTTGGTGCCGCAATTGAGCGTTATGGCATGGCGGGCATTTTCTTCTTCTGCTTCGTCTTCATCTGAGCCTCTTGCAAGCCATTACGAGCTTCTTTTCCTCCTCTCTGCGCTCGCCCGTTGCCTGCACGCTTTTTGCCTTTTCTTCCCTCTTCTTTCACATTCAATTTCCCCTTTAAATGGGTGGCCACCCATCCTTAGACAATGGCCGGGCGATTATGGGCTTATGGGTGGCCTTATTATTTGGCCCTTGTGTGCACTAAAACTAGTGTTCTCAGGATGACCCCGGCGAACCTTGAGTCCCCATTGCCACCCCAGTTCACCTTAGCTGCAGTTGCCCAATCCGGTACGGATATGCAATCGACTTGAACTTTAAACTTCCATAACTTCTTCACCGTAGCTCCAATCGACGAGTCGTAAAGACAGGCCGGTAGAGCTAATCAAGCACTGCAGTTTTAGGTCACAATATCATCCATGCCCACTTCAAGCATAACACTTTTTAGCATCATTAAGGCATGTTTTGGCCCTTTCAGCCGCTTTTGACATACATTCAGCATTAAACTTGGCCTGTTACCAGACCTTAATCACTGTTCATTAATCATGTAAGATTCAAACAAACTTGATGTGCATTTTTCTGGCATCTTTCTTAGCATAGGAGAGGAGCTGCATGACATCCACCCCCTTTGAACCTGCACAGCCTCCGGTATGTGCCAATCGTACTTATAAAGCATCATCAAGAGCATCATCAGACTCATAGTCTGATGCATACATAACATTGTCTTTAGGAGGTTGATCTGTGTTGAAGTCTCCAATATTAATCTCACCATCTCGTTGCTTAAACAACTTAACTCTTTTCCCTGCAATAGGCACCTTGGGCTCAGTGCCATCAAGCTCGCATAACTTGTAGGTCGCATTATCATAAACATGAAGTATTACATATGGTCCAAACCATCGTTTAACCATTTTTCGCATAGCAGTGTACTGGTTCTCCAGGCTACTGTCATATACAAGGACCCAATCCCCATCTTCAATAGCACGAGGTTGTAGTCTATGCTTACCATCAAATGCTGCTTTTTAGTTCAACCTCACTTCCTTAAGCATTACTTTAGCCTGTTCAATATCTTCCTGGCGCCTCTCAAGTTGGCGAATGTGCAATGCAAGCAAATCTTCTATAGACATACCTTCTTCCCATGGCATTACGGTCCAAGAAATAACTGCTTCCTCTGTAGGCATAATGGGTTTTTTCTCGTACATTAGCTCAAATGGCAGAAAACCTGTAACAGAACTATGTGTAGTTTGATCAGCCCATAAAGCAAATGGTAGGAGTTTAGGCCAATCACCAATATGTCCCTGGCATGCCTTTGCTAAAGCTTTAACAATAGGTGGATGCCCTCTTTCACTTTTACCATTACCCTCTGGATTGTATGCTGTAGTGAGAGCCAATTTAATGCCCAAGCAAGCAAAGAAATCCCGAGCTTCATCTGCATCCAGCTCTCCTCTATCAATAGTCATTCTACCAACACATCCATACCTGGAAATAAAATCCTCAAGCAAGAACTTGCATATGGAACTGGTAGCTTTGGTACGCAAAGCTCTGCCTTCCACCTGATTAGTAAGATCCTCTCTGGCAAGAACAATATACCGCATTTGCCAGACACCTACTGGCATGGTAACCAGGTCCACCACCCACTTGTAGTGCATAGCGAGTGGATAGGTGGGATGCAATACATCTCGATGTAGTACATTAGAATACTGTTGGCATATTAGGCATGTCTCCACAAACTGAGCCACATCTTTATACATACCTTTTCACCAGTAACGATCTTTAATCTTAACAAAAGTTGCTCAGACCCCTCTGTGTCTAGCCCATAAAATTTCATGAAACTCTTTAATAACCTACTGCTGAGTCGCTTTATCACAAACAACCCCCTGCGGTACTCCTTTAGAGCGTTTTGGCTGCTTCCATAAATGCCCATCCTTCAGAAAATAGTCGTAATATTTCTTCCTTATCTTTTTGTACTCTTGATCCGTCCACCCTTCATGCTTAGTAAGAGTGCTAAGGTAGTGAGCAATCAAAATCCATTCTCCTTCATAGAACTCTTCAAAAAACACCTCAAAAGTATGAGCAATATTTCCACAATTTGCATGCAGATAAGAAGAATAGAACTTCAAGCCAACATCATCACTTCTGGTCATCATCTCTTCTTCATCTTCAAACCTAGCTCTTGATAACATATCTGTAACAACAGGATTATCTCTACCTGCAATATGGAAAAATTCAGGATTAAGAGATTTAATATAGGCTATCCATCGTAGCATAGCAATATCCGGAGTAGAGCAATTTGCAATCATCCCTATCAGTGGCAAGCAATCTGTCTCTACCACGACTTAAGCTCCAATAAAGTATTCTTTATCAGACCTTAGAGCAGTAGCAACGCCCCAAAGTTCTCTCTTAACCTGTGGGTAGCCTCTTTGGTGAGCATTGAGCACTTTTTCTCCAAATTGAACCGCATACCTATTCCCTTCTTCATCATCTTGACCTATAGCCCATCCAATACCTGTCGAGCTAGTGTCAACTGTTAAAATTACCGGCCTTCCGCATTTGTAGTCGACTTTTCTTAAGGTCCGAGCCTCAAGAAGCATCTTCTTTAATTTCTTGATAGCTCGTGTGTGAACTTCTTCCCAAACAAATCTTTTACCTTTTCTCAACAGTTGATAAAGCACTTCTGCAACATGAGAAAAATGTGGCAACCAAATAAGATAGAATACACATGCACCCAGAAACTGACGAACTTCAATAACCGAAGAGCACGTTTTCTTCATCTTTTGAATAGCTTCAACTTTAGCCGGACTTGGCCTTCTACCTTCTGGACTGCACATGTGCCCTACAATTATAACCTCTTTGGCACCAAAAGTTGATTTTTTCCCTGAAAGTGTTAAGTTAACTTCTTCAAGCCTGGATAAAATAGCATCACAGTCAGCAATATGTTGAGCAACAAATTGTCGGCACCCCCTCTGATCTTTTACTTCATCTTTTAAGCCTTCCTCGCAGCCCTTAATCGGTAGATCATCAATGAAAGGCATAGTAACATGTGGGATAAAGTCCCTTAATACCTTATTCATGCCGTTCATCATATGAGCTACAGAATTAGTAGCACCCTATGGTAGAGTGCACATCCTTACCAATCTGAGAGGTGTATGCATCGTAGTAAGATCCCTGCTCTCCAAAGCTAACTGAAATTGATCATATCCAGAATAAAGATCACCCATAGAGTAAATTGACCTACCTGCAAACGCCCTAGCAAATTCATCCACAATTGGGTCGGTACCCACATTGCGGATTGTTACCTTATTAACAGGCTGCATATCCTATATGAACCTTAAAGTACCATTTTTCTTCGGAACAGTGAACCATCGGTTAGAGTATGGCGCACATGATGGTTCCAAGATTCCCATTTGTATCTTCTCATTAAGCAAATTGATAAGCTTTGGCAAGTGAGATTTAGGAACTGGAATAGGACGTAAGCTCCATGGCATGTGAGGAACAGTGAATATAACCATAGGTGAAACAAACTTGGATCCACACACCCAATCTCACTTGGCTCAAAGGCAAAAGCTTTACCATGTTTTTCGAGCATACCTTGGAAACACTTGATTTCCTCATCGTTGAGAAAACCATCTTCTCCAGCCTTCAGCTGCTACAATGTCTCTTTAGTGAATTTGTGCCCAATGTTCTTAGGATTTCTGAGCATAGGCTGTCAAGAAGCTTCTTTAATTACTCCATCACTTCCCTCTGGTAGAGGTGTAGCCACAGGTCTCACTTTCTTTGCAACTATCTTGTACTTCGTCTCTACCTGTGCTTCAACTTCTTTATCCAAGTCATCCTCAATATGCATAAGTGCCTCGTATATGTCCAGCTCTTCGCACATGTCCATTGAGTGCACTTTAACAACTTCAGTTCCACTTTCTAATATGTTTTTCTTGATATCCTCAAGCTCTGACATAGTATCAACATAAGAAATCTCTTCGAAGATTCCTTAAATCACATCCTCAGGTTCTAGCACATCACATCCCTGCAAGTCACTTTGAATGCTTGAAACATATTGTTCTCCCATTTAGTTAAATCATTAAATTTCCTGTAAGATACTGAACCCTCAGATGTCAACCCCAAAAATCTTGAAGAGAAGGTTTCTCTTTGTGAGAACTTCTCCTCAGTTGCACCACCATAGTCCCGCTTTATAGTGGCACCCCAAGAAAATCCTGAGCAAATCTTTGTTCTTTAAATTCCTGACGTATCTTTGGCATTGGACGATCACGTAAACTGTCTTTGTTTCTAGCATGATCAACACATACGGTTAGAAATTGAACCGCTTTCTTACCATCTCAGCTTCAAACCCTGGCATAGGCCGAGCCATCATCTAGCACCGTAGTTTCCATCCGCACAGCCATAATGTAGGGTTGTCCTAGAATCAAGGGGTAGGAGGAATGCTCCTGTATAAAAAAGTTTTGCTCATCACAGACATCCCCAATAGTTACCTTAACATTCGCACATGCATCGTAAAGATCCCCAGGAAGCATGTTGGCAGCTGGAATACGCCACCCGTGATCCACATCAATAGGCCACTTCCCCCTTTGGTGCAAATTCTTTGCCATGAGATTGATTTCTGAACCATGGTCTATGAGGGCTAAGACCGGCTCCTTAATGTCGCCAAGCTTTACCATTGTTTCTGTCGTTGCTCTTGCCCAATGAGTCCTCAAAAAGTGACTCTTGGGTATAACTTTTTCATCTTCACCGTCATTAAAATGCATGTTTCTTACCTCAGGTACAATCGGGCTTGGAACCACCACAGGCTTTGGCTCTTCTTCTTCAAGATCTGCTAAATACTCTTCAAAATCTTCCAAAATTGCTTCAATGTGACAAACCACTTGGCTTTTAACTGGATCTGACTCTTGATCACTCGGTATTTGCCTCTTTCTTTTTATAATGTCGATGATTTCTTCATGAAACTCGTGCTTAGCAATTCCTAGAATATCCCCCAATGTGAGCTTCACTTTACTATTTAGGATATGTTCTTCAAAAACTTTCTTCAAATCTGTAGCCAATTCAATATTAGACTTGAGTTTATACGAGGGCCCTTTAGGCTTACCTTGCTTCTTATCCTTCGGAGCCTCTTCCATAACCACCTCTGGAGCAGGTTTAGGAGCAGGCGCTTCCTCTTTCTTGTTGCTGGATCTCGTTGGCCTTTGTGAGGCTCCAGTCACCTCTTCATCTCTTTTTCGCTTCTCTTCCACCATAGCTTCATTGGCTTGAGCTTTAGCAATATAAGCATATACCGAAAGAGAATCCACTGGATCAGTCCACCCAGTAGTTTCTTGAATTCAATTCCCCACCTGGTGTAACTTCCCATATGTTACCTTACCTGCTTCTGCTGTCTTTAAAGCATATGGCCACAACTGGCCCTTTGCACCTGTACCTTCATCATCTTCCATACCACAAACTTGCAGCCCATATGTAGTTGCTTCCACAAGAGCAACATTATGCTGTATTTCCTCCACTATCTTCTTCATTCAGCCTCTGCCAAAGTTCAAGCAAGACCATATTAGGTATTTTGGTAAAAATCTCACATTATGGGAATCTCCAAATCGACTAAATTCATGTAATTTGGGAATTTTCCACTTAAAGTGGGAAAAATTGAGGTGTGTGGTTAGTAAATAAAGTGAAAATCTCATAGGATTGTGGTGTTGATAAACACCAAAAGTCAAGAGGATGTACAACACATGGATTTGAATAATAACTATAAATTACATAAAACAAAGGAAGATACAAAAAAGATTTTGTTTACAAACTGACTAGTATAGTCACAATAGAAGCTCCACATAATTCTACTCCACATTTGATACCATATCTGAACTTTGATCCAAGTGTGGTTGATGTGCACGAGTGAGGCCATCTTTGGCTTTTAGAGCATGCCTTTCTGGAATCTTTATTCTAGAAAATGGTCCTTCTTTGTTGGGTCTCCAGGACCAAACAATTGCATCTACAGTTTCCCACACTTGTGGGTCCTTATAGTTGACAGCCCAATAACCCTTCCAACGATTGCTGTAAGCTTGAGTATCTGTCATCCCACTTTTTCTCGCGCAAGGTGCCCAATATTGAATCAAGAGTTTTCTGTAGTTTGGTGATGTAGGCTCATTATCAATGTCAGATAAATCCATTGCAAGCCACACTGGATAGATTTCTGTGTCACTCGGAACAAGCATAAGAAAGTCACCTTGGTGCACATCAGACATAGGGTCAAACTCTTCCCTTGGCCTATCTCGTTGAGGCCCACAAAAATGATCGTTCAACTCTTCAAGGCCTAGGAATCTTTCTGCTCCTTGTTGCAAATTCATTGTAGTGCTTTGTAGGTGAGAATATTCTTGAGTTTTTGGCCAAAACATTTCATACAAGACTCCCTCTGATATGATTGCTTTTCCAATCTCTTCAATTACCTTACTCCAATAATCTATCACGGGTCTATAATATCGCGGAATACTTGAACCATTCCCTAAATTTTTCCAAAATTTTATATAGTTCTTTAGCCCCAAAATGACTTCTTCGTGGGCCTTGACATACTCCGCCATTTGTACTAGAGGTGGATCTCCATGTGGTAACATTGGCTTGCCTTCTGTGTCTGTTTTCCAAAGGCAAATACTTCCACTCCAACTTGATACACCTACATGTGCCTTATATTGCATCATTGGTGTCTCATCTTGCATAAAGAACCTGAACTGAAGTGGTTTGGAATGTCCAACAAGTATGTCTTGTCCATCACAAAGATAGCCATCACAATATTGCTTGAAATCGGGGATCTTTGTGAGAAAAAATGGAGCTGGAGATGAAGATGAGCTGTTTCGTAATGTATCCATCAAATGTGGCAAAGTATAGGTTTGTGTAACTCTCAGCTTCTCTGAAAACCTACTAAACATGGCGTCTATGTCCTCATGTGTATGCCCAACCATTAAAAATCCCAGCTGGATGGTTTTGAAAACACCCCTTGCAACAAGCATTGACAAATAGGCAAATAAGTATCGATTTTTGTTTTCCCCTGCACAATTATCCAATTGTAGCAACAAGTTCTCTGGCAATCTGCGAAATGTTGACCCCAATTCCTCTTCTGCAATTTCTGACGATTGCACAATGGGCTCTTTTCCATCACTCAAGTTATGGTAGTCCAAAGCATCCCTTGAGTTCAAAGCATGTAGTAGTGAAATATTGCTCCTTGGAAGTCCATTTGTTACTAGATCACCAAGAGGATGCTTATCTATCCTCTCTAGGTTATGTAAACAATTAGCAATTGAGCCAATTGTAAGATTTGGATCAGCTGGCCACAAACCATTCAAGACAAAGTGTCCGTAATGACCTTCTCCATGTCCATGAGTGATCATGCCAATCAATGCCACCTGCAGATTATATCCTGAATCCACACCCTTGGGAACAATGCGTAATCTGGGAATGGCAGTCTTCTTTTGATCCATCTTATCATGGATTATGCATACATATTTTTGTGGTTGAGTTTCTGAATACGTGCACCATGCATAATATAGGCTTCTGCAACTCTTTTGTTGTGCCATGTGAACTTCTCTCTCCCTCAAGAGAAGAGCTCTCTCTTCAAGAGAAGGTTTAGCTTCTAACCTTGCCTTGATTGAGCTACAAATATTGCACTTAGAGAACTCACTCATCTTTGTTAAAGTGACATGTGGGTACTCTTTGTTCCAAATTCTACCAAAAGAAGATTGGGATAGCTTCTTCTCATAGCCCATTTGGTCAAGTGTCGTGTTGATTTCACATAAAATATCCACTTGTTTGTATGTTGATGGAATCACCAATTGAGTCTCTCTTGAGCCATCTAGCAGTGTTCTACTTCTATGTGGCATCTTCTCAGAGTTGTTTTCCACAAACTCATTTAGTAGTGCTCTTGCTAAACTAGTATGTTGAAGTCCCCTTCTCAATGTACATGTGTTCCCATGTACATATTGGCGCACACCATTTTCAAAGTTCTCCTTGTATCGATAAAATGATGTCTTTGGTATTCCATGTAGCTCATACCATGCTCTACAACAAACAATAGAGCCATTTAGCCTGAATTGGTATCGTGACTTCTCATCTTTCTGATAACATATAGAAAGAACATCATAAACATAATTAGTGCGTGATTTTTGAGACTCTCCCCAAAACTGTTGTCGTAACCTTGTCACCATATCACGATCTGCAAACTGCCAACATTTTTGTGCACAACAATCAATGCATGATATCCTTTGAATTGATTTTTTTGAAAGGTAAAAAGTCAAAGCTGGTGCTGCTTTTGATTTTTGAGTCCTGTTCATGAAAGTGTATCGTCTCTTCCTTGACAACTGGAGAACATTACTCCCATCAAGTTTTTTTCCAACATTGTCATCGTTGGATACATCCTCATATGTAGCATGCATGCCATCAACAGGAACAAATCGTTGTAATGGGCTCCCATTCAACATTGTTGTCTGCTTGATGGGCCACTTTAGCAAAGTGATGCTACCCACTTCAACCACATCATCAATGCTTGCATTTTCTCTTTCAATACCCACACCCACACAATCAGGACCAAGTTCCTGAAAGTTGACATAATCATGTGGAAATACATATAAGATGGCCCCTTCATTCATGGTTTGCATCATTGTGTCATCTTTTAAAAGGACCCTCTGATTTCTCCAAGACTCTCGAATCATTGCTTCAAATTTTGGGCTTGTCATAGGTATTGCATCTGTAACTAGAGGATCAGAATGATCATGTTCTTCATCACCATTGTAGCTTTCCTGTGGATCAATTAAGTTCCCATTTAATACAAAAGATTGCAAAAGAAGCTTTGACCATCGAACAACACTCCATAATGAGCCTTGGAGAGATGAAGTATCCATTGTAGGAAAAGGTAGGACCACATCCTTCAAGCATTCCTCCACTAGTATGGAGACATTTCCTTGTCCTATCTTTGTACCACCACAAGTGGAATCTGGATCTGTTCTACACACACAGCCAATACCAACAATTTCATTTTCAAGTATCATATGTACTTTCTCCCCAAATTCAAAGTCCATCCTGTAAGTGAAAAAGATAACATTGTTAAATCCATAGTTATAGAAAAATACTCTTCAAACAAAAAATCATGCTACAACATAAAAAAGGTTTGCATAGGTTGGACAAGTGGTGAACCTTGAGACAAAATCCTCCTTGCTATATTAATGGAAGCAAGGTTGGAAATTATGGTGGATCTTGAAACCAAAGCATCCTTGCTATATTAGAGCATAGGTTGGACAAGTGGTGGACCTAGTTGTAATACCCACTGCCACCTATCAACTACTATAGGACTATGCTTTCCAATGTCCAAGTATCCCTTGAGGCTTTCAAGGTTGAACACGTGGTGGACCTTGAAACGAAAATCCCCTTTCTATATCAGAGCATAGCTTGGACAAGTGGTGGACCTAGTTATAATGCCCAATATCCAAGGTGAAATACCTTAGGACCTTGCTACCTTGCTTGCCAATGTTTTTACGTAGCCCCTCATTTATTTAATGGAAGTAAGGTTCGACAAGTGGTGGACCTTGAAACCAAAGCCTCTTTGCTATATGAGAGCATAGGTTGGACCTAGTTGTAATACCCACTGCCACCTATCAACTACTATAGGACTATGCTTTCCAATGTCCAAGTATCCCTTGAGTCTTGCAAGGTTGAACACGTGGTGGACCTTGAAACAAAAATCCCCTTTCTATATCAGAGCATAGCTTGGACAAGTGGTGGACCTAGTTATAATGCCCAATATCCAAGGTGAAATACCTTAGGACCTTTCTACCTTGCTTGCCAATGTTTACGTAGCCCCTCATTTCTTTAATGGAAGCAAGGTTGGACAAGTGGTGGACCTTGAAACCAAATCCTCTATGCTATATGAGAGCATAGGTTGGACCTAGTTGTTATACCCACTGCCACCTATCAACTACTATAGGACTATGCTTTCCAATGTCCAAGTATCCCTTGAGTCTTGCAAGGTTGAACACGTGGTGGACCTTGAAACGAAAATCCCCTTTCTATATCAGAGCATAGCTTGGACAAGTGGTGGACCTAGTTATAATGCCCAATATCCAAGGTGAAATACCTTAGGACCTTTCTACCTTGCTTGCCAATGTTTACGTAGCCCCTCATTTCTTTAATGGAAGCAAGGTTGGACAAGTGGTGGACCTTGAAACCAAAGCCTCTTTGCTATATGAGAGCATAGGTTGGACCTAGTTCTTATACCCACTGCCACCTATCAACTACTATAGGACTACGCTTTCCAATGTCCAAGTATCCCTTGAGTCTTGCAAGGTTGAACACGTGGTGGACCTTGAAACGAAAATCCCCTTTCTATATCAGAGCATAGCTTGGACAAGTGGTGGACCTAGTTATAATGCCCAATATCCAAGGTGAAATACCTTAGGACCTTTCTACCTTGCTTGCCAATGTTTACGTAGCCCCTCATTTCTTTAATGGAAGCAAGGTTGGACAAGTGGTGGACCTTGAAACCAAAGCCTCTTTGCTATATGAGATAATAGGTTGGACCTAGTTGTTATACCCACTGCCACCTATCAACTACTATAGGACTATGCTTTCCAATGTCCAAGTATCCCTTGAGTCTTGCAAGGTTGAACACGTGGTGGACCTTGAAACGAAAATCCCCTTTATATATCAGAGCATAGCTTGGACAAGTGGTGGACCTAGTTATAATGCCCAATATCCAAGGTGAAATACCTTAGGACCTTTCAACCTTGCTTGCCAATGTTTACGTAGCCCCTCATTTCTTTAATGGAAGCAAGGTTGGACAAGTGGTGGACCTTGAAACCAAAGCCTCTTTGCTATATGAGAGCATAGGTTGGACCTAGTTCTTATACCCACTGCCACCTATCAACTACTATAGGACTATGCTTTCCAATGTCCAAGTATCCCTTGAGTCTTGCAAGGTTGAACACGTGGTGGACCTTGAAATGAAAATCCCCTTTCTATATCAGAGCATAGCTTGGACAAGTGGTGGACCTAGTTATAATGCCCAATATCCAAGGTGAAATACCTTAGGACCTTTCTACCTTGCTTGCCAATGTTTACGTAGCCCCTCATTTCTTTAATGGAAGCAAGGTTGGACAAGTGGTGGACCTTGAAACCAAAGCCTCTTTGCTATATGAGAGCATAGGTTGGACCTAGTTGTTATACCCACTGCCACCTATCAACTACTATAGGACTATGCTTTCCAATGTCCAAGTATCCCTTGAGTCTTGCAAGGTTGAACACGTGGTGGACCTTGAAACGAAAATCCCCTTTCTATATCAGAGCATAGCTTGGACAAGTGGTGGACCTAGTTATAATGCCCAATATCCAAGGTGAAATAGCTTAGGACCTTTCTACCTTGCTTGCCAATGTTTACGTAGCCCCTCATTTCTTTAATGGAAGCAAGGTTGGACAAGTGGTGGACCTTGAAACCAAAGCCTCTTTGCTATATGAGAGCATAGGTTGGACCTAGTTCTTATACCCACTGCCACCTATCAACTACTATAGGACTATGCTTTCCAATGTCCAAGTATCCCTTGAGTCTTGCAAGGTTGAACACGTGGTGGACCTTGAAACGAAAATCCCCTTTATATATCAGAGCATAGCTTGGACAAGTGGTGGACCTAGTTATAATGCCCAATATCCAAGGTGAAATACCTTAGGACCTTTCTACCTTGCTTGCCAATGTTTACGTAGTCCCTCATTTCTTTAATGGAAGCAAGGTTGGACAAGTGGTGGACCTTGAAACCAAAGCCTCTTTGCTATATGAGAGCATAGGTTGGACCTAGTTGTTATACCCACTTCCACCTATCAACTAATATAGGACTATGCTTTCCAATGTCCAAGTATCCCTTGAGTCTTGCAAGGTTGAACACGTGGTGGACCTTGAAATGAAAATCCCCTTTCTATATCAGAGCATAGCTTGGACAAGTGGTGGACCTAGTTATAATGCCCAATATTCAAGGTGAAATACCTTAGGACCTTTCTACCTTGCTTGCCAATGTTTACGTAGCCCCTCATTTCTTTAATGGAAGCAATGTTGGACAAGTGGTGGACCTTGAAACCAAAGCCTCTTTGCTATATGAGAGCATAGGTTGGACCTAGTTGTTATACCCACTACCACCTATCAACTACTATAGGACTATGCTTTCCAATGTCCAAGTATCCCTTGAGTCTTGCAAGGTTGAACATGTGGTGGATTATTGACACCAAAATCCCCTTTCTATATCAGAGCATATCTTGGACAATTGGTGGACCTAGTTATAATGCCCCTCCTTTCTTTAATGGAAGAAAGGTTGGAAAAGTGGTGAATCTTGAAACCCAAACCCTTTGGCTATATATAGAGGATAGCTTGGACAAGCGGTGGGCTTAGTTGTAGTATCCAATGTCCAAGGTCCAAGGTTAACTATGTAAAGACCTTACTTCCAAAAACAAAGTCGTACAAGTGGTTCTCCTTCAAACCAAAACGTCCTTAGTGTATTAGAACATAGCTTGTAGAAGTCGTGGACTTGGTTGTAATGGTGAATGTCGAAAGCAAACTATTATAGGACCTTGCTTCCCAAATCAAGTTTGGACAAGTGGTGGATCTTGAAACCAAAACCCCCTTACTGTATTAGAGCATAGCTTAGATAAGTGGTGGAGCTAGCTGCCATGGAAAATGTTCAATGTGAACTGCTACAGGACCTTGCTATTAAATGTCTAAGTAGAGCTAGCTTCTTTAATGGAATCAAGGTTGGGAAAGTGGTGCATCTTGAAACCAAAAGCCCTTTATTGTATTAGAGCATAGCTTGGACAAGTGAGGGACCTAGTTTTAATGTGTGATGTCCAAAGAAAAGTATTACAAGACCTTGCTTTCCAATATTTGAATTGGTCAAGTGGTTAAAACTAAGTATAAAACTTTGACCATTTTCTTCTCGAATTGCCAAAAAGCTAGTTTTAGACACCCCTAAATGAAAATGGTTTAGGGTGGCCTTAAGCAACGTTTTTTCAAAGACTTGAACAAAAGGGTTGCCGAAGAGTAATGAAAATTTATTATGGCTTGAAGTGCCTGAGTATGTGAAAACAAGCCTAGGTTTTCCACGAGGCAAAAGGTGACATAATAAGAACATTGGAAACTTAGGATTGACCATGTGGCCTAAACTTTGGCAAGTGAAGTGGTGGCCAAGTTTTGTGGCACAGTGTGCACTTGGTCCTATATGTGTTGACCACTTGGCTAAATCTAGGACCATAAGGCCAAACCTTTGGCACCTTAAATATAGTATGGGACATAATCTAGAACTGCTATAGTAAATTAGTAGTATAGTTAATATGTTAATATTTGTATTATATTTAAGTATATGCTAAATATAATTTATGTTCAAAATTTCACTAATGAAGAATGTTCCCATTTAGCACTCCAGATGTGGCGTCTTAAGGCAATGCCACAATGGGGTGACAAGGCAGCGCTTCCACGTGAGGTTTGGGGGTAGCGCTCTTGATGGGGATGTGGAATATAGCGCTCTCGATGGAGGGGCTTGGGAGGCTGATTTTGGGATATTGTTCCGGGCGGGGTCCTGGGGAAGCGCCCCGGGCGGGGTCAAGGGGCGGCAGCCCCTTGTCACCTCTCGACGCGACTGCCGGGCGGGTCGAGGGGCAGCGCCCCCGCAGGGCTAGGGGCAGCGCCCAAAGATTTTTTTTAAAAAGTGAATTCATAGTATAGAGTTACGCATGTTTTGCATATTTTCAACCATGATTTCTTTAATTTTGGCTGTGTGAATTGGTTAATGTTTTATATTGCTTTTGTTTTTTTTAATCCTATGATAAAACATGGACTTGTAGCATACGTGGCATTCTAATAAACCCTATCAAGATTAGGCACAGAGAGAGCGCACGAGCAACGCACACAGAGAAAGCAGGCGAGCAGCAAACACACAGAAAGCGCACACGGATCGCACACAGTTGGAGTATACGCGCACGTAGAGGAGCAAGCCCGGCATCGTACACAACACACAGGTGGAGCGCACAGGATTGAAAGTTCGCGCACAAGATAAAGAAACAGCAGCGTACGCAACACTTTCCAGAAGGGCAGGATCGGGCATAGCTTCTTCTCAGGAGACATTGCACACCTCACGAATAGAGAAAAAACAGGTATTTCTCTCTCTCTCACTCTCTGTCTTTCTCCACATAGAGAAGATGGTTCTCTGTAACTCTTCTTGCACACACACTCTCTTGTCAAAAGACAGAGATACGTCGTTTAAAAATATCCCCGCACACATACACATATTCCTACACATCGTCTTCCTCTCTTCCACATACATAACCACAGTGAAATCTGTTATCTTGTTGTCTCTCTCTTGAAAATACATGCACATATTCCCACACATCGTCTTCCTCACTTCCACATACATAACCACAGTGAAATCTGTTATCTTGTTGTCTCTCTCTTGAAAATACGTGCACATATTTCCATACATCGTCTTCCTCTCTTCCACATACATAAACACAATGAAATCTGTTATCTTTCTCTCTCTCCTCTCTCTAGAAAACAGGTATTTCTCTCTCTCTCTCTCTCTCTCTCTCTCTCTCTCTCTATCTATCTCTGTATCTTGCTATCTCTCTCTTGAAAATACATGCTCATGTATGTGTGCGTCTGTGTTATCTATGTGTATGTATGTATATTTGTGTTATTTCATTGTAATACTCATACATAATGCAAATACACAATTACACTTAATTACGATATTCACACATAGTATATATACATACATAAATATCACAAATAACTAACACATTGTAATACTAGTAAACTTGAATGGAAGACTTACTTGCGTGATCTGTTAAAGTCGATTCTTGTAGCGAGTTCTGGATGTATGCTGAGCTGATTTTCCTCTAATCCATTTGTAGATATGATTGTAACTTCTGTTTCTCAAAAATAGTAGTGTTGTTTAGTGATACACCTAATGGACATAAATGGTTGAAACTAGGACATGTAGACCAAAAATACGTGTATTTCTTTGGATGAATATATACACTTTTTGGTGACCCTTACCACAAGTGGTGGACCTTGAGACCAGTGGACTATAAGGACCTCCAAACAATACCTTGTACACTCAATCCTTCTTGGTATCTAGGTTGGACAAGTGGTGGACCTTGTTCAAATTCTCTAACCACTCTCTCTAATATGGTGATATAATTTAGGTGTGATAAATTCATATCTATGAAAACTAATATCAGTTTAGGCTTGTTAATTTGAATTTGTTTGAATTTATGTACAATATAATGATTTGAGGTTTGCATATTTGAATTTAGGTGGTATAATGATATCTTTTTGTGGTAAACTTGAATTTAAAATAAATTTCGTGTGGAATATTTTAAATTTAAGTGGTAAAATTTAAATTTTTATAAAAAAGTTTGAATTTTAAAATTTGGGCGGGATATTTAAAATTTGGGAGGGATATTTTAAATTTAGGCAATCAGATTTTGAATTTTAAATTTAGGCGGGAAGGTTTTGAATTTATAGCGAGATCTCTCTTACATAAGAGAGTATAGGTTGGACAAGTGGTGGACCTTAAAGCTACAGCATCCATGCTACTAGACATGATAGGTACGGAATCTAGTTGAATATTGTATGTACAATATATATGTAATAGATCTAGCTTGGACAAGTGGAGGACCTTGGAGCAAAATCCCATGTAAAACATATCATGCACATTCCAAGTGGTGAGAAAAAATATCATTTAAGATATAGCCTTATAGGTTGGACAAGTGGTGGACCTTAACACCAAGATATTCTTAATGTAATGACATAGAGTGGAAAACTGGTGAATCTTGAGACCAAACCATGCTACTAGCGATAATAGCTTGGACAAGTGGTGGACCTTGAAGGTAATCCCCCCATCTACGAAATATCGTGGGTTTAAGGTATTTTGATGGAGCCTAGCATATTGGAGACATGGTGCAGCTTGCTTCTCTTCATGTTTCAATGGAGCCTATCTTGGACAAATGGTGGAGCATCCTTCTCTCCATGTTTCAATGGAGCCTAGCTTGGACAAGTGGTGGACCTTTGCTTCTCTCTATGATTCAAGTGGTGGACCTTGGAACCAAACCCCCATGTAAAACGTATCATGGTCACTCCAAGTGGTGAGAAAGAATAACCTTTAAGATATAGCCTTATAGGTTGGACAAGTGGTGGACCTTAACACCCAAATATTCTTAATATAATGACATAGAATGAAAAAGTGGTGAATCTTGAGACAAAACCACTCATGCTACTAGCGATAATAGCTTGGACAAGTGGTGGACCTTGAACGTAAACCCCCCATGTTTCAATAGACTAAGCTTCGACAAATGGTGGAGCATCGTTCTCTCCATGTTTCAATGGAGCCTAGCTTGGACAAGCGGTGGACGTTTGTTTCTCTCTATGTTTCAATAGAGTTAGCTTGGAAAAGTGGTGGACCTTGAAACCAAACCCCCATGTAAAACCTATCATGGTCACTCCAAGTGGTGAGAAAGAATAACCTTAATGATATATCCTTATAGGTTGGACAAGTGGTGGGCCTTAACACCCAGATATTCTTAATATAATGACATAGAGTGGAAAAGTGGTGAATCTTGAGACAAAACCACTCAGGCTACTACCAATAATAGCTTGGACAAGTGTTGGACCTTGAATGTAAACCCCTCATCTACGACATATCGTGGGTTTAATGTTTTTCGATGGAGCCTAGCATCTTGGAGACATGGTGCAGCTTGCTTCTCGTCATGTTTCAATGGAGCCTATCTTGGACAAATGGTGGAGCATCCTTCTCTCCATGTTTCAATGGAGCTTAGCTTGGACAAGTGGTGGACCTTTGCTTCTCTCTCTGTTTCAATAGAGTTAGCTTGGACAAGTGGTTGAGCTTGGAACCAAACCCCCATGTAAAACCTATCATGGTTACTCCAAGTGGTAAGAAAGAATAACCCTTAAGATATAGACTTATAGGTTGGACAAGTGGTGGACCTTAACACCCACATATTCTTAATATAATGACATAGAGTGGAAAAGTGGTGAATCTTGAGACAAAGCCACTCATGCTACTAGCGATAATAGCTTGGACAAGTATCAGCCCTTGAATGTAAACCCCCCATGTACAAAATATCCTGGGTTTCAGGTATTTCGATGAAGCCAAGCATCTTGAAGACATGGTGCAGCTTGCTTCTCTTCATTTTTTGATGGAGCCTATCTTGGACAAATGGTGGAGCATCCTTCTCTCCATGTTTCAATGGACCCTAGCTTGGACAAGTGGTAGACCTTTGCTTCTCTCTATGATTCAATAGAGTTTGCTTGGACGAGTGGTGGACCTTGGAACTCAAACCCCCATGTAAAACCTATCATGGTCACTCCAAGTGGTGAGAAAGAATAACCTTTAAAATATAGCCTTATAGGTTGGACAAGTGGTGGACCTTAACACCCAAATATTCTTAATATAATGACATAGAGTGGAAAAGTGGTGAATCTTGAGACAAAACCACTCATGCTACTAGCGATAATAGCTTGGACAAGTGGTGGAACTTGAACGTAAACCCCCCATGTTTCAATAGACTTAGCTTTGACAAATGGTGGAGCATCGTTCTCTCCATCTTTCAATGGAGCCTAGCTTGGACAAGTAGTGGACCTTTGTTTCTCTCTAGGTTTCAATAGAGTTAGCTTGGCCAAGTGGTGGACCTTGGAACCAAACCCCCATGTAAAACCTATCATGTTCACTCCAAGTGGTGAGAAAGAATAACCTTAATGATATATCCTTATAGGTTGGACAAGTGGTGGACCTTAACATTCAAATATTCTTAATATAATGGCATAGAGTGGAAAAGTGGTGAATCTTGAGAGCAAACTACTCATGCTACTAGCGATAATAGGTTGGACAAGTGGTGGACCTTGAATGTAAATCCCCCATCTACGAAATATCGTGGGTTTAAGGTATTTAGATGGAGCCTTGCATCTTGGAGACATAGTGCACCTTGCTTCTCTTCATGTTTCAATGGAACCTATCTTGGACAAATGTTGGAGCATCCTTCTCTCCATGTTTCAATCGACCCTAGCTTGGACAAGTGGTGGACCTTTGCTTCTCTCTATGTTTCAATGGAGTTAGCTTGGACAAGTGGTGGACCTTGGAACCAAACCCCAATGTAAAACCTATCATGGTCACTCCAAGTCGTGAGAAAGAATTACCTTTAAGATATAGCCTTATAGGTTGGACAAGTGGTGGACCTTAACACCCAGATATCCTTAATATAATGACATAGAGTGATAAAGTGGTGAATCTTGAGACAAAACCACTCATGCTACTAGTGGTAATTGCTTGGACAAGTGGTGGACCTTGAACGTAAACCCCCCATGTTTCAATAGAGTTAGCTTCGAGAAATGATGGAGCATCCTTCTCTCCATGTTTCAATGGAGCCTAGCTTAGACAAGTGGTGGACCTTTGCTTCTCTCTATAATTCAATATAGTTAGCTTGGACAAGTGGTGGAACTTGAAACCAAACCCCCATTCTAAACATATCATGGTCACTCCAAGTAGTAAGAAAGAATAACCTTTAAGATGTAGCCTTATAGGTTGTACAAGTGCTGGACCTTAACACCCACATATTCTTAATATAATGACATAGAGTGGAAAAGTGGTGAATCTTGAGACCAAACCACTCACGCTACTACCAATAATAGCTTGGACAAGTGTTGGACCTTGAATGTAAACCCCTCATCTACGACATATCATGGGTTTAATGTTTTTTGATGGAGCCTAGCATCTTGGAGACATGGTGCAGCTTGCTTCTCGTCATGTTTCAATGGAGCCTATCTTGGACAAATGGTGGAGCATCCTTCTCTCCATGTTTCAATGGAGTTTAGCTTGGACAAGTGGTGGACCTTTGCTTCTCTCTCTGTTTCAATAGAGTTAGCTTGGACAAGTGGTGGAGCTTGGAACCAAACACCCATATAAAACCTATCATGGTCACTCCAAGTGGTAAGAAAGAATAACCTTTAAGATATAGACTTATAGGTTGGACAAGTGGTGGACCTTGAATGTAAACCCAGCATCTACGAAATATGGTGGGTTTAAGGTATTTAGATGGACCCTAGCATCTTGGAGACATGGTGCACCTTGCTTCTCTTCATGTTTCAATGGAGCCTATCTTGGACAAATGGTGGAGCATCCTTCTCTCCATGTTTCAATGGACCCTAGCTTGGACAAGTGGTGGACCTTTGCTTCTCTCTATGTTTCAATAGAGTTAGCTTGGACAAGTGGTGGACCTTGGAACCAAACCCCAATGTAAAACCTATCATGGTCACTCCAAGTCGTGAGAAAGAATAACCTTTAAGATATAGTCTTATAGGTTGGACAAGTGGTGGACCTTAACACCCAAATATTCTTAACATAATGACATAGAGTGAAAAAGTGGTGAATCTTGAGACAAAACCACTCATGCTACTAGCGGTAATAGCTTTGAAAAGTGGTGGACCTTGAACGTAAACCCCCCATGTTTCAAAATAGTTAGCTTCGACAAATGGTGGAGCATCCTTCTCTCCATGTTTCAATGGAGCCTCGCTTGGACAAGTGGTGGACCTTTGCTTCTCTCTATGATTCAATACAGTTAGCATGGACAAGTGGTGGACCTTGGAACCAAACCCCCATGTAAAACCTATCATGGTCACTCCAAGTGGTAGGAAAGAATAACCTTTAAGATGTAGCCTTATAGGTTGGACAAGTGGTGGACCTTAACACCCACATATTCTTAATATAATGACATAGAGTAGAAAAGTGGTGAATCTTGAGACCAAACCACTTAGGCTACTACCAATAATAGCTTGGACAAGTGTTGGACCTTGAATGTAAACCCCTCATCTATGACATATCATGGGTTTAATGTTTTTGCCTGGAGCCTAGCATCTTGGAGACATGGTGCAGCTTGCTTCTCGTCATGTTTCAATGGAGCCTATCTTGGACAAATGGTGGAGCATCCTTCTCTCCATGTTTCAATGGAGCCTAGCTTGGACAAGTGGTGGACCTTTGCTCCTCTCTCTGTTTCAATAGAGTTAGCTTGGACAAGTGGTGGAGCTTGGAACCAAACCCCCATATAAAACCTATCATGGTCACTCAAAGTGGTAAGAAAGAATAACCTTTAAGATATAGAGTTATAGGTTGGACAAGTGGTGGACCTTAACACCCACATATTCTTAATGACATAGAGTGGAAAAGTGGTGAATCTTGAGACAAAACCACTCATTCTACTAGCGATAATAGCTTGGACAAGTGGTGGCCCTTGAATGTAAACCCCCCATGTACAAAATATCCTGGGTTTAAGGTATTTCGATGAAGCCTAGAATCTTGGAGACATGGTGCAGCTTGCTTCTCTTCATGTTTCGATGGAGCCTATCTTCCACCAATGGGGGATTATCCTTCTTTAAATGTCTCAATGGAGCCTAGCTTGGACAAGTGGTGGACCTTTGCCTATCTCTATGTTTCCATAGAGTTAGCTTGGACAAGTGGTGGACCTTGGAACCAAACCCCATGTAAAACATATCATGGTCATTCCAAGTGGTGAGAAATAATACCCTTTAAGATCTAGCCTTATAGGTTGGACAAGTGGTTGACCTTAAAACCTAGATCTTCTTAATATAACGACATAGAGTGGAAAAGTGGTGAATCTTGAGACCAAACCACTCATGCTACTAAGGATAATAGGTTGGACAAGTGGTGGACCTTGAATGTAAACCCAGCATCTACGAAATATGGTGGGTTTAAGGTATTTAGATGGACCCTAGCATCTTGGAGACATGGTGCACCTTGCTTCTCTTCATGTTTCAATGGAGCCTATCTTGGACAAATGGTGGAGCATCCTTCTCTCCATGTTTCAATGGAGCCTAGCTTGGACAAGTGGTGGACCTTTGATTCTCTCTATGTTTCAATAGATTTAGCTTGGACAAGTGGTGGGCCTTGTAACCAAACTCCCATGTAAAACCTATCATGGTAACTCCAAGTGGTGAGAAAGAATAAAGTTTAAGATATAGCCTTATAGGTTGGACAAGTGGTGGACCTTAGCACCCAGATATTCTTAATATAATGACATAGAGTGGAAAAGTGGTGAATCTTGAGACCAAACCACTCATGCTACTAGAGATAATAGGTTGGACAAGTGGTGGACCTTGAATGTAAACCCCCCATGTACGAAATATCGTGGGTTTAAGGTATTTCAATGGATTAGCATCTTGGAGACATGGTGTAGCTTGCTTCTCTTCATGTTTCAATGGAGCCTATCTTGGACAAATGGTGGAGCATCCTTCTCTCCATGTTTCAATGGACCCTAGCTTGGACAAGTGGTGGACCTTTGCTTCTCTCTATGTTTCAATAGAGTTATCTTGGACAAGTGGTGGACCTTGGAACCAAACCCCCATGTAAAACCTATCATGGTCACTCCAAGTGGTGAGAAAGAATAACCCTTTAAGATATAGCCTTATAGGTTGGACAAGTGGTGGACCTTAACACCAGATATTCTTAATATAATGACATAGAGTGAAAAAGTGGTGAATCTTGAGACCAAACCACTCATGCTACTAGCGTTAATAGGTTGGACAAGTGGTGAAACTTGAATGTAAACCCCCCATGTTTCAATAGAGTTAGCTTCGACAAATGATAGAGCATCCTTCTCTCCATGTTTCAATGGAGCCTAGCTTGGACAAGTGGTGGACCTTTGTTTCTCTCTATGTTTCAATAGAGTTAGCTTGGACAAGTGGTGGACCTTGGAACCAAACCCCCATGTAAAACATATCATGGACATTTCAAGTGGTGAGAAATAATACCCTTAAAGATATACCCTTATAGGTTGGACAAGTGGTCGACCTTAACACACAGATCTTCTTAACGTAATGACATAGAGTGGAAAAGTGGTGAATCTTGAGACCAAACCACTCATGCTACTAGAGATAATAGGTTGGACAAGTGGTGGACCTTGAATGTAAACCCCCCATGTACGAAATATCATGGGTTTAAGGTATTTCAATGGAGATTAGCATCTTGGAGACATGGTGTAGCTTGCTTCTCTTCATGTTTCAATGGAGCGTATCTTGGACAAATGGTGGAGCATCCTTCTCTCCATGTTTCAATGGACCCTAGCTTGGACAAGTGGTGGACCTTTGCTTCTCTCTATGTTTCAATAGAGTTATCTTGGACAAGTGGTGGACCTTGAACCAAAACCCCCATGTAAAACATATCATGGTCACTCCAAGTGGTGAGAAAGAATAACCCTTAAGATATAGCCTTATAGGTTGGACAAGTGGTGGACCTTAACACCCAGATATTCTTAATATAATGACATAGAGTGAAAAAGTGGTGAATCTTGAGACCAAACCACTCATGCTACTAGCGTTAATAGGTTGGACAAGTGGTGAAACTTGAATGTAAACCCCCCATGTTTCAATAGAGTTAGCTTCGACAAATGGTAGAGATCCTTCTCTCCATGTTTCAATGGAGCCTAGCTTGGACAAGTGGTGGACCTTTGTTCTCTCTATGTTTCAATAGAGTTAGCTTGGACAAGTGGTGGACCTTGGAACCAAACCCCCATGTAAAACATATCATGGACATTTCAAGTGGTGAGAAAGAATACCCTTAAAGATATACCCTTATAGGTTGGACAAGTGGTCGACCTTAACACCCAGATCTTCTTAACGTAATGACATAGAGTGGAAAAGTGGTGAATCTTGAGACCAAACCACTCATGCTACTAGAGATAATAGGTTGGACAAGTGGTGGACCTTGAATGTAAACTCCCCATGTACAAAATATCGTGGGTTTAAGGTATTTCAATGGATCTTAGCATCTTGGAGACATGGTGCAGCTTGCTTCTCTTCATGTTTCAATGGAGCCTATCTTGGACAAATGGTGGAGCATCCTTCTCTCCATGTTTCAATGGACCCTAGCTTAGACAAGTGGTGGACCTTTGCTTCTCTCTATGTTTCAATAGAGTTATCTTGGACAAGTGGTGGAACTTGGAACCAAACCCCCATGTAAAACCTATCATGGTCATTCCAAGTGGTCAGAAAGAATACCCTTTAAGATATAGCCTTATAGGTTGGACAAGTGGTGGACCTTAACACCCAGATCTTCTTAATATAATGACATAGAGTGGAAAAGTGGTGAATCTTGACATCAAACCACTCATGCTACTAGTGATAATAGGTTGGACAAGTGGTGGACCTTGAATGTAAACCCCCCATGTACGAAATATCATGGGTTTAAGATATTTCAATGGAGCCTAGCATTTTGGAGACATGGTGCAGCTTGCTTCTCTTCATGTTTCAATCAAACCTGGCTTGGACAAATGGTGGAGCATCCTTCTCTCCATGTTTCAATGGAGCCTAGCTTGGACAAGTGGTGGACCTTTGATTCTCTCTATGTTTCAATAGAGTTAGCTTGGACAAGTGGTGGACCTTGGAACCATACCCCTATGTAAAACCCATCATGTGCATTCCAAGTGGTGGTAAATAATACCATTTAAGATATAGCCTTATAGGTTGGACAAGTGGTGGACCTTAACACCCAGATCTTCTTAATATAATGACATAGAGTGGAAAAGTGGTGAATCTTGAGACCAAACCACTCATGCTACTAGGGATAATAGGTTGGACAAGTGGTGGACCTTGAATTTAAACCCCACATATACAAAATATCATGGTTTAAGGTATTTCAATGGAGCCTAGCATCTCAAAGACATGGTGCATCTTGCTTCTCTTCATGTTTCAATGGAGCCTATTTTGGACAAATGGTGGAGCATCCTTCTCTCCATGTTTCAATGGACCCTAGATTGGACAAGTGGTGGACCTTTGCTTCTCTCTATGTTTCAATATAGTTAGCCTATATTAGACAATTAGTAGACCTCGAATCTCTCCATGTTGTCTAGAGCTAGCTTGGACAAGTGGTGGACCTTACTTCTCCCTTCCCTTAGTTTACTAGCTTAAATGATCACTATGTATACTTGCTTAGATCTAGCTTGAACAAGTGGTGGAACTTGTATTCACACAAACTTAATCCATTACAAAAAAGTATATGTTAAAATAACATTTGGTTTTTTTTTGTTTCAGGAAAGATGGCTCCAAAAAAACAGGTTGCAAGGGTTGCTGTCTCAGTTGACTATACTTGCAATGATCTTAGGAATGGTATTTGGACATACATGGTATAGAGGGTGCACAATTTCATAAGGTGCATCTATTTATTGCCAAAAAGGAGAATGACAGCTTGTTTGAAGATGTTGGACAAGTTGTGGAAGCATCTGTCTCTGTAGTTGATAGTCATCCAGAGGTGGAATGCATTGACATTCTAGTTCCAATGAATCTAGAATTTCAACTATCTCCAGGAGCATATGCATTGGAGCGCATGTCTAGAAACAAAGAAGAGACAATGTTTTCTCGAGGATGGAAGTTTGCAGAATCAAATCCAAATATCACAGCAGATCAACTTCAAAGCTCCATCATTGCCACACTACAACGAAAAAAGGTGAAAGCTTCACGACCACCATCCACAAAGAAGCAAGCAAAAGTGCAGAAAGTAGAAGCTAAGCGAACTAGTTCCATTTTGGATGTAGACAAGGCATCTTTGGCATCCTCATCAACAGAGGGTTCAATGTCAAAGATGAGAATTGTGGATCCAGATGTTTTAGAAGCTGAGGCCATGAAAGGACAAGAAAAAGATACAGGTGGAATGAATAAGTACATAAATTATTTTCCTTTCCAATATAGGGAATTTGATATCCCTATTCAAAATTGTTGGCTTGCTCCTGATCACTATAATGCACGTATTATGGATAAAAAACACGCTGAAAGTGTGTTATTTGGATTTTCACGGAGTACGACCAAGCCTGCAGCATGTGCATATTTGATGCCTGTTCGAAATGCAAAATCAAAGAAGGGGACTCCTTTGGCAGTAGAAGAGGTAGAGGAGCAAAAAATTAAAGATTATCATTATTGGATTCTTGATGGGCAGCATTCAATCTATGCTGCAAAAGTTTTGCTTCACAATGAACAAAACAACAAAGAGATCTTTGAAAGACTGATTAGCGTGTATAAATTTAGAAAGGCTCGCATTGTTGTGAATGCTCCTCCATTTGTTGCAACTGCTATATCTGCCATTGCAAATGAGGAGGCTCAGGCATTGTATGTCAAGCAACCTTACAGCCAAATATTGAGACATTTACGGAGTCAATGGATCTTCTCAGGACGACCACCAAAGGCAGCAAGTGGAATTGCAGAGGGACATGCATCTCGTGCCGGATGGGATGTAAGTTATTTTCTTTGTCTTTTTGATAGTGTTTAATTAACAAATCTTGCTCAATAGTTTAATTATTTCTCTATTTCTTTTTAGGCTTTTCTTCGATTGGCAAGAATGAGTGCAGCAGCAAGTTGGATTGCTAAACAGGCACACATGGTCACGTACTCTGATTTAGTTTATGATTGCTGGATAGAAATCATTGAAAATCTAGAAGAGGAGAATAAGAAACCCCCAACAACTGTATTTAGATACCTTTGTGGCCTTGAGGAATCAGAGGTAAAGACTATTCAAGAAGAGATTAGAGATGAGAAGATTTTACTGTCAAAGAGTGCAAAGGATGGTGATGCAACTGACATGTATGATCGAATCAAGCAGTTGAAGCAAGACAAATTGATTCAAGATGCACTTCTTGAAGGCTTCAACAATTTGAATGAGTCTTCACCATGTAAAGACTGGGAGGAGGTGGTCAAAATGTATAACATCAATGATGTTGTTTATAAAACAATTTTAATGCTATGCGAGGAATGGATCAGATCTAGTTTGACGCGTGGAACAAAGAAAATGGCTTTTCCAGATGGAGCAATAAAATACATGCAATGGGCAATTCACCTTCAAAAGAGAAAACTGAGCCTAGAGATTTGCCATGGTCAATCTATGTGGTGAGCCTACAAATGGAAGGCAATCTCTACTTGATGCGCCACTTCAATAATAAAGTGCCTATTGGCTTATGTGTTTTAGATATGACAAAAAACGTTGGAGGCAATTTGAAGTGGAGTGAGAGACATTTAACAATGCTTTGGATGGGATCTTGGCTATTGCTGGAGGGTCAACAGATCCTGGATTTGTCTTTCTTGCATTTGTGGATTTCACTAACTTCACAAAATTGCAATGTGCCTTTCACGCCATGGGAGATAATCTGAGCTACCATTGTTGTGGTGCATTGCATCACTTTCCATCAGCTCCTTGCAAAGGAGCAATTCAATTCCTAACAGTTATTGCCTTCTTGGGACAAGGCAATGCATTTGAAGACCTGAGAAGAAGATCAGAGGAACATCCCATGCCAATTGATTGTTCTCTTCTTCAAGTAGCAGATAACGATATGTCAGATTTGCAATATTTGGAGGCCAAAAAAAAGAGCTTTGGTCAAGCACTACATTCGTACATATTGTTTTGAAGACCGCAAGCTTGTTGATGTTTTTGGTGATGGCTCCTTGGTTGCACAAGAAGGAATACAACAGAAAAAAGAAGTTATCTGCTTAATTGATAGTGTGGAGGAGGCAAAAACGTGGAGACCATGCTGCTAGACTTTGTTAAGTCTCATGAAGATATAGAAAAATGGGCTGGACTTCAACAATCCACTTCGCAATCAGGCGACATTGTGCCTGTTACAGAGGAGTGCTCTCCACAAAGAGAAGAAGAACAACAACAACACCATCCTCTGTCAATGGAGGACTTTTTGGAAATGGAGACACGTATGTTTTGAGTTTCTTGTGCATGTTAGTGTTTCTTGTTACTGATTTGATACTCTTAATGTTAGATTTTGCTTTATATAGTATTGATTGAGTTTGTATTTTTTATCTCAAGCATTCAAGGTTTGAATGTAAATAGTAAATTACTTGAGTTTTTGAATGGTGGATCTGTAGACTAAAACTATAACATTTAATACTCACAAAGACTTAATTACTTAAGAGCTTGAACTCAATAAGTTTTGGACCTTTTATCAATACCCCCTTGATATGATACATTAGATCGTAGCATGGTTAAATGGTGATGCTTCTCATAATTGAACCTAGCTTAGACAGGTGCTGGAGCCTAAATTTAAACTAACCTTGCTAGAAGGGAGCTTATGTTTGGACTTTGAGAACTAGCATAAGTAATCAATTAGAGCATAGATTAGACATGTGGTGGTGGCCTAGAGACCAAAATCTTAATGAGCTTGGAAAGGTATTTAAGTACTGCAATTTACTTAGTTTTAGTACTCATTAAATGCATAGCTTGACAAAAGGTGGACCTTACATGGATCCTAATTTCAAGAGGTGTGGTAGACCTTCAAAACAAGCTCATATAGCTTGGACATGTGGTAGACCTTGCATGAAGACTAGTTTAGTCAAGTGTGGTACACCTTGTAACCAACACCCATTTGTTATATTAGCTTGACAAGTGGTGGACCTTGCTTTTATGTTTCAATGGAGCATATTTTGGACAGGTGGTAGACCTTGTTTCTCTCCATGCTTCAATGGAGAGAAACTTTAGCTTGGACAAGTGGTGGACCTTGTTTTTATGTTTTAAAGGAGCATATTTCGGACAAGTGGTAGACATAGTGTTCTCTCCATGGTTCAATGGAACCCACCTTAGACAAGTGAAGTACCTGAAACCAAACCCCCATAATACAACCTACTAAATAGGTTGGAAAATTGGTGGGATATGAAACCATCCATGATAGAGCATAGTATAGGTGAAAACGTAGTGGTCCTTATATCAATTACCCATGCATAGCTTGGACAAGTGGTGGACCTTGATTCTCTCTATGTTTCAATGGATCTATCTTTGGACTAATAGATATTCTTACTTAGATTCCAAGCTTCAATTGCTTGGATAAGGAGTGGACTTCAAACAAAACTCCACAGCATAGCATATATTAACAATTCATGGGTTTTATAGAGATTTTCTTGCCTATTTTGGAGAGTTGGTACACCTTTATTCTCCATTCTTCAATGGATCTGAGGTTGGACAAGCGGAGCTGGAGAAGTGGTCAACCTTAAAATGAAACCTCCCATGCTACAACCCATCATAGATCGTATATGTAGTGGACCTTGAAACTCTTTTATGTCCCTAGCTTAGAGAAGCATTGCACTCTTTTATCTCCATACATGAAGGCAAGGTTGGACAAGTGGTGGACCTTCAAACCAGAATCTCTATGCAATAATAGGCAAGTGGTGGAGCTTGTTTTCTCCATGTTCCAATGGAGCCTAGCTTAGACAAACAATGGAGCTTGCTTCTCTCCATGTTTCAATGGATCCTAGCTTAGAAAAGTGGTGGAGCTTTGATTCTCTCCATGTTCCAATGGACCATAGCTTAGACAAGTGGTAGACGTGAAAAAAACCCCCCGTATACAACATATTATGGGGTTTTCATGTTTCAATGGCACCTAGCTTGGAAAAATGGTAGAGCTTGCTTCTCTTTATGTTTCAATGGATCCAATCTTAGCCAAGTGGTGGACCTTGAAACAAGAATCCCCCCCCCCCCCATGTACAACGTATTATGGGTTTTGAAAGCACTGGGAGAAAATAATAGCTTTGATAAGTGGTGGACCTTGCTTCTCTCCATGCTTCAATGGAGCCGAGGTTGGACACATGTTGGAGAGAAGATGGTTGCCCATGAAATAAGACCATGCATGCTATAATCAATCATATGTTGTACACATGGTGGACCTTGCAATTGTTTTATATGCCTAACTTGGACAAGTGGAGGACCCTTGATTACCTCCAGATATCAACAACAAGCCAAGTTTGGACAAGTGTAGTACCACCAAACCAGAATCTCTATGCTACAATAGAGTATAGGTAGGACACGCAGTGAACCTTGATATCAAACCATCCATGCTACTAGAGATGATAGGTTTCACATGTGGTGCGGGAACCTTGTATCAATGTTCTATGTGTAGTTTTTGACTAGTGATAGACCTTGAAACTAATCCCTCTAGGCTACAAGAAAAAAGAGATGGATGAGGAGGCTAGACTACTTTTGTTGCATCAATGCATCCCATGTTACCACATATACTATAGGGTTCTTGGATAAGTGTTGGATCTTGTGTCAATGCTCCATGTCTAGCTTGGACAAGTGGTGGACCTTGGTTCTCTCTATGCTTCAAATGGGCAATAGATTGGAGACACAGTGGCCTTTTTTTTCCAATGATTTTATTTTTTGGAAACCTTGGAGGCACCATGTAAGAGGCACTCTAAGTCTTCCATACAATGGACCTATTGGACTATAAAATAATGATATCTTTCTTTGATATTGTCATTATTTTATGCATAATATTTTCTTCTTTTTGCAGACACAAAGGAGTTAAGTGATATAAAAACTAGATGTATTTCACACTATGATTGGCATGAAGATCCTTTTGGGACACCAACTTTTCCTATTCCCAAAGATGTAATTTTCCATATTAACGGTGTGGATTTTGAAGTGCGACTTTCATGTATTGAAGGAGCTGGTTATGGGCTATTTGTGCATACTACCTTGGAAAGTGGTTTGACTATTCTAAACTATGGAGGGCATAAGTATAGATTTCAAGACTGGAAAAAGATATGCAAAATTTTTCCAAGAGCTTATAAATATTCTCTTCTAGAGGATCCAAACATAGAAGAAGAGGAAGATCAATCATACATTATTGGTTGTGTAGAAGAAGAAAACGTGTCGGGCTATATAAATAGTTCTCACAGTACAAAATGTCTGTCCCAACGTACGCTATACATTTGATCCAAATTTGCCACCTTGGCATAAATGCACCTCTTCACACATCAAGTCAGAAGAATATGGCCATGTATGCATTGAGACTATTTGTCAAGTTGAAGCAGGAGAAGAGTTGTTTGCTGACTATAACTTTACTTGACATTGTAAAGTATTGTACATGGATGGAAATCTCAAGTACATGCATCATTTTAATTTTTCATGGATGGAAATCTCAAGTGAATATAACATTTGATTATTGTTTAGTTTATGCTCAACGAGAATCTAAAGTGCTCTTATGCTTTGTGTGTTGTCTAACTTATTTGACTACCTTGGCCATAGAATCTTGATTCTACTCTAGATTTGTGATAAATCTTACCAAAATTTAATCAATGTCTAGGTTGGACAAGTGGTGGGGCTTCAAACATTACTGTCTTAAACAAGTGGAGTTATCTTACTTGAATAAGTGGTGGCCTTTGAATCCAAATCTAAGCCAAATCTCTAATTGTTTTCTTGTAGTCTAGGTTGGACATTTGGTGGACCTTGTATCCATGTTTCCTCAACAAGGGTGGCTTTTAGTTTTCACTTTAAGTACTCATCTTTAATAAAGTGTAGGATGGAAAATGTTGAGTTAGTAGATTGTATTTTAGACAAGTGGTGTTTGGTGTACGAATGCTGAAAATGGTTGCAAGGATTCTAACAACGACTTTACCTTAAATAAATTTCTTACTAGGAGTTCTACATATAAATATGGTGAATAAAATTCTAGTGGTTTTGAGATACCATTTGTGTGTGTGTTTTCTTAGATTCACAAACTGGGATGGATAATGCTCCTATGGTTCAGTCAACAACTATAGAATCCATAGATTCTATGGTTTCTAAAGTGCCCAAGATGGATGATATTTCTATACTAGAGTCTAGTGTTGTGCAACTTGAGCAAGCTTCCAATAATGAGAACCAAGAAATCGATGCTTCAAAAATGCAACATACATCAAAAGAGACTGAAAAGTCCACTCACGAGCTATTGCCAATTGGTACTACGTCATGTAGCGTAGATGTTGAGAAATCCATGCTTACAATTATATTGGATTTAAATGGTCTATTGTTGAAACGTTCCCCTCAACCATCCTCACACCACAACTCAGTGCAAATGGATTCAAAAAGATATATTATACTCAGGCCAGGTTGCATCCAATTCTTGAAGACTATTTTACAAAGGTTTAATGTTGCAATTTGGTCGACAGCTACTAGGAATAATGTGTATCAAATCCTTGCAGCACTAAACAACTTAGCTGAGGATACATTGCCTTTCTTTGCAATTTGGTCGCAAGATGTTTGCTACACCGCTCAAACTCAAAAATTGTTTAGACCCGACAATCCAAACGTTGAGGCAATGTTCAAGCCTCTAGCCAAAATTGCCATGGGGTTTGAATGTGATCCACAAAGAACAGTGCTTATTGATGACTCTCCTTACAAGGGATGTATTTCACCAGCAAACAATTGCATTTTTCCACCACAATTTGATGCTGAGAAGATGGTTGACAATATGCTCTTGGAGGAGCTACTGCCATACTTGATTCAGCTTGATGAGAGAAGGGATGTGCGTGATTTAATTGCTTCTAATCGTTATGGACAACCTATAGTGACAAATGATAGTGAATACAAACAAATCATGGAGTATTGGAAGCAGAAAAATGATGTTTGGTCAGCTAAGGTGTTCTTTACAAGAAGAATACCACCTGCAAAAGGTGACAGGGATGAAACTATCATTGAAAATGCAAGTGACACAAGCCACCGCAATGAAATGAGAAGAGCCCAAATACAAGAGATCTTGGCAAAGGAGCGTACACCCATTGAAAGCATGAAGGCGTCACAATTGACCACTTTAGCTAGGCAATTGGGTTGTAACACAAAAGGAGTTTTGAAGGCAACCACAGCAAAGGCTTATATAAATAAGGTGAAAGCTGAGAACAATCTTCTAAGGCTGGATAGAAAGCAACCCTAAGGTACTAGTGACATGTCATATATTCTTGATACACATGCTTGAACACTCATGTGCATGGTATCTAACAAATCTTTCTTTTTATTCCTTCCTGCAGGATCTTACAAAGGATACTACTAGATGGAGCTCAATCAATAGAGATTTTGATATGTTTGCTCAAAATAATGAAGCAGTCACCTACATTTTTTGTTTATCAATTTCTTGAGAGACTTTCTTTTAGTTTGTAATCATCAAATGAAATGAAAAGTATCCTTCTTATTAAGATTGCTGATCTTTTTCTTGTTCAAAACTTTCAATTGTGATTTATAGTTTTGTTAGCATGAGATTGTGCTTTTTTAGTTTGAAAAAAATTGTCAAAGATCCAAGTCTTTTTGGCTTTACTTAAGTTATTAATTGTGAAAGATCCAAGTCTTTTTGCTTTACTTAAGTTATTGATTGTCTATGTAATAGTCCTTAAAACAATATCGGATGGCTTTCTTGCTCCCATGTCTCACATTGGTCTTTAGGTAAGACAAGTGGTGACCTTGAAAGTATGGTCTCATATCTCGATCAAGTGAAGAGACATGAAGCTTAAATATCACTACTATGTATCTAGTGTTAAACTCCATCAAGACAAAGACTAGAGTGCCAAATTGCAGTCTAGTTTAAGTGAAAAATCCATTTGAGCTAAGGTAAAACTTATAGTGCCTCATTTTTTAGGATTCTACCCCATCAAGGAAGTTAGAATCTAGCACAAACCAATTAAGACTCTTTTGGAGCCTAGATAGGACAATTCGTGGAACTTAAGAGACTTATTATTGAGTTAGAGTCTAGTTTAGATAAGCAAAAGATCTTCAAACCAGCACTTGACTTTCTTACTATTCAATATTCAAAGTCCCTTGAGGCTAACAAATTACATACCTACTTGTAACCTAACTAATGAGTAATTATATAGATCTAAGCAAGTATATATAATGAGTCTTCAAACTAATAAACCAAGGGAAGAGAGTAGCAAGGTCCACTACTTGTCCAAGCTCAGCTCTAGACAACATAGAAAGATGCTAGTTCTACTAATTGTCTAATTATAGGCATGGAGAAATGATAGAAGGTTGAACACTTGTCCAACCTATCATCTCTAGTAAGATGGGAGGTTTGGCCTTAAGATTCACCATGTAACCAACCTATACAT
The DNA here is from genome assembly GCF_014529385.1 of Adiantum capillus-veneris. NCBI lineage: Eukaryota > Viridiplantae > Streptophyta > Polypodiopsida > Polypodiales > Pteridaceae > Adiantum > Adiantum capillus-veneris. The sequence goes on from NC_140935.1 coordinate 148,381,043, forward strand.
CATTGTATTATGAAGAGTAGAAAAGAAAAGCTCCACCACTTGTCCAAGCTAGTTCTAAAATCCACATGGAGATAAGCAAGCTCCACCATTTGTCAAATCTCTCTTCCATTAAAACATGAAAAAACTCAGCTATGTTGTACAGGGGGGACTTTTTTCCAAGGTCCACCACTTGTCCAAGCTAGGATCCATTAAAACATGGAAATAAACAAAGCTCCACCACTCGTCCAACCTTTAGAGTTGCAAAGTGTATGGGTTGTCTAAACTAGGTATGGGAAAATAATTGAAGGTACACCACTTGAAACATGGAGCGAAGCAAGCTCCACCATGTCTCCAATATGCTAGACTCCATTGAAACACCCTAAACCCATGATATTTTGTACATAGGGGATGTACATTCAAGATCCACCACTTGTCCAACCTAGTATCCCTAGTAGCTTGACAGCTTTGGTCTCAAGATTCACCACTTGTCCACTCTATGTCATTGTATTAAAAAGGATTGGGTGTTAAGGTCCACCACTTGTCCAACCTATAAGGTTATATATTTTTAAATGGTTTTTTTTCTCACAACTTGAACTACCCATGATATGTTTTACATGGGAGTTTTGTTTCAATGTCCACCACTTGTCCAAGCTAACTCTATTGAAACATAGAGAGAACCAAAGATCCACCACTTGTCCAAGCTAAGCTATATTGAAACATGGAGAGAAGGATGCTCCACCATTTCTCCAAGATAGCCTTCATTGAAACATGGAGAGAAGAAAGCTCCACCATGTCTCCAGCTAGGATCCATTTAAATGCCTAAACCCATTTTATTTTGTACATGGGGGTTTTATTTCAAGGCGCACCACTTGTCTAACCTATTATCTCTAGTAGCACGAGTGGTTTGGTCTCAAGATACACCACTTGTACACTCTATGTCATTATATTAGGAAGAACTATGTATTAAGGTCCACCACTTGTCCAACCTATAAGGTTATATCTTAAATGGTATCCTTTCTCACCACTTGAAATGCCCATGATATGTTTTACATGGGGGTTTCATTCCAAGGTCCACCACTTGTCCAAGCTAACTCTATTCAAACATAGAGAGAAGCAAAGGTCCACCACTTGTCCAAGCTAACTCTATTCAAACATAGAGAGAAGCAAAGGTTCACCACTTGTCAAAGCTAGGCTCCATTGAAGCATGGAGAGAAGTAACCTCCATCATTTTTCCAAGATAGGTGCCATTCAAACATGGAAAGAATCAAGATCTACCATGTCTCCAAGATTCTAGGCTCCATTGAAACACCCTAAAACCATGATATTTTGTACATGGGGTGTTTACATTCAAGGTCTACCACTTCTCTAACGTATTATACCTAGTAGCATGAGTGGTTTGGTCTTAAGATTCACCACTTATCCACTCTATGTCATTATATTAAGAATAACTGGGTGTTAAGGTCCACCACTTGTCCAACCTATAAGGGTATATCTTAAATGGTATCCTTCACCACTTGTCAAGGTCCATCACCACTTTTCCAACCTGTAAGGTTATATCTTGAATGATATTTTTCCTTATCACTTGTAATGTCCATGCTATGTTTTACAAAGGGGTTTTGTTCCAAGACCCACCACTTGTCCAAGCTAACTCTATTGAAACATAGAGAGAAGCAAAGGTCCACCACTTGTCCAAGGTAGGCTCCATTGAAACATGGAGAGAAGGATGATCCACCATTTCTCCAAGATAGGTTCCATTGAAACATTGAGAGAAGCAATCTCCACCATGTCTCCAAGCTAGGCTCCATTGAAATACCCTAAACCCATAATTTTGTACATGAGGGGTTTACATTCAAGGTCCACCACTTGTCGAACCTATTATCCCTAGTAGCACGAGTGGTTTGGTCTCAAGATTCACCACTTGTACACTCTATGTCATTATATTAAGAAGAACTATGTGTTAAGGTCCACCACTTGTCCAACCTATAAGGTTATATTTTAAATGATATCCTTTCTCACCACTTGAAATGCCCATGATATGTTTTAGATGGGGGTTTCATTCCAAGGTCCACCACTTGTCCAAGCTAACTCTATTAAAACATATAGAGAAAGAAAGGTCCACCACTTGTCCAAGCTAAGCTCATTGAAACATGGAGAGAAGGAACCTCCACTGTTTCTCCTAGATAGGCTCCATTGAAACATGGAGAGAAATAAGCTCCACCATGTCTCCAAGTTTCTAGGCTCCATTGAAATACCCAATACCCATAATATTTTGTACATGGGGGGTTTACATTCAAGGTTCACCACTTGTCCAACCTATTATCCCTAGTAGGTTTGGTCTCATGATTCACCACTTGTCCACTCTATGTCATTATATTAAGAGTAATTGCGTGTTAAGGTCCACCACTTGTCCAACCTATAATGTTATAGCTTGAATGGTATTTTTTCTCACCACTTGTAATGCCCATGACATGATTTACATGGGGGTTTTGTTCCAAGGTCCACCACTTGTCCAAGCTAAATCTATTGAAACATAGAGAGAAACAAAGGTCCACCACTTTTCCAAGCTAGGCTGCATTGAAACATGGACCTTAATACCAAATTATTTCTAGTAGCATGAGTGATATTTTGTACATGGGGGGTTTACATTCAAGGTCCACCACTTGTCCCCTATTTCCCTAGTAGGTTTGGTCCCAAGTTCACCACTTATCCACTCTATGTCATTATATTAAGAATAATTGGGTGTTAAGGTCCACCACTTGTCCAACCTATAAGGTTATATATTAAATGGTATTTTTTCTCACCACTTGTAATGCCCATGATATGTTTTACATGGGGGTTTTGTTCCAAGGTCCACCACTTTTCCAAGATAACTCTATTCAAACATAGAGAGAAATAAAGGTCCACCACTTGTCCAAGCTAGGCTCCATTGAAACATGGAGAGAATGATGCTCCACCATTTATCCAAGATAGGCTGCATTGAAACATGGAGAGAAGCAAGCTTTACCATGTTTCCAAGCTAGGATCCATTGAAACACTCTAGGGGGTTTTATTTCAAGGCCCACCACTTGTTTAACCTATTATCCCTAGTAGCATGAGTGGTTTGGTTTCAAGATTCACCACTTGTACACTCTATGTCATTAGATTGTGTTAAGGTCCACCACTTGTCCAACCTATAAGGTTATATATTAAATGGTATCCTTTCTCGCCACTTGAAATGCCCATGATATGTTTTACATGGGAGTTTCATTCCAAGATCCACCACTTGTCCAAGCTAACCATATTTAAACATAGAGAGAAACAAAGGTCCACGACTTGTCCAAGCTAGGCTCCATTGAAACATGGAGAGAAGGAACCTCCACCATTTCTCCTAGATAGGCTCCATTAAAACATGGACATAAGTAAGTTCCACCATGTCTCCTAGATGCTAGGTTGCATTGAAATACGCAAAACCCATGATATTTTGTACATGGGTGATTTACATTCAGGTCAACCATTTGTCCACCCTATTATCCCTACTAGGTTTGGTCTCACAATTCACCACTTTTCCACTCTATGTCATTATAATAAGAGGAATTGGGTGCTAAGGTCCACCACTTGTCCAGCCTATAAGGTTATACCTTGAATGGTATTTTTTCTCACCACTTGTAATGCCCATGACATGCTTTACATGGGGGTTTTGTTCCAAGGTTCACCACTTGTCCAAGCTAATTCTATTGAAACATAGAGAGAAACAAAGGTCCACCACTTTTCCAAGCTAGGCTCCATTGAAACATGGACCTTAATACCAAATTATTCCTAGTAGCATGAGTGATATTTTGTACATGGGGGGTTTGCATTCAAGGTCCACCACTTGTCCAACTACTTTTCCTAGTAGGTTTGGTCGCAAGATTCACCACTTGTCCACTCTATGTCATTATATTAATAATAATTGGGTGTTAAGGTCCACCACTTGTCCAACCTATAAGGTTATATATTGAATGGTATTTTTTCTCACCACTTGTAATGTCCATGATATGTTTTACATGGGGATTTTGTTCCAAGGTCCACCACTTGTCCAAGCTAAATCTGTTCAAACATAGAGAGAAACAAACGTCCACCACTTGTCCAAGCTAGGCTCCATTGAAACATGGAGAGAATGATGCTCCACCATTTATCCAAGATAGAATCCATTGAAACATGGAGAGAAGTAAGCTCCACCATGTCTCGAAGATGCTAGAGTCGATTGAAATACCCAAAACCCTGATACTTTGTACATGGGGGGTTTACATTCAAGGTCCACCACTTGTCCAACCTATTATCCCTAGTAGCATGAGTGGTTTGGTCTCAGGATTCACCACTTGTCCACTCTATATCATTATATTAAGAAAAATTGGGTTTCCATATCTAAATGGATCTTTGCTTGGATAAGTGGTAGACCTTGAGACCTAAATACCCATTCTACACTAGAGCATTGGTTAAGCCTTATGCACTTCAAGCATACCTTTAAGAACAAGTAGTAGTTATTAGTTGACTTAAGTCTAGTTGACCTCCATGGTATTGAGACTAAGAGAGAGTGTAGCATAAAAAAGAGTCAGGATTTTAATTTGACTTTCTTTCTATTAATGAGTAGATCATAGATGGATTTTGGTATCTAATAAAACCTTAGAGTAGACAATGTAAAACTCATGTCTATTGTTGTGTTTGCATTAAGTGTTCTTGTTCTTTAATTTCAGAACCATTATAGAAAAATGGATTGGCTATATGCTGGCATAAATTGAACAAAACTATTGAATTACCCATCCAACCTCCTCCAAGACCTTGTCCAAGGAATGAATCACCTCCTTATCACCTACCAATTTCTTTCAAGGACATCAAAAGAGTACTTATCTTGGATCTAGAGGGGTTACTTCTCAAGACAATTGAAATGAAACATGGAGATTCTATGCCATCTTGGGCTCAACACATGCGACTTGTGGAGGATAAAGATGAAGTTTATCATGTGGTGCGACCAGACGCACAAAGTTTTTTGGATTTTTGTGCCGAATACTTTGAGCTATGGATATGGAGTTGCTATAACTTAACAAGGGTGCAACACATCACACAAAAATGTTTTCCTGAGCAGTATACCAAGTTCAAGGTGTTTATGAGTAACAAAAATTGCCAAAATCCAAATATTATGTTAGGATTTACAAGGGTTTATCACAAAAATTTGAGTGATATTTGGAAGATATTTGAGGATTTGGATGCAAACAATACCTTAATTTTTGATGACACTCCATATAGGGTGATGTGGAACATGCCAGGGACATATCTTATATTTCCAAAGATGTGGAGGCAAACTTCCGAGCAACTTCAAAACTTCTTGCAGAGAACCATAATTCCATGGTTGGTAGGATGGTTGTATGCAAGAGATAAGAGAGTCTATACATACAACACAATTGTAAATCAGTATAGTGATTCTGAGACAAATTATGTCCTTGGTGTGTACTTGTCAACACGAAAGAATTGAATAAATATGGCCATAAGATGCTTTTTTTATTCTAGTGTGTATCTTTCAACATTTGTATAATTTGATATAGTCTTTTTTTAAAAAAAAACAAAGGTGTGTCAATTTTATGAACACTTGAATGGAGTGCACCCTACTCTAAGGGGACTTCAATGTACTATTGGAGTGCATCCTATTGTAAGGGTACTCTGATGTATTGCTAGAGTGCACCCAAATTTTTGGAGACTCATTTTTTATTTGATTGGGGCCTATGTTGGGTCATATAGTAAAAGAAATTCATTTTTTGTCAATTCATATCGAGGTTGCATTTATTTGTAACTATGAGAGAATTGATGTTTGATGTCAAAATAAAACTTGTAAGTATGGATCAGAGAATTCATGGACTTTAAATATGTGAGAGGGATCTTTTTCTTGGGCACAAATGTTTGCTTCAAGAATTTTGTCATTACATACTTTACGTGAAAGAGTTTTAGAACCTAAAAGACTTTGAAAACAAAACTATGGAATTTAAGTGCATGTATTCTTGAATGGCTTGAAAGTTGATGTATACATGCATGTCGCCTTGATGAAGATTTAGATCTGACAAGATGCAAAGCTAGAATTCTTGGAGTACGTTACCTTTGTCAATTTGGTAATAACATATTTAACTTTCTTTTATTATGGGTGGAAAATATATTATTATGTGCATTTGGAACCTAATTGCTTGACCTTCAAACCAAGATTCCTATGTTATTTTTTCATATACTTTTTTGTAATGAATTAAGATTGTGGATACAAGGTCCACCACTTGTTCAAGCTAGATCTAAGAAAGTATATATACTAAGTCTTCAAACTAGTAAACCAAGGGAAGAGAGAAGCAGGGCACATCACTTGTCCAAGATTATCTCTAGACAACATAGAGAGATGTTAGGTCTACTAATTGTCCAATATAGTCATGGAGAAATGATAGAAGGTTGATCCACTTGTCCAACCTATCATCTCTAGTAAAATGGGAGGTTTGGCCTTAAGATTCACCATGTAACCAACCTATACTTCATTGTATTATGAAGAGTAGAAAAGAAAAGCTCCACCACTTGTCTAAGGTAGTTCCAAAATCAACATGGAGAGAAGCAAGATTCACCATTTGTCCAAGATAGGTTCCATTAAAACATGGAAAACGTCATCTATGTTGTACATGGAAGCTTTTTTCCAAGGTCCACCACTTGTCCAAGCTAGGATCCATTAAAACATGGATAGAAACAAGGCTCCACAACTCGTCCAACCTTTATAGCTGCAAAGTGTACCGGTAGTCTAAACTAGGCATGGGAAAATAATAGAAGGTCCACCACTTATCCAATATATTATCTCTAATAGCATGGGAGGTTTGGTCTCAAGATTTAGGAATTGGCTAACCTGTATTTCATTGTATTATGATGAATTTGGTGTTAAAGTCAACTACTTATCCAAGCTATAAGTTTATATCTTGAATGGTATTCCTTCCCATCACTTAGAAAACCAATGATATGTTGTACATGGGGGGGTGTTACAAGGTCCACCACTTTTCCAAGCTAGTTTCATTGAAACATGGATGAAGACAAGCTCCACCATTTGTTAAATCTAGACTCCATTGAAATCTAGAAAATCCATTCTATGTTGTACATGGGGTTTTTGTTTTAAGGTCCAACACTTGTCCAAGCTAAGATCCATTGAAACATGGAGTAGAGAAACACTCCACCACTTGTCCAAGCTAGGAAACATTGATAGTAGTTGGCTTAGTTTGAAGATCCACCACGTGTTTAGCTAACTCTATTGAAACATAGAGAGAAGCAAAGGTCCACCAACTGTTCAAGCTAGGCTCCATCGAAACATGGACAGAAGCAAGCTCCACCATTTCTCCAAGATAGGCTCCATTGAAACATGGAGAGAATCAAAGGTCCACCATTTCTCCAAGCCAAGCTCCATTTGTCCAACCTATAAGGTTATATCTTAAATGGTAATCTTTCTAATCACTTGGAATACCCATGATATGTTTTACATGGGGGTTTTGTTCCAAGATCACCACTTGTCCAAGCTAACTCTATTGAAACATAGAGAGAAGCAAAGGTCCACCACTTGTCCAAGCTAGTATCCATTGAAACAAGGAGAGAAGCAAGCTCCATCATTTCTCCAAGATAGGCTAGCATGGATAAGTGCACCTTGAAACCAACCTTCCTATGAGGCAATAGAGCATATGCTACATATTTTATGTATGCCCCATGCCTCAAATTAAGAAGTTATAGATTAGAAGTGGACCTTGCTTGAATGTCACATGCAATAAATTAAGGAAAAATAGCCAAGTGGATTGTATTCCTCAATGGATCCTTGCTTTCACAAGTTGTGAACCTTGAGTCACTTTTACATTAACTTGGACAAGTGGTGGACCTAGAAACCAAGCTCTCCATGTTGAGATAAGTTGTAGGTAGGACAGTAGAACATAGACAACGATAATGGATGCAATATACTCGTCTCCTAATAATCCAATTGATTGAAACCATGGTATTTTAGTTGTTTTCATTGTGTATTGTATGTGCATAAAGTGGAATGAGACCTTAAGAAAACTCAAATTTTTGACAAAATCTCTATATTTTGTACATGATATATTGAAATTTGTCCAACCTGGGAATTGGGATTTTCCCACTTTACCTAATATGGTCTTAAGCGGAGCATTTCCCATGTCGCCCTGAGATGAATCTTCTTGTCTTTCCAAAAAACCACATTCTTCTTATAAGCTTCATCAAACTCATTACACTCTCGCACATACCTGTGGTCTTCACTATCTCACCATATGCATAGATCCCAATTTTTACGTGGTGGCTGCTGCTACTTAGGTTCAGAAGTAGACGCCTTTGCAGCTAACCCTTCAAATTTAACAGTTTTGAAATTCAAATTTAGTTCTTGAATACCTTTAACCAGATCGTCAAGAACATGCCCCTCCACCTTTGGTACTGTCTAGGGTGACTTCTCTTTAATCTCTTCTTCATCATCATCTAGTACCTCGCTCATGATTTGCTTATCAACTCGCTTCTGTCGTTTTACGATCATGTTCACCGCTTTAGAGACTATTTTCCAATCTGATTTCAATCCCAATTCTCCCGTCGGATCCTCCAATAATTGCACAAAATTCATTTGTAGTCGTGGATCAGCAGCTTGAATAAACAATTCCACCTTTTGATCCCTCAAAGAACATTGTTCTGCTGATGATAACTCATCAAACTTCTTTTCAAACTCTCGCAACACTTCTCGTGCAGATAAATTTTTACCCTTCTTCTGTACCCACTTTGTAAAACTCTGTCTGGTCACCCGTTAAGAATCCTCCAGAAAATATTCCTCTTGCAGTGCCTTCTTAAAGTCTTGCCAGTTCGGTCCTTGTGTCACAAAGTGATGACGTGGCGGACAACAAAAACCCTAATTTTTATAGAAACCCTAAAATTCCTGCAAACCCTAATTTCTGCCCAAAACCCTAATTTCTGGAAATTGCGGAGGCTATTATTATTATTTTTTTATTATTATTTTTTAAATAATGATGAGCGACGCGAATCTTGCTTTTTCTCTACGCAATGAGAAAGAGAGAGAGAATGCTTTTGCTTTCATGTTTTGACTCTCTGTGAGAGAGAGAGAGAGCAGTTGCTTTTTATTTGAAGCTTTTGGGGCTCTGCTTTTGGGCATCCCTTGTAACCTTTAAATTAGTGGTGAGGGCCTCACTTCTCAGGGCATCTGGACGCAGAGTCTGAGAGTGAAACCCTAGCCACTCTCTTGTACTTTGATCTAATTACTATAAAAAGAAATCCTGAAAACGGCGCCAGTCTTTGGGGCCAATATCTCTAGGCACGGAACTCCGCCAAGCCAGTGCAAATTTATTGTGATCTGTGAATTGTTTTGAAGTGGTTATTTGGTGCTATCGGGGTTGATTCTTGACTTGGAGTGTCCAAGTCTGTTACAGTGGTATCAGAGCACGGCCGATTTCTCTTCTCCGGGAAATATGATCCCCGAATTTTTTTTCCGCGGCACCTATGGCTTCAGGCAATGATCAGTCGACTCTCTCTGCATCTGGAGATGCAGACAGGGATCACAACAAAGATTCTGGCACGGAGTATGGCCCGCCTAGGCCTACTTAGGCGGAGCAGCGAGAGATGGAGCGTCGTCAATTGATTGATGATGCAACAAAGATGATGCTCAATTTTGCCAGGGACTCGAAGATGGCAAAATATATGAACCAGACCTCTTTGGAAGAGGTACAGACGGGGTGGCAGAGAACCACAACACCACTCCCAAAACTAGCTCTCAAGAAACCTTCTGCCTCCAAGAAATATACGGAGAAGGAACTGGAGAACGTGGTTGATGCACAGATTGCTCAGCTTTTCGACGTGCAAAAGAAAGACACAAAGCACGGCAAAAAGCAGAAGAAAGGCACTGACTTCCCGGGATATTTGGGTCGTCGGTCGACTTTTGACAAGGCAAAGAAACAGAAGAAGCGTGTTCGATTTGAAGGAGTACCCAGTTCTTCTTCTTCTTCTTCTTCTGGCAGTTCTTCTAGCTCTTCAAATTCGATCGAAGAAGACAGAAAAGGTAAAAAGCGAAGCAAGAAACAAAGCTTCTGAAAGGGCAAGAAAAAGGCAAAGAAGACTAAATCTTGCCCAGAGACTGTTGCCCAGTGACTGACAGTTCTACTGAGGACTTGTCTATAGACAGCTCAGATTCTGATGATGGAAACTTTTATGCGAACAAGAAGAATTTTTACAAAGCCAACCAGTATGACTTTCTCAAAGATAAAAGCAAGAAAGTCCGAGAGTTTAAGGAAGGTGGCCACTCGATCAAGTTTGATACTTTCTCAGGATACTCAGATGCTTCGAAGGCTTTGTATTTTATACAACAGTTTGACATCACTTTCATGGGAGGACGCTATTCAGAGCACTCCAAGATTCGGAGAGCTACCTCTTACTTTAAGGGGAATGCTCGTACTTGGTGGTCCACTCTTCTTTTAAACAAGATTGCACCAGTTAAATGACTGAAATTTAAGAATCTTTTTATTTCTTCTTGGTTGACGCAAGAATATGAACGAGATGTACGAGCTGCTTGGAACCATCTTCGGATGACCAAGAAAGATATAATCAATGCTTATTGTGAAAGATTCTGGAGCTCTTTTCTACCCGCCTCTTCATTCAAGAAGATCTCGTTCAGAGAACAGATTGAGTGGTTTACCTTGGGTCTACCTACAGAGATCCGAGATCATTGCTTGGAACAGAAGTCAGCTTCTATTCAGGAGTTGATGAGTCATGCGAAGCGGGGCTTTGCCATTCACTCTGGCAGTCTGACCTACCCCACAGATGAGGCCATGGCACAACGACCCGAACAGACTTCTAGGAATGAAAGTAGAAGGAAAAAGAGCAACCAGAGAAGAAGGATGCACGACCCAAGCTTACTCCTCAGGAGAAAGCTCGCTTCATCAAGGAGGGGAAGTGCTTTGGATGCGGGGAACATGGACATATCTCCGCGAAGTTCCCTAAACAGGCACTGAAAGAACAAAATGATAAGAATGACGACAAGACTGAGAGTTTGAGAGCAGCTGAGGAACGTGGCAGAAAAGGCAGATAGAAAAGCAGAACTGGTACCACATGGCGTGGGACCTGCACCGAATCTAATGAATGAAAGTACAAACTTTGGCGCTTTTGGGACAAAGTGAAGGATCAGGAAGCTCTTTTGAAGGAGCCAAGGCCAACTTCTTTTCACTTGGAATTGGTGGCTCGATTTGGAATTACGCCCGACAGACTGACGACACAGGCGGAGGTAGTTTGACTGGCACTCGGATGGGATGTTTCCATTACACTGAGCATTGGAAAACTTTGTTTGCAATGACGAGGGTTTTCATGGCACGCGAGTGGAGTTCTACTCAGGATCCCTTGGTACCACAAGAGCTATGACGTGGTTGACTACCGGGCCGAGAAAGCGACTTTGATAAATGAAGGGCTCAGAGATTGTACTTGCTGAACTTCAGTTTCTTTACTCATTCTTTTGGGAGAGAACTGAATGATGGATAAAGGTTGAATATGTTTTGACCTGATCAAAAGAATGCCAAGATTTTTCTCCACACTCATGCTGATTGCTTTTCAGAGGGCCTGAAGATCAAACCATTGATCTGATACCTGGAAGCACGCCACCGAACCGGCCACCTTACCGTGTGAGCCGAGTATAGAATGAAAATATTATGAACCCAGTGAAAGACCTCTTGGAAAAGGGTCTTGTCCAGCATAGTACTTCACCGTATTGCTCTCCACTATTGTTGGATTTGAAGAAAGACGGATCTTGGAGAACGTGTATCGATTATAGCGCTCTCAACGAAATCACCATCAAGAATAGATTTCCAATTTCTAGGATCGATGATATACTCGATAGGTTATGGGGATCCTCATGCTTTAGCAAGATTGACTTGAAGAGTGGATATCATCAGATCCGAATCGCGCCGAGAGACGTCTACACGACAGCCTTTCGGAGGACTTTTGGGTTATTTGAGTTTTTGGTGATGCCTTTTGGCTTAACCAATGCTCCTACGACATTTAACCGGATGATGGACATGATTTTTCAAGAGTACTTGCTATTTGTTGGCACTTTCTTTGATGATATCATTGTTTTCTCCAGGAATGAAGCAGACCACAGAGATCATATGCTTCAGAGATACATTTTTTCTTTTTGGGGACACTTTGTCTCAGCAACAACAGGAGTGAAAATGGATCCGGCCAAGATAGACACTATCTGTGATTGGCCCGATTTGAAGAATGTCCATGAAGTTGAAAGATTCTTGGGACTGTGTTCGTACTACAGACGGTTCATTCGAAAGTTTGCAGAGGTTGCTTCCCCTTTGCATATCTTGATACAGAAAGGATTCCCTTTCTCGTGGGGATCCACAAAGGTGAATACCTTTCAGACATTGAAAGAGAAATTGACTACAGGACTAGATTTGACTTTGCTAGACTTGCAGAAGTCATTTGAAGTATATTGTGATGCTTATGGTTATAGTTTGAGTGCGGTCTTGATGCAAGAAGGCCATGTCATTGCTTATGAGAGCCGATTGTTCTCTAGGCCAGAGATGACAACACAGATTTATGAGAAAGAGCTTTTGGTGGTTAACCGTGCTCTTACTCAGTGGCGGCATTACCTACTCGGAGCGGATTTTACTGTCTTTACAAACCATCAGAGTTTGCGCTACTTCTTGTCACAGAAGCAGCTTTTGGAAAAGCAGATGTGGTGGGCGAACATCTTGTCACAATTTCACTTCCAGATTGTCCATGAGCAGGGACAGAAGAATGTGGTGGCAGATGCTTTGTCTCGAAAGCCGTTGGATCTAGCTATTTCCATGATACATCATAGGAGCTTCGAGGATATGGTCGATCAATATGCCACAGATACAGATTTTGCAGATATTTCACACGGATACGGGATGGGGAGACAGTAGCTGGATACTCCCTTCGGGAAGGCTACTTGATGAAAAAGACTATGTTGTGCGTTACACAACCGTTGGGGGAAAAGGTTATGACTGAATTCCACTGTCCACCTTTTACGAGTCACCACGGCATTGCTACCACCATGAAGGGGGTAGAGAGATACTTTTTTTGGCCGAGACTCAAAAAGGATGTGGAAGAGTTTGTGCGCAGTTGCTTAGTATGCCAGAAGGTCAATTTTGACAAGCATAAGGCACAGGAATTGTTAAAGCCTTTACCCATACCCACCCGCCCCTGGAAAAGTATTGAAATGGATTTCATTTTTGATCTCCCAAGAACACAGAAAGATCACGATGATTTTCCGATTACATGGCATGTTTGAGACGATTATCTCCGACAGAGACCCAGATTTATGAGTTTGTTTTGGAAGGCAATTTGGGAGAACATTGGCACGCAGTTGCAGTTCTCATCATCGTTCCACTTGCAGACTGACGGGCAATTTGAGATTGCCAATTCAGTGATTTTAGATTTATTGAAGTCTTGTATCTCGGATCAGAAGACTCAATGGGAAAAGAACTTACCTTTGGTGGAATTTGCCTACAATAACACGATACACTATTCGACGGGGAAGATGCCATGTGAGATTGTTGAAAGTGCTACGAAGGTTCCATCCTTCCTGAGCACGAAAGATTAGATATTTGAAGCGGATGAATATTCGTGAGATTTGGATATGGATTTTGCCAAGGTTTGCAAGAATTTGCAGGAGTCTCAAGAATTACAAAAAAAGGGCAGCGGATCGCCATCGTCCCGACTTGAAATTGAAGGAGGATGATTGGGTGCTCTTATGTTTTGAGAAGGCACGCCTACAAAAGAAAAAGGGAAAGGAGAGGATTTTTCCAAAGCTTAGTATGCGATACGACGGACCTTTCCAGATCACTAAATGACAAGATAAATGATGTCTCTTTCCGATTGAAACTGCCAGATACTTGGAGGATTCACAATGCATTGCATGTGAGTCTCTTGAAGCCTGTTAAGGGTGATGTGCCTGATGATGGGGAGCCTGATGAGCAACCCGAAGTGGAAGAAAACGAGGAGATCCTTGTTCTTGAATAGATTTTGGCACATAACGATACGAAGAAAACGAGGAGATCCTTGTTCCTGAACAGATTTTGGCACATAACGATACGAAGAAAGGTAAAGTCTGAAGGAAGTTCTTGGTTAAGTTCAAGAACTTTTCTGCATTTGATGCGAAGTGGATGGAGGAGGAGGACCTAGCAGATACTCCTCGGATTGTGAAACTTTACCTCGATATTTTGGTTTAGCATAGTCTACTCCAAACGAAACCCAGAATTCAGCTTGGCCGGAGATCTGGTGCAGTGGGATGCACAAGATGGGATTCACTCCTCTCCCTTGTCAACAGATGCCTCGATTTGGATACTAAAGTCACTGATGTCTCTTTGAGCTTCAGGGATATTGATAGCTGACAGTATTCTGCTGGATGACTTTATGAAATGGAATTCTTGATTATGATACTGATTTGTTCTTGACTTCTTTTGAGTGCAGGAATTGATAGCCGAAATGACTGCAGCATTTTGGTCTAATTGATCTCGAATAGACATGGTTGCAATAGGGGTTAGTCAATCGGACATCGATGAGGTCCCGATTGGACCTAGATGTGATTGCTAGCTACATTGCCGATAAATCATGGTCTAAGATCTAAATGAATGTTGAATGTCATGTGATGTCTGGTGATGTCCTGTGATGTCGTGTGATGTGACTGTCAATTTTGTACATGTGCTAGATGTGTGTTCCTAGTACGTAGGTACTAACAGTCAGTGTCTGCTAAGACGGTTTATGGCTTTTGTTGATTTTGCAGGCATAATCGCGGTCGATTACAATGCTTTCAAGAGGGGGGTCTGTCACAAAGTGATGATGTGGCGGACAGCAGAAACCCTAATTTCTACCAAAAACCCTAAAATTCTTGCAAACCCTAATTTTTGAGAATCGCCGAGGCTATTAAATTTTTATTTTTATTTTTTTTAATAATGATGACCAACGCGAATCTTGTTTTTTCTCTACGCAATGAGAAAGAGAGAGAGAATGCTTTTGCTTTCAAGTTTTGACTCTCTGTGAGAGAGAGAGAGAGCAGTTGCTTTTGATTTGAAGCTTTTGGGGCTCTGCTTTTGGGCATCCCTTGTAACCTTTAAATTAGCGGTGAGGGCCTCACGTCTCAGGGCATCAGGACGCAGAGTCTGAGAGTGAAACCCTAGTCACTCTCTTGTACTTTGATTTGATTAATATAAAAAGAAATACCGAAAGGGGCGCCAGTCTTTGGGGCCAATATCTCTAGGCACGGAACTCCGCCGGGCCAGTGCAAATTTATTGTGATCCGTGAATTGTTTTGAAGTGGTTATTTGGTGCTGTCGCGGTTGATTCTTGACTTGGAGTGTCCAAGTCTGTTACACCTTGAGCCGCCTAAATTTCTTTAATCCGGGCCCTAAGTTCCGGCACTGCAATCAAATGAAATCCTTCCACTGAATCTTGGTCTTCAATACCATTATCTTCCATAGACTGCTCATACAAATTGCAAAATTTTGAAATATCTCGGCCCTCAAACCGTTGCAGCTTTTTCGTAACACTTTACCGAGCTTCACGAATCCGTTCTTACAAATTATGTTGTTGTTGGGTGTCCTGTTGTTGTTGCATGTATGCTGCAAACTGCTGCATCATCTGCTGCATGGCTGCCTCTTGTGGTGTAGACATAGGCTTCAACAATTTTCCCACCCCGGCTTGGGTTTCGCGTCAGGTTCGCCAGGTGTCGGGGGATAAGTGTTCGAAACTTGAGCCAGGTCAGCGCTGGGCTGCTGGCTGTGGAAAAATCGAGAGCAAAAAATTGCCGCACCGCACAATACAGCAGCTATTAATTACTTGGTAATGCTATCGACATACAAAACTTGCTCGAAAATCGGTAACACCGACAAAATTGATGTGCAATCAAGAAGAAGTGCCCTTAACGACACCATTAAATAATGCTAATAACAGTTTAGAAGCTGAAACTCCCATTATAGATCACTCCGAGCTGTTAACGGCTCCACAATTCATCAAAAAGAAATAATTAAAGTAGGTTGCCTGCTGAACGAGGAAAATCCTATTCTCTCGGTTCCATCTGTTTGATTTGTCTTCAAACACTATCTTGCCTTTTCTTTAGCTCTAGACTTTCCAATTTCCCTTCATGCTTGGCTTGCTCCGAGCTCTCAAAACTTGTCCTGCTTGCTATGCCAAAGCTTGGCCTTCTTCTCCGAAGACTGCGTACGAGCCTTGTTTGCTCTCTCCTTGCTTAAGCCGAGAGAGAGAGTGTCCTTTTTGTTAGCAAAGGCCGAGAGAAAGATTGCTAATTGGACCTCTTGTCTTCCTCCTGGATGTTTTTCTTTCTCGAGCTCTTTGCTCTCTCAAGCACGAGAGAAAGAGCACCTTGCTTGTATGAGAACAAGCGAGAGAGAAAATCTATTCCGGTTTGCCAGAAGGCCGAGAGAGATCGAGAGAGCTTCTCTTGCCTCTTGCTATTCCCCCTCTTCTCCACTTCGTGATGCTCGTCTTGCTCCTTGGTTCTTTTTCTCTTGCCCTGGTTTTCTTGCCTTCTTCGAACGCTTTCCTCTTCGTTTATATCCCCTTATAATAGCCTCTTCGATTTTTTGCCCCACCACGCAGTCACGACGCCATGACTGACATGGCGTGGGAGCGGCCTTGCTGATGTGGAAGATCCGGAACTGACCAGCGCAAAATCTGCCTCTGTTGGTGTCGCAATTGAGCGTTATGGCATGGTGGGCATTTTCTTCTTCTTCTTCGTCTTCATCTGAGCCTCTTGCAAGCCACTACGAGCTTCTTTTCCTCCTCTCTGCGCTCGCCCGTTGCCTGCATGCTTTTTGCCTTTTCTTCCCTCTTCTTTCACATTCAATTTCCCCTTTAAATGGGTGGCCACCCATCCTTAGACAATGGCCGGGCGGTTATGGGCTTATGGGCGGCCTTATTATTTGGCCCTTGTGTGCACTAAAACTAGTGTTCTTAGGATGACCCCAGCAAACCTTGAGTCCCCATTGCCACCCCAGTTCACCTTAGCTGCAGTTGCCCAATCCGGTACAGATATGCAATCGACTTGAACTTTAAACTTCCATAACTTCTTCACCGTAGCTCCAATCGATGAGTCGTAAAGACAGGCCGGTAGAGCTAATCAAGCACTGCAGTTTTAGGTCACAATATCATCCATGCCCACTTCAAGCATAACACTTTTTAGCATCATTAAGGCATGTTTTGGCCCTTTCAGCCGCATTTGACATACATTCACCATTAAACTTGGCCTGTTACCAGACCAACACAAAATCCGCCTCTGGTGGTGCCGTAATTGAGCGTTATGGCTTGGCGAGCATTTTCTTCTTCTGCTTCATCTTCATCCGAGCCTCTTGCAAGCCATTACGAGCTTCTTTTTCTCCTCTCTGCGCTCGCCCGTTGCCTGCACGCTTTTTGCCTTTTCTTCCCTCTTCTTTCACATTCAATTTCCCCTTTAATTGGGTGGCCACCCATCCTTAGGCAATGGCCAAGCGGTTATGGGCTTATGGGCGTCCTTATTATTTGGCCCTTGTGTGCACTAAAACTAGTGTTCTCAGGACGACCCCGGAAAACCTTGAGTCCCAATTGCCACCCCAGTTCACCTTAGCTGCAGTTGCCCAATCCGGTACGGATCTGCAATCGACTTGAACTTTAAACTGCCATAACTTCTTTACCGTAGCTCCAATCGACGAGCCGTAAAGACAAGCCGATAGAGCACATCAAGCACTACAGTTCTAGGTCACAATATCCCATCCGTTCCCACTTTAAGCATAACACTTTTTAGCATAGTTAATGCATGTTTTGGCCCTTTCAACCGCATTTGATATACATTCAACATTAAACTTGGCCTGTTACTAAGCCTTAATCACTGTTCATTCATCATGTAAGATTCAAACAAACTTGATGTGCATTTTTCTTCCATCTTTCTTAGCATAGGAGCAGAGCTGCACGACAACGGGTACAGTAGCTTGAGTGATTTTCTAAAGGGGTAAAGAGGAATAGCAACTAGGTCTGAATTGCCAAAGTACACCTAAAAAAGTTTACACCTAAGAATGGCTGATAGTAGTAAAGAGAGTGAAATTAATGTTGATAGCTTTGATTTTGCTAATGTGCAGGCTACTAATGTAGCCCCTATGCTTGTTAACTACCTTGTTTCCAGGCTTCAACAAGCCATGGACAATCTATCCCTCCAAAGTGAAGTGCAACGGCAGCTTTGTGCTCATGGGATTCTCCAAACTCCCCACCATGAAGAGAGAGTGCCTAGGAAGCCTCCTTGTGAGACTTCCAAAAGAGACCTCTCTCCGATTCGGGAAGAAGAAGAGGATCCATACAAAGGGCTCAAAGATTTGTTTCTTGATGATGCATCTCCTTCCCAAAGGAGAACTCAAGAGCCCCCACCAAAGGAAGGAGAAAGAAGTAAGTCTCCTGCCACCTCGGCGGAGATGGCTCCATGAAGACGGTGGGCAAAACACTCTCCATCACCTCCTAAATGGAGAAGACCATCGCACACTTCTCCACACCGTAATTCAAAGAGGGGTGACAAAAATCAAAAGAAGAAAAAGGCGACAAAGAGGTCAACCTCTTCTCCATCTTCTCCATCCTCTTCCTCTTATGAAGAAAGCGATGGTGCAGACAAGGAGGACAAAGGCAAGAAAGAGGTCACCCTCTTCTCCATCTTCCTCAAATTCTTCATCTTCTGAAGAAAGCGATGGTGCAACTTTTGAACCATAAAAACGAAGAGGCCATAAGAAATCCTATGCTGTGTGGAAGAGATCGTCCAAGCTCAAGAAATTCAAAGAGGGAGGAAAGAGCATCTCTTTCCTTACCTACGATGGCACCTTTGGTGCTACGGACAAAGTCTTGGCTTTCATCCAACAATCGATGTGGCGTTTGGAGATGAAGGCTTCACAGAGTCCTCTAAGCTACGCCATGTAGCTATGCACTTTCAAAAGTACGCCAGAAAATGGTGGTCTATACGGGCCAACGGTGAAGCTCCACGAACATGGAAATCTTTAAGAGCTTCCACCAAGAAGCATTTTTTGGCCACCGATTGATGTCAAAGACAAAGTACTCACTGAAATGGCGAAGTTTGAAGCTCTCTCCCTACGAATCCATTCACAAATATGTAGACAAGTTTTGGGACTTACATCTCAAAGCCACTGTCTTCAAAAAGATGGATTTTGGAGAGAAAAAACAACAATTTTGTGCAGGCTTAACTGAAGAAATGGCGGAGTATGTGAACTCACAAAGGCCACGCACCATATTTGCGGTTATACACCATACTATGGTGGCTTTTCGAATCAATTTCCAAACAGGGGCTAAGAGAAATCTTAAGCCCATGGAAAACAAGGGTTCCAATGAGCCTAAGGGGAAGGACAATGTCCAAAAGTCTCCTAAGGGCAATTCCAATAACAATAAAGCTAAGGAGAAGGGAGTTTACAAAGGCAAAAACAAACTCTCTCCTGAAGAGCTTGATCATTATCGCAAGGATAACCGTCGTTTCAAGTGCGGTGAGCAAGGGCATGCGTACCACGCTTGTCCCCAAAAGAACACCCGCCATGAGCCTCCTAGAGCTACCTGGTCGAAATCCAAGAAGAGGAAGCTCACCACGAAGGATCTCCTCTATGCCATGCTTGGGGAAAGGTAACAGAACATGATGCTTTTATTCTCTTTGACCCTAATTCTACTCACAATTTCATATCCACAGAGTTGGCCACCAAGCTAGGCATCCAAGCCTATAAGATGGGAGATGTCCTACCCGTAGATGGTGCTTTCAAGGGGCAAGAAGCCTCAATCACTCCGTTAATCGGAAAATTGATGCTCCATGTCCAAAGCTATGTGGACAAAGAGGATTTCTTTATCTCTCCTCTCAAGCATGAGGATGTAATTCTAGGGGCACCATGGTTTTATCACATGGGTGCCAATGTTAAATTCCCTGAAAGAAAAATCTACTTTAAGTACATGAAAAAAGATATGTACATAGATGCCAAATAGATGGGTAACACCATACCCATTGTACATACAGAAGCTTTCAATAAGTCAATAAAGAGCTCTATTTCCTTGTACATGATTTTTGTTAGAGATTCTCAAAATGAACCTAACGCTTTAGCAAAAGAAAAAGTAAAAAATCACAAGGAAGTAGAGTTATCCAATTTTCTCAAGGGGTTTCAAGATGTCTTTATTGACAACATCCCTTGTGAACTACCTCCTAAACGAGGCAATGATGACCATGCAATTGAACTTCTTCCAGGAAGTTCACCGCCTAATAAACCTCCTTATAGAGTTTCTCAAGCTCAACGAGAGGAGATTATGCGGCAAGTGCATGAGTTAGTTGAGAAGGGCATGGTTAGGCGTAGCTCATCTCCATTTTGTTCACCCGTGCTACTAGTGCAAAAGAAAGACAGCACATATCATATGTGTGTTGACTATAGAGCACTAAATAGGATCACTATCAAAAATAGGTTTCCCGTTCCACAGGTAGAAGACCTATTTGATAAGGGGTGCAATTTTTGGGCGAGCAATTTTTGACGAGCGCTTTTCAAGAATCGAGCGAGTGGATTCCCAAAAGAAGGGACAATCTACCCATCTCTCTCTCTCTCTCTCTTCAACTAAAATTTGATTGTCGTTTACCGACCAACTTACATTCAAACAAAAAAACACCATGGATGCATTCAATACACTATTAATAAGAGAAACAGAAGTTCCTTACACACAGTTATGGTCTATTTCATATAGCAAACCCCAAATCTATGTGTTCCATTGCATCAAAAGTAAATACATATGGGGGGGGGATACATCATGGGTGACGTGGATGAAAGAAGGGCGGTGGGGGCCATATGCTCTCGGAGGAAACAAAGGTCGTGCCAACGGGGGTAGTGCACCAAATGGTGGGGGAACTCCTCCAAATGGCAGAGGGTACAAACTATATGTGGGGGGGGCTGTAGGTAGTGAAGGAGGCTTTGGTCAACTCCGGGCGGGGCCTCAGATGTGGAGGCAATGAATGCACTAGGAGATGGTCCAGTTGCACGCCATGCCAAAACTGGGGCCGTGAAAGTGGGATACGGTGCTGCTACTGCCTCGCCCTGACTGCTGAGTGGTGTCGAGAAAGGTGGCTCTAGCGGATGAAGCTGCTCTAACACCTACTTTGGTTGCTCAGTTACCTGAGCTCTGACACTCCTATGAAACATCAATGTCGAGCCTAAATCGGAAGGTAGGCGTTGAGCTGGCTCCAGACAAGCACTAAAAACTGCCCAATCCTTCTCACAATTGATGCAATGCCTGCGTAGTAGTAAAGATTTTGCTGGCAATGTCCCCACTCCTGCAAAACAATCGAACACAGCATCTCCTATGTCTGTGAAGGTACCTAGTAGCCATCTACAAAAAAAAAAAATCTTTAGATTTATTATACCTATAATTTTATACGAACAATCAAAAAAACTTCCAAAAAGTTTCTACCACCTGGCAAACGCTGGACTCCTTTCAACACCTCTACAATAAGGCATGCCCATACGATCAAGCGTCCACTGTGTGGAATCTGAACCTGGTAGCTTCTCCCACAACATGTCGTCATCTACAGAGAAGCCATGTACATTTGCTGCAATCTCTCCATCCGCTCGATCACACCTCGAAAGCCGACACCCACCGGTTCTAGGGGGTGAAAAAATGACCAGCAACAAAGTACCAACCTATGAATAACAGTAAAACTTTATTATTTTGAAATGCAAACATCGAAGTTACTATTCATTATCAAAAAAAAAAAACATACCCCCTCTAAATAGTCCTAAATAGTCGTGCAACTATACTCCGTCAGTCGTATGTGCAATATCCTCAACAACTGGAAACCAGCTCCCTCTGCCTTCGAAGTGACAATGGACATATGTTCTGCACAACATGTCGCCACAACCATGCCATCAATCAAAAGAAACTCAGTTGCCAGAAGGAATGCAACATCCACAAGCTCATTATCCCATTGGTTCCATAAAGGAACCCCACTCGTGCTAGCTGCATGTGGCCTAGTGTGTAAGGGAAAGGCCATGTACATCAAACACACGCCACCCAATCTCAAGCTGGGGTTCATCTGCCCTGTTCCTGATAGAGAGCCCAAGAATCTACGTAGTGACTGCATAGAACTGCATGCAACCTTTGTTAGCACTAAAATTGTGGACATAACTTTGATTGTAAATTAGCGTGGCTTACCTGTCATTGCACAACACATCTGGTATAGCTTTTGCCAACTCCTTGACACTAGCATGCATTTCAAGGTGGCGTGGCTCTACATGCATATCTATATGTAGCAACATAAGATCAAATATATCTTTCAAGCAATGCTAAAGAGAACAACACAACATTAACCATTTTCACGTACCTGGATGGTTATCTCTTACAACTCTGGCCATGTCTGATAGGTCCTCTGCAGCCCTGCCATGTGATGGTGAACATGGAGGGGACTCCTGGATGCCCCCCACTAGTCTTGGAGTGAAGGATAGTGTCGATACACTGTGGCTCATAGCACCAAGGCTATGAGCACTATCGCTGACTTCTACAGATTACTCCTCAACCACATGCTCGCTCTCACTATCACTGGAAACAACATCCCTCTTCTTTCTCTTCCCACGTTGCTTGTCAACCGGTTCTACTTGCGAGTCTTTCTTTGAGGCATGTTTCTTCTTGTCCGGTTTCTTTGATGTGTTTGGAGATAGATCATCCTCTATCACAACCGCTTTCTTTGGTGACGCAGTATGCTCCGCTATTAATTAAAAAAGAACAGTTATTGAGCCCATATTGTATTGCTGCATGGCTAAGGTAAAAACTATGTAGAATGATACCTATGTATAGCTCTTCCTCTTCGGGTGGGTACTCCTTGTCCGGGTAGTCCAGCCACCAAGGACACTTGAGCCACGCTCCCTTTGGCCGCAAGTCGTCTATCCACTCGTCAGGATATAAGCCCGTCTCCTCTCTCTTCGACATGCACCATGCATCACTGGGGTGCTTGGGAATGGGAAAGACAAGAGCATCTCTCCACCATCTACAAGACAGACCACAATGTTTTGAGCCACCGAGAACAATATTAGTGCGTCCTACTACATTCTTAACTTTTCAATTAAAGATGTCAAACCTGTACAACAAGCGTCGTGTCGTGCAAGCAAAGTGGGGTTGCTCTTCGGGATCCTGTGTGGACTTGATCCGAGCACTCCACTTCTTGAAGACCTTGTCAAAGTGCTTGCGTTTGTAAGTCAATAATGTGTGGGAAAGTGTGCAACCATGCCTACCTTTAGCCTTCTTGTGTTGGATAGCAACATCATGATTCTCGGCCTCCATTTTCTCGGCCATCTCAAGCACTCTCCTACAACAAATAATAAGTCACAAGTTAGATTATCAACAAATTGCTAGCTGATGCACATAATCACTAAATCTAATCTTTTAAATTGCCACCAATACACGTGATATCGAAGCCACTGGATCCACGCCTTCTCCGTCAACCCTATGCCATTCTCCTTCAAGGATGCATCACCGCCTTGGAGCAAATCAAGCAAGCGGCACTTCCTAGCAAAGGAAAAGCGAGACTTATTTTTCATTGCTACATAATAAAAAGAGAAATATATTGAATGATTTAAATGAAATTTACTTACTCTTTTGGGCTAATGCGTGCACGTGCAACCTCTGCCACTCTCGAGGGTGTCATTTTTGTGGTCTTCTCGTCCCAATCTATAAATGATATACATTTATGGAAAAAATCGTTGCCATTCTCTCGATTTGCAATGGTGGCTATCTCAAGCCCTTTGCGCGTAAAATATTGCTCCGTTTGAGATAGCGCTAGATTGATGCTTTCCTCGTATGCGTCAGGTGTCAACTCATAGTCAAAACTCCCTTTTGATGGCAGCCCTCCCGTTTTACTACTAAACATATGATCGAACTCTTCCTATCATTTGCCAAGGACTCAATCAAAATACATGTAATAATATTTCGCAATCAAAACATATTCTCATTTAGCATTGGTTTAAAGCATACCTTCCAAATGAGTTGCGCAAGGACAGCCATTGGCAATTTTAGCCACTGACTTGTTTAGACCTCTAAAATTCAAAGCCCTTTCTGCTGTCAAACGCGCTCTTTCGGGGAATTTTTGCAAAAGTGAAGTAGGGTCCGCCAACCCTAGCTTTCTCATCATGAAAATATCATGATCAGTTGTGTGAGGCACTAAAACCCTTGTGGCCCTGTTTAACACTCGATTGTAATTTACATAGTTAAAAAATAAGATGCATTTACATTCACACAAAAAAAAGTTGGGCTTACCTATTGATCATTCCCAAAACCAATAGAAACTCCGCTGTCTCATGGGGTTGAAAATCAACTAGAACGCACTCCACTTTGGTGCCTTCTCAATTGGGATGTCATTCTCGTTCATCCACCGCATCCATGCCTCCAATCTGTGATTACCATCCCAAACCACAAAGTACCTCTCGACCATGTGACTAAGCTCGGGGATTTGACGAATCTCCTCATCCAAATCATATGACATTGCAAGATCCCTCGAAGCGTGACCACGACGAGAAAATTGTTTGTGTTCCTCCCCAGGAATCCGTTAACTAACAACAAATCTTTCCATGGTTGGTTGGTAGCTTTTGTTTGCAATGGAGAGTTGCAAATCGGCCACATGGTCATCATGCATGCGGATGGCGGGGTTTGAAAGAAGTCGACATAGAGGCAAGCATGGAAGTTTGCCATCGTATGGAGCTCTATGAGAATCCACCCAGCCCAATGAAATGTGCTTGTCGACCACATTTCCAAATGCTTCATCTCTTACATCTTCAAGTGTGGTACCTGTTTCCACACGATGACTGGGTCTGCCGCTTGATTGTGTTGTTCCATCCACTCCAGTTATGATGGACACAATGCGATCTAAAGAACTCAAGGCTTGAGATTGTTCGGTATCTTGTGTGTATCGTGGAGGTACTTCTTGCGATGTAGTACCATCAACATCATCCACGACACTAGTATTTTTCGATTGATTTCTTGTTCTCATGCTTGCGCTAAAGAATTAAAGAAGATAGATATAGGTATGATTTATGAGAAATTGTAGGTAAGAGTTTAAGAAAGATAAGTGAGCAAAAGAAAACTTGAGAGAGAGAGATCTTTGCAATAGAAGAAAATAGAGATGAAGAAAGTGAAAAGAGGAAGTCAATGCTCTTTATAAAGCTTTTATTTTTATTTATTAAATTAATTATTTAAGCTTTTATTTTTTTATTAATTTTAATTTTTTAATTTAATTATTTTATCCTTGTGTGTGTGTGAGAGGAGGGTGAAGGTGTGTGTGTGTGTGTGTGTGTTGACGTGTGCGTCGCGTGTGTGTGTGTGTGTGTGTGCATATCCGTGGACATGCACGTGTGTGTGTGCAAACATGCACATGCGCTGGCGTTTGTGTGTGTGTGTGTGCACACACACGTGCTGCACGCAGCCGCGTGTGTGTGGTGTACACACACACACACTGGCACACACACGCCAGCGTGTGTGTGTGTTTGTGTGTGTGTGTGTGCACACACACATGCCTGCATGGGCGCGTGTGTGTGCATTTGTGTGTGTGTGTGGACACTTTTTTGCAACGTGTGTGTGTGTGGACACACACGTGGTAGTCCACGTGTACCTTCGGTGGTCGACGATAAACGTGGCAGGCCACATGGCCACGCGCATTGCCACGCAAGTAGTGCACATGCCACGTGACCTACCATGTGTACTACCGCTAGGCGATAGTACACGTGGCACGCCACATGTACTGTCGACCACCAACAGTACACGTGGTTTGCGCGCTGCTTGCGTGGCAGTGCGCGTGGCCACGTGACACGCCATGTGTACTGTCGGCTAACGACGGTACACGTGGCAAGTCCACGCGGACATGCGACAGCCTGCGTGGCCCTACATGTCGACGTGGACTGCCACGCGTACGAGTGTGTGTGTGTAATCTGCCTCTGGCCACGCGTTGGCCAGGGGTGGACACACGTCCCCGCATGGGGGCGTGTGGCCATGCGCTGGCTAGGGGCGCGTGGTCGCATATGCCGGCCATGGGCACTTGGCCGCGCATGGCCAACGCCCCGTCCCCCCCGCCTCCGCCCCCCCTGTGTTAGTGCCCCTGCCCGCCCATGGCCAACGCCCCGCCCCGCCCCGCCTCCCCCCCCCCCCCCCCCCCCCCCCCCCCCCCCCCTCCTCAGCCCACCTTGCATTAGTGCCCCTTCCCGCCCATGGCCAACGCCCCGGCCCGACTGCCTCCACCCCCTTGCCCCGGTAGCGCCCCTGCCTGCCCCTCGGTAGCGACCTTGCCCCCGCCCTCGCCTCCGCCCCAAGTAGCGGCCCTGCATGCAAACGCCACGCCGCTCCGCCCCCGGTAGCGGTAACGCACATGACCCCCCCCCCCCCCCCCCCCCCCCTTCCTCACCGCCTGCGTGGCGGGGGAGGGGGCGGGGTGTACTATCTCCTAAATGTTCCCGTCACCCGACTCCCCAAACCTTCGACTTCGACCAATATTGTTTTTCCAAGTGTAGTGCGTCTTAGTCATTGCATAGGATCTCTCAAGTGCGTGAATGAACAATGTATCCGCTTGGTTAATTATCATATTCCCAATACAAGTCATTTCAACGGGTACATACAAAAGGCAACTGCACCTGGACAATATTGTAAGATTGGAGATAAGAGCCTTACATGCCACTTTTGTAAGGCAATTGCTTTCTATATTGCAACATGTGATTGTGTAGTATACTATGTCATGCCATCCGATGAGACTGCCACTAGAGTCATGATTCATCATGGCACACATCGACACGATGTGCGCAGCGGCACATCCAAAACACTAATGGAAAACACCAAGGTGATGGTGCAAAGGATTTCGACTATTGACCCACACGCAGGAGCCAAGAAGGTTCAAATGTGTTTGGTAAAAGAAATTATAAGTACAACACTTTTTTGCAACAACACCAACGAAGGAATTTTAGTCGAGCAACAGCTATTTGCAATCGCTGAGGAGTTGGGGCCATTGGTGCAAGATAATTGGTACGAGCATTTCCTAGATTCTTATTTCGATGCAAAACTCTATGCTAAATTATTTTTTATCTAAACACTTTAACATTGTTAGGTTTCGAAGGTCAGCCTCTATTTTACGTAGAGGGATTGACAAAGAATCTTTTGGCATTGATGCACTCCTAAAGCTGAAGCGAGACTGCACATATGAAGTTTCCCATGGAAGCCGGTTTCCTGGTCAAGGTACGGAGGGGGATAAATGTTATGTCTTCAAAATGTCCACAATTGGTCCAGCATCCGGTGTGGACCGAATGAGACAAGATCAGGATGGCGATCTTCAACGTGTGTGGATCCAATTTGATCACACCAGACGTGTTAACAAATGGGTGAATATGGGATGTCATGTCTATGATCCAAGGTACATGGAGCACCTTAAGAGCTTTGTGGCTTGCTTTGACTCTCTCTAAAACAATTTGTTTGTAGCATGCAGGACCTTTTGACTATTGCAACTTGTGAAATGAAACAGGAAGACATGGAAACACAATGTTTGTTTTGGGAGTGCCTCAATGATGTAATGATATCGTGTGGGTGTGACAAAGCTAATTTCTTTGGCTTCATGGCGGATGAAGCTCAAGCAAATTGGAATGCAGTTCGAATTGTTTTCAATGGTGGTGACAAGACCAATAGAATGAGCGGTCGAGAGCGTTCTTGTCTTTTCCATTGGAAGCAAAGATTGAATCAACACACAATGAAGTATATGGTGCAAGCTTCTCAACACACACACAAAGAAATGTGTGAGAAGTGGAGGCAAGCACCAACAAAAGAGGCTACAGTAGCAGAGGCTCGTCTGATATGCCAATGGTGGCGTAACGGTCATTGCATAGACCGTAACATTCCATACATGGATTCATGGCTTAGTTGGTGGGAAATTTGTATTGCACATTGGGGTGGCATTATGACATGCATAGAAAGTAGCTCTGATGGACCAAACACTCCACGCACTAACCTTGCGGAGAGCAAGCATGGCAGCTGGCTAGCAGGGGAGGGTTTTCGTAAACGCATTTCATTATATGATGCATGTACAACCGACCTTGCAAACTCCATCTTACAGAGCACAAAGGCCATTTCATACAGCCATGGAAGACACATTGGGAAGGGTCCATCAATACAAAAGCTTGCGGAACGCCATGAAAAACGTCCCATCCAAGTGATAAGAGCAGTGAATGCGGCTACTGAGGGCACTCCAATGTATAAACAACCAACTCCATTGACAGGAGATAAGGAGACATCAAGGCAAAAACACAAGCCAAATGAGGTTATCAACGTGGAAGATGATGCATCGCATAGGCCTGAGTACAACTCGATCACCAAAGATCGCAAGAAGTGTGGAAGACCATGTAAGATCAACTTTGTAGAAGAAGGGATATCAAAAACCCCAAAACGAAGTATAGGTTCTGGTGGGCAGTATGTAGTTGAGTGCAAGGTCAATGAGGCAATGTGGGCCATACGTCGAACTCCACAAGGTAGTAGGGTCACATGTAGCGGAACGCCAAGAGGAGGACGTAGGTGTAGATGCAGTATTGCAGGTTCTAGCCTTGGTATACCAACCCCATCTTCTGAAGGATATCGAAAGCATCCAAATGGTGTGGTGCGTCAATGGTTTTGATTTTGTCCGGATCATGTCTTGCATTGCCATATAGTAGACCAGAACATTGAGCCGCAGCCTCAGCATCCACCACATACTTGGCCCGTGCATGTGGGCACCAACCTATCGAAGGATGAGGTGCAAATATTGCATGAAGGGGGGTATCAAGTGGAGCTCAGCAAAGAAGATATATCTAATGTAACGCCGGTTGCTCCTGCACAAAATACGACCAACTCTCCTTTCAAGTCAAAAGATACATCCACTCCTGAAGGCAGTGCAAGAGCCACAGTGCGAGATGGTGTGCGTGTATGGTATCGGACTTCCATTTTCAAGGATGCTGCTCACAAGATCAGTTTAGCACTAGCCCTAAGAGCAAAGGTCGTAGAAGAGATATGTGCAGCAGATGGTGTTAATGAGGTCTTCAAAGTAGAGACCAAAAGTGAAGATGGTCATGTCGGGGTGTACAAAGTTTGTATTTGCAACCAGCCATCGTGCACATGTCCAGACTTCATGGAATGGGTGTCAAAGCAAAAACCATATCTTGCATGTAAACATCTGTATTTTATTTATCTGCGTGTGCTAGGGTTAAGCCAAAATGAGAACATGTTTATCCATTAACCAATCATGGTAGATGCTGATATCTTCAGGGCACTAAGACGAAGCCGGACCTATCCAGGCATGGATGCATAGCATTTGTCAATTCTCACTTTTTCTTAGTATGCTTCACAAAATGAACAATTGTACTAGTTTCTAATTTTATCTTATGATGGCCACATTTTGGTACATTCATTTGCAGTTTTTTTCAAATTTGAGAACTGGTTGTTTATGTGTCAAATCGTATATAAAGTAATATAATATTTCCACAATGGCTATAAATTGCCATAGCTTGAATTATGTTTGTGAAAGTGTCCACTAGCTTCCGTAGCACACCTCTCTTACTTTTCACGATGTCCGACGATCTTGAGAATAAAATCAAGTCTGCATGGGATGCCATGGAAGCCATTCCCAACGGAGAGGCGTTGTATGGAGCCGACTGGTTTAGGGAGGCTCTAAAGGCAACAATCAATGTATATCACCTCTATCAATGCCTCAAGGAACTCAATATGCGGAGCTTACTCAGCTTGAACGAGAAGGGACAATTTGCTTTCTCTTGCTAGAAGAAGATTGGGCACATCACAGAGGAGGATGAGGAGGAAATGACGCAGCAGCTAGGGAACGTGGTGAATCTTCTTTTGCCACTCAAAGGCAGCACATCTACTCCTAAAACCGGGCCTTCCAGAAGATGAACGCTTCTTGCCTATGTAATGCAAGTGCAATAAAATGTAACTTTCTATTATTAATGGGTGTTTTTGTTTTAAGTACCCTTGTCTCTGTTGTTTTTGAAACAATTTGTTTAGCTCGCATATCTTTGTCTATGTCTCAACCTCCCTAATACCTCTCTCTCTCTCTCTCTCTCTCTCTCTCTCTCTCTCTCTCTCTCTCTCTCTCTCTCTTTGTGAGAGAGAGAGATAGAGATATGAAAAACATGAAAGAGTCGACAAGGAGGAAGAGAGAATATATTTAAGAGTTTGCTCACCTGATTCCTAAAAAGCGCCCACCAAAACTTGATCGCCTGGAAATATCCCCCTTTGATAAGCTATAAGGGTCGACCTACTTTAGTATAATTGACCTAAAAAGTGGCTACCATCAAATAAGGATAGTCGATTAAGACATTGTAAAGACCGCATTTCGCACTACGTTTGGTCTTCACGAATATATAGTCATGCCTTTTGGCTTGACCAATGCACCAGCCACATTCAATTGCTTAATGGAGAAGCTATTCAAGCCTCACCGAACCTTTACTGGAGTGTTCTTTGATGATATTATCATCTACTCTAATTCACTAGACGAACACAAGCAACGTCTCCAGGTAATATTTCAAGTTTTAAGAGAGAATAAACTTTATGTTAATCGAAAGAAAAGTGATTTTTTCTTACAAGAGATTCAGTATTTAGGTCACATTATCTCTCAAGATGGCATCCAAATGGATCCATCAAAGTTAGCGGTAATAAAAGGATGGCATAAACCAAGGAATCTTCATGAATTAAGATGTTTTATAGGTATGTGTGCATACTATAGACACTTCATAGAAAATTTCTCACTAATCACGGGACCATTACATGACCTAACAAAGAAAAACATTAGGTATACATGGTCTACCACGGACAACAATGCTTTCAAAAAGATTAATGAAAAGCTTATCTCTCAACCCGTGCTTACACTACCGGATCTCTCAAAGCCATTTGAGATCCAATGTGACACTTGTGGTGATTGCCTTAGAGCTGTTTTTCTCCAAGAAGAGCATTCCATAGCCTCTAAAAGTCAAAGGCTCGACCCTGATGAGCAAGCTGTAGGCATATATGAAAAGAAACTCCTCACAGTTATACATGCCTTAGACTCATGGAAGCACTATCTATTGGGGACTCCTTTCATTCTGTAGACGGATCACCAAAAGCCTTAAGTACTTCATGACGCAGACCAAGCTCTCCGACAAACAAATGACGTGGGAAAATTTCCTTTTGCAATTTCATTTTCATATTGCTCACATTGCTGGAAAGAATAATCAAGTAGCCGAGGCACTCTCAAGACGGCTG
This sequence comes from Adiantum capillus-veneris, assembly GCF_014529385.1. Classification (NCBI taxonomy): domain Eukaryota; kingdom Viridiplantae; phylum Streptophyta; class Polypodiopsida; order Polypodiales; family Pteridaceae; genus Adiantum; species Adiantum capillus-veneris. The sequence goes on from NC_140935.1 coordinate 148,412,342, forward strand.
AGAGTGAATGCGGTTTCCATAGCAACTCACAATGATCTATCTTCTATGATACATGAGTATGCTATTGATCCCAATTTTAGAGATATGATTTCAGCACTTGCACTAGGGAAGAAAGAGGAACCATTTACTTTACAAGATGGTTATTTTCTCTATGGCAATAGACTATGAGTTACTAACTCACTACATGAGAAAGTAATGTATGAATCTCATGCTCCTTCTTATGCGGGGCATAGAGGGATTCAGTCTACCCTAAAGGGGATTGAAACATATTTCTATTGGCCTACCATGAAAGCAAACATACAAGAGTATGTTTCTAAATGTTGGTATGCCAAAAGACAAAGTTTGATAGAGGGAAGCACCCTGGATTGCTTCAACCTTTGCCAATCCCTAATTCATCATGGGAGAGCATGTCCATGGATTTTATCTTTGGATTGCCTAAGTCTATCCATGGGAAAAAGAGAATATGCACGATAGTAGACTATCAAAGCCCATCAAATGGAAACCCTCTTCATTTCACAAATCTTCAAGTACCATGGCTTGCCGATGTCCGTAGTGTTGGATAGAGATCCTAGAGTGACCAGTAATTTCTGGAAGGGTCTCTTTGAGAATTTAGGGACAAGGCTAAATTTCTCTTTGGCCTATCACTTGCAAACTGATGGCCAAAGTGAATTAGCTAGCCTAACAATTCTTGATCTACTAAAAGCCTACGTAACGGAAGTAGATCAAAGGTCCCAATGGGAGAAGTACTTACCCTTAGTGGAGTATCCCTACAATAACATTGTACATACTTCCATGGGAAAAGCACCTTTCCAGGTAATTCAGGGAAGCTAAAAAATTCCCCTGCTAGTACACGAGAAGATCTTGGAGATGAGTATAGCCGAGACCTACAAGAATCTTTCCAAAAGATTAAGGATGTTATCTCTATCGCACAACAAAGGCAAAAAGCTGTTGTTGCTGATAAGCACAGAAGAGCCCAATCCTTTCAAGAAAATGATTGGGTCTTAATTAAATTTCCTAAGGCTCGAGTAAGGCACACGACGGACAAGAATCCTACGGGACACCAAAAGTACTATGCTAAGTTAGCAAAAAGGTATTATGGTCCCTTCCAGATTCTTAGACCAATCAATGAGATGGCCTATCAACTCAAGTTGCACAGTCATTGGCTCATACACAATGCTTTCCATGTGAGCCTACTAAAGCCTTACAAAGGAGAGCCACCTCAAGAACCAACTATTGAAGACCCACCGGAGATTGAGGACCAAGAAGAGGTGCTGCAGCCCGAGTCTATTCTCCAACATGAAGACAAGGTATTAAGAGGCGGTAAGACTATCTGACCATATCTTATTAAGTTTAAGAATTATCCTTTTGAAGATGTTAGATGGATGCAAGGCATACAATTAAAGGATAACCTAAACCTTGTCAATGCTCTCTTTTTCTTTATTGTGTGCACAAATGTGAAGTAGTATGCATGCTTAGAATCAAGTTTGCGGAGATGACGTCTCCAAAACACCAAGTAGGTCTTGTCACTCTACTATGGAAGATTGATAGGACTAATGTGTAGACATGCTTGCAGTAGCTTAGGCTCTCAAGCGCCAAATGGATTAGTCATCCATTTTGGAACGATGTCGTAGGGTAAGATAGGGATCCTCTACCCGTTGGAGAAAGGACTAATGAATAGGCTTTATTTTCTCTAACCCATAGTCGAGGACGACTATGATTTCAAGAGAGATGTAATGTCATAATAACTAATATCTAATTCTCCTAAATGATTTTCTCATGTTAAACTGATCATTTAATATGGGGAAGTGCCAAGGGAGAAAAAGCTAGAATATTGGTTAAGCTAGCAAACCGGCCACATTAGGGATCCAAAGGAGGGAAAATAGGGATCCAAAGGGGGGGCCATTTTCAAAAGATCAACGTGCAACAATGGGCTTTAAAGACCCTAAGGTTCAGCCCATTAAGACTACCAAAATGCTAAGGTTCCAAAAATCAAAGGTCGTGTCAAATGGTCAACCTTAGAAAAATTGGATGCTTTGTGTGTGTACAAAAAAGTCTTCATGATTCCTACATAGGAGGGGGCGAGCCCTGTAAGTAGGGGATGAGAGAGAAACACACACACACACTGACACTAGCTCATGTGTGAAGCAAGAAGACTCTCTCTCAAGCTTTAAGGGAAATCTTATCACCTACTCCAAGCTTGTGAGAAGGGAGGCCTACACCAACAACTCTTGGATTTATGATGCAAATCCAACCAAGAGCCAAGCTTCAATGCATGCTCATCTCCTCTATCATGCTAATTGCTAAGCTATGCTATGCTAATATGAGTGATTATGTGAGAAGATATACTTCTTTCTTGTAAGACTACTCCTTCTTCCTCTCCCCGCTAGCTCTCACCATCTTCAAAGGTGTGTGAGGTCTTGGGTCTGAGACCGTGAGGTTATTGATGTTGTGTTTTATAAGTGTTTTCTTAGTGCTTGAAGCTTCCATCTTCATTGCACTAGCTAGTTATTTAAGGAACACAAAGGATTGTATTGTAAAATGTCTCTCTTGATGGGGGAAACCTATAATACAAAGCCTTTTGGAGGGGGGACCGGCTCCATGTAAATCCGGTCCTCAACTGTTGTCAATAGCTTAATTTCTCTCTCTTTTGAAGTTTGTTCATGCCTATCTAACTAGGTGTTATGCTTTTTGTTGCTCTCTCCACCCAAGAACGCTTGTTATTCTTTTTGTTGCTCTCTCCACCCAAGCACTCTTGTTATGCTCATTAGGAATCTATTCTAATTAAATGCTCACAATGTTCATGCTATTTTCTGCTAACACAAGTTACTAGGCCATTAAATGTTATACCCATCATGCATGGCAAATCAGAGTCAACAGTGAAAATTTGTGAGAGACAAAGATCTCGCCATTATTAATACATGCATTGTTGGCATTGTGGTCATATGGGGCACATTAGACATTGTTTTAGACATATGAGGTAGGACAGAGATGTATGGGTGATGCACAGATAGTTTTGACACATATCAGAGAGATGTCTTTGCATGCCAGTGATGATGTTGTCACATTTATCTCTAGTGTTCCTCTTGATTTTATTTTTGATAGAGATGACACTTTCTCTCGATGGCTGCTAGATGAGTATGTGTTCCACGTCATATCATGTCGTGATTGGTTTAGCACTCTTGGTAGTGGGAGCCTTGGTCGTGTGCATCTAGCTGACATATCATTATATGACAGAGCCTGCAAGAGATATATGACATGACCAAGGATCTCACTCTTGCTAGTGGGAGCCTTGGTCATGTGCATCTAGCTGACGAATCAATATATGACATAGAGGGTGTATGCTTGTCATTCCCTAGTGGTGCATCTTACATACTATGACATGTGCATTATGTTCCAGAGATTACACAAGGCTTGATCTCAGTGAGATGCTTGAGAGATAGCAGCTGTCAAGTATTGCTTCGAGAGCAATCTTTCCAGATGCAGTTGGATCACCTAGTCATTTCGCGATGACCTAGGTCCTTTATCATCTACCCATTGCTGGTCTCTCAAGTATGAGATGGTATAGTCTCAATGAAAACACTGACATATGAGGAGTCAGAGACGAGTCGTGTCTGATTCGTGGGTGAGCTCAAGTATGATCAAGAGACAGAGCATGTAGTTGTGCAGGACATGTCACTTGACTTTGTAGAGGCAGAGGTGGAGTGGAATTGCTCCGGTGTGACACAACAGGTGTTGTCAAAGTTTGTGCAAATAGAGGTAGAGAGGGTTTGCTCCCTAGAGGCACATACATAGATGACAAACATAGAGTTTTTTGATATTCTCATGCTACAGACGGATGAGTTGATGCCAGGACACTACCTATGGATGAGAGGGATGTAGCCATCCCAGTGTTGATGATGGCACATCCATATGTGATGAGTAGTCCTGATGATACTAAATCCAGTGTTGTTGATTCAAAATTTCTCCTTGAAATTTGGAGATCACGTGCCGATTACCACAAACTAGAAGCTTTCATAGAACTATTGGGAAATCGCATGCTTAATCTATTCAATTTTCCTCGCACCCTCTTCCAAAGCCCACATATACACAAATAGACAAGGACAACATACACACACATGCACACACACACACACACACACACACACACACACACACACACACACACACACACACACACACACACACACACACACACACACACACACACACACACACACGTACTACTGTCAACTACATAAGTAACTACGTCTTTTTCCACACCCACACACACACACACACACACACACACACACACACACACACACACACACACGTATTAATTTTGGGTATTACCATCCCCTCACAACTCTCCTACCAAAAAAAGCCTCTACAGACTTTGGTTGTTCCTCTACCTAGTTCATACTACTGTAAGGAACACACTCACACCCACAACTATAAATTAGACCGGGCCTTTAGATACACATTAGGCACCTTGTGCCTTAAGCATCTTTTGCACAATCAAAACTAATCTTCTAAACCCTCTTGTCCACATAATAAAATAGGGGATGAATTTAACCCCCCCCCCCCCCCCCAGGGTGACCTTTGTTTTTCTCTAACCATCAGGTCGTGTTTCTTATATTGTCTACCTCTTTTTTAAAGTTGGAGCCTTTTCCTTAGTTTACAAAGACCCCACGTGGGACGATACCCTTCGGGGGGCCTGGCCTTTTTTGTAAACTTGCATAGGACTCTACCCCTCAAAGGGGCGCCTGGATAATCACCCACTCTCAATTTTTGTAGCACATGTTTAAGGGAATTATGGCCCACTAGCAGCTTTGCGTGCATATTAAAGGCATCACACCCCGTTTGGCCTACCTCTCTGCCCCTCTACCATTTAGCTCTCTCTGGCATGCCTACAGGCTTTCTACTTAAATGGTTCCATCTCTCTCTTACCTTAGCCTCTACATGAATAACCTTGGGAGTGCCACCTGTAATCATACACCTTGAGGACCTGACATGCTGAATGAGCAGATCGTGGAGGTGATTCTCTTTGCTGGGCTTTACTCAACACATCAACCTGCGGTGTATTGCTAGATAATGAGGTGAGGGTTGCTTTGTGCCCCTCACTTAGCCTTATTCTGCGTATTGTGTGTGTATGTGAAAGTGAGGTGGGAGGGATTTGTTATGCCTGCTTATTGTGGTGCTATGGAGTTGGTATAACATGAAGGTGCTTCTCAGGTTTGTACCTTGCAGGACTGGCTCTGTTTTTCTAATTTACAACATCCTCTAATTTTGGTACTCTACATTGGCCCATCGTGTATATGGTTTTTTATAATGTGTCATCTCATTGTTGTGTACTTTGGGTATGATGCACCGTATTTGACAAACATAACAATTAGTTTTTTCGGCATTGCATTAAGTATACGAGTTGAGGCACCTTCTGGCTCTTTTTGCAGTTAACTACTATTTTTTTCTCCGCATACAGTAAAAGGTTTTTTGGTTTTTGACTTGTATACCACATTGTGCTTGATTAAAATCTTGCAAAGGTCTCGAGGTAGTACTGCATACTGTAAACAATATTTTTATTTCCCTTTGCCATTTTGGAGTATGAGGCACTTGGGTTTATTTCAAAGATCCCACAAGATATTAGACTCGTAAAAGGTAGATATTGGCTGCTTAATGCACCAATCGGACTGTATTTTATTGTGTATTTGATAAATAAGTGCATAGCTTATGACCATAGGAGCTAAAGTATAATTTGTTACACAAAGATGTTGCATGTCATCTGTTTTTTTTTGTCATGGGAGCTTAGGTTGTTGCGCTGTTTTTTAATATAAAAAAATGAGGGAGGAGGGATGGGTATTGTGCCTCGTTCATCCTAAATTGTTTTGGGCAGGCAAAATAGTGGCGTTTTTCATTATGGTTATATCTATTGGAAATGATATAGTTTAAAATTTGGGTGCATGTGCATAAGGATTGCAAGGCTTACATTTTCTTTTCTCTCTGGGAGTGGTTACACTAGGCTCGGGTGTCGATTCATTAACTTCAAGTAGTTACAGTTGTGTGATCTCTCTTGGAATGGACTATACATAAACATTTTTTGAGGTTTGCGGTACCATTGGACTCATTCAAAGATCAATATAGTCAAAAGTGCAAAATACATTACAAATTAATTGGTGCTCTCTCTTGGAATGGACTATACATAAACATTTTTTAAGGTTTGTGGTACCATTGGACTCATTCAAAGATCAATATAGTCAAAAGTGCAAAATACATTACAAATTAATTGGTATGAAGACACAAAATGTTTTGTGGGCAAAACCGGGAGTAAGACATTTGGATCCGAAGGGGTTGTGGCCTTCTTATCAAAATTTTATGTATTTAATATCTATTTAAAAGTGGTTTAGAAATTGGGGTATATAATAACCTTATCTATAACCTACAAAAACTCACTTGTATCTTAACTGAGTGATGAGCTTTTTGATTACAAGTATAAAATGAACTTAAAAGAAACAAAAAACACACACACCTTATACTTTGCAAAACAAGATTACAAAATTGGTTTGGACAATGGTTTTGAAGTTAAAAAGATTGTAAGATGGACATGGATAACAACTGATAAAGTCCATTGACACTTGTAAAGTGCATTCAAGCCTAACATATCTAAATTTGTGTTGTTTGCATGGATGCAGGTGAGAACTGTATCCTTTCTTGAAAGTTTTTTGGCTTAGCTGTTGTCCGTCACTGATGTACCAGACTCTTGCCACTTTATGGAACAATCAATCAATACAGATTACCCCTTGTATATAAACACTAGAATGAGACCTCATTCATATAGCTATGTACAAAAATAATTCAAAGGCTAAGTGTTGTTTTTGTGCTACCCCTTGTCACTTGTCTAAAGCCAGCTACCTTTTGAACTTTTATGTTCTTTTGTGTATATTTAATTAAAAAGAACATAACACACACACACACACACACACACATAATAGACTTGATAGTGATAGCTTGTAAGAGAAGGAGATGTAAACATAATTTTTGTACACATAGCTTGACAAAAGAGTTGAGATAGGAGAATCTTGCACAAGAATGGCCTAAAATTATAACCCCCAAACTCCATGGCACCTCTTGTGGATTTGAGTTTTTAATTTTATTATTAACCTATTTTAGGTGCTAATTATTTGAGGCCCCTCTTAAACTTTAGTCCATGAGCGGTTACTATCAATTATTGCATGACCCTTTATACAATGAAACCATATTGGGTTAATAACTACAACACTGTGCAAATGCTAACCACATACAATAGGAGGGTGCCCAATCTCATCACATCCCTCCCACCAAGGACAACAACTATCCTCAATTGCTCAATAGACAATCAACTGGATTGTGAGTGATGGAATGTGTGGAGAAGCTTTGAAAAGTTTCAAAATATATATATACACATTCATTTAGCATCTTCTCTAGGGTGGCCTTTAAAAGTCAAAAGATAGCGGCTGTAAACCGTACCGGTGTATGTGGTGGTGGTCTCATGATCAACTATTTGGTCAGGGATGAATTTCCCTTCGTGATCTACAAGTGAAGATGGATCTTCGTAAATGTAATGTGATCCTCGATAGGGTCGTAAGAGACTAATGTGGAAAGCATTGTGAATGTATCAATGCAAAGGTAAATCTAAACAAAATGAAAAATCATTTATAACACAAAAATGTTGAATGAACCATAAAAATAGGGATCAAGCTTTACAAAAACATTTGTATCAACACTTTTAATTCTTCACTTTTCGATTCCAAGCATAACATAATCACCTTCCTTAAACTCATGTGTATTTCGGTACTTATTAGCATGCTTAGTATAAAGTTCTTGTGAATGCTTAATAAAAGAATAAAACACCTACATAAAATGTCATGAATATTTGGAGCAAAACTATCTGCAATCGACACAATATTAGAAAGACGTGAAGCAAGAGTAAGAAGAGAGTGACCGTACACAATCTCAAATGAAGGTTTTCCTATAGCAGAGTGAGTGGTATTGTTATAAGCAAACTGTAAAATATATACAGGTAATCTTGAATTCTTTGGTTGAGAATACATATAAGCTTTCAATAAATCAATGATGGTGTGATTACTCTTTCATTTGATCATTGGACTCAGGAAGGAATGAAAAAGTCAAGGGTAGTACCAAGATTTTCAAAAATTCTAGTCCAAAAAGCACTATAAAATTTGGAATCTCTATTAGATATGATTAGTTTGGCAAACCATGGTGAGGAAAGATAGATTTAAGAAAGAAAAGTACAGCTTATGTGCTATGAAAGTGTTCTTAAGTCACGGATGCGAGCTCTTGGAAAATTCCTAGAAAGTTCTAGAAGAATCTAGAAGGTCCTTGAAAGTTCTAGAAGCTTAAGCTTGAAGAAGAACCTAGAAGGATCTTAACCTCCTTAAGCTTGAGGAAGAACCTAGAAGATTCACTACAAGAGGTTGTGTGCTCTTGTGACGCTGTTAGCGACAGAAATACACTGGGTTTTTATAACCCCCGGCATCGCTAAAACCGTCGCTACGAGTGTCGCTACGAGAGCGTCGCTATATGCGTATAGCGACGTTTACACAGAAGACTATAGCGACGCTCATAGCGACGCTACAGAGCCATAAATAGCGACGCCCGAGAGATTTTTTTTTTGGTGGCAGGGCATTGAATGCCCTGCCACCCATCAACCATATTGTACTTGATTCACTTTTTAAAAAAAGTGCAAGGGTAGATAATAGACCCAAAATAGTCACCCACAAGACGCTTTGTTTGCAAAATTGACAATTGTACACATCATAGGCAAAATGAATTGATTGGCAAATGTAATAATGACAATTGTACAACATCATAGGCATAGAATTGATTGGCAAAAGGAACTGCGGTGACAAATGTAATAATATACATGGTTCAAAAAGACGTATAAAATCCGTCTCATGATACATAAGCTATGAGAAACCCTAAACTAATGCTATCTAGCTACGGCTAAACTGACGTCGTCTAGTCAGACGTCTCATCGCGTCCAAGCGGCGTATCTGTCGGATTCTGCAAAAAAAGACAATAAGACAGCTTTCAGTAAGTATAAACATATAACGACATTTATAAAACAATACAAAAAATAAAAAAGAGTAAACCCTAATACTAACCATGCCGCCGCGAGAACTGAGAATGTCCATCAGGGCGTTTAAGCCCTTCCTGCCTGCGTACTCGCGCTCGTACGGTGTGGGATCACATCCTGTCATCGACCACTGTCAAAACATACAAAGATTTCATTATGTTAGAACTAAAAAACTCATAAACCCTAAACTATCGAACATAAAGAGCAATGTGAAAACACTTACAAAATCGGCCTCAAATGATGCCCATCCACCGCTCCCCAAGTGGTGCGAGCTCCCTGCCTCTACTCGCGCTCTGGCTGCATCCTTTTGTTGCTTCCACTTGTCGGGATTCTCGCGCGCTGCTTTCTTCGCATTCTTCCAATCTTCTTTGGCCAACCAATCTGGCCTGTTCCACCCATTCTTGATTTCTTTTTGCACTTCGGAACGCTTGTGTTTGCAGTATTCGCGCATTCGAATCTTCATCAGGTCTTCATTGAAGCGCTGATCCCGTGTTGGAACGGGAAACTCATCATGAAGTATGCTGATGACTCTGTTTTTTAAATCACTTGGTACTTCACTCCATTTGTTTAGTATGTAGTGTCTAAACAACTGAGAGCAAAGACCACGCATGCGCGAGATCACCTTCTTGCCGTCATCATCCATGATGATGCCGCCGCTGATGTCGACGGAGTAAGGCAAGCCCTCTGGCCGGTGACGCGTGAACCTGGGTGTCCCGGCAGGGGTCTCTAGCGGCGTGTTGATGGGGGTACGGACGTCAGGTGTCTCCACCGGCGTCTGGGCCCCGAAGCGAGGAGTGTCGAGTGGGGTGGCTCCTGGCGGAGTAGGTAGAGGTGTGTAGCTTCTAGGAACAGTCAGCCGTGCAAAACCTGGCATAGATGGCGATGCTGTGGCTGGTGTGGGGGCGGGCAAAGAAGGGGAGGGTAAAGAGCCTCGTCGAACACGAGGAGGTGTGGAGGCATCGGTGGCGGAATCCCCACAACAACCGCCACCGCCACCACTAGAGTGCCGGTGTCTAGACGAGTGTGAAGCTCGTCTCGTCGACGCCGAAGCTTCGGAGCGCGCCGAATGCTCCGAAAGAGAGGGAGATGCAGATGGAGTAGGAACGCGCGATGATGCGCCAGAGCGATGACGCTCCACGTACCACTGTCTCTGCTGCGGTGACAAAGAAGAAAGAAACTCCTCATCATCCATACCTGCATTAAACACACGAATATTTAAACTTAATATTGAATGAATAGAGTAGACAATGACGCAAAGACCATTAATTACAATGACGTAATGATGCATATAAATACAATGACGCAATGAATTGAGTGATAGAAGAGGCAAGTCGAAAACTCAGAATTTTCAATCAAAAGATGTGAGCGCGAGTAGAAAAGAGCGTTATACACCATGGAAGGTACTTAGAGAGCCAGAGCTTTTACAACACGGAGCAAAATTGTTCAAATACAATATTTGTGGCTTTAAGAGATCTCTCTCTCATCCTCGCATAACTCAGCATAACTTCCTATATCTATATAGAGCTCTCCGTTTAAACACATATCCTCTGTTTCATTTTGTAGCTCCTCTGCATGCACCCCATATAGAGTAGTAGCATCTTGATGCTCGTCTGGCACCACCGCAGCGGCTTCTGATTGAGCATCTTCTGTGATCTCCTCCATTGATGTCGTTGTGATTGGCACATGGTAGCCTTCATACGTCCTTGCACTACGAGGGGCTACCTCTATGACGTACCACCAGTTTGATGTAGACTTTGTAGGATGAAATATTACCTGCCAGAGCCACATAACTTACATGAGAGCTTTCAAGCACATAACTTGTAAAAGGGGGATGTTAACTATTTACATACTTACTTGTTCACAATGCTCGGGTAGTACGAAAGTGTCTCTTAGGTCAGTCCATTTCTTAGTAGAATCCACCTCAAGAAAACCAGACTCTCCTCTACGCACAGTAGAGTTGCGACCCTCCATGATTATCTTGAACCATTGCACGTCAAACAAGTCGACAAAAAATCCTCTGTAATCGATCCTCAAAATCTCTTGCAGCGTGCCGAAGTAAGTGAGTTCCGCCACCACAGGATCTGCATCAGAGGAATGTCGTCGACTAGACTGCTCAAATTTTGCCATGATTCCACAATCTTGAGTAAAACGCTTTTTGTCGATTCGTTCCACCCTAAAATATCGACCTTTACACCACGTTGCTGTGTATGACTTATACTACAACGAACAAAGATTATGAGTGGCCGTTCAAACGTTTATAAATAAAGTCACTTGCTAGTCGTACATTGCAAACTTACCTTGGTCGCGCAACCCCGAGAGTACTCCCACTCTTCTTCAGTCACTTCGTCACCGCATTGTTGTGCGCTTTTCAATTGGTTGTGCAACCATCTTAAGCTCATGAAGGTTGGTAGGCTCTCCAGAACCGCTGGATAGTGCATCGGTGGTCGTCTTCCCCGTCTCCACTCGATTCGTGCCCTTTGTCGCTCTTGCTTTGCATCCTCATATTGTGAAATCCACTTTTGCATCACTGGATTGTGAAGCATGCAAAATCGGTTGATTTTAGCCTCTAGATCTTCCGTCATCTTCTTCTCAACACCGAGATTGCATATGACAATCCCAGATATGCGCTCATCATCTATGGTTCGCCATAGCGTGTCCCGGGATTTATCAAATCCGTCTAGCCACTCTCCAATGTACACTAGGGACTCTGATACCAACCAACCTTCTACCATGCTACCCTCCGGACGTGCCTTTTGACGCACATATCCCTTAAGCGTTTTCATGAAACGCTCTAAGAAGAACATCCATCTGGAATGAACTGTGCCAGCTATTTCCACCTCATCAACTATGTGAACAAGAAGATGCACCTGAATGGTTAGCATTGTAGTAGGAAAATGTTTCTCAAACATGCACACAAGCTCCGCAGCATTTAGTTTGGCGAATGGTATGGAGTCTACGTTGATCTCCTTTTGTGAGATCCATTGCACCAGCTTTGCAAGTTTGTAGATTGTGTTACGGATGTCGAGAGACAAACATCCCTCAATGGCAACCGGTAAAATAAACTGTAAAGTATGTGCAGCAATGATATTAAAGTCCACATTTTATGCAATGATATTAAAGTCCACTATGAACGTACCTGACACATTTTATGCCAATCGTGTGACTTCAAACCGGTAAGCTTTCCTTCTTTAGTAAAACACGTTCGGAGCGAGTGCATTACGCCAGTGGGGGTCCGCAAAGATCGAATGGTCTCTTTTACTTTGCGTTCTTGGGCTCCTGTGAAAATCCATGGTGCTTTAGGGAGTTTTATCGATCCATCAGACGATGTTTGCAGCCAATATTGCTCCATACGATCCACATTTCTAAGGTCAACTCTGGCTCCCAAAGTATCTTTCTTGCCGGTCAAATGGTCCCATAGTAGATTACCCACATTCTTGAATATGTGCATTGGATCGAGCAAGTGATTGATCATGAGTCGGGGCCAGTATGGTAACTCGTACCATAGAGATAGTCTCTTCATCCCTGGAGGCAATCCGTCATCGCACATCTCCTTCTGCTCTAACCATGCTTGTGCAGACATCCTTGGTGGCTCTCTTCCCAAAAAGCCGTCGCGTAACACATGATTCTCTGGAAGATACGCTTGATGACCTTCGTAGATTTGCTTCTTCAGTGAGGGTGCCCTACGTGCATTCAGTCTAGGTCCACATGTGACACATGCTCTGTATCCGCTTGTTTGAAGCCCTGCATGTATACTCATGATAATAGATCAACTATGGGAAAAAACAAGATTTACAGTGTCTGAGTGAGGAGTGTCAATAGATCACCTGAGCATTCTGTTAGCCCGGGATAGTCATGCATGGTCCACATTAGACTGCCTCTGATCAAAGCATTCCGTCGTCCTGTGTGTCGGCTCATATCCACCACCTCTATGCCAATCCACAATTGTTGTAGCTCTTTCAATAGTGGACGAAGATACACATCCATATTCCCCACTTTATATCGCCCTGGCACAATCAAGCTTAGCCATAGGTGCCCTTTCTTCGTAGTCAACCACGGGGGAATGTTGTAGTTGACGATGACAACGGGCCATACACTGTAAGATGTTGATCTTTGACCAAATGGATTTACGCCATCCATAGCCAGGCCTAAGCGCAAATTTCGAGCTTCCCTGGCAAAATCCGACCATGTTCCATCTATATGTTTCCACGCTACGCAATCTGCAGGAATTCGTAGCACACCATCCGAAGATTTATTCTCCTCATGCCATGATGCTAGGGCGGCCATGGACTTACATTGGAAGAAATTCTTGATGCGAGGAAGCGGAGGGAAATGTCGCAAAACCTTTTGTGGAATTTTTGTCCCGTGGAGATCTACTCGATATCTTTCGGAATCACATTTCGGACACTTCTCCATGTCTATGTATTCCCCTCTGAAAAGAATGCAGTCATTAGGACAAGCGTGGATAGAATTGTAATCCATCCCCAAGTTTCGCAAAATCTTTCTTGCTTCATCTCGGGAATCTGGCATCACATTGTCAGCTGGTAGTATGTGCTCTTTCAGCAATCTACACAACATAAAAATATGATACAGTCGTGTAAAAATCTATCAGATCATTATACATTTAGAGTTCTATTAAAGTAAACTAATTGTAATAGATCACCTGAAAAGCGATGTGACGCTAGTGTCACTCCATCCAAACTTTGCCTGCATGTTGAGAAGAACCAGGAGTGCTTTCAATCTAGACATACGTGCTCCATTATACAATGGCGTATCGGCTTCACTTTTCATATCATCATAGATAAGCCTTTCTGAATCCATGATCGTCTCGATCATTTCATCAATCTCGGGCTCAAACATTGCCTCGTTGGGAATGTGCTCTGCATGATCATCCCCCGAGCTGTCAGAGGCTACATCTTGTGGCCTCACATATGCTGCTTGACCAAAGCGCCTGCGAACACGTCTATTGGGTTGCAAGATTGCTGCTTGTTGGCCAGCGTCAGAGTCCGACGAGTTATAATTGGCAACAACTCGATCTATAATAGATGGATCGAACTCGCCAAATTCGCGAACGTGCTGCAAAGAAACACGTCTTGTCCGTCGCACAGCATGCTTGCATTGATTACAAGGACATAAGACCCTCGTTGAGAGATAGGTGTTTCGGTTGGACGGTCCCACATCCTCGTCGCTACTCATAATGAGGATAAAAAACTTATAACCTGGACAACAAATTTAATATTCTATTGGCATTCTTCGTCTTATCTCTCTCTCTCTCTCTCTCTCTCTCTCTCTCTCTCTCTCTCTCTCTCTCTCTCTCTCTCTCTTTACCTCACATTCTCTAGTCATGTCCAATCCCCGCACACCTCGGTCTAGAGGTGCACGGAGATCAGAACCACCGGGTTATAATCTCGTCTTTATTGGTCAATACCTATATTTGTGGGTACAAGAAATCTACACACCCACGTCTACATGATACTGCATGTAGTGGACAAAACCCCTTTGCCTCTTCTCTAGCTGTAGCACTTCACTTCATCTTAACATCTTTTCACAGTAGATCTTTTCACTGTTCGTCTAATTCTAAACCCTAAACCGTAAGTAATTCTTGCGTGGACTCGATCTAACGTAAATAAGCGTAAATCTAAATAAACGTAAATCTGACTAAAAATAAAGCTAAATCTAATTTAACGTAAGTCTAATGACTAGAGGTTGTCTAGATGGTCATTGTGTCGGGGATGTAGTGACTCTTGCCGCCCTGAAGATCCACCTTCTTCCCTATCTTCTGAAGACATTTCACCAGTACTTTTGGATCGACGGAGCCCACCATGAGTGAAGGCAGCAATACCCTATATTCCATTGAGGGCTTTCTTCACCCGCTTCATGCAGGCATCGCAGTCTATGGAGACCTAAATCTAATCTAATATAACGTAAAATCTAAATCTAGCTTAAATAAACGTAAATCTAGTTAAAAATAAACCTAAATCTAATTTAATGTAAGTCTACATATAACCTAATCTTTAACGTCTTTTAAGATAGTTTCCTACGACGTTATAACTCTCTTCTTCTTGTGTGTGTGCGCGTGTGTGGATGTGTGTGCCAATAAAAAGAGATAAATGGTATAACCTTTCTATCACCCATGCCAAGTATGATAGATTGATTATGCCATTTCCCTCTTGAATAATAGGTCTTGAGTTCAACTCCTCGTCGGCTAGATCTTTAGGTCTTTTAATTTTAATTAGTTTCCTACGACGTTAAATTAGTTTCTCTCTCTTTCTCTCTCAATGTGTGTGCGTTTTTTTGGATCGTATGCATGTTTTCTCTCTCTTTTCCTCTCTCAATGTGTGCGTTTTTTGTTTATGCATGTTCTCTCTCTCTTTTCCTCTCTCAATGCATGCGTTTTTTGTTTATGCATGCTCTCTCTCTCTTTTTCTCTCTCAATGTGTGTGTGCATTCTTTGTTTATGTATGCGTGTGTGCGTTTTTGTTTTTGTTTGTACTCTCTCTCTCTCTCTCTCTCTCTCTCTCTCAAAAACACTATGTGTGTGTGTGTATGTGTGTGTGTGAGAGAGAGAGAGAGGGAGAGACAAAGAGGGGAAGGGAACATGAGAATGAGGAGAGGGAAGGAGCATACCTGGCTCTCCTTCCTCTCCTCGTGTGTGTGTGTGTGTGGAGAAGAAAGAGAGAGAGAGAGAGAGAGAGAGAGAGAGAGGGAGAGCGTTACCTGCTCCTTGCTTGAGGGCACCGAAAAACTCAGATCTGAGATCTGAGTTTTTGGGCGCGCTCGGTTATTTTTTTACCCCAGTCGGCGTCTCTATGAGCGTCGCAAATTTCTTTGTAAATTTGCGACGCTCATAGCGACGCCGGGAATTTTTTTTTTGAGCGTCGCTGTGTGAGCGTCGCTAATATGAAGAGCCTCTTGTAGTGATTCTTGACCTCCTTAAGCTTGAGGAAGAACCTAGAAGCTTCTTAACCTCCTTAAGCTTAAGGAAGCACCACCTAGAAGGTTCTTAAACCTCCTTAAGCTTTAGTATAAAGAATGCTCTTGGGCTACAAGCCCCTCAGTCTTCTCAGCACCAGTTGTGAGACTCTTGTGAGGTACGTCCTCTTCCAGTTCTTGTCTTGTTTTTGTAACCAAGTCTTGCCTTGTATTTGATCAGTCTTGTAATCCAAGTTTTGTATCAAGTTTCCTTAATCAAGTATCAAGTCTTGTCTCAAGTTCTTAATCAAGTATTAATTATTATAATCAAGATTAAGTGTTGTAATCAAGTTCCAAGCTCTTGTATATTGTGAGCGTCTCCTCTTGCTCTCTTCTAGCTCAAGACGTGCCCACAAGTTTCAGTGTGAGCGCCTGCTCTCACTCTCTTCTAGCTCAAGACACACTCATAACAGTTTGGCAAGACTCCACTTCTTGATCTTGCCTAGCAATGCATCAGTCTATTTTGGAAGGCATTGCATCCAACTTGCAAAAGTTGCAGCAACAAATCCAGAAGCTAATTGCACGATGGAAAATAGAGCAACCAAACTTGCCAAGTCTAGTGGTGCAAGACCTTCAACGTCGAGTCCAAGAACTACATAAAGCCACTATGTGCCGAAATCCACCCATGATTTTGCCTAGTCTAGTGGGGCAAGTAAAGCAACCACACCTGCTAGGTCATGTGGTGCAAGACCTTCAACCCCCAATTCAATATGTATCAAAACCCACCCATGATTTCATCTAGTTCAGTGTGTCAAGTAGAGCAACCACACTTGCCAATCCTATGGTGCAAGAGCTTCAACCCCCAATCCAAGAACCACGTTGTCATGTCGTTGCAGTTCCACGATGGGGAATAGGGTCAAAACATAGAGATTGAGTTTGTCTGCAGGTTATGCTTAACAGGTAATCAAGTTAAGATTTTTGATGGGTAATTCATGCGCGAAGTCATCATTTGTAATGCCTTGATAGCAAAAGTGCAAGTCGAAGGTTGCAAGAAAAACATGCCATGTTTAGCATTGCTTTGGTTGATATGTATTCTTAATGCGGTGTACTAAAAGAGCTCAAGGAGCTTACAATATGTTATGCACCATTTTTATCATTGCCAAAGGGAGGAAGCTTTTGCCAGAAGCCCAAAACAATGGACCACTCAATTGCTGTGAGAACCATCGCTTAAATAAAGTCGTTTTTTTCTATAACCACATTTAAATATAAAGTTTCATTTATGAAACTATCAACATTGCCATGCAGAGGTCGAACTGGGTGGCGGCATGAAGAGAGGAAAAGAGTCGTAAGCTGTAGCTTTTTGGGGGAGGGGGGGGGGGGCGCAAGCTGGAAAAAAAGAGGCGGGGTCAGTTGCATGGGGAGGGAAAAGCCGTGAGCTGGGTAAATTAGGAGGCGGCCACGGAGAGCTAGTCGAGGGGAGAACCAGGCCGAGGTGAGTAATCGTGGGGAGCACCGAGAGTTGCAGCCAAAGAAGGTGTTGAACGACAATTGGAGGGCCGAGAGGTACCAAGTGCGGGAGAGTGTGGAAGGGACGCTATCTGGGAAGGGGGGGTGTTGCAGAGAACCTGTGAGCGGGGAACCAGGCCGAGGTGAGTAATCGTGGGGAGTACCGAGAGTTGCAGCCAAAGAAGGTATTGAACGACAATTGGAGGGCCGAGAGGTACCAAGTGCGGGAGAGTGTGGAAGGGACGCTATCTGGGAAGGGGGGGTGTTGCAGAGAACCTGTGAGCGGGTTTGGCGGCGGCCAGGAGGGAAAGGGCTACTGTGTGAAGAGAGAGACTGCCGAGGCACTACAGGTAGGAGGTCGTCACGAGGGGCCAGTGTTGCAAAGTGGGAGGCCTGAGGAGTTTCCGTTGCGCCGATTATTGCACAAGAGGGATGCCTCCAACTGCATGAGAAGGAGCCGAGAGGTTTCCGAGTGCTAGAGAGCGCCGAAAGGTGTGCAAGAAAAGGGGTGCCAAGGTGGGTGCCCTCCAAGAGCAGCGGTAGTAGCGAGGAGCCAGGTTTAGGGCGGGCTGTACGGTAGAGCCATCAAGAGCACAAGGGGAAGGACGCAGGCCTGGAGCAGAGGGAAGGGCCGGGCAGTGTTGGGGGGGGTGGCCAGCACCACAGAGCAAGGCCACCTACAAAAGAGGAGCTTGAGCGCATGAGAAAGAGAGGCCGCCTCAGAGCATTACAGGGAGTTGACACCATCTGGGAGGAGGAGGCATTATCTGCATGACGCCAAGGGAAGAGAAGGTAGCGCCAAAAACATGGAAAAATTAAAGCGAAGCTCCATACAAAAGGTGAAGGTTGGGGCAATTGAAGTACTGTATACTGCATCAAGGGGCATCTAGGGGATTGCAAAGACGAGCTGGCGGTCAAAACAATGACCATGGGTGCACCTGATTGAGAAAGAGAGAGGGCCACATTAAGCAAAAGGGTGACAAGGTACCATTAGCAGATTCGAGAGTAGGAAAGCAGGTGAGGCATTGCAAAAGGGAGGGGGGCCACCAAAGAGCTCGCCTGGAGGAGGAGTGTTATGCTATAGGGGAGCCAAAGGGTGACCGGGAGCTTCAGAGAGTTGTATCAGGCAAAGCTACAAAGCACGGCCGCGTGAAAGGAGAAACATGGGTGCAGCTCAGCATACCAAAGGCCGTTATGGGCTTCAAGTAGGTTGAACCACATATTTGTGTCGTGTCACAAGCTGCTACATCATTATTTGTAAATGCCTTTATTACAATTCCAACTCATCATAGTGCAATTATCTTTCAATTAGGCCATAATTATCACTCTCTCCTCTTGGGGTGTGATAACGCTGTTTTGCTACTCTTTTCTCCGATTACGCCATCTCGACCGAACACTCTCTCACAACCAAGCACCCCACATGTTCCCAGCTAAACAAATTACACTCCGACACTTTTGGGGAACATGACGTGAAACAAACACGCAACCTTCAAGTTGAAGGTGGAGACTTCTACGTGTCTGAAGATAGGGATTTAGATGATGAGGGTGCATCTTCTGTTGATGATGTTGCCTTAAACGACTTCTAAAGATTGGCACATTGGAGGATGTGCAGGTTTAGAGGGGGTGAATGTCATGCCGTTTTGCGGGCACGGGGACAAAGATGCAAATCTGCATGCTTATTGGAGGTTTTGCCAAACTTATTAGTAATGTTAAGAGTTGTTATGACAGTAAGAGGGTAATGAGATATGCTTTATGTGGGTTTTTAGATAAAAAACACTGCAGATAGGGCCTGACAGGGTGGCAGATGAAGGGTGATCAAAGTGATTTTTTTTGGCCCAAAATTGTAGAGTTTGAAGTGTTGAAGGAAACAGGTCCAGACAGGTCATCAAATGGAGCTACAAAACCCAAGATATTGGAGTTTGAAGGTGTAGTACCTTGCAGATCCTTGCCGCACAGGGCAGTTGGGGACACGTGGCTCGAGTGGATGTCAGTGTATAGACGCGTAGTGTTCAAATTACGGATCATGCCCATCTTTTTAGATTGCAGATCAGAGCTATGGATAGCAAGTTATGGCAGGTCAAAGTTTTGCCGGGGGACCAGGTTTGAGCTGGGCGGGCCGCCTCGGTAAATGTGCCATTTGATAATTTTGGAGCCTCGCCAGGGTCTGGATGCCAAGTATGCAGTGTGAGTAGACCACTGGAAGTGACTGCACGTCAAACGGAGCCTTGGTTGGCAAGTTAGTGTGAATTGAAGTTGATGCCAAGTGGTGGTTGTATGGTGCCAGGAGATTTCTCTAGATTTTAGTTGGTCCGGTTAGAACGCCTAGGGAAGTCGACAAAATGTGGCCAAGATGGGTGGAGACCAAAAAGGTGTGTTAATTATCAATTGGATTTTGCGGCTTGGCGATCCGATATCGGAGCCACAAATGGCAAGGCTTGGAAATTGGAAGTACACCCAATGGGGGTTTTTGTTCAAATGAGTTTTTTGAGGCTTGGAGGGGTGGTCACCCACGTGACCACCACGTGGCGAGGGCCTATCCCACATGCTCACGCGGGTAGTAGAGATCTGGGGTATATAGGCAAGGGCGGCCTCGCATGCAACACATGAAGGCGTGGGAGCTCGTGGAGCTCTGGGCTATGGAGTGGGCACGTCCGGCTCTGCGCGGTGGCGTGTTGGGTGTTTGCCCCAGCGGTCGTGGGCGGCGCTATCCACGATGCAGGTGATGACATCGCGGTTCCCAAGGGGCATTCCCATGTGTGCCAAAAAGGCACCAAAATTTTTTGGTAAGGGTCGGTGCCCGCAGTAGCGGCATCGCGACTGGGTAACTTGGGGCTCAAGGCGGGGCCCCCACAAAGGGGTGCTTTCACATGCATGTGAAGGGTGCTAAAAATAGAAAGGGGGTCCGAAAATAGAAGGGAGGACTCACACGGCCAGGGGTGCCCTCGTTTTTTTTGGCAGTTTGGGGGAGGAGAGCACGGAGAAAAGAGGAAGGAGGGGAGGAAGACCGTTTTTTTTGCTCAAGGCAGGAAGAGGGGCGGAAGGAGACCAGAAATCTCTCTGGCTCTCTCTCTTTCTCAAGAGTTTGATGCAACGAAGGGGAGCAAATAGGTGAAAGAAGAAGGGAGTTTTCGGAAGCTCTCTCGAGCTTGCAAAGGAGAGGGATATTGAAGAGAAGGGATAAGCAGGGTGAAGTTTTCTGGCAAGATGAGGATTGCTTCCTTCGGGTTTGGGGTTATCTGAATAGCAGATTTCAAATCAGCTGGCATATTGACGTTGGCATATGCAATCGATTTGTATCAAGAGTTCCGGACATCTATTTAATGGAAGCGTCTTCTGTTTGGTAGCTTAATTAAGCGTTAATATATGTTCTAAGTTGGATTTTAGCCAATTAACTGTGTTTTGATATGTGTTATTCTCTTACAATTCTCTCTAAACACCTCTATACCATCTTATTAACACTAAATTGGCCCTAACTACACTAGTTATCCTTGGTTTGCACCTAGACTACATCTACGTCTGCAGCCAGAAGCCTGGTGCTTTCCCGGTCGACCCTGGAGACACGCGCACTCCGACAATTTGGTGAACCTGACGCGAATCAGCCGGGGTTAGAGATTGGAGGGATGGCAAAGGTAGTGCAACGAATCTATGCAGATAGGAATGATAAAGACCTTATTTTGGATGATGCACTGGATGAATTTCGAGCCCCTTATTTTTTGAGAAGTCGACAAAGTGATCCAAAACATGATGCAAATGAAGAAGAGTTAATGGAGATGCTTGATGAGGCTCTAGAGGGTTTTGTGCCGATTGCAGATCGCATTTAAGCAGTTACCATTGAAGATCAAAATCAGTTTATGAATGTCAGAGCACTAGATGTGCCACTTTTAGATGTTCGGACCTCTTCAACTAGAGGGGGTGATGTGGAGCTGTTGATATCTACGTCATTGATAGAGATGCTTAGCTCTATGATGTGGTCCTGTTTGAGGATAAATCAAACGGGCGCCCAATTGGTCGGACACGTAGCCGGACACCACATTTGTACTCTATTAGTTTTCCGAGCTAGTGTAGTATTACTCTGTGTAAATCTTAATTCCAGAGTAGCAATCAATGCCCTGAGTTGTAATGTTGTAATGATATTAGTAAAGGTCCGTGTGAGCCGGCCACTGGTATATAAAGGTCAATAACTTTAATGTGAAAGGAGGCTTATCTTTAGAAGGAGAAAGGAACTCAAAAAACGTACGCTCAAGCTACGAGCTGCTCCAAACTTGTAATCAACACAACTAATGATTTGGTAGTCTAATTTCAATTTCGAAACTTGCATTGTGTTCCTCTTTCTTTGCTCTTTCATTCTAGTGTAAGCATTGTCAGTTTTGCTGTGGTTCGCGACTGCGCGTCTGTGAGCTATAATTGCAGATTTAAGTGCTTAAATTGTTGTTTATAGTCGTTTTGACCATAGGAGAGTGTTCTTAGACCATAGGACAACATTTCTGGCATGTTCTGTTGATGTTTTAGGACCTTTCTCATGATGGATTGTGATTTTGGTACCTTGTTGGATTGTGACCAGGCTTGCTAGGATAGTGCCCCTAGGTGTCCTAGATCTCCTCCTAAAGTTTCGTTGCATTTCGAGTCCATTCGAGTGCCGAAATGGCGTGATGACCTAGAGCTGTGAGAAAGGACATAGGTAAATTTTCTGATTATTGAGTGTTGGTTTGCTTGTAGAGTTGTTGTGTTTGCTTGTTAAAGTTCAGTTCTTGAGATTGAAGATCTCATAGAGTTTCCGTGCCCCATCGGAGTCACTTCCCTAAGTATTGACATTATGTTAATGCCAGAAAGCTATGTTGAAGACGTCCATTGTGGCGACCTGCTAACATTGGCGCCGTTGCCGGGGAGATGATCCTTAGATGATGAGTGACCTAGTGCGTTTTTAGAGCATTCTTTTTCTAAGATTTGTCTCTCCATTCCATTTACACCTTAGCAGTGAAGCAGCTAGACACAGGGTTTAATGCTTGATAGGGTCTAGAAGTCGAGGACTTGCTAGATCTATTCTTGAGAAGTAAAGAGGTTTGTGAGTGAGATAGCCAAAAGCATTTCATTCTCCGATTTTCTCTATGCTTTCAGAGTGCTGTACTGTTTTCCGTTACAACTTTATTTTGTACCATTCTGTTTGTTTTTGTTTCATGTTTCATTTCAATACTTAGGAGTAGGGTAAGTAGAAACTACCACCATCAAATTTGGGCTAAAAGATTGAGGGTAAAAAGGGTGAAAACCATATTTTGGACAAAATGACCATAACTCTGAAATTCTGAAAATTTGATGGTAGAGACCTCAAAAGTGATCCAAATTCAAAAATTTGTGGATCAAGGGCATCAACATACTCTCTAGAATCAATCTAGAAAGTTGGGCCAGAATCTGTGAAAAAGCATGGATCGCGATCCATGTACCCCAAAAAACCATTTTTGGTAAAAAGTGACCAGTTACAGTGAGCATCAGTGGAAAACTGCTCTCATCAAGTTTGCTTGAAAGAAAAACCCAAAAATCACTTCAGAATTGGTTTTGTGGGCACAAACAGCAAAAACAGGTATTACAGACAGAAAATTGAGCAAATCTTGAGATTTTGGGATCCAAATTCAAAAAGGGTGAGATTTTGCTTCTACACGGCATAGAGAACCTGCAAAACAAAATTTATAAAAAAATGTTGCCAAACATGGATCGCGATCCATGTACCCTTTTGACATTTTAGGTTGATATTTAACAAGTACATCCCTGATATCATTTGGAACAACGTTGCCAAAAGGGGCCATGTCAAAAAATTGAAAAAAGTTGGTCAAAATAGCCAAATACAGAAACTAGTCAAAAACCGAAGGGCAGACAGAAAAACTCACTTTTGATTAGAAAAAAGTTGGCCAAATTCAAAAAGATTTGGGGAAGAGTATCACCATAACATGGACTACAAGCTGACCAAGTTTCATGTCAAAATGTCATCAAACATGGATCGCGATCCATGTACCTCATGAAAAATTTTGGAAACTTTTTTGGCTGAGATTTGAGCAGTAGGTAGCTGAGACATAGACACACTCTTGCCAAAAGAACCAAATGCAAAAAAGTAGTAAAAAGTGGTCAAAAGAGCAAAAAACAGAACATTGTCAAAACTGTCACAGCAGACTGTAGAAGTCATATTTGGTAGGGCAAAACTGATTCAAATTCAAAAAGATTTGTGGAGCAGGCTACAAATATCACAAGCTATCAGCACACAAAAAATTTAGATCCAAAAGTGGTGCAACATGGATCGCGATCCATGTACCTCTGAGAAATTTTTGGACATGAACTTTTCGAGTTTGTAGCAAAGCCCATTGGGAACAAAAGTCTCCAAAGAAATTTTGTCAAAAAAGTTCAAAAAGTGGGTGAAAAGAGCCAAAAACTTTCCAAGGTAAAAACCCTAAAACAGACCTATGAATTGACTTTTGCCTGGCCTAAACAAGTCCAAATCGCATAAAAACCATATAGCAAGGATCAAGAGACCAAGGACAAGCTATGTGCCAAGTTTCAGTGCAATCTGACACATAAGTACATGGATCGCGATCCATGTTCCTTTGTCACAAACTGATACCAAACTTGCACCATAGCTAGAGGACATCACAAGGAATCCAGTGGTCTTTTCAAAATTGAATTTGGATACCAAAAACCAAACCAAAAGCCCGGAATGCCAAGTACTTTGTGCAAGTGCTAGAACTGACCTAACTTTCAATCCAGGGGTCCATTTTCAAAAAAATTGATACCATAGGATCTACTAATCATGTTGAATGTGATGGTACAAAGAGAAGTCAATTTGGGCTCCAAACATGGATCGCGATCCATGTACCCATAGTGACAACTTAACCTGAAACTTTCCAGATCAGTAGTGCATACACAAGAAAACATATCCCCAAGTTCAGTTTTGGAAAAAATTGAGCAAATTTGGGTCAAAAGGGATCAAAACAGGTGACACGCTGAAAACAACAGTACAAACCTAGTGTTGGCAATTTGACCTATCAAAACAAGTACAAATCCAAAAATATTTGAGATTTAACTTGTGGACATAGTCAGGAACAAACTCCTAAGAGGACAAGTCTAGATGTGGTTGAACATGGATCGCGATCCATGTATCTCAACCTCAGAATTTGCTAAAAATTGGTACAGATCCTACACATGACCTTGTCTACACACAGTAAAAATTTGGAGAAAAAAATTTGATAGGAACATGGATCGCGATCCATGTACCTCTTAGCATAGTGGGGGTATCTGACTTGGTGATCTTGTAGACATACTTGAGAACATCCCAAATCTCAAGTTTGAGCTAAAAATACCTTCTAGAGACCAAGATACAAGGAAAAGTTCCCGTTTTTTGGTCCTGAGACTGTTTTGAGTGCTGTTTCAAGTGCAGTTCACCAAAATTGCTCTAACGTTTGATAGACAACTCCAAATTGAGTCAGGTATAGCTAGGAAGAAAGCTTGCGGGCAATATCAGACACCTAGCAATAGTTTTGGTTTTAGAGTTGACTTTTTCTAGGTTTCCTAAATCCAAAATTTTAGGGTACCCCAAGAGTAGTTTCCAGAGACCAAAAAGTCACAAATTTTTTACTTTTGAGAGACCTCATCAAGGACAAAAGGGGATAGGTTGCACTAAGACAAAGTGGGATTGTTAAGGAAGATCTTGAAACTTTTGAGTGATCCTTAATCATGACAAATCATTCACCACCAGGGTTTTCTACTCCACTCGGAGACATGAAAAACGTAAGAAATGTTGCAATGCCTTCAACAGAGGGATTGAGAGAATACATAGAGGAGGGGCATCCTCTGATCAACAAACCGAACGTGAGATTCGTCAAAGCCAATGAATCCATGAGAGTGCTTACAGATTACACTTATGAGGGCTTGTATAGATTCACAAACGGGAATCCATATATCTTCTACCAGTGTGTAGAACCCAATGCTAGGGAGTTGACCACCGATAAGAACCTCTATGCATTAACGTATACAGATGCCAATGGAGTTCAAGTTTTAATGGTAGATAAGTATGGAAGAGAGTACAAATTTGTAGATCCAATTGACTTAGAAAAATACACATACAAGGGTACTCCGATCTCTACGTACTTACTTTCAGCCTAAAACGATGCCAGAGTACACTTCAGAGAGGATTCCACTGGGATTTTCTCCAAGACTAGAGGAGAGAGCGAGATATGTCTTTCTAAGAGACCATGAACTAGTTAGATTGGTGACTGAACCACATCGATTAAGACCATATCAAGTGGCTCAATGTGTCAAAACAAAGTACGATGGGACAAATACCCATAAGCTCATGTCTCACTCTTCAAACAAGTTTTGAGAGCTGAACAGATTGCGCATTTTCATACTCAGTATGAGGGATTTGGGTTAACATTGGAAGGAACAACCTTGACTTGATTCCAACCACTAAATAGAGATGATTTTCCAAACATAGCACAACTCTTACAAGAGTTTGTAGAGGAATTCTTAAAAAGGGGAATCAAACATAACACAATGTCCCAAATGTACGCTTTCAAACAAAAAGCGAACGAAAGAGTGAAGAAAGCTTTGCTTCGCTTCAAACAATACATTGATAGATGTTATGTGAGAGAGTTACCGCAAGATGAGAGATTATCAGTTCTCTTCATAGAGAGCTTGAGGAATGAAACTCTCAAAAAGGACCTACATTTGAAAGGATGCACAATGTTAACACTAGGTTGGTAACCTAACAGGACATAAAAGTGTCCTTTCAGGGTTTTGAAAAAAACCTCCAAAACCATAGTAGATCCACTCATTTTGTAAAATCCTTTCATGAGGTTATAGTTCAAGGCCTACTACACATGTAAAAAATAAGAAACTTGTAAAATTTCTCATCTTTTGGTCACACCAAGCCTCCAAAGTTGATGGACCATTACATATTTATCAAAACAGTCATTTCTTACTTTTTGTTGCATAAAAATAAGATTAGGGATTTTTGTAGGACTTGAGATAAATTCCCTAGTTAACTTCAATGGGTTGGTGATCAGAACATATGATTGCTTCTCACTCACTATTTTTTGTTTTGCCAAAAGAAATAGGTACAAAAAAGTTTAATTTTTACCATTCTGTAAACCTATCATCAAATTTTCTATAGCCACGCTCAATAAAAATAATATATGCATGTTTTCTTAGTTCCCTATTGTCCTTTAGGTTTATAAGGAGCCATGGAGCATGTCAAAAGAATAATACATCTCTTACCAAGGGGAATCTTGGGGACAAAGCTGAAGTGCTAAATACAGCAAACATGAAAAAACTGGGTTCAACATTATGAGTTGTAGAATCCCATAGAAACTATTCAATATCTAGCCAATTTTGATCCTTATGACTAGATATGGTTACTACCTACAAAATGCATGTAGTTGTCACAAGAAACTAACAATATTGAAAAAGCTATACTTGATATACTACAATGTTTTGTTTTCTTCTATAATTGAAAAAATCAACCATCGTTGTCTACTATGCAAAATAGGGTATTAGGTGCCCCAAAACTCAAGGAATATTAGCTTTATGTTACAATATGCGACATAGAAAACCAAAACTGCATTTGGATATCATGAAAGCCACCAAAAAAATAATAGAAGAGCTAAAATTGGCTAAAAAACAGGATTTGACAATTTTTCCCTACAAGCATCAAGACATGTTGAGGACTACTAAAGATAGTTCTCTAGCATTATAGACCTCACAAACATGAATTCTAGAGTGGTATAGTTGCAAAAAGTTGAAAAAAGCCAAAAACATGACCCGTTTTTTTACACAATTTAGGTTGTGAAATGTTGTGCAAGGACAAGGTTAAAGATGGAATTGATATTCCAAAAAAATGTCGAGTTTTTTTCAGCTCATGAGACAAATTTCTAGATAGATAGCACCTCAAAGTCCATTTTGAAACTCTTGAAATAATTCAAGGAAAATGGTCACTTAACAGGACATAAAAGTGTCCCATTACCAACCTAGTGTTAAACCAAGTCACTAGAGAAGCTCTATATCTAGTTGACAATTGCAAGGCCTACGGAGAGGTGACTAAAGATATAAACAACACGACTAGTAGTGCCTCTTCTCCAAAGAGCGAACCCACCACAAAGCAAGATATTCAAACTCCTTGGGAACCAATCATTGAACAAGTGGTTGAGGGGGTGATTAGAAGAATAAACCAAGGCTACATACAAAACCTAACTGTACGACATCCTCAATTGAGGATATGCAATACTTGCAGAGGGCATCACCCCACTTCATGGTGTAGCACTCAACCAAAGCCACAATGTGTGCTAGGTCAACAACTACCTATTTTGAATGATAGTAGAGTAGTAGTCAACTACACTTAGCCAACATATATGCCGCAACCCATGAGAAACCAGTACTCCGATGGGAATACTCTCATGTTCATAGCCAATCATCAAGAGTATGGTTCAAAAAATATTCTGACTGGGACAGAACAACGATTGGTTGGATCTCCAACTTTGAAACAAGGAGGTCCATGCTATGAGTGTGGAGGTGATCAGTGGGCACGAAGTTGTCCAAACAAGGGTCCACAAATAGAATTATTTGTGTTCTGTGAACGTTGTGGGATAGACCATCTACGCCAAAACTGTGCTAAAAATCCAGACTACAAAGGGAAAGCAACAATGAATGTTGTAGGCATGATGCCTTCTTCAAGCGGATCCGAGGTAGAACCCGCCATTCCTTTAAATGTGATGACTCGAGCTCAAGCTCAAGAAACTACAAAAAACAAACCAGCTGAGGAAGCCACATTGCCTGTTCAAACAGAAATCAAGAACATATCGGTGAGAACAGGGCGAAAGTCATGGAAAGCCAAACGGGAGAAAATGAAAGCGAAGAGGCTGCAGGAGAAAGCTGCTTTGGAAACTAAATTGAATCAAACAAGAGAGCAGCTTAGACAAGAGCAAGAAAGGAACAAAAACGCAAAGGGACCTAAAGAGTCAAAGACTAGCTCGGGAGGTTCAGTGTTAGTGGAACAAGTCCTTGAACCTTTAGATGCAATTTTGAAGGCCTATGAAGCTAGGCTAAAACCCAACCAAACCCAAGAGGGTAGATGGCTGACGTATCCTCATCGAGGGTATGAAAAAGAGAGGTTTCAAATGTGCAAGGAGCTCATCCAAAAGGCCCAAGATCTTATGGAACCAGTTCTAGATGCTCCAAAAATGGAGGTGCTAATTCGTGAAAGCCATGGTATTGTAAACAGAGACCAGGAAGAGCCAGGAGTTGAGGCACCTTTAGATACAAGGGAAGTAGCCAATACCACAGATGGGGTGAACTCACAACAACCAGTGATGCCTATTCCGCAGGTAGAAGAACCATGGCCACAATCCTTGTGGGAATCGATTAGAAACCAAAAAGATGGTAGTGCTACCTTACAGTCAGCACCTATCCTTGAAATAAACATGGATCACGAATTTTTCCCAGGAGATATACGATCTTTATATGGGGATGCCGGGTCTATCACATCTGAAGAGAGTAAACCACGCTCTCTGAAGACTTTTCCATCTTTCATAGGAGAACACAACACAAAATCCGAGGTTAAAATGGTACCTTCTCAGTGGAAAGCCACACCAAAAATGATGGATACCAAGAGCTTGCATGAATTGATGTCTTCTCCTATACAATGCACACTTTATCTCTCAGAACTACTAAAAATTAGACCGCATCTATGGGGCCAAATGGGCAAAAACCTGGAAAAGATGGGCTTGAAAATCCCTTCACATGACCAACTTGCTGACAAAAACATAGATGACACCTTGCCTAAGAAGCCACAGACAAAGCCAGTACCAGTAAATAAGGTGGGTGACTACTGTGAAGGAGAAGAAGGAAACACCACCTTACCACTTGAGTACAAAGGAGTAAAGACGGTTGCTATATTAGATAGTGGGGTAGGAATTGCCATTGCAACCAAAGAGATATGGAAAAAATGGGGAAAGCGTGCTCTTAGGAAAAATCGAATGAAACTGCAATTAGCGGATGGATACACGGGAAACCGATTGGAATATTAGAACAAATCATTATATCCTTGTGTGGGATCGAGTATGAGCACACCTTTGCCATAATGAATTTTGACAAGAGCAGCAACTTTGATATCATATTGGGCAGACCATTCATGCGTCAGCTCAAAATGGTACAAGACTGGGGCTATGACTATATCTACTTGAGACACAAGGATGTCACTATGAAGATCAATGTCACAAATCATACTTATAAAGATGTAGTACGAACTCCGGGGGAAGACTTAAACTCCACAACTGGTTTGGAAAGCAAAGTGCATATTTGGATGTATGGAGCTCCTGAGAGTGGAAGTCTTAGAAAGCAAGATTGCATCCTAGAGCGTTCAGTAGAAGATGAGGCATATGCACCAGAACCATTTCCAGAGGAGTTATTTGAACCCTTTGGACGGGATCAAATACTGGCCACTCTTGATGTGTGTGTGAATGAGGTGACCCTGACTAAATTTTGTGATGAAGATGGGTATGATATAACTCCCTTGTTTATGATAAAGGTGTTGAAGGAAGATAACGAGGTTTGTGAGTGTGAAAGCAGAGAAGGTGAAATAGATAGCTACGTCATGGAGCATGATGCAAAGTGCGCGCACATGAAGGAAGCAGAGCAACAACGAGAATATGTCATCGTTGATATACCTGAAGAATCACAAGAAGTTGTTTCAAAGAAGTCGACTACAGAAAAAGCGTAAACAAAAGTAGATGAAGGAGAAAAGTTTCCAAGTTCAACGTCAAATTTTCAACAAACGCAAGATCAAAAGAAGAACAAGGACAAGGAAGAAGATCAATTGTCTCCTGCGACGATCAAATTTGGCATATACGGAGAAACAGGACTCAAAATAACATGTCCAGCTGTGATAGATCCAGAAGCAACAAACAATCTAATGACATATGGAACTTGGATCATGATGGGAAAGCCACCAATCACGGAGCTAGCGGAGATCGTGTACACAAGTTCAAAAATTCCAATTCCTAGCTTTGGAGTGGCAGAAGCCGTACTCAAATTGAGTACTGGGGAGTATAAAGATACTTTCCACATAATCGACTCCCATCATATCAAAGAGAGTCTGATCCTGACAGAAAGCTGGAGGAACATCTTCTTTTGACAACAATCAAAAGATTCAACAACGACAACGGTAAGACTCCATGAAGCCTCTCAAATCCATGCGGAGAAGAAATTGCCAACCATCACAGAAAAAGGTAAAGCAAAGGTAAACACTGAAGCATATCAACCTCGCAAGAAGACTTTACCTTCAACGAGCTTCCATCAAATTTCCCGCAAAGCCTCTACATCAAGAGCCATATCACCAACAATGCAATGGAAACCAAAGCAAAAAGTCTATCAACCAAACTTTCCGCCACAAAAAAGCATCCAGAAGAAGCCGAAGCATGTCAACCAAGTGTTGGTATCCAAAGAGAACATCCAAGTGAAAGACCCAGTTTGGATACATATGAAACACGGGTTCAACCACAACAACAAAAGGTGACAAGGTGGGTAGCATCAAATGAGTCAATCACTTCTCAGGGCCACTTCCAAAGAAACACTAATGTTTGGGCCAAAAAGCCTAAAGTAATAGCTTGGACCTACCCACCTCAACCAACGAGTTCTACAAAGAGCAAGATGTGCTATCAATAGGAGACAAACAACTCAACCAAGAGAAAAAACTACCACAAAAGGCAAAAGCAAAAATCAAAGCAGCAAGGAATGCGACAAGTTTGGGTACCAAAGTCAGACCTCGGCCAAGCTACCCAAGACAAACAAGTGAAGCAACGGATGATTCCAGTCAAGCTACTCGAACCACAAGGATTTTATGAAGGTAATACTCAAATATGATTACCAAAAATTGTAGCTCAATCTGGAACAACCAAGAGAAATCATGCGGCACAAGTTTCTACCCAATGGCAAGAAATGATAACCAACAGCCAATAGAAGCCAATTGCAACCAAGGTTGCTGCAATCTCTAGATGGATACCTCGTCATCAACTCCAAAATCAAGGCTTCTACAAAGCAAATCATCAGATCTGGTTACCGAAGCCTAGTGTCCATCAAATTATAGAAGAAGATAAAATGCCAAAGATGGTCACACAAGGACCAAAAACAAGATGGGTTCCAAAATTGCTAGTGGAAACTCAATCACAGACAAACCACACCTATCAACAACCACTTCTCATGGGAGATAAAGCAAAAGCTACATCAGTCCCTACAAGCGCTGAAGGACTTGTTTCATACAGCAGTGTCAACATACGACAAGCAAGTCAAGAGGAGCCAAAATATGCCAATCTA
Organism: Adiantum capillus-veneris; assembly: GCF_014529385.1. Lineage (NCBI taxonomy): Eukaryota > Viridiplantae > Streptophyta > Polypodiopsida > Polypodiales > Pteridaceae > Adiantum > Adiantum capillus-veneris. Next base: position 148,444,212 of record NC_140935.1, read on the forward strand.
CTCGACAAAATGGTGGCATCCAAAGACCAACACAATGGAACAGGCCTAAATTTCCAGAACTTATGGAATTGGGTTTCTGGCCTTGAATAGGTAAGTCCAACTCGCCGTTAAAAATACATGGCATACAAGTCAGAGTCGGGCAGCTAAGCCACTAAATGAGCGAGGCATTAGTACCAAACCTTCATGTAAAATTTTATGTGGTCTAAGCGTCTTAGTTATCCTAGGTACTGCTCAAGCTAGAAGAGTTGAGCATAATTATGTTGTGTTGCTCACGCTCGTATAGGTGAGCATAAGAGTCAAAGTCATTGTAGTATAGTGGTAAGTGAAGGAGGAAGTTCAAAAGACACTCACGCACTCAACACAGTGAGGAATGAGTGGAGAAGCTTCTACATCGAAAACCCTTCTTGGAAACGTGGAAGCTATTGAGACATCCTTTGATGTCACAAGTGCTACATTTGTTCCTTGAAGCACCCATCAACTCCATCTCTTACACCTCATGCTTTTGTTCGACAAATCTCTCATATGCATATAGAGTGTCCTATAATTGGCACTTGCATTAGGCACTCTTGCTTTGTTTCTCCCAAGCACTCACCTTGCATGACAGGTACTTCAAGTCCAAATGCTCAACTCCAATAATGCGTATACCAAAGGCACTTTTTTCCCACCGGGTTTTTTCCCTTTGGTCATCTAGGTTTTAAGACCCTAATCTAGACCTCATCATCAACTTCTTGTATATATTCCTTCTACATCAACAATAAGAAAATGGCGAACCAAATCAATCAACAACGACTTGGAGCAAAAATTGCAGGTCTCCATATGCTTATCAAGAGAATATTTTATCTCCTTCAAGGGCGAAAACAAAGCTCCATCAGAAAATGGAAATGGCCTACAACAACAAGCAATGACAAATTCTGCAAGAGAGTCATCAACAACAATCAAAAGTAGCTCACACAATGCAACACCCGCTACCTATTGTGGAAAAATCAAATTGCAGTGAACATGGAAAGCAAACCCATCATAAAGTTAGCACCACAAAGAGGCTCAGTTCTACAAACTCAAAAACATGAAAATCCCTCTTCATGATGGCCAAGACTGGCAACAAAGAGACGAATGCACAACAAAAAGAAAAGTTGCCTCAAAAATCAAGGATCAAATCACGTATCAACAACATGGCATATATGAATCAGTCAAGGAAGGGGGGAGCGTCATCAACGACAAAGAACTTCCCAAGCTGAAGTCCTACCTTGAGACAAAGCTGAAGACAACCCTATGACAAGACTGCACAAGGTCGTGTCAAGGGACAACATGATTTAGGAAGGGGGGGAATGTTTAAAGATAAATCAAATGGGCGCCCAATTGGTCGGACACGTAGCCGGACACCACATTTGTACTCTATTAGTTTTCCGAGCTAGTGTAGTAATACTCTGTGTAAATCCTAATTCCAGAGTAGCAATCAATCCCCTGAGTCGTAATGTTGTAATGATATTTGTAAAGGTCCGTGTGAGCCGGCCACCGACCATTTAGAAAGCCCTAGGTATAAAGGTCAATAACTTTAATGTGAAAGGATTCTTATCTTTAGAAGGAGAAAGGAGCTCAGAAAATGTACGCTCAAGGTACGAGCTACTCCAAACTTGTAATCAACGCAACTAATGGTCTGGTAATCTGTTTTCAATTTCGAAACTTGCATTGTGTTCCTCTTTCTTTGCTCTTTCATTCTAGTGTAAGCATTGTCAGTTTTGTTGTGGTTCGCGACTGCACGTCTGTGAGTTGTAATTGCAGATTTAAGTGCTTAAATTGTTGTTTATAGTCGTTTTGACCATAGGAGAGTGTTCTTAGACCATAGGACGACATTTTTGGCATGTTCTGTTGCAGTTTTTAGGACCTTTTTCATTATGGATTGTGATTTTGGTACCTTGTTGGATTGTGACCAGACTTGCTAGGATAGTGCCTCTAGGTGTCCTAGACCTCCTCCTAAAGTTTCGTTGCATTTCGAGTCCGTTCAAGTGCCGAAATGGCGTGATGACCTAGAGTTGTGAGAAAGGACATAGGCAGATTTCCTGATCATTGGAGTGTTGGTTTGCTTGTAGAGTTGTTGTGTTTTCTTGTTAAGGTTCACTTCTTGAGATTGACGATCTCATAGAGTCTCTGTGCCCCATCCAGTCACTTTCCTTGAGTATTGACATTATGTTAGTGCTAGAAAGCTATGCTAGAGACATTCGTCGCGGCGACCCGCTAACAGGTCCTTTGACCTAAATGCGAAGCATAGTACCTATGAATGTATGCAATTATGGGCAGCTCATACAGAAGTTCTATGGGTGGTTGACACTATTTGATCCAGGAGGTTATCATGATGCACTTGCTTTAAGACGCTTGATGTACATGCCTGTTGGAATTAGGGTTGCAGAGAAACACACACAGCTTGGAGAAGACGAAGGAAGCTCAAGGCACACAATAGAGAGTGTGTTACTTAGTGTGCAATGGAAAGATAGATAGCCCTTGATGGGCGTATATACAATGCACGGGGGAAAAAACCTCCTAAAGAGGGAAAAAATGCCCCGGCGGTCCTAGTGTGTTCACACACATCACTACCACATGTATATGGTAACAAATCCCCCCTGGAGTGATATTGCGGTGAACGAGAGCTGGCACATGAGTAAAGGGAAGTGACATGCCCTGAGGACAGGATCAGTCCACAAAGGGGAGTAAGCCCAAAGCTTTGTGGAAAGCTTTAAGCTTCTCACGAGACAATGCCTTTGTGAAAAGATCTGCAAGGTTGTCTTGTGTTGGCACATAAGCCAAGCTGATCTCTCCTACTGAGAGCCTCTCCCTGACATAGTGGTAATGCACCTCAATGTGCTTTGTGCGAGCATGAAAAACTGGGTTCTTCGCAACTGCCAGTGTGCTCTGACTGTGACTGTAGATAGTGTTGGTAGTGTCCTGTCCAACACCCAAATCAGCCATAAGGCATCTGAGCCATACACACTCAACTATAGCTATGAAGACTGCCCTGTACTCAGCCTCACAACTCGAAGTGGCCATAGTAGGTTGCTTCTTGCTCAACCATGATATACATGAACTGCCAAGCATGAAACAAAAACCACTTGTGGACACTCGCATGTCAAAACAACCAGCCCAATCAGAGACCGAAAAAGCATGTAAGTCTGGCGGCAATTATGATCCCCCCTTGGGATAAAACAAGCCAAGATGTAAAGTGCCACCACTCTTGACAGTCTGCCAATGCTTAGACCCTGGGCTATGCATAAATCTGCTGACCTGTGAGACTGCAAACTGAATATCTGGCCTCGTGTTGCATACATAAATGAGGCAGCCAATAGGAGTTTGGTAAAGAGTGACATCAGCAGGATCACCAGCATCATGTAGACTCCACTTCAAAACTGTTTCCATGGGAGTGGCAATAGGTTTGCAATCCTCAAGTCCAAACTTACATAGCAATGTCTCTATGTAACTTTTCTGACACAAGGCAATACCACCATCACACTGCTTAAACTGTATACCCAAATAATGATGCAACAGCCCCAAATCTTTCATCTTGAAAGTAGCATTCAAATCAGCCTTAAATTCAGCAATATGTCTCTCATTTGGTCCAGTGATGAGCAAATCATCAATATAAAGAACCACAATGAGAAGTACATCACCCTCACGCTTTACATACAATGTGCTTTCTGTTGGACTGTTACGAAAGCCTTGTTTGACCAAATGAGTGTCATCTTTCTCATACCAAGCACGAGGAGATTGCTTCAACCCATACAAAGCCTTGTTACATTTGCACACTTTGTCCTCTTGTCCTTTTATGACAAAACCGCGAGGCTGCGTTACATAAACTTCCTCAAATATGTCACCATTCAAGAAAGCAGTAACAATGTCTGATTGATGTACATCCCAACCAAAATGAGCTGCCAATGCACATAGAAAACGCACAGTAGTCATACAACAAGTGGGAGAAAAAGTCTCTTCATAATCTATGCCTTTTTGCTGTGCATAACCCTTTGCAACAAGTCGAGCCTTATGGCGATCGATCTCACCATCCGGCTTGCGTTTCAACTTGTAAACCCACTTCGTACCAATGGCCTTTTTGCCAGGAGGCAAATCACATAAAGTCCATGTGTCATTTTCTATAAGTGAATCATATTCTGATTGCATGGAAGCCATCCAATTTTCTGAATTTTGTGCTTCATCAAAAGTCAGAGGCTCCTCAATATCATGTAGCTAGACACAGCCAAAGCATAACAATCTGATGCATAAGATGCATGGCAAGAGCCTGAACGAGTACGACTAGACAAAGGTGCATCCAATTTACTGTCACGCAAAGTGTGCACCAGCTGTTTTGGCATACCTCTAGCCTGCTCATTTTCAGCCCTTTCCTCATCAAGTACATCATGTACATCTGCATCAGTAATAGGCTGATCTAGAACATTTTCGGAAACCCCCATAGGCTGTACATTTTCCTCATTGGAACTTACATTCGTATTTCCACCACTGAAAAGAGGCAACAAAGTGTCATAAATGTCCTGTGGGCTTACATTACTGTCTCTAGTACATGACAACAAGGGATGAACAGAATCTTCCACAAACACTACATCCCATGAAACCAGAATACGTTTTGTTTGCGGATGATACAACCTGTAACCTTTGCATTCAGCACTATAACCAACAAAAATACATTTGACAGCCTTATCATCCAGTTTTCTGCGCTGCACTTATGGCACCAAAGCATATGCCAAACAGCCAAAAACACACATGTGCTCAATAGAAGGCTTTCTATCATGCCATGCTTCATATGGAGTAATAGACTGCAAAGCTTTCGTAGGACAACTGTTAAGTACATAAGTGGCACACATAATGGCCTCAAGACAAAAAGAATGCGGCAAAGCTTGACTTTTGACCATACATTGTGCCATTTCCGTCAGTGACCTGTTTTTCCTCTCAGCAACACCATTTTGCTAAGGTGTATAAGGCACTGTACATTGGTGTTTTATCCCACGACTAGCCAGAAATGCATTAAATTCATGAGACATATACTCCCCCCCTCGATCCGAACGGAGGGTGCCCATAGTACATTTCGAGACATTTTCAGCCATAGCCAGAAATTGTTTGAAGCACATAAAAACTTCGGACTTTGCTTTAAGCGGAAATACCCATGCATGCCTGGAGTAATCATCAATGAAAGTCACGAAGTACAGGTAATTGCCCAAGGACGGAGTTTGCATGGGCCCACAAACATCACTATGCACAAGCTGCAACCTACATGTGGCCCGAACTGAACCATCCTTTGGAAACTTAGAACGCTGCATCTTACCCAAAATACAACCTTCACAAACATGTTTGACAGGTGCTTTAAGAGGTGGCAAAGAAGCAACCATATCAGATTTCTACAAACGCAACAAACTGGCAAAATTCAGATGACCAAAAAGTGCATGCCAAAGTTTTGCATCTGAAATAGCCCTTGAATCTGCAACAACATTTGCAAAATTTTGTCCACACTTGTCATACAAAGTGAGCTTATACAACCCACGGCACAAAAGCCCAGATGCAACAATTTCATCACCAAAACTGAGATCATGAACTGTACATATGTCATCCACAAATTTGACTACAAGTCCAGGTCTAGCAAGTGCGGATACAGACAAGAGATTCTTCTTGATCCCAGGTACATAAAGTGCATCAACAAGTGTGAAGGAACTGCCATTAGCAGCAGTGAGCACAATCTTTCCAACTCCCTGAACTGGATAAGAGGCGTTGTTGGCACAAGTGACTGAATTCCCATGAGGGACAGACTCAAGAGAGGTAAACAATTCACGATGTGAGGTAATGTGCTTTGTAGCACCACTGTTGAAATACCACACATGTGAATCTGTAGCAACTGACAAGGATGCATCATGGACAGCAGGATTGTAAGTGCACTCTGCGCTAAAAGCCCATTCTATATCGACATCAACAACACAGTCTCCTTTCACAGAACACTCAACAATGGCTACATTTGTAGTGGAACCACCCTCTTTCTTCTTAGCCTCTTTGGCCTTCAACTTAGGACACGACTTGATCAAGTGATCATTGGCTTTACAATAATGGCAACGCATCTTCTTTTTGCCCTTATCACCAGAATTGCCAGACGAAGTACTGCCAGCAGAAGCATTAGGAACAGAATTTTTGCCACTCGCAGCAGAACCATAAGATCAAGTGGCTGCATTGTTGTAACCACCCTTTCTTTGAGAAGCAATAAAAGCCTGTTCAACTGCACGCTGCCTAGTCCTGTTTTTTCTAGAAAGTGACTCTTGCAACAGCAATGTGCATAATGCATCAAACTTGACAACTTCAGGATTTCCTTGGGTCATCAGTCTCCAAGTACTAGCAAAAGTCTGGTAGGAATCTGGTAAGGCATCAAGAACAGTCTGCACAAGGGAACTGTCTGAAATGACTTCACCTGCAGAAATAAGCTGCTCATTGATATCCTTGACACTAGCAAGGAAAGTGTCCATATCATCTTCCTCATGCATAATCTTCGACTCCAGATCTTTACGCAGCAAAGCAATTTTAGCCTCATTGCGGCTTGCATAAAGACCTGCTAAAATATCCCAAGCTTGTTTTGCAGATTTTGCTGAACGGATGTGAGGAACAATGGTGCGCTTCACAGACAACGCAATCAATGCATGAGCCTGCGCATCCTTAACATCCCAACGAGCTTGTTCTGCCGTAGGCAAAACAACTCTAACAACTGCAATCCTTGCAGTAAGACCTGCAACATCCTCAACATCGCCTACATCCTCAAAACCAGGACGTACATCAATGCCCTGCACAATGTTCCAGACACCCTTTGACACAAGAACATGTTGCATCATATAAGCCCACATAGGGTAGTTGTCCCCATCCAACCTGTCCTCAACAACAAAAATCTTGAACACATCTGTGTTGTTGTTGTCAGCCATGGTAAATGCTGCACCTGATGTGAAAACTGCCCGAAAATAGGAGAAACGGAGCGGGAATAACCTGTGCTATATAGCACAAACCGTAGAAGACTATAAGGCACCTGTTATGCAGAAAATGGCACTGACAGAAATTCTGCACAAAATGACGAAATAGCCTGTGCAGTACTGTCTGTAGTGGAAACGGAGGCCGAAATGAGCCCAAAGCTCACTGAAATCGGAGAAAATGAGCAAGCGTGTGCTGGAGCAGCTGGCGACTAAGCTCGGGAGGACGTGACCTGCTCTGATACCAATTGTTGGAATTAGGGTTGCAGAGAAACACACACAACTTGGAGAAGACAAAGGAAGCTCAAGGCACACAATAGAGAGTGTGTTACTTAGTGTGAAATGGAAAGATAGATAGCCCTAGAGTGATGGGCGTATATACAATGCACGGGGGAAAAAACCTCCTAAAGAGGGAAAAAATGCCCCGGCGGTCCTAGTCACACACATCACTACCACATGTATATGGTAACAATGCCTTGGGATCCTGGAGGATATTGAAGTGCAGATCAAGGTTGAAGGGAATGCAATTTTTGTTGTTTTTGTAGCAGATTGTATGGTAGTGGTCACTACAAGAGGTTCTTCACATTAGCGACGCTCACACAGCGACGCTAAAAAAAAAAATTCCCGGCGTCGCTATGAGCGTCGCTATAAGCGTCGCTATGAGCGTCGCAAATTTACAAAGAAATTTGCGACGCTTATAGCGACGCTTATAGCGACGCTCATAGCGACGCCAGCTGGGGTAAAAAAAATAACCGAGCGCGCCCAAAAACTCAGATCTCAGATCTGAGTTTTTCGACGCCCTCAAGCAAAGAGCAGGTAACGCTCTCCCTCACTCTCTCTCTCTCTCTCTCTCTTTCTTTTACACACACACACACACACACACACACGAGGAGAGGAAGGAGAGACAGGTATGCTCCTTCCCTCTCCTCATTCTCATGTTCCCTTCCTCTCTTTCTCTCTCCCTCGCTCTCTCTCTCACACACACACACATACACACACACATATAGTGTTTTTGAGAGAGAGAGAGAGAGAGAGAGAGAGAGAGTGCAAAAACGCACACACATACATAAACAAAGAATGCACACACACATTGAGAGAGAAAAAGAGAGAGAGAGCATGCATAAACAAAAAACGCACGCATTGAGAGAGGAAAAGAGAGAGAGAACATGCATAAACAAAAAACGCACACATTGAGAGAGGAAAAGAGAAAGAAAACATGCATACGATCCAAAAAAACGCACACACATTGAGAGAGAAAGAAAGAGAAACTAAGGGAGCGTCGTAGGAAACTAATTAAAATTAAAAGACCTAAAGATCTAGCCGACGAGGAGTTGAACTGAAGACCTATTATTCAAGAGAGAAATGGCATAATCAATCTATCATACTTGGCATGGGTGATAGAAAGGTTATATTATTTATCTCTTTTTATTGGCACACACATCCACACACGCGCACACACACAGGAAGAAGAGAGTTATAACGTCGTAGGAAACTATTTTAAAAGACGTTAAAGATTAGGTTATATGTAGACTTACATTAAATTAGATTTAGGTTTATTTTTAACTAGATTTACATTTATTTAAGCTAGATTTAGATTTATGTTATATTAGATTAGATGCGGGTCTCCATAGACTGCGATGCCTGCATGAAGCGGGTGAAGAAAGCCCTCAATGGAATATAGGGTATTGCTGCCTTCACTCATAGTGGGCTCCGTCGATCCAAAAGTACTGGTGAAATGTCTTCAGAAGATAGGGAAGAAGGTGGATCTTCAGGGCGGCAAGAGTCACTACATCCCCGACACAATGACCATCTAGACAACCTCTAGTCATTAGACTTACGTTAAATTAGATTTAGCTTTATTTTTAGTTAGATTTACGTTTATTTAGATTTACACTTATTTACGTTAGATCGAGTCCACGCAAGAATTACTTACGGTTTAGGGTTTAGAGTTAGACGAACAGTGAAAAGATCTACTGTGAAAAGATGTTAAGATGAAGTGAAGTGCTACAGCTAGAGAAGAGGCAAAGGGATTTTGTCCACTACATGCAGTATCATGTAGACGTGGGTGTCTAGATTTCTTGTACCCACAAATATAGGTATTGACCAATAAAGACGAGATTATAACCCGGTGGTTCTGATCTCCGTGCACCTCTAGACCGAGGTGTGCGGGGATTGGACATGACTAGAGAATGTGAGGTAAAGAGAGCGAGAGAGAGAGAGAGAGAGAGAGAGAGAGAGAGAGAGAGAGAGAGAGAGAGAGAGAGAGAGAGAGATAAGACGAAGAATGCCAATAGAATATTAAATTTGTTGTCTAGGTTATAAGTTTTTTATCCTCATTATGAGTAGCGACGAGGATGTGGGACCGTCCAACCGAAACACCTATCTCTCAACGAGGGTCTTATGTCCTTGTAATCAATGCAAGCATGCTGTGCGACGGACAAGACGTGTTTCTTTGCAGCACGTTCGAGAATTTGGCGAGTTCGATCCATCTATTATAGATCGAGTTGTTGCCAATTATAACTCGTCGGACTCTGACGCTGGCCAACAAGCAGCAATCTTGCAACCCAATAGACGTGTTCGCAGGCGCTTTGGTCAAGCAGCATATGTGAGGCCACAAGATGTAGCCTCTGACAGCTCGGGGGATGATCATGCAGAGCACATTCCCAACGAGGCAATGTTTGAGCCCGAGATTGATGAAATGATCGAGACGATCATGGATTCAGAAAGGCTTATCTATGATGATATGAAAAGTGAAGCCGATACATCATTGTATAATGGAGCACGTATGTCTAGATTGAAAGCACTCCTGGTTCTTCTCAACATGCAGGCAAAGTTTGGATGGAGTGACACTAGCGTCACAGCGCTTTTCAGGTGATCTATTACAATTAGTTTACTTTAATAGAACTCATGGTGTATAATGATCTGATAGATTTTTACACGACTGTATCATATTTTTATGTTGTGTAGATTGCTGAAAGAGCACATTCTACCAGCTGACAATGTGATGCCAGATTCCCGAGATGAAGCAAGAAAGATTTTGCGAAACTTGGGGATGGATTACAATTCTATCCACGCTTGTCCTAATGACTGCATTCTTTTCAGAGGGGAATACACAGACATGGAGAAGTGTCCGAAATGTGATTCCGAAAGATATCGAGTAGATCTCCACGGGACAAAAATTCCACAAAAGGTTTTGCGACATTTTCCTTTGCTTCCTCGCATCAAGCATTTCTTCGAATGTAAGTCCATGGCCGCCCTAGCATCATGGCATGAGGAGAATAAATCTTCGGATGGTGTGCTACGAATTCCTGCAGATTGCGCAGCCTGGAAACATATAGATGGAACATGGTCGGATTTTGCCAGGGAAGCTCGAAATTTGCGCTTAGGCCTGGCTATGGATGGCGTAAATCCATTTGGTCAAAGATCAACATCTTACAGTGTATGGCCCGTTGTCATCGTCAACTACAACATTCCCCCGTGGTTGACTACGAAGAAGGGGCACCTATGGCTAAGCTTGATTGTGCCAGGGCGATATAAAGTGGGGAATATGGATGTGTATCTTCGTCCACTATTGGAAGAGCTACAACAATTGTGGATTGGCATAGAGGTGGTGGATATGAGCCGACACACAGGACAACGGAATGCTTTGATCAGAGGTATTCTAATGTGGACCATGCATGACTATCCCGGGCTAACAGAATGCTCAGGTGATCTATTGACACTCCTCTCTCAGACACTGTAAATCTGGTTTTTCCCCATAGTTGATCTATTATCATGTGTATACATGCAGGGCTTCAAACAAGCGGATACAGAGCATGTGTCACATGTGGACCTAGACTGAATGCACGTAGGGCACCCTCACTGAAGAAGCAAATCTACGAAGGTCATCAAGCGTATCTTCCGGAGAATCTTGTGTGCATGTTTGAGAAACATTTTCCTACTACAATGCTAACCATTCAGGTGCATCTTCTTATTCACATAGTTGATGAGGTGGAAATAGCTGGCACAGTTCATTCCAGATGGATGTTCTTCTTAGAGCGTTTCATGAAAACGCTTAAGGGATATGTGCGTCAAAAGGCACGTCCGGAGGGTAGCATGGCAGAAGGTTGGTTGGTATCAGAGTCCCTAGTGTACATTGGAGAGTGGTTAGACGGATTTGATAAATCCCGGGACACGCTATGGCGAACCATAGATGATGAGCGCATATCTGGGATTGTCATGTGCAATCTCGGTGTTGAGAAGAAGATGACGGAAGATCTAGAGGCTAAAATCAACCGATTTTGCATGCTTCACAATCCGACAGATACGCCGCTTGGACGCGATGAGACGTCTGATTAAACGACGTCAGTTTAGCCGTAGCTAGATAGCATTAGTTTAGGGTTTCTCATAGCTTATGTATCATGAGACGGATTTTATACGTCTTTTTGAACCATGTATATTATTACATTTGTCACCGCAATTCCTTTTGCCAATCAATTCTTTATGCCTATGATGTTGTACAATTGTCATTATTACATTTGCCAATCAATTCAGTTTGTCTATGATGTGTACAATTGTCAATTTTGCAAACAATGCGTCTTGTGGGTGACTATTTTGGGTCTATTATTTACCTTTGCACTTTTTTTAAAAAGTGAATCAAGTACAATATGGTTGATGGGTGGCAGGCATTCAATGCTCTGCCACCAAAAAAATATTCTCTCAGGCGTCGCTATAAGCGTCGCTATTTATGGCTCTGTAGCGTCGCTATATGCGTCGCTATACTCTTCTGTGAGAGCGTCGCTATCTGCGTCGCTATAGACGTCGCTATGATCGTCGCTATATAGCGACGTCTATAGCGACGCAGATAGCGACGCCTATAGCGACGCGTATAGCGACGCTCTCGTAGCGACGCTTTGAGCGACGCTTATAGCGACGTCGGGGGTTATAAAAACCCAGTGTATTTCCGTCGCTAAGAGCGTCACAAGAGCACATAACCTCTTGTAGTGGGTTTTTTGTTATTAGATTTATGCTATGAGGGCAAGTTCTTCTTTTGGGGTTTGTGGTTTCTATGGTCAAGCAACTAGCTTACAAGGCTAGATTTCATTCAATCGCTGTGGGCAATTGGGATATCTACGCATCTTTTGGGTTGATATCAAAAGAGGGCAAAACTTGACGGCCATTCTGTGTGTATGATGGGCTAGAGCATACTTGAGCTTGATAGAGCTTCCAAAATCAAGCTTGATGGTCAAGTCGTATACACGATTAGCTACAACATACTTGAGATGGTGGGTTCTAGATACAGGGTTTCAATCTGTTGCATGTGCAGGAGATGCGATGATTATGAAATGAAAATTTGATTAAGAGCCATTGGCACATACTGGAGGCTGTGCCGGTTCTGAGGGGGTGGATGTCGTGTTGCTACACTTCCACGATGGGAAATAGGGTCAAAACATAGAGATTGAGTTTGTTTGCAGGTTATGCTTAACAGGTAATTAAGTTAAGATTTTTGATGGGTAATTCATGCGATAAGTCATCATTTGTAATGCCTTGATAGCAAAAGTGCCGGTCGAAGGTTGCAAGAAAAACATGCCATGTTTAGCATTGCTTTGTATGCTTAATGCGGTGTACTAAAAGAGCTCAAGGAGCTTACAATATGTTATGCACCATTTTCATCATTGCCAAAGGGACGAAGCTTTTGCCACAAGCCAAAAACAATGGACCGCTCAAATGCTGTGAGAACCATCGCTTAAATAAAAGTTGTTTTTTACTATAACCACATTTAAATATAAAGTTTCATTTATGAAACTATCAGGATCATCATGCAGAGGTCGAACTGGGTGGCGGCATGAAGAGAGGAAAAAAGCCGTAAGCTGTGGCTTTTTGGGGGTGCAAGTTGGAAAAAAGAGGCGGGGTCAGTTGCATGGGGAGGGAAAAGCCATGAGCTGGGGGGGGCGCAAGTAAAGGACGCGGCCAGGGAGAGCTAGTCGACGGGAGAACCAGGCCGAGGTGAGTAAGCGTGGGGAGCACCGAGAGTTGCAGCCAAAGGAGGTGTTCAACGATAATTGGAGGGCCGAGAGGTACCAAGTGCAGGAGAGTGTGGAAGGGACGCTATCTGGGAAGGCGGGGTGTTGCAGAGAACCTGTGAGTGGGTTTGGCGGCCAGGAGGGAAAGGGCTACTGTGTGAAGAGAGAGACTACCGAGGCGCTACGTCAGGTAAGAGGTCTTCAGGAGGGGCCAGCGTTGCAAATTAGTGGGAGGCCTGAGGAGTTTCCGTTGCACTACTTATTGCACAAGAGGGATGCCTCCAACTGCATGAGAACGAGTCGAGAGGCTTCCGAGTGCTAGAGACCGCTGAAAGGTGTGCAAGAAAAGGGGTGCCAGGGTGGGTGACCTCCAAGAGCAGCGGTAGCTGCGAGGAGCTGGCTTTAGGTTGGGCGGTACGGCAGAGCCATCAAGAGCACAAGGGGAAGGACGCAGGCCTGGAGCAGAGGGAAGGGCCGGGCAGTGTTGAGGGGGGTAGCCAGCACCACAGAGCAAGGCCGGCTACAGGAGAGGTCAAACTGGGTGGCAACATGAAGAGAGGAAAAAATCCATAAGCTGTGGCTTTTTGGGGGGGTGCAAGTTGGAAAAAGGAGGCGGGTCAGTTGCATGGGGAGGGAAAATCCGTGAGCTGGGGGGGGCGGGGGGGGGGGGGGGGGGGGGGGGGCAGGGGGACTCCTTTTGGGGGCGCAAGGGAAAGGAAGTGGCCAGGGGGAGCTGGTCATGGGGAGAACCAGGCCCAGATGAATAAGCATGGGGAGCACCAGGAGAGGGCATGAAGGGGAGCACCGAGAGTTGTAGCCAAAGAAGGTGTTGAACGAAAATTGGAGGGCCGAGATGTACCAAGTGCAAGAGTGTGTGGAAGGGATGCTATCTGGGAAGGCAGGGTGTTGCAGAGAACCTGTGAGCGGGTTTGGCGGTCGGGAGGGAAAGGGCTATTGTGTGAAGAGAGAGACTGTCGAGGCACTACAGGTAAGAGGTCGTCAGGAGGGGCCACTGTTGCAAAGTGGGAGGCCTGAGAAGTTTTCGTTGCGTCGTTTATTGCACAAGAGGGATGCCTTCAACTGCATGAGAAGGAGTCGAGAGGCTTTCGGGTGCTAGAGACCGCCGAAAGGTGTGCAAGAAAAGGGGTGCCAAGGTGGGTGCCCTCCAAGAGCAGCGATAGTAAGGAGCCGGCTTTAGGTCGGGCGGTACGGCAGAGCCGTCAAGAGCACAAGGGGAAGGATGCAGGCCTGGAGCAGAGGGAATGGCCAGCCAGTGTTGGGGGGGGGGGGGGGTGGGGTGGCCAGCACCACAGAGCAAGGCCCGCTACAGAAGAGAATCTTGAGCGCATGAGAAAGAGAGGCCGCCTCAGTGCATTACAGGGAGTTGACACCATCTGGGAGGAGGCATTATCTGCATGACGCCAAGGAAAAAGGAGGTAGCACCAAAAACATGGAAAAATTAAAGTGAAGCTCCATACAAAAGGTGAAGGTTGGGGCAATTGAAGTGCTATAAACTGCATCAAGGGACATCTAGGGGATTGCAAAGACAAGCTGGCGGTCAAACCAATGACCATGGGTGCACCTGGTTGAAAAAGAGGGAGGGCCGCATTAAGCAAAAGGGTGACAAGGTACCATTAGCAGATTCGAGAGTAGGAAAGCAAGTGAGGCATTGCAAAAGGGAGGCATGCAGATCCATCCAATTTTCCATGTTTTAGTGTTGGAGCCTTGTCATTGGTCCAAACTTCATGAATACCATCAACAACATCCATGAAGCCTTGCTTCCATGCCAAGAAGCAAAACCGCTCCTCGTAGAACTTCGCTAGAGGAGGGGGTAATGTCATGGATGCTTGAGAGTTAGTGTCTTGAGTTTCCTACAAGAAAGCACTAGGGAGATTCTAGAAAGTCCTGGAAGATTCAAGAATATTAAAGAAAGTTCTATAAGGTTTCAAGAGATTCTACAAGCATCAAGTAGATTCTAGAAAGTTCTATAAATTTCTAGAAGTTTGAAGAAGAAGCTAGAAGTTCCTAGAAAGTTTTAGAAGCATGAGAAAGGACCTAGAAGGTTCTTAACCTCCTTAAACTTGAGAAAGAACCTAGAAGCTTCTTAACCTCCTTTAGCTTGAGAAATCACCTAGAAGCTTCTTAACCTCCTTAAGCTCTAGTATAAATAGACTTCTTGGGCTACAAGCCCCGCTATCTTCTCAACACCAATTGTGAGACTCTTGCAAGGTAAGTCCTCTCCTAGCTCTTGTTGTGTTTTTGAGTCTTGTCTTTGCAATCAAGTCTTTCTTTGTACTTTAGTCTTGTAATCCAAGTCTTGTATCAAGTTTCATGAATCAAGTATCAAGTCTTGTATCAAGTTCTCTCAATCAAGAGTTAAGTATTGTAATCAAGATTAGGTGTTGTAATTAACTCTCAAGATCTTGTTAATTGTGAGCACTCTCTTATAGCTCGAGACGTGCTCATAAAATAATTTAATGTCACGGATGCTTGCGAGTTAGTCTTCTTGAGTCCTACAAGAAAGCACTAAGGAGATTCTAGAAATATCTGAAAAGATTCTAGAAAAAAGTCATGGAAGAATCTAGAAGATTGAAGAAAGTTCTAGAAGATTCTAAAAGATTTTACAAGCATCCACTAAATTCTAAAAGGTTCCTAGAAACTTCTAGAAGTTTGAAGAAGAATCTAGAAGTTCCTAGAAAGTTCTAGAAGCTTGAGGCCTTAAGGACCTAGAAGGTTCTTAGCCTCCTTAAACTTTAGAAAGAACCTTAACCTCCTTAAGCTTGAGGAGGAACCTAGAAGGTTCTTAATCTCCTTAAGCTTGAGGAAGCACCTAGAAGGTTCCTAACCTCCTTAAGCTCTAGTGTAAATAGAGGTCTTGCACTACAAGTCCCTCAGTCTTCTCAACACCAATTGTGAGACTACGTCCTCTTCTAGTTCTCTTGTTTTTTAGTCTTGTTCTTATAACCAAGTCTTGTATCAAGTTTCCTTAATCAAGTATCAAGTTCTCTTAATCAAGTATTAAATATTGTAATCAAGATTAAGTGTTGTAATCAAGTCTCAATATCTTGTGTATTGTGAGCGCCTCCTCTTGCTCTCTTCTAGCTTGAGACACACAACAGTTTGGCAAGACTAAAGCTTGATTTTGCCCAATGCCAAGACATGGAGTCTATATTTGGAACCGTGTAGCATTCAAGTTGCAAAAGTTGCAGCAACAAACCCTGGAGTTACATGCTCCATAGAAACAAGAGAAACCACATTTTCCAAGTCCAGTGGTGCAAGATCTTCAACACCGAGTCCAAGAACTACGTAAAGTCACTATGTGCCAAAATCCACCCATGAATTCGACTAGTCTAGTGGTGCAAGTAGATCAACCGCACTTGCTAGGTCTAGTGGTGCAAGAGCTTCAACCCCCATCCCAAGAGCTTCAACCCCCATCCCAAGAACACTTGCTAGGTCCAGTGGTGCAAGAGCTTCAAACCCCATTCCAAGAACTACATGAAGCCAATATGTGCAAAAATCCACTCGTGGTTTTAGCTGGTTCACCAAAACAAAGGAGGGAACCCAAGGTCAACCCACTTGAAAATAATGATGAGACAAGATCAAAGTTTAGAGTCTTTTTTCAACAAGTGGAGATGTTTATATGCATGCAAATAAAGCTTTACTTGGATGGTGCTTCCCATGCTAGTCTCATCGGTGCACCTTTCTCAACACGCTTTGGTGAAGTTGTTGAAACCAAGCTTCACAAGATACGACACGGCTATCACCTTTCTTCATTCATTGGGGAAGTAATGGGAAAGCTTTTCTTTGTGGATATTTACATGAACTTCAACACCTACAATAACAATTGATGCTACTCTTGCAACCCTCCAACCCTCAAACCTCACTATAGTCTTCACGGTCGAGTTCGACACAACATTGTTTCAAATCAAGGGTCAAAATTCATATCAAGCTTTTGGAGAGGATTGTTCAAGCTTTTAGGAGTAAAGATTAACCTCTCTTTAGCCAATCATCCATAGAGTGATGGTAAAATAGAGAGGTTGAATCAAGTTCTAAAGCAATATCTTTGATGCACAATAAACTACCATCAAGAAAATTGTGTAGAATTGCTAGCGTTGGATGAGTTTTCCTACAAAAACACTGTTTATGCCTCCCACTTGACATACCCCATTATTTGCAAATTATGGTCAAGCGCCCTAGGATGGATATCTACATGAATCATCGCGAAGAATTTGAGCGCCACAGATTTAGCCACACATCTACAAAGAATTAACAATGAATATCAGAAGAGCTCGACAGAGGTATAAAGCCAGTGCATACAAACACTGAATGCAAAATCCACCATACAAGATTGGGGATCCAGTGTGACTTCCCCGCCACGATCTACATTCATCTTGCCCTTTGTAAAAGTTGCACTATCAAAGACTTAGACCATTCAAGATAGATGGCCAGGTGAATCCAGCCACATAGCACCCCTATCTATGCAGATTCATCCAATCTTCCATGTTTCAGTGTTGTATCCTTGTCATTGGTCCAAAATTCATGAGTATCATCAACAACATCCAACAAGCCTTGCTCCCATGCCAAGAAGCAAAACAGCTCCTCGTGGAACTTGTCACTAGAGGAGGAGTTAATGTCACACATTCTTGAGAGTCGGTCTTCTTGAGTTTCCTACAAGAGAGCACTAAGGAGATTCTAGAAATTTTTGGAAGATTTTAGAAGAAAGTTATGGAAGATTCTAGAAGATTTAAGAAAGTTCTAAAAATTTCTAAAAGATTCTACAAGCATCTACTAGATTCTAGAAGGTTCCTAGAAAGTTATAAAAGTTTGAAGAAGAATCTATAAGTTCCTAGAAAATTTTAAAAGATTGAGGAAGGACCTAGAAGGTTCTTAACCTCCTTAAACTTGAGAACTCATTAGGAAAAAATTGGACCCCCTTGGGGCCATGTAAGGAATCCTAATTTTAAGGGATTAAAGCTAATTTTTTAGGGGATGGAGGGAGCAAAGACTATAAATAGGGCTACTTTTGTAGCTCTCTCTCTAACTTTTCTCTAGATAGGAGAGGGGGGAAAAGTAGGGAACGAGGGTGGTAAAGTAGGAGGAAGAGGGGGGATAAAGTAGGAGAGAGAGGGAAGTAAAAAGAGAGAGAGGAGTAAAAGTAGAGAGAAGAACCATTCTCTCTCTACCTTTCACCAAACAAAGAGAGTAAGTAGTTATGACAAAAGACACTTTTCAGTTTGTGTATCAATTTACCCCAAAAAATGATTTTTTTAATAAAATCTTCAAAATGAATCTTTTAAGCTTTCAAAAGGTCCCTATATATATATATTTATATATAATATTATTTTTTTAGAAGAATCTAGCTTTTATAAGATCCAAATCTAAAATTCCTTGGGTCCCTCTCTACATTAACTCCAAGAATAAATAGATAATGCCACATCATCAAAACGTCCATCTAATAAAGCCTAAAAATGAAAAATTTTAAAATTTCCCTCCTTTGAGCTCAAAAATTGAACCTATATATAAAAAAATATATTTTTAAGTTTTTTTATCCCAAAAATTGTCTGTTTATCCCAAAAAGTATATCTTATCAAAATTTTTCCCCATCATAACTTTTCACCATGTCTCTTCGCGACATAACCAATGAATCACCTGCGCCGTCATCTACTAGGTCAACTAATGTCAGTCTGCGTCTACCGATCGAATTTGCTCCAAAAAGAAAAAATGACAAGAAAGCATCTCAACCGGCATCCGTACGACGGTTTCGAGGAGAAACCAATGTTGACTTGTGGCTTGATGAAGGGTTGTATCCAAAAGATCCGCTCGTGGGCTGTCATCCGACATTCCATACACTCCCAAGATTAATCAAATATGTGGGAGAAGGAGAACGTGGTCTTCTTGGGTATTGCAAGAGATTGGACTCCAATCACGCAGGTGCATGCGTCGGCATATTTCCGACAACAATGTCAAGTGTTACACATTCATTCCACAAATATCCAACAACAACTACATTCCACAGAGAAACAACTCAAAGATCTTAAAGAGGAGATGAATGCTACAAAAACAGAGGTAACTAAGCTACAGATTGTAATGATGCACCTAAAAGCCACTCCATTTGACATGCGTGAGCGTAAGAGGGAGTTCTCTTCCATTGAAAATTTAGCCTCTAATGGAGGGGCACGTAAGAAGCGGATCACGGCAACCAGGTATTTTTTTAAATTCACAATGTTCATAACTCTCAAATAATTTTCATCAATTTGTAACTCGGTTCACCTTTTGAAATAGGACATATATACAAGATGTGTGTGGAAGTTTTAGACAAGAGGACCGTTGCAATCTTCTCCTAGGATGCATCTCAAAGGAAGATATACTTTACATCATAGGTTGTGAAAAGGCCAAACACATGAAAGATGCCATCACAAAGGAGATCCTAAAAAAGATCTCTAACCTTGTGTCTGAGGATGATGTCCAGAGAGCTTGTGATGAGGTTGGGATCAGCACAAATGCATACCATGCACTTCATGGATTGATGAAAGATGCATTATGAGAGCAAGGCATCACCAAGAATTTATTTCCTATTCCACATAGGGTCCGACTTGCCAAAAAAGCAAACAATGATCTCGTTCGGGAATCCCTTGGCGAATACAAACACATTGAAGGATCCATGGTGTACTCTTCCACGAGTGCCAAGTCACGTGGTAATATAAAAGGAGGCAATACTATTCCTAATGGGACAAAGTCTTTTAGTTATCATCAATTCAACAATATTTTTGTTGACTTGAAACGACTACAACGAGCTATGGTTAAATTTTATGCTTTGTCTCCACATGGTAATACAAATTGTAATGTCATTTTTTATTTGTATTGAATATCATTTAGTATAACAATTCAATTCCTGTGTTGTTTCAGTACTTGGAGAGAAGCTCATATTTATTCTTAAGTTAGATGAATGTCAAATTGACAAAGGACGGACACTACAAGAGGCTATTCATATTAGCGACGCTCACACAGCGACGCTCAAAAAACAAAAATCCCGGCGTAGATATGAGCGTCGCAAATTTACAAGTAAATTTGCGACGCTCATAGCGACGCCGGCTGGGCTAAAAAAATAACAGAGAGCACCCAAAAACTCAGATCTCAGATCTGAGTTTTTCGACGCCCTCAAGCAAGGAGCAGGTAACGCTCTCCCTCTCTCTCTCTCTCTCTCTCTCTCTCTCTCTTTCTTCTCCACACACACACACACACACACACACACACACACACACGAGGAGAGGAAGGAGAGCCAGGTATGCTCCTTCCCTCTCTTCACTCTCATGTTCCCTTCCCCTCTTTCTCTCTCCCTCTCTCTCTCTCTCACACACACACACACACACACATAGTGTTTTTGAGAGAGAGAGAGAGAGAGAGAGAGAGAGAGACAGAGAGACAGAGAAAGAGTACAAACATAAACAAAAACGCACACACACATACATAAACAAAGAATGCACACACACATTGAGAGAGGAAAAGAGAGAGAGAGCATGCATAAACAAAAAACGCACACATTGAGAGAGGAAAAGAGAGAGAGAACATGCATAAACAAAAAACGCACACATTGAGAGAGGAAAAGAGAGAGAAAACATGCATTAAAAAAAAAACGTACACACATTGAGAGAGAAAGAGAGAGAAACTAATTTAACGTCGTAGGAAACAAATTAAAATTAAAAGACCTAAAGATCTAGCCGACGAGGAGTTGAACTCAAGACCTATTATTCAAGAGGGAAATGGCATAACCAATCTATCATACTTGGCATGGGTGATAGAAAGGTTATACCATTTATCTCTTTTTATTGGCACACACATCCACACACGCGCACACACACAAGAAGAAGAGAGTTATAACGTCGTAGGAAACTATCCTAAAAGACGTTAAAGATTAGGTTAGATGTAGACTTACGTTAAATTAGATTTAGGTTTATTTTTAATTAGATTTACGTTTATTTACGCTAGATTTAGATTTACGGTATATTAGATTAGATTTAGGTCTCCATAGACTGCGATGCCTGCATGAAGCGGGTGAAGAAAGCCCTCAATGGAATATAGGGTATTGCTGCCTTCACTCATGGTGGGCTCCGTCGATCCAAAAGTACTGGTGAAATGTCTTCAGAAGATAGGGAAGAAGGTGGATCTTCAGGGCGGCAAGAGTCACTACATCCCCGACAATGACCATCTAGACAACCTCTAGTCATTCAACAGCAACTTCAAAGTTAGTAACAAGAGCAAGAACGGTCCAAAGGGCCAACTGCTGTCGTCAGATGTGGATGGAGATGAGGCAGCGTCACCGCCGGAAGTTAACTCTCACATCTTTAGTGATGAGAATGCCAACTCTTGCCGAGTTATGTGAAAAATTATGTGTTAAATCAGTTTTAAGGTTCTTATAATCCCTGTTAGTTTAGTTCTTTGTTTTTAATATAACATAATTTACGTTAGATTTAGATTTATGTCATATTAGATTAAACTTAGGTTTATTTAGGTTTATTTAGGTTTACCCACACACACACACACACACACACACACACACAAGAAGCAGAGAGTTTTAACGTCGTAGGAAACTATCCCAAAAGACGTTAAAGATTAGGTTAGATGTAGACTTACGTTAAAGTAGATTTAGGTTTATTTTTAGTTAGATTTACGTTTATTTAGATTTACGCTTATTTACGTTAGATCGAGTCCACGCAAGAATTACTTACGGTTTAGGGTTTAGAGTTAGACGAACAGTGAAAAGATCTACTGTGAAAAGATGTTAAGATGCTGTGAAGTGCTACAGCTAGAGAAGAGGCAAAGGGGTTTTGTCCACTACATGCAGTATCATGTAGACGTGGGTCTGTAGATTTCTTGTACCCACAAATAAAGGTATTGACCAATAAAGACGAGATTATAACCCGGTGGTTCTGATCTCCGTGCACCTCTAGACCGAGGTGTGCGGGGATTGGACATGACTAGAGAATGTGAGAGAGAGAGAGAGAGAGAGAGAGAGAGAGAGAGAGAGAGAGAGAGAGAGAGAGAGAGAGAGATAGAGAGATAAGATGAAGAATGCCAATAGAATATTAAATTTGTTGTCCAGGTTATAAGATTTTTATCCTCATATGAGTAGTGACGAGGATGTGGGACCGTCCAACCGAAACACCTATCTCTCAACGAGGGTCTTATGTCCTTGTAATCAATGCAAGCATGCTGGGCGACGGACAAGACGTGTTTCTTTGCAGCACGTTCGCAAATTTGGCGAGTTCGATCCATCTATTATAGATTGAGTTGTTGCCAATTATAACTCGTCGGACTCTGACGCTGGCCAACAAGCAGCAATCTTGCAACCCAATAGACGTGTTCGCAGGCGCTTTGGTCAAGCAGCATATGTGAGGCCACAAGATGTAGCCTCTGACAGCTCGGGGGATGATCATGCAGAGCACATTCCCAACGAGGCAATGTTTGAGCCCGAGATTGATGAAATGATCGAGACGATCATGGATTCAGAAAGGCTTATCTATGATGATATGAAAAGTGAAGCCGATACGCCATTGTATAATGGAGCACGTATGTCTAGATTAAAAGCACTCCTGGTTCTTCTCAACATGCAGGCAAAGTTTGGATGGAGTGACACTAGCGTCACAGCACTTTTCAGGTGATCTATTACAATTAGTTTACTTTAATAAAACTCTAAATGTATAATGATCTGATAGATTTTTACACGACTGTATCGTATTTTTATGTTGTGTAGATTGCTTAAAGAGCACATACTACCAGCTGACAATGTGATGCCAGATTCCCGAGATGAAGCAAGAAAGATTTTGCGAAACTTGGGGATGGATTACAATTCTATCCACGCTTGTCCTAATGACTGCATTCTTTTCAGAGGGGAATACATAGACATGGAGAAGTGTTCGAAATGTTATTCCGAAAGATATCGAGTAGATCTCCATGGGACAAAAATTCCACAAAAGGTGTTGCGACATTTTCCTCTGCTTCCTCGCATCAAGCATTTCTTTGAATGTAAGTCCATGGCCGCCCTAGCATCATGGCATGAGGAGAATAAATCTTCGGATGGTGTGCTACGAATTCCTGCAGATTGCGCAGCTTGGAAACATATAGATGGAACATGGTCGGATTTTTCCAGGGAAGCTCGAAATTTGTGCTTAGGTCTGGCTATGGATGGCATAAATCCATTTGGTCAAAGATCAAATGTGGTCAAAGATCAACATCTTACAGTGTATGGCCCATTGTCATCGTCAACTACAACATTCCCCCGTGGTTGACTACGAAGAAGGGGCACCTATGGCTAAGCTTGATTGTGCCAGGGCGATATAAAGTGGAGAATATGGATGTGTATCTTCGTCCACTATTGGAAGAGCTACAACAATTGTGGATTGGCATAGAGGTGGTGGATATGAGCCGACACACAGGACGACGGAATGCTTTGATCAGAGGCATTCTAATGTGGACCATGCATGACTATTCCGGGCTAACAGAATGCTCATGTGATCTATTGAAACTCCTCACTCAGACACTGTAAATCTTGTTTTTTCCCATAGTTGATCTATTATCATGTGTATACATGTAGGGCTTCAAACAAGCGGATACAGAGCATGTGTCACATGCGGACCTAGACTGAATGCACGTAGGGCGCCCTCACTGAAGAAGCAAATCTACGAAGGTCATCAAGAGTATCTTCCAGAGAATCATGTGTTACGCGACGGCTTTTTGGGAAGAGAGCCACCAAGGATGTCTGCACAAGCATGGTTAGAGCAGAAGGAGATGTGCGATGACGGATTGCCTCCATGGATGAAGAGACTATCTCTATGGTACGAGTTACCATACTGGCCCCGACTCATGATCAATCACTTGCTCGATCCAATGCACATATTCAAGAATGTGGGTAATCTACTATGGGACCATCTGACCAGCAAGAAAGATACTTTGGGAGCCAGAGTTGACCTTAGAAATGTGGATCGTATGGAGCAATATTGGCCGCAAACAGCGTCTGATGGATCGATAAAACTCCCTAAAGCACCATGGATTTTCATAGGAGCCCAAGAACGCAAAGTAAAAGAGACCATTCGATCTTTGCAGACCCCCACTAGCGTAATGCACTCGCTCCAAACGTGTTTTACTAAAGAAGGAAAGCTTACCAGTTTGAAGTCACACGATTGGCATAAAATGTGTCAGGTACGTTCATAGTGGACTTTAATATCATTGCATAAAATGTGGACTTTAATATCATTGCTGCACATACTTTACAGTTTATTTTACCGGTTTCCATTGAGGGATGTTTGTCTCTCGACATCCGTAACACAATCTACAAACTTGCAAAGCTGGTGCAATGGATCTCACAAAAGGAGATCAACGTAGACTCCATACCATTCGCCAAACTAAATGCTGCGGAGCTTGTGTGTATGTTTGAGAAACATTTTCCTACTACCATGCTAACCATTCAGGTGCATCTTCTTGTTCACATAGTTGATGAGGTGGAAATAGCTGGCACAGTTCATTCCAGATGGATGTTCTTCTTAGAACCTTTCATGAAAACGCTTAAGGGATATGTGCGTCAAAAGGCACGTCCGGAGGGTAGCATGGCAGAAGGTTGGTTGGTATCAGAGTCCCTAGTGTACATTGGAGAGTGGCTAGACGGATTTGATAAAGCCCGGGACATGCTATGGCGAACCATAGATGATGAGCGCATATCTGGGATTGTCATGTGCAATCTCGGTGTTGAGAAGAAGATGACGGAAGATCTAGAGGCTAAAATCAACCGATTTTGCATGCTTCACAATCCAGTGATGCAAAAGTGGATTTCACAATATGAGGATGCAAAGCAAGAGCGACAAAGGGCACGAATCGAGTGGAGACGGGGAAGACGACCACCGATGCACTATCCGACGGTTCTGGAGAGCCTACCAATATTCATGATCTTAAGATGGTTGAACAACCAATTGAAAAGCGCACAACAATGCGGTGACGAAGTGACTGAGGAAGAGTGGGAGTACTCTCGGGGTTGCGCGACCAAGGTAAGTTTGCAATGTACGACTAGCTAGTGACTTTATTTCTAAACGTTTGAACGGCCACTCATAATCTTTGTTCGTTGTAGTATAAGTCATACACAGCAACATGGTGTAAAGGTCGACATTTTAGGGTGAAACGGATCGACAAAAAGCGTTTTACTCAAGATTGTGGAATCATGGCAAAATTTGAACAGTCTAGTCGACGACGTTTCTCTGATGCAGATCCTGTGGTGGAGGAACTCACTTACTTCGGCACGCTACAAGAGATTTTGAGGATCGATTACAGAGGATTTTTTGTCGACTTGTTCGACGTGCAATGGTTCAAGATAATCATGGAGGGTCGCAACGCTACTGTGCGTAGAGGAGAGTCTGGTTTTCTTGAGGTGGATTCTACTAAGAAATGGACTGACCTAAGAGACACTTTCGTACTACCCGAGCATTGTGAACAAGTAAGTATGTAAATAGTTAACATCCCCCTTTTACAAGTTATGTGCTTGAAAGCTCTCATGTAAGTTATGTGGCTCTGGCAGGTAATATTTCATCCTACAAAGTCTACGTCAAACTTGTGGTACGTCATAGAGGTAGCCCCTCGTAGTGCAAGGACGTATGAAGGCTACCATGTGCCAATCACAACGGCATCAATGGAGGAGATCAGAGAAGATGCTCAATCAGAAGCCGCTGCGGTGGTGCCAGACGAGCATCAAGATGCTACTACTCTATATGGGGTGCATGCAGAGGAGCTACAAACTGAAACAGAGGATATGTGTTTAAACGGAGAGCTCTATATAGATATAGGAAGTTATGCTGAGTTATGCGAGGATGAGAGAGAGATCTCTTAAAGCCACAAATATTGTATTTGAACAATTTTGCTCCGTGTTGTAAAAGCTCTGGCTCTCTAAGTACCTTCCATGGTGTATAACGCTCTTTTCTACTCGCGCTCATATCTTTTGATTGAAAATTCTGAGTTTTCGACTTGCCTCTTCTATCACTCAATTCATTGCGTCATTGTATTTATATGGGTCATTACGTCATTGTATTTAATGGTCTTTGCGTCATTGTCTACTCTATTCATTCAATATTAAGTTTAAATATTCGTGTGTTTAATGCAGGTATGGATGATGAGGAGTTTCTTTCTTCTTTGTCACCGCAGCAGAGACAGTGGTACGTGGAGCGTCATCGCTCTGGCGCATCATCGCGCGTTCCTACTCCATCCACATCTCCCTCTCTTTCGAAGAATTCGGCGCGCTCCGAAGCTTCGGCGTCGACGAGACGAGCTTCACACTCGTCTAGACACCGGCGCTCTAGTGGTGGCGGTGGCGGTTGTTGTGGGGATTTCGCTGCCGATGCCTCCACACCGCCTCGTGTTCGACAAGGCTCTTTACCCTCCCCTTCTTTACCCGCCCCCACACCAGCCACAACATCGCCATCTACGCCAGGTTTTGCGCGGCTGACTGTTCCTAGCAGCTACACACCTCTAACTACTCCGCCAGGAGCCACCCCACTCGACACTCCTCGCTTCGGGGCCCAGACACCGGTGGAGACACCTAATGTCCGTACCCCCATCGACACGCCGCTAGAGACCCCTACCGGGACACCCAGGTTCACGCGTCACCGGCCAGAGGGCTTGCCTTACTCCGTCGACTTCAGCGACGGCATCATCATGGATGATGACGGCAAGAAGGTGATCTCGCGCATGCGTGGTCTTTGCTCTCAGTTGTTTAGACACTACATACTAAACAAATGGAGTGAAGTACCAAGTGATTTAAAAAACAGAGTCATCAGCATACTTCATGATGAGTTTCCCGTTCCAACACGGGATCAGCGCTTCAATGAAGATCTGATGAAGATTCGAATGCGCGAATACTGCAAACACAAGCGTTTCGAAGTGCAAAAAGCAAGCAAGCATGGGTGGAACAGGCCAGATTGGCTGGCCAAAGAAGATTGGAAGAATGCGAAGAAAGAAGCGCGCGAGAATCCCGACAAGTGGAAGCAACAAAAGGATGCAGCCAGAGCGCGAGTAGAGGCAGGGAGCTGGCACCACTTGGGGAGCGGTGGATGGGCATTATTTGAGGCCGATTTTGTGAGTGTTTTCACATTGCTCTTTATGTTCGATAGTTTAGGGTTTATGAGTTTTTTAATTCTAACATAATGAAATCTTTGTATGTTTTGACAGTGGTCGATGACAGGACGTGATCCCACACCGTACGAGCGCGAGTATGCAGGCAGGAAGGGCTTAAGCGCCCTGATGGACATTCTCAGTTCTCGCGGCGGCATGGTTAGTATTAGGGTTTACTCTTTTCTATTTTTTGTATTGTTTTATAAATGTCGTTATATGTTTATACTTACTGAAAGCTGTCTTATTGTCTTTTTTTGCAGAATCCGACAGATACGCCGCTTCGACACAATGAGACGTCTGACTAGACGATGTCAGTTTAGCCGTAGCTAGATAGCATTAGTTTAGGGTTTCTCATAGCTTATGTATCATGAGACGGATTTTATACGTCTTTTTGAACCATGTATATTATTACATTTGTCACCGCAGTTCATTTTGCCAATCAATTCTTTATGCCTATGATGTTGTACAATTGTCATTATTACATTTGCCAATGAATTCATTTTGCCTATGATGTGTACAATTGTCAATTTTACGCTTGTCAATTTTGCAAACAATGCGTCTTGTGGGTGACTATTTTGGGTCTATTATCTACCCTTGAACTTTTTTTAAAATGTGAATCAAGTACAATATGGTTGATGGCTGGCAGGGCATTCAATGCCCTGTCACCAAAAAAAATTTCTCTCGGGCGTCGCTATAACCGTCGCTATTTATGGCTCTGTAGCGTCGCTATGAGCGTCGCTATAGACTTCTGTGTAAACGTCGCTATAACCGTCGCTATGACCGTCGCTATGACCGTCGCTATAAGCGTCGCTATATAGCGACGCATATAGCGTCGCATATAGCGACGCTCTCGTAGCGACGCTATTAGTGACGCCGGGGGTTATAAAAACCCAGTGTATTTCCGTCGCTAACAGCGTCACAAGAGCACACAACCTCTTGTAGTGGGAGATTGGAACGTATGAGTGTGACACTCATGAATGAGGCAATGTTTTTTGCAAAAGTCGATGCTATCAATGATCATTCTCAGAAACCATCATTTAGTGTACAATCGGAAAAAGAAATTTGGTGGTTAGGAGCTTTTGAAGTTCCGAAAGAGACTCATGAGGTGTTGGCATGGGTCTTCTCTATGATCCCGTGGATCAAAGAGGTTATTAAGGCACAACTAGAGGGAGAAAAGCTAGAAGTAGATGGAGTAGGTACATTTGATGTTGAGTGGCACTTAGGAGGTGATCTAAAAACAATCAAATGTATACTTGGGTGTAAACAAGGTGCTTCATCACTTCTTCCTTGTCCATATTGTGTACGAGGATAGAAGGAGAGTACTCGTGGCTCCACGTCTTCAAAGAAAAATGTCAAGGGAAGTCAAGCAACAGGGTCAATGGATGATGATGCAAGGGATTGGGTGTGCTCGGTGTTGAAGTGTCCTATCATGGAGGTCCCCAATCGGTCGACAAAAGATAGAACATGGCATCCCATTATCAATTTTCCACTTACAAATGTACACTTTTGCACTTTGCATGCCTTTATGCGTATATTTGATCGCTTGTTAAAGCTTCACATAGAGTACGCTTTCACAATGAAACCACTTTCCAGATCCGTGGAAGCCATTGGAATAGTTGAAACAATTCTAACTTCGATTGGATGTCATGGTGGCAATGTTTCTATCATCGGTGAGGTGGAAAATATGCATGAAGTGCCACAAAAAGTATCTATGAATGGTGTGAAAGCACTTAGGTTTTTCAAGAAACCAGAGATGCGAAAGGAGAGGGTTGAAGAGGATGCTCCATGGGAGCTATGGAAAGCGCTTTGCAAGTGTACGACCGATCAAGATTCAAATCCCGTGCTTGTAAATCTACGTAGGCAAGTGTGGCACCACTTGGAGTTAGTGCTTCAAATCATGTGGAAACCCCAAACCACGAGCGAGCAACAAAATTTGTTCAAAGATCACATTTTGAATTTCACTAAAGCATTTGTGCAAGCGTGGGGAGAGAGCAATATCACACACTACATGGTAAGTTACTTTGTTCAGTTCAAATTTTGATGCCATACATAAATATTTATTTGATCTAAGCATTTTTTCTTGATGCAGCATATTTTGTATGCGCATGGAGCATTCTTTATGTCAAAATATGGTTCATTAGACGTGTGGAGCACTCAAGGAATGGAAAAATCACATTATCGAGCCAAAGGAGTTTACTTTAAAAATACACGTCACGGTGGTAGAACTACGAGATCCAACTACATGAAGGAGATGTTTGATTGGTTCTTTCGTTGTTCTTTGGGGAGATGTCATGCCATAGAACGAGCGCGAAAGTCAAGTCTTGCCAAGGAGGTTAGGAGACAATCTCGAATTACTGCTAAAGAGAAATGGAGAAACTCTACCGGACCCCTTAATCATGCTAGGTGGCATGAAAATCGCCATAGAGTGGGCAAACGTTGGTTACCCAACATGTAAAACAAATGATGCTATGCAATGTAATGTTTATGTTTGTAGATATCTTTGTTGAGTTGCATATAATACATTTCCATTTATCCATTTTTTGTTTTTTATATTTTGATGATATTAAGAGGCTTTTTAAGTGGTCAAGTGTGAAGAGACCTTTTTTTTAAAAGATAGAGGGCTTTTAGAGAAGAGAGAGTCTCATTTTCAATCTTGCCCCTTCTTACACCATGGCACGCACAAAGCAAACAGCAAGAAAAGATCAACCTTTTTTCGCTCACTCTCACTCAACCATCCAAGGTGCTCAAAAACCACCTTGGATACATGAACAAGAGCTCTTAGAAGAGATGGAGAGAGAATGGTCAGGTGAAGAGCAACAAGGTGGACAACTGTCACGCAAGAAGAGACGGGTAGTGACATCAGACACAGAAACCGAAACGGACAACGAAGCACAAAGCCCACCATGGAGTGGACAGGAGATCCCAAGCAATCATCGAGTTCCGGCTGGGAAGACATTGCCACGTGGCTTCGGCGCTCTGCCATCAGATCAACCTAGAGGTGATCATGGGCTACTAAATGAAGAGGATTTTGAGGATGTAGCAGAAGAGCCAGTTGGAGCGCACGGTGGAGTTGAAGAGCCATTCAGAGCACAGGGTGACCTTGAAGATGCACAAGCTCCTCCTCGCAAGCCCTCTCGTAAAAAGAAAAAGTTTTTCAAGGTTCGCCCTCGCAAGGCCCATGTCCCAGATCCTACCATCCCTCAGCAGCGGGCTCGTGCTGTGAAGCGACGCATTCCAAAGGCGTTGCAAGAGATTCGTCACTATAAAAAAACTTCAGACCTTCTCATACGCAAGGCACCATTCGCACGTTTGGTGAAAGAGATCATGCAAAGTTACCGAATGGCGTTTCGAGTTCAAGGTATCGCCGTAGAAGCTCTGCAAGAAGTGGCATAATATCATCTAATTTCTATTTTTGAAGACACCAACTTGTGTGCTATTCATGCAAAATGGGTGACAATAATGCCCAAGGATTTAGCTCTTACGCGCCGAATCAGAGGAGAAAGAGATTGAATTTGACTTTTATGCAATTTTGCCAATGTAAAGATATCTTTTTGAAATATAACGAGTCGTGGCTTTTTCAAACATAACGAGTCGTGTACATTTGTGTTTTAAGTGATATAAGTAAAACTAAGTAGAGAGAGAGAGAGAGAGAGAGAGAGATGTGGATATAAGATCTGTCAACCAAGTGTGGTTGATTGAATAACCAAAAAAGACATAAAATTCTTATAATTTTAGCCTAAAAAATGTTTAAATAGGCTGTCTAGAGGCTTGCCGCAGAGGCGCGCGAGAAGGCAAAAGTAAAAGTTACTTTTGCTTTCTCGCGCGCCTTTACGGCAGGCCTCTAGACAGCCTATTTAAACCTTTTTTAGGCTAAAATTATAAGAATTATATGATATTATGGTTTTATTGATGTTATTTATATGAAAAAAACTCTATATTTTGATTCAAAAAATTGCACAATCGTATCGCAAGATAGAACCAATCACGTACCATCTATCGTACCATAAGCTCAATACAGAAGTTGGAAAGTACCAGTTAAAATCAATTTCCATTTGAATTTTAAAATAACAAAGTACAAAGATGTGATATATCTCATTACATATTTGAAGGAGTTAATTACAAGATTTATGCAGCTATTGACTGCTTGAGCCATCTAAGATATGGCGAGCAATGTTTCTCGGAGCTCTTGGGCGCAAGGAAGCTGTTTGTGCAGCACATCCCAAGCAATTTGTTCCACATTGCTTAGACCTACTGCTTTGCTTAAGGCCACGTTACAAAGCACACGACCACAAATGTGTGTCACAAATGCAGCACTGGCCAGAGATTTATTTACAAGATATATAACTTGGGAGGCTTGAGATATGGTTGACAGGCATAGGATGCGGCTCATTGCTTTCATCATTGACACCCAAAATTGACCACAAGGAGTGTACTCCTTGTGGATTATCGCAAAGCCGTCCTGGGGGAGCTTGCCAAGGTAATGCGCAAGAGACGACTGCCATCCAAAAGCTTGGCGCCTACCATCTTCTCCCCGACCTGCATGCTCATCCAGCTCCACAAAATTCTACAAAGGAATCAATAGGTAAATAAGATTTCAGAATGGAACAATGAAAATTAACGTAATCACAAAACAAAAATTAATTAATACCTCTTGTTTTTCGTCGTCCTCATTGTTTATGCCTTTGCTGTCAAGAGAAATAGATGAATTGGGAGCCATAGCGACACTCTCAAGTTCATCTATATGAACAGGCATAGGAGTGCGTTGGGATTCAAGAAATGCGCGTGTAGCTACAAATTCATCCTCCGACACAGATGAGTGCGGTGCATCTATCACCGCCACCATTGCCAACTCCACTGTATCTACCACACTCTCTCCAAGGGGAAGGAGGCTTCGATCCAAAGGATCGGAAGAGGGATCAATGGCAGAAGACTCTACAGTGGCACAGAGGATGGACAGACACTCATCCATGCGGATGTCAAAAGTCTTTTCAAGATCATGTAAAAACAAATATTCCTCCCCATCTATCACAATTGGGGAGAGGTGTTCAAAAAAAACCTCCGGAGTTAATGTCTCCTCTGGCGCATCTGCAGCGGGCTTAAAGGATGCTTTTGCACCCTCATCACCCATGGATTTGGCGGCATCCATGACACCTCCTGGGTAGGTTAGGGCAGGAATATTTCCCTCTTTGCTTGCATTCCAGGGTGCTGTAATGGGCTCCTTTGTGTCCTTGACGACACCCCCAAGGCGCAAATTAGGCAAACTCACCTCAGATCTTTCAGGCTCCTCCGCAAGAAGAAACACAAAAGTCGCCAAGCGACTTAAAAACTGGGTGCCGACCTTCTTTTTTTTCAAACGTGAATCTTCAATGTACTGACCTGCCTCACCCGCAATTACACAAAATCGCTGAAGTCGCTGGGTGAAAGGCCGATCGCCTTTGTGTATATAGCGAGCAAATCGCATGGAATCCACAATTCCCCTTGTCCGACAATTGGTACAACATACTTGTCGATGTAAAATTCAAAAAATTCCAAGATAGGCTGAAAAGATTGGCTGTTTAGGTGAATAGTTGCGTTCACATCAGGGAATTGGGTGAAGAAATTGTGAAGATCGTCACGATCTTGCCACTCGATTGTTTGTAAAAACGCTTGGAAGCGTTGTAACGCCGTGGCTTCAGGAGGGGTGGAGGAGGATGCCATAATGCTAGCTTTTAAAGTAGGAATGCAAAGAGTGTTGGAGCTCAAATGAGAGTGTGAACAGGCAAAGAGTGTGAAAATGGTAGGGTTTAGGAGGCTTTATATAGCACGTCCCCCCCCCCCCTCCCCCCCAAAAAAAATAATAGTAATAATAACAATAATTAAAATATTAAACAATTTTCATAAAGTAACACAAATAACAAGAAGTTATAAAAAACTTATAAACTAAATTACAATCATTTAACTCTAAAAACACATCACTACAACTTTAAGATAATGTGCATTGCCAAAATTTGATACAACCATCTGCTTGAACTTACAATTGTGATATTATAAGAAATTTAAGTACAAAACATAACTGCTCTAATGATAAAATTAAATTCTCTTCCGACGTCCACGCCTTTTCAATTTGAATCGTGCTCTCCATGCGGCTAGCAATCTAGCAAAAAAAAAAAGAAATAACATACCCAACTTAGAGCAGGGAATAATCAAAAGAACATAAATATAACATAATTAAGAGAGAAAAATTATTTACCTTACGTCGGTCGATCCAAAATTTTGTATCTTCTCCATGCTCTAAACCCATTATCACTAAGTGCTCTCGCACATTGGCCATCCAGTGCTTGTTCACTTGGACGGTTTCAACCGCACCACTCGACAATTTGATTGCAATATCAAATACCTCAATTGTAGCATCGGTGGATTGCAATGGAATCCATTCACCAAGCTTGCACATCCACCTTTCATAGAGGTACCGCATGTAAAGGGTGGAGCGCACCTTGATGAAACGGATAGCAATGCCAAAACTTCCAACCTGACACCAAAAGCGATCTCCGTTGTGAAGTCCTTCAAGATACCCCCACTTCTCGCCAAGGATGGCTTCCAATGTATCGTATTGTACATCTTTGCAAACATACATAGTATTTGTATGATGGAAAGGCAAAGATCCAAAGTGCTAGCGAAGACATGAATAGGACAACACCATCCAAGCCCAACGGAACGCGAGGCTTTTCCAAATTTTAATGATGCTCTCACATCAACTACAATCTTGGCTTTCAAAGACATTACAGTGAATGCATCTGGTTTTGGCCACTCCATGCTACGCAAGGTTGTAGCCTCCAAAGGTTATAGCTCTCCGTAGCCTTCCTCATCTGTAGGTACAATGTACTTGTGGGTGTAGAAGAACACCCTTTGTCGTGCAAGGTTTGATGAAGTTGTGTTGGAGAAGAGCATATCCCCAAGACTTGCATGCATGGCCGTAAATGTGCCTGAAAGGCACGAGAGTGGTTTCTCCTCCACAAGGCTAGAAGGGAAAACATCTACATAGATACAAAACAGTCCGTGAGATATAAAAAGTCCATTTTTTTGTTACCACCAAAACAATTGAAATGCAAGGGACATACAATTACAAGGAAATCTCTTGGGTTGGTGATCCCTCGTAGACGCATGTGTCCAAACATGAAAACATGTTGAACGATTGCCAGCGTACCCTTGTCTCTTACTTGCTTGAAGCCTATTAGTCTTCCCTTCCAATGGAGATCAACGTTTGTTGTTTCACGAACACGATGGGGACCGATTGCGGAAGGTTGCATGTAGACCCACACACCTTCTTGAAAAACCTGAGGTTCCCATTGCTGCTCCTCATTCTTCGAGTTGTGGAGAACCATACTTTGAATGATGGGTTTGGGGCGTCTATTTTGACCATTGTTTGCCATGGATGCTAGTGGGAGCTTGAAATTGCAATGGAGAGCTTGGGGAAGGAGGAGGGAGACAGTTTAGAGAGAGAGTGGGAGCTTACAGTTGCAATGGAGAGCTTCAGGAAGGAGGAGGGAGACAGTTTAGAGAGAGAGAGTGGGAGCTTAAAGTTGCAATGGAGAGCTTGAAGAAGGAGGAAGGTGTAAGAGTTTAGAGAGAGAGAGTGAGAACTTTGTGTTATGGAAAGGGCCTATGGAGGAAGGGAGTCTTGGAAAAAAGGTTCTAGAGTGAGAAAATGACTTTTTGATCATAGAATAGGTTTGGGGGGAGTTTTGGATGAAATATTTTGATTTTTTTTTTTAATTTTGAAATTTTAGGGTTTTTGCAAAAACGTATCTGTGGGCCCACCACTCCCCCCCTCCCTTTTTCCCCCTCCCTCTTTTACCCATCCACCTCCCTCTAGGATACAAAGCAATAAATGAGTGGACAACCCTATTATTCTCTCTACTTTCTTAGATTCTAAACTTATATACATTGCTCTCTTCCTATTAGCTGGAGCCTACTTAACCTTAATCCTATATGGCCCAAGGAGAGTCCACATTTTTCCTAATTAATGAAGAACCTAGAAGCTTCTTAACCTCCTTAAGCTTGAGGAAGAACCTAGAAGCTTCTTGACCTCCTTAAGCTTGAGGAAGAACTTAACCTCCTTAAGCTTGAGGAAGCATCTAGAAGGTTCCTAACCTCCTTAAGCTCTATTATAAATAGAGGTCTTGGGCTACAAGCCCCTCATTCTTCTCAACACCAGTTGTGAGACTCCTACAAGGTACATCCTCTTCCAGTTCTTGTCTTGTTTTTTAGTTTTGTCCTTGTACCCAAGTTTTGCCTTGTACTCCAGTCTTGTAATCCAAGTCTTGTATCACGTTTCCTTAACCAAATATCAAGTTCTCTTAATCAAGTATTAATTATTGTAATCAAGATTAAGTGCTGTAATCATGTTCCAAGCTCTTGTATATTGTGAGCACTTCATGTCGCTCTAGCTCAAGACGCACTAGAAGAGAGCGAGAGGAAGTGCTCACAATATACAAGAGCTTGTAACTTGATTACAACACTAATCTTGATTACAATACTTAATACTTGATTAAGAGATCTTGATACAAGACCGTATACTTGATAAAGAAAACTTGATTAAAGACTTGCATTACAAGACTCGAGTACAAGGCAAGACTTGAAAACAGAACAAGAACTGGAAGAAGATGTACCTTGCAAGAGTGTCACAACTCGTACTGAGAAGACGGAGGGGATTCTAGCTCAAGACCTCTCTTTATACTAAAGCTTAAGGAGGTTTACGAACCTTCTAGGTGCTTCCTCATGCTCAAGGAGGTTAAGAAGCTTCTAGGTTCCCTCAAGGGTAAGGAGGTTAAGATTCTTCTAGGTTCTTTCTCAAGCTTAAGGAGGTTAAGAGCCTTCTAGGTTCTTCCTCAAGCTTAAGGAGGCTAAGATCCTTCTAGGTTCTTTCTCAAGCTTAAGGAGGTCAAGAACCTTCTAGGTTCTTCCTCAAGCTCACTACAACACTACATGAAGATATCGACCGGAAATATCGACGGCCATGCTTTTCCACGTGTATATCGACGTAATTAGCGTGCGTCGCTATACGCGTCGATATACGCATCGCAGTGTGCGTCGATATACACTTGGAAAGGATTTATTTTCCACGCGTATATCGACGCGTATATCCACGCCTATAGCGACGCAAGAAAATTTGGGGGAAAAAAGCGAAACCCGCGTGCAGGGGCCATTTTTGCCTGCTCAGATCTTGGCCGAAACCTGCTGCGCAGGTATTATGTCCATCCCTGCCCCCCCCAACCCCTCCCTCTCTCTCTCTCTCTCTACATCGTGTGTGTGTGTGTAGGAGAGAGAGAGAGAGAGAGAGAGAGAGAGAGAGAGAGAGAGAGAGAGAGAGAGAGAGAGAGAGAGAGAGAGAGAGAGAGAGCGGTGTGTGTGTGTGTGTGCATGTGTGTGTGTGTAGGAGAGAGAGAGAGAGAGAGAGAGAGAGAGAGAGAGAGAGAGAGAGAGAGAGAGAGAGCGGTGTGTGTGTGTGTGTGTGCATGTGTGTGTGTGTAGGAAAGAGAGAGAGAGAGAGAGAGAGAGAGAGAGAGAGAGAGAGAGAGAGAGAGAGAGAGAGAGAGAGAATTAATGTATGCTTAGGAAATTAAAATTAAAGAGAGAAATGAAATGAAATGTTATATTAACGTCTTCGAAAGGCCAAAGTGACCTATGAGACATGAGACAAGAAAGTTACAATGTGATGGATCTGATACAAAGTCAGAGTAAGAAGATGACAAAATAAAATATTATGGAATCCTAAATTGCTGAGTGTGGACTAAACGGCTGAACCAGCTAGTTGGGATAGGTAGATCATAGGAGATCCAGCATCTGTCGCTGACGGATCTCATCATTAATCTCCTCCATGGTCAGTAGTCTGACCGGGCGTTGTGCATGTCGAGCCAAAGTGACCTAGCTAGATCCTCTGATGCAGCCTCTGTCGATGTTGTGTAGTCCTCCGCAGTCGTGGGCGTCTAGATCTCCCTAGCTCAGTCGCTCGTTTGATCAGTAGAGAGATAGGTAAGTAGAGAGAGAGAGAGAGAGAGAGAGAGAGAGAGAGAGAGAGAGAGAGAGAGAGAGATAGGGAAGTGGAGAGAGAGAAAGAGAGAGAGAGATAGCGAGAGCGAGATCGAGAGAGAGAGAGAAAGAGAGATAGCGAGAGCGAGATCGAGAGAGAAAGAACGAGAGATAGGGTACGTAGACAGAGAAGAAACTATGGAACTAAAAGAGGCAAAGGGGTTTTGCTTGCTACATGCATTGCCATGTACACCTGGGAGTCCACGTATGTGTCTTTCCATATAGGATTTGACCAATAAAGACGAGATTTTGACCCGGTGGTCTTGATCTCCGTACACCTCTAGACCGAGGTGTACAGAGATTGGACAAGACTAGAGAATGCGAGGTAGTTAACATTGTGAGGAGTATATATATATATATATATTAAAACAACATTCATAATCATTGTAGATGGCAACGTCATCAACTAACATGGAGGAAAATATTGCATGCTCGTGCACGCTCTGCAAGTATCAAATCCTGCGCAAGCGTAGGATATGTAATGAGCATGTGCACAAGTACGGAGAGTTTGCTAGAGAAACCGTACAGAATCTGCGATACGACTCCTACGGAACGGGCATTGATTTCTGCGACATAGCACCTACATCTGAGAGACAGAGAAAAAAGATTATGCGTGAAGGTCCGACCAATACAGAGCCATGGATGGAAGCAGAAAAGGGCTTACAGACAGAAGACGATGGCATGAAGGAGATGCTGGATGCCTTCTTCTAGATAAGCGAGGAGAACGTGAACGAAGCAGCACCAGAAGCCGTGCGCCTATCTCCTGAAGACATGTTGAGGAAGTTGGCACGTCAACTAATCTATGAAGGCACCAAAATATATGTGCTTTGTACTTGTCTGGCGTTTTTGAGTCTTCAGTCAGTGTACGGGTGGTCAGATGCAAGCGTCACTGCTTTGTTTAGGTACGTAATTTACAAAAGAGATTTTCCGATTGCAACGGTGATGTGCTCGGAGAGCTTTTTAATTTAATGTGGCTTAAACAGGTTATTGTGGGAGAAACTTCTCCCGACTGGCAATGAAATGCCCCCCTCCAGGCCAGACGCAAAGCTCCACTAGTTGACAAGCTCCAGGAGTTATGGCATGGGATCAACATAGCAGATGCGGTTGAACCAGTAGGACAACAACATGCAAGGATCCATGGACTTCTTATGTGGACTATGCATGATTGACCAGGATACGGAGAAGCTTCTGGTAATGGTTATTGATTTAAAAAATTCTCCCTATTCGCAATCCCTTTGCCTTGGCCTGATTCATGGTTTAATATATACAGGGCTAACAACTTCGGGATACAATGCATGTCCAATTTGCGGGCAGTCTTTGGATGTGCGCTATTCTGCCTCTCTTCGAAAGACAATTTATCAAGGCCACCACCATTATCTTCCAGATGGCCATCACTTGCGCGAAGGTCAGCTTGGTCGCGTCGAATGTCGTCCTATGCATGTACAAGAGTGGTGTCACTGACGGGGGCAACATGAGGGGCAACCTGTTCCAAGAATGAAACGTTTATCCATTCTCCATATGTTGCCATACTGGGGTGATCTACTAATTAGCCATTTGCTGGATCCAATGCATATATTCAAGAATGTCGGAGAGCTCCTCTGGAAGACAATCATGGGAATGAAAGACAATCGAGCTTCACGAGATGATTTGCAGTCAATTGGAAAGATGCCAGAGCTATGGCCTTTCACCAATGTAGTTGGCCAAACAAAACTTCCAAGAGCGCCATGGGTATTGCTAAAAAACGAAGAGCCACAAGTGAAAAGGGTGATTTCAGAGTTCAGGACGCCAACAGGATATATGCGATGTCTCAAGATAGCATTCACCCGTGACGATCAACTGTCAGAATTGAAATCGCACGACTAGCATAAGTTCTTGCAATTCATTCTTCCAATTGCGATCAAGGGATGTTTAACGGAGGAAGTGCGGACCTGCATATACAAGATTTCAGAGCTAGTGCGGTGGATCTCTTCCAAGGAGATACGGGAGGAATCTATTGCACTCGCAAGGGCTAACTCCATTGAGGCAGTTTACATGATTGAGAAGTATCTACCCACGAGCTGCCTAACTATCCAAATGCACTTGCTCGTCCATGTAGTAGATGGGGTTGCAGTGTGGTAGGTACAGTCCACAGCCGTTGGATGTTCTTTCTAGAGCGGTTCATGAAAACACTTAAGGGTTTTGTTCACCAAAAAGCGCGTCCAGAGGGGAGCATGGCAGAAGGATGGCTGGTGCAAGAGTCTCTTGTATTGACGACCGAATTTCTATCCGTTTCTGACCCAGAAATGCCTCGACTGTGGAGCGATGAGGAGGATGCAAGACTGGTGGGAGAGGAGTCGCAAGGGCAAGGGGTGCCGAAGAAAATGAACCTGGCCATGCGAGAAAAGATCATGAAGTTCTGTATACTAAATTCAGCGCCGATGCAAAAATGGCTTGAAAGGCACGAAGAAGAGAAAGAGAGACGCAATAGGGAGCAACAGGATTTCAGGCGAAGTCGAACGACTAGAGGCTTACCCTTGCCAGACTATCTCGCTCCTTTACCTGAATTCCCTACAATGGCATGGTTGGAAAAGACAGTGAGAGAAGCTCGACAGATCGGAGAACCCATATCTCTAGAAGAGGAAGAGCTGGCTATTGGATGTGACTGGAAGTATCATACATACATGGCACTGTGGTCACATGGAAATCATTTTAGAACACAACAAATTGACAGCAGAAGAAACACGTTTGACAGTGGGGTAATGGTTAGTTTCATCAAAAGAGAAGGGCCAGTGCTAGAGACACGAATGAAAGCACTAGCAACCTGGATTACTGTGGTCTGGTGTCAGATATCCTGAAAGTAAGATTCAGGCGGTTTGAGATGTTTTTGTTGGATGTGAAGTGGTTCAAGGTGATTACTTCTGGTCGCAATGCAACGGTACGCAGAGATGGAAACAAATTTGTGCAAATAGATTCTACAAAGATTTGGACAGATGCGAGCGACACATTTGCTCTCCCCGAAAATTGCGAGCAAGTGGTCTTTGTACCGGACCCTCGAGAGCGACAATGGTGGTTTGTGGTTCAGGTTGCTCCAAGAAATAAACAAGTATTTGAAGGGCAAGATCTCCTGGAGGAAAGTCAGTCAGACGACGTCCATACTGCTATGACATTAGATGAGATGGACGAAGGTATGGCAGAGGAAGCTGACAGATATACGAGGGATGACGCAGACGAGCCAGAATTGACACTTGTAGATGAAGATGCAATGGATGAAGACAATCTGCCAGAACGAGTTGGGGCAGAGTTATGTTTGCAATTAGAGATAGACGATGATATGGTGCAAGATCTTATCGATGATGCCTGACTCGTCGAGGCCTAGGCCTGTAAGTGTTTGTGTGAAGACGTTGATTTAAAATTAAGCTTAAAGTTAATTTAAACAATTGTGTTCTGATGCTTATTTTACTTTCTTTGTGCAGGACTTTAGTATGGCAGACCAGATTCCAGATCCCGCTTCCATGAGTGCAGATGCATTCATGGGCTTCGTTACACGGATGATGCCTGCTCAGATGGCAGAGGCTACTCAGTACTCGGTAGCCAGAGGCACGGGTACTACGCCTCCGGGCTTCACACCGGAGGGTCCGACGCTACGGGGGGGGATGCTACGAAGGGGAGGATGCCTATGGGTACGACGCCTGCTTCTCCCATCACGGCCGCCTCGACACCTAGGGGTGGGACAGAGGCGGGTACGTCCTCATGTCCGCAGCACAGGCGCACTCGCCGATCTCGGAGATCGTCAAGTGGAGGTGGTGGTTGCTGTGGAGGAGGGTCCACAGATGCTTCGACCCCTCCTCGCTCACGACCCCCGTCCTACCCAGGTACACCTCTCGACACACCTCTAACACCTTGGGGGGCATACAATCCTAGTGTCTCCAAGCTCTATACTATAAAGGCAGATGGTTCTGTTGACATGGATAGAGTTGGGACTGAGATGCGACAGCGGATTCGCTAGCTCGCGGAGCTGTAGTTTTCGACCAACCTTCTGACGTCTTGGGGTGGTCAGGATGGGGACAAAGTCAATTACATAGTGGAGACCATCCTGAGAGAGTACCAGCCTGCTCAGGGTTCTTCCGTTGTTCTGAGGAGGTGGATCAAGGGTGTTGCACGGGACACCGTGAAACATCGACGAGATGCAGCTCGGAAGGCTTTCAGGACCGGCTCGCCGAAGCCTTCGGGCATCCCACACGAGACGTGGCTGTAGATCAGGGAGGATGAGCGGACAGCGGACACGCAGTTGAGACAGCAGCGTGAGGCCACGTAGGTACGAAAGATGACCAGGGGGACATCTGATCTTGGTAGCGGAGGCTTCGACACCTTTCGCTATGAGTTTGT
Organism: Adiantum capillus-veneris; assembly: GCF_014529385.1. NCBI lineage: Eukaryota > Viridiplantae > Streptophyta > Polypodiopsida > Polypodiales > Pteridaceae > Adiantum > Adiantum capillus-veneris. The sequence continues at coordinate 148,485,778 of NC_140935.1, forward strand.
GAGTTTCTAATCCAATCTTAACTATGGCGTTTTTTAAAACGCGATGAATCATGTATTCTTATTACTTAGATTTTTGTATAAACGCAGAATCTTGCGATGCATCGAGCTCCGACACGCCAGGAGGAGCCAGATGGATATCGCAGAGGTATCTATGAAGTACTGAATGATCTTGAAGCTTCAGGAGAGCCTGTAGACTGGGAGGCCTTACAGTCTCGCTGATCGCTTGAGGTGGGACGTTAATATGTGTGAGTTGATTTAATTAAGTAAGTATATGTGAAGTAATATCAATACTAATTTTGTGAGTTGTCCTATGTGCAGGTTGCGACGCCTAGTCATTAGTCGACCGGATTTCATATATATGCTTTGTGAGACACCGACACGCTTCTGTGTCTCTTTTTTGTATAGACAAGTATTGTTCAGACAGTTATTGTTTCCCTTATGGTTATGATTATTGTCATTGTCATTGTATAGACATGGTTATTTCTCCTATTCTTGTATAAACATAGTTATGGTTCAGGTTTTGTTAATGGTCATGTTTAACTTTCTGGTAATGCTTATGGCTTTTGTTAATTTTGTTTATGGTTATGGTTATCTGGATTATGGTTATGCTTTTAAGTTATGGTTATGGTTCGTTATGGTTATGCTTTTAAGTTGGTACGGTACTTGTCTTTCATTGGCCTTAAATCTCATGTGAGATCCTACATGGATAGCATGTAGGAGGCGTATACATGATATGGTTTTTTTTGAAAAGTTTATGTAAAAACAAAGTAAACTCTGCCGAAATTTTTGCGCATGGGAGCATGGTTGATTTTGGTGATGCTCGCTTTCTTGGGCAGAGGACAGGAAGTCTGGCTGTGGCTGTGTCCATCTTTTAACTGGGCATAGGCTGGGCTACCTGCCCTTTGCCCAAGATTTTTTTTTCTTGTTATGGTCGTCGCTATCTGCGTCGCTATGTGCGTCACTATCTACGTTGCTATCTACGTCTATATCTTCGTCGCAAATAGCAATTGGCTCACAGGGACGCGTATATCGACGCAGTGCGTCGATATCTGCGTCGATGACACCTTTTTTTGTTGTAGTGGCTTCTAGAACTTTCTAGGATCTTCTAGATTCTTATAGAAATTTTTAGGACTTTTTGAAGAGCTCGTATTTGTGACAATACTCCCTCCTCTAGCTACAAGTTTGTGCGCGTCTGGCGTACGTGTCAATGCAAAAGAACTTGCCGATACACTGTGTGCGAGCCACAAATGGCTCCAAGCGCACAACTAGCCTAAACTGTTAAGCTCAAAGATGGCGATGGTGTGTCACTCACCGCTCTACGCTTGTTGTCGTGGAGGATTCCTTGCCGCGAAGAAGAAGGAGCCGCTGCTGCGCCGCGCTCAACCGCTTCGCCGCCTTCGTGGCGTTGTCGCAATGCTCGATCTCACTCTCTCTCTCTCTCTCTCTCTCTCTCTCTCTCTCTCTCTCTCTCTCTTTCTCTCTCTCTCACTCACGCATACACACACACACAAGGAGATGATGAAGAAGAAGATGGAGATGGAGCAAGAGCACTCTTCAATTTCACAAATGAGAGAATGAGTGAATTTTAGGTTTAGTTGAATTTTATATGAGCTCTCCCCATTCACACTTGGGCGTCCATGATTAGCCAACTAATCCCTTGAAAGTTTCAGTTAGAGTGTGCCTCTCATCGACGATCACTCTTACCCTTTTCCTATTGGACTGACAAGCCCGATACCTGACTCTACCAAATAAATAATACGGCGTCCATCTTAGGTGATAGGAATGTGCGTGAGGGTTAACATGCCCCCCTTCCTGATGTAGATTCCATCCTCGGAAGCTATTAAGTTGAAGCTCGTTCGTCGAGGTGGAAGAGCATTTGAGATGAATGTCCTTAACCTCCTTTAGTCACTGCAAAATCAGACAACATTGGCATAGTAATTGCATTCTCATAAACAATTAAAAAGCATATGCAGTTGTAGGCAGACAATTTGATTGGTAACAGAATTTTAAACCATTTGTCAGCAATAAACATTAAATTTTAATATAATCAAACGCATACACAGTTGGGAAGGTAAAAAACTAAACAAGTTTGGGGTCGCTAATTTAACGATCAAAAGGCACTAAAGATCGACTATTAATACCATGAGTAAGCTTCTCAATTTTCTCTGGTCAATTAAGTTGTTTAATCGCGAGAGCCAAGTATTTCATGTCCGAGGGCTGACTAGAGGCTATACCTAAAAGACCTCGTAGTTAAGCTACGATAAAAGGAATTCTCATGAAATCATCGCCTGACTTGTTTACTTTTTTTTGATCCCACAAAGTCTTTTCACATTGTTTCAATTTTGATGTGTGTGCTTATTTTGTATGCCTTGGGTTTTTTGCTTTTCAAGGAAAAGTGCCCACACTGGGAACCTCTAGGGCTCTAGTATCATAGGCGATACATGTGAGTGGAGTAACAAATCAAGCTGAGGTTTCTCTTCCAACTTAAGATTTTACATTATGGCACTCTGATTTTTTTGTTTGTTCATTTTCAGCATTTTAATTTTGTAACTTTGTGGGGTCATATAACACTGTTACCCTCCCCAGGCTCATTACACTAGTAAACTCCCTTTATAATACTTAAGCTAAAGGTCAATAGGGACTAAGCCCACTAGAAATCCCTAGTACATTGCACACAATGCTGCCTAAATCGGATTAAGAGCCTAAGTAACCATAGATTATTACGAAGGCATTCCCCATGGTATTAAGAGAAGATCTCTAACGCCTAGCTTGGTCAAACTAGCTTAGTCGGGCTGCTTGATTTTTAAACCTAAACAAGTGATTATGACAAAAAATTACATTGAATTTAATGTTTGATACTAAGCAAATACATTGAATATTACGCTACCAATCACAATTAAAGCAGACAAACATGGATGCAAAAAGATAAGGGGCAATGCTAATGGACAAGAAACACCTGTTTGTGTTGATGGTCACGCTTGATTTGAAGTGTGAATGAGAAAAAGATTCTATGAAGGTCCAAATCCTAACAATAGCAACACGTTCCTGTACACACTAGGAAACACAAAGAATACCTCTAGGAGGCACATCAATGGAAAAAGGTACCAACACTTATTGAACATAATTAAAAAACATAAGGAAACCTAACCTAATTATTTGCACTCCCCCTAGAGAGTCAAGAAAATAGGATATTGTAGAGATTGGGGGGAAACCCTAAGGCTAAACCCCTATCCTCATCGTCGAGAAAAACAAAGTCATCATCTGTGAGACCATATGTGCCATCCGTATAATCATGTAAATCTTCTTCATCATCAGAGGCACCAATGTTTACGAAGAAGGTCACTAGACACCTATAGTCATCTTGGTCAAAAGGATAGGCTTGTGCAATGGGAGATACACTCTCTACTAAGTATGGATTAGTCGTGGTCAAGAGACGTATCAGCCATTCTAACTCCTCAAAATTCCTCTCACATGCTAGCGTACTTAACAAATCCCATTCACAGGCAAGCACGGAAAAGACCATGTGAAACATTTATGAAAAGTAACGAGGGTACCTCTCACTCAAGGCAGGAGTGGATGACTCTAGCGTACTAGCCATATCTGTACACGCAAATAGATGATGGTTAGAGTGAAAATATTACAAGGGTTATGTTCTTATGCATAATGTGTTTTTATGATTTTGTGTTATGGCTCTTGCTCTTTTACTTTTTTATCTTGAGTATAAGGCTTTATATATACATTCCCTAAGATTGGAGATTGAGAGTTCAGGGAGGAAGGTTGAGAGGGAATAAAGTGAATGATGAATGTCAGCAAACACTCTCCCCTTCCTTGGGTAGCTCATACCTTTTGGAATGATGTCATCACCTTTTAAAACCAATTGTTCCAAGTTGTTATGGGTGAAGGATTTAACCAATAGTTTTCGACCACCCTATATGTTTCATCTAGTTGCAAGGGTGGTAAGGTACTCTCCCATGATTTTATTTACAACATTGTTGTAGGTGGTGAACTTACAACGGAAGGTGCAAGCCCTTTCTTGCTTGTATGGATATGTACAATGGTAGGTGGAGGTTGTGTCAAAGCTTCTATTTTCGTATAGGAACTACACGAAGAGCAAGAAGCTTCATTTGATGTCCCTGTTCTTGAGCTAGGTGAAACAAATCGTTCTTTCTTTGGTACCCAAACTAGCTCTGGAGTGGGTGTATAGCATTCTGTGATTTTTTCCTTTCTGCGATCTTCAATTTGTTTTGGATCCATGGGATTGAGCTCACATGGGCTCGGTGACAAGTAAGAGCACAATTTACGTTTTGGCACACAGATTTGATCTTTTGCTTGATAGTAGCCTTGGGCTTCCAATAGTCGTTTAGGAATCCACCGCCACGTTTTCTTACATTTTTTGGGGCGAGTGGGACGTTTCTTACAAGGCTTTTGTTTTTTAGCACAAGCTATGGTCGCTAAAGAAGCTTTAGGGACCCACTTGTATGTTTTCTTTGTTATTTTAGGATAAGTCTTTTCAGAAGATATATGCATTGCTTGTAACATATTTAAGGGTACGAGTGGTGGAATTTCATCCCCCTCAGGTGTTACCCAGGTCATCCCCCTGTTTCCCCAAGTGTCTATGGTTGCTGCTAGGTGGACCCAATCCACATTGTCCGACTCAGTCATCCCAGGTAGTACATCCATATAAGGAGAATCTTCCCCAACATCAGTGTCCACTTTACATGTGTAACAATACTCGAATGGGGCCGAGTGAACTGTGGTGTCAGGTCTATGATCAATTATGAACCTATTTCCTAGAGGATGTGCTCGACGTGTTACAAGATCTACTCGAATAACAGAATCTTGGAACTGCAAGTAGACATGGTTTTTACACCAGTCATGCACCATTTTTTCTTCCCTCATGAAAGGACGTCCTAAGATCATCTCTGATGCCATAGTGTTCTTGGAGAAATCCATAACAATGAAGGTAATTCTTATTTTATGTCCAAAGACCTTGATCTTGAGATCTTCTAGAATCCTAATAGGTTTAACAATAGACCCATTGGCCATCTTCACTACTATGGTTGTGGTCGCAAGGTGAGGTCTTCCCATAGTTTCCCAAAAAAATTTAGTCACAATGCTAACCCGAGCGCCACCATCAAGGATTCCCTTCACAGTTAATCCCTTAGTAGTGATTAGTATGGTCGCATTGGATTCATCACCCTCAAAGTATTGTCCCAACTTGTTAACAGGTATTTCTACCACAAGGTTCTCATCTAGGTTGGGTTGTGGATCTAAGTGTTCCTCCTCTATTGGCATCTCCCTAGCTCCATCCATCTGTGCAAATTGTGGTAGCCCAAACTTCAGTTCTCTATTGAGGAAGGTTCGAAGAGTTGAGACTAGCTCAGGGTCTTTATATAGTTTGGACATGATGGTGGTTCTAACTTCTGAAGACATGAAATCCATCAATTTGGAAATGTTCAACGGCACCTTTTGGGCTTCAGTCCCTTGAAGTGGGGAAGATTGGATCTCTATTTCTTTGATAGGACCAGGTAGTCCCTCTGTAAACATTCTTTCCATCAAGAAGTGAGCATGCACACTTTCACATGACTTTAAGTCACTTTCTTCCTGGATGACACTAGGTATGGCTAAGGGTCTATGGACTTGGTGAGGTTGTTGTTGCGTAGGGAACACGGTGTCTATAATCTGGATCTGCCTAGGTGTTGGTTCTAGATCCCTTTGGGTATCTTCTACCAAACTCCTTAATTGCTTGACTCACTCGATCTCCTCTGTAGGGTTTGGATAAGTTCCTATCTTCTTCCTGGATCCTGGCCATAGTGGCTCATGAAGATCTTCCTTGTTGGTTTCTATCTTAGTGGTCGTTTTGGTCTCCATGTTTTCACCTGAATCAGAATCCTCTTCAATATCGTTCATATATACGGGGTCATCACGAGTCCCTATGTTGGTCTCTGAACTGAGGTCTGACTTCGCTGCTTTTTGAAATCTCTTCCTTCGTGTTTTATTCCTTTTTTGAGATTGGGAAATTCATGCCGTGTGTCTTTCCTCAAGAATATAATTTTGTTTTTGGAGCCTGATCATGTGAGTACGTTTACTGGTACCACAATTGTACTTTGTGATGGCTCCTCCATAACCTCAATCAAGTTTAATGACGCGATCTTCGGTGCATTTGGATTATTTGGACATTGGGCAATCAAATGATCTATGACACATCGATTACACATGAGTATCAGCATTGTAGATGTGCTCGCTTGATTGGTTTGCATTAGTGTGGCATTCTTTTGTAGCCTAATAGGACACTCGGACACACAATGTGGACCTCCACACTCATAGCATTGAAGAGGTGGTCTCTTAGGAGTGTAATTGATATTTTGGCCTCTTGCAGCAAGAGCAGCTACTTGATAGACAGGTTTGACTTGTCCCCAATAGTCCTCCATGTAGTATTGTGGAATTTCTTCAAGCACATCCATCCCATAGGCAATATTAGGGTCTATATCCTCCTCATAGCCTTCCAAACAAGCAATAGATGACTCACAACCCACTTGATTCACAGAAGTGATTCTCGGATGTGGTGGTTGCGGTCCTAGCACTGGAGGTGGTAAGGGTGTTGTTTGAACAACATTTTGGGCCCTAGGGACCATGTGTTGTGATGTTTGTTCAAGAGGTGGGGCCGGCATCAATGCAAGAACTCGAGGTGTGTCTGTCCATGCTAAGGTTGGTCTATTGGCCATCATGCTTAAATACTATGCAATCCTTAGCTTGATGACCATACCTCCCACATGCATTGCAGTTCCCATTGAATTTTACTCTAAAAGTAGGGCATTCACTGGTACTATGCAGTCCATAGCATACTGAGCACCATTGTTGCTCCCTTCTTGGATACATATAATTGTTTTGCGGAGCATGATTGTCTCTAAGACTCTCTTGAATAGCCTTGGTGAGATCTGTTAAAGTCATCTTAGATATCTTTGGCTCCTTAGCAATAGGTGTTAGGGTCATTGGCTGATGCCTTGATGCTTGTGAGCTAATAGATTTAGGCTCAACAGACACTCTTTCTTCTTGAATCATTAAATTATCCTCCAATTGGATCGCATTGGTGGTGACTGCTTCCCAAGTGGGGATACCTCTAATGACTAGTCCATTGTAGATATCCTCATGTCGTAATCCCCTAATGAATCTATCAAGCAATTGATTATTGTTGAAGCGCTCATTTGGATTACAACAAGAATTCAAATGCGTCAAGCAACTAATAAAGTCTCTCACCGACACTCCTTCCTCTCGTTGGGCTTTTTAGAGCTGAGAGGCTACACCCCAAAGTACTCCCTCTCGTATGTATTCTTTCAAGAACAGTCTCCTAAGATTAGGTTAAATTGTTTTTTCTTCCACCCTTAGGGTTCTATACCAATCCCCTGCCTTCCCACTTAAGGTTAGGCTTAAAGCATTACTCGTATGCAGGTCATTGTGTTCTCCTAGAGAATCACATATTTGTTTAAACACTTCGATATGCTTTCTCACATCCCCGTCTCCACTAAATTTTTGTGTGAGCTTGGCTATTTGTACTGCCTTACTTCTAGGCTGTCTATCAGGCGTGTTACGTATATTCTCAGCAATAGATCGACCAATAGCTTGAGCAAATGTTGCCAAGTCACCTAAGTGAGCAGGCACCGTGGGTGACGGTGCTCCAGAGACTACATGTGGAGTAGGTATTGGCATTGGGCTTGGCGCATAGGAAGCCCTTGGGTTCCATGTTGGGTACGATGTTGTGCCATGTGGTGGCCCAAAGTTCATATGTGTGGCCGCTATGATTGGGTCTTGGTTTGCACTACCTTGGGTCCCCGCTGAGGGCCCGGAACCTAAGGTAGCTGGATATTGAGAACTAGCGTAAGTCAAAATTCCCTCTAGTTGCTCTGCCTCTAGCACACGACCAGAGCGCACATGCATGTGCCTTTGGCACCCTACAAGTGTCGGCGAATAACCTCGAAGGTTAACAGCTTACTTTTTTAGACGTCCGTTTTCACTCGTTTTTTGATGTTTTTAAATGTTTTTTAATGATCGGTTTTTTTATTAGAGTGTGTGATAGCTCGAAACAAGCGTATCACTCAGAGGATCGCGATGTGCTTTATAGCACAACGTTCGGTCACCTGAAGCTTCGTTGGTCGTCAAAAAGGTCGATTTTTAGCTACGTGTGAGGCTAAAATACGTAATTTTAAAAGGAGACTGAGGCTTGAGCTTGAGCATGAGCTTGGGCTTGGGAGAGAAAAAACAGTTGGATTATGGGAGTGTGTGACTTGTCACGAAAATAAATATGTAGGCTATGCAGATATCAAGTTAGATACTGCCACTACGTCTCTCCCCAACTTTTCTTCGGAATCAAGATTTGAAACTTGGGTGTGGAAGCATCTCTCTAGAATTCGGAGAGTTGTTTGGAGAACTTTTTCCATGACCGAACCGAAGATTTTTGAAGTCTAGGCTTGGGTCTGGGGGATATTCCCAATTCTGATCCTACCTTTAAAATTTTACTTTAAAAAAAAAAAATTTATTTATTTTTGGGATAAGGTCGCTACGGCCGCGCTGTTTCACGTGAGCACACACACTCTACCTACCTACTTACAACTAATACACCTATTGTTACACACTAACACACTTCATTAGCTCTAATAGATCTACTTCCTACTTACTGTACTTTACACAGAACTAACATTATGGATCTACAACCTTAATACTAACACCTTATCACAAAGAAAACAAAACACAATACCTTTCAAAACCTCATTAACAAAGAAATACACAGTAGCAAAACAAACTCCTTCTTATCAACACACACACCTCCCTTCCCTACCTTTCCTACAATTGAAATTGCACCACAAAGAAGCACAAAGTGTCATTCAAGCTTAGTGTATGGCATTCCCCGGAAATGGCGCCAAAAATGTGCGCGTCTATTGCACGTATTAATGCAAAGGAACTTGTCGATACACTGTGTGCGAGCCACAAATGGCTCCAAGCATGCAACTAGCCTAAACTAGTAAGCTCAAAGATGGAGATGGTGTGTCACTCACCGCTCTACGCTTGTTGTCGTGGAGGATTCCTCGCCGCGAAGAAGAAGGAGCCACCGCTGCGCCGTGCTCAACCGCTTCCCCGTGGTGCCGTCGTCGCAATGCTCAATAGCACTCTCTCTCTCTCTCTCTCTCTCTCTCTCTCTCTCTCTCTCTCTCTCTCTCTCTCTCATACACACACACACAAGGAGATGAAGATGGAGCAAGAGTACTCTTCAATTGCACAAATGAGAGAATGAGTGAATTTTAGGTTTAGTTGACTTTTATATGAGCTCACTCCATTCACACTTGGGCGCCCATGCTTAGCCAACTAATCCCTTGAATGTTCCAGTTAGAGTGCGACTCTCATCCGCGATCACTCTTACCCTTTTCCTATTGGACCAACAAGCCCAGTACCTGACTCTACCAAATAAATAATACGGCGTCCGTCTTAGGTGATAGGAATGTGCGTGAGGCTTAACAAAGTTCCACGAGGAGCGGTCGTCCTTCTTGATGTAGGGGCAAGGTCCGATAGATATTGTTGAAGAAACTCACAAAATTTGGCTGGTGCATGATGAAGGTTAGATGTAGGCTCCCATGTTTGTTTGCTTGCACCATAGACTTTACAATGTACAAGGTACTAAAGTCTTCCACGAGAGATTTTGGAGTCAAGTTTTCTCTCAACTGTATATGACCATCAATCTTGAAGGGTGGTGGTGGCTGTGAGCATCTGCCAGGAATCTAGCATTGATGACAAGGTTCCAATAATGAAACATGAAGGATTGGATGAATCTTCATGGAATGTGGTAGCTGGAGATGGTATGTGACTAGATTCACTTGGCCAATTATCTTGAATGACCCAAGTCTTTGATAGTCCAACTTTTGTGAAGGACGAGATGAACACAGATCGTGGCGGAGAAGCCACACTCGATCCCCAATCTCATATGGTGGATGTTGCATTCAGTGTTTGTCTACACTGGATTTATACCTCTATCACTACAAGAGGTTGTGTGCTCTTGTGACGCTGTTCGCGACGGAAATACTCTGGGTTTTTATAACCCCCGACGTCGCTAATAGCGTCGCTACGAGAGGGTCGCTATATGCGCCGCTAAAAGCGTCGCTATATAGCGACGGTCATAGCGACGATTATAGCGACGTTTACACAGAAGTCTATAGCGACGCTCCAGAGCCATAAATAGCATTGGTTATAGCGACGCCCGAGAGAATTTTTTTTTGGTGACAGGGCATTGAATGCCCTGCCACCCATCAACCATATTGTACTTGATTCACTTTTTAAGAAAAGTGCAAGGGTAGATAATAGACCCAAAATAGTCACCCACAAGACGCATTGTTTGCAAAATTGACAAGCGTAAAATTGACAATTGTACACATCATAGGCAAAATGAATTGATTGGCAAATGTAATTATGACGATTGTACAACATCATAGGCATAAAGAATTGATTGGCAAAATGAACTGCAGTAATAATATACATGGTTCAAAAAGACGTATAAAATCCGTCTCATGATACATAAGCTATGAGAAACCCTAAACTAATGCTATCTAGCTACGGCTAAACTGACGTCGTCTAGTCAGACGTCTCATCGCATCCAAGCGGCGTATTTGTCAGATTCTGCAAAAAAAGACAATAAGACAGCTTTAAGTAAGTATAAACATATAACGACATTTATAAAACAATACAAAAAATAGAAAAGAGTAAACCCTAATACTAACCATGCCGCCGCGAGAACTGAGAATGTCCATCAGGGCATTTAAGCCCTTCCTGCCTGCGTACTCGCGCTCGTACGGTGAGGGATCACGTCCTGTCATCGACCACTGTCAAAACATACAAAGATTTCATTATGTTAGAATTAAAAAACTCATAAACCCTAAACTATCAAACATAAAGAGAAATGCCAAAACACTTACAAAATCGGCCTCAAATGATGCCCATCCACCGCTCCCCAAGTGGTGCGAGCTCCCTGCCTCTACTCGCGCTCTGGCTACATCCTTTTGTTGCTTCCACTTGTCAGGATTCTCGCGCGCTGCTTTCTTTGCATTCTTCCAATCTTCTTTGGCCAGCCAATCTGGCCTGTTCCACCCATGCTTGATTGCTTTTTGCACTTCGGAACGCTTGTGTTTGCAATATTCGCGCATTCGAATCTTCATCAGATCTTCGTTGAAGCGCTGATCCCGTGTTGGAACGGGAAACTCATCATGAAGTATGCTGATGACTCTGTTTTTTAAATCACTTGGTACTTCACTCCATTTGTTTAGTATGTAGTGTCTAAACAGCTGAGAGCAAAGACCACGCATGCGCGAGATCACCTTCTTGCCGTCATCATCCATGATGATGCCGCCGCTGAATTCGACGGAGTAAGGCAAGCCCTCTGGCCGGTGACACATGAACCTGGGTGTCCCGACAGGGGTCTCTAGCGGCGTGTCGATGGGGGTACGGACATCAGGTGTCTCCACCGGCGTCAGGGCCCCGAAGCGAGGAGTGTCGAGTGGGGTGGCTCCTGGCGGAGTAGGTAGAGGTGTGTAGCTGCTAGGAACAGTCAGCCGCGCAAAACCTGGCGTAGATGGCGATGCTGTGTCTGGTGTGGGGGCGGGCAAAGAAGGGGAGGGTAAAGAGCCTCGTCGAACACGAGGCGGTGTGGAGGCATCGGCGGAGGAATCCCCACAACAACCGCCACCGCCACCACTAGAGCGCCGGTGTCTAGACGAGTGTGAAGATCGTCTCGTCGACGCCGAAGCTTCGGAGCGCGCCGAATGCTCCGAAATAGAGGGAGATGCGGATGGAGTAGGAACGCGCGATGATGCGCCAGAGCGATGATCCTCCACGTACCACTGTCTCTGCTGCGGTGACAAAGAAGAAAGAAACTCCTCATCATCCATACCTGCATTAAACACACGAATATTTAAACTTAATATTGAATGAAAAGAGTAGACAATGACGCAAAGACCATTAAATACAATGACGTAATGACGCATATAAATACAATGACGCAATGAATTGAGTGATAGAAGAGGCAAGTCGAAAACTCAGAATTTTCAATCAAAAGATGTGAGCGCGAGTAGAAAAGAGCATTATACACCATGGAAGGTACTTAGAGAGCCAGAGCTTTTACAACACAGAGCAAAATTGTTCAAATACAATATTTGTGGCTTTAAGAGATCTCTCTCTCATCCTCGCATAACTCAGCATAACTTCCTATATCTATATAGAGCTCTCCGTTTAAACACATATCCTCTGTTTCATTTTGTAGCTCCTCTGCATCCACCCCATATAGAGTAGTAGCATCTTGATGCTCGTCTGGCACCACTGCAGCGGCTTCTGATTGAGCATCTTCTCTGATCTCCTCCATTGATGCCGTTGTGATTGGCACATGGTAGCCTTCATACGTCCTTACACTACGAGGGGCTACCTCTATGACGTACCACCAGTTTGATGTAGACTTTGTAGGATGAAATATTACCTGCCAGAGCCACATAACTTACATGAGAGCTTTCAAGCACATAACTTGTAAAAGGGGGATGTTAACTATTTACATACTTACTTGTTCACAATGCTCGGGTAGTACGAAAGTGTCTCTTAGGTCAGTCCATTTCTTAGTAGAATCCACCTCAAGAAAACCAGACTCTCCTCTACGCACAGTAGCGTTGCGACCCTCCATGATTATCTTGAACCATTGCACGTCGAATAAGTCGACAAAAAATCCTCTGTAATCGATCCTCAAAATCTCTTGTATCGTGCCGAAGTAAGTGAGTTCCGCCACCACAGGATGTCGAGAGACAAACATCCCTCAATGGCAACCGGTAAAATAAACTGTAAAGTATGTGCAACAATGATATTAAAGTCCACATTTTATGCAATGATATTAAAGTCCACTATGAACGTCTAGATTAAAGTCTCTTCATCCCTGGAGGCAATCCGTCATCGCACATCTCCTTCTGCTCTAACCATGCTTGTGCAGACATCCTTGGTGGCTCTCTTCCCAAAAATCCGTCGCGTAACACACGATTCTCTGGAAGATACGCTTGATGACCTTCGTAGATTTGCTTCTTCAGTGAGGGCTCCCTACGTGCATTCAGTATAGGTCCACATGTGACACATGCTCTGTATCCGCTTGTTTGAAGCCCTGCGTGTATACACATGATAATAGATCAACTATGGGAAAAAACAAGATTTACAGTGTCTGAGTCAGGAGTGTCAATAGATCACCTGAGCATTCTGTTAGCCCGGGATAGTCATGCATGGTCCACATTAGAATGCCTCTGATCAAAGCATTCCATCGTCTTGTGTGTCGGCTCATATCCACCACCTCTATGCCAATCCACAATTGTTGTAGCTCTTCCAATAGTGGACGAAGATACACATCCATATTCTCCACTTTATATCGCCCTGGAACAATCAAGCTTAGCCATAGGTGCCCCTTCTTCGTAGTCAACCACGGGGGAATGTTGTGGTTGACGATGACAACGGGCCATACACTGTAAGATGTTGATCTTTGACCAAATGGATTTACGCCATCCATAGCCAGGCCGGTTGCGCAAATTTCGAGCTTCCCTCGCAAAATCCGACCATGTTCCATGTATATGTTTCCAGGCTGCGCAATCTGTAGGAATTCGTAGCACACCATCCGAAGATTTATTCTCCTCATGCCATGATGCTAGGGCGGCCATGGACATACATTCGAAGAAATGCTTGATGCGAGGAAACAGAGGAAAATGTTGCAACACCTTTTGTGGAATTTTTGTCCCGTGGAGATCTACTCGATATCTTTCGGAATCACATTTCGGACACTTCTCCATGTCTATGTATTCCCCTCTGAAAAGAATGCAGTCATTAGGACAAGAGTGGATAGAATTGTAATCCATCCCCAAGTTTTGCAAAATCTTTCTTGCTTCATCTCGGGAATCTGGCATCACATTGTCAGCTGGTAGTATGTGCTCTTTAAGCAATCTACACAACATAAAAATACGATACAGTCGTGTAAAAATCTATCGGATCATTATACATTTAGAGTTTTATTAAAGTAAACTAATTGTAATAGATCACCTGAAAAGTGCTGTGACGCTAGTGTCACTCCATCTAAACTTTGCCTGCATGTTGAGAAGAACCAGGAGTGCTTTCAATCTAGACATACGTGCTCCATTATACAATGGCGTATCGGCTTCACTTTTCATATCATCATAGATAAGCCTTTCTGAATCCATGATCGTCTCGATCATTTCATCAATCTCGGGCTCAAACATTGCCTCGTTGGGAATGTGCTCTGCATGATCATCCCCGGAGCTGTCAGAGGCTACATCTTGTGGCCTCACATATGCTACTTGACCAAAGCGCCTGTGAACACGTCTATTGGGTTGGAAGATTGCTGCTTGTTGGCCAGCGTCAGAGTCCGACGAGTTATAATTGGCAACAACTCGATCTATAATACATGGATCGAACTCGCTAAATTTGCGAACGTGCTGCAAAGAAACACGTCTTGTCCGTCGCACAACATGCTTGCATTGATTACAAGGACATAAGACCCTCGTTGAGAGATAGGTGTTTCGGTTGGATGGTCCCACATCCTCGTCACTACTCATAATGAGGATAAAAATCTTATAACCTGGACAACAAATTTAATATTCTATCGGCATTGTTCGTCTTATCTCTCTCTCTCTCTCTCTCTCTCTCTCTCTCTCTCTCTACCTCACATTCTCTAGTCATGTCCAATCCCCGCACACCTCGGTCTAGAGGTGCACGGAGATCAGAACCACCGGGTTATAATCTCATCTTTATTGGTCAATACCTATATTTGTGGGTACAAGAAATCTACAGACCCACGTCTACATGATACTGCATGTAGTGGACAAAACCCCTTTGCCTCTTCTCTAGCTGTAGCACTTCACAGCATCTTAACATCTTTTCACAGTAGATCTTTTCACTGTTCGTCTAACTCTAAACCCTAAACCGTAAGTAATTCTTGCGTGGACTCGATCTAACGTAAATAAGCGTAAATCTAAATAAACGTAAATCTAACTAAAAATAAACCTAAATCTAATTTAACGTAAGTCTACATCTAACCTAATCTTTAACGTCTTTTGGGATAGTTTCCTACGACGTTAAAACTCTCTTCTTCTTGTGTGTGTGTGTGTGTGTGTGTGGGTAAACCTAAATAAACCTAAGTCTAATCTAATATAACATAAATCTAAATCTAACGTAAATTATGTTATATTAAAAACAAAGAACTAAACTAACAGGGATTATAAGAACCTTAAAACTGATTTAACACATAATTTTTCACATAACTCGGCAAGAGTTGGCATTCTCATCACTAAAGATGTGAGAGTTAACTTCCGGCGGTGACGGTGCCTCATCTGCATCCACATCTGACGGCAGCAATTGGCCCTTTGGACCGTTCTTGCTCTTGTTACTAACTTTGAAGTTGCTGTTGAATGACTAGAGGTTGTCTAGATGGTCATTGTCGGGGATGTAGTGATTCTTGCCGCCCTGAAGATCCACCTTCTTCCCTATCTTCTGAAGAAATTTCACCAGTACTTTTGGATCGATGGAGCCCACCATGAGTAAAGGCAGCAATACCCTATATTCCATTGAGGGCTTTCTTCACCCGCTTCATGCAGGCATCGCAGTCTATGGAGACCTAAATCTAATCTAATATAACGTAAATCTAAATCTAGCGTAAATAAAGGTAAATCTAACTAAAAATAAACCTAAATCTAATCTAATTTAACTTAAATAAACCTAAATCTAATTTAACGTAAGTCTACATCTAACCTAATCTTTAACGTCTTTCAGGATAGTTTCCTACGACGTTATAACTCTCTTCTTCTTGTGTGTGTGCGCGTGTGTGGATGTGTGTGCCAATAAAAAGAGATAAATGGTATAACCTTTCTATCACCCATGCCAAGTATGATAGATTGGTTATGCCATTTCCCTCTTGAATAATAGGTCTTGAGTTCAACTCCTCGTCGGCTAGATCTTTAGGTCTTTTAATTTTAATTAGTTTCCTACGACGTTAAATTAGTTTCTCTCTCTTTCTCTCTCAATGTGTGTGCGTTTTTTTGTTTATGCATGTTTTCTCTCTCTTTTCCTCTCTCAATGTGTGCGTTTTTTGTTTATGCATGTTCTCTCTCTCTTTTCCTCTCTCAATGTGTGCGTTTTTTGTTTATGCATGCTCTCTCTCTCTTTTCCTCTCTCAATGTGTGTGTGCATTCTTTGTTTATGTATGTGTGTGTGCGTTTTTGTTTATGTTTGTAGTCTTTCTCTCTCTCTCTCTCTCTCTCTCTCTCTCTCTCTCTCTCTCTCTCTCTCTCTCTCTCTCTCAAAAACACTGTGTGTGTGTGTGTGTGTGAGAGAGAAAGAGAGAGGGAGAGAGAAAGATGGGAAGGGAACATGAGAGTGAGGAGAGGGAAGGAGCATACCTGGCTCTCCTTCCTCTCCTCGTGTGTGTGTGTGTGTGTGTGTGTGTGTGTGTGTGGAGAAGAGAGAGAGAGAGAGAGAGAGAGAGGGAGAGCGTTACCTGCTCCTTGCTTGAGGGCGCCGAAAAACTCAGATCTGAGATCTGTGTTTTTGGGCGCTCTCTGTTATTTTTTTAGCCCAGCCGGCGTCGCTATGAGCGTCGCAAATTTACAAGTTAATTTGCGACGCTCATAGCGACGCCGGGAAATTTTTTTTTGAGCGTCGCTAATATGAATAACCTCTTGTAGTGTATTGAGCTTTTCTCATATTCATTGTCAATTCTTTGTGAATGCTTTGTAGATGTGTGGTTGAATCTATAGCAGTCGAATTCTTCACTCAATGATTCATGTGGACATCCATCCTTGGGTGCTAGCCATAGTTGTCAAAGAATGGGGTATACCAAGTGGAAGCATAAATTGTGTTGTTGTAGGCAAACTCAACCAGGGCCATCAATTTTACCCAATTGTCTTTATGATAGTTGATTATGCATCAAAGGTACTGCTCTAAGACTTGATTTAGCTCATTTGTTTGTCCATCACTCTATGAATGATTGGATAAAGAAAGATTAATCTTTACCACTTGAAGCTTGAATAAGCCTTTTCAAAAGATTTATGTGAACTATGGTCATTGATTTGAAAAATTTCACCTAGAAGCCCATGATAGCAATAAATACCCTCAAAGAAAAACTTTCCCATTCCTTCCCCAATGAATGAAGAAGGGTGATGGTCGTAGCTTATGAAGCTTGGTTTTGATGAATATTTCTTCAAAGCGTGTTGAGAGAAGTGCACCAATGAGACTAACTTGAGAAACACTGTAATATTTAATGGTCTAGTAACTTGTGTGTTGCGGAAAATAGCATGAACATAGTGAGAATTTCATTAGAATAGATTCCTAATGAAAATAACAAGAGTGCTTGGGTGGACAGAGTAACAAAAAGTATAACACCTAGTTAGATAGCATGAACAATACTTCAAAAGAGAGAGAAAGTAAGCAATTGACAACAGTTGAGGACTGGATTTGCATGGAGCCGGTCCCCCCTCCAAAAGTCTTTGTATTATGGTTTTTCCTATCAAGAGACACATTTTACAATACAATTCTTTGTGTTCCTTCAAGACTAGCTAGTGCAATGAAGATGAAAACTTCATGCACTAAGAAAAACACTTATCAAACACAACATCAATTCCCTCACACTCTCAGACCCAAGACCTCACACACCTTCAAAGATGGTGAGAGCTAGCAGGGTATGAGAGTAGATTGAGAGGAAGAAGGAGTGTTCTTATGAGAAAGATATACATCTCCTCACATAATCACTCATATTAGAGTAGATTGAGAGGAAGAAGGAGTATTCTTATGAGAAACATATCCATCTCCTCACATAATCACTCATATTATCATAGCTTAGCTTAGTAATTAGCATGATAGAGGAGATGAGCATGCATTGAAGCTTGGCTCTTGGTTGGATCACAAAGCCAAGAGTTGTTGGTGTAGGGCCTCCCTTTTCACAAGCTTGGAGTAGGTGATAAGCTTTCCATTAAAGCTTGATAAGAGAGAGAGACTCTTCTTATTGCCAACATGAGCTAGTGTGAGTGTGTAGGTGATAATTCCTTGTAAAATTCAGCCCCCTCTCTCTCTTGGTCGACCCCTCTTGCGTTGCTCTTGCTAGCACCTCATTGGACCTCCCCAAGCTTAGCCAATAGAAATTAAGCAACATAAGTGATAGACTTCTTACATGTGTACCCCTTTCCCCTTTTGGGAGAGCTTTAGGTAAATAATTAATTCAACTAAACTCTCATTGGACCCCTTTGCCTCCTAGCCAATAGGAATCAGGCAAGCCATTAGGCTGCTGAATGCTCATTGGACCCCTTGGGAGACTGTCCAATAGTCTTCTAGAGAGCTTAATTCTTATTGGTTCTTCTATAAAGTTTTTTTAAATTGATTAAACTAGACTTTAGCCTAATTCTCATTGGTCCACCTCCAAGGCCATCCAATAGGAATTGAGTACACCTTGTGGGCATCTAGGCTAGGGAGCTGACATGTGTCCCTCATTCCCTTTGTATAAAGGGAGCTTGTGTGTGTCTGTGTGTATGTGAGTTTCTCTCTCATCTCCTACTTCTAGGGCTCGCCCCCTCCTATGTAGGGATGGTTGAAGACTTTTGTGACACACACAAAGCATCCAATTTCCCTAGGCTTTTGACCTTTGGACACAACCTTTGAATTTTGGAACCTTAGCATTTTGGAAGTCTTAATGGGCTGAACCCTAAGGTCTTTGGAGCCCATTGTTGCACATAGCACTTTTGAAGATGGCCCCCCCTTTGGATCCCTATTTTCCCTCCTTTGGATCCCTACTGTGGCCGGTTTGCTAACTTAACCAACATTCTAGCTTTTTCTCCCCTGGCACTTCCCCATATTAAATGATAAATTTAACATGAGAAAATCATTTAGGAGAATTAGATATTGATTATTATGACATTACCTCTCTCTTGAAATCATAGTCATCCTTGACTATGGGGTAGAGAAGATAAAGCATATTCATTAGTCCTTTTCCTAGCGGGTAGAGCGTTCCTATGTTATCCTACGACATCGTTCCAGAATGGATGACTAGTCCATTTGGCGCTTAAGAGCCTAAGCTACCGCAAGCATGTATGCCGCAATAGTTCTATCAGACTTCCATAGTAGAGTGATAAGCTCTACTTGGTGTTTGGGAGACGTCGTCTAAGCAAACTTGATCTAAGCATGTATACTGCTTCATTTTTGTGCACAATAAATAAAAAGAGAGTCTTATAAGACAAAAAAAACTTTGTTCATTTTTTACATGTGTACATTTGCTTACTCTTGGGAAGCATTGACAAGGTTTAGGTTATCCTTTAGTTGTATGCCTTGCATCCAACTAGCATCTTCAAAAGGATAATTTTAAACTTAATAAGATATCGTCGGATAGTCTTACCACCTCTTAGTACCTTGTCTTCATATCGGAGAATGGACTCAGGATGCAACACCTCTTCCTCGTCCTCGATGTCCGGTGGGTCTTCAATAGTTGGTTCTTGAGGTGGCTCTCCTTTGTAAGGCTTTAATAGGCTCACATGGAAAGCATTGTGTATGAGCAAATGGTTGGGCAACATCAGTTGATAGGCCATCTCATTGATTGGCCTAAGAATCTGGAAGGGACCATAGTACCTTTTTGCTAACTTAGCATAGTACTGTTGGTGTCCCGTAGGATTCTTGCACGTTGTGTGCCTTAATCAAGCCTTGGGAAATTTGAGTAAGACCCAATAATTTTCTTTAAAGGCTTGGGCTCTACTGTGCTTGTCAGCAGTAGCCTTTGTCCTTTGCTGTGAGATAGAGATAGCATCCTTAATCTTTTGGAAAGATTCTTGTAGGTCTCTGCTATACTCATCTGCAACGAAGATCTTCTCGTGTACCTTAAGTAGGAGGGGACTTTTTGATCTCCCCTAGATTACCTCAAAAGATGCTTTTCCCATGGAAGTATGTACAGTGTTATTGTAGGCATACTCCACTAAGGGTAAGTACTTCTCCCATTGGGATCTTTGATGTACTTCCATTACATATGCTTTTAGTAGATCAAGAATTGTGAGGTTAGGTATTTCACTTTGGCCATCCGTTTGCAGGTGATAGGCCGAAGAGAAATTTAGAAAATTCTCAAAGAGACCCTTCCAGAAATTACTGTTCATTCTAGTATCTCTATTCGACCCTATGGACATTGGCAGGCCATGGTACTTGAAGATTTGTGATATGAAGATGGTTGCCATTTGATGGGCTTTGATAGTCTTTTTGACAAGTATAAAATGAGCTTGTTTACTAAATATGTCTACTATCATCCATATTCCCGTATTCCCATGGATAGACTTAGGCAATCCAAAGATAAAATCCATGATGGTGAATTAGGGATTGGCAAAGGTTGAAGAAATCCGGGTTGCTTCCTTGTATCAAACTTTGTATTTTGGCATACCACACTTAGAAATATACTCTTGTATGTTTGCTTTCATGGTAGGCCAATAGAAATATGTTTCAATCCCCTTTAGGGTAGACTGAATCCCTCTATGCCCTGCATAAGGAGGAGCATGAGATTCATACATTACTTTCTCACGTAGTGAGCTAGTAATGCATAGTCTATTGCCATAGAGAAGATAACCATATTGTAAAGTAAATGGTTGCTCTTTCTTCCCTAGTGCAAGGGCTGAAATCACATCTCTAAAATCGGGTTCAATAGCATACTCATCTATCAAAAGATAGATCATTGTAAGTTGCTATGGAAACCGCATTCACTCTCGGCCGTCTTGAGAGTGCATCGACTACTCTCCTGAAAGAAGTTCAATTGCATGGTCATCATTGCCCCGTTTAGGAGGTAGCTCACAAGGGGTGTCGTCAATAAAGACATCTTCAAACCCCTTGAGAAAATTGGATAACTCTAATTCCTTTTGGTTGTGTATATTTTATTTTGCTAAAACATTAGGTTCATTTTGAGAGTCTTTAACAAAAATCACG
The DNA here is from genome assembly GCF_014529385.1 of Adiantum capillus-veneris. Classification (NCBI taxonomy): domain Eukaryota; kingdom Viridiplantae; phylum Streptophyta; class Polypodiopsida; order Polypodiales; family Pteridaceae; genus Adiantum; species Adiantum capillus-veneris. Next base: position 148,506,778 of record NC_140935.1, read on the forward strand.
TACACAGAAATAGGGCTCTTTATTGACTTATTGAAAGCTTGCGTATGTACAATGGGTATGGTGTTACCCATTTCCTTAGCATCTATGTACATATCTTTTTTCCTGAACTTAAAGGAGATTCTCCTTTCACGGAATTTAACATTGGCAGCCATGCAATCAAACCATAGTGCCCCTAGGATTACATCCTCATGCTTGAGAGGAGAGATAAACAATTCCTCCTTTTCCACATAGCTTTGGACATGGAGCCTCAATTTCCCGATTAAGGGAGTGACTAAAGCTTCTTGCCCCTTGAAAGCACCGTCTACGGGTAGGACATCTCCTATATCGTAAACTTGTATGCCTACCTTGGTGGCCAACTTTGTGGATATGAAATTGTGAGTAGAACCAGGGTCAAAGAGAATAAGAGCATCATGTTCTCTTACCTTTCCCCAAGCGTGGCATAGAGGAGATCCTTTGTGATGAGTTTCCTCCTCTTGGGTTTCAACCAAGGTACCTCCAGGAGGCTCATGGCGGGTGTTCTTTTGGGGACAAGCGCAGTACGCATGTCATTGCTCGCCGCACTTGAAACAACGGTTTTCCTTGCGATAACGCTCAAGCTCTTCAGGAGCGAGTTTATTTTTGCCTTTGTAAACTCCCTTCTCTTTAGCTTTGTTGGAGTTGCCCTTAGGAGACTTTTGGACATTATCCTTCCCATTAAGCTCATTGGAACCCTTGTTTTCCGTGGGCTTAGAATTTCTTTTAGCCTCCATTTGGAAATCAATTCGAGAGGCCACCATAGTATGGTGTATAACCGCCGATATGGTGCGTGGCATTTAGGAGTTGACATACTCCGCCATTTCTTCAGTTAAGCCTGCACAAAACTATTGCTTTTGATCTCCAAAATCCAACTTTTTGAAGACAGTAGCTTTGAATTGTAGGTCCCAAAACTTGTCTACATATTTGTGGATGGATTCAAAGGGAGAGAGCTTCAAGCTTTGCCATTTAGTGAGTACTTTGTCTTTGGCATCGGTGGCCAAAAACTTCTTCGTAATGGAAGCTTTTAAAGCTTTCCATGTTCGTGGAGCTTCATCGTTGGCCCATAGGCTAGACCACCATTGCCTAGCGGAGTTTTGAAAGTGCATAGCTACATGGCGTAGCTTAGAGGACTCCATGAAGCCCTCATCTCCAAACCCCACATCAAATTGTTGGATAAAGGCGAAGACTTTGTCCGTAGCACCAAAGGTGCCATTATAGGTAAGGAAAGAGATGCTCTTCCCTCCCTCTTTGAATTTCTTGAGCTTGGACGACCTCTTCCATGCAGCATAGGATTTTCTATGGCCTCTTATTTTTGATGGTTCAAAGGTTGCACCATCACTTTCTTCATAAGATGAAGAATTTGAGAAAGATGGAGAAGAGGGTGACCTCTTTCTTGCCTTTTTCTTTCCTTGATCTTCTTTGTCTTCACCATCACTTTCATAAGAGGAAGAGGATGAAGAAGAGGGTGTCCTCTTTCTCTCCTTTTTCTTCTCTTTCTTTTTGTCATCCCTCTTTAAAGTATGGTGTGGAGAAGTATGCGATGGTCTTCTCTGTTTTGGAGGTGATGGAGAGCGTTTAGCCCGCCGTCTTTGTGGAGCCATCTCCATTGAGGTGGCAGGAGGCTCACTTCTTTCTTGTTCCTTTGGTGGAGGCTCTTGAATTCTCCTTTGAGAAGGAGATGCGTCATCAAGGAGAAAATGTTTGAGCCCTTCATAGGGATTGTCTTCTTCTTCCCGAATCGGAGAGAGGCCTCTTTTGGAAGTCTCACAAGGAGGCTTCCTAGGTGTTCTCTCGTCATGGTGGGGAGCTTGGAGAATCCCATGAGGATGAAGTTGTCGTTGCACTTCACTTTGGAGGGATGGATTGCCCATGGCTTGTTGAATCCTAGAAACAAGATAGTTAACAAGCATCGGGGCATCATAAGTATCTTGCTCATTAGCAAAATCAAAGTTATCAACATTAATCTCACTGTCTTTACTATTCTCAACCATTCTAACAACTTTTAGGTGTACTTTGGCACTTCAAGCCCTAGTTGCTACTCCTCTTTACCCATTTAGAAAAAGCACTCAAGCTAATACCCGTGGCTCGAATACCATTAATTGCAAGGAATAGAAGAGAGGGTAATGCTTTCTTATATCTGAGTCTTCTCTCTTTGTCAAGAACTTGCAGGAATTGCATGGTGACTCTGTTTTTAAGCTCAATGGTTGAGTAGTCAACAAATTTTGATGTAAGGTTACTAATCACTGGCCCAAATATCTTCGTTTGCCAAGTGAAGAAACCTGTATAGAATGCTTCCTCAAACGCCAACATATTGCTAGAGGGCAAAAACATGCATCGGGCGTAGAAGTCGTAAAGGACTTCTTCGGAAGGTTGGCCACTTAAGTCGTAACAAAGGCCCTTATTGCCTTCGAAGAAAGACATCCATGGTGCTCCGGATTGCTCTGGCTCGTGAAAAGCTTGAATGCATGTGAGGAGCATTTTGCAAATCTTGTACAAAATGGCACATGAGAGGTTAGGAAGGCTCTTGAAGAAAGTCATGGCACCCGTTAGGGTTTTCACCATGTATTCCTCTGTTGTCTGTCCCTACTCTAAAGTTGGTAGACGTGGGTAGTTCATCAATGTCGAACTCTTCTTTTTTAGTGCTTCTAATGCTTGCCATGTCCTCACTCTTGGTACAAAGACAGTATCTTGGGTCTTTCTGTAGTGCGGCAAGTGCTCTTGTGAACAGAATCAGACATCTTGAATTCTTGTTTAACTACCTCTTTCTACACTTGGGGTGGACATCCTCTAAGCCTTCTGCCTGCATATCTTTGTATATCTTTCTTTTACCTGTAATAGCTCCACTATGATCAAAGGGTATGGCAATGATTGCTGATGCCATTGAGCATTGATTTGGTTGGGAGTGAGTTGAGTTACATCGACTGAGTGGAGAACTCTCAACTCCCAATCCATTGTTGCTTTCCATTCTGCATATGTCTCCTGGGCAATCTGCTCTTTGAATGCATCTTACTCAACTTTAGAAAGTTGGACCATGGGTACTTACTCAGCTACAGTGAGTGGTATTTGAAAATCATCTTCTCCTTCTATCCCTGCTGTCAGTTGTAAATGAGACTGATGGTATGTCAACAGTTGGTTTCTCAGAGGTACCTGCTTCCTCTTGTGTCTCTGGTTGTCCCTCTCTCAACAGCTGATTGACTCTTTTTAATTTTGATATCTCTTTGAGCAGTTGCTCCTCTCTTTGGACCTGCATCAGTGCAAGGTCTCTTCTTGGTGATTGCTCTAGTTTCAGCTCTAGCTCGAAATCCTTGTTCTAGATGGGAATTAGAAAACTATTTTTGTTTCCGCTTTTGTGCATAGATGTGAGCTACAGCAGTTATCCTTTGCTCATCAAGCTTTTCTAAATCTTCAAGTCTGTCTGACAGTTCATGTCCAGTCCACTCAAGATCCTTAGCTACCCTTAATGTCGGCAATAGAAATTCTATCGGCAGTATGGCATCAAGGCCATAAACAAGGTTAAATGGTGTAGTATTTAAAGCTATTTTGAATGAAACTCTATAAGCCCATAGAGCAGCATGGAGATTCATTTCCCAATCTGTCCGTCCTGAACAAACCACTTTAGTCAATACCGAGCTAAGAATTTTATTCGTATGCTCAACTTGTCTATTTTCTTGTGGGTGATAGGGAGCCGACTTGTTATGAATGACCATAAATTCATGAAGCAGATACTCAATTACCTCATTGAGGAAATGATTTCCCCTATCACTGACAATTTCTATTGGCAGTCCATATCTTGTGAACACATTCTCATACAATAATGAGGTTGTGGTTCTGGCATCATTCTTTTGGGTTGCTTTAGCCTCTACCCACTTGGTCAGGTAGTCAGTAGTAGCTACAATGATATATTGAGCTTGGGTCCAATAAGCAGGTGGCTGTATTGGCCCAACAAAGTCTATACCCCATTTTGCAAAAGCTCTAGCCCTCATCATTGGTCTTAAAGGAATGCAATCTACACGGGTTGGCATTTTTTCTCGTTGACATGCATCACACTTTCGACCATATTCTTTGGCATCTGCAAAAAGTGTTGGCCACTATATACTTGCCATTAAGATTGCTTTTGTGGTGCTTTCACTAGAAAAGTGACCTCCAGCTAATCCATCATGTGCTTGTTCTATAATGGAAATATATTCTTCTTCATTTGCACAAAGACGCAAATGTTGATCCTTTCCTCTTCGATACAATTGGTTTCCAATAAGAGCATAGTCTCTTGATTCAGTTTCAATAGCTCTTTGGTGGCGTTTACTCATATGAAATGTTTCCCTTGATAAGTAAGTAACTAGATAGTTACTCCACTTAGGAACGAGTGATATTCGAAACAATGTCACATGAGGTATGGGTGCTTGTTCCTGGCATTGAAGACATTGTTTTACAAACAAGTGAACATCACTCCTCATAGTTGGCCAAAATACTCCAAGTCTCAAGATCTGCTGCATAGTTTGGTCTTCCGCAAAGTGAAGTCCTACTATGGTAATATGTGCTTGACTTAAGTATTGAGTTTTCTCCTCAGGATTAATGCACAAAAGCAATATTCCATCTCGATTTCTTTTGTACAGCCTTCCAGCTAGTAATTGATCATAGCCAATTGCTCAATTAATCCGATTGTAATAGGAAGTGGTATTTGCAAATCCACTTGATCTATGGTCATCAAGGATACCATATTTTTGGATCATCGAGGTATCATTTCCACGAAAAACAGATATGCATTGGATAGATCATTGTCTACTCCCTTCGGTGGTTCTCCTGATATAATCCTTGACAAATGATCTGCTCTTTGTTGAGTGGTGCCCTTTTTCACAACTATAGTGAAATCAAATACCAAAAGAATGATAAACCATCTCACTATTCTTCTTGTGTTGCATGGCTTGTTGACCAAGTACAATAAGGCTTGGTGGTCCACAAAGAGCACAAATTTGTTAGCTAATAGGTAATGTTTATACTTTTTTACGGCATAAATCATTCCTAATTTTTCCCTTTCGGTGGTTATATAGTTTTTCTCTACCATATTCAACTGTCTACTAGCATAATAAATAGGAAAATCAATTTTCCCGTCTCCTCGTTGAGATACTATACACCCAATGGCAAAATTGGAATCATCTACATGTATGTGAACTATCTTATTCCAATCTAGTGCTTTCAAGATTGGAGATGAAGTGAGATCTTGCTTAAGCTTCATGAAGGATTCTTCACACTCATCAGTCCATTCAAAGAGTGTAATCAAGCTGTACATGGGTTTTGCAATCATAGCGTACATGTAAATGAATCGTCTATAATATCCACAATGTCCCATGAAAGCTTGAACCCCTTTGATTGTTGTCAGTCTAGGAAAATCAGCAATAACATGAATTTTATCCATATCAGTAGCTATGCCATTTTTAGACACTATATGTCCAAGAAGTTTTCCTTGTCTGCCCATGAATGTGCATTTTTCAGGATTTAAGCAAATACTATAAAGTCTACATTTTTCAAATACCTTTTTGAGGTGTTCAAAATGAGTAGCCCGGATTGATGAATGTACACATAAATCATCCATATATACTTCCAAGAAATTCCAAAGGTATTATTTAAAAGCATGGCTTATCAATCTTTGAAAGGTGGCAGGACCATTAGTTAACCCAAAAGGCATTACCCGATAGGAAAAAATACCCCATTCAGTTGCAAAATCAGTTTTATGCTGATCTTTGGGGTCGACCAAAAGCTGATTGTATCTCGAAAAGCCATCTACAATGGCAGGACCATTAGTTAACCCAAAAGGCATTACCCGATAGGCAAAAATACCCCATTCATTTGCAAAAGCAGTTTTATGCTGATCTTTGGGGTCAACCAAAAGTTGATTGTATCTCGAAAAGCCATCTACAAAGTTGTAAGCTTATTTGCCTACAACTCGTTCTAAAACATGCACAGTGATTGGGAGAGGAAAGTTGTCTCTAATGGTAGCTGCATTCACTTTCTTGAGATTGACACACATTCTTAATTTTATATTTTTCTTTGGTACTATCACAATTGGAGACACCCAATCTGTGTGTTCAATTTCATAAATGAACTCGGCGTCCTTTAGCTTTTCTATCTCTTCTTTGATCTTCCTGGAATATGTCTCATTATAAGTGTATGGCCTTTGTTTGCTTGGTTTTTCATCATCTCTCATAGGTATGGTATGTTGATAGATTTCTGGATCAACACCCTTGAGATCCTTATAAGACCAAGCAAAGATATCTCGGTATTCTTTCAGTAAGCTTAACAAAAGCTCTTCTTCTTCTTCCGTCAGGTTGTTCGCAATGTAGGCAGGTATATGCTATATGCTCTTCTCTTGGTTCGGCCATATCTATCTTTTTTGCGTTTTCAAGCCCTTCGTAGGACTCGCCCTGTTTTTGTAGTTCCCTGATAGGTTGTTCGACTATGATTTTTTGGTCTTGGAGAGTATATTTCTTGTAATGGATGGAACACTCATTACATCTTTACCTTCCTTCTCAGTGGTTTCCATTTCAGTTGTATATATCTCCTTTAGAGATTTCTTCAACTCTTGATACTTATTTCTCCGTTCAACTCGTGTCATGGTTGAATCCTTGTCCTAGTATTTAGGTTTTGCTTGAGTTTTCTTTTTTGTTTTTCTCAATGTTTTTTATATTTCCTGCTTTTCGTTTAAAGGATATCTACCATTGATTTTGTCTTTGACACAATCATGTGCATCTATCTGCATCAGAAACCATGTTCTACTGGAGACTGATGGCATAGGTCTAGCTTTCAAGTTTTTTGTGTCTCTTTTTCTTCTATACCATTTCTGTCTTCTCGGTTTCTGGTTTGGAAAGTCAAGAAACCTTTTCCTCCCCTCCTTTCATGAGTAGCTTAGCTCTCACATCTTCTTTTTCTAACCTTAAATCATCTGAGGTAGCTGAATGTTCTTTCAACTCATAAGTTGCATCATAATACAGGTCTGAAAAGACTTGTTGAGCTTTCATCAAGTCCTTGGATTCTTGAATTTTGTCTTCAATGTGAAGAGTTGAGCTCATTTGTATGGAAATTATGTCATAGCCATCCTCATTGCAAAATTGAGTAGGCATAGATGTAATTACACATACATCCATTGTTGCTAAAATTTGAGTCCACTCAAATGGCTCAAACAAATGCTCTGGAAAGGGTTCATGTACATAGGCTTCGTCTGTGCAATCCCTTTCTAAGATACATTCTTCTCCTTGTAAGCTCCCATTTTTTGAGGCTCCGCACATCCAAATAGGTGTGTCTTTGTTCAACCAAGATGGAAGCTTAATTTTAGCTGAATGAGACTGAGTCAAATTCTTGTATGGACGTTTTCATGACATCTCTATAAGTGTGATCTTTTAGATTAACCCTTGTTATTGATCCCACTTGGTTCATGTACAAATAATTGTTTCCCCAATCCTGGATGAGTCGTACTTGTCGCATGAAAGGTCTTCCCAAGATGATTTCGTAGTTGAGTTTCTTTCTAAAGTCCACTATTGCAAAAGTGTGTTGATAATCAATCCCACAAGAATTAACTATCACTTTTTCAAGCAGTCCTAAGGGGCTTTCGATGTGTCCATCAGCCAATTGCAATTTCATTTGAGTTTGTCTAATGGCCGATTGCCCCCATGATTCCCATACTGCTTTCATGGCTAGGCTATGCCTGCCCCACTATCCAGTATTGTCATGGTTTCTATATCATTATATCTCACTGGAAGGGTCGTGTTTCCTTCTTCCCCTTCGTAGTATTCTCCGGCTTTGTTCATTAGAACAGATATAATCTCTTTGTTATACATTTCACATTTCAATTTTCTCAAATTTTTTATGATTAGCCCTGTTATCCCCACCTTCTCTAGAGTTTTCTGTAGATCATTCCATAGATATGGTCTGATTTTTAATAGTTTTCCTAAAGTAAGAGTGCATTGAATGGGTGTAGACATGATTGACTGGACGTTGTCTACCTCTAGGGTCTGTTCGGCTCTTTTCATCTGAGGGGTGGGGTTTTACACACTATGGATTCATTTTCGTTATCTCCCAAGTAAGAGGGTAGTATTTTCAAAGTCAATGATTTAGACATTCTTGAAGCTTCCGAGCCGCAATCATACAAGGATTGTACATCCTTGTCCATATCTGGAGGTAGATTGTCTAACCAAATTTTTTCTATAGGAGCCGACTTCAAAGTTAGGGTCCCATCATTAATCTCTCTAAATTTTTCCCATAAGTGTCTTGGCCAATCTTCTTCTACAAATGGAAGACATATTCATTGTCCGATGCTATGAATTATGGCTCTTTTGTTTCAAGGTGGGGTTCTACCACCACTTTGGATTTCTCTTTACTGGTTCCTACCACAAGCTCCTCACGTTTTGCCATATTCTCGAGCTTGGTTTTTTGTTTTTCCAGCATCTCTTGAGTAATTCTTACCAAATTTTGATAAGATTCAAGCTTAGCTTCTTCCATATCTAGAGAAGGATAGTTTTTCCATTTGTTTTCCATGTTTTGGCATGTTTTAAGTTTCGCTTGGTAAGCTTCCAAGGATGCATTAATTGGCTCAAAAATTTTAAGCTTCAAGCTTAGCTTCTTCCATATCTAGAGAAGGATAGTTTTTCCATTTGTTTTCCATGTTTTGGCATGTTTTAAGTTCCGCTTGGTAAGCTTCCAAGGCTGCATTAATTGGCTCAAAAATTTTATCTACCAAAATTGATCCTCCAGATTTCACGGTAGTTTCCTTGATTTCACTTCCAGTTTCTTTCACTTTTTCTTGGGATAGTTTCTTTGCTTTCTCCTCAATTTCAGTCCTTTTTTTTATTTTTTCATCTCGTATCTTTTGCTTCTACTTCTTTTGGTCTTTTGAGAGGAAATTTTAGTATTCTCCGAATCATCAGAGGAGTTATGTTTCTTTTTCTTAGCCTGGGCTCTGGTGATTACCTTGATTGGAACAATCGATTTACTCTCAAATGAGCTACTAGGTATCAATTGGACTACGTTTACTACTGTTTTACCCTTGTTTAAAGGATTTTTTGGACAATATTCAGGGAAGTGTCCTCCCTTTTTACAACATTGTATTCAAAAAGCTTCAACTAGCTTAATGTTCTTGTCAGGCTCTGGGCATTCTTTTTCCAAGGATCATCTGCACCACCGTTATGACAGTTTCCAGTTCTTGGCTTAATCATGGGTCTTACCAAAGGAGGTCTAACACATTGATAAGCTACATAGTACATTGGTGTAAGCTCTGGTGTAGTATAAGTCACAGGTTCTTCCATTGGTGGTGGATGTGAATTATACCAATCTCCTTCTACCATTACTGTAGATGGACTAGGCTCAGCATAGGGTGTAACAGGTACTAGTGCTTCTTCATCTATTACTCCCTCTAAATGCATGTACTTTACAGGCACTGCATTATGTCCAGGATATAGAGGTTGTTGACCCAACACAGGTTGAGGTCTTTCCATACCCATCGGTGGTCTTTGATCTAGGGTCATTTTAGGCTGATATCTGTAGCATGTGTTGTCCTTGTGACCTCATAGGCACGTATTGAACATTTCCATCATACTTTGGTCAGTAATAGCACTCATTGGTCTCATGGTTCGTCCATTTACCCTTGATTTCACACCATTTCTATGGCCTAATTGGTTGTCCCTATTGAGGTATCCCTTTCTCTGATCCCCTCATATGTGCTTTTTGTATGTTATTCATTATGTCGTTCATTATTTTGAGCATGTCTTCTATGGCTATAAACGATGTTGCAGTAGCAATTCCCACTTGTGCTGGTTTGGTGGATGCTGTTTTCTCACTTTGATTATCCTTAGGGGCATCTTCTTCATTGGAAATATCATAATTTTCTCCTAAGTCAATAGCATCTGACACACACTCTTCTAGGGTCATATGTTTCTTGCTATACAATATAGCATGAAGTTCTTTGTGTAGCAGTCCCTCTAGAAACAATGATACTAGTCTTTCTTCTGAAGGTATCTCTAGTTCTAGGCACCTTGCAATGTACTGCTTCATTCTAGTTGCACAATCCCTACGGACTCACCTGGTTCTGTTTGAAGCTATAGATGTGAGATACCATATTATGTTTTATCCCTGTCTTGGAACATGCAACTACAAATCCTTGAGCTAATGTATTTAAGTCCATGATTGACCTTGGTGGAATGTTTTGGAACCATGTTAGTGCTTTTCCTTCTAATGTCATTCCAAATCCCTCAAATTGAGTATGGAAATCAAATATGCGTTATGCTCTTAGCACTTATTTAAAGCTTGCTAAGTGGTCATATGGATCCCCAAATCCACTGTATTTTTTGACCTATTTTTGAAAATCAGCTAATCTGACACGTCTATTTGGTTCAACTCCCGGTCTCCTGGCACTTGATTCTGTTTCGAGTTCTTCAAACCAGTTTATTGAAAATAGTGACTCATGTAGCCCTGGACAGGCTTTAGTGTTACCCAGTTTTCTTCGTGATGAGGTAGTTTCTGGTTTTTTTACATTGCTCTCAAAAGATCTCTCGTGGAGTTCATCTCTTGAAATAGTTTCTTGTCCTTGGCCCAATATCCAATCCCTTATGGAGTACCCTTGGTATTTGGTTTGTTCTACCTCTTCAGGACTCGTCATAACAAAGTTATTGTTATAACAATCCCTAAATAGGTAGGTTGGTAGATCTATTGAACCCTTATCTTTAATTTTGAAGATATAGATGATCTTCATGGGTGTTAATTGTCCTGATTTGGCATGAGCAGTCCATAGAAGATCTTTGACGTTTCTATCCTCCCAACAATAGACTTCGATCCTAGGATTATCCATACTAAGCCGTTTCAAAGGCTTTTAATCAACTTGATCGTATCCCTCAAATTCTATAGTCGGGGGTCCTTCTTTTGCTGCATATCTGGAATTATGGTATTTACTTCTAATCCCCATTTGTCTATCATGTCAGGGTTTTCAACTTGTAAATACTATGTTCCGCTTTTATCCATGTACATTTTTCCTTATTTGTTTGCCCTGATTTCTTCTTCAAACTCTATGTCATGGTCATCAATGTGAATAGCATACTCTTCATTAGGATCCAGGTAAACCTGAGCTCCATGGGATTAGTATTATAAAAAGAGAGTATGTGCTTATACCGCACTGTCGTTCCAGTTTCTGAATGAGTCTCATAGGAAGACATTTCAGATGTTGATTCTAAAAAAGTGTCTGAGACTTCTTTAAATATAGTGTCCAAGTGATCGTCTTGATTCACACTCTCTTTGGTGGATACTCTACTAGCGGTCTCTCCAAATATGCCTTGGTTTACTAGCATACGACCAGATCTAAGGTTCATATAGACTTGTGAAGCCCTGGATAGAGTACTTACTATTGGATTGACTTGTTGTCAACTTCTTCCACTTGACTTGATTGCAACTTATGTCAAGCTTTCAATTCCTTGTCTGCAACCTGATTCTTGTATCAGTTTTAATCAAGTTAGCTATTCTTTTACAAAGACTGTACAATTTATTGCTAACTATTGTGATTGATCTATGTGTATCACTTCAATTTCCTAAGTGAGTCAACCTTTGAGACTTTCAGATTCTATATTAGCAGAAAGCCAAAGGACTAATCTGCAAGCTAGAAACTGAGTGAACATGTACCAATTTGGATCCGATTGAACCCAAAATTTCTCGATGGCCTTGTATTATGTTGGTCTAACACTGTACAAGCTCAAAAGTCAAAAAGTCTCTCTGTGTATCAGAAGTAAATAATTGGGATTATTTACTTTTCTTAATTCTTTATACTTTTTGGCTTGTTTTGTCAAGTATGCAACTTGTTAAGGTCTCTGGACAAGTTTCACTTAGTTTGAACAAAATTTTTGGCTGAGTTATCAATTGTTTCGTGTCCACAGACTCAGTTTTCATGGCTTAAGTCTCACTTTTGTGATCCAAATTTCACCAAAATTGATTTGTGTGGTCTACTTGATATGCTTGACCTTGTGGTATTTTCAAATGTGCAAAAATGTCTAGTTTTGTAAGAGATGTAAATAATCGCGATTATTTACTCTTGTTATTTTTATGCAAATTTTTGTCACAATCTTGACACAGATTGGTTAAGCAGCTCAACTTAAGCTCCCTAGCCAAGTTTCATCAAGTTTGGATAATTCTTGTTCAAATGGTCAACAGTTTTGTGTCTGCAGACTGACTTTGCAAATTTGGCCACAATTTTCACTTCAATGATCCAAATCTTACCAAATTTGATTTGTGGGCTTAATATAACATGCTAAAACTAGTGGTATGCTAGTTTGGTCAAAAAAGCTGAAAAATGGGACAAAAGTAAATAATCGCGATTATTTACTTTTGATAAATTTTTGCATCTTTTTGGTCAACTGAGCATGTACACTTGTTTATCACATCAATATAAGCCTATGAGTCAAGTTTGACTGAGTTTAAATAAAATTTTCCCAATTTACACTTAATTAAGTTCTTGACAGTCAGTACAGATTTCAGTTTTTACCAAGTTTTTGGTCAGTTTGGTGATCCAAATTCTATGGGCCTTTACAAAAGATGTTTGTACACATGCACAAAGTCTCTGTATCAACCTTGGTCGATTTTGAGCTAAAAGTAAATAATCGCTATTATTTACTTTAGTCAAATGAGCACTTTTTTTAACTTTTTCAGTGGACAGTCTTTTCATGAGCTATTTTAGGCCTCTGAGTCAAGTCAAAACTTAATTTGTCCTAAAATGTCAAGAAAAAAAAAATATTTTGAGTTTTTGCAAACTCTTGAAATTTTACATCAAATGCCACTGGTTCATACAACTTTAAAAGCATAATCTCCAGTCGGATTCAATGGTGGACAGTCTTCTGGTGCTATTTCTAGCCATAGACCTGAAATTCTATAGCTTCACATAAAAAACTCGCAATTGATTCTTTTGGATAGAGCAATGTTCTGAGAGTTCACCTCGGATTCTACTTACCCTACTCCTAGGTTCTACTGCAATGGGGTTGTGTGGAAAGTGTCCACAAACACTCGTTTTCTTGTTTTTTATGGTTTTTTGAGCCTTGATCTTAAGACTTGTCTCGTCGATCAATCATTCTCAAAATCCTAAAAGATACTTAGCAAGTACAACCTACTTCCAAGCTACCTCTACACAGCAAAAGACGACAATCTTAAGCTATGCGGTTTTACAAAGAAAGTTTTGACTCTAGGTGATCCTAGAGGAAGTTAAAGGATAACTTCACAAGACGCTCGTGTTTTTTCCTAGTTTAGATCTCTTCAATCCCCGGCAACGGCACCAACGAGTGTTTAAACTCACTCCTATCAAATTGCAGACAGAGCGAGAACCACGAATATAATTGTCAATCCATGGGACGAACCTGACTCAACTAGTGCATAGAGGCTACAAGAGGTTGTCAATCTCTTGGAAAACAACAAACAACTCGGATCTAACTCAAGCAACACTCAAATGATAGAAATCACAAAAAGATAATCTCTCATCAGCAAATAAATCACAACCGTTATAGCATCAAACAACCTAAGCACACATACTTATGGTCTCAAATCTCACTTTAGGTCAATGCAAAAATCACAATTATTAATAGCAGTGAGTTTTTGACCTAGTTTTTTTCGACCCAGAATGCATCTAAATGCTTAGCAATGATGTCCTAATACCCCGCCTATACTTAGTTTATGATTTTAAAGCTTAACTTCCTACTTATGATGAAATTAGGCCACGGGTCGGCGAAGCCAAAAGCTATGGATTACCATGAAATGCTTATGTCAATGCGTAGAGATCTTACCTGTGGTTGCAACACAATAGACTACACTGCAATGTGACAATCAAGAAGGGAGTAGGAAGCGCGAGAAGGAGAGAAGTGAGCGCCGTTTGCTCACGTTGTGTTTCTATTATCCAAAACTTCTGAAAAACTTACAAAAACTGGATTTTATACCTTAGCCAAGGTTTTTGTTGTCAAAACTAATAATCTGGGAGCTCTAACTAAAAACAGGTTGATACAATCTGGAAGCTTATATCCCCGACTCATCAATTACATTGTTTATCTGGAAAGTAGGAGTTACAACATTCCCGATTCATCAAAATAATAAGTGTTTTTACAATAAGAGCTCCAAAAAATGTTATCCGAGTTCTTTGAGTTAGCTTGCTGCTAACAGCTCTTTTCTAGGTAACACAATGTTTTGTCCTTGCCTGACTGCATCAATGGTAGACAACTTGCATAGGAGCCATGCCCTAGAAAACTTGTTTGACAGTTGTCTGCCTTGCCGAATACCGGTGCATTAACAGCAATAGGCCTTGCCCAATACTGCTATCTTATAAGCCATAGTGTCACTTCACAAGCCACAAGACTTGCTTGTTCTTGCTTTACTGCCACTAGATAACTTACAAAATGTTACCTTGATTCATAACCACTTTGGAGCAAGATTTTGTACATATACTTGAATAATGTGTCCAAACTAAAAAAAAGGCACTACGTACCTTCTGAAGTACTCCTGCCGAGTTGCCTTGCTCACTGCTTGAATTGTGTGTCTATGGAAAACTCTCATCGTTGCCCTTGCTCTGATACCAGTGAAAGGCAGAGGGGATTGAAACATGCTAGTCTCCACCCAGCCATGTTGTATATAGGCCCCTTGCCTGCTAAACATAGAGACCCCCTTGATTGCATGTCCGTCCTGGCCCTTAGCCTTGTCCGGTCCTACCCTTGGCATGACATTATGTGTGACTCCATCGGGTTGGCCATTGGAATGACCATTTCTCTTAGCAGTGTTGTTTGGGCACTTATCTGCATAGTGGCTGAATTGAAAACATTTAAAACAGTTCACCTTTTTATTATCGTTGGAAAGTTTAGGACGTTGACTGTTTGAATGATTTTAATTTCCGCTTTGCTGCACGTTGTTTTTTTGTTTCCATGGGGATGAGAACGTGTAGCAAAATGGTCAAATATACGCCTCTTAAAGAAGGTACGGATTTTATTCTTGTTCCTGTCAAAATTAGGAGAGAAATGAACTCTCTTGTTGCGGTTAGTATTAGTAGGTTGACCAGTGTGGGTTTGATGTCCATCTTTCTTCTTCCCTGCATTAAGAGTCAAGTTAATAGCTTTTGATAGTGAAGGTGGCCCAAACATATCTACCTTAGCATGAATATGTGGTACTAACCCACATATATACTTACGCTTTAGTTTTCTATGGCTGTTGGCATATTCAATGGCCTGAAGCTGAATGAGACAATTCCAAAAATGATGAATGTAGACCTATACATCTTCATTTCTACCTTAACAAATTAAATCACATTGACACTATGCTTTAACTTTAAATGTAAGGTCAGTGATGATGATGTCCAATTCAAAAGTGCAGCGTCAAGGCAAGGTTGAAATTTAGCGATCGGTTGAGTAGGTCAGCAAGTAAGAAAATTGAAATTTTTTCCTATATTCGAGCTCCCTTGTCCCAGTAGTAGAACAATAATCAACAATACATTCAAATTTTTTAATATAGTAATCCTCGAAATAATATTAGGAATTTTTCAACTTATGCCAATCTACTGATGGTTAGCACTAGGTCAGTAGTGTAATAGAAATGCAAATATATTTATATATTGCAGCTGACAGGTGGAAAAAGAAAGTTAATGGACTATGCAAGAGGATACAACATTTATGACTATTTTATTATTAAAGTGCTCTTTATGAGCCATGGTCACTGTATATTTGGGCTAATTATTTGAGCATTCAAGAAATCCATAAATAAATATGTGCAAGGAGGTGCACTTGCACATGTTTTTTGTGTTCTCTCTCACTGTCTGTCTCTATCAAATCAGTCTCTTTGTGGTTTATGTGTTCATGTTGTTGGGTTCAAGCCCTTGTTGGTATACCCGTGGAAAATGCCTCTTAAAGGCATGCAGTTCTACTTGTAGTTTGCATGGAAAGTAAGTCACACTCTATATATGTAAAAGTGATCATGCAAAGTAATTAAGACATAGCGTTGTTTTTGTGTAGTGTGTAGACTCTCTCTCTCTCTCTCTCTCTCTCTCTCTCTCTCTCTCTCTCTCTCTCTCTCTCTCTCTCTCTCTCTCTCTCTCTCTCATTTCTGCACCCTTCTCACCATGACTTCCGGTTGCCTCCACCCTCCCTAGCACAGCCTAACAATGGTATCAGAGCAGCACTGGGGTTCAAAGGGAGAGCTCTCTGAAAGGCCACAAAGTGTTGTTGAGAAGAGTGCTTCTAAGGGAGCAAAACCCACTTATTGGAATTCATGTGAAGGGTGGCTTTGAAAGTGAGCGGTTAAGGAAAGGAAAGGCCATTTTATCAGTACCTGGGTGGTCATCATCCCTGCTTGCTACTGTCACACTTGCAGAGAATAGATGAAATAGGTATGGAGGTGTTGAAGATGCTCGAGAAAATGGACATGGTTTTGTGTATGTGGTGTGCATGCTTGCATTGATCTTACTAAATCATATCATCTTTCTTGTTTGTTCTTTGAAAGCAAGGTGAAGGCCAGAAACCGCGCACAGGGGCTTGAGAGCTAAGCCGTTCGGGGCTACTGTGGGTCTACTCGTGGTGCTTCACAGAGCCGACATTTCCAGGAGGCTAAAAACGCCATCGTCGACTGTCTGCAAACTACACTCGTTTATTTTTTATTTTTATTCTTAAAGATTTGATTAATGCATCTCCTATTGAAGCTAGGGTTCACAAATAGTGTGATTATCCACTAAGTCTAGCATTTCAAACCATCCACATACACTGCCAGGCAGCACACATTTTATTATTAGTGGTAGTCCTCCTTGCACTGCATGTGCTAAGCAAGTACATCAACAAGAAATTCCCATGATGCTGATAAGCTACAGGCAGAGTTTTTCAAGGTATAGCCTAGCAATGCTGACTAATGAAGTGTCATCCAAATTGTACTTCGCATGCAGTATAATCCTCAACAGGAATCTCCATCTCATCAAATTTTCAAGATTCAATTATGGTGTCCAAAATCGACAAGTTTAATGTGGTCCGGTTTCCACACCTAGCAAATTAAAGTAAAAGGCTATCTTATGCAAAAAAATTAATGGAGTGTCGTGAAGCCCCTGTCAACCGATGAAGCACGCATACACGTTGCAATTACCCAGAGCACTATATTCTGAGAAACAACGCAAGGACGAGCAAGCATTAGGTATTATTATGACATCTCTTGAAGATGATTTTATTCATTGTCTGGATGAAATGAAATCTGCCAACACTGCTTGGATGGAACTAGAGAAAGTGTTTGGTACTAAAGCGAAATACTCTAAAATGAGCCTTATAATGGAGTTATATCTCTTTCTATGCGTGATGATGAGAATATTGCAGCTTTAGCTAAGAATCTGCAAAGCATCCGCACTCAACTGATTTATGTTGAAGCTCTTGTCCCAGATAAAGATCTTATAGCCGTTTTTCTTAAGAGGCTACCTGCCAAATTTTGTCAAATTGTAACTATTTTAAAGGAGAAGGATCCGCTGCCTTCTTTGGATGGTATTGTTAATTCATTGCAGGACGAAGAGAAACGAGTACCACATATTAGTTCTTTCGTACTGATTGCATATGTAGCTCGTGGTTGCACTTCGACTACGAATTCAACCAGGGATACGACTTCAACTAGGCCTACTACCAGCACCAGACCGTGTGCAATATGTGGTGGTAGCAATCATCAAACCAAGTATTGTCTCAGCAAAAATCCTTGCATCCATTGTGGAAAGGCCAATCAACTTCATAAGAAGAATAAGCGACAAGATCAGTAAGGTTGAAAGTGATGAAGATGTGTTCGTAAATAGTGATGTCCTGTAGTTTTCATTCTGTTTTATGTTTCCTTTTATGTGAGTCATTTGTCAATAAAATGTGTAACATTTAATGGTCTAGTAACCTGTGTGTAGCGGAAAATAGCATGAACATAGTGAGCATTTCATTAGAATAGATTCCTAATGAGAATAACAAGAGTGCTTGGGTGGAGAGAGCAACAAAAAGCATAACACCTAGTTAGATGGCATAAACAACACTTCAAAAGAGAAAGAAATTAAGCAATTGACAACAGTTGAGGACCAAATTTACATGGAGCCGGTCCCCCCTCCAAAAGGCTTTGTATTATGGTTTCTCCCATCAAGAGAGATATTTTACAATACAATTCTTTGTGTTCCTTCAATACTAGCTAGTGCAATGAAGATGAAAACTTCATGCACTAAGCAAAACACTTATGAAACACAACATCAATTTCCTCACGGTCTCAGACCCAAGACCTCACACACCTTCGAAGATGGTGAGAGCTAGCGGGGTATGAGAGTAGATTGAGAGGAAGAAGGAGTATTCTTACGAGAAAGATGTACATCTCCTCACATAATCACTCATATTAGCATAGGTTAGCTTATTAATCAGCATGGTAGAGGAGATGAGCATGCATTGAAGCTTGGCTCTTGGTTGGATGTGCATCACAAAGCCAAGAGTTGTTGGTATAGGCCTCCCTTCTCACAAGCTTGGAGTAGGTGGTAAGCTTTCCATTAAAGCTTGAGAAGGAGAGAGAGTCTTCTTTGCTTCACACATGAGATGTGTGAGTGTGTGTGTGATAATGCCTTGCAAAAATCAGCCCCCTCTCTCTCTCTCTTGGTCGACCCCCCTTGCTAATTGCTCATGCTACAGCCCTATAGGACCTCCCCAGGCCTAGCCAACGGAAATTAACAAGCATAAGTGATAGCCTTCTGACATGTGTCCCCCTTTCCCCTTTTGTGAGAGCTTTAGGTAATTAATAAATGCAACTAAACTCTCATTGGACCCCTTTGCCTCCTGGCCAATAGGAATCAGGCAAGCCAGTGGGCTGTTGAATGCTCATTGGTCCCCTTGGGAGACTGTCCAATAGTCTTCTAGAGAGCTTAATTTCTATTGGTTCTTTTATTAAGTGTTTTTAAATTAAATAAACTAGATTTACTCTAGTCTAATTCTCATTGGTCCACCTCCAAGGCCATCCAATAGGATTTGATTACACCTTGTGGGCATCTGGGCTAGGGAGCTGACATGTGTCCCTCTTTCCCCTTGTGTAAAAATGAATCTTGTGAGTGTGTGTGTGTGTGTGAGTTTTGTCTGTCATCCCCTACTTGCAAGGCTCACCCCCTCCTATGCATGGATTATGAAGACTTTTTGTGACACACACAAAGCATCCAACTCCCCTAATGTTTGACCTTTGGACACAACCTTTGAATTTTGGAACCTTAGCATTTTGGAAGTCTTAATGGGCTGAACCTTAGGGTCTTTTAAGCCCATTGTTGCACATTGCTCTTTTGCACATGCCCCCCCCCCCTTTGGATCCCGATTTTCCCTCCTTTGGATCCCTACTGTGGCCGGTCTGCTAGCTTAACCAATATTCCAGCATTTTCTCCCCTATCACTTCCCCATATTAAATGATCAGTTTAACATGATAAAATAATTTAGGAGAATTAGATATTGATTATTATGACATTACCTCTCTCTTGAAATCATAGTCGTCCTCGACTATGGGGTAGAGAAGATAAAGCATATTCATTAGTCCTTTTTCCTAGCGGATAGTGGATCCGTATGTTACCCTACAACATCATTCCAGAATGGATGACTAGTCCATTTGGCGCTTGAGAGCCTAAGCTGCCGCAAGCATGTCTGCACATTAGTCCTATCAATCTTCCATAGTAGAGTGATAATGTCTACTTAGTGTTTGAGAGACGTCATATCCACAAACTTGATCTAAGCATGCATACTACATTTTTGTGCACAATAAAGAAAAAGAGAGTCTTATAAGACAAAAAATTTGTTCATTTTTAACATTTGTACATTTGCTTACTCTAGGGAAGCATTGTAAGCATTGGCAAGGTTTAGGTTATCCTTTAATTGTATGCCTTGCATCCATCTAGCATCTTCAAAAGGATAATTCTTAAACTTAGTAAGATATTGTGGGATAGTCTTACCGACTCTTAGTACCTTGTCTTCATGTTGGAGAATGGACTCGGGCTGCAGCACCTCTTCTTGATCCTCGATCTCCGGTGGGTCTTCAATAGTTGGTTCTTGAGGTGGTTCTCCTTTGTAAGGCTTTAGTAGGCTCACATGGAAAGCATTGTGTATGAGCCAATGGTTGGGCAACTTGAGTTGATAGGCCATCTCATTGATTGGCCTAAAAATTTGGAAGGGACCATAGTACCTTTTTGCTAGCTTAGCATAGTACTTTTGGTGTCCCGTAGGACTCTTGCTCGTCGTGTGCCTTAATCGACCCTTGGGAAATTTGAGTAAGACCCAATCATTTTCTTTAAAGGCTTCGACTCTTCTGTGCTTGTCAGCAGCAGCATTTTTCCTTTGCTGTGAGATAGAGATAGCATCCTTAATCTTTTGGAAAGATTCTTGTAGGTGTCGCCTATACTCATCTGCAGCGAAGATCTTCCCGTGTACCTTACGTAGCAAGGGACTTTTTGATCTTCCCTCTATTACCTCAAAAGGTGCTTTTCCCATGGAAGTATGTACTATATTATTGTAGGCATACTCCACTAAGGGTAAGTACTTCTCCTATTGGGACCTTTGATCTACTTCCGTTACATAGGCTTTTAGTAGATCAAGAATTGTTAGGTTAGCTATTTCACTTTGGCCATTCATTTGCGGGTGATAGGCTGAAGAGAAATTTAGCCTTGTCCCTAAATTCTCAAAGAGACCCTTCCAGAAGTTACTGGTCATTCTAGGATCTCTATCCGACACTATGGACATTGGCAAGCCATGGTACTTGAAGATTTGTGAAATGAAGAGGGTTGCCATTTGATGGGCTTTGATAGTCTCTTTGACAGGTATAAAATGAGTTTGTTTACTGAACGTGTCTACTATCGCCCATATTCCCGTATTCCCATGGATAGACTTAGGCAATCCAAAGATAAAATCCATGGATATGCTCTCCCATGGTGAATTAGGGATAGGCAAAGGTTGAAGCAATCCAGGTTGCTTCTCTCTATCAAACTTTGTCTTTTGGCATACCACACATTTAGAAACATACTCTTGTATGTTTTCTTTCATGGTAGGCCAATAGCAATATGTGTTTCAATCCCCTTTAGAGTAGACTGAATCCCTCTATGCCCTGCATAAGGAGGAGCATGAGATTCATACATTACTCTCTCACGTAGTGAGCTAGTAACGCATAGTCTATTGCCATAGAGAAGAGAACCATCTTGTAAAGTAAATGGTTCCTCTTTCTTCCCTAGTGCAAGGGCTGAAATAACATCTCTAAAACCGGGATCAATAGTATACTCATCTATCATAGAAGATAGATCATTGTGAGTTGCTATGGAAACCGCATTCACTCTCGGCCGTCTTGAGAGTGCATCGGCTACTTGATTATGCTTGCCAACAATGTGAGAAATATGAAAATGAATTGCAAAAGAAAGTTTGTCCACCTCATTTGTTTGTTGGAGAGCTTGTTCTGCGTCATAAAGTACTTAAGACTTTGGTGATCTGTTTGCAGAATGAAAGGAGTTCCCAATAAATAGTGCTTCCATGAGTCTAAGGCATGTAGAAATGCGAGGAGTTCCTTTTCATATATCCCTAGAGCTTGCTCAATACGGTCGAGCCTTCGACTTTCATAGCCTATGGAATGCCGTTCTTAAAGCAAAACACAATCACCACAAGCATCACATTGGACCTCAAATGGCTTTGACAGATCCGGTAGTGGAAGCACAGGTTGAGAAATAAGCTTTTCTTTAAGCTTTTCAAAAGCATTGTTCTCCTTGGCAAACCATGTGTACCTAACGTTTTTCTTTGTTAGGTCATGTAATGGTCCTGCTATTAGTGAGAACTTTTCTATGAAGTGTCTATAGTATGCGCACATACTTATAAAGCTTCTTAACTCATGGATATTCCTTGGTTTAGGCCATCCTTTTATTACATCTAACTTTGATGGATCCATTTGGATGCCATCTTGAGAGATAATGTGACCTAAATACTGAATCTCTTGTAAGAAAAATTCACTTTTCTTTCGATTAACATAAAGTTTATTCTCTCTTAGAACTTGAAATATTACCTGGAGGTGTTGCTTGTGTTCGTCTAATGAATTAGAGTAGATGATGATATCATCAAAGAACACGTTCGGTGAGGCCTAAATAGCTTCTCCATCAAGTGGTTGAATGTGCTGGTGCATTGACCAAGCCAAAAGGCATGACAATGTATTCGTAAAGACCAAATGTAGTGCGAAATGCGGTCTTTACAATGTCTTGATCAACTATCCTTATTTGATGATAGCCACTTTTTAGGTCAATCCTATTGAAGTAGGTGGACCCTTCTAGTTTATCAAATAGGTCTTCTACCCGTGGAACGGGAAACCTATTCTTGATAGTTATCCTATTTAGTGCTCTATAGTCGACACACGTATGTGCTGTCTTTCTTTTGCACTAGTAGCACAGGAAAACAAAATGGAGATGAGCTAGGCCTAACCATGACATTCTCAACTAACTCATGGACTTGCCGCATAATCTCCTCTTGTTGAGCTTGAAAAACTCTATAAGGAGGTTTGTTAGGCGGTGAACTTCCTGGAAGAAGTTCAATTGCATGGTCATCATTGCCTCTTTTAGGAGGTAGCTCACAAGGGATGTCGTCAATAAAGACATCTTGAAACCCTTGAGAAAATTGGATAGCTCTAATTCCTTTTGATTGTGTATATTTTCTTTTGCTAAACAATTGGTTCATTTTGAGAATCTTTAACAAAAATCATGTACATGGAAATAGAGCTCTTTATTGACTTGTTGAAAGCTTGTGTATGTACAATGGATATAGTGTTACCCATTTCCTTAGCATCTACATACATATCTTTTTCCCTAAACTTAAAGAAGATTCTCCTTTCAGGAAATTTAACATTGGTAGCCATGCGATCAAACCATGGTGCCCCTAGGATTACATCCTCATGCTTGAGAGGAGAGATAAAGAAGTCCTCTTTGTCCACATAGCTTTGGACATGGAGCCTCAATTTCCCGCTTAAGGGAGTGACTGAAGCTTCTTGCCCCTTGAAAGCACCGTCTACAGGTAGGACATCTCCCATCTCGTAGGCTTGTATGCCTAGCTTGGTGGCCAACTCTATAGATATAAAATTGTGAGTAGAACCAGGGTCAAAGAGAATAAAAGCATCATGTTCTCTTAACTTTCCCCAAGCATGGCATAGAGGAGATCCTTTGTGGTGAATTTCCTCCTCTTGGATTTCGACCAAGGTAGCTCTAGGAGGTTCATGGTGGGTGTTCTTTTGGGGACAAGCGCGGTACACATGCCCTTGCTCGCCGCACTTGAAACAACGGTTATCCTTGCGATAACGCTCAAGCTCTACAGGAGAGAGTTTATTTTTGTCTTTATAAACTCCCTTCTCTTTAGCTTTATTGGAGTAACCCTTAGGAGACAGTGGACATTGTCCTTCCCTTTAGGCTCATTGGAACTCTTGTTTTTCGTGGGCTTAGAATTTCTTTTAGCCCCCGTTTGGAAATTGATTCGAGAGGCCACCATAGTATGGTATATAACCGCCGATATGTTGCGTGGCCTTTGGGAGTTGACATACTCCGGCATTTCTTTAGTTAAGCCCGCACACAATTGTTGCTTTTGCTCTCCAAAATCCAACTTCTTGAAGACAGTGGCTTTGATTTGTAAATCCCAAAACTTGTCTAGATATTTGTGAATGGATTTGTAGGGAGAAAGCTTCAAGCTTCTCCATTTGGTAAGTACTTTGTCTTTGGCATCGGTGGCCAAAAACTGCTTCATAATAGAAGCTCTTAAAGATTTCCATGTTCGTGGAGCTTCACCGTTGGCCCGTAGGCTACACCACCATTGTCTGGCGGACTTTTGAAAGTGCATAGCTACATGGCGTAGCTTAGAGGACTCTGTGAAGCCCTCATTTCCATATGCCGCATCGAATTGTTGGATAAAGGCCAAAACTTTGTCCGCAGCACCAAAGGTGCCATCATAGGTAAGGAAAGAGATGCTCTTCCCTCCATCTTTGAATTTTTTGAGCTTGGACGACCTCTTCCACGCGGCATAGGATTTCCTATGGCCTCTTCTGTTTTATGGTTCAAAGGTGGCACCATCACTTTCTTCAGAAGATGAAGAATTTGAGGAAGATTGAGAAGAGGGTGACCTCTTTCTCGCCTTTTTCTTTCCTTGATCTTCTTTGTCTTCAACATCACTTTCATAAGAGGAAGATGATGGAGAAGATGGAGAAGAGGGTGTCCTCTTTCTCACCTTTTTCTTCTCTTGCTTTTTGTCATCCCTCTTTGAAGTATGGTGTGGAGAAGTATGCGATGGTCTTCTCCATTTTGGAGGTGATGGAGAGCGTTTAGCCCGCCGTCTTCGTGGAGCCATCTCCACCGAGGTGGCGGGAGACTCACTTCTTTCTCGTTCCTTCGGTGGAGGCTCTTGATTTCTCCTTTGAGAAGGAGATGCATCATCAAGGAGAAAATTTTTGAGCCCTTCATATGGATCCTCTTTTTCTTCCCGAATCGGAGAGAGGCCTCTTTTGGAAGTCTCGCAAG
The DNA here is from genome assembly GCF_014529385.1 of Adiantum capillus-veneris. Taxonomy (NCBI): domain Eukaryota; kingdom Viridiplantae; phylum Streptophyta; class Polypodiopsida; order Polypodiales; family Pteridaceae; genus Adiantum; species Adiantum capillus-veneris. The sequence continues at coordinate 148,531,298 of NC_140935.1, forward strand.
GAGGCTTCCTAAGTGCTCTCTCGTCATGGTGGGGAGCTTGCAGAATCCCATGAGCACGAAGCTGCCGCTGCACTTCACTTTGGAGGGATGGATTGCCCATGGCTTGTTGAAGCCTAGAAACAAGATAGTTAACAAGCATTGGGGCATCATTAGTAGCCTCCTCATTAGCAAAATCAAAGTTATCAACATTAATTTCACTCTCTTTACTATTGTCAGCCATTCTAACACTTTTAGGTGTACTTTATCACTTCAAGCCCTAGTTGCTACTCCTCTTTATTCCTTTAGAAAAAGCACTCAAGCTAGTGTACCCGTGGCTCGAATATCATTAATTGCAAGGAATAGAAGAGAGGGTCTCTCAACACCAAAACAACACCGGCTCCTATCAAGCTTCTAATATCTCAATAGTGGTTAAGCCGTAGGCAAGCCCCGTAGGACTCCACTATTAAGACCATAGCTCTCGACGATGATGCCCCGTAACTGCACAAAGGCAGGTGCACTGCAAGGCTAAAAATTCCCTATTCTACTTACTCATATGCAATTAATAGTACCAACCATTTATAGCTAGCTTGAGGACCTTCCTTCTTGAGCAAGAAAAGAGAAACCTTGTGCTCTGATACCAATGTAACATTTAATGGTCTAGTAACTTGTGTGTAGCGGAAAATAGCATGAACATATTGAACATTTCATTAGAATAGATTCCTAATGAGAATAACAAGAGTGCTTGGGTGGAGAGAGCAACAAAAAGCATAACACCTAGTTAGATGGCATGAACAACACTTCAAAAGAGAGAGAAATTAAGCAATTTACAAGAGTTGAGGACTGGATTTGCATGGAGCCGGTCCCCCCTCCAAAAAGCTTTGTATTATGGTTTCTCCCATCAAGAGAGACATTTTACAATACAATTATTTGTGTTCCTTCAATACTAGCAAAGTGCAATGAAGATGGAAACTTCATGCACTAAGCAAAACACTTATCAAACACAACATCAATTACCTCACGGTCTCAGACCCAAGACCTCACACACCTTCGAAGATGGTGAGAGCTAGCGAGGTATGAGAGTAGATTGAGAGGAAGAAGGAGTATTCTTACGTGAAAGATGTATATAATCACTGATATTAGCATAGCTTAGCTTAGTAATCGGCATGGTAGAGGAGATGAGCATGCATTGAAGCTTGGCTCTTGGTTGGATGTGCATCACAAAGCCAAGAGTTGTTGGTGTAGGCCTCCCTTCTCACAAGCTTGGAGTAGGTGGTAAGCTTTCCATTAAAGCTTGAGACGGAGAGAGATCGAGTCTTCTTTGCTTCACACATGAGATGTGTGAGTGTGTGTGATATTGCCTTGCAAAAATCATCCCCCTCTCTCTCTTGGTTGACCCTCCTTGCTAATTGCTCATGCTATAGCCCTATTGGACCTCCCCAGGCCTAGCCAACGGAAATTAACCAGCATAAGTGATAGCCTTCTGACATGTGTCCCCCTTTCCCCTTTTGTAAGAGCTTTAGGTAATTAATAAATGCAACTAAACTCTCATTGGACCCCTTTGCCTCCTTGCCAATAGGAACTAGGCAAGCCATTGGGTTGTTGAATGCTCATTGGTCCCCTTGGGATACTGTCCAATAGTCTTCTAGAGAGCTTAATTCCTATTGGTTCTTTTATTAAGTGTTTTTAAATTAATTAAACTAGATTTACTCTAACCTAATTATCATTGGTCCACCTCCAAGGCCATCCAATAGGATTTGAGTACACCTTGTGGGCATCTGGGCTAGGGAGCTGTCATGTGTTCCTCGTTCCCCTTGTGTACAAATGAAGCTTGTGAGTGTGTGTGTGAGTGTGTGTGTGAGTTTCTCTCTCATCCCCTACTTGCAAGGCTCGCCCCCTCCTATGTAGGGATTATGAAGACTTTTTGTGACACACACAAAGCATCCAATTCCCCTAATGTTTGACCTTTGGACACAACCTTTGAATTTTGGAACCTTAGCATTTTTGAGGTCTTAATGGGCTACTGGGTCTGCGGTCTGATTAACCCGAATCTGGCCAGATCCTCTTCCATCTCTCCTCTCTCTTCCCTCGACTGCTTCGCCTCGTGCTTGCAGAGCCATGGAGAACAGCTCCATCGCGGACAACACCGTCTCCAACCTTGCTCCTCTCCAGCTCGTACACTCCCCTCCCTCTGCGCCATGAATCTCCATGGCCTGCACTGCATTGTCCTGGCCTCTATCTCCCTCTTCTTTCGTGCACAACCGAGGCTCGCACCCTGCAATAAACTGTAGCAACAGATGATGGCCTTCGGCAGCCTGCATGCTCGTACACTCCCCTCCCTCTACGCCATGAATCTCCATGGCCTGCACTGCATTGTCCTGGCCTGTATCTCCCTCTGCTTTCATGCACAACCGAGGCTCGTACCCTGCTATAAATTGCAGCAATTTTTATGATGGCCTTCGGCGCGCGCACGCAAGTAGTGCACATGCGTCCATCACTCTCATCGCCCATCGCTCCCTGCAATGTGCGCCCTCCCTTCGCCTCGCAGGAAAATCTACCTCCTCCTCTCTCCTCTCCTCTATCCACCACGTGCCCCTCCACCCCTCTTTTCCCTCAAACCTTCAAGGGCATCTAGCCAGATTCTAATTAATAACCCCTTCCCAAAATTGGGAGCACCTACTGGGCTGAACCTTAGGGTCTTTTAAGCCCATTGTTGCACATTTCTCTTTTGCAGATGGTTCCCCCCTTTGGATCCCTATTTTCCCTCCGTTGGATCCCTACTGTGGTCGGTCTGCTAGCTTAACCAATATTCTAGCTTTTTCTCCCTTGTCACTTCCCCATATTAAATGATCAGTTTAACATGAGAAAATCATTTAGGAGAATTAGATATTTATTACTATGACAAAATGTACGGGTTATCGACACTGCCACACATCATTGGTAAGACCGTCCCTTTATGTTTGGTTCTGAGTTCTGGTTTGTGTCACACTGATAGTTGCATGAGGGAAGTGCACACACACACCTATGTTATTGTCAGGTGGGGACTTCTACTCATAGTTTCAGGTGATTGAACTCTACCAAAGTCTATCTCGAGTCCATTGTTAGTGGTTTAGGCTTGAAGGGCGGGGGGGGGGGGGGGGGGGGTTGTTGGGTTCAAGCCCTTGTTGGTATACCCATGGGAAATGTCTCTTAAAGGCATGCAGATCTACTTGTAGTTTGCATGGAAAGTAAGTCACACTCTATATATGTAAAAGTGATTATGCAAAGTAATCGAGACATAGTGTTGTTTTTGTGTAGTGTGTCGACTCTCTCTCTCTCTCTCTCTCTCTCTCTCTCTCTCTCTCTCTCTCTCTGCACCCTTCTCGCCATGGCTTTCGGCCGCCTCCATCCTCCCTAACACAGCCTAACACATGCGTCTCTCCAGGTATGAAAATCTGTACTTTATCGCTTATAGCATGTTATTCTTGGTATTTTGTAGGGCCCTCTACGCTCTACTTGTAGTAGAACACTCCTAGTAGTGTCAAAATCACGCCAACAATGAGAGGCATGCTGAGACAAGTTTTAAAGCTAGGTTCTCCTAGCTCACTTCTTTGATGCTTTTTTAAATGTATGATTTTTTTTTTTGCCTCAAAAGTGCTCAATGTCGTTACACAATCTTATCAAAACTAGCTAACTTGATTACAAATTTAATCAAGATAAACTAACAAATAACAAAGAAGTAGATTGCAAAAGGAGAGGGAAGGCGATGCAAAAGTGGAACCCCTCTTCTCTTTTTGTTTGCTTATCATTATCATGGGAAGCATTTTTTTTAATAATAGAAGCCACATAGAAATTTAGAGTAGGGATTTTTGCTTAGAGAGCAAAGGAAAATAAGAAAAGTAAATTTGATATCATAAAACGAATGTTTTCATGGAACATCTCATAATCTATACTACAGATACAGGGGGAGGGATCCCCCCCCCCCACATGGCGAGTGCTGTTTCAATCGGCCAGTGGTGCTTGCAATCCGGCAGCACAGTGTGCTCACAGCGAGAAAGAGAGAGTGACTACTGCCGCCTGTCAAGCACCGTTTTGAGCCCTCCCCCCCTCCCCCCCCCCGTGCCACGCATCCCGAGACATGCCTTTTGCAGCCGCACGCCAGTGTGCACACAGAGAGAGAGAGAGAGAGAGAGAGAGAGAGAGAGAGAGAGAGAGAGAGGCGGCCTTCATCATGCAGTGTTGAAGAAAATTCATTTTCACCAACATCCAAAAATCCCTCCAAGACAGACTTGAACAGGAAATTTTACAATACTAGCCATCATTTTTACAAAATTACACTATTTTTCATGTATTTTTAAGCGCAATTTTCTCCTTCTTGCCCTCCCCTCAACCGGCTACTTTGATTTTGCAACCGGCTCAAGGCTAAGCTGAGGAACACTTTTCCCAAACACTGCCTTCATACCAAGCTCTGCGCACGATCTCCTCCGGAGTCCGGCCTGAGCTCCACGAGTCCACGGTCGTGCAAGGTGCCCTTCCTCCCTACCTCGACGAGCAAGATGTGATCCATCACGGGCAAGAAAGCGGGGGCCCATTTCGCGTCAAGCTGCCATCGCTACACCCCAAAAAAATGAAAAAGGTGAAATCTTCAGAGGCCAAGCAGGGTTCGCAAAACATTTTTGCGAAATTTTGTAGGTTTTTCCACTTTCAAAAATAAAATTTAGAGGTAAATGTCAATATTTGTAGGTGGGATTACACTACACCTAGGTTTGTTTCGAGCACTGCTCCACGGTCATGCAAGGCACCCTTCTTCCCTGCCTCGACGAGCAAGATGCGATCCATCGCAGGCAAGAAAGAGGAGGGCCATTTCATGCGATCAAGCTGCCATCTCTAGACCCCAAAAAATAAAAAAGTTGAAATCTTTAGAGGCCAAGCAGGGTTCGTGAAACATTTTTGGTGGACCTGGCGGATAATCACACGAAAATTATCATATCTATACTACAAATAAAGGGGGAGGGAATTCCGCCCCCCCCTCCCCTGCCACGCATCACTGTCTGCTTGAACCGGCACCTCCCGACAGTGGCCTCTGAGCCAAACACGCGCGCTGTTCCGCCACTGTTCGCACACCGCAAGAGAGAGACGGGACGCGAGCCTAAGAGAGAGGGGACTGCTCCGCCAGGCCTAATTTTTGAAGGTTTCGACGCCCTTCGAAGGCACTTTTACCCTTCAGTGAAGGGCAAAAATATTTTTACCCTTCAAAAGAAGGGTAGAATATTGAAAAATCTATGAGTAGCCCTTCTAATTTTTGCCTAAATATAGCTTAATGAAGGGTAGCGTCACCCTTCAAAAATGAGCCTTGACTGTGTGCATTGCAAGAGAGAGACGGGACGCGAGGCGGGCCGCCAGCACTGCGCACTCCTACTCCCACGTGCTCGCGTTACCAAACGGCCACACGTGAGAGAGAGAGAGAGAGAGAGAGAGAGAGAGAGAGAGAGAGAGAGAGGGAGAGGTTATTTTTTTGGTTTTTTACATTGTTTTTCTCTATTCTCGGGCGGAATTTCTCCTTTTCCCCTCGCCCTCAACCGGCATTTTTGAAATTGAAAACGGCATGATGTTAAGCTGAGACACATTTTTCCCGAACACTGCATACGTCGCAGAGTCGAGAGAGAGAGAGAGAGAGGGGGGGGGGGGGGGGGGGGAGAGAGAGAGTTCTCTATTTTAAGGCAAAGGCGAGCTGAGCGCGAAGAGAGAGAGATAGAGAGAGAGAGAGAGAGAGAGAGAGAGAGAGAGAGAGAGATAGAGAGAGAACGCAAAATGAGCCTTGACTGTGCGCATCGCAAGAGAGAGACGGGACGCGAGGCGGGCCGCTGGCACTGCGCACTCCTGCTCCCACGTGCTCGCGTTACCAAATGGCCACATGTACGAGAGAGAGAGAGAGAGAGAGAGAGAGAGAGAGAGAGAGAGAGAGAGAGAGAGTTATTTTTTTGGTTTTTTACACTCTTTTTCTCTATTCTCGGGCGGAATTTCTCCTTTTCCCCTCGCCCTCAACCGGCATTTTCGAAATTGAAAACGACGGAGAGAGAGAGAGAGAGAGAGAGAGAGAGAGAGAGAGAGAGAGAGAGAGAGAGAGAGAGAGAGAGAGAGAGAGAGAGAGAGAGAGAGAGAGAGAGAGAGAGAGAGAGAGAGAGCAAACTCAGTAGAGGAGGTCGGGCAATGCTCTCTGAGCGCAGACACGCAGAGAGAGAGAGAGAGAGACACACACACACACACACACACACACACACACACACACACACACACACACACACACACACACACACACACACACACACACACACACACACACACAGAGGAGGAGGAGGAGGAGGGGGAGCGAGAAAGAGAGCTAGAGAGAGCTAGGGAGAGAGAGAGAGAGAGAGAGAGAGAGAGAGAGAGAGAGAGAGAGAGAGAGAGAGAGAGAGAGAGAGAGAGAGAGAGAGAGAGAGAGCGAGAGAGAGAGAGAGAGAGAGAGAGAGAGAGAGAGAGAGCCAAGAGGAAATTTTAGAAACTTAGGTTTATTTTTTGGGTTTTTACACTATTTTACTCTATTTTGGGGTGGAATTTCTCCTTTTCCCCTTGCGTTGAAGAGAGAGAGAGAGAGAGAGAGAGAGAGAGAGAGAGAGAGAGAGAGAGAGAGAGAGAGAGAGAGAGAGAGAGAGAGAGAGAGAGAGAGAGAGAGAGCCGCATATAGAAAATGGCACGATATTAAGTTGAGACACATTTTTCCCAAAATTGCTCACAACGCAGATTTTGAAGTTTATTGACATTGGGGAGATACAGATAGAGAGAGGAGGACTAGGGAGAGCAAGAAAGACAACTGGAGAGAGAGAGAGAGAGAGAGAGAGAGAGAGAGAGAGAGAGAGAGAGAACCGGAGATAGAAAACGACATAATATTAAGTTGAGACACATTTTTCCCAAAACTGCTCACAACGCAGATTTTGAAGCTGATTGACATTGGGGAGATAGAAATAGAGATAGGAGGAGGGATGGCAAGAAAGACAACTAGAGAGAGAGAGAGAGAGAGAGAGAGAGAGAGAGAGAGCTGCAGATAGAAAACGGCATGATATTAAGTTGAGACACATTTTTCCTCAGCATAAATTTTGAAGTTGATTGACATGGTCAAGTGTGATTGACAGAGAGAGAGAGAGAGAGAGAGAGAGAGAGAGAGAGAGAGAGAGAGAGAGAGAGAGAGAGAGAGAGAGAGAGACGGAGGGGGGAGTTGGGGCGGGGGACATTGGGGAGATAAGATAGAAAGAAGAAGAGAGAGTAATTTTCTTGATCTTCTTTTGTGAAATTTGTCAACAGTGAAGAGCTTGAGGGTAAGAGGGGCCATGCCGCCGCCGAAGGCGGCGCTGCTTTACTAGTCCATATAAAGGACATATAGATATTTGACACATAGCAAGAAAGAGAAAGAATAGCAAGCGAACGCATCCAAAATAAATAATTATAAACAAAATAATAATAATAAATAAATATATGGGAAACTCAAATGATTTCCATCATTGATAGAAATAAATAGAAGGAGAGGATTTGTTTCTGTCATAAAGTTTTTTATTTTGGGCATAGAAATTATCCAAAGAGACCCTAAAGATCGAATGGGTGATTCTTGAACTCGAAATGGGATGTTCAAGTGGGTGTATCCTTGATGCGTCCCTGCAAAGTTCACCACCCCACCCTATGAATTGATAACTTTAATAACGTGCAATTAGAATTGGGTACTTTTGTACCAACACTGTTGACGACAGATGGCATTCAAGGCAAATTAGGCAATTGCATGTCAAACGCACACAATCCCAACAATGGTGGTGGGACATCAGGCCCACAGGGCCATAATCAACCACATGGTGTCCAACAGGGCCATGCATGACAACCAAAGGCAATAATAGAGATAGATAGCAAAAGGTAGAGAAAGAGATCTTTGTATTGATGAATCTTTGCCGACTTTTGATACAACAGAGGAGAAATTGAATATGGGCGCACTCCGTTGTACGGAGCTCGAACCTCCCAACCACCCCCGAGCTTTAGTTCGCTTGCATGTAGCGTCTCACTCGCACTCCCAATCACACTCGCACTCGCACTCGCACTCGCAGAAGAGGAGATCTCTGAATGATCCCCAAATGCACCACCCGTCGTGCTTTTATCCTTCTTTTCCTCGAAAAGCCTGCGCGATTTTCGCACAAAGTATACCTACGAGAATAAGATAAGAACGTGATCGCTAAGCGATCTGTAAAGGTTAGATTTTTATCATGACACTTTGCACAGATCCTGTTTCACACACTAATTTCTGCATCGCCTACAAAATAGCCAAAAGAACATACTCGTGCAACCAATTCAACATGATAATAATAAAAAAAAAACATAATTATATACCTTCATAATCTCAATTTCAATGCTCCACCATGAAGAAACAATCCACTTCTTGGTTGATAGGAGGGAGAGCTGTATGATGTTGTATGTCTGCATGTCCCTGTGTATACTACACTGCTTTTGCCTTCTGTTTGTTTTCATCATAACTTTTACAAAAGAACTCAGAACAGAGCAATCCAGGTACTCAAAACGACGAAAATAGGTCTAGTCTACAAGGCAACGAGGACAGAATTATGAAAAACGTCTCTGTTTGGCTAAAAACGCAACTTTTAGTGACCAACTCATAAAACCTCTATTTTTGGGTCTCCATTACTTTTACAACTTATTTTAAGCCTACCCATGCATTTTAAGCTAAAACACATAAATATAAAACATTGATATTAATAAAAATCTCAATTTTATTGTTCATAGACAGACTATCTGTTATTCATTAATCTTTATCAAATACGTCTTTGGTGTATTATTTCAAAAAAGAATATATGTTCTCTCTTAATATCTCAAACTCATTTATATAAGCTCTATTTAATAGACTATTCAACAATCTTCCAAATCGTGCTAAACAAAAGATATGTCCTACTCCATTTTTTTTCGACTTTTAGAACTTCAAAACTTAGTCTTATTACCTTCTCCCCTTATCAAAATTAACTCTGTCCTCAGAGTTGGAAAGAGAGAAAAATTCTCTTTGCAAAACACTAAGATCAACCCATGATGCATTCTCTACTGGATAGTTTTGCCACTTAACTAAAACTTCCACAATGTCTCTATTTCTTAGATGTTTAACATGCCTATTTAGCACTAAGTCTGGTTCTACAATCAATGTTCTGTCATCTTTCAACTTAGAGTTGTCCTGTAAAACATGATGCACATTACGAATATACTTTTTCAATAAACTCACATGAAATACAGGATGCACTTTAACATGAGGAGGCAATTCTAATTTGTAAGCTAATGAACCAATGCGCTTCAAAATTTTAAACGACCCAACAAATCGTGGAGGCAATCTTCTATCCTTTCCAAGAATCAAATAAGACTTCTCAGGAATAACCTTTAAGAAAACCATATCACCAGTTTCATACTTCACAACACGATGTTTCTTGTCATAATACAATTTATGTCTCTTTTGAGCTTCTCTAATATTTCCCTTGATTTTGGCCAACTCGCTATCCATTTTCTCAAGCATCTCACGTGACAGTTCTACCTTATTCCTCGAGTTAAGAAAATTAATAGGTGTGGGACAGTTGTAGCCATACATTGCCTCAAACGGAGTCATCCTAATAGATGAATGATATGAACTGTTATATGGAAATTCAACCAAAGGTAGATATTCATTCCAATTAGATTGGTTTTCATTGACATACATTCGTAACATATCTTCTAAAATACGATTCACTCTCTCCGTTTTCCCATCAGTTTGAGGATGAAAAGCAGTAGACATGCGTAACTGGGTACCTATAGAGTCAAAAGTCGCTCTCTAGAAATGAGAAGTAAACTTAGAATCTCTGTCAGACACTATACTCTGGGGCATGCCATGCAAACGAAATATCTCTTTCACAAACAAGCGTGCAATGGTCAATGCAGTATCAGTTATTTTTACAGGAAAGAAGTGAGCTTGTTTTGTGAGTCTATCTACCACCGCAAATATTGAATCATACCCTCCACGAGTAGTAGTAGGAAGTCTAATGATAAAGTCCATGGATATAGATTCCCACTTCTGTAAAGAAATGTCTAAGGGTTAAAGGTCACCAGGCATCCTCTTATGTTCAATCTTAACTTGTTGACATTGAAAGCATTCACGCACATAAGTCTTAACATCCAATTTCATACGCGGCCAAAAGAATGAACCTTTAATCTTTTCATATGTCTTATTCAATCCAAGATGACCAGAAAAAGGTGAATTATGACACTCATGCAGAATTTGACTCTTAAAAGCAGAAATTTGCAGGAATACACAAGCAGTCATAATAATACAGATTTTCCTTATACAAGTGATATCTGTTCTCATACATCTCACCAATATTTTCACGCAAGAATTTCAAAATAGGCATGTAAAAAGAATCATTTTCAACTTCGGCATGTATCCCATCAATCAAATTGGATCGCACAATAGTCAACAAATTACACATGGACCTATGATTCAATGCATCTGCAACTTTGTTTTCTTTTCCACACAAATACTTCAAATCAAAATCATACTCAGCCAGCAATTCAATCCATCTCCTTTGTCTGTTATTTAACAATGGCTAAGTGAAAATATACTTCAAACTTTGATGATCAGTACGCAATTCGAATTTGACACCAAGCAAAAGATGACGCCAATGTTTCAATGCATGAACAACAGCAAGTAATTCTAGATCATGTGTTGCATAGTTCAATTCATGTCGTCTTAATTTCCTAGACTCATATGCAACCACTCTTCCTTCTTGTGTCAAAACACAACCTAATTGTTCACCACTAGCGTCACATGACACAACAAATGGTTTGCCCATCTCAGACACTTTTAAAACACAATTTTCTGCTATTTTAGCCTTCAAGGTCTCAAAAGCAGTCTCACAGGTAGAAGTCCACACAAAACCCTTGTCTTTCTTGGTCAATTCGGTCAAAGGACTTGCTATCTTAGAGAAATTTTTAATGTGTGCTCTCTCTTATTGTGCTAGACCCATAAAGCTTCTCACATCCCTTAATGACTTAGGTGTTGGCCACTCCACAATAGTCTTATCTTTGTCAAGATCAATGTGAATCCCCTCTTTAGAAATCACTCTTCCCAAATACACAATCTGATCCTTTGCAAAAGAACACTTACTTGCTTTGGTATAGAATTTATGTTCACGCAAAACCTCAAATGTTTTATTTAAGTGTAATGCATGATCTTCCTCATTCTTAGAATACACAAAAATATCATCCAATAATACCAAAATGAAGTCATCAAGATACGGGTGAAAAATATTATTCATTAAGCACATGAAAGTTGCTGGTGCATTAGTTAAACCAAAAGCAAGAACTGTAAATTCATAATGCCCATAACGTGTACGAAAAGCAATCTTTGGAATGTCCTCGGCCTTGATGCAGATTTGATGGTAGCCAGAACGAAGGTTGACCTTTGAAAATATTGCGGCACCACTAAGAAATTCATCTATGTGAGGAAGAGGATATTTGTTCTTAATGGTCTTTTTGTTTAATCCCCTGTAGTCAATGCATAACCTATATGTACCATTCTTTTTCTTTTGGAATAACACAGGACTACCCCAAGGAGATACACTAGGTTTAATGAAACCCTTTTTCAAAATATCATCAAGTTGTATCTTGAGCTCTTTAAGCTCATCAATATTGAGCCTGTATGGAGCCCTTGAATAAGGTGTTGCTCCTGGATATAGATCTATGGCATGGTCTACCGCTCTAGGCAGAGGTATACCAGGAAGATCATCCGGAAACACATCCTTAAATTCATATAAGAGATCCTCTACAAATTCTAGATTTGTCTCTTTCTCTTTATTCCCAGATTCTTCTTTAATATCATTAGCAAACACAAGCAACGTCTCACACCCTTATCTAAGTCACCTTATCAATTCCACGGTCAAAACTAGATTTAGAATCTCTTTGTTTCCACGAAGAGTGTGACTTATCATCATCAAATGATTAAAGATATATTTTTCTTTCTTAACAATCAATCAAAACATGATTTTCAATCATCTAATTGATACCAATGATAATATCATGCATATCAATGTTTATGATATAGAAATCATCTTTATGCTTCTGACTCTTCAAAGAAAAAAAAACAAATTTTCTACTAACTCTTTCGTGAAACTATTATTACCACTAGTTAAGTCCACAAGTCTTTTAACTTCTCGATTTAATTTAAAGTTTAATTTCTCAATCAATTTAGACGATAAGAAGCAATGAACTATCCAAATCAATTAAGAAATTCAAATTTTAATCTCAACTTCTACGCATAAATTCGATCTCACAGAAGCTTTCAAAGGACGTATCAAAGACATAAAACATCACAAAGAAGGGGTAGATGACTTACCTTTATTGTACGCATCGCCAAAAGTCTCCAATTGAGCCATCTTGGTACGTATTGTCTTATCGGTCACCTTGCTCGAGCATTCGAAAGTCTGGTGGTCGTGTTCTCGATATTGAAAGTATAATCCAAATCTTTGAGTTCTTCAATCCACGCTTCTAAATCTTTGTATATCTTTCTTATGCCATCAAAATCTTTAAGCTTAGCCTTCATTAAGAATGATTTGATTGTCGCTTTTTCCATATGGTCATCGTTTCCTTTTCGTGTTGACAACCTCTACGTCCACCACCACCGTTCCCACCATCACCACCGCCAGGTGCCCCATCGCCGCCACGATGATTATTGTTTCCTCGTGGAGTAGCATGGTTTTTGCCTTCATGTTTGCCATCCAGTCCACATAGATATCAGGCTCTCGTGCTGCTTTGCCCCGCAGAGGCTCAGCACGCTCCCGATTTTCTTGTTCCAGATCTTCTTATAGTCGTCGAATAAGGTCTTCTTTCTCCTTCATCCTCCTCTTGTATCCTTCCATGTCCAGAATCAACCGCTTGCTCTGATACCAATTGTCACAGGAATAGAATAATAGAGATAGATAGCAAAAGGTAGAGAAAGAGATCTTTGTATTGATGAATCTTTGCAGACATTTGATACAACAAAGGAGCAATTGAATATAGGCGCACTCCGTTGTACGGAGCTCGAACCTCCCGACCACCCCCGAGCTTTAGTTCGCTTGCATGGAGCGTCTCACTCGCACTCGCACTCGCAGAAGAGGAGATCTTTGAATGATCCCCAAATGCACCACCCGTCGTGCTTTTATCCTTCTTTTCCTCGAAAAGCCTGCGCGATTTTCGCACAAAGTATACCTACGAGAATAAGATAAGAACGTGATTGCTAAGCGATCCGTAAAGGTTAGATTTTTATCATGACACTTTGCACAGATCCTGTTTCATACACTAATTTCTGCATCGCCTACAAAATAGCCAAAAGAACATACTCGTGCAACCAATTCAACATGATAATAATAATAAAAAAACATAATTATATACCTTCATAATCTCAATTTCAATACTCCACCATGAAGAAACAATCCACTTCTTGGTTGATAGCAGGGAGAGCTGTATGATGTTGTATGTCTGCATGTCCTTGTGTATACTACACTGCTTTTTCCTTCTGTTTGTTTCCATCATAACTTTTACAAAAGAACTCAGAACAGAGCAATCCAGGTACTCAAAAAGACGGGAATAGGTCTAGTCTACAAGGCAGCGAGGACAGAATTGTGAGAAACGTCTCTGTTTGGCTAAAAACGCAACTTTTAGGTCGCAACTCATAAAACCTCTATTTTTGGGTCTCCACTACTTTTGCAACTTATTTTAAGCCTATCCATGCATTTTAAGCTAAAACACATAAATATAAAACATTGATATTAATAAAAATTTCAATTTTACTGTTCATAGACAGACTATCTGTTATTCATTAATCTTTATCAAATACGTCTTTAGTGTATTATTTAAAAAAAGAATATATGTTCTCTCTTAATATCTCAAACTCATTCATATAAGCTCTATTTAATAGACTATTCAACAATCTTCCAAATCGTGCTAAACAAAAGATATGTCCTACTCCATTTTTTTTCGACTTTTAGAACTTAAAAACTTAGTCCTATTACAAGGCATCACACAAAGAATGTGTGAGAGCGTCATCGGATGCAAAGATTGAGAGGATTCAAGAGCGTGCATCCTCCAATGCAAATAGAAATCATCCCAAATCAACTAATGCTAGTCGCACATCAAACATCAACTCAAGCAATCATCTGCACACATCAAGCAACGAAGTGAAACACACTAATCTTGGAATCTCTCAAGCATAACTCTAATTACATGCATTGACGATTAAGCACATAATATCGCATTCAAGTCGGCCACCCCAACCATGCCCATCATGGTGTCCAAATCAAGTCACACATAATCAAATTAAGCTCAAGGCTTCTTAAACCTATACACACACAAGCACACCATTAGAGGACAACTCTAACCCCTCAATCACGAGTATGCCCACTCCACTTAATCGAGAGAATTAGATAAGGACCCCACTAATTGGAGTAGCTTAGCATAAGTAAGAGTTAGATTAGAGAAGATCAACACTTCAAAACAATGAAGGAAAGTAGAGAAACATGATTGACAACATAATGAAGACTAGATTAATTAAGAGAGGATTACACTAATTACATGTGATTAGCACTAGCCTTCTAAGCATGGGCATTAAGCTCAAATGATAGGCCATCAAGACCTCCTCTAGGGAGAGAGTTCTCAAAAGGACCACTCAAGAATCACCTCTCATTAAGCATAGGGCTCTTTTATAGTTTTGGGCCTCAAACCCTTCAACTATGGGATAACGTGAGCTCTCTAGCCTAAACTCATACAACTTTGGAACTCCTAAATGAGCCGAAGCCCTATACAATGAAAAGTAAATACTGTGCTCTATGGCACATCCACAACTTGGTGCATAAATGGTGTAGCCGTTAGCCGCTTCCAACACTCCCCCTTCCTAATTTGGTGCACGTCCTCATGTGCCGGTGAAGCAAGACACGGTGACATGGTAGAAAGCAATTCCAAGGAAGAAATATTGAGCTGCAAAACATAAGAACAAGTGATGAGCATCAAAGGCCACGAATAATGAATAAAATATGAAGCATAAATGAACAATCATGCAAAGTGATTTTTTGCTTCTAAAAGATGGGTTAATCATAGTCAAAAACTAGACAACATAAAGCAAAAAAATACTCAAACTATTGTGAAGATTAAACCACTTGAAATTTCAGTTTTATGCATGAAACACAAGCAATCAATTATGACCCTAGGCTAATGCAAGTTCATAAACCTACTAGCCTAAAAACTATGTGAACAATCTTAATAAATCATCAAGTGTATCATGTTTATGGGCTATAAAAAAGCTCCTAATCTATTAGTACATTGTCAAAAGTCTTTTTGAAGCTCATGGAAGTTTTGATTTAGTCATTCATTGTAAAATTAAAGCACAATCACAAGGCTACCACCCCAAGGCAAGTCTAGGTGCGCCTCTCAGCTCCTTGAACCCTCAAGAAGGTGTTCCAAAAGCCTACTATCTTACCAAGGTGATGGCTAACCCCTATTAGCCCAGGGCATCGGTTTAGGGCCTTGACCAAGCGAGCCAAGGTGATTCCCCTCACCTACCAAGTGCCAATAAAGCGCTAGGCCTCACATAGACACAACATAACATATAATTTTTATTTTCATGTGCCTTAGTAGAATTTTTGCTACTTTTTTGGACACTTCTTTGCTTCATGGTTCATTTTTTAGCACATTTTTTTAATACTTCCTTTATGAGATGTCTATGGCAATTGGACTAAAAAAGACTAAAGCCTATTCATAGCCCTAGGTCATGACAAAAATGAATGGAATATTAAAACTATCACTAAGATTCTAGGACTAATGAGAAATGATCCTATATTAACCTAAGGTCAAACCAATTACCTATGATTAGCATTCATAAAACCTATTTTTTTTATGAGTTAATTTTCACAAAGCAAAGTGTTGAAACTTTAAAATGCCTAGCTTTCGAACATGAAAAAAACATAGCTTAGAAGCAAAATTTCACTTAAGCCAAGCAAGAGAATGGAGAGATGAACAAAGAGCCAAATCATGGAAGGATTACACCTATTCATTCTCTTTGAGCACCCTTGAGCAAGCATCCCCTTTGTAGAGAAGTCTCTTGATCTTTTTATTTGCAAAAGAAGAAGCCAATTTGAAGCTAAGTGTAAACACAAGCTACAAAAGCCAATTATTGAAAGCCAAATGCACACACAAAAACATTAATGAAAACCTAAAGCTAGGGTCTTGCATACCGGAATTTTCCAAAGGGAAAAAACCTAAGGGAAAAAAATGCCTTTGGTTATGCACATGATTCTCTTTGATAGAAAATTTATTCATACACATCAACCATGAGAGATAAAATGAGCTTCTACATAAGCAAATAGTGCAAATTCAATTATCTCTCATGCATGATTCAAAGTTGATTAGTTTCTAGCTCACTTGAAGTATGGAAAAAACAATACAAGAGCTGAAAATAATGCATCTTTTGAATGAAATGAAGTGGCTCTCGAAAGCCGAATTTCACATTTTAAAGCTTTTCAAAAAGTTGGCTAACAACTCGCTCAATAAATTTGACAATTTTTTAGTGCAATCTATGAGCTAGAGATGACTGCAACTTGATGAAATGAAAATGAATGGCTCTCACTAGCCAAATTATGTACTTGAAAGCTCAAAATTTTTGGGTAAATACTGGCTCGAATGAAGAAATTTGCTTTTTTAGACCAATCTATGAGCTAGCATTAGAACTTTAATCCAAACATTTGGAATGGCTCTAATTAGCCAAATTTTGCAATAGATTGCAATGATGACCCCTTTTTGGATCATTTGGAATCACACACCTGCCACACCCCTTCAAAACAACTCAAATGTTAGAGCTTTTAAGCATTTGTACATCGAATACAAGCACTTAAAGAATGCTCAATCACAAGCCCGAAATTTTCCTGCTTACTTTTGGCCATCAAACAAGCTTAAATTTTAGTGCTATGCAAGCATGTCATTCAAGTCAAGCACTAATATAAAAGCAATGCTAAGTTTAAGCACAAAGTCCCAAATATGCATCAACTCATCCTCCAACAATGTGACTCTCATGTCCGCATGCATATATATATCACAAAGAAAAATTTTCCTTTTTTCAACCAAGTTTTCAATCAAGGTGGCTGGCACTAACCTAATGCATAAGCCAAAAATTAGGTGCAATGAGATTCATTTATGCATGGAAATGCTCACAATCATCACACCGTATCAATGCTCACACTTTTGCTCTTAAAGAGCAATTATGGCAGACATAACATACGAGAAAAGAGTGATCATGATTAGATGAAAACTCTTTTTATCATTCAATGGTGGCTTGCATGCTAAAAAGAATTCATTTTATTTTGCAAAGCACTAAAAGTGTAATGCCCCATTGCCAAATAGATGCACACAAATTTTAGAAATTTTCTCTTATATAGCACAAGTGAAGAAAGAGGGGGAGTATAATGGCTATAAAGTGCAGCTAGTCATGATCATTTATGAGTTAACTTAGTGGGAATTTGGCAAAGCATTAAGCTCATAAACTCAAAATGATGTAACCCTTTGAAGGCAAAAATTGCAATTGAGTGCACTAGATGCCCTTCAATAGGTAAATGGAAGCTCCACACTCTGGAAACCAATAATCATCTTGTTTAAAATAATCAATTTTAGTATTTGGCAATCATTTGACATTTAGCCTAAACACAAAATTTAACACAAAACACATCCGTGCAAAGATTGATATTTGTCTACAAAAAAGAAAAAACGTGTGCATAAGGTCAAAGGGATCCATTGACATTCAAATGAGCTCAAAATATTAAATGCCATATACACACACAAGAGTCAAGCTAAGTAGCTAATATCGAGGTGATAGAGCTGCAAGGTGGTGAAGATGCAAGAGACGAGCCCATTTCCAAGCAAGACTTTTGGCAGAGCTGGGTGCAATGCCAAAAGGTGGGAACGAGCCCCCTAAATCATCATTTCATTTTTTTCAATAGTATTTTTATTTGTATTTTATGTTGATGCCTTGGAATTGGTGGCTGCGTGCAGGTGACAGGACGAGCCAGTTTTTAGCAGGGAGAAACGCGGCACAGAAACGGTACCTTTTCCAAGCCGAATAGCTTCGAGCTTGATCAGTGCGAGCTCGATGGCAAGTGGGCAAGGATGAGACAGAATTGTCGAGCAGAGTCTGAGCTAGGTAGCGAGGAAACAGGGCTCAGGAGGCATAGATGGCGGGCAAGTGGTTGTGCTTGTGTGTGTTTGTGTGTGGATCAAGGACACCGACAGTGGTGGCAGAGATCGAGTGTGTGTGTGTGTGTGTGTGTGTTTCCTTTGATTGTGGCATCAATTGCAGCATGGATAGAATAGTCAACAAGCGTGTAGTACTACAGTAACTGCTGCAACCCTGCAACAAAATGCAATCGAGGACAGGAGTCAGGAGGCACTCAGGTTTTGGGGATTGCATTGATGTGACCAGTGCAAAGGTTGGGAGGTGAGGGTTGTGTCAGTAGAAGCAAAGCTTCTCAATGATAACAAGGAAGGAGTTCAATTTAGAAAGGCTGAATCATATTCACCTCATCTTATTGGGCTCTGACACCCGCTCCAGAAAAACATTAACCAGCTACTAGTGGTGGGTTGCATCCCATAATAGGAATACAAGGGCGAGTGAGTGTGAAAGGGGAGAATCGGGAGGGAAGATAGTTGGGATGTTGGACCAAGAGTGGCATGTCTGTTGCGAGTTGGAGCAGCTGCAGTAAATGCTGTGTGTCAACAAGCAAGTTTTGGGATGCGAGTAGTGGGGCCAAGGATAACGACAAATTGATTCTTGTCGATATGCGTAGATCCCGCAGAGGCTGTGTGAGTAGGTCATACTTGAAGACCAAGGCCATGTGCAGGTGCAAGTTGAAACTCTGAAGGTGGAGGAATACAGGCGTCATGGTGTGTGTGTGACGTGAGTCGCGAGGATACTGGAGAGCATTAGGGCGGGGTGGGCGAGCTGCAGAAAACAGTCGCAAAAACGTTGTGTGAGTGTCTCATGTGAGCTACAAGCCAAGGCGAGTTAGGGTGGGTCACAGGTGTATGGCCCTTAGAAGGCAGCCAGTTGTGACTTTGGCGGGAGTTCACATGTGAAATCTTCGCAGTTCAACACACCACAAGCAGTATCGCACTTGGGCCTAGCATTTTGTGTGTGTGTGTGTGTGTGTGTGTAGGGATGATGCGCCATCTTGGGAAACCATGCGGCCCTTGTGCGTTTCGCCCAGTCAGTCAAGTGGGTGGGGTTGGCCCCGGGTCAGTAGGTGTGTGAATGTGTGTGGGATTCAAGTGCGCACCAAGCCAAAACTGTCAGGCTGGTTGGCTTTTAGTTGAAAATGGGTGTGTGTGTCGCTATAAGCCAGGCTTGGGTGCTCAGGCTGCTCATTTCTTGGCTTGGTGAAAAAATGAGGCCAGCAAGGTTCGTTTTTTTTATATTATTATTTTTCTTCTCCTTTTACTTTATAAGAAAAAGCTTTTGGAGCTCGTTTCCACGGCAAACACCTATAGTAGTGTAAAAAAGTTCGAAAACCAAAACTTAAGAAATCACACATTGACGCCCTATGCTATACACAACCATGCAACCAATTTAGGCTTCTATTGCAATATATCACATCTAGTGATATTTGCAATCCTTAATTTCATTTCAAGCCAATTTTAACGCGTACAGATCATGCCACGGTCCGACATATTGAAAATTTGAGCCATTTATAAAAAAAACTAAAATCTCTCCTTCCTTTGTGTACCTCATGTGTCCACTTCCTATTCGCATTGCTTGTAGTTGGAGTTCCAATCCAAGCCCAATTTATAGATCATTGCAACATTAATTGCTCATATCCAATACCCTTAATCGCTCCACCCGATTTATATTCGTCATTCATACGTGGCTGTGGAAAACTAAAAGTACACCATATCTAATCAATTTAGCATATGTGGTAATGGTATTGCACCTCAATCATCCCCAATTACGCACAAATTGAGTCATTCATATCAAAATCCCAAATCGATCAATTATGTACACACCAATCTTTAGGTCTAATAATCATCATAATTGGTACTTGCTTCCAATTATTCATCCCCAATTTAGGCATAATTGGCCATTACTTAGGCACACACACCTAAATTTAGGCCGTCGATTTGTGCAAAAATTTCATTAAACACTCATTGCATTTCATCAATTGCACACTTGATCACACATACATCAGTATATACATGCTAAATTAACTCAATTTTAATAAAAAATTGATCAAATTTTTACTCAATTTAACATTGCACACACACACACAAATTAGGTGCACAAATCCAATTTTTACTCAATTAGCAACGAAATTAGGCCAATTCTTAATGTTTGCACACACATTTCTTGCAAAATCATCAATCTACAAGCATTTAGGTGTTCAATTTGACCATACATCTTCTCATCAAAGTTATTTAAAATAGGCACACACATTCAAATCTTGCCCTAATTTTGGCAATTAGCCCTACTCCATGACCAGAATAGCCTCACATACACATCAATTTAGTGATTTGCTGTTAGAAGCGGCTAACGGCTACACCACTTGTGCACCAAGTTGTGGATGTGCCATAGTGCACAGTATTTACTTTTCATTGTATAGGGCTTGGGCTCATTTAGGAGTTCCAAAGTTGTATGAGTCTATGCTAGAGAGCTCACTTTATCCCATAGTTGAAGGGTTTGAGGCCCAAAACTATAAAAGAGACCTATGCTTAATGAGAGGTGATTCTTGAGTGGTCCTTTTGAGAACTCTCTCCCTAGAGGAGGTCTTGATGGCTTAGCCTTTGAGCTTAATGCACATGCTTAGAAGGCTAGTGCTAATCATATGTAATTAGTGTAATCCTCTCTTAATTAATCTAGTCTTCATTATGTTGTCAATCATGTTTCTCTACTTTCCTTCATTGTTTTGAAGTGTTGATCTTCTCTAATCTAACTCTTACTTATGCTCAGCTACTCCGATTAGTGGAGTCCTTATCTAAATCTCTCGATTAAGTGGAGTGGGCGTACTCGTGATTGAGGGGTTAGAGTTGTCCTCTAATGGTGTGCTTGTGTGTGTGTAGGTTTAAGAAGCCTTAAGCTTAATTTGATTATGTGTGACTTGATTTGGACACCATAACGGGCATGGTTGGGGTGGCCGACTTGAATGTGATCTTGTGTGCTTAATCGTCAATGCATGTAATTAGAGTTGTGCTTGAGAGATTCCAAGATTAGTGTGTTTCACTTTGTTGCTTGATGTGTGTAGATGATTGCTTGAGTTGATGTTTGATGTGCGACTAGCATTAGTTGATTTGGGATGATTTCTATTTGCATTGGAGGATGCACGTTCTTGAATCCTCTCAATCTTTGCATCCGATGACGCTCTTGCACATTCTTTGTGTGATGCCTCCAAGCCCTAGCCGGGTCATGCTCTCTCTCTCTCTCCGGATTGATAGATTTTGTGGGAGATTGCCTATGCTATGGCGAGCTTCCAACATTGGCGCCGCTACCGGGGACACAAGGACCTAAGTAGGTTTCCTACTAACACTCGTGTGATGGTTGCTTGATTTAGTTTCAGCGAAAGAAAGTTTTTTTCTTAAGTGGATCCGGAAGAGGATATTCCGTGATCAAGTGGATCGCCAGGAAGCGTGTGTCTTGCCGAGGGTCTGCGACTAGATAGGTTTAGTTATGATCTGTGGATTAGAGTAGTTGTTGGTGGTCGAGTGATTTGTGAGGTGATAAAAGCGTTTAGTAGTCCGTGTGTGGCAGTGAAGCGTTTTTCTACTCATAGATGCAAAACCCCATATGATTTGTAGGAGTAGCTTTAGGTAAGTGATCCGATTCTGATCTAGAGCTATTCAACACTGAATTATTTGCTAAAGTGCCTGATTGCATTTGAAATCACGGAAAAGTGTGCTTTTGAGGATAAAAATGCATTAAACAAGCTTTTGTGGATATTTTTGTATGGCTGACTGATGCTGTGCATATAAAAGAGCATTTGCAAGGGTTCTGTGAAGAAAACCTACAATTCTGTAAACATAGACATCCTACGCGTAGGATGTCTCAAGGGGGTTCTGGAGACCAAATTTGAAAATTCTGACTGCACCAGTGGGTGCAAAGGGTAGGTTTTACCCTAGTAACATATTGACTTGGGTGTTTTTCCCTATTTTTGTTGACCAAAAGCCAAAAGGCGGAGTCAAAAAACGTAAAATTTCAGCAAAGGCTTATTGAGTGATTTTTGCATGTTTTTGCAATTGTGAAGTATACTTGCACTTGCTGAGAGCATAAGGAAGCATCAGGGACACTTCAGTCTCAAAAAATCAGCAGTAGACATCCTACGCGTAGGATGTCTACAGGGTGATCTGGTGGAAATTTTGAAATTCTGAGTTGACCAATGTGTTCAGAAGGTAGGTTTTACCCTATTTTCACCTGGAAAGGGAAACTTTACCATATCTTGAGAGGATAAGGCCAGATAGACTGAAATTGCCAGACATCCTACCCAAATTGTGTCAAGGCATTATTCCAAGACCAAAACCATAGGATGGCTGTAGGAGCATGATCTGCATGATATATTGAGTGACTGAGAGAGTTTTCATCTCATTTGGGGGAGAAACGGGGGTCCTAAGCAGACTTCAGCACTTTTGACTGAAAAAGACTAGAACAGCTAAAATTGGGGTCTTTTGAAATCCAAACCAAAATCTGAGCATAGCATTGGGTTGCTGACATCAAGGGGAAGTTGTGGGACAAGTCTGGGGTCAAACAGGCCAAAAAGACATCCTACGCGTAGGATGTCTTCTGTGTGATTTTGGACTCTAAAAAAAATTATGAGCATACCACAGTGATCAGCACCTTAAGGAGAGTCTATGGTTCAAATTTGGGGCAATTATGAGCAATTAGACATCCTACGCATAGGATGTCTAAGGCATGATTTAGAGGCCAAATTCAAACTGTGGAGATAGCAGGGTGTTGTATAGCCTTAGATAAGCCTCCTAGGAAAATTTGGTCCAATTTGGAGTTGATTTGACTTAGGAATTCATCAGAACAGACATCAGGCTTTTGGAATAGATTCTTGATCATTTGACCAACCTATAGGTTGAAGGAGTATGAGCGGAAGTGCGACGCGAGAGAGAGTGCGAGAAGAAGAGCACGACGATATGGTGAACGCGCTCTACTGTAATGTGTAGAGCATAGTGAGTTCTTATTAGGTTTTTACAAAAGAATATGTGTACATACCTGGCGGCCCGCCCACTTACCTGGGCGACCACATTGGGCTTTATACCCCAACAACCTCCCACTTAAAGTCCAATGTGGTACTTTAAGTGTGAGAGAAGCTACTATACAAGCTAATATACAAGAGATGTAGAGAAGTGATGTACTACCCTACACCTAACTGCTTGCGAAAATGCGCAAAGCTCTATGAGGGAAGTCCTTTTGTAAGTAGATCAGCAGGATTTTCTGTGGTGTGAACTTTGACAAGCTGAAGTTGCTTATCCTCGAGCATTTCCCTGATGAAATGATACTTCACATCCACATGCTTTGTCTTTGAGTGATAAAGTGGATTGCGAGCCAATTGTATAGCACTTTGACTATCACAATATAACACAGGCATCTCTTCTTTGATTCCCAAATCTGTTACTAGTCGATTAAGCCAAATTGATTCTTTGCATGCCTCTGATGCTGCAACATATTCAGCCTCTGTAGTAGACTGAGTAACACAATCTTGTAATCTAGAACGCCATGATACTGCTCCACCAGCCAATGTAAAGACATACCCTGACGTAGACCTTCGGTTGTCTAAGTCACCTGCATAATCTGAGTCTGTAAAACCCTTTACACTTAGCTCCTGACTCCCATAGCATATGCGCATACTCTTTGTAGCTTTCAGGTATCTCAATATTCCTTTCACTGCCTCCCAATGTTTCTTGCCTGGGTTTGACATGTATCGACTTACTACTCCCACTGCAAATGCAATGTCTGGGCGAGTAGCAATCATTGCATACATCAAACTACCCACTGCAGACGCATATGGAATCTTATCCATTTCAGACTGTTCTTCCTCAGACACAGGACAATCTTGTTTACTAAGTTTCACATATGGTGGCAATGAAACACTCAATTCCTTTCCCTTCTCCATATTGAAACGTTGCAAAACCTTGTCAATATACTCTGTTTGAGATAACCAAATCAACTTCTTTGATCTATCTCTCTCAATGCGCATACCAAGTATATGACTTGCCTCACCCATGTCTTTCATGTCAAACGATTTTGCCATCTTTGACTTCAAAGCTGAAATTTCTTCCAAGTGCTTGCCAGCAATCAACATGTCATCCACATACAAAATAAGGATCAGCCAACTGTCAGCCTTAGCCTTCTTTGTATATAGACAGTGATCGAACTCACTACGTTTGTAGCCTTGAGAAAGCATAAACTTGTGGAATTTATGGTACCATGCCCTCGGTGATTGTTTTAAGCCATAAAGACTCTTTAACAACTGGCATACCCAATCTTCCTTGCCTTTCTCAACAAACCCTTATGGCTGTTGCATGTAAATTTCCACATCTAAATCACCATGCAAGAACGCTGTCTTGACATCCATTTGGTGCAACACCAAATCTAATATGGCAACCAATGCAAGAAAGCATCTCAATGTAGTCATCTTGACCACCGGAGAGAAGACTTCATCAAAGTCAATGCCTTGTTCTTGCTTAAAGCCCTTGGCAACAAGCCTTGATTTGTACTTTGGCTGACTATCATGAGCGGTGATCTTATACCTGTAAACCCATTTACAGGGTAGAGCCTTTTTGCCCCGTGGTAATTTAACTAGCTTCCATGTCTGGTTTTTATGCAGAGCTGTCATCTCTGACTGCATGGCCAATTGCCAATTCCCGGAGTCCTTCATTTGCACTGCTTCCTTGTAACATGAAGGCTCATTGCAATCAGTCAACATGACATAGTTCATAGATGGAACAAACCTATCAGGAGGTCGCGTGACACGTCCAGATCTATGCACAATAGGTGGCTCAGGCTCAGCCACAACCTGTGGTTCCAATCTATCCTGTCCTTGCTCCTCTTGAGCCCTGACATTTTGTCTTGCACGTGCAGGTCCATCTTCTTGGAAGACAACTCTTCTAATCTCCTCAACCCTCTCTGGTTTAGTATGATATTTGGATTCATTAAAGTGAACATCATTGCTGCGGACAACCTTTCTGGATTCGGGATCCCAAAGTCTGTACCCCATCTCACAAGAATTACCATAGCCTAGAAAGATGCACTTTTTACTCTTTGGCTCAAGTTTGTTCCTAAATTCCTTTGGAACGTGAGTATATGCCTCACAACCAAAGACTCTGAGATGCTTGTATGAGGGCATTTTGCCTAACCATACCATCTCTGGCACTGAATCCTTCTGCAAAACCTTGCTAGGAGATCTATTTACAAGATGAACAACTGTTGATACAGCTTCAGCCCAAAACCCATTTGGCAGCTGTGCATTAGACAACATACTTCTGACCTTCTCTTGTATGGTCCTATTCATCCTCTCAGCAACACCATTTTGAGGAGGATTGTAAGGAGCAGTAAGTTCACGTTTTATACCTTTTGACAATGTGTAAGCATTTAAGCTTCTTGCCACTCTGATTCTCCACAAGTGTCACAAACGTTTTGAAAACACTAAACGCTTCATCCTTGTGCTTGAGAAAGTAAACCCATACTTTTCTCGAGTAATCATCTATAAATGTCATAAAGTAAGAAGCTCCCCCTAGAGATAGGTTAGGCATAGGTCCACACAAATCACTATGAACAAGTGCCAACCGTGTATCTCTTCTACTGCTTCTATGCTTATGTGGCTGCTGTGTTTGCTTACCATACAGACAATGTTCACAGAATTCAAAATCATTAAATGAAAAGCCAGGCAAATAACCAGAACGAGACAAGATTTCCATTCCCTTCTTGGACATATGTCCTAACCGGCTATGCCACAAAGAAACGTTCGGCTGCTCGGTTACATTGATTACATTTTTAGAGACATTTGATACATAAATCATGTAAAGTCCTCCAGACTTTACTCCATGTGCTACTGTCATAGAACCCTTGGATATCTTCCACATGTTCTGTCCAAAAGTGGTGACGTAGCCAGCATCATCAAGTAAACCCGTGCTGATCAAGCTCTTTGTAATTGCGGGAACATGTCTCACATTCTTCAGCGTGAAAGAAGAGCCATTCTGAAACTTCAATTGAACATCTCCAACACCTAAGATCTCACATGTCTGCCCATTGCCTAGCCGAACATGATCTTTAGTGGTCACATAAGAGGTAAACCACTCCTTGTTTGGAGACACATGAAGTGATGCCCTTGAGTCTATAATCCAGTCACTCAGTGCATTTCCATCAGATGCTGTAAGAAGAGCTGAGTCCATTGTATTCTTCAAGAAGTAGATGTCTCCTGACACTAGACTGTCATCCTCTGCAACAGTGTTTGTCACATTTATTTCTTGAATCTTCACTGAGGAATTGTTCTTCTCACCATGGTCTTCAGCTTTCTCTTTGCCTTTTTCTGCTTTCCATTCTCTGCAGTCTCTTTTCATGTGACCCTTCTTGCCACAATGGTAGCATTCTATGTCACTCTTGCCTTTAGCACTGCGGGACTTGCTACGAGACTGATTCCTCTTTCCACCTTTGTACTTTTCTTTGGTCCTTCCCCTGACAACTAAGGCTGTTCCTTTGCCTTTGTCCATTGTCTTTCTATTGGTTTCTTCAGTAAGCAGACTTCCTTCTACACCTGCTATGTTCAAACCATCTGGAGGTGCAGAATTACTCAAAGCTGTGCGAAAAGTGTCCCAACTTTCCGGCAATGTGATCAACAGGAACATAGCTCTAACAGGTTCATCAAACTTGACACCTTGAGCTGACAACTGACTATAGATTGTGTTGAATTCATTCAGATGATTGGACATAGGTGTCCCTTCTTTCATCTTCAAGTCAACAAGCTTCTTAAGCCAGTATACCTGTGAGGCTGCACTCTGCTTCTCATAAAGATCACTCAGCTTTAACCATGCTTGATAAGCCGACATCTCGTCTGCTACATTGAAGTAAACGCTTTCTGCCAAAGTCAGCATAATGGTAGAAAGTGCCAATTCATCCATTTCGCTCCATTCATCTTCGTCCATATCTTCTGGTTTTATCCCCTTGAGCTTTATAGGTTTTATATGCTTCTTTTGTACCAACACGTGCCAAATCTGCTTCTTCCACAATGGGAAATTGGTTCCATCCAGCTTCTTGATATTGTAAAGAGCAGTGTCCTGTGATCCAGCCATAGCTACGCTTCACAGTGGTTTACTTTCCTGGGAAAAATTCGGCAGAGTTTCCCCTGTAAACTGACCTCTGAACCAATATCAACCTGTCAAATCATGAACCAAGAAAGCTTCAGATTCTGCATAAATTTCGACAGAGTCTCCTTTGTAAAATGGCTATGGTGTACTAAAAAACAGACCAAAAAACAGCTCAAAAAACACTGTCTCTCTAACACTGTAAGCTGCGGGTAAACCTGTCCTGCACCTGTACTGTCTGTCATTGTCGTGTCACTGTCCTATAAGCATAGACTGTGACAATGCCTCAACGGCAGTAAAGCAAAGATGCAATCCCAACTGTCTAACTCACAGTCAATACATCTTAGCTGCCTATCTAAGGGTGCTCGAGGGATCGCTCCAAGACCTGTATCACCGAAAGGATCTCAACATTCGAGAATCCCCCAGCTCAATAAAACCTCACTCGACCCTCAACAAAGGCTGCAGTAAATCTGATAGTACATAGACTTCCCACAAAGTCATACATCCACAAATTTCCCACTATATGTTGTAACCGCTACGGCGGTTGTTTGCTGCGTGACTCACAGCTAGCAAACCCTCAACAAACATACATCATCTTTGACAATACATCCCATGTGGAAGTACCTGCAATGTCAGGATGAAATCTGGAATATCAAGCAGCAAACACAAGCTACCTGATGAACTAGTGGATGTCGCCTATAGTCTGTGTGTAGATGCCCCCGTGTCGTATGTGACACGCCTCCAAGAACTGTGAGCTGTCCTTCGATGTGTAGACAGCCACAAATCAACACTCTGGGAGTGTCGATATCCTCAGCACCTGCAGTCGTAGGCCGAAAACCCCAAAGTTGCAGAGTCGGATCTGCACCCGCCGAGACCACGTAGTCAAAAATGGCCTACGCAGACCTTTGTCGAAGCCGAACGGTTACCGAGATGACCTCAGAATGAAATTCTGAGCACACCAGGGCCTTCGAGCTCTCCCACGAGATTTGGGGCTGTGTCTTCGCCTGTCGAATTTCACTCCAATCTGAGCTGGTGACTCTAGCCTCCTGCAGTGCTGCCTCGAGCCTCGATCTGAGCTCTGATACCAGTTGAAGAAGTATGAGTGAAAGTGCGACGCGAGAGAGAGTGCGAGAAGAAGAGCACGACGATATGGTGAACTCGCTCTACTGTAATGTGTAGAGCATAGTGAGTTCTTATTAGGTTTTTACAAAAGAATATGTGTACATACCTGGCGGCCCGCCCACTTACCTGGGCAACCACATTGGGCTTTATACCCTAACATAGGTGTCAGAATCAAAAAGTAAAAATAGCTGTGAGTTAAGCACATCAAGGGGAAGCTACAGTGCAAGTTTGAGCTGAAACAGAGCAAAAATACATCCTACGCGTAGAATGTCTCCAGCTTGATTTAGGACTCCAAACCAACCTATGACCACACCACTATCATCAGCACATCAAGGAGAAGCTGGGGTGAAAATATCAAGTCATTCTGAGCAAAAAGACATCCTACGCGTAGAATGTCTCCAGCTTGATTTAGGACTCCAAACCAACCTATGAGCACACCACTATGATCAGCACATCAAGGAGAAGCTGGGGTGAAAATTTCAAGTCATTCTGAGCAAAAAGACATCCTACACGTAGGATGTCTCAAGGCCAATTTTAGGTCCAAATAAAATTCTAAGTATACCATTGTGTTGTTGGACTTAAGGGGAGTATCTGGACCAAATTTTGTTAAATTCTGAGCATATAGACATACTACGCGTAGGATGTCTCTAGGCTAGTTTTAGGGTCCAACTGTAATTTTGACCATACAAGAGTGTTCACAGTGTCACAGAGCTCCCAAATCTTTTTTCAAAATTGAATTTGGACTCATTTTGACCATTCTAAACTGCATTTCACTATTTTGGCCATAACTTTCACAAACGGTATTGGATCGGAAAAGTTTTTATATCAAAACGTAGCCTGAGAGCGGCTCTACAGATCTTAGAGCAAAACTTGAAAAAAACTTAGATCAACTTTGAAAAAAACGTCGTTTGAGGCCTCAAAATTCATCCGCAAGTTAGGGGTGTTTAAAAGCGACAATTTGCGAGAATTGTGACGAAACGGTTGAGGTTTTGGACATAGTTTCGACTTTTCCCTAACCAAAGCACTTGAACACAGTGGACTAAGTCTACTTGAACCAAGCAAAAGCTCTTAAGCCCAGAAATCATGTGTACCCTAGAATCAAACGCATCTTACACAAGCTTGGAGATCCCGACGATAGAGGAATATCCTCCCACAATGGATCTTCCAAACTTGCAATTGATAAAGACCCATCTTGTCGAGAGAGTTTGGATGAGTGGTCATGAGAGTGAAGGACTATAAAGATACATTGATGACAATGAGGTCAATATTTATAGGTGCTCAGATCCATACCTAGAAGAGATAACGGATTACAAGCTCTTATATGTCTACACATACGGAGTGGACTATCAATGGAGATCTATAGTTGTCGACAAGAATGGACGAGAATAGAGAGTTGTAGAAAGCACAAATCCACATACTGTACTAGAAAGAGGTGGATATTTGGTCAATGAAGGACCACAAATGCCTCCACCAAACACGAGAATTCCTATAGGAGTTCCAAGAAGAGAGCCACCACGATTCCCTTCAAGAGCGATAACGAGAGAAGGATTGGGAGAGTCTCTGGTTAGACTTGTAGACAATCGACGAGTTGGACCATTTCAAGTCCAAAAATGGGTAAACAGAAAATACTCCGGAGATAAGGATCCGAGAGATCACGTAACGGATTTTAGAAGAGTGATTAGCAGAGGAAGTTTCAGATTTTGCGACACAGTTTGCGGGATTTGGATTGACTCTAGAAGATGATGCAGCTACATGGTTTGACTCGGTGGAAAAATGGGATTTTGAGACCCTAGATGAGCTGTTTGAGGAGTTTATTGAAGAATTCTCACCAAAAGGCATTGCTCACAACACGGTCTCGCAAATCCATAGATTCAAACAGAAAGAGGATGAATCAGTACGCAAAGCATCATTACGGCTCAAGAGATATGTTAAGCTGTGTCCGAGAGCGGAATTACCTACGCAAGCACGACTGATGCTAATCTTTATCCAGGGAATGAGAGATGAGGGCCTTCAGAAGGATCTGCATATGATAAGGAGGATGACGCTAAACGAGTTGATCAAAGAAGCTCTTTATCTAGTGGATAACTGTGAGGCATACAAAGAAAAGGACTTAAAGAGTCAAGGAGATGACACATCCGCTCAGCACAGTGTTTCACAGATAAGTTAGTCCATTGCCAAGCCAACGACACCTATTGATCAAGAAAAGCTTATCGATGACTTGGTCAAGAGGTTGATTCCTCTTGTAAGGTCTGATTCGAGAGAGCCGAAGTGGTGTGAAATTGAGAGAAAATGGACGAACCATACGGGGGAAGAGTGCTTTTATAGATGGAAAATGCTAGGGAGAGGTATGTAAAACCTGTTCCAGAAGCACCTACTCCACCTAGATACATTACGGGGAATACGCCAAGACCAGTAGGAGTTTTAAGGCCACATCTTGTCTTAGGACAACAACCTCCGCTACCAGGTGCTAGAATGCCAGTAGACATGAGATACATGCCAATGATGGAATCTTCGCATGGAGCAAGGATTAGCTCGAATGCAATCAATCGTAAGTGGATTGACCTACTCTGTTCAATTTTTGATTGATTAAGTTTATCCCATTGAGCTGCTAAATCATTGCTAAAATTAGGTGTGTGTCCCTAATTGATGGAATTTATGCCTAATTTGATGAAATTGGAATGAAATTTGATGCCTAGATGCTTGAGGAATGGTAGTTTTGCATAAATTGTGTGTGAAAATGTTGGAATCTTGCCATAACATAGGCAATCTCCCACAAATCTATCAATCCGGAGAGAGAGAGAGCATGATCCGGCTAGGGCTTGGAGGCATCACACAAA
The DNA here is from genome assembly GCF_014529385.1 of Adiantum capillus-veneris. NCBI lineage: Eukaryota > Viridiplantae > Streptophyta > Polypodiopsida > Polypodiales > Pteridaceae > Adiantum > Adiantum capillus-veneris. The sequence continues at coordinate 148,562,611 of NC_140935.1, forward strand.
GAATGTGCGAGAGCGTCATCGGATGCAAAGATTGAGAGGATTCAAGAGCGTGCATCCTCCAATGCAAATAGAAATCATCCCAAATCAACTAATGCTAGTCGCACATCAAACATCAACTCAAGAAATCATCTACACACATCAAACAACGAAGTGAAACACACTAATCTTGGAATCTCTCAAGCACAAATCTAATTACATGCATTGACGATTAAGCACACAAGATCGCATTCAAGTAGGCCACCCCAACCATGCCCATCATGGTGTCCAAATCAAGTCACACATAATCAAATTAAGCTCAAGGCTTCTTAAACCTACACACACACAAGCACACCATTAGAGGACAACTCTAACCGCTCAATCACGAGTACGTCCACTCCACTTAATCGAGAGAGTTAGATAAGGACTCCACTAATCGGAGTAGCTTAGCATAAGTAAGAGTTAGATTAGAGAAGATCAACACTTCAAAAAAATGAAGGAAAGTAGAGAAACATGATTGACAACATAATGAAGACTATATTAATTAAGACAGGATTACACTAATTACATGTGATTAGCACTAGCCTTCTAAGCATGGGCATTAAGCTCAAAGGCTAGGCCATCAAGACCTCCTCTAGGGAGAGAGCCTAAACTCATACAACTTTGGAACTCCTAAATGAGCCCAAGCCCTATACAATGAAAAGTAAATACTGTGCACTATGGCACATCCACAACTTGGTGCATAAATGGTGTAGCCGTTAGCCGCTTCGAACAACGATGGAATATTGGTAATGGATTGGTTAGTAGCAAACACAGCTAGCATCTTGCGTTCAGAAGGAAAATTAATTTTTAGGGATCAAACTTGCGAAGAAGCTTTAATCCAAGGAAAGAGGGGAGCTCCAAAGGTTTACTTAGTTAAAGCTAGTCAACTCCTAAAAGCCCATAGAAAATTAGGACAAAAAATCTATGTAGTAAAGACCAACAAAGTGGACCCTGAGAAAGTAAAAATTGAAAACCCATGGTTAAGTTAGTTTGCCGATGTATTTCCTAAGGAACTCACCGAGCTACCACCAAAAAGGAATATAGATCATGAAATTGAAGTTCTTCCAGGAAGTGCACCTGTGTCAAAAAGACCCTATAAAATGTCCTTACCTAAAGTGATTGAGCTAAAAGAGCATCTTTGTCAGTTATTTGAACAAGGATATATTTGACCCAGCAATTCAAGCTGGGAAGCACCTGTTCTATTTCAAAAGAAGAAGGATGGAACTCTTTTACTCTGTATTGATTACAGAGAATTGAACCAAGTTACAGTAAAGAACAAGTACCCGATACCTCGCATCGACGAATTACTAGATCAATTTCACGGAGTAAAAGTGTTTACAAAGATAGACCTAAGGTGAGGTTACTATCAGATTCGAGTTGGGAAAGAAGACATTCCGAAGACAACATTTAACACTCACTATGGACATTACGAGTTCATTGTTATGTCTTTTGGATTGACGAATGCCTCAGCAACCTTCAATTGTCTTATGCAACATATATTCAAAGAACACCTAGATGATTTTGTCCTCGTATTTTTTGAGGAAAAAATCATGTACAAAAAGTTCTTGAGATCCTACGCCAACACTAACTGTACGCTAAGGAGAGCAAGTGTATCTTTTCATCCCCATAGATCAAATACTTGGGTTTTATTGTATCAACTAATGGAATTTCAGTAAATCCAGGCAAGGTTAAAGGTATTGTGGATTGGCCTCGACCCCAAAATGTTAGTGAAATCAGAGGATTTCTTGGTATAGCAGGTAGGTATCGCATCTTCCTCAAAGATTATGCTGCAAATGTTGCCCCTTTGACTAATCCTCTAAAGGAGGGAACAACAATTTAATGGAATGCTAAAAACCATGAGAGTTTCAAAGCTCTTAAATGACAGGTAACCTCATCTCCATGCTTAAAGTTACGTGACTTCACAAAGCCCTTTGAAGGGTTACAGATGCCAGTGGTATAGCAATTGGTGGAGTGCTTACGCAAGAAAGAAGACCCGTTATCGGAAGCTGAAGATTCATGAACAAAATTGTCCAACTAATGATCTTGAATTATTAGAATTCATTCATGCCTTAAAGCTATGGAGGCATTCTCTATTGGGCTAGAGATTTACTTTAGTGACTGATCACAAAAGCTTTAAGTGGATTTTTACTCAACCTCTACTCAATATGCGACAATGATGGTGGGTCAGCTTACTTCAAGAAGTTTGACTTTGCAATTGTCTATAGACTAGGCAAGGAGAATTCAGTAGTGGATGCCTTGAGCCGTAAAGCCTTTGTAAGCTTAATCTCTATGCCTAGTAACCCAATTTGGGTCAAGGTAAGGGAAGCTACACAAATGGACCCCGATTATCATAAGAAACTTGCTATCGTGAAGGATAAGATATCTCAAAAATGAAGCATCATTACGATATTACAGGCATAGATTGTGTATGCCGAAGAATGCAACCTTAAGAAAAACTATCCTTTATAAAACTCATGATAGCCAAACTTTGGACATCCGGGCTATGCCAAAGCTCTCAATGCAGTAAGGAAGAGCTTTTATTGGCAAGGAATGAATGGAGATGCACTATGGTATGTTCACCAATGCTTAATCTGCCAAAGAGGTAAAGATAAAAGGGTAAAACTCCCCGGGAAACTTCAACCTCTAGATATACCTCAAATGAAGTGGGAGTGTATCAATATGGACCTTGTATCCGGCTTACCCAAAGTTCAGGGAGGATATGACTCCGTAATGGTAGTCGTGGATATGCTGACTAAAGTTGCCCACATCATCCCGGTAAAGACTACCTATACTGCCTCAAATGTATCCCGACTCTTTGTCAAGGAGCTTTTTTGACTTGTTGGACTTCCAAAATGTATAGTAAGCAACCGAGATACTAATTTCACTTCTAACTTTTGGACTTCACTGTTTAGAGCCAATGGTGCCCATTTGAATTTTAGTACATCCTCAGACTGATGGTCAAAGGGAATGTGTGAATCAAGTCATTGAAGACATCCTAAGAGCATATTGCAAAAGAGAACCTAACTAGTGGATCCAATACTTCTCCCTAGTGGAGTTTGCATATAATGCATCCCACCATCAAAGTATTGAAATGACACCTTTCTGCGTACTTTATGGTCAGGATTGTTTATCACCTTTAAATTTCTCAAATCCAACTATAAGAGTCAAAGCTTCCAAGAAAATGCTAGAAGATATGGAGGCCCAGACTAAGGCAATACGTACACACATTCAAGCTGCTAAGGATCGACAAAAGAAGTATGCAGACGAAAGCATATCAGAAAGAACCTTCAATCTTGGAGATCAAGTTTTCTTACGAGTAAAGCCAAAGAAAAGTAACCTATCTTTGGGCAAGTATAAGAATCTTAGCTACAGATATTGTGGATCCTATCTGATAGAAAAGAATATAGGGAGTCAAGCCTATAGACTCAAGCTACCCTCTCATCTCAAGGTTCATAATGTATTCCATGTTAGTAAATTGAAGGAATACATCCCTAACACAGATCATGTTCTTGATGATGAAAAAATTGTAGTGCCCAACTAAGGAATTCTTGAGCTTCAAACTGACAGAATCCTAGAATCTAGAGAAAGAAACCTTGGAAATAGAACCCTAAGAGAGCATCTAGTCCAATGGAAAGATTACCCTGAAGAAGATGCCACTTGGGAAGATGAAAGAAATCTCTTGAAGGATTTTCTCGACTTATTCCAAAATGAGGTCATTTTGATTTCTTAGGTTGGGGAGAATGTACTATGCATGCCTCAATGACGTTTTGTACCCCCGTTCATTAATTGAAGGAGCAGTACCCTAAGCGTTGGAAAGGGGGAAGTCGGAAAACCACCAGCACACTGAGTGAATGCCTCTCTATAGCCCAGTGATTCCACAACACCCCAATCCCCTATTTAACACACACCTAGAAACCTGATTTGCAATCGACTATTGAACTTGCTCAAACCTGAACATCCCTGACTGCCCATACCCAACCTCCCATCATGCAATCATAGCACCAAGCCTCAACCCTTAAGAGCACCCGATCCCATAAATATGTAATCAAGAGTAGGCCAGCACATACGGATACTTTCATAACCATTGGCATACATAGACACTTTGTGTTGACCGCTGGGTCAACAACACGACATAACTCAAGTTTCGTACCAAAGTCTTATCTTTTGTGAGTTATGAAATGCTGTGGATTATGGCTATAAACGTCATTTGTAATGAGTAGTTATTCTAGTTTCAGAAGCCGGCGTGCAATGGCACTTCCAGATTGTAAATACAAAGCCATTTGACCCTTTCAACCCCATTTTTGGTTAAACCTAGGGTAGCCTTAGTATATAAGGTACCTAGGTCATTTTGTAAAGAGACTTTAATCATAATCAAACTTTAGCGCTGCCATCTACTATGTGTGAGAGAGAAGGACAGTGAGCGTGAGCTTCATCCTCTCGCTACACCTGGCTCGCTCAACACATTGGAGATCCGACTGCACCATTGTTATAGGCTCGAGAAGAGCTACGTGATGACGCCAAGCATTCCACGCGAGACGAAGCGCACACGCCGACGCATCTACGAGCTACTTGTGGTTGTAAGTGTATCAAACGGTGTCTGTTTTCTGCGTGCTAGTAGTCTATAGAATCGTGGCGACATAAGCTATGCATAGGTACTCAAAAATTTTAGTTTCGGGCACTTTCAAAATTCGGCTTTGTCATCCTACGCGTTTTTCGCAGATGGGTTTAGAGTGAGGGTTTTGAGTGTAGAAGCTTAGGGACAGTTGTATCCTAGTGAGGGGATGGTGTTCCTTAAGTTTCGTATGAATCTGGCCTGATTAGGTGAGTTACCTTCCGTATGTGTGTATGTGGCTAGGTGGTGTAGTTGAGAGCAGTGAGGTTCTTGATTGTGGTTTAGTTGGCCTTCCTGAGTGTTGTATGTGTAGGATGGTCTCAGCCTGACAAGCTAAAGAGATTTTCTCCGTGTGCCTATCGTGTCATCTGTGTCCTCGATTGACATTATGTTGATCTAGGTAGTGTTTGCATGCACTTCATGGGTGTGTGAGTCTCTTCCCGTCCAACATTGGCGCCGTTGCCGGGGACACAAGGACCTAAGTAGGTTTCCTACTAACACTCGTGTGATGGTTGCTTGATTTAGTTTTGGCTAAAGAAAGCGTTTTTCTTAAGTGGATCCGGAAGAGGATATTCCGTGATCAAGTGGATAGCCAGGAAGCGTGTGTCTTGCCGAGGGTCTGCGACTAGATAGGTTTAGTTAGGATCTATGGATTAGAGTAGTTGTTGGTGGTCGAGTGATTTGTGAGGTGATAAAAGCATTTACTAGTCCGTGTCTGGCAGTGAAGCGTTTTTCTACTCATAGATGCAAAACCCCATATGATTTGTAGGAGTAGCTTTAGGTAAGTGATCCGATTCTGATCTAGAGCTATTCAGTATTGAATTATTTGCTAAAGTGCTTGATTGCATTTGAAATCACGAAAAAGTGTGCTTTTGAGGGTAAAAATGCATTAAACAATCTTTTGTGGATATTTTTGTATGACTGACTGATGTTGTGCATATAAAAGAGCATTTGCAAGGGTTCTGTGAAGAAAACCTGCAATTTTGTAAACATAGACATCCTACGCGTAGGATGTCTCAAGGGGGTTCTGGAGACCAAATTTGAAAATTCTGACTGCACGAGTGTGTTCAGAAGGGGGGGTTTACTCTAAGCATACATTGAAACTAGAGTTTTGACCAACTCTTGACACCCAAAAGACCAAAGACGGAGTGTCAAAAACGCGAAAACAAGGAACTTAAGATTCTGAGCACAATTTTGCATAAAAACTGCTAGGAATGCTTGAAAATTAGTGCTCAAGACTTGGGGAGGCCTATGGATGATTTCTGCCAAAAATTTCATCAGTAGACATCCTACGCGTAGGATGTCTCCAAGGCACTTTTGGTAGGGAATTTGGGGAAACTGAGGTTACCAGTGGGTTCAGAGGGTAGGTTTTACCCTAGTAACATATTGACTTGGGTGTTTTTCGCTATTTTTGTTGACCAAAAGCCAAAAGGCGAAGTTAGAAAACGTAAAATTTCAGGAAAGGCTTAATTGAGTGATTTTTGCATGTTTTTGCAATTGTGAAGCATACTTGCACTTGCTGAGAGCATAAGGAAGTATCAGGGACACTTTAGTCTCAAAAAATCAGCAGTAGACATCCTACGCGTAGGATGTCTACAGGGTGATCTGGGCACTTTTTTTTTGGAAATCTGAGGTTACCAGTGTGCTTAGAAGATAGGTTTTACCCTATTTTCACATGGAAAGGGGAACTTGACCATATCTTGATAGGATAAGGCCAGATAGACTGAAATTGCCAGACATCCTACCCAAATTGTGCCAAGGCATTATTCCAAGACCAAAACCATACGATGGCTGCAGGAGCATGATCTACATGATATATTGAGTGACTGAGAGAGTTTTCATCTCATTTGGGGGAGAAACGGGGGTCCTAACCAGACTTTAACATTTTTGACTGAAAAAGGCAAGAATAGCTAGTTTTGGGGTCTTTTGACATCCAAACTCAAATCTAAGCATAGCATTGGGTTGTTGACATCAAGGGGAAGCTGTGGGACATGTCTGGGGTCAAAAAGTCCAAAAAGACATCCTACGCGTAGGATGTCTTCTGTGTGATTTAAGACTCTAAACACATTTCTAAGCATACCATAGTGATCAGCACCTTAAGGAGAGTATGTGGTTCAAATTTGGGGCAATTATGAGCAGTTAGACATCCTACGCGTAGGATGTCTAAGGCATAATTCTGAAACCAAAATTCAAACTGTGGATATAGCAGGGTATTGTATAGCCTTAGGCAAGCCTCCTAGTCAATTTTGGTCCAGTTTGGAGTTGATTTGACTGGTGAATTCATCAGAACAAACATCAAGCTTTTGGAACAGATTCTTGATCATTTGACCAACCTATAGGTGTCAGAATCAGAAAGTAAAAATAGCTGTGAGTTAAGCACATCAAGGGGAAGCTACAGTGCAAGCTTGAGCTGAAACAAAGCAAAAAGACATCCTACGGGTGGGATGTCCCCAGCATGATTTAGGACTTCAAACCAACCTATGAGCACACCACTGTGATCAGCACATCAAGGAGAAGCTGGGGTGAAAATTTCAAGTCATTCTGAGCAAAAAAACATCCTATGCATAGGATGTCTCAAGGCCATTTTTAGGTAAAATTCTGAGCATATAGACATCCTACGCGTAGGATGTCTCTAGGCCAGTTTTAGGGTCCAACTGTACTTTTGACCATACAGGAGTGTTCACAGTGTCACAGAGATCCCAAATCTTCTTTTAAAATTGAATTTGGACTCATTTTGACCATTCTAAACTGCTGTTTTGGCCATAACTTTCACAAACGGTATCGGATCCGAAAATTTTTTATATCAAAACGTAGCCAACCATTTAGATCGATTTTGAAAAAAACGACGTTTAAGGCCTCAAAATTCATCCGGAAGTTAGGGGTGTCTGAAAGCGACAATTTGCGAGAATTGTGAGAAAACGGTTGCGGTTTTGGACATAGTTTCGACTTTTCCCCAACCAAAGAACTTGAACACAGTGGACTAAGTCTACTTTGACCAAGCAAAAGTTCTTAAGCCCAGAAATCATGTCTACCCTAGATTCAAACGCAGCTTACACAAGCTTGAAGATCCTGACGATAGAGGAATATCCTCCCACAATGGATCTTCCAAACTTGCAATTGATAAAGACCCATCTTGTTGAGAGAGTTTGGATAATTGGTCGTGAGAGTGAAGGACTATATAGATACATTGACGACAATGAGGTCAATCTTTATAGGTGCTCAGATCCATACCTAGAAGAGATAACGGATTACAAGCTCTTATATGTCTACACATACGGAGTCGACTGTCAATGGAGATCTATAGTTGTCGACAAGTATGGACGAGAATAGAGAGTTGTAGAAAGCGCAAATCCACATAATGTACTAGAAAGAGGTGGATATTTGGTCAATGAAGGACCACAAATGCCTCCACCAAACACGAGAATTCCTATAGGAATTCCAAGAAGAGAGCCACCAGGATTTCCTTCAAGAGCGATAAAGAGAGAAGGATTAGGAGAGTCTCTGTCTAGACTTGTAGACAATCGATGAGTTAGACCATCCCAAGTCCAGAAATGGGTAAATAGAAAATACTTCGGAGATAAAGATCCGAGAGATCACGTAGCGGCTTTTAGAAGAGTGATTAGAGCACAGGAAGTTTCAGATTTTGCGACACAGTTTGCGGGATTTGGATTGACTCTAGAAGATGATGCAGCTACATGGTTTGACTCGATGGAAAAATGGGATTTTGAGACCCTAGATGAGTTGTTTGAGGAGTTTATTGAAGAATTCTCGCCAAAAGGCATTGCTCACAACACAGTCTCGCAAATCCATAGATTCAAACAGAAAGAGGATGAATCAGTACGCAAAGCATCATTACGGCTCAAGAGATATGTTAAGCTCTGTCCGAGAGCGGAATTACCTACGCAAGCACGACTGATGCTGATCTTTATCCAGGGAATGAGACATGCGGGCCTTCAGAAGGATCTGCATATGATAAGGAGGATGACGCTAAACGAATTGATCAAAGAAGCTCTTTATCTAGTGGATAACTGTGAGGCATACAAAGAAACGGACTTAACACTAGGTTGGTAACCTAATAGGACATAAAAGTGTCCTTTCAGGGTTTTGAAAAAAACCTCCAAAACCATAGTAGATCCACTCATTTTGAAAAATCCTTTCATGAAGTTATAGTTCAAGGCCTACTACACATGGAAAAAATAAGAAACTTGTAAAATTTCTCATCTTTTGGTCACACCAAGCCTCCAAAGTTGATGGACCAGTACATTTTCATCAAAACAGTCATTTCTTACGTTTTTTTGCATAAAAATAAGATCAGGGATTTTTGTAGGACTTGAGATAAAGTCCCTAGTTAACTTCAATGGGTTGGTGATCAGAACATATGATTGCTTCTCACTCACTATTTTTTGTTTTGTCAAAAGAATTAGGTACAAAAAAGTTGAATATTTTACCATTCTGCAAACCTATCATCAAAGTTTCTATAGCCACACTCAATACAAATAATATATGCATGTTTTCTTAGTTCCCTATTGTCCTTTAGGTTCATAAGGAGCCATGGAGCATGTCAAAAGAATAATACATCTCTTACCAAGGGGAATCTTGGGGACAAAGATGAAGTGTTAAATACAACAAACATGAAAAAACTGGGTTCAACATTATGAGTTGTAGAATCCCATAAAAACTATTCCATATCTAGCCAAATTTGATCCTTATGACAAGATATGGTTACTACCTACAAAATGCATGTAGTTGTCACAAGAAACTAACAATATTAAAAAAGCTATACTTGATATACTAGAATGTTTCGTTTTCTTCTATAATTGAAAAAATCAACCATCGTTGTCTACTATGCAAAATAGGGTATTAGGTGCCCCAAAACTCAAGAAATATTAGCTTTAAGTTACAATATGCGATGTAGAGAATCAAAACTGCATTTGGATATCATGAAAGCCACCAAAAAAATCATAGAAGAGCTAAAATTGGCTAAAAAACAGGATTTGACAATTTTTGTAATTTGGTCATAACTTACAACTTTAACATTTATTTCTCCCTAGAAGCATCAAGACATGTTGAGGACTGCTAAAGATAGTTCTCTAGCATTATAGACCTCACAAACATGAATTCTAGAGTGGTATAGTTGCAAAAAGTTGAAAAAAGCCAAAAACAGGACCCGTTTTTTCACACAGTTTAGGTTGTGAAATGTTGTGCAAGGACAAGGTTAAAGATGGAATTGATATTCCAAAAAAATGTCAAGTTTTTTTCAGCTCATGAGACAACTTTCTAGACAGATAGCACCTCCAAATCCATTTTGAAACTCTTGACATAATTCAAGAAAAATGGTCACTTCACAGGACATAAAAGTGTCCCATTAGCAACCTAGTGTTAAAGAGTCAAGCAGATGACACATCCTCTCAGCACAGTGTTTCACAAATAAGTGAGTCCATTGCCAAGCCAACGGCACCTATTGATCAAGAAAAGCTTATCAACGACTTGGTCAAGAGGTTGATTCCTCTTGTAAGGTCTGATTTGGGAGAGCCGAAGTGGTGTGAAATTGAGAGAAAATGGACGAACCATATGGGGGAAGAGTGCTATTATAGCATGGAAAATGCTAGGGAGAGGTATGTACAACCTGTTCCAGAAGCACCTACTCCACCTAGATACATTACGGGGAATGCGCCGGGACCAGTAGGAGTTTTAAGGCCACAACTTGTCTTAGGACAAGTTTAGGACAACAACCTCCGCTGCCAGGTGCTAGAATGCCGGTAGACATGAGATACATGCCAATGATGGAAGCATCAAATAAACCAACACCAGTACCAGCTACAATGTGGTATAGAAACCAAAGTGGGTACTACCCTTAGGAGAAACAAAATGTTAGAGAAACACATGGAGTAGTGAGGCAGGTACAACCTCCACCTCCTGGGTTTCAGTCGAAAGAAAGAAGGTATGAAATGGACAAAAGGACATTGCGATTCATTGAAAATAGCGGCTTATCTAGGTCAAAGCTTGCTTATAGCCAAGAGGGAATGCTAAAAAAATCTCCTCAACCAGAGATAGATTGTCACAAAAGTCATGACAACCACTTGGTCAAACAATGTCCTCATACGGAGATCACTGAAGTAAATGCCTATTGTCTTGAGTGTGGCATCACTCACTTGATCCTCGATTGCCTGAAAAAACCAAACCAAATCAGAAAAATCACTACAAATGTATCAGGGATTGTTCAGCTCCCTAGTAGCTCAGAAAATAAAAATGTCGTACCAGTTCAAGTGGTTACGAGAGCACAAGCTCAAAAGAAATCTGATGAGAATCCAGAGACAAAGAACACGGAAAGTGACACGAGTACAAAGACAGACGATGGACCAAAGATAGACGCACCTAGTCAGAAAACCAAGAGCAAACGAAATAGTTGGAAAGCTAGAAAGACTAGGATGAAAGCACGCAGGGAACGAGAGAAAAAATCCTTAGCTGAGAAGCTTACCGAAGCTGAGGAGAAGATAAAACAACATGAGGAAAAGGAGGCACCTTCTCTTACACAGATGGTTAAACCTCTAGAAGAACCATCAACGGATGAGAAACCGAGAAGTGCTAGTTCAGGAGGATCTGTGTTGGCAGACAAGGTTAGTGAGACATTAGATGCCCTCTTGAAAGCCTATGATGCGAGGCTCAAAAACAATCAAACCCAAGAACAAAGGTGGATGACATATCCCTATGCGGAGCTAGAAAAGCAAAGGTTTGAAATGTGCCATAAAATGATTCAAACAGTGTTTTAGGGCTTAACTACTCCCCTGTTCATACTCACGAGCACGACACAGACAACATACTTATCATCCGATGACACGACTAACCCGTAGGTGCACGTAGGCAATCTCGTTAGCTTGTCAGGCTGAGACCAATCTACACATACGCACTTTTATGATGCATCAATCACTAACCCCGATAGAATGCAACCCACCCTATCCCTTAACTCTCACAACACAGTTTACACGTCCAATGAGCTCAAAATCGCATCAAACTTACTAGGCACCATCCTCTCACTAGGACATACTTACCTATAAGTCTAATCTCACCAGATTTGAACCCTAGCTATCTCGAATGCTGTCGCGATAGACCAACAGGTCATAATCCAAAAGTTGGCGAAACTTAAGTTTATCAATATCTATGTGTAGCTAATCTCTTTCTCATTCCATGAAGCACTTGATTATTGAAAACAGACACCGTTTGTGCTACTTACAAGCAAAACAAGCTCCAGGAAGAATCGATCACGATCAACTCGAAACGGCGAATACGTGGCATGGGCGCGTAGCTCTCGGAGAGACTATCGCGGTGGTGTGTTCGCGTCGTGAATCCGGTGAGGGAGAAGCGCGTAGCAAAGAGGATAAGACACACTCACTCTCTCTCTCTCTCTCTCTCAGACTCGTACGACACAAGATTAATTCAAATGTTATTCAAAAAATGGTTCTAAGGTGACTTTTATACTTTAGTCACCGTAGCTCAAAAAATATACATGGGGTTCTCTTGCTCATGATTACAAAAGTGGGAATAAATCTGAGTCCTGACTAACTGACTAATATTTACATAATCCAGACGAATGGATCAAACTGATAAGACGTCTTTGACATAAAAAATGGAATTTGATATGCTTTACAAATGGGCTCATTACAACAGTTGGACCAATGGGGCTCCAACACTCCCCCCCTCCTAGTTCATGTCTACCACGACATGATCGTCTTTGTCTTTATTGTCGTTGTCGCCTTTCTTGAGTGATTTGCTGTAGAAACGCATCATAGCGCATAGAGTCACTTGCCATTAATGGGCCAAAATTTTTTGACTTATACATGAAGAAGCCCGTGTAAAATGCTTCTTCAAATGTCTAAAGATGGTAGCTTCGCAGAAACATCAGCCATTTGAAATAAGCATACAATACTGGCTCTGTCGATGGCCCACTTAGATCATATGGCAATTCTGAGATGCTTCTTTCAGTATTCATATACTCTGATGTCCAGCTTTCTGAGAAGGTTGTGAGACAGGCCAAAAATGTACGAGCTATTTTACATAGCATCTTGCAGGATAGGTCAGGAGAGCCTCCGAATTTTGCTATAGCGCCCTGCAGGGTTTTTACCATGTAAGAACCGGATATTCTCTCTCCCTCTACTAGCCCTGGCATTACTGGATAATTCAGCCATGTCGGATTTTTGCTCTATAGTGATTTATGTTGGTTGTAGGTGTATGTTCGGGGAGTTGGGCAAAACGTTCTGTCATTCCTCAGCTCAGGCGGTGCGTTGACTAAGTGGATCAAGTTATGAGGATGGTCGAATAGCCATTGACGCCTCCACTTTGGCTAGCTGTCCACTATTCTGTTTTGCCGTTCCCTATCTTGTACTTCTCCTTCAAATACTGGCACTTGTTCTTCTTTTTCGAGTTGCCGTTGATGTGTTAGAGTCTCATACTTCAGCAGAGCATAAGGTAACATAGGCGCATTCCATTCTTGCCGTAGCTCTGTTGCTGTTCTGCCTGATTTGGAAAGCCCTTGTAGCAACTCCTTTTCGAGTTGCATAGCCTTGTACCATATCATTTCTGTTTGCTTTTCCATCTGCTCGGCTAGCCTCTGCTCTTCCATCTTCGTGACTGAATCTTCTTCTGTCTCTTGGTCTTTGGAGCCGGTTTGATCAGTCTGCGTATGTGACTCCTGTTCATCTGAATCTTCGTCGTACTCATCTTGACCCCCATAAACTTCGGTGAGTCCAGCCAAATTCGTTGTTACTGGCTCCATGTGCACTCGTCCCTGTCCTTGGTGTTGCCCTGCACTTTGTAGACTTGCGATTTGTGCGGTCATTGTTCTACTATTGATTTGTAGAGCTTGAAATTCCATGTCTTTTTTAGCGGCCGACTCCTCTAACTGTTTTATCGTGATGTACAGGTTTTCATTTTCTTCCCTGAGTGCGAAAACAATGCTTTCCATTTCACTGTCAGGAGATGGTCCTTGTTGCTGTTCACTTTGCAAATCTGAAATTTGTCTTTGTAGTTCACCTTCTTCTCTAAGCGCACTTTCAACAATCATTAAACGCTGTTTTCCTTCTAACTCCAGCTCCCTCTTTAGTGCAGCCACTTCTTCTTCTGGATGGACTACTGGTGTTGTTGGTAGCGACGTTTTTTGCTTTGTGGCGCGTTCGATTTCTCTTGCTTGGATATCTGTTACTGCTCTTAAATCTTTGACTTCAATTTGTAAGTCATCGATGAAGACTTGCAAACTTGTGATGGCCTCTAGCGCATCTTGCTTTTCCTTTTCCAACTGTTGGATGTATTCGTCTCTTTCACTGACATCTTCAAAGAACACGTTTATTGTATCTTCACATATGGCATTGAAGTCTTCCGATTCCTGTAAATTGTCCTTGAGAAGATTTACTGTGCCTTTGAGCCCCAATATTTCAGTATCTCTGATGCTGATCAGCTTTAGAGTGTCTTCTCTTTGCTCTTGCAGTCTCTGAACTTCCTCATCAGTTTTTTGTAGCTTCATTTTGTTGGACCGGTTCTGATCAGCTAACCATTGACTGTGCAGTCTTGTTCGGTTTAGTATTGCCGCCATTGACTGCAAATCTTCATCTATAGTAGCTTCCAACTCAATTTCTTGAGAGGAGGAAGCTTTATCTTTAGACTGATCCACCACCTTTTGCTTGCCTTTATCACTTTGTGATATGGTTCCAATGTTTTGGCGTCTATCTGTTCCTTCTTCTTCTTCCTGTTCATTGGGCGGTGTGTAAACTCTATCATCTCGACGTGAGCTTTTTGAATACGAAGTAGATTCAGCAGGTGGGCTAGATTGCCTCTCACTTGTATCTGGCCTTGGAGATGGCGGCGGTGTCTCCTGATCACGTGAAGTCGGCCTCAGCTGATCTCTCAAAGTTTGGAGATCCTCCTCTTCTAGTAGCAGTTCTGGCTCATCCCTCGCATTTCTTTCTTGGATGTATTTCTCGAACCAGTCCAGCTCAAAAGCTGGGTTGTTTCTATTCTTCGTTCTCAGTGTGAAAGTGCTACTAGACGGTTTTCAAATGATGCCTACATCGCCTTGTAGAGATCTTTCTAGATCAAACCCTTCTAGCATCCTTTCCATCTTTGCTATCTTCTGCAACCTGGTGTTGTTTTCCATTTCCGCTTTTCGCTTCTTTAGTCGGGCATCTTCCTCTTCAGTTCTTTTTTTCTTCAGCCATCTTTTCTTGTGTACTTCTTGTCACTCTTTCCAGCTTGCATCCTCCAATGGTATTAATAGATGCCGGTACTTTCCTTTGTGATCCGTCTTCACTATTTTCCCTTAATACGAGCCAGTCGTTCTGATGAGGGGCAGGTGGCAACTGATCTGCCGCACCTATGGCATGGTATATTACTCTGGTTAGGACTTCTCCTCCTGCAATGTAATTGGGTCTGTCATGCCTTAGCTTTGTCATTTCTTCAAACAGATATGACGCGTGATCTATGTAGAACTCACAGGTCATTCCCATAGCCCATGTCAATGTGGTTGAGATGCTCCCGTGCGGTGTAGTGTATCTTGGCGGCCTTTTGCTGTAGCTCAACAAACATTGACTGTAGATCTATGTTAGCTCTCTTACTTCTGGGTTTGCTATGAGTTCTAAAGAAGGTAGTTTGGACTTTTGCAAGTAAACTGTGAGATTTTTCCTTCTTTCTCTCATGTTTGCTCCTTGATCTGACAGTTTCAATGCCTTTTTGTTGATCTCTTTGGTGATCTGGATCTCCATGACTTCATTATCCATGCCTGCCACTCTGCAAGTTCCATCTTCTTGGATAGTCTCTATTAGATGCTGTACCCTCTTGAAATCTATCCCTACTGGTGGTAGTGACACAAAGTTCCACAAGCCGACTTTTTTGAGCCATGACCTTTGTGGTGATCTTTTCAAGTAATTCTCTGCCTCCTTGGGAATCATCACCGTATCCACTAAGTTTCTTTTGTCATCCATATATGAACCTTGATATATCTGAAAGGCCGCTGCTTGTTGCACATCTGCATGTATCCATGTGGCTTCTGGCTTTAAAGAATTGGGTAGAAGTGCATAGGGTGCTGCACCTTCCGTTGCCAGGTTCTTGCCTTTTCTTTTTCCCTAAGAAGCCTCCATAGATCCTGTCATCACAATTATCGGTTAATGCACAAACATAGTACTACTCTCCTAAATTGATTACCACTTAATCATGTATCTAGATGAGCCTTCTTAATCCCAAGATTAGTTAAGATAAAATGTTAGTAGATAGACAAGTTCTTCCATTGTTCGACTTTGGCGGCTTTAAATTGATGTTGTAGTTGAAGGAGAACAAGTCCAAATGCCTTGAAACTTTGTATGGTGTATTCTCTCATGGCATGTAAGGTCACTCCATAAGCCAAAGCTCAAAACCTGTCCCTTTTCTACTTTTTCTTAGTCTATCGCGATAGACTGGCATTTTTTTGATCTGGGTCCTTTTTTGCAGTTGTGACTCCACCACTTGGTTTCCCATACCTTGCACATGGTCTGATCCCCTTTTCACCTCAAATGAATGTCAAGTGACCCCTTTTTGGATCAACTCCCAATTTTCCAGATTCCCTTTAGAGAGATGTTGGTCTATCTCCTTCATTTTGTGTTGTTTTGGGCTCAAACTTAGTGGGTGGTCATCTTGCATCATGTTGAAGACAGCTGCTAATTCAGATTTTTGATAAGATGGTCCAGTATCCCTCTGCTTGGTCTATCGCGATAGACTGGGACTTAGTGTCAGTTTGTCATTTTTTGGCTTTGTGACCATCTATCTGCCTTCTCCCAGTTGATGCAAGGTTTCTTGACCCCTTACATGTAAATTTTACCTGTCTGCCCTTGAGAATTTCTGTTCTGACTCTGAGTTGTCTGCATGTCTTTCTCAGCTTGCTATATGAGTTCATCTTGGCACAAAATTTGGTGTACTACCTTCATTTTCTTCCCCAAGTCTAGCTTATAAAAATTTGAAAAGTCTTTCCCCCCAAAAATTGTTGCAGCAAGTCTATCACGATAGACTGAGCTTTTTGGCCAAAATAGATTTTTCTGGCACTTTGACTTGATATTGGTGGTTAACATTCCTTGTTAGCACCCCTCATGAAGCCAAAGTCAAAGTTTCCCTTATCTAAGTGCAAGTTCAAGTCTATCGCGATAGACTGTTGTCATTTTTACCAGTTTTTTGATGTTAGTTGACATTCATGGTGTTAATAGGCCCTCCTAGACACACACATCAAGTTTTAATCAATTTAGCAGAATGTACTCCCTGTTTGCAGCACTTAGCTGGTCCTGAAGTCGAAGTAGACCACTTAGGTGATAGCCGCAGTTCCTTTTGATCTTTTGTATGATTCCGGTTGTCTTCTACTTCCTTTTGACCTTCCATCCAAGCAGCCGGTTTTTGTTTTGGTGTTTGAAACACCAAGAACGACCATTTGGACGTCTTTCTGGCCTATTGCTGGCATTTGCCCTAGTGGAAGAACTTTTTTTCTAGAGTGGACACATTCCATCCCGTAGTTGACCTCCTTTCGATGTTCCTTGTTGAATTTGGTGTAATTTTGTCACTTGGTCGTCCCGTTAGAGTATCGTGACGCTTTGTGCGGTTTTTGTCAGATAGGGACTTTAGGCTCCGTTTTGACGAACTTTTTCATAATCTAACCCTTCATTCGGTTTGTCGAGGTCATTGGCTTGCTGTCTATGAATTTTGGCTCATTTTCGATCACCTTGGTTTTGTCGCCCATTTGCAGGTCCTGCTAAATTAGGGTTTTTTGAGCGGCTTCCTTCACGCTTACCGAGGTCATAGGCTCGATCCCTAAGCTATTAGCATTGTGCCTTTCACTTTTGGTCCCATTTGGTGGCCTCTAGGTCTCCCTAACAGCCATTCTACCGTATGTGTGCACAGGTTGTGATTGTGAGGCCGGCTAGGTTTTGCGACTAACTGAAGTAAACAACACTTAGAGTCAGTGTTGACGAGCATACCTCTCATATCTGATGTCGATTTGGCGACCGTGCGCGATGGATGAGCTCCTGGAATTCTCAACTGCTGTAGGGAGCTCTCTCTCTCTCACTATGGAAAATGACTCAAATGAGGGATTTCTAGCCTAGTCTCTCTATATGTAATCGAGACTTCGACACCAAATTTTCCCATCTTTTACCTGTGGCCATAACTTTTTACGAGATGCGGTTTAGGCTCGCAAATTTCCTGATTTGGACTTCGGTTGCTCCAATTTTACCATTTTTGTAGATTTCTCCTTTTGGAGGACCCTTCATGACGGTGGTCATTTTGCTCTGTCACCTTTGCAGTCCTTATTTTTTTTGTGTCTTCTTTACCTTGCTATGATCATGTGTCTCTTCTTTTGTGTTTCCATCTGGATTGCGGATTTTTTTCTATAATTTTTGCTAGAAAATGGCTAAAATAAAGCAAATAAATCCCAAAATAATCCGAAAATAGCAATTCTAACCTAGAAAAATACCAATGAGAAGCAAAACACTTTGTAGCTCACTTTTCTCTCTTCTATGTACAATCTCGGTCACTATCGTCAACCTTGGCCTATTTTTTGCTGTTTTTAGACAGTTTTTGGCCAGATTTGACTCTCTTTATAGTCTATATACATCCTTAGGGACTCATGAATGATGATTTGGTCCCCGATTCTGATTAATTACGAGGGCATATTCTTTTTCCGAAAATCACACAATAAAACGCAAAAAATGGTTGAAAAATTGCTCGCAAACATTGCCCTCTAATATATGACATGATGAGTCCGCATTTGGAATGCCTCCCCCCCTCCTAGTCGGAGTCCTCCCGGACGACAGGGTATCGTCAAGGGTATGTGTTGTGCAGGGGTTTGAACTCGTGCTAATGCAGGCCTTGTAATATAGCCCTATATGCGTGTACGGTCAATGCATGTAGAAAGAATGTATGCAGTGCAAGAGGAAGGTATAAGCGATTCGCTTATTGACATTTGTCGTTGAGGTTTTCTGTGGTATCTTGAATTGGCTGGCAGATTTTCTTTGCAAGTAGTAGTTGTAACTCCGCCGCCCGTTGTTTGATTGTTTTCCACTGGTTTTGAATTGGCGTATGTGGTGCCTTTGAAATCGCTATTGTCGTATCTGGTGGAACATTCTCTCTTGCTGCCTTGATGATTTGTGTCTAATACATCCTTGTAGTTTTCATTGTTGATTCTGTTTGTTTCCTCGTTCTATTTGTATGATGTTGCTTGACCTTCACGGTTATAGATAGCTGCACGATTGTCATCTTTGTCCGCCCTTCTTTTGTTGTTGGCTCGTTTTGAATTGGAACTTTTGGCCTCCATACCAATATAGTCCGTTGCGTATTTGACAGATTGACTATGTTTCTTTGAAGATTTGCTGGCTTTCAGTGTTGTGTCTGTTCTTCAAACTCCTCTTTTATAGGAATTAGGCTGTCGCGCCTTATCCACACTTTGTATTGCCGCTTTTGATGTAATTGTGCCTCGGTCAGCTCTGTACGCTGTACCCAAACTTGCCTGGTTCCCTGCATGGTTGCTGATTTTTGATAAGACGTTGCTGGACTTGTAAACTTTGTTTGTTGTTGGAAAGATTTTTGCGGTTGTATTGACTTTTGTTTCCTCCTTGATATGAATTGGTTATATGAAAAGAAGGGTTCTAAAAAGTTTTCCTTTCTGAACAGTGCCTCATTCGTATCCAAATCAATTAATACCCTGCTAGCTTTCATCCATGACACTGCTAAGATACACGGAGTTGCTGACCTACTTGGTGGCAATACATGGAATTTTGTAGTGTACAGGTGTGCTTGCACTGTGATTGGTATTATAATAGACCACATTGTGGTCACCTCATCACCCGACGCTACTTTCAACCTGTGTGTCTTTGGAATCGTCTTCATTGGTCCAAGTTTGTGAAAGAGCTCAAAGCTGATGACATTCATTTTTGCTCCAGTGTCAAGCAATGCATAGATTTCAACTTGTTTTGTGCCTACATAAGCTTTTATGTAAGGACTACACCATGTATCTTCCAAGTCGTTGATGATGCTATCGTCCTGAGCCTTAAGATCTGTCATGGTCTTTTCTAATTCGTCGCTTTGTATATCCGCTTCGATTGTTTGGGATGTTGAAAGAGGATATTCGTCAGTCATCATTGGGGTGACCATGTTTATTGTCCTGATAAACTGCTTTCGTTTAGCAATCCGTTCCTTTGCTTCTTGTTGTGCCTGGTCTTGAATTCGTTGTTGTTCCTGTCTATATGTTTTTCCATAATGCAGTTGAAACAACATTTCCGGTGTTAAAGGGAGATGATATTTTTTTAAACGACACCCACTAATCCAGTTCGGTATTTATTTTCCATCTAGTGTCGATAGTTTTACTGCTCCGCTGGACGATATTTCTTGGATCAAATAAGGTCCCATGCCCCTTTTCTTTATCTTTTTTGCATGCTGTTTAAGGGCGTATACTAAGACATAGTCGCCCGTTTTAAAGTCCTTTTTCTTGACATGTTTGTCAAAAAACTCTTTCTGTTGTCTTTTTTTTGCATAGATGTCCGCTACAACGTTGAGTCGTAACTCATCTAATTTTTCAAGGTCCTCTAACCGCTCTGAAAGTTCATGCCCTGTCCAATCCAACTATTTTGCTACCCTTAGTGTGGGATCAAAAAGTCAATAGGCAATATTGCATTTAACCCATATACCATATTAAATGGTGTAGCATTGAGTGTTATTTTATATGCAACTCGATAAGCCCACAATGCCGAATAGAGCATCTGATCCCAATATGTTCTTGTTTCACTAACCAGTTTCGTGAGAACCGTGCACAATACTTTGTTTGTCGCTTCCGCTTGGCCATTGGCTTGTGGATGATAGGGTGGATGATAGGATGCAGATTTGCGATGAATTACCATAAACTCATTTAAGAGATGTTGGATAACTTCATTTACAAAGTGTGTCCCACTATCACTTACCAGCTCGATTGGAAGGCCATAACGTGTAAACACATATTCATATAAGAATTGTGCCGTGGTTCTAGCGTCTGCTTTTGTTGTGGCTTTTGCTTTCACCCATTTGGTCATGTAGTCCGTGGCCACTATGATATATTGTGCTTGTGAATGATACGCTGGGGAGTGATAGGACCAACAAAGTCCAATCCCCATTTAGCGAATGCTCGGGCACTCACCATTGGTCTTAAAGGCATTTCGTCTCTTTTAACTGGTACCTTAGTGCGTTGACATTCATCACACCTTTTCAGGAATTCTGTTGCGTCTTGAATCATGGTCGGCCACCAAATCCCTGCAATCATAATGATTTTTACAGTTCTCTCTGTTGAAAAATGACCACCTGTTATGCATGCATGAGCCTGTTCCAATAATGGAAAGTAGTCATTTTCATGAGGAACTAACCTCAGCTGGTCATTAGTTCCTCTTTTATACAATTGGTCACTAATGATGGTATACCTATTTGCTTTGATTTGTAAAGCCTTTTGTCTGGCTTTAGACCAATCTCCTAGCAGCTCCTTATTAGTCAAATAATCCACAATAGCATGACTCCATGAGGGTGCTACTGTCACTTGGTATAATGTGGCATAATCCACAGTGGCATTGGATGTGCAAAAGTCACATTTCTTGATGTAATTGGCTACATCGCCTGCCATTCCTGGCCAATACACTCCAAGTCTTCTTAATTGTGCATACATCATTTGATTTCCTCTATGGAATCCCCCTGTTTGTGTGTGGGCCTCCTCTAGATACGCTTCGTACTCCTCTGGGTCTATACACAATCTTAGAATCCCATCGTTTTCATGATGGTACATTCTTCCCACAAGCATTGTGTAATTTCGTGCTTGTCTAATGTCTTCCACCGTGTATTTGTCGTCAAGATTCATTCCATATGTCAGCAACGGAATAATTTTCTCTGACCATTTCGGTACCATCTCTATATTAAACAGGTATGCGTCTGGGAGATCATCATCTACTCCGGTAGCTTTTTTGCCATGTAGTAATCGAGAAAGGTGGTCTGCTCTTTGATGAGTTTTTCCTTTCTTAACCACTACCGTAAAATCAAACTCCAGCAACACAATGAACCATCTTACAATTCGTCCCGTGTTGCAAGGTTTGTTTACTAAGTATAAGAGTGCCTGATGATCCACAAAGAATGTGAATTTTTTCGCGAGTAAGTAATGCCGAAATTTCTTTACGGCATATATCATACCTAATCCTTCTCTTTCAGTGGTAGTATAATTCTTTTCTGCACTGTTGAGTTGTCTACTAGCATAACTGATTGGAAAATCCGTCTTTCCCTCATCTGGTTGTGCTAGTATACAGCCTATTGCAAATGCCGAAGCATCTACATGTACATGGAAGATCTTTGACCAATCTGGTGCTTTTAGAATTGGTGCAGATACCAATGCATCTTTTAATTTCTGGAATGACTCCTCACATTCATTTGTCCAAATGAAGAGCGTGATTAGACTATACAAGGGTTTTGCTATTATAGCGTACATGTAGATAAAATGTTGATAGTATCCACAATGTCCCATAAATGATTGTACCTCTCATACAGTGTTTGGTCTTGGCAATTCTATGATCACCTTCACCTTGTCTTCATCAGTGGTAATTCCATTAGCCGACACTATGTGGCCTAAGATTTTACCTTGTCGTACCATGAATACGCATTTTTCTGGGTTGAGGCAAATCCTATACGTTCTGCATTTTTCAAATACCTTTCTCAGATGATCTATATGGTCTTCTCTCAATAGAGAATAGACACACAAGTCGTCCATGTAAATATCCAAGAGTTTTTGCAAGTATTCTTTAAAAGCGTGTGTCATTAATCTCTGAAATGTGGCTGGAGCATTGGTCAAGCCAAATGGCATTACTCTAAATGCATATATGCCCCATTTTGTTGCAAATGCTGTTTTGTATTGATCTTCTAGTTTGACCCCCAATTGGTTATAACCAGAGAATCCGTCCATAAAGCTATAGGCTTGCTTGCCAGCCACTCATTCCAGGACGTGTTCAGTGATAGGTAAAGGGTAGTTGTCTCTTATAGTTGCTGCGTTTACCTTCTTGAGATTTACACACACTCATAATTTCCCGTTTTTCTTAGGTACCACCACTATCGGGGACACCCAGTCCGTGTGTTCTATCTCATAAATAAATTCAGCCTCCATAAGTTTGTCTATCTCCTCTTTTATCCTTTTGGCGAATGTCTCATTGTACGTGTATGGACGTTGTTTGCTTGGCTTTGCATCAGACTTCAGAGGGATTGAATGTTCACAAATGTTAGGATCCACTCCCTTCAAATCTCTATATGACCAGGCAAATACATCTCGAAATTCCTTAAGTGTTTTGATCAGTAAGTCCTCCTCTTCTCGACCTAGATCTGTGGCAATGTAAGCAGGTCGAGGATTTTCTCTTGGCTTTGCTAAGTCTATTTTCTTGGCGTTCTCTAGCCCGTCGCAGGACTTGTTTGATTTAGGCTCCCTCATTGGTTGCTGAACCACCAATCTTCTTTCCTGAATGGTGTACTTACAATAGTGAGGAGGTACATCTATCTTTTTACTCCCATCACTAGCGTTCGTTCCATCGCTACTTTCCATTTCAGTTGTCCATACATTTTTAATTTTTTGTTTCCACTCATTGTATCTCGTTTTCCGTTCAATTTTTGTCATAATTGGACTACTATAGACATTCAGTTTTTCTGTTGGAACTCTTTTTTTTTGTTTGCTGGTTTTCTTAGGTTTCAACAATCTGGACTTAAATCCTGAGTCTTTAGCAACCTTAAGAAATCTTCCTGACACTTTATCCTTAGCACAATCAACAGCATGAATGTTCATAAGGAAATGTGTCTTACCCTCAAACTTCGGCATAGGTCTCAACCTGGTTGGTGTATTGATGTGGTGTCTTTTACTCTTGTATCTTTTTTGACGTCTCTCATTTTGGTTTGGGAAATTGTAGAAGACGTCATTGTCTTGATCTTGATTGTCGTCTCCCTCTGTATTTTTGGACTTCTCGTCATCCGCGTTATCCTTGTTTTCACTTTGATCAGAAGAATCATAAAATTCTTCTCCTTCCTAATTGATTTCTTTAGTGGGGATGTCCACATAGCCCACTATCTTAATCTCAAGTTTCATTTCTGTTTTATGGATCCTCGTATTCTCAGTATCTACCTCGTCCTCGTCCTCCTCCACAATTTTGCTCAACATGTAGTATGGTATGATATCGTAGACATTCTCATAACAAAATTTGGTGGGAGTGACTTCATTGATGCATACATCCAATGTAGCTAAAATTTGAGACCATTCTAGGGGTTCAAGCTTCTCTTCAGGAAAAGGTTCTCGTATATAGGCATCGTCTTCCAAGACCCTCTCTAGTGTCCTTTCATCGTGGTCAAATTCACTACGTTGAGATGCCCCACACAACCATATCTCTTTTTTCTTACAAAGCCACGTTGGGACTTCTGATCCACTAATGGTGGTTGAGTCAAATTCTTCCACAGGGATTCTCGTGACATCATGGTAGCTATGATTTTTCATGTTTACGCGTGTAGTAGTTTCACCATGTCTTAGATACAAATAATCATACCCCCAATCCTACACCATTTTGAGTTGCCTCATGAACGGCCTACCAAGGATAATTTCATAGTTGTTCTTCTTGTCGAAATCTACTATGGCAAAGGTATGTTCGTACTCTATGCCACAGGAAGATACCACGATTGCCTCAAGCAATCCTATAGGCCTTTCTATGTGCCCATCCGCCAGTTGCAATTTCATTTTAGTTGTTCGTATTGCTGTTTTTTCCCATTTTTCCCATAGCAATTTGGTCGCAATGGCAATGCCAGCTCCACTATCAAGTATTGCCTTAGTTTCTATGTCATTGTACTCAACTGGTAGGGTCGTGTTGCCGTCTTCACCCTCACAATACTCTCCTACCTTATTGAGTGGCACTAGTCTAGTGTTGACTTTCTTCGGTTCTGTGTCATTAAGCTCGGTTTCGAAGAACTTAAGAGGTGTCCTTATGCCAAATTTTTCAAGACATTTGCCCACTTTCGTCCACATGCTTGGCCTAATTTTTAACAATTCTGCCAATGTGATTGTACACTTGACCGGAGTGGTCAACAAGTCTGTCAGGATTTTAGTGTCCAATTGATTTGAACTGCCTATTCTCTGAGAAGGTACTCTTCGAATTTCTGATCTTGCCTCATAGTCCCCCATATATGATGGAAAAGTTCTGAGAGATTGTGGTCTGCTATCTTCGGATGCAACTGAACCATTATCCCCTTGAAATGATTTAACGTCCAAATCCCATGGAGTCTTATTCAAGTTCAGCTCCGAGAAAGGCGTTGACTCGACTGTTTTTGTCTCATATTTTTCTTGAGCTTTTCACACCGTTTTCCATAGCTCTTCAGGCCAATTTTCTTTCACAATAGACGAATATGGTGGAAAATCTTTCAGTGATTCATCAGTGCTATTAGGTATGTCTTTTGCATCCTCTACATCCGGCAAGGATTTAATGTTTTCTATCTTGTCGGGTATCCTTTGTTCGGTTTTGTGAGGTGTTTCATGGTTTGGTGGTTTGATTACTCTATCTCCCGCTTCCATAGGTGGAGGCTCCAATAAAGCTTGTACAGTTTCAATCAGCTGTTTGCACATCTCTTGTCTCTGTTTTTCTATCTCTGGATATGGATATGTCATCCAGCTTTGCTCTAGGGTCTGTCTGTTCTTCAATCTTGCTTCATATGCTTGCAAGATTGCATCTAAGGGTTCATTGATCTTATCTACCAATACCGACCCTCCTGAGCTTGCACTCTTTGGTCCTTCTGTTGATTTTAGAGAGTCGGACTCTCTTTGCTGTTTAAGTTGTTCTCAAGCTATCGTTAGCTCAACTTCTACATCTTTTTGTTTTCGCTCACGTCTAGCTTTCATTTTCGCTCTTCGTTCTTTCCAAGGATTTTCACGACTGACACTAGACTTTTCAGTCTTGATTTCTTCTTGATTTTCATCGTTACTCTTGGGCTGATTGTCATTTTTCCTTGCTTGGGCTCTCGTCAAGACCTTAACAGGAATCGGAGT
The DNA here is from genome assembly GCF_014529385.1 of Adiantum capillus-veneris. Taxonomy (NCBI): domain Eukaryota; kingdom Viridiplantae; phylum Streptophyta; class Polypodiopsida; order Polypodiales; family Pteridaceae; genus Adiantum; species Adiantum capillus-veneris. The sequence continues at coordinate 148,588,296 of NC_140935.1, forward strand.
TTCGTTTTCTGACCCTCCACTGGACGGTAGCGCTCCCAGCATATTCAAGGTAGTTTTTGCTCCTTTGCTTGGGTTTTTAGGGCAATCAGGGATCAAGTGAGTAATTCCACACTCCGTGCAATATGCGTTGACCCTAATGATTTCGTCATGAGGGCAATCCCTCAGCCAATGGTCTCCTCCACACTTGTAGCATGGTCCTTTAGGCTGTTGAGGTGCTCCTGGAACTCCTCTTTGTTGGTGAGCAATTCTTTGCCTGCTCATGCCTCCGTTGGCTATGAAAAATAGTGTTCTTTCATCCAGGCTATATAGTCCTTCTCCCGCTGCCTGTGCAGCAATTGGTGGTCCTGTATTTCCTATCATGCTCCATGGTTCTGGTGTAGAGGGTTCATCCTGTGAATAATAGACAGAGTTTTCCGCATATCCATTGGGCTCGTCGTAGTATGCATGCATAGGTACCAAAGCCTTCTCGTCCGACTTAGTTACTGTGGGTGTGTATCTTATGCCGACTGGTCGTAATCCTGGTAGGGGTGGTTGTTGTCCCAACACTGGTTGTGGTCTTTCTGCACCTACAGGTCTTGGTAGGTTGCCAGTCTGATATCTAGGCATCGGTTGGACTTGAGGAGATGTCGCCTGAGCTTGTGGAGCATATGGTCGTTCTCTCACATATCCCTTGTTATAATAACACTCCTCCGTTCCATGGTTTGTCCATTTTTGTTCAATCGCACACCATTTTGGTTGTTTAGCTTGTGGTTTGGAATACAAGTTAATCTTTTTAAGCACTTCCTCTACAAGCTGCTCTTGGCTTACCGCTACTTCCCCCTTCAGTGTTGTCTTAGCAGACTTGCTCCCGCTTTGTTGTGAGGAAGAATCATCGTAAAGATCCTTGAACTCACCCTCTTTGTAGACCGCACAATTGTCCACAAGGTATAGCGCTTCCTTGGTCAAATCATTCAACGTAGTGCTCCTTTTCATATGTAAGTCCTTTTGAAGATCTGCATTCCTTAGTCCTTATATAAATATAAGCATAAGTCTGGACTGAGTTGGCAGTTCTTCCACAGGACAGAATTTAACATATCTTTTTAATCGGAGGGCGGCCTTTCGCATGGACTCTCCATCTTTCTGTTTGAATTTATGGATTTGCGAGACGGTATTATGAGCTATCCCCCTTTGTGAGAATTCCTCGATAAACTTGTCAAACACTTCCTCCATAGACTCAAAGTCTCTTCGCTCCACCGAGTCAAACCATGTAGCCGCATCATCCTCTAAGGTTAAACCGAATCCTACAAATTGGGTGGGAAAGTGTAGCACCTCTTCAGCTCTAATTACACGCACAAAGGTTGCTACATGATCTCTTGGATCCTTGCTTCCCGTATATTTCTTGTTTATCCATTTTTGCACTTGAGAAGGTCTAATTCTATGATGGTCTCCAAATCTCATCATGGGATCTCCCTGTCTTAGTCGATATACCTCCTCTAGTCTTCTGTAGTGGCCAGGTTCTTCTCCCAATGGTGCTCCTAATCCATAATTTCTAACAGCTCTCGGGAGAGATGGTTCATCTCTCCGAACTCGTTCTCGGGGTGTTCTTCCAAGCTGAGTTGACCCCTGAGTCTTTGGCTTACTTGTGCATAGAGTGGTGGTTCTTGTAAATCCCTTAACCCTCGTGCGGTTTGATAACCCTCTCGGGTTCGGTCTTATTCTAATGTAGCACTCTGTCGAAGCCATGCCTACAGTGATGGCTGAGTAGCTGGTTGGTCCTGGTAGTTGGTCGTCGATGGTCGGGTAGAATATGAGGTAGCATCATACTCTTCTGAAAAGGGATTAGTCGACTTGCTAGGGGAGTAGGTGGCTCTTGGTACCTCGTCGGGGCCATAGGTCGATGCTCCCGGAACTGTTGCCTTTTCAACCTCTTCTGGGAGAATATGTTTGTATTCTCGCCCGTATCTGTCAACAAAAACAATATCCTTCCCCATAGCAGTTTCATAAGAAAATAAGTAAAGAACCTTGTCTTTGCTTAATTCATTTGGGTAGGGTTCCTTGCATTGAAAGTAAGAGACTATTCCTTCACTTTCATGCTTGTAAATCCCTACATTCTCATTATAGGTTGGGACTCTGGTTGTTTTCTTATCATACATAAAAAGTGCTCCAAGTCGATCAATGTTAGGAGGCGGTTCTTGGGTTTCTGAAACCATTTTCCCTTTGGCCATGTTATCCCCATATCTGTTGTAATCCTCAGGGTTACTTACTATCAGATAGTGGTTTCCCTTTTCGTCTCTGAATCTGTCTCCATCATCGTAGACTTGAATTATCTCTAGTCTCTGAGCCGGTCTTTCTTCAATACAGATACACTTGCGTCCCCGATAGTCAGATTAGACTAGGTCTCCCCTCGAGTTACTTCCTTCCAAGAAGATTATAGTGAACTTGGTTTTGTTTAAAGGATATACGGAGGTGCTCCCCCCTGGCATTGGTCCTTCACCGTTGAAACCTACTGGCTGTTGACTCCCCATCATGAAGAAGGACTTTTCTGACGAAGTGTCAGTATCACTTCCCTTCAATGATTGGTGCCAATGGGTCTAGTCTCGTCTGAGTTACACTCTCTTCTGTGGACGTGGTGCTAACTTGACTTTTGACACTTTTAGCTCCCGACTTAACAAAGGCTCTTGACCTCAAATACATAAGAATGAAAGTTTTGTTGCAAACTTAAAGATTACCTGGACTCCTTCTTCCTGTATAGCTTTGTGATGACCTCCTTCTGGGATCTACACAAGGATGGTTAGTCTGTTCACAAATGTTTTCCCTGAATTACCAAAAAATCTTTCAAGTATATGCAGCAACCACTTAGTCAGTCTTCTGGTGGTCCAATTTCAATGATGAAATGATGGCTGGGATCTATATAGAGAGTATGTTCTAGCAGTATAGTCACAAAATGCAAAAAATGTCTGACTCACTACTTCCTTAGTCTATCACGATAGACTGGCAGTTTGCTCAGCACAAGTCAGTTCAAAATTGTGACTTTACCCTTGGGTTCCAGTTACCCTCTATAGCCTATCCCTCAAGTTTTGTGAAGTGTGGACACTTGGCTTGGGTTTTGGTCCCCTTTTAGTATTTCAGTCAGAGATTGATTCTCTATCTGACCCTTAGATTGACCTTTAGTGATCTAAATGCCTTGAATTTTGGTGTGTCTGCTATTTAGGCCCTGATAAAGCTCTCCCTAGGGAAAATTTGAAAGAAAAGTTCCCTAGCAGAAAGTTCCTTGGTCTATCGCGATAGACTGAGCTCTTTCTTCATTTTTAGCTTTTTTTCCAAAGTTTTCCCCACAGTTAGTTTAGTCTCCCCTTGTGTAGTTCATTGACCAATTTTGGCACTGTTTGGACATCTGGTCAAAGACTTCTTGCCCTTGGATCAGAATCCAGACTCCAAACACCAGTTTTGAAGTTTTGGGGTCAAAATTGGTGTTCAAATTCACTCAATTTTTGTGAGTACCCTTGTATTGATGTGTTTAGCTTGTGGTGTAAGGGTTTTTTGCTTGTTGCTAGACAAACACCACCTTCACCAGTCTATCGCGATAGACCAGGCAGTGAGCAATAGGGACTCAATTTTTTGTCTGTTTTTGCATATTCTTGTTCCCTGTGCCCATAAAAGTCTATCCCCCAAGTTTTGTGAAGTTTGGACTTATTTTGACCTCAAACTCAAGCACTTCAAAAATTTCACTTTTCTTTGACAATTCACAACTCCATTGCACTTGAAGTGATGCAAATTTGATGACACTGCATCTTAAACTTGTGCACATCAGTCATACCTCATGACACAGTCAGTTTACCCTTGGCTAATGGTTATATCTCATCTTGGCCTCTTTTAGGTTCACTTAGTGTTTCCTTATGACAATCACCTGTTTTCTTTTTTCTTTTTTTCTTTTGTTGGTTTTGGTCATAGTTTTTATGTTTTCTCGAGTGTTGAATCATAAAGTTCAATGTCTACTCTTTTCACCCCTTTCAAGGGTATATGAGGTGGGTTTTGCTTTCAAGGCAAGCAAACAACCTTATTGTTTCTTCTTTTTGTTTGTTTTTTGCGGTTTTACAGCGTTTTTCTACTCTATTTCTTCACAAGTATAACAAGCACTCAAAACCAAAACCCATAACTCCTCATTATCCTATTTAACTAAATCTAACTAGTCGCAGACCCTCAGCAAGACACAAGCTTCCTGGCTATCCACTAGACCTCAGGATACTCTATCCTGGATCTTGTTCTAAAAGTTTAAGCTCTCTCTAGTCAAAACTAAAGTATGCTAACCATCACACGAGTGACGTAGTTCTCCCTACTTAAGGTCTTGTGTCCCCGGCAGCGGCGCCGATGTTTTAGGGCTTAACTACTCCCCTGTTCATACTCATGAGCATGACACAGACAACATACTTATCATCCGATGACACGACTAACCCGTAGGTGTACGTAGGCAATCTTGTTAGCTTGTCAGGCTGAGACCAATCTACACATATGCACTTTTATGATGCATCAATCACTAACCCTGGTAGAATGCAACCCACCCTATCCCTTAACTCTCACAACACAGTTTACACGTCCAATGAACTTAGAATCGCATCAAAATTACTAGGCACCATCCTCTCACTAGGACATACTTACCTATAAGTCTAATCTCACCAGATTTGAACCCTAGCTATCTCGAATGCTGTCGCGATAGACCAACAGGTCATAATCCAAAAGTGGGCGAAACTTAAGTTTATCAATATCTATGTGTAGCTAATCTCTTTCTCATTCCATGAAGCACTTGATTATTGAAAACAGACACCGTTTGTGCTACTTACAAGCAAAACAAGCTCGAGGAAGAATCGATCGCGATCAACTCAAAACGGCAAATGCGTGGTGTGGACGCGTAGCTCTCGGAGAGACTATCGTGGTGGTGTGGTTGCGCCATGAATCCGGTGAGGGAGAAGCGCGTAGCGAAGAGGATAATTAAGACACTCTCTCTCTCTCTCTCTCTCTCTCTCTCTCTCTCTCTCTCTCTCTCAGACTCGTACGACACAGGATTAATTCAAATGTTATTCAAAAATTGGTTCTAAGGTGACTTTTATACTTTAGTCACCTTAGCTCAAAAAATGTACATGGGGTTCTCTTGCTCATGATTACAAAAGTGGGAATAAATCTGAGTCCTGACTAACTGACTAATATTTACATAATCCAGACGAATGGATCAAACTGATAAGACGTCTTTGACATAAAAAATGGAATTTGATATGCTTTACAAATGGGCTCATTACAACAGTTGGACCAATGGGGCTCCAACAAACAGCCCAAGATTTACTAGAACCACCAGTTGCAAAACCTGAGTACGTGATCCGTGTCATGCCTACACAAGTAATCCCACCAAACCAGGAACTAAAAGAGCCAGATTCTAGTCATGAGCACATACCAAACCTCAAAGACCCAGCATTAGAACCAAGGATAGTACTGAATACCACTGATAACTCTTCCGAGGGATTTCACCAAGCTATACCTGAGGATTGTAAAGAGATAGATGGTCTTGACGAGTTGTGGAAACAAGTCAGAGAGGCCAATGAAGCCGATGACCTAAGAAGACGAGTAGACAAGACTGGTGATGAACGAGGAGTGTTTCTACCACCAATAGAGGAATTTGAGACTGGATCTCAAATGAATCTAGACGTGTGATCGTATTGGGGCGACAAAGGATCTGTACAATCTATGGATAGTCAACCCCATTCACTAAGAACACTACCGTCCTACATGGGAGAGTACGAGACCAAGTCAGATGTGGTTGCAGTCCCATCACAGAGACTGTCTCCCAACAAGGCCATCGATTCAAAGGGGCTAGTAGATATTCTATCTACCCCAGTCACCTGTACAATAATGTTAGCTGAGCTGCTCAGAATAAGACCAAACATGTGAGCTAATGTGGGTAAATGTCTAGAGAAATTTGGTGTAAAAACCCCAATGACTCAAATCGAGGAAGGCATCAAAGAGCTTGAAATGCCTCAACTAAATACTAGGCCAATGCCATTAAACAAGGTAGGTGAGTATTACGAGGGAGAAGATGGAAAAACCACCCTCCCTATGGAATTTAGTGGTGTAAAAACCATGGCAATCCTTGACAGTGGAGCTAGCGTGGCCATTGTAACCAAAGAAGTTTGGAAAAAATGGGGAAAACCTGCCTTGATATCCACACAAATGACCCTGGAGCTTGCAGATGGACACAAGGAAAAGCCCCTAGGACTGCTAGAAAAAGTACTTGTTACTTCTTGTGGCATTGAATATGAACACACTTTTGCTGTTGTCGACTTTGGCAAGAAGAACAACTTTGACATCATTCTGGGAAGACCATTCATGCGACAATTGAAAATGGTCCAAGATTGGGGTTATGACCATATATACCTAAGACATATGGAAACCATAACAAAGGTAAACTTGAGAGACCATAGCTATAGAGATGTGACGAGAACACCGCTTGAGGAGTTTGATTCCGCCACAGTAGCAGGATCAGAACTTGCAGCTTGGTTGGGTAAGCCTAAAGAACTGTGGATGTGTGGAGCTTCACAATGTTGTAGCTTGAAACATGAGGAATGTATCCTAGAGCGGTTTATAGAGGACAGGGACTATATCCCTAAACCATTTCCTGAAGAAGAGTTAGAGCCTTTTGGATGGGAACACATGTTGGCTACTTTGGACGTGTGCGCCGTGGAGGATGCTCCCACAACAAAGTTTTGTGATGAAAATGACTATGATGTCGTTCCTTATTTTGCAGTAAGTGTAATCCAGGAAAACGAAGAGGTCCAGACATCAACAAGCTCTCGAAATAAGGAGCAAACAAAGAAATGTGGAGGATCAAAAGATGAAGAAGACGACCAGTTCTATGACTCTGTAGAACACTTCGAACTTCTAGAAGATCAACGACCCGGGAATCAATGTCATCGCTACACGAATAAAGTGCATCAAAAGTGGATACCAAAGTCCTTCGTGAAGACACAGCCACCACAAGCATCCTCATACATGGCTCCTAGTAAGGATGCAAAGACTCAGCTAGGATGAATACGACCAGAGCAACGAGCTAACAATGCTCGTTGCTAACAACGAGCTAACAATGCTCTAATCAATGGGCTAGAAAAGTCCTCCAAGAAACTACCACCCACGAGAAAACAGACAGTAACTTTCCACTACCAGCCAAAAAATCAAGGGAAAGTACAAGAAGTCAACCTTCCTGAGGATAGTAGCGATAATGATGAATCTTGACATCCCCTATCATCAACTCAGGCCATCATTATCACCAACCCCTTCAGCAACAACCATGACAGGTCAAAAGAACAGGACAACAAGTCAAAGCCAAAAATCTCGACAAATCTGGATACCAAAAAGCCAGATCGGCCAAAAACAGATATGGATCAAGAAGACAAAGATCTCTAATGACAAATCACAAGATCCAACACCAAAACAAAAACAAGGAAAGGGTGCACGAACGGGTAAGAATATCACAAAGTCGCAAGCTTTCACAACTCAGGTGTGGGCTCCAAAGAAGTTTATTCAATCACCAAAAAGTCGGGAATTCATTTGGATTACAAAACAACCACAGTATCAACTTTCAAAGCCTAAATCCCATCCCCAACCAAGCGTACAAGGGCTGAAGCAAAGACCACTGTCGACTCACACAACAAAAAGGTGTATCCCAAAGAAGTCTCTTCAAACACAAACGGAGCACGGGCAAGTATGGGTTCCCAAACAAGCATCAGCAACAACAAAACAACCAATAATCGCAAAGAAATGGGTCGAAGAACAACAAAACTACTGTCAGTGCATCACCACTTGAATTCTTACAATTCTTCCTACGATTACAGTACGGTTAGAAGAGAGCAAGTCGCTTCAATCAAGCAACGATACAGGAGCTTCAAAGACCATTACATTGCTTAGAATAGGAAGCCTCGCCAACAAATGTCAATAAGAAAATTGCTTATACCCACATCTTGCACAACATAAATCTTTTCCATGCATTGACTGTGTATGCATAATAGGGCTACATTACAAGGCTTGCATAAGCACAACTTTTAATTGCCCAAGCACAACACATAACCTTTGCGATACCCTGTCGTAAAGGATGACTCCAAATAGGAAGGGGGGAGGCATTATCAATGCGGACCTAACATTATGACTATTAGAGGGCAATGTTTTGTGAGATGCATTGAATTTTTGCGTTTTATTGTGATAATTTTTTGACGAAATTTAGAGTATATGCCCTCATAGTAGTGTACAGAGGAGTATGGGGACAAAATCCATATATGAGCACCTAGGGACATGTGTATAGTGTACATAGCATTTAGATTTCTATTTGAATGATTTTTCTTTTGTTTAGTTGTTTTAAGATTTTCTTTGTTTATGATTAAAAATAAATAAAAATTTCCATAATCCACACGAAGAAAAGACTGACGAGAGGCCTGAGCACTACAAAGAGAAGAAGGTACAGGAAAACGATGAAACTTCACGAAGTATGTCTCAGCAGCCACTACAACAGCCAAAGAACTTGTCACAAAGCAGTGTCAACATGCAACCGACAAGTCATAAAAGACAGAATCGAGTGGCTAAGCCACAAAATGAGTGAGGTGTTAGTCCCAAAGCTTCAAGTAATATTCTCTGTGGTCTAAGCGTCTTAGCTATTCTAGGTACTGCTCAAGCTGGAAGAGTTGAGCATATTTACATTGTATCGCTCATGCAGGTATAGGTGAGCAAAAGAGTCGAAGTCAAAGTACTTAGGTCTGGTGAAGTGAAGGAGAAGGTCCAAAAGACACTCATGTACTAAGCACAGTGAGATACGAGTGGAGAAACTTCTACATCAGAAACCCTTCTTGGAAAGGTGGAAGCTATTGAGACATCTTTTGATGTCACATGTGCTACATTTATTCCTCGAAACACCCATCATCTCCTTCTTTCACATTGCATGCTTTTGTTGACAAATTTGTCATATGCATATAGAGTGTCCCATAATTGGCACTTGCACCAGGCACTCTTTCCGTGTTTCACCCAAGCACTCACCTTTCATGAACATGTACTTCACGTTCAACTGCTCGACTCCAATAAGAGAGTATACCAAAGGCATTTTTTTTCCACTGGGTTTTTTCTCTTTGGTCATCCAGATTTTAGACCCTAATTTAAAGACACCTATCACCATCCTCTTGTACATATTCCTTCTACATCAACAATAAGGAAATGCTACTCAAATCAATTGACAAATGAATTGGAGCACCAATTTCAGATCATAGCATACTTCTCCTCAATGGAGAGTCGAAGAATGGCCTACAATGACAACGCTGCAGACAACACTAACAACATGATTGCACAGGAACAAAGAAGTCCCTAATGAAGAAGAGCAGAAATAAAAGTAATCAGAGGATCTCAAAAGATAAATGGTTATGATGATAGATGTCTGCTCTAATGGATCATAGTTCTTGTTGTGGTTCGACAAAGATACAAGCAGTGCAACAGATGAAGCCAAAACAACAGCAAAGTGTTGACCGCTGGGTCAACAACACAACATAACTCCTTACAAAGTTGTTATTGGCTTACAAGATCAGAAAGCCAATCACTGAATTCTACAGATTGTAGAAGTTGTTTCTGAGAATCACAAATACTCCGAATTCACAAATTTGCTGGAGCAAATGATGGATGGAGCTTTCTCTATCCATGATGATAAGAGTCAAGTTAAACGACATTGGGTTCTTTTTGAATTTAGATCTGGCAGTAGACCTATAATGACAGAAACAGATGCTGCAGCTCGGAGCGTGGATGTGAAAGATATAAAGTTCGTCATCAATTATGATTTTCCTAAATCATGTGAAGACTATGTACATTGGATTGGACGAAAAAGACAAGCTACTACAAAGGCTATAGTCTATACTTTCTTTATAACAACAAAACGACAACAAAAATCACATCGCCATCGACAATCAGGTCATGTCGGGGATGACATGAATGCGGAAGGGGAGAATGTTGACCGTTGGGTCAACAACACGACATAACTTAAGTTTCGTACCAAAGTCTTATCTTTTGCGAGTTATGAAATGCTGCGGATTATGGCTATAAACGTCATTTGTAATGAGTAGTTATTCTAGTTTCAGAAGCCGGAGTGCAATGGCACTTCCAGATTGTAAATACAAAGCCATGTGACTCTTTCAACCCCATTTTTGGTTAAACCTAAGGTAGCCTTAGTATATAAGGTACCTAGGTCATTTTGTAAAGATACTTTAATCATAATCAAACTTTAGCGCTGCCGTCTACTGTGTGTGAGAGAGAAGGAGAGTGAGCGTGAGCTTCATCCTCTTGCTACGCCCGGCTCGCTCAACACATTGGAGATCCGACTGCACCATTGTTGTAGGCTCGAGGAGAGCTACGTGACGACGCCAAGCATTCTACGCGAGACGAAGCGCACACGCAGACGCATCTACGAGCTACTTGTGGTCGTAAGTGTATCAAACGATGTCTGTTTTCTGCGTGCTAGTAGTCTATAGAATCGTGGCGACATAAGCTACGCATAGGTACTCATAAATTTCAGTTTTGGGCACTTTCAGAATTCGGCTCTGTCATCAAACGCGTTTTTCACAGATGGGTTTAGAGTGAGGGTTTTGAGTGTAGAAGCTTAGGGACAGGTGTATCCTAGTGAGGGGATGGTGTTCCTTAACTTTCGTATGAATCTGGCATGATTAGGTGAGTTACCTTCCGTATGTGTGTATGTGGCTAGGTGGTGTAGTTGAGAGCAGTGAGGTTCTTGATTGTGGTTTAGTTGGCCTTCCTGAGTGTTGTATGTGTAGGATGGTCTCAGCTTGACGAGCTAAAAAGATTTCCTCCGTGTGCCTATCGTGTCGATTGACATTATGTTGATCTAGGTAGTGTTTGCATGGACTTCATGGGTGTGTGAGTCGCTTCCCGTCCAACATTTTGAAATCACTAGTATACGCCACATTTAGATAGAGAGTACCCACACACAAGATCCACTCACATATATGACATCCACATAAGCATGTGCAAGGGAAAAAGAAAAATGATATATGTCCACAAAAACAACAAGCATATGGAGACTAGAGATAATTCAATTGGCCTAAATTAGGGCAAGCACTATACTGATGGGTTTCAAAAAGACATGCTCCTTGGTGAAGCTTTCAACGAGCCCTTGGTGGATTATGAGTAAGAGAATGACCCAATTTCCCTCCTCCTCTTCCTGCAACCCTTCAATTCTTTGGCCCGGCTCTAGATAGCTTGCATCTTTACCTCTTTATGCACCTAGATAGCTCCCTCAGCATCTCTTGTGTCCTCTCTTGGTGTCCACCAGCCTACAAATGATGACCACCCTAGATAACTTGCTTTGGTTCCTTGTGTTCATGGCCTTCAACCCACAGCCGTCGCCCACCTGTTATGGTCTTCCTTTTACAGTATTGAAAGTCTTGTAGTTTTCATGCAGGCCCTTCATGAGCCTCTTGATGTTCCATCCCCTTAGCCCTTGTTTGTTCTTACTCCTTTTACATAGAACTGTCTCCTTACAATGTTGGTCATCCTTATATGCAGTCTTCAACACTGATGGATTGTTGCCTTCTACTTCTTCACCTGCATGCCCACCAGCTCATGACTTGGAGTGTTGGCTCCTCATAGACAGCTCGCCACCTCTCTCAGTAGACCCTTGAATCCACTCTTGGGTCCCCTCTTTGCAGCCTTCTGTAACCGATCATCACCCCCCTGGTTGCCCTAAGCCCCTTGCCTTCCTTGTAGCCACCTATGGCTCCTCAGATCTGGACCCTATAACATCCCTCGCAACCCTTCATGCTTGGAGACGCCCTCCTCCTTCCTCACGCCTTAGCGGACCTGGTATGGAGGCTCCTTCTGCAGCAGCCTGCCTGCATCAACTGGTCCTTGCCTTTTAAGTATGGAGCCTGATTTACCCTTGTAATTTTTTACGATAAAAGCGTACATTTGTAAGGCCCCCATTGTGAGGAGAAGCCATCGTGCATGAAGGAAAATCACTCATCAGAAACCAAAATTTTCACGGCCAAGAGTCAGGGGCAACTTTTTTTCCTCGCCGGAATATTATGGCCGTGACGGCGGCCGGAAAGTGATCGAAAATTAACCATCGGTTGACCGGTGGTCGGTAGTCAATGGCCGGCGGCCGGTGGTTGGAAGTCAATGGCCGGTGACCGAATTCAAAAGCGGACTTGTCTTCTCAAGGGCGGCCACACATGGGTGGATTGGAGGGTCCGATTTGGACTTATCTACACAAGGGAGGCTACACATGGCTGCCTCTCATGAGAGAGGGTAGCCCTTTTGGCCTATAAAAGGAGGCCATTTCTACACACATTTCATAGTGTGTGAAGTTGATGCAACAAGGTGAGTGTGAGGTGGTGAGAGTGAAGCAAGGCGGGAGCTCCATTAAGGGTATAATCCCTTTGTAAACTACTTCTTGTTTTGAAGTACTAAAGCCATTGAGTGGATGCTTTCCCGTGGATGTAGCCCACATTGGGTGAACCACGTATATCATGTGTACTCTCTCTCTCTCTCTCTCTACTCTATAATCTCGTGTATGTAAATCTGTCTCTGTCCATTAAGTAATCTACTCAATTATCTATTTAGCTACGTCTTATTTCCTAACATTGCCTCCATTAGGCTGCCTTCCCATGCAGCTCAGCCCCCGGGCCCCTCTCTCTTCTCAGGCCAATAGCGAGGTTCCCCCCTGTGCAAAAACTGACCCACCTCTCTAATGGAACCACCCGCATGCAAATAACGTCTCCCTCCGGTTTTCTTGCCCTCCAGATGGTGCCACCTCTCTAATGGAACCACCCGCATGCAGATAACGCCTCCCTCCGGTTTGCTTGCCCTCTAGATGATGCCACCTCCTATCCACTGCAACTCGGTTTTCTTTTTATTAATAGCTTTCAAAAAATTTGAGTGTCATGCCCCCATTTCACACACCAACTCATGTCACCTTCGAATGCCTCCCTTAAACTCGAGTATCGATCTCTTTGATACTTAGTCCCTGAAATGGTCACATAGTAGGCTCCTCGGCAATAGCTCTCTATCGTCGAGATGTAGTAAACTTGACTTCAAGCACATAAAAATATTTGAGCTCGCCAAACTTGAGCAACCATTCTTCACACACAATGGCACGATATAATGATGAAACCCATCAAACTATATCATCCTTAAGTTCCATTTAACAAAGCATGAAGACACCCTTGGCCTGTTAAGTACCTCATTTGGTATACACAGTTAATAGCATCAGGTGTACACATCATCAATTACTTGCTCAAGCACTTTGCTACCTGCTTGTGAACCTCCATGTACCGGCTTTTGAACTCTCCCTGGGCCGACCAAATCTGGTTGCACCATCATTGCCCACCCCCTAGTTGAGCATTTATGCTCAACCATAGCATTATTTAGGTAAAATAGGATTACATGAGAAAAAGGATATATAATGACTACATAAGTGGTATAGAGATAAAGAGAGGAAGAAATTAGTGTTTGTCCACTCCTCCGGGATCAAATGGAAAGCCTTAGCTTCCCAAGCATGACATACAGTCCACCTGGATAAAAAACAAAGCATTGCTCATTGTCATCCACCTGTAAAGCATGCACTTTGCAGAAGCCCCTCTTTGCATTTGTAGGCCAACAGACATGCCACCCTTCTAGCTCTCCATAGCATGGAGCTTTGTCACCCTGCATCCATAATTCTTCGTGTCTGCTATAAGCACACTTACCATCACTTGAGAAACCTGAATCATAAGCAGCTATCCTGCCATCTACTACAGAACCCTCCATGGTAGTCCACTTCAAAAAAGCCTCGCCACTGATACAAAAATACCTGTAAAGCAACCTCCAATAACACATGTATCCATAGCATCACATAAATAGCAAGACCTTTCCATTTGTCTCCACCTGTTGCATAGCCAAGCAAATATGTTCCCTTTGCAAACGTATACCCAAACCCTCTGTAAATGGCTCCAAGGCCACCTTTTCATACTCAAGAGTATGACTTGCTCGAGCTTCAACCTATTCATCAAACACCTCATCACTTGCAAGGTTGGTGGCACCTTCCTCTTTGCATGAAGCATCACTCTTATAGGCTGCACCTGCATCCGTTTCCATAGAGTCATCTTCCGGAGCTAACTCTCCACGGCTACACACAAACTCAAACTTCAAAGTACACCTCGACATGCCCATCAAGGCAAGGTTGCCCCACCCCCTGCATAGATAAATAAACTTGACCTACCAAAGCCTTTGTTCCTACCTCCTGCAAGTCATCCTCAAAAACTTTCTCTTCAACTAAGTCAGATGCACAATCAAACCATACCTCTTCCTCCAATAGGAACTCACCATCAGGAGACATTTGATAGGGCTGCTCGACTGGCAGATTCACACAAGGTGCAGCACTATACTTCTCTTCGACCTTTAGCTGAGTGGTAGGAAACTCGCATACATCTTGCTCCACCTCACCTACACGAAAAAAATCATAACTTTCATACCTAGAATACATGGATTCTGTCTCCCATGTAGCATCGGTATCCAAACTGCTGTTGGAGCTATGAGAACTTTCAAACTCCTCTTTTGATCTTGCCGATTCTTGCACATTTGCTGTCATCCTTGCTGTTGCTGGCTCTAGAATTGAGACCTCTTCTTTAAGATCTTCTATCACCTCGTCCTCTTGAGCAAGCAAGCTGAGTGGCACTCTGAATATGCCTCTGCACCTTTTGAGCCCTTACTGGTACTTGTTCTACCTCTTCTAGCCTGGCATCAGCTTCACATGCTTTGATCAAATGCATATCAATAAAAGAAGGAGCTTTTACCTCTTGCTGCTCATCAATTTGTTGGGGCCTTGGTCCACTGGCTACCGTGATTGTAGATTGTAACAATCCTACCTCCATCTTCTTCGTCATCTTTCGACTCTTTTCTCTGGCAACTTTGACAGCTTCATCAAAGGTTCTTGGATCTTCATAGTCCACCCTCACGAACATAGGGATGCAAGCAAGATAGAAACCTTTCCCGCTTAAAATATTCCGCATTTGTTGCCTGGGTAGCAGCCGCAAATCCCCCCAATAAGCTTCAAATCTATCAACAAAAGCATCAAAATTTGCACTTACGTCCTGCTGCAAGCCTTCCAAAACCGAGACCACTTTTCGATAACGTTGTAGAAAGTGATCTCGAGATCCGATTCAATTCTGCTTGTAAGCATCTTCTAAGCCATCGAACCAAGATTTTTCTTTACCTCGCAGCACCAAAGGTAGAGTCTGGAGATTTGCTTCATCACCTGGCATCTACAATACTGCCAGCATAAATAGCTCAAAATCGGGTATCCAGTCATCAGCATCTTCATCTCCTTTGAACACTGGACCAAACTCCTGCTTCATCTTGACTCACGAACACCTTCTTAGGAAACAATCAATGGGTCCTCAGTGGGGGCACCACAAGATGGAAAGGAGGAAGTCGAAAAACTACCAGCACACTCAGTCAATGCCTCTCTATAGCCCAGTGATTCCACAGCACCCCGATCCCCTATTTAACACACACCTAGAAACCTGATTTGCAATCGACTCTATTGAACTTGCTCAAACCTGAACATCCCCGACTGCCCATACCCAACCTCCCATCATGCAATCATACGACCAAGCCTCAACCCTTAAGAGCACCCGATCCCATAAATATGTAATCAAGAGTAGGCCAGCACATACGGATACTTTCATAACCATTGGCATACACAGACACTTTGAAATGCCTGGTATACGCCACATTTAGATAGAGTACCCACACACAAGATCCACTTACATTTATGACATCCACATAAGCATATGCAAGGGGGAAAGAAAAATTATATATGTCCCGAAAACAACAAGCATATGGAGACTAGAGATAATTCAATTGGCTTAAATTAGAGCAAGCACTATACTGATGGGTTTCAAAAAGACATGCTCCTTGGTGAAGCTTTCAACGAGCCCTTGGTGGATTATGAGTAAGAGAATGGCCCGATTTCCCTCCTCCTCTTCCTGCAACCCTTCGATTCTTTGGCCCCGCTCTAGATAGCTTGCATCTTTACCTCTTTATGCACCTAGATAGCTCCCGCAGCATCTCTTGTGTCCTCTCTTGGCGTCCACCAACCTACAACTGACGACCACCCTAGATACCTTGCTTTGGTGCCTTGTGTTCATGGCCTTCAACCCACAGCCGTCGCCCACCTGTTACGGCCTCCCTTTTACGCTACTGAAAGTCTTGCAGTTTTCATGCAGGCCCTTCATGCGGCTCTTGACGTTCCTTCCCCTTAGCCCTCGTTCGTCCTTACTCCTTTTGCATAGAACTGACTCCTTATGATGTTGGTCATCCTTATATGCAGGCTTCAACACTGATGGCTTGCGGCCTTCTACTTCTTCACCTGCGTGCCCACCAGCTTATGACTTGGAGTGCTGGCTCCTCATAGGCAGCTTGCCACCTCTCTTTGCAGACTCTTGAATCCACTCTTGGGTCCCCTCTTTGCATCCTTCTGCAACCAATCATCACCCCCTGGTTGCCCTCAGCCCCTTTGCCTTCCTTGTAGCCACCTGTGGCTCCTCAGATCTAGGCCCTATAGCAACCCTCGCCACCCTTCATGCTTGGAGACGCCCTCCTCATTCCTCACGCCTTGGCGGCCCTGGTATGGCGGCTCCTTCTACAGTAGCCCGCCTGCATCAATTGATCCTTGCCTGCAACAACAGGCTGCCCTCCCATGCAGCTCGGCCCCCGGACCCCTCTACCTTCTCAGGCCAATAGCGAGGTTCCCCCTATGCAAAAACTGACCCACCTCTCTAATGGAACCCCCGGCATGCAGATAACGCCTCCCTCCGGTTTGCTTGCCCTCCAGATGGCGCCACCTTCTATCCACTGCAACTCTTTTTTTTTATTAATAGCTTTCAAAAACTTTGAGTGTCAGGGCCCCAACACGCCAACTCATGTCACACCTTCGAATGCCTCCTTCAAACTTGAGCATCGATCTCTTTGATACTTAGTCCCTGAAATGGTCACATAGTAGGCTCCTCGGAAATAGCTCTCGATCGTCAAGATGTAGTAAACTTGACTTCAAGCACATAATAAGATTTGAGCTCGCCGAACTTGAGCAACCATCCTTCACACATGATGGCACGATCTAATGGGGAAACCCATCAAACTATATCATCCTTAAGTTACATTCAACAATGCTTGAAGACACCCTTGGCTTGTTAACATTGGAATGGTAACCTAACAGGACATAAAAGTGTCCTTTCAGGGTATTGGGAAAAAATTCCAAAACCATAGTAGATCCACTCATTTTGAAAAATCCGTTCATGAGCTTATAGTTCAATAAGTACTACATATGGAAAAAATGAGAAACTTGTAATTTTTCTCATCCCTTGGTCACTACAAGCCTCTAAAGTTGATGGACTAGTGCATTTTGCCCAAAACAGCAATTTCTTACAGTTGATTGCATATAAATAAGACTGGGGATTTTTGTAGGATGTGAGATAAAATGCCCCGTTAACTTCAATGCGTTGGTGACCAAAACATATGGTTGCTTTTACCTCACTAATTTTTTTTTGGTCAAAAAAAATAGGTACAAAAAAGTTACATTTTTGCCATTCTGCGGACCTATCATCAAAGTTTCTATAGCCACGCTCAATACAGATACTATATACACGTTTTCTTAGTTTCCTTTGGGTCTTTGGATTCAAAAGGAGCCATGGAGCATGTCAAAAGGATAATGGATCTCTTACAATTGGAACCTTGGGGGCAATGATAAAGTGCTAAATACAGCAAACATGAAAAAACTGGGTTTAGCATTATGACCTCTAGAAACCCATAAAAACTACTCAATATCTAGCCAAGTTTGTAGTCTATGATTATATATGGTTACTACCTACAAAATACACACAATTGGCCTAAGAAACTAGCAATATTGAGAAAGTTATACTTGCTACTCTAAAATGTATCGTATTCTTCAGCAATCAAAAAACTCAACCATCATCATATACTATGCTATATAGCATATTAGGTCCCCCAAAACTCAAGGAAGATTAGCTTTATGTTATACGTTACACTTACACAATCAAAATTGAATTTGGGTATCAAGAAAGCCACCAAAAAAATCATAAAAGTGCTAATTTTGGCCAAAAAAACAAGATTATGCAATTCTTATAAATTGGTCATAACTTTCAATTTTAACACTTAGCTCTCCCTACAAGCATCAAAACATGTTGAGAACTATGAAGGCCTAACCTCTAGCCATCTAAACCTCACAAACATGAAGTTTAGAGTGGTATAGTTGCCAAAATTTGAAAAAAAGGCCAAAAACAGGACCCGTTTTTTCACATAGTTTAGGTTCAAAAATGTTGTGCAAGAGTAAGGTTAATAGTGAGATCAATACTCAAAAAAAAAAAAGCTAATTTTTTTAAGCTCATAAGGCAACTTTGTGGATATATAGCACCTAGAAATTCATTTTCATACTCTTCAAATAATTCAAGCAAAATGGTCACTTAACAGTACACAAAAGTGTCCAAGGACATAAAAGTGTCCTGTTACCATTCTAGTGTTAAGTACCTCATTTGGTATACACATCCGAATAGCATTAGGTGTACACACCATCGATTACCTGCTCAAGCACTTTGCTACCTGCTTGTGAACCTCCATGTACTGGCTTTTGAAATCTCCCTGGGCCGACCAAATGTGGCTGCACCAGCATGTCCATTTTTGTAAAACAAATTAGTCTAATCGTAGGTAATAAAAAATGTGTATCAATGTGTGCATCTTGAAGTCACTAAAGAGAGTTTTCTAACACACCTGGTGGCATCCAAAATAGGTCTAGAATGTGCACTTTAGCTCACACTTAAGAGGGTAAACTTTTTTAAATTATGGAAAAATTGAAGGGCTAAAGGGCCATGCACTCACATGACAAGTATCGGGACATGCATAAAATGCCCAAGTTAAGTGAATTAGAATTTAGTTAACTCAGAGAGCTCCCTCCTCCTGTACCTGACATTTGGCAGATCCTCATCAGCCTTGTCCCCTTATATAAAGACCTAGCCTCCCCCTCACAAGCTACCACACATTCTCGGGTGGTTCAAAAAGAAAACATTGCCAGTTTGCACACACGTAGACTCTCTCTCACTCACACATACTCTCTCTCTCTCTCTCTCTCTCTCTCTCTCTCTCTCTCTCTCTTTGGGGGTTAGGGTCGTAGCACTAGAGGTGGTAATGGTGTTGTTTGAACAACATTCTGGACCCTAGGGACCATGTGTTGAGATGGTTGTTCACGAAGTGGGGATCGGCATCAATGCAGGCACTCAAGGTGTGTCCGTCCATGCTAAGGTTGGTCTATTGGCCATTGCACATTTAAATACTATGCAATCCTTGGCTTGATGACCATACCTCCCACATGCATTGCAATTCCCAATAAATTTTACGCTAAATGTAGGGCATTCACTGGTACTATGTGGACCAAAGAAAACTAAGCACTATTGTTGCTCTCTTCTTGGATACATATGATTGTTTTGTGGAGCAGGATTGTCTCTAAGACTTTTTTGAATGGCCTTGGTGAGATCTGCTAAATTCATCTCAGATATCTTTAGCTCTTTAGCAATAGGCTTTATGGTCATTGGTTCATGCCCCATTCCTTGCGAGCTAGTAGATTTAGGCTCAACAGACACTCTTTCTCCTTGCATCATTAAATTGTCCTCCAGTTGGATCGCATTGGTGGTGACTGCTTGCCAAGTGTTTATACCTCTACTGACTAGGCCATTGTAGATATCCTCATGCCATAGTCCCCTAGTAAATCTATTGAGCAATTGGTTATTATTGAAGCGCTCATTTGGATTACAAAGAGAGTTCAAATGCTTCAAGAAACTAATAAAGTCTTTTACGGACTCCCCTTCCTCTTGTTGGTCTTTTTGGAGCTGAGAGGCTACACCCCAAAGAACTCCCTCTCGTATGTACTCTTCAAGAACAGTCTCCTAAGAGTAGGGTAAGTCGTTTTGTCTTCCACCCTTAGGGTCCTATACCAATCTCTAGCCTTCCCACTCAAGGTCAAGCTAAAGCATTACTCTTATGAAACTCATTGTGTTCTCCTAGGGAATAACATATTTGTTCAAATACTT
Organism: Adiantum capillus-veneris; assembly: GCF_014529385.1. Taxonomy (NCBI): domain Eukaryota; kingdom Viridiplantae; phylum Streptophyta; class Polypodiopsida; order Polypodiales; family Pteridaceae; genus Adiantum; species Adiantum capillus-veneris. The sequence goes on from NC_140935.1 coordinate 148,608,431, forward strand.
TGATATGCTTTCTCACATTCCCGTCTCCACTAAGTTTTTGTGTAAGTTTGGCTATTTGTACTACCTGACTTCTAGGCTCTCTATCAGGCGTTGGTGCAACCAAAGTTGGTCCGCACTGGGAAGTGTGCTATGCAGTGCAAAGGATGCTAGGAGGTGCAAGCTGGAGAGCTAAAGCAAGTATGAAGGCCATGGGCAGGCAAGTAAGAGCGCATATGTATACACGATGCAATTTTTTCGGCCAAAAAGGCCCCAGACTCGTCCAATTGGGATGATAGGTAAAGGTGCCCAAGATGTTGACTTGATGCTCTAGAATGTGGTCTTGAAGATGCTCTATGAGCCCATCTAGATGGCTCATCAAACAGATTCCCGGTGTGAAAGTTATGATTGTTCGAAGATGGAATGCGTTGCAGATCCGCGACGGGCAGGGTAGGTACAGACAGGTGGCAAAAAATGGAATCAATGAGTACTCTTGTAAATCTTGAGATGTGGACCATGCCGGTCTTTTTGGATTGCCATTCAGAGCTCAAACGAGCAAGTTATAGCCTGTGGAACATTTGCCAGGGGTCGGGTACGTACTCCGCGGGTCGAGTTGGTAGGCGTGCCAACAAGAGTTTTTGAGCTCGCTGCAGTTCTAGAAAATCGCATGCAAGTTGGGGAGTTAGCCTTTTTTTTTGGCTCGTCGATCGGAGTCAACATCGGGATGCCAACTTCAAGTTGACGGATAATCACTGCAGAGGGGGGCGGACTTGATTTGTTTCCAATGGAGCGACTTGCGGTGAAAGGATGGGAAGTGTTCCGAATGCGAAAAAGCTCTCCAGGGGGTGAAGCTGGGAGGGGGTAGCTTGACAAGAGGAGTGTTGGGCAAACCCGAGCACGTGGAGCACCGACCGTGTGCGAATGGAATGCTTGGACTTTCTTTGTTGTAAATGAAAAAGGTGAGTTGTGGCCCGAGTTGGAGAAAAGAAAGGGAGTGAGCCACAACAATTAAGTCAAAAAAAGGATTTGTGGGCTTTTAGAAGAAGCATAGCGTCGGGCGCTACGGCTCAAGAAAAACTTTGGAAGCAAGTTTGATAAGGGAAGAAAAAGGGAAAAGAAGGGTAAGAGCGAGGTTTTTTTCGAGCAGGAGGGGGTTCTTTTTTGCGTGGGAAAAGAGGAGGAGGAAAAAAGAGAGAGGAGGCTTCATGCTCTCAGCGATCGAGGCCGGCACGCACTATCCGCGAAGCGGCTTGGAAGGGCACGAGCTTTGCAGGAGAAGAAGCTAGCAAGGGCTACCAAGAAGCTAGCGAGGGCTACCAAGACGCGGAGCTGCGGCCGAAGTGAAGCCAGAGGTAAATTTTCCCGTCGAGGCGTGTGTCGATCGATTCGGTTTGTCGCGGGAGGTGTATGCCCCTCTGTATGAAGCGGCGATGACCATGGAGTAGCGTTGAGCACGGTTCATGGAGTTTGTATATGGTTTCTCGTTTGAAGGAGAAGCTATCATTGTCGATTTTGACGTCGTCTCTCCCCCCTTCCCCCCTTTCTTCTTTTCTCCTCTCCAAGGTGTGTGGTGCCGGTGTGTGTGAGCGTGTGCGCCCCCCCGGGCCCCCTCTATGTGAGAGAGAGAAAGAGAGGGAGGTGTTGAGTTATGGAACAGTTGGAAGCGGGCATGATCAGTGTGATCGCTGTCTAGCGACTGTGCAGGTCGTGTGTGCGTTGAGCGAAGTGCAAGCGAGGCCTTGCTGGTGTGAATCGTCTTTTTTGTAGGTGTTTTCGAGAGGACAGGGGTGCTGTGAATACCCTGAGCTATATAGGGGCCATTGGATGTGTGTCGGGTGTGTTCCCCATTCCCCCTCTCCATCTTCTGGTGCCCCCACTGAGGAGCACGCTGATTGCTCGATTGTGATGTTTTTGTAAGCGAAAATGTGGCAGAGTGTTGGCCCAATTTTCAATGGTGATGAAGATACGGATGAATGGCTGGCAGATTTTGAGTTATTTATGCTCTCATTGCAAATGTGGAGTGATGAAGAAAAGCTGGAGACAATTCCGTTGATGCTGCGAGGTAAAGCAAAAGCCTGGTTTGATGGTCTAGAAGCTGCGGATAAGCAAGATTGGACTGGTTTTCGAGAGCAATTTCTACACAAGTTTCAAAAAGTGGTGTCGGCTTGCTGAAGCGGATGCAAAGATTAAAGAGCTATGGCAAGAAGTAAGTGAAAATGTCGATGCTTTTATCGAAAAGTTTGAATCAAGCTAGAAGGATTTAGTGGCTGTCACCGGAGTGGTCAATGCGGATGGTTTCAAGATGGAGAAATTCCTAGCTTGCATGTGTCCTCGAGTTCGAGATAAAGTGAATGATGACGAGCCAAAGACTTATGGCGAGGCAGTCAGAGTTGCCCGGGTGAAGAGGAAGAAAATGAAAAGAAAACTGGAGTTAGGCTTGTTAAAGCCTGCAGATTGTGTGTCTGTTGAAGCAACAGTTTGTTCTATGGGCCTGTCGAGGATGGTGCGAGTGATGCGAAGTGTGGATCCTGCTAGGGTAAGACCTATGATTGACTATGTTCCTTGGGAATTACTTGTTGGTGAAGCATCTACTCCATTTGTGGAGGAGCTTGTAGGCGAAGATGAGCCCTTTGGTAAAGAGAGCTTGTGTGTAGAGGAGTTAGCAGATGCCAAGTGTCCAAGGTAACTTGAAGAGGTGGAGCCTGTTCTGGTGGAGTGCTTGTATGAAAAGATAACAGATCATGGTCAAGTTGTAGGTGCTAAGAGCTTGGGGTTGGATGACAAAAGTGGGCACGGCGATGGTCCAGCTTTTGTGGAGCATCTAGAGGATGATAGTGTTGAAATTGAATCGGCCTATGGTGAAGATGATGAGTCTACAAACTCGAGTTTTTGGGAAACGATCAAGGAGGATAGAGATACAAGCTGGGAGATAGAATCCGAAGGGTCAATGTTGGTAAAGGTAAGGTTACCCTATTATATGCATGAAGATGTGGTGGTTGCCACTATGAATGAAGAGCAAAGAAGAGTGTCGGAGCTTGAGAGCGACGACATGCAGGTGAGGGTGTTGTGTGGCACCATGATAATGACGATGCTTATCAAGGTAGCTGTGGAAGGTGCTTTAATTGTACGACAGATACAAGGGTTTCCCAAGAAGGAGAGAGTTGTTGTGGCTAAGGAAGAAGAACAGGTTGAAGAAGATGGAAAGGGAGAGGCATCGGATACTTATCGAAGGGAAGAGCAACTGCAATCACCTGTGGATTGCACAGGTAGGGATATAGGTTCTTTTGGCAAGGAATGCATTGAAGATGAAAGTGACTGGGGGTTTGATGACCCGGTGGGTGAGATGGTGAAGGAGTACGAGCGGAAGTGCGACGCGAGAGAGAGTGCGAGAAGAAGAGCACGACGATATGGTGAACTCGCTCTACTGTAATGTGTAGAGCATAGTGAGTTCTTATTAGGTTTTTACAAAAGAATATGTATACATACCTGGCGGCCTGCCCACTTACCTGGGCGACCACATTGGGCTTTATACCCCAACAACCTCCCACTTAAAGTCCAATGTGGTACTTTAAGTGTGAGAGAAGCTACTATACAAGCTAATATACAAGAGATGTAGAGAAGTGATGTACTACCCTACACATAACTGCTTGCGAAAATGTGCAAAGCTCTCTGAGGGAAGTCCTTTTGTAAGTAGATCAACAGGATTTTTTGTGGTGTGAACTTTGACAAGCTGAAGTTGCTTATCCTCGACCATTTCCCTGATGAAATGATACTTCACATCCACATGCTTTGTCTTTGAGTGATAAACTGGATTGCGAGCCAATTGTATAGCACTTTGACTATCACAATATAACACAGGCATCTCTTCTTTGATTCCCAAGTCTGTTACTAGTCGATTAAGCCAAATTGATTCTTTGCATGCCTCTGATGCTGCAACATATTCAGCCTCTATAGTAGACTGAGTAACACAATCTTATAATCTAGAACGCCATGATACTGCTCCACCAGCCAATGTAAAGACATACCCTGGCGTAGACCTTCGGTTGTCTAAGTCACCTGCATAATCTGAGTCTGTAAAACCCTTTACACTTAGCTCCTAACTCCCATAGCATATACGCATACTCTTTGTAGCTTTCAGGTATCTCAATATTCCTTTCACTGCCTCCCAATGTTTCTTGCCTGGGTTTGACATGTATCGACTTACTACTCCCACTGCAAATGCAATGTCTGGGCGAGTAGCAATCATTGCATACATCAAACTACCCATTGCAGATGCATATGGAATCTTATCCATTTCAGCCTGTTCTTCCTCAGACACAGGACAATCTTGTTTGCTAAGTTTCACATATGGTGGCAATGGAACACTCAGTGCCTTTCCCTTCTCCATATTGAAACGTTTCAAAACCTTGTCAATATACTCTGTTTGAGATAACCAAATCAACTTCTTTGATCTGTCTCTCTCAATGCGCATACCAAGTATATGACTTGCCTCACCCATGTCTTTCATGTCAAACGATTTTGCCATCTTTGACTTCAAAGCTGAAATTTCTTCCAAGTGCTTGCCGGCAATCAACATGTCATCCACATACAAAATAAGGATCAGCCAACTACCATCCTTAGCCTTCTTTGTATATAGACAGTGATCGAACTCACTACGTTTGTAGCCTTGAGAAAGCATAAACTTGTGTAATTTATGGTACCATGCCCTCGGTGATTGTTTTAAGCCATAAAGACTCTTTAACAACTGGCATACCCAATCTTCCTTGCCTTTCTCAACAAACCCTTCTGGCTGCTTCATGTAAATTTCCACATCTAAATCACCATTCAAGAACGTTGTCTTGACATCCATTTGGTGCAACACCAAATCTAATATGGCAACCAATGCAAGAAAGCATCTCAATGTAGTCATCTTGACCACCGGAGAGAAGACTCTATCAAAGTCAATGCCTTGTTCTTGCTTAAAGCCCTTGGCAACAAGCCTTGCTTTGTACTTTGGCTGACTATCATGAGCGGTCATCTTATACCTATAGAACCATTTACAAGGTAGAGCCTTTTTGCCCTGTGGTAATTTAACTAGCTTCCATGTCTTGTTTTTATGCAGAGCTGTCATCTCTGACTGCATGGCCAATTGCCAATTCCCGGAGTCCTTCATTTGCACTGCTTCCTTGTAACATGAAGGCTCATTGCAATCAGTCAACATGACATAGTTCATAGATGGAACAAACCTATCAGGAGGTCACGTGACACGTCCAGATCTATGCACAATAGGTGGCTCAGGCTCAGCCACAACCTATGGTTCCACTCTATCCTGCCCTTGCGCCTCTTGAGCCCTGACATTTTGTCTTGCACGTGCAGGTCCATCTTCTTGGAAGACAACTCTTCTAATCTCCTCAACCCTCTCTGGTTTAGAATGATATTTGGATTCATTAAAGTGAATATCATTGCTGCGGACAACCTTTCTGGACTCGGGATCCCAAAGTCTGTACCCCATCTCACCAGAATTACCATAGCCTAGAAAGATGCACTTTCTACTCTTTGGCTCAAGTTTGTTCCTAAATTCCTTTGGAACGTGAGTATATGCCTCACAGCCAAAGACTCTGAGATGCTTGTATGAGGGCATTTTGGCTGACCATACCATCTCTGGCACTGAATCCTTCTGCAAAACCTTGCTAGGAGATCTATTTACAAGATGAACAGTTGTTGATACAGCTTCAGCCCAAAACCCATTTGGCAGTTGTGCAGTAGACAACATACTTATGACCTTCTCTTGTATGGTCCTATTCATCCTCTCAGCAACACCATTTTGAAGAGGATTGTAAGGAGTAGTAAGTTCACGTTTTATACCTTTTGACTCACAAAAGTCCTGAAAGGCCTTTGAAACATACTCTCCACCATTGTCAGTGCGTAAGCATTTAAGCTTCTTGCCACTCTGATTCTCCACAAGTGTCACAAACGTTTTGAAAACACCAAAAGCTTCATCCTTGTGCTTGAGAAAGTAAACCCATACTTTCCTCGAGTAATCATCTATAAATGTCATAAAGTAAGAAGCTCCCCCTAGAGATATGTTAGGCATAGGTCCACACAAATCACTATGAACAAGTGCCAACTGTGTATCTCTTCTACTGCTTCTATGCTTATGTGGCTGCTGTGTTTGCTTACCATACAGACAATGTTCACAGAATTCAAAATCATTAAATGAAAAGCCAGGCAAATAACCAGAACGAGACAAGATTTCCATTCCCTTCTTGGACATATGTCCTAACCGGCTATGCCACAAAGAAACGTTCGGCTGCTCGGTTACATTGATTACATTTTTAGAGACATTTGATACATAAATCATGTAAAGTCCTCCAGACTTTACTACATGTGCTACTGTCATAGAACCCTTGGATATCTTCCACATGTTCTGTCCAAAAGTGGTGACGTAGCCAGCATCATCAAGTAAACCTGTGCTGATCAAGCTCTTTGTAATTGCGGGAACATGTCTCACATTCTTCAGTGTGAAAGAAGAGCCATTCTGAAACTTCAATTGAACATCGCCAACACCTAAGATCTCACATATCTGCCCATTTCCTAGCCGAACATGATCTTTAGTGGTCACATAAGAGGTAAACCACTCCTTGTTTGGAGACACATGAAGTGATGCCCCTGAGTCTATAATCCAGTCACTCAGTGCATTTCCATCAGATGCTGTAAGAAGAGCCGAGTCCATTGTATTCTTCAAGAAGTAGATGTCTCCTGACACTAGACTTTCATCCTCTGCAACAGTGTTTGTCACATTTATTTCTTGAATCTTCATTGAGGACTTGTTCTTCTCACCATGGTCTTCAGCTTTCTCTTTGCCTTTTTCTGCTTTCCATTCTCTGCAGTCTCTTTTCATCTGACCCTTCTTGCCACAATGGTAGCATTCTATGTCACTCTTGCCTTTAGCATTGCGGGACTTGCTACGAGACTGATTCCTCTTTCCACCTTTGTACTTTTCTTTGGTCCTTCCCCTGACAACTAAGGCTGTTCCTTTGCCTTTGTACATTGTCTTTCTATTGGTTTCTTCAGTAAGCAAACTTCCTTCTACACCTGCTATGTTCAAACCATCTAGAGGTGCAGAATTACTCAAAGCTGTGCGAAAAGTGTCCCAACTTTCCGACAATGTGATCAACAGGAACATAGCTCTAACAGGTTCATCAAACTTGACACCTTGAGCTGACAATTGACTATAGATTGTGTTGAATTCATTCAGATGATTGGACATAGGTGTCCCTTCTTTCATCTTCAAGTCAACAAGCTTCTTAAGCCAGTATACCTGTGAAGCTGCACTCTGCTTCTCATAAAGATCACTCAGCTTTAACCATGCTTGATAAGCCGACATCTCGTCTGCTACATTGAAGTAAACGCTTTCTGCCAAAGTCAGCATAATGGTAGAAAGTGCCAATTCATCCATTTCGCTCCATTCATCTTCGTCCATATCTTCTGGTTTTATCCCCTTGAGCTTTATAGGTTTTATCTGCTTCTTTTGTACCAACACGTGCCAAATCTGCTTCTTCCACAATGGGAAATTGGTTCCATCCAGCTTCTTGATATTGTAAAGAGCAGTGTCCTGTGATCCAGCCATAGCTACGCTTCACAATGGTTTACTTTCTTGGGAAAAATTCGGCAGAGTTTCCCCTGTAAACTGACCTCTGAACCAATATCAACCTGTCAAATGAACTAAGAAAGCTTCAGATTCTGCATAAATTTTGGCATAGTCTCCTTTGTAAAATGGCTCTGGTGTACTAAAAAACAGACCAAAAACAGCTCAAAAAACATTGTCTCTCTGACACTGTAAGCTGCGGGTAAACCTGTCATGCACTTGTACTGTCTCTCACTGTCCTGTCACTGTCCTGTAAGCATAGACTATGACAATGCCTCAACGGCAGTAAAGCAAAGATGCAATCCCAACTGTCTAACTCACAGTCAATACATCCTAGTTGCCTATCTAAGGGTGCTCGAGGGATCGCTCCAAGACCTGTATCACCGAAAGGATCTCAACATTCGAGAATCCCCCAGCTCAATAAAACCTCACTCGAACCTCAACAAAGGCTGCAGTAAATCTGACAGTACATAGACTTCCCACAAAGTCATACATCCACAAATTTCCCACTATATGCTGTAACCGCTGCGGCGGTTGTTTGCTGCGTGACTCACAGCCAGCAAACCCTCAACAAACATACATCATCTTTGACAATACATCCCATGTGGAAGTACCTGCAATGTCAGGATGAAATCTGGAATATCAAGTAGCAAACACAAGCTACCTGATAAACTAGTGGATGTCGCCTACAGTCTGTGTGTAGATGCGCTCGTGTCGTATGTGACACGCCTCCAAGAACTGTGAGCCGTCCTTCGATGTGTAGACAACCACAAATCAACACTCTGGGAGTGTCGATATCCTCAGCACCTACAGTCGTAGGCCAAAAACCCCAAATTTGCAGAGTCGGATCTACACATCCGTCGAGACCACGTAGTCAAAAATGACCTGCGCAGACCTTTGTCGAAGCCGAACGGTGGCCGAGATGACCTCAGAATGAAATTCTGAGAACACCGAGCCTCGATCTGAGCTCTGATACCAGTTGAAGGAGTACGAGCGGAAGCGCGACGCGAGAGAGAGTGCGAGAAGAAGAGCACGACGATATGCTGAACTCGCTCTACTGTAATGTGTAGAGCATAGTGAGTTCTTATTAGGTTTTTACAAAAGAATATGTGTACATACCTGGCAGCCCGCCCACTTTCCTGGGCGACCACATTAGGCTTTATACCCCAACAGATGGATGAAGAGACACAGGTTCTTGCTAGGAAAGATTTGACCCGAAAGCAGGTGGTACGAGGGTCTGTCCCTCTACATGTGGAGGTTTCTTTTGGAGAGCAAAAGTCTATTGCTGTGGTGGTATCGGCAGAGGCTGGTATGGAGGTGAGTATGGAAGTTATGGCGACCAAGGTGCCTATGTTGAAAGAGTTTCCCGCTAAGTGGAGTGGTCCTTTTGAGCATGAAGAAAAGTCCAAGGGTGTGGGCTTGTTCGAGATGTCAAAGGAGGCTTGTGTGTGGTGGCTGAAAGGTATGCTCATAAGTGAAACTATGAAGTGGGTTGTCGAGCAGGTGCAGGATTTTCTTGAGGAGGATCTCACTTTATATGGTTGGGAAGGAGGGCATGGTATGTTCAGTGTGAATGATGATGTGAAGTATGCTATGTAGTGCAAAGGGTTCTAGCAGGTGCAAGCTAGATAGCTAAAGCAGGTATGAAGGCCATGGGCAGGCAAGTGGGAGCGCAGATGTATACGCGATGCAATTTTTTAGGCCAAAAGGGCCCCAGACTCGTCCAATTGGGATGATAGGTAAAGGTGCCCAATATGTTGAGTTGATCCTCTAGAATGTGGTCTTCGAGATGCTCTATGAGCCCGTCCAAACGGCTCGTCAAAACAGAGTCCCAATGTGAAAGTTATGATTGTCTGAAGATGGAGTGCTTTGGAGATCCTCGATGGGCAGGGCAGGTACAGACAGGTGGAAAAAAAGGGGATCAATGGGTACGCTTGTAAAGCTTGAGATGTGGAGCATGCCGGTCTTTTCCGATTGCCATTCAGAGCTTAGACGAGAAAGTTATCGCATGTGGAACATTCGCCAAGGGGTCGGGTACGTACTCACTGGGTCCAATTGGTAGGCGTGCCGACCAGAATTTTTGAGCTCGCTGCAGTTCTAGAAAATCGCATGCAAGTTGGAAAGTCAGCCAAAATTTTTGGCTCACCGATTGGAGTCAGTGGCATCGAGATGCGCCAACTTCAAGTTGACGGATAATCACTGCAGAGGAGGAGGAAAAAAGAGAGAGGAGGCTTCGTGCTCTCAGCGATCGAGGCTGACACGCACTATCCGCTAAGCGGCTTGGAAGGGCACGAGCTTTGTAGGAGAAAAAGCTAGTGAGGGCTACCAAGACACGGAGCTGCGGCCGAAGTGAAGCGAGAGGTGAATTTTCCCATCACGGCGTGTGCCGATTGATTCGGTTTGTCGAGGGAGGTGTGTGCCCCTCTGTATGAAGCGGCGATGGCCATGGAGATTCCTTGAGCACGGTTTATGGAGTTTTTACATGGTTTCTCGTTTGAAGGAGAAGCTGTCATTGTCGATTTTGATGTTGTCTCTCCCCCTTCCCCCCTTTCTTCTTTGCCCTTGTCCAAGGTGTGTGGTGCCGGTGTGTGTGAGCGTGTGCACCCCCCCGGGCCCCCTCTATGTGAGAGAGAGAAAGAGAGTGAGGTGTTGAGTTGTGGAACAGCTAGAAGCGGGCAAGATCGGTGTGATCGCTGTGTATTAGCGACTGTGCAGGTCGTGTGTCCGTTGAGCAAAGTGCAAGCTAGGCCTTGTTGGTGTGAATTGTCTTTTTTGAAGGTGTTTTCATGAGGACAAGGGTGCTGTGAATACCTTGAGCTATATAGGGGCGATTGCATGTGTGTCGAGTGTGTTCCCCATTCCCCCTCTCCAGCGTGTTATGCATATTTTTAGCAATAGATTGATCGATAGCTTGAGAAAATGTTTCCAAAGTCACCCAAGTGAGCATGTATAGTGGGGACAGATGCTCTCGGGACTGCATGTGGAATGAGAGTTTGTATAGGGTTAGACATACAGGTGATCCTTCGGTCCCAAGCTGCGTATGATGTTGTGCCATGCGGTGGCCCAAAGTTCATGTGTGTGGCCCTGGGCATATCAGATGTGGAATATGACATGCAAATGCCAAGTGGTATGGTCTCATTGAAATAAGGGCTTGGATGTTGTGGTCATGGAGCATAAGTTGTTAGAACAATGGGAGGGATAGGTGCTACATGAGAAGCTTGAGGGCCTATAGGTGCATATGATTGATACACACTTGTAGGTATTGTTGTAGGCATTGGGTCACCATGTAGTGGTTCTTTACTAATAAATGAGGTCCATGGCATGTTTTTTGTCATGCCCATCACTGAGGTAGGCATGGTAGCCATGGTGTCATCAAGAGAAAGATGAGCTAAACTTGGAAAGGTAGAGCTATCGCTTGTGGACTCAGATTGTACAGAGACCCCTTACAGAACATCATATGGAGGATCCAGTGGGCTTACTGAGGGAGTCTCCATTTGTGATAAATTTGTTTGTTTAGACTTCCCTGTATCCAAGAATCTCATGAGACCTGTTGAAGGCATGTGGATCCCTTTGTTCTGCCTCTCCAGCTCAATACCATATGGATGACATCACATACTCTTTGTTGTTGCTCCTCTACACCAGTAGCAACCCGATGTGGATTGTAGGACATCTTACCAACCCATGTGATAGGTATGACCTATGTATAGCTCGGTTAAAGTCTCCGTTTGTAGTTCATACTCCCAATTCTCATTTAGAAATGTTCCATCTAGGATTGAGGTGCTAGGGGTGTCCATTGCACTAGATGCAATGTGGCTCTCTATGGATTGACCTTTAGTGGTTGCTACTTCAAGAGGACATAGGGGCCTGTTACTTTAGCTCTCTTCGTTGCTCTGCCTTGCGTAAGCTTTAGATTTCCTTTTCCCTAGCTACAAGGATATATCACTCAACCTCTTGAACTTTGGCAAGATTTCTACCATCTAGTAATATAACCTCTGAGGAGAATAGCTCTAAAGAGTCAAGCAGTGCAGTGAATCGAGTATTCACATGCACACTCTCTAGGAGCATGGGGTTTACATTGGTCATGATGAATAGTGAATTTACTTCCCCACTCCCTTCATTTACATCGCTAGCTCCATGTTCAGAGCGAGTGGCTCTACTAAAAGTCTCTTTCAAGCGGCTAAGCACGCTCGGCCTAGACCATGGGCCCATGGCATGTATGTCTTGGCTTGAACTATCGGGATTGTGCGTCGGGTAACCTTCCATGATTTCATAGTCAAAGGAAGAGTCACTAGATGCAATATGTGGGTCAAGCGGCTAAGCACGCTCAGCTTGGACCATGGGCCCACTATGGGCTCATGGCATGTATGTTTTGTCTTAAACTATCGAGATTGTGCGTTGGGTAACCTTCCATGATTTCATAGTCAAAGGAAGAGTCACTAGAAGCAATATGTGGGTCCTGAGTGGTACTTCCTTGGTTCCCTTCTAAGGGCCTAGAGCCTAATGTGGAGGAATAATGGGTGCCCGTGTAAATGGAGACAATCTCTATATGATCATACTCTATCACACAACCAGAGCATAGGTGCATGTGCCCTCAACACCGTAGAAGTGTTGGTGAGTACCCGTAAAGGCTACTCACCTAGTTTTTTGAATGTTTTGCAACCCAAATTTACTCTCAATTGTTTTTGTCTTTTTGGTCCTTTTTTTTTACCAAGACATGGAATATAGCATGTGATAGCTCAAAACAAGTGTCATGGTTAGAGGAATGTGCTGTGCTTTACAGCCCCCGATTTGATTACTTAAGGCCCTCCAAATCCTCAAAAATGTATTTTTCTAGTCGGAAAGGAGGCTAAAACTAGTAAGTCCAAGGGTGTAAGTGTCAAGGGAAGGGTACCACATGCCCTCCCTTCCTCTTGAGAAGATAGTCTCTCTATATATATAGTAGTGTCTATACTATATCATAAGACTTAGGATTGAGGCATGGGCTTGGGGAATGATCCCGATCCCTTTCTTTTAATATAAGAAAATTTCTTTTTTCCTTTGGTTTTTTATTTCAAATTTTTTGGCCATTTTAAAAGAAAAAAACTTTCCGTGGATAAGGTTGTGTTGCATGGACGTCAAGCTCATGTGCACAAAGCTTGCCTAATGCGCGTAGCTGCACCTTGCACGTCTATCAAAACTAGCTACATTGCACACTGCAACACTAATTAACACTGCACACTGCAACACTAATTAACTGACAATCTGCTCAATACTGCCCACTTCAAAAAACCTGCACAGTACACATGTACTAACACTAACAAACATGCACATTACATAGCTTAAACAGATTTGACAAAACCTACACAAAGCTGTGCACACCTTGTAGCAGTGATAGATCTAATAAAAAAATAAAAATAAAAAAAATGAATGGCTTCACAAGACAGTGCTCCTCGAGCTTGGTGCAGGGGAATCCCCGGTAGTGGCACTAAAAATATGTGCTCTTTTACTGTACGTGTCAAAGGTTGGGGACTTGTCGAACACTGTGTGTGAGCCACAAATGGCTACAAGCACACAACTAGACTATCCTAGTAAGCTCAAATGGGAAATGGTGTGTCACTCACCGCTCAATGCTTGTCGTCATGAAGGATTCCATGGCACGAAGAAGAGGGAGCCTCCAGTGTGCTCAATCGCCTCACCGATGTTGATGCCGCCGCAATGCTCGATTACTCTCTCTCTCTCTCTCTCTCTCTCTCTCTCTCTCTCTCTCTCTCTCTCTCTCAACACACACACTCGTGAGCACAGGATAGAGAAGAAGGTAGAGGTAGAGCAAGAGAAATTCTTTAGCATGCACCTCAAGAATGAGGATTTTAGGTCAAAAATGGACCTTTTATATGAATCTAACCCATTCACACATGGGCGCCCACAGTGGTCGGTCATAGAAAAAATAATGTAAACAATGAGATAAGTGGTGCGCTTCTCATCGATGATCACCTACGCACCTATAGGACTGAGAAGCCCGATCCATGACTCAAATAAAGTGATAAGGTATCTTTCAAAGGTAATAGGGTGTCCGTAAGTGGTTAACAAGAGGAAAGAGAAGAAGGAGATTGTGTGTGGGTGGAGCTAACCTCTCAAGTAGAAGACTGAGAGAGCTCCTTATTCTTGTATATGTACAAAGAATAAGGTAAAAGAAAGGGGAGTCTAGACGGTCAGACATTGTGCCCAACCAAGGGTAAGGCACACCACCTTAACCCCAACATCTTACACAAACAAACACATCTCATCCACATAGGCAAGAGATGGGAGCTCACTCGAGCATGCACTACTAAGAGGAGGACCAAACATAACCATATTCTTGTATATGTACAAAGAATAAGGTAAAAGAAAGGGGAGTCTAGACGGTCAGACATTGTGCCCAACCAAGGGTAAGGCATACCACCTTAACCCCAACATCTTACACAAGCAAACTACTAAGGGGAGGACCAAACATAACCATATAAGAGCTCGTTGTTCTCAAGACATGTTAATATAGATCCCATTGGCTGTGTTTTTCCTTTTTTGGTGTGAAAAACCTCAGAATCTATCTCTAGATTGCTTCTCATCTTTTTTGTCGCCATCACAATTCTATGTAGAACATCGCTAGTTGTTAGGCTTTCTAACAATAGCAAGCTTAACATGTAGACACTAAATGTACAAGAAAGTGTATTAAGAACACATAATATACATCCCAGATGCATAAATCCTCCCTCGAATATTTTAAAATGATTTTTTATTTCTTAATATAGTATTCACCTACACTTATGGTTAACAAGTGATATAACCACGCTAGAACCTAAAAAATTTAGTCATATATGCTTGCTACTTACCAAAGATGATTTTATTCAGTTAATAGGTCAAGAAATAATTATTCAAGCAAGATCAAGTGCATCACAAAAAGAAAATGCCACCCAAGAAGCATAGCTCAATTGGTGAGGCCTTAGTGGTGATGTAACCCAAAGGTGGGTTCAAGACTCATGGGTTGTGTTCTCAGTGTGGGTGAATCATACTTCCCCCATAAGGGAGGTCATTTTACAACTACTTATCAAGGGTGTAATGTATAGCTGTGTGCAATTGTAAATACATGGATATATATGAACCTTCTACTTGCTAACTTCCCCATGTGGATGGTTTTAAAAAGAACAAATAAAGTGCTCAAGACAATCAGGTCATATTGAAGGTGTGTTCTCATTGATTGAAATCAAATTATTCATCTAAATGCAAGTGAGGAGGAAGCGCTACAATTGTAGGCTAAGGCATGCTCAAATTCTATCAATGCCAAGTCATCTATTGCTATAAAGAAGGTGTATTGTAGTGAAACAGGCACATACATTCTTTTTGGAACCCATCATGTCAAGCTAATAGCATGCCCATTCCTTTCCCATTGGAGCTGCATTTGTGTGATGCAAACTTATTATCCATAGAAACTTAAATGTGTTCTCACTACTATATATATGCTTTGTGTGTAAGAATATTGCACCTAAGGTCTAATTGTTGTATAAATCAATATAATTATGACTTAACTCGGAGTTACAAAAACATAATGATATACAACAATGCTAAATATATAGCTACAAGACAAAGTTTAGTCACTTAGTAGGTCCATACACTTGGTAAGAGAGCACACATCTGGAGCACCGTCTTGCAAGATAGATGAGTGTGTAGAAGCACAACCAACCATTCCCTACCACCATCTCTACACACATCACAAAACTCATGTTCTCTAGAGTGTCTTCTGCATTGATGAAGAAGGATCACGTCTCACAAAACAATGCTCACACCCATCCACCAAATATCAAGAAAGAGTGTACATAATAATAGATATAGCTCAATTTCCATGGACTATGACTTGCTTCTAGAGAAAAAATACCTCTTCTACAAGAGACAACAGATGGCCAAGGGTCCAACAAGCAAGCAAGAGTGTCTATTAGATTTGATTAAGGACTTGAACAAAGTCATAGATGTTGAGTTAGGGTTGCAAGAATACACATACCGCCTGGACATGGAGAAGAAACTCAAGAAACACAATACCCCCTAATATGGGGAAAAAGTGTACCAATGGTCCTAAGTGCATTCAGACACATCACTGCCATGTACATGGTAATGATCCCCTTGCGAGTGATGTGAATGAGAGATGGCACATAGAGTATAGGGAAGTGTCATACTCTATGGACTCAGTCCACAAGGGGAAACAAGCCCAAAGATGTGTGAAAAGCTTCCAACTTCTCACAAGGCAATACCTTTATGAATATATCTACAAGGTTGTCTTGTGCTAGCACATAAGCCTAGATGATC
The DNA here is from genome assembly GCF_014529385.1 of Adiantum capillus-veneris. NCBI lineage: Eukaryota > Viridiplantae > Streptophyta > Polypodiopsida > Polypodiales > Pteridaceae > Adiantum > Adiantum capillus-veneris. The sequence goes on from NC_140935.1 coordinate 148,624,344, forward strand.
TTTCGAGTTGAGAGTCTCTTCCTGACATTGTAATAATGCACTTCAATGTGCTTATTGTGAGCATGAGAGACTAGGTTTCTTGAAACTACCAATTCACAGTATCAATGTAGATGAGAGTGTCAAACTCCTATCCAACTCTTGAATCAACCATAAGGTGTTTGAGACACACACACTCAACCATAGTTGTGTAGTCAACCTCACAACTAGAGTTGGCCACAATAAGTTGCTTCTTGCTCAACCAAGATATGCATGAACTGTCAAGCATGACACAAAAACCACTTATGGAAACTTTTCTATCATAGCAACTAGCCCAATCCAATTTAGAAAAGGAATGTAAATTTGGAGTCAGTGATACCCCTTTGGAGGATAAAACAACCCAAGATGTATAGTGCCACTTAAGTAGCAAAAAATCACTTAATTGCCTACTGATGATTCTTAGACCCTGGCTTATGCATAAATTTTTCTACTTGTGAGACTGTAACATAATATATGCCCTTCTAAAGCATACATAAATGAAGAAACCAATAGTTGTCTAGTAGATTTTAACATTTGCAAGATCTCCAACATCATGTAAACTACTAGATTTAACTTTAGACATGTCTCGATAGGAGTGGCAACTAGCTTGTAATCATCAACTTTCCATATTTTTTAATCAATGTTTGTGAGTAATTTGTTTAGCATAATGTAATACCTTTATCATAGTGCTTAAATTGGGTACCCAAATAATGATGCAAAAGCTCCAAATTTCAAATGAGCCTTAAAAAGTTTAGCGATAGGTGTCTCATGCATACCACTCAACAATAAATCATCCACATGCACAACGATAAGATATACATCATTTGCACGCTTTACATACAAAGTTATCTTAGTTGGACTATTTTAAAAGCCACATGCAGTAAAGTGATTATCCATCTTCTCATACAAAGCACAAGAACATAGAAAACCATAAAATGCTTTACTATATCTACACACTTTCTTCTCTTGTTCTTTCTTGAAAAAACAATGAGGCCACATTACATACACTTCCTCATACAAGTCACCATTCAAGAAATTAGTTTTATCATCCCCAACAAATGTACATCCCATCCAACATAGGTGGCAATCCACAAATGAAATGAGCAGTAGTCATACAACAAGTGGGAGAGCATAATCTTTTGCAACAAGCCTTGCCTTGTAGTAATCAATACTACCATCCGGCTTACATTTTAGCATACAAAACCAAATTGCACCATGGTCTTCTTACCAGTATGCAAGTCACATAAAGACCAAGAGTAGTTTTTCACAAGTGCGTCATATTCATCTTGCATAGTAGGCATCCATTTTTTTGAATTTTGTGCATACTCGACATAGCCAAAGCATGGCAATTTGATGAACAAGAAGCATTAAAGGATCCCAATGAGTATGACTAAACAAAGGAGCATCCTATTTACTATCATGCAAAGTATGCACCAACAATTTTGGCATACCTTTAGCTGTCTCATTTTCAACCATATTCTCTTCAAGTGCATCATTTACATCTGCATAAAAAATAGGCTGATATATAACATCACTTGAAACGTGGGTAGGGATGAATATTTCCTTTATTTGGGCTTACATTTGTATTCCCACCATTGAAAATAGGCAGCAAGGTATCAAACATTTCATGTGAGCTTATACATGTCTCTTTAATACACAACAATAAGGGTTTAATTGCATCTTCCACAAAAACAACATCTCAAGACGTCAAGATATGCATCAACTACAAATGATATAACTTATAACCCTTCATCTCAACAATGTAACCAACAAAGATACATTTTGCAGCCTTATCATCCAATTTCTTATGTTGTTGCTGGGGTACTAAAGCATAAACCAAGCAGCAAAACATGTGCAAATGACCATTAGATGGCTTCTTATCATGCCATGCGGCGTATGGAGTTGTAAACTACAAAGCTTTAGTGAGACAAGAGTGGGACGCTTTTAAGTATATAGGCAACACACATAACAACCTTTCTCCAGAAAGCATGTGAAAAAGCTTGGATTTTGACCATACATTGTGCCATCTCAATAACTGACTTGTTTTTCTTCTCAGCAACACCATTTTTTTAAGGTGTATAAGGCATTGTACATTCTTATTTTATCCCACAACCAACCAAAAATGCATCTAAATTCTTTTGACATCTACTCTCCCCTTGATCACAAAGGAGGGTGCCCATACTACAATCAAATACATTTTAGTCAAAAAATAACAATTGAAGCACATAAACACTTTAAACTTACCTCTTAAGCATATATACCCGTGCATGTTGTGCATAATGTCATCAATGAAAGTCACAAAGTACAAATGATTACCAAAAGAAGGAGTGTGTATTTGTGCTATGATTGTTGAGCTGTACTTTGATGTGCAGGTCCATTCCGTCTAACCATTCATCATCTGTTGACACTGCATCTTTAGGCAATTCCCATTGTCGGTCATCTAGTTCCAAAGTGTTGATGGAAATTGGTATCTGTTGATTCTTGAGAGCAAATTTCTGTTTGAGTACCCAAAGACAAGCTTCCTCTTGGGCTTCATCAATAACCTGCTCTGTCGTTTAATCCTCCTTTGCTTGGCGGCATGGATTCATTCTAGCAATTCATTGGTTAGCGGAAAATTGTATTTCTTTAAATGGCATCCACTAATCCAATTAGCCATTGGTTCACCATCTAGGGTGGATAGCTTAACTGCTCCTCTTAGAGACACATCTTCAATGATAAACGATCCGTTTCCATTTTTCTTAAACTTGGAAATGTGTTGCTTAAGGGAATAGACTAAAACTAAGTCCCCTTTCTTGAAGATTTTTGTTATTAGATGGGAATCAAAAAGCTGTTTTTGTTTCTGCTTTTGTGCATAGATGTGAGCTACGATATTTAGCCTTTGCTTATCTAGATTTTCTAAATCTTCAAGCCTTTTTGACAATTCATGTCCAATCCACACAAGGATTTTATCTACCCTTAATGTCGGCAATAGAAATTCTATTGGTAGTATGGCATGAAGACCATAAACAAGGTTAAAGGGTATAGCATTTAAATTTGTTTTAAATGAAACAAGATAAGCCCATAGAGCTGCATGGAGATTCATTTCCCAGTCTGTTGTTAGCAGCGGCTAACACATGCTACACCATTTATGCACCAAGTTGTGGATGTGCCATAGTGCACAGTATTTACTTTTCATTGTATAGGGCTTGGGATCATTTAGGAGTTCCAAAGTTGTATGAGTAGGCTAGAGAGCTCACGTTATCCCATAGTTGAAGGGTTTGAGGCCCAAAGCTATAAAAGAGCCCTATGCTTAATGAGAGGTCATTCTTGAGTGGTCCTTTTGAGAACTCTCTCCCTAGAGGAGGTCTTGATGGCCTAGCCTTTGAGCTTAATGCCCATGCTGAGAAGGCTAGTTCTAATCACGTGTAATTAGTGTAATCCTCTCTTAATTATGTTGTCAATCATGTTTATCTACTTTCCTTCATTGTTTTGAAGTGTTGATCTTCTCTAATCTAACTCTTACTTATGCCAAGCTACTCCGATTAGTGTCCTTATCTAACTCTCTCGATTAAGCAGAGTGGGTGTACTCGTGATTGAAGGATTAGAGTTGTCCTCTAATGGTGTGCTTGTGTGTGGGTAGGTTTAAGAAGCCTTGAGCTTAATTTGATTATGTGTGACTTGATTTGGACACCATGATTGGCATGGTTGGGGTGGCTAACTTGAATGCGATCTTGTGTGCTTAATCGTCAATGCATGTAATTAGAGTTGTGCTTGAGAGATTCCAAGATTAGTGTGTTTCACTTCGTTGCTTGATGTGTGTAGATGATTGCTTGAATTGATGCTTGATGTGCGATTAGCATTAGTTGTTTGGGATGATTTCTATTTGCATTGGAGGATGCACGCTCTTGAATTCTCTCAATATTTGCATCCGATGACGCTCTCGCACATTCTTTGTGTGATGCCTCCAAGCCCTAGCCGGGTCATGCTCTCTCTCTCTCTCTCTCTCTCTCTCTCTCTCTCCGGATTGATAGATTTTGTGGGAGATTGCCTATGCTATGGCGAGCCTCCAACATTGGCGCCGTTGTCGGGGACGGGTTGCCTACGCTAGTGGAGTTGAGGTTGCAAAAGATAAGAGTAATTTGATTACCCATTTCTTGTAATTAGGTAGGATTTGATTTATGTGTAGTGTAATTAGGTTTAATTGGATGTGTATAGAGTCATTTCACCCCAAAAACCCCTAGATTCTCTTTTGATTTTGCTAATTTTTCACTAACCTTCACTAATTTTGCATCCCATTCATGCTAATTTCGTGCTAGTTGTACTAATTCCATGCTAATTTCATGCTAATTTCATGCTAATTTCATGCTAATTGTGCTAACCTTACCACTAATTTTGATTTGGAATGTATGCTAAATCCCCTGAATTGAGGAGGATCATCACTCGTAATTGCTCTAATCTAAGCCTAATCACGTGATTGAGTGTTGATTTTGGTCAATTTTTTGATCAATTTTGGACCGAATCGGAGTTGCACACATGTGTGTGCAATGGAGTGTCTGCGCGAGGAGCAAGAATTAAGCGAGCAAGCAATCAATTGTAAGTGGATTGACCTACTCCGTTCAATTTTTGATTGATTAAGTTGATCCCATTGAGTTACTAAATCATTGCTAAAATTAGGTGTGTGTGCCTAATTGATGGAATTTATGCCTAATTTGATGAAATTGGAATGAAATTGTAATCAAATAGGATGCCTAAATGCTTGTAGATTGATGATTTTGCAATAAATGTGTGTGCAAGCATTAATAATTGGCCTAATTTCGTTGCTAATTGAGCAAAAAAATTGGAATCGTGCACCTAATTTTTGTGTGTGTGCAATACTAAATTGAGTTAAAAAAGAGCCATTCATTTTCATTTCATTAAGTTGTAGTCATCTCTAGCTCATAGAGTATGCTCTAAAATTGTAAAATTTATTGAGCTAGTTGTTAGCCAACTTTTTGGAAAGCTTTAAATTGTAAAATTTGGCTATCGAGAGCCACTTCATTTCATCAAAGTTGCATTATGTTTTAGCTCTTGCCTTGTTTTAAATTCCATACTTCAAGTGAGCTAGAAACTAGTCAACTTTGAATCATGCATGAGAGATGGTTGAAATTGCACTATTTGCTTATGTAAAAGCTCATTTTATCTCTCACGGTTGATATGTATGCAAAAATTTGCTAGTACTTTAGAGCATCATGTGCATAACCAAAGGCATTTTTTTCCCTTGGGTTTTTTCCCTTTGGCAAATTCGGGTATGCAAGACCCTAGCTTTAGGTTTTCATTAATGTTTTTTGTGTGTTTTTGGTTTTCAATAATTGGCTTTTGGAGCTTGTGTTCACACTTAGCTTCAAAAGGCTTCTTTTTGCAAATAAAAAGGATCAAGAGACTTCTCTACACAAAGGGGATGCTTGCTCAAGGATGTACAAAGAGCATGAATAGGTGTAATCCTTCCATGATTTTGCTCTTTTTATCTCTCCTTTCTCCTGCTTGGTTTAAGTGAAATTTTGCTTCTAAGCTATGGTTTTTTTTCATGTTCAAAAGCTAGGCATTTTAAAGTTTCAACACTTTGCTTTGTGAAAATTAAACTCATTAAAAAATTAGGTTTTATGTATGTTAATCATAGGTAATTGACCTTGACCTTAGGTTAATGTAGGTTCATTTCTTGCTAGTCCTAGATTCTTAGTGACAGTCGTAATACTCCACTCATTTTTGTCATGACCTAGGGCTATGATTAGGATTTAGTCTTTTTTAGTCCAATTGCCATTAGTATCTCATAAAGAAAGCAAAAAAAAAGTGCTAAAAAATGAACCATGAAGCAGAGAAATGTCCAAAAAAGTAGCAAAAATGCTACTAAGACACATGATAATAAAACTTCTATGTTATGTTGTGTCTGTAAAGTCCTAGCGCCTTATCGGCACTTGGTAGGCAAGGGGAATCACCTTGGCTCGCTTGGTCAAGGCCCTAAACTGATGCCCTGGGCTGATAGGGGTTAGCCGTCGCCTTGGTAAGCTAGTAGGCTTTTGGAACACCTTCTTGAGGGTTCAAGAAGCTGAGAGTCGCACCTAGACTTGCCTTGGGGTGGTAGCCTTGTGATTGTGCTTTAATTTTTCAATGAATGACTAAATCAAAACTTCCATGAGCTTCAAAAAACTTTGACAATGTACTAATAGATTAGGAGCTTTTTTATAGCCCATAGACATGATAGACTTGAATGATTTATTAAGATTGTTCACATAGTTTTTAGGCTAGTAAGTTTATCAACTTACATTAGCCTAGGATCATAATTGATTGCTTGTGTTTCATGCATAAAATCGAAATTTCAAGTGGTTTAATCTTCACAATAGTTTGAGTATTTTTTTGCTTTATGTTGTCTAGTTTTTGACTATGATTGACCCATCTTTTAGAAGCAAAAAATCACTTTGCATGATTGTTCATTTATGCTTCATGTTTTGTTCAATCTTGGTGGCCTTTGATGCTCATTACTTGTTCTTATGTTTTGCAGCTCAACATTTCTTCCATGGACTTGCTTTCTACCATGTCACCGTGTTTTTCTTCATCGGCACACGAGGACGTGCGCCAAATTAGGAAGGGGGGAATGTTAGCAGCGGCTAACACAGGCTACACCATTTATGCAGCAAGTTGTGGATGTGCCATAGTGCACAGTATTTACTTTTCATTTTATAGGGCTTGGGCTCATTGAGGAGTTCCAAAGTTGTATGAGTCTAGGCTAGAGAGCTCACGTTATCCCATAGTTGAAGGGTTTAAGGCCCAAAGCTATAAAAGAGACCTATGCTTAATGAGAGGTGATTCTTGAGTGGTCCTTTTGAAAACTCTCTCCCTATAGGAGGTCTTGATGGCTTAGCCTTTGAGCTTAATGCCCACGCTTAGAAGGCTAGTGCTAATCACATGTAATTACTGTAATCCTCTCTTAATTAATCTAGTCTTCATTATGTTGTCAATCATGTTTATCTACTTTCCTTCATTGTTTTGAAGTGTTGATCTTCTCTAATCTAACTCTTACTTATGCCAAGCTACTCCGATTAGTGTCCTTATCTAACTCTCTCGATTAAGCGGAGTGGGTGTACTCATGATTGAAGGATTAGAGTTGTCCTCTAATGGTGTGCTTGTGTGTGGGTAGGTTTAAGAAGCCTTGAGCTTAATTTGATTATGTGTGACTTGATTTGGACACCATGATTGGCATGGTTGGGGTGGCCGACTTGAATGCGATCTTGTGTGCTTAATCGTCAATGCATGTAATTAGAGTTGTGCTTGAGAGATTCCAAGATTAGTGTGTTTCACTTTGTTGCTTGATGTGTATAGATGATTGCTTGAATTGATACTTGATATGCGATTAGCATTAGTTGTTTGGGATGATTTCTATTTGCATTAGAGGATGCACGCTCTTGAATCCTCTCAATATTTGCATCCGATGACGCTCTCGCACATTCTTTGTGTGATGCCTCCAAGCCCTGGCCGGGTCATGCTCTCTCTCTCCGGATTGATAGATTTTGTGGGAGATTGCCTATGTTGGAGCCTCGCCATAGCATAGGCAATCTCCCACAAAATCTATCAATCCGGAGAGAGAGAGAGCATGACCCGGCTAGGGCTTGGAGGCATCACACAAAGAATGTGCGAGAGCGTCATCAGATGCAAATATTGAGAGGATTCAAGAGCGTGCATCCTCCAATGCAAATAGAAATGGTCCCAAACAACTAATGCTAATCGCACATCAAGCATCAATTCAAGCAATCATCTACACACATCAAGCAACGAAGTGAAACACACTAATCTTGGAATCTCTCAAGCACAACTCTAATTAAATGCATTGACGATTAAGCACACAAGATCACATTCAAGTCGGCCACCCCAACCATGCCAATCATGGTGTCCAAATCAAGCCACACATAATCAAATTAAGCTCAAGGCTTCTTAAACCTACACACACATAAGCACACCATTAGAGGACAACTCTAATCCTTCAATCACGAGTACATCCACTCCGCTTAATTGAGAGAGTTAGATAAGGACACTAATCGGAGTAGCTTGGCATAAGTAAGAGTTAGATTAGAGAAGATCAACACTTCAAAACAATGAAGGAAAGTAGATAAACATGATTGACAACATAATGAAGACTAGATTAATTAAGAGAGGATTACACTAATTACATGTGATTAGCACTAGCCTTCTAAGCATGGGCATTAAGCTCAAAGGCTAAGCCATCAAGACCTCCTATAGGGAGAGAGTTCTCAAAAGTACCACTCAAGAATCACCTCTCATTAAGCATAGCGCTCTCTTATAGCTTTGGGCCTCAAACCCTTCAACTATGGGATAACGTGAGCTCTCTAGCCTAGACTCATACAACTTTGGAAGTCCTAAATGAACCCAATCCCTATACAATGAAAAGTAAATACTGTGCACTATGGCACATCCACAACTTGGTGCATAAATGGTGTAGCCTGTGTTAGCCGCTGCTAACATCTGTCCTTCCTGAACTAACCACTTTAGTCAATATCGAGCTAAGAATTTTGTTTGTATGCTTAGCTTGTCCGTTTGCCTGTGGGTGATAGGGAGATGATTTTTTATGGATGACCATAAACTCATTAGGCAAATACTCGATTACCTCATTGAGGAAATGAGTTTCCGTATCACTGACAATTTTTATTGGCAGTCCATACCTCGTGAATACATAATCATATAAGAATGTGGCAATGGTTTTGGCATCATTCTTTTGAGTTGCTTTAGCCTCAGTCCACTTGGTCAAATAGTCCATAGCTACAATGATATATTGAGCTTGGGTTCTATAAGCAGGTGGCTATATTGGCTCAACAAAGTCTAAACCCCACTTTACAAAAGCTCTAGCCCCCGTCATTGGTCTTAAGGGCATGCTATCTACACATGTTGGCATTTTTACTCGTTGACAAGCATCACACCTTTGAACATATTCTTTGGCATCTGCAAAAAGTGTTGGCCACCATATGCTTGCCACTAAGATTGCTCTTGTGGAGGTCTCACTAGAAAAGTGACCTCTAGCTAATCCAGCATGTGCTTGTTCTATAATTGGAATATACTTTTCTTCATTTGCATAAAGACACAAATGTTGATCCTTAACTCTCCGATACAATTGGTTTCCAATAAGAGCATAGTCTCTTGCTTTAGTTTCAATTGCTCTTTGATGGCATTTACTCATATCCTCCAAAAATGTTCGTCTTGATAAGTAAGTAACCAGATAGTTACTCCACTTAGCAACAAGCGACATTTGAAACAATGTTACATGAGGTATGGGTGTTTTTTTTTTTACATTGAAGACAATCCTTTACAAAAGATCCAGTATCCCTACTCATAGTTGGCCAAAATACTCCAAGTCTCAAGGTTCTTTGCATAGTTTGATCTTCCGCAAAGTGAAGTCCTACTACAATAATATGTGCTTGACTTAGGTACTGGTTTTTCTCTTCTGGATTAATGCATAAGAGAAATATTTCATCTCGATTTCTTTTGTATAGCCTACCAGCTAGTAATTGATACATAGCCAATTGCTCGATTTATCTGATTGTAATAGCAAGTGGTATTTCAGAATCCACTTGAGCTATGGTCATCAACGATACCATGTTTTTCGACCATTGAGGTATCATTTCCATGGAGAACAAATAGGCATTTGGTAGATCATTGTCTACCCCTTTAGGTGATTCTCTTGAAATAATCCTTGACAAATGATGTTCTCTTTGATGTGTAGTGCCCTTTTCTACAACCATAGTGAAATCAAATTCCAAAATAATGATGAACCATCTCACTATTCTTCCTGTGTTGCATGGCTTGGAGTCTTACCATACACCGAGCATACTTTACCGAGCAAAAGGAAAAACCGAGCGAGACCTCAAGTCCCTTTGACAAGCTCTACTCATCCTCTCTATCCATGAAAGGATCTTAATCAAGCGCTTGAATGAAGTGGTTACAGAAAAGACATATAAGCACTATATCTAAATTTTGCTTTGTTTTGTGCTCGAACCATCTTCGTGTGGACACAACATACATTCAGACAGAGTACAACAGAGAGAAAACAGGAGTCCTATTGAGAATCACGGCATGAGAAGTGGAATGAATCCTCCTTGTTTGGTGATGTACTCTACGTTACCGCACGAACATGGCATACTTTCGAACATAGCACAAGAAGAGTCCAGGGCATAGACAAGTCATGTTGAGGATCAAGAGGGGGGGGGACAATCACAGAGCAAGGAGATAACAGTGCCCTCCGTTTAGAGGAAAAAGGAGAAGGCATGTTGTTGTGTAGGTTTGTCAGAAGGGACGATGAGGGAAGGTGGAGAAGGAGTGATTGCATGGTGGACCATGGTCAACCTACTACAACAAAGCGAGAGGGAGAGAGAGAAATGCATGAATTCCCAAAATACCTTTGTATCTATTTTGGTTGGATTGTTCAAGATTTTCTAATCTTTATTCCCTTTTGACAATTGATATCTATTTTTGCGTTATTAGCATGTAATTTGTTACAAATTACCTCACAAAAAAGGCAATTAAGTCTAAAAATAATGAAGCAATTCATCTCCAAAGCATGCATAACCAACTCAAATTGTAGTGTTAGCATCTTGTGTGATAGACAATCAGTCTTCTTATGAAGAGCTACAAAAAAAATTATTTTTGGAGAAATTTACTCTCATAACGAGGGAAAATTTGAAGGGCATTTTGGGAATTTATGACAATATACCAAGGGTATTTTTGGAATTTCCACAATTTAGAGGGGTGTTTTGATAATCTTTCCTAAAATTATTGGGGAGCTTCCAATCCGGGATGTATCCTCTTCACCAAAAAAGTGTGAGAGGTGGTGGCAACGTGGCATAGAGGGGTGATGAGCAAGGAGGAAAGGAGAAGAAACGAGTGAGAGGGAGCATGGAGGAAACATGCTGTGAGGGCAGAGGAGACGGAGGTTATAGGAGACTCTTCAAGGTAGTGAAAGCCCGTTTTGTGCTCGAAACCTCTCCGCGCCGGCGCGGCACGCTTTTGGATAGGCAACCATGGCTGGCACAATTGCTACGCTTCACAAAAATAAATTTTCCTTCCTTATAACTTCCTTCTCATTCACGCTTGGGAAAGTGCTCGAAAAGGTCCCGCATCGACGTGGAACCTTTTCAAGCACTGTCCCAAGCGTGAATGAGAAAGGAGAGCGATAGAATGCATGTACATGCGTGATCATAGTGAAGGTGTAGTAGGCGAGAGGCAGCAAGGAGAAAGTGGGGTGCTATGATGGCAAGGCAGGTAGCAGCCACACACGTAGACTGCCACCCAGCTCATCAACTTTCAATCAGAATATGGGAAAGGCTTGAATGATGTGTAGCCACTGCACTGGAAGCATTTGGGATATTTGAAGCTTTAGTTGGAGCGGGGTGGTTACAATTCGATGGTCTGAATTCCTTATTCTCTTGGATTTTTTATCCTTTCTTAGATCTCGAAGCTGCAATACATGGTGCTACAACTGCTGCGGCCGCAACTACTATATTGGAAATGGGTGCTTGCAGACATGAAGATGAACATCATCACAAGGAAAAAATTTGCAGCAATGGAAAGGTCAGGTGATCAATTGCTATATTAAGCAGGCACCCCATCCTAGCAGAAGTGTTGTCCTCCTTTGACGCTTCCCTCCACCTGCACATCCCTCCTTGATCTCTCCCATCCAGCTGGGTGCGTAGCACCTAACACCACAGTTCCATCTTCCCTCCTCCTTCCTTTCTTCTATCCAAGGCGCCCCAGCTCTACTCATGATTGCTCTTCGGCTACCTCTTTAAGTCAATGTGCATGCTCTAAGGTCATCTCTAGCTATTCACTACTGAAAAAAGCCTCGCAGTCTTGGCCTTTTTATTCACCTCTCCTTGTATAAGCCTGCCACTTTAACTTTGATGTCGTCTGTCATCATCGCGGACTTCCAGTATATTTACATTATTATTATTATTAATTCTCTTGCATTTTTTATATAGAATCGTTATTGCTTCCTCTCTTGAATTTTTATTTTGGGAAAATTACCAAAATACCCCTCAAATTTAAAAATTCCCCAGATACCCCTGGTATTTTGTCATAAATTCCCAAAATACTCGTAATCAAGCAGCTCTCTCTCGCTCACGGCTCCCTCATCTTCAACTTTTGCATGTTAACATATTGCACAAGGTGAAAGCAACCAGAAAGGCTTCTACAATTGGAGAGAGAGAGAGAGAGAGAGAGAGAGAGAGAGAGAGAGAGAGAGAGAGAGAGAGAGAGAGAGAGAGAGAGAGAGAGAGAGAGATCCATGTCGTCGTAGCCTTCCATGCAACCAAAAGATAAAGAGAGGGAGACATGGAAGTGGCAACTGCTACAATTCATAGAGAAAGAAAGAGAGAATCTCTCAAGATTCTCCTTGCTTTTCTTCTATAAAAATAGTATGACATACTAGATGTAGAGCTATCAATTCGAGATAACCGTCCATGTTATCGCTCCTAATACCTTGTCACACTCGTCCACCTAGATGAGGTACAAGCTTACTTGGTCCAATCGTTTTCTCTGCCCTCAAGTAGCAATGTCATACATAGTAGTGAACAAAGACATGTTTAAGTGTTCTTCTTGGTGAGAAAGCACTTCTTAGTGTTCTTCATGGCGTTCTTCCAACATATGGTGGAGAATTTTTCCAAGTTTTTTGTAGTACCTATTGCATTTTGTTAGCTTGGTTAACTTAAGAAAGTATGCATTTTGTATCAAGTTTTTTACAAGCTTCACTCGGAAAAATGCATTGCTCGGTTTTGTTCGCTCGGAATGTGGATGCCCCCCATGTCTTGTTGACAAAATACAACAAAGCTTGGTGGTCTACAAAGAGCACAAACTTGTTGGCTCATAGGTAATGTCTATACTTTTTTACGGAAGAGATCAATTCAAATCCTTTCCTTGCAAAAGCAGTTTTATGCTGATCTTTTGGGTCAACCAAAAGTTGATTGTATCCCAAAACATACTCAGTGGCTGGAAGAGGAAAGTTGTTTCCAATGGTAGCTGCATTCACTTTTTTGAGATTGACACGCACTCGTAAATTTCCATTCTTCTTGGGTACTACCACAATTGGAGACACCCAATTTGTGTGTTCAATTTCATAAATGAATTCAGCTTCCTTTAGTTTCTCGATATCTTCGTTGATTTGTTCGTGCCTGATCTGTCAGGGCATTCAGGGTATTCAGGACATTATATTTTGAACTGTAACTAAGACCTTTAACTTTTGAACCTTAGGGAGATGTGGACATTAGTACTTATAATTTTGGGTAGTTGTGAATGTGCCTTATGATATCTGATGGCGTGAGGCAGTTTTAGGATAACTATCGAGGCAGTTCTCTCTCTCTCTGGATCTCGTACTCTTGTTTATGCTCTATAATTGGGTGATGATGATGAATATAATCTGATGGCAGTCTCTTTTCCTCTTCCTTATGGTGCTCTTTGCTTATTTACTTTGCAGTATTGTGTATGAATACTCAGTTTACTGTTCCTGATTCGTGTAAACTGCATGTTTCCTGCATTGAATACCTGTTAGGGTTGTGTACCCCTAGCATGATTTTCCTGGCAAATGTTTCATTATATGTGTATGGCCTTTGTCTGCTTGGTTTCGCATCATCTCTCATGGGTATGGTATGTTGACAACTTTTTGGATCAACACCCTTGAGATCCTTGTAAGACTAAGCAAAGATACCTTGGTATTCTTGTAGCAATCTTAGCAAAAGCTCATTTTCATTCATTTGGAATGTAGGGAGGCCTAGGTTCTTTCCCTGGTTCAGCCAAGTCTATCTTTTTTTCATTCTCGGGACCTTTGTAGGACTTGCCATATTTTTGTAATTCCCCTGTTTTTGTAGGACTTGCCCTGTTTTTGTAATTCCCTAACAGGTTGTCAGATTTTTTGATCTTGGAGAGTATACTTTTTGTAATGGGATGGAACACTCATTACATCCTTACCATCCTCTTTTGTGGTTTCCATTTCGATTGTATACATCTCCTTTAGAGCTTTTTTCAACTCTTGATACTTCTGTTTCCGCTCAACTCGTGTCATGGTTGGCTCCTTGTCCTGTTTGTTTGGCTTTGCTTGAGTATCCTTCCTTGTTTTTCTCGATGTTTTCAACATTTCTGGATTTTCATTTGAAGGATATCTGCAAGTGATTTTGTCCTTCACACAATCATGTGCATCTATCTGCATCAGGAATTGTGTTCTACTGGAGACTGATGGCATAGATCTTGTTTTCATGTTTTTGGTGTTTCTTTTTCGTCTATACCATTTTTGTCTTCTCAATTTTTGGTTAGGAAAGTCAAAAAACTTTTCCTCCTCTCCTTTCAAGAGTAGCTTAGCACTCACATATTCTTTTTCTGACCCCAAATCTTCTGAGGTAGCTGAGTATTCATCTAACTCATCTTTTGCATCATAGTAGAGGTCTTAAAAGACTTGTTGAGCTTTCAGCAAGTCCTTGGGTTTCTCAATTTCATCTTCAATGTTGAGGGTTAAAATCATTTGGATGGGAATTATGTCGTATCCGTCATTGTAAAATTGAGTAGGCATCAACGTATTCACACATACATCCATTGTCGCCAGAATTTGAGTCCACTCAAATGGCTCAAACAAATGCTCTGGAAAGGGTTCAGGTACATATGTTTCTTCTGTGCAATCCCTTTCTAAGATACATTCTTCTCGTTTTCTAAAGCTCTGCACATCCAAATAGGAGTGTCTTTGTTTAACCAAGAGGGAAGCTTAGTTTCAGCCAAAGGGGCTGAATCAAACTCTTGTATAGGTGTTTTCAAGACGTCTCTATAAGTGTGATCTTTTATATTTACCCTTGTTATAGATCTCACTTGCTTCAAGTACAGATAATTGTTTCCTCAATCTTGGATAAGTTGTACCTGTCGCATGAAAGGTCTTTCCAATATGATTTCGAAATTGAGTTTTTTCCCAAAGTCTACTATGGCAAAAGTGTGTTGATATTGAATTCCACAAGAATTGACTATTACTTTTTCAAGCAGCCTTAAGGGTCTTTCAATATGTCCGTCAGCCAATTGCAATTTCATTCGAGTCTGTCTAATGGTTGGTTGTCCCCAGTATTCCCATACTGTTTTCATGGCTATGGCTATGCCTGCTCCACTATCCAATATTGCCATGGTTTCAATGTCATTATATTTCACTAGAAGGATGGTGTTTCCTTCTTCCCCTTCATAGTATTCTCCGACTTTGTTCATTGGAACAGATTGAATCTCTTTGTTATCCATTTCGTTTTTCAAATTTGCCAATTTTTTTGAGATTAGCCCCGTTATCCTCACCTTCTTTAGGGTTTTTTTTGTAGATCATTCCATAAATATGGTCTGAGTTTTAACAGTTCTTCAAGGTAAGAGTGCATTGGATGGATGTAGACATGATTGAATGAATGTTGTCTACTTCCAAGGTCTGTTCTGCTCTTTTTACTTGAGTGGTATTGCACACTATGGATTCATCTTCGTTATCTCCCAAGTAAGAGGGTAATGTTTTCAAGGTCAATGGTTTAGACATTCCTGAAGCTTTAGATCTGCAATCCCCATACAAGGATTGTACATCCATGTCCGTAGCAGGAGGTAGGTTGTCCAACCAAACTTCCTCTATAGGAGCTGACTTTAGAGTTGGGCTCCCATCATTGATCTCTCTAACTTTTTCCCATAAGTGTCTTGGCCAGTCTTCCTCTACAAATGGAATTCTGTGAAGGCATCTTCACTGTCCGGCACTATAAGTTCTGGTTCTTTCGTTTCAAGGTGGGGTTCTACCAACACTTTGGATTTTTCTTTAGTGTCTCTTACCACAAGCTCTTCAGGTTTTGCTATACTTTCAAGCTTGGGTTTTTGTTTTTTCAGCATTTCTTGCGTGATTCTTACCAAATTTTGATAAGCTTCAAGCTTAGCTGCTTCCATGTCTGGAGAAGGATAGTTTTTTCATTTGTTTTCCATGTTTTGGCCTACTTGAGGTCCCGCTTGATAAGCTTCCAAGGCTCCATTAATAGGCTCAAAAATTTTATCAACCGAAATTGATCCTCCAGATTTCACGGTTGTTTCTTTGATTTTGCTTCCAGTTTCTTTCACCTTTCCTGGAATATCTTTTTTGCTTTCTCCTCAATTTTAGCCAGTTGTTTTTGTTTTCTCATATCATATCTTTTGCTTCTGCTTCTTTGATCCTTTGCGAGATTTTTTTTGTAATTTCCGAATCATCGGAGGAGTTGTGTTTCTTTTTCTTAGCCTGGGCTCTAGTGATTACCTTGATTGGAACAATCGGTTCACTCTTAGATGAGCTACTAGGTATCACTTGCACTACATTTACTATTGTTTTTCCCTTGTTTAAAGGATTATTAGGACAACATTTTGGAAAGTGTCCTTCCCTTTTGCAACATTGTATTCAATAAGCTTCTCTGGCTTGAGGTTTTTGTCAGGCTCTGGGCATTCATTCTTCCAATGATCATCTGCACCACACTTATGACAGTTTCTTGTTCTTGGCTTAATCATGGGTCTTACCATGGGAGGACTGACACCTTGATTAGCTACATAATACATTGGTGCAAGCTCTGGTGGAGCATAAGTCACCGGTTCCTCCATTGGTGGTGGATGTGAATTATACCAATCTCCCTCTACCATTATTGTAGATGGACTAGACTTAGCATAGGGTATAATAGGCACTAATGCTTGTTCATCTATGAATCCTTCAGAATGCATATACTTTACAAGCACTGCATTATGTCCAGGATACAGAGGTTGTTGACCCAACACAAGTTGAGGTCTTTCCATACCCATTGGTGGTCTTTGAGCTTGGGCTATATTAGGATGATATATGTACATGGGTTGTCCTTGTGGCCTCATAGGCACTTTGTCATGCTGCTTTGTGTGCACAAGCTGAAAACATATCTTTGTTTGTATCTATGAACTTTGACAAATCTATGCACTATGTTAGAATTGTTTATGGCATCAGATTAGCATAAATGTATGCATTATGTGGGTTTTTGTAGACCAAAGTGAAGTAAGTGGACTTACAGGTGAAGAAAAGAAGAAGGGATGGTTTTTTGCTTAGAAATGTAGAGCTAGAAGTGCTGAAGAAGCAGGTCCATATGGCTTATCAAACATAGCTACAGAGCCCAAGCTATCGAAGGTTGAAGGTTCAGTGTGTTGTAGATTCTTGCCGGACAAGGCAGTTGGGGATAGGAGGCCCAAGTGGATGTCAAGGTATAGGCACGTAGTGCTTGATTTATGGAGGCTACTCGTCTTTTTTAGATTGCAGATCAGAGCTACGGATTCCAAGATATGGCCAGTTGGAGTTTTGTCGGGGGCTAGGTTGGTGCCCACTTGACCACATGGGAAGTCATGAGGTCTGGTTATTTTTGGACCGTGACAGAGTTCAAGGAGGTGCTATGCAGTGTATGGAGCTAGCGCGAGTTGACTGCACATCAAACGAATCTCGGAGCGGAAAGTTATAACAGTGGGAAGGTTGGGTGCAATTGCTCGGGAATTGACTTCAGATGAAAGCTAGCATTTTTGCGTCCTTAGTTTGGGGTCTTGGAAAATCTTGAAGTATATCGTGGATCGACAAGCTCAGGGTTTGGGTCATTGATCTTGGTGATATTTTACAGTTGCAAAACCGGGTCTAAGAGCAGATACTTGCCAAGGATTAAAGATGGGCTTTCAAAAGGGTTTCTTTTTAAATAAATTTTGTAAGCTTGGGGAGGCTTCAAAGGGTGAGGCCCCATAGATTGACATGTGGCAGCTCTATCACCCCATATAAAAAGTCTTAAGGCCAACTGGGGGGTATATAACCCAAGGCGTGCAATTGTGGTAGTGTAACACCATGGAGAGGGAGCTCCTCCATGCGCAACGATAGCTGCCCTAAGCGGGCGTTGTGTAAGTGTTGCACGTTGGTGCAGCTGGGCAAAATTCACGCCTTTTGAGGGGCTCTGGCGGTGCTTTAGCCGTCAATGGTGGTGGTGTCTAGCGATGGTGCCTCGAAAAAGTGATGATGTGGCCTGGCTAAGGGCGGTGCCCAGCGCGCCCACCCCTCTTTTGAAGACAAAACTAGTGCCCTTCCCCCACCCCAATAGCGATGTCGCTAATGCCGGGGAGGGGAGGGGTCCCACAGCAGGCAGGTGAATAAAGAGAAGAGAGAGAGAGAGAGAGTACGACCCGAGGCCAGTAAAGGGGAGGATTCCCCAGCCAGTTCCAAATGAAAATCAAGGGTCTATCCTACCCGCCACCAAGGCAAAGAAGCAAGACGTGGAGAAAAAAGAGAGCAAAAGAGAAAAAAAGTTCTTTCCCAAAGGATAAGGTGATTGGGCGAACAAATCCATGTGTGCACCATGCAAAGAGTTACCAGAAGTAGACTATGACAAGTGCAAGCAATGCAAAGTTAATTCCAAAAGAAGCTCAGAGAGAAGTGTACGGGCAAGTGAGCTCCATTTTTTTTCTTTTTAGGGAGACTTAGACCTCTATAAAAGGGGTATTTTGCACTAGGCAAGGGTTGGGATCTTTTAGATTCGGTTGGTTTTTTGGGAGGGGTAAAATCTTCAACCATTTTGGGGAGAGATTTTGGAGGGAGAACCTGCTGGAGCAGAGGGGAGTCCTTCTGCTTGGGAGCAATTGGAGAAGCCAGAGCACGAGGAAATGGAACAGTGGGAATCTTGGGGAAGAATTTGAGGCAAGGATTGCAATTCAAAAGGCATACCAAATGGGCGTATGCAACTGGATTGTAAAAGTGCACCTAGAATTCTTACATTGTATCTGCCGTACCAAAGCTATTGAATTTGGAAGCTTTGTTTCTTCATCATATCAATACTTATTGTTCTTATTTGCAGTCTTCTCTCTCTACTCTCTTGAAACTTTAGTATTATGTGTATTAACCTATTGAATACTTCTACGTGCACTCTATTATCCTAGTTTGAATGCATGCAAAGATCCTATCTAAAACCAGAGGCCCGGTGCTTTCCCGATCAACCTTGGAGAACCGCACACTCCAATAAATTTGGTAAACCCAATGCGAAATTGACTGGGGTAGATAGAGCCATCCATGTCCGCAGGCCAAGATAATGGGATGCAGCAATTTGTTGCGCTTATGCATCAACAACATCTGCACCATCAGCAAATGATGACTCAAAGCTCCGCAAGAGAAATGGAAGCACGGATTCGTGAAGCTAGTCAAACAGCGTGACAGATAAAGTGGGGCAGTTTGAAGGCCGTGATGTTACTAAATTCTGTTAATTGTATGAACAGGCTATGGAAGACAATGGAGCAGATAAACAAGCTGCAATGGAGAATTTTGTGTTTGTAGTCGTGCTTGAACTGCGGACATGGGTTGAAGAGCTTCGGACTGCGCATGGGGATCAGGGACCTAGGCCAAGGGCCTGGACTGGGGATCCGCTTAGGGTAAGAGCTAGGAGCTAGGACTATATAAAGGGCGGTAGGGAGGAGGATCCTTCGTCTCATTTTCCTAAGTCTTACATTGGTATCAGAGCTCCGGTCTATTCTAGGCAAGGTGGGTCGTGGACCTCCACTGTATGCATGTTCATGCAACCTAAGGGTGAGATTGGGAGGCGAGCATGGCTGCTTAGCAGAGAGGGATTCGAGGACAAAGATGGAACCGTGTGCAAGCGCCCTTAAGCCAGGGAGGGGAAACAGTCCGACCTCCGCCAAAGCAGGTGCAAAGGAGCGCAACAGGATCGTGTGGCCAAGGGGAGTATAACTCGACCCTGGCACACTGCAAGCTAAGTACCACATAGTTGGGGGGCGGCCTGGTTCTCTCTCGCGGCTGCTCTCTATGCGCCATCGCCGACTTGATGCTTGCCCTTTTCATACACAGGCGCCCAAAGGCCATGGGCCTTAGGACAATACATTTTTTGTTGACACTAAGGTAAGGGCTATTGCCCACGGATTTCACAAGCAGGCACCCTTCAGCCGGGCACGTAGCCATAAGGGAATTACCCGCGTATCAATGCAAAGCCCTTGGGGTTTCATAACCTCAGCGAACCGGATTTCTAGGGTTTGAGTCACAGATACAAGCGAGGTTGAATCCTTTGGAATGGTGTGGTTTACAAACACAAGGATCTAAGCTCGGCCTTGTTAGAGAAGCGTTGGAGAATAAAGCACCCAAGGACGGTTGAGTGGAAATTCTACAATTTACATGGCCAACCATACCGAGATTGGCCTTGCATGGAATTTCTCAAAATACTCGTTATGGCCATGCAGCTAGCAAGGTAAGTCGGCATCAGTTCAGTAATGAGGTATGCATTTCTTTTTGAAGTTGTTCGGCCAATTTGTTTGCACATGATAAGTGATTCTTTTCCCAGAAAGGCTGTTGTACAAGTGATCAATCTCCATTCATTTCCATAAATTTGCTAGCATGAAGGATCATCACTTGCACATGCAACTGCATTATACCTATCATGTGCATGCTGCATTGTAACTTTGAAGTTTACATAATATTTTCGACAAGCAAGGCTTGCATTGCCTTCTAGCAAGGCTCGCATGAAATCGAGAGGAGTGCACTTTAGGCAATCCCAACACAAGCACGGTGGAATGACCTCCACCACTTTATGCATTACGCTTCTGCTATCACACTCACACCTCTGTCAAGGACAGACTAGGGATAGATTATTACTATGATTGTTGGTTACTATCAACACACAACAAAACTAAAAAGAACATAATATTTCCACTTATTGCACAGGCAAAGTGCCATTTTAAGTCATTTTTCTAAAGTCATGATCCCATACATGGTAAGAGGGTCAAGCTGTGGCTTATGTTTCTGTTCCCTCTCTCGATGAGAGTGGTATGCAGGCACATTGTTGCATGCTTATAGGATAAGATGCAAGTCCGGCATAAGATGCGTCAAAGGACACAGATTGGGCACAACATATACAAACTCGTCACTTAAGGAAAGTTCCTCAGCCCAGCATGCTAGTCTTCTCTCTCTTTTTCTTATTTATCTCAAGAATAATGAAACCTTCCTAAGAAGCTTTTCATACATGCTTTGTTTGGAAGTCAGCATGAGCCAAGGTGCTCTAACTCTCAGCTAGAAATTGGGCAAAACGTCCTCTACATTAGTCTTCATGGTTTTGTCGATTGAACACTAATTGCGATAAGGGCTATGAGCCACACACGCTGGCTAAGAGTCATTGTCAGATCTCGGGTACAACCCAACTATTGGCATTCCTTGGGTGATTGTTCTTAAGATCGAACAGATCTTCCCAGTGGAGTACACAACGACGTTAATGAACAAGCAAGAATCCTGTCATTATGGATGTTGTGGGTGTCATTTTTGCACGACATATTTTCAATGAAACACTTGAGTTGACTTTTTGATAACCATAAACTCAACTCAGATGCAACAAACCGTTGCGACAGCATGGCTGTCCATAAGAGCTAGGATTCACACTTGTGTGGATCTCCTGCTCTCTCTATAGCACTACGAGTGCCTATGGACGCATTGTTTTGGGGTAAGACCCGCGGGTGCTTACTAAATCACCCCACAGGCATTAAGGATCACAATTTGATCTATTCCCGTTATGCTTTCAATGAAAGAATTCCTCAATCTACCACATGGTCGTGGAAAAATTCAACTTCTCAAGTTGATTCTCATCATTTTGTACACGGTTAACTATGTTGCTTACCATTACCTGCTAGTTGAGCGATTTCTACAAAGGGTCTTACCAAGGGGTTTGACTACGTAGATTCTACCCAATGGGTTTGGATTGTGAAGGAAACACCCAGGGTTTCCAGTGCAATGTTGCTTGGTTTTTTCACAGGTGGGAGACGTCTCTTGTGCATTTGAATACGGGTAACTGAACTTTCAGTTCAATTTCCAGGGCATGTTGGAACAAGTATTTTGGGCCCTAGTGTCCAATGTACATTATGCTGTTATGAATCCACTTGCCGGATTTGATTTGGCACATGTTGTCACATGGGATACAACATGGTCTAGGGACTCAAGGAGTTCAGTTTAGCCAGTGTGGAGCAATGAATGAGGGTCCTCTCACTCTTGTCGTAGAGTATTTAGAGTTACCTCCACACACAAGTACATCTTGTACTTGAAGGATGTTCTTTTTTACACATCCTTACATGAGACATATTCCACATGTGGAGAATGTGAGTCTCTCGACTGACAATAGCGCCATTATTTCAATTATGTGTCACGACAAAGTCCAACTAGGCGCTCGTTGAATCTGTTTTCTAGACCATTTTCAGCACGATGTATCAGGAGCACTTTTGTGGCCAGAAATTGTCGGATACTTAGAATGACTTGTCCAGGTACAAGTACTGCTAAACAACATTACAGATGGTTGTTTATACATATAGCAAGGCTATAAGTTGTTGACAAAAAAGTTTCATTGTTTGTACCTAGAAGTGATAATTGTTTCACCTTCTATTATGGTTCAGACGTTTCAACAAAGCTTGCAAAAGATTGCAACTGCAAGTATTTAGTTTCTTTTCAAAAAAATTTACATTCCTTTCAATTTGTGCTAGGCGCATCACATTTGCCATACGTATTGGCAAGAGTTACCACGGATATGCAGGTTCGGATCTATTTTTTGCTAAATGCTATGCACACTAGGTGTTATGGGCCCTAGTGTTTATCGAATGCTCATTTGGAACGGCATGCATATTCCTCAAGTTGTTTCTTATGAAGCATTTTGCACTCTATGTGCAGTATCTCTAGGAGATTACTTTTGGGTCTACTAATCACCAATAGAGGTCATGGCTCGGTTTGAGTGTTTGTGGACTTTTCAAGTTAACCACAATGGTTATTCCGGACATTGTTGATTCCTCAACAATGTTACACAATATTGTGATTCCCATTTACCAGCCATCTGGGATGACTGTCTGTAAATCGTGAGGAAAACACACCTCAATATTGTCAATTATCCAAGGGGATAGGCACATTACAAAGTATAATCTTGGGCTAAAGGATATGCAAAGTGCGAACATTAGCACCAAGCATATCCATTTAATAAGCATTTATTGCTCTATTTGGAGTTTACTTACTATCAGTTAAAGCATGTTTGCGACTAAGTTTAGTCTCTTCATGTATAAGTTAGGTTCTCAAATTTGAATATTAGTTATGGCTGTTTATTGATGGAATGTGAGGACAAGTCAAGGACTTAAACTTGGCCGATGTGTTACGTCAGCAAGTCACTTTCAAGGAAACTGAAAAAAGTTACACACTTTAGACTGGAACATGTGTTTTTTTTTTTTGATCTAATGTGTTACCTAAGTAAATGAATGCTATCAACCTATGTTGATTCATGCATTCTTGTATTCTACAGAGTTGGGATAAAGGTTTGTTATTGTACACTAGGTGTTTAACACTCTTTTGTCTGAGGCGGCATAAGACTACATCTCTAGTTGTTTCAAGGATGATACCTCTCTTTCGAATGGAAGGAGTAAATCATCAATCATTCCTGTAACTTAAGTTATGAGCATGTTATAAACAAAGGTTTATATTCTGCAACTTAAGAAAGGAAAATAGACATGCTAAGAGCATAAACTTTCTACGAGCATAAAATATATGTGGCTACACCATTCAGAGGTGCTCAGAGCATACATTTAGGATATGCTAAATAGCATATGCACATTACAACTCTTGATATGATTCTTATGGTACGGTTTTAAGATGATTTGACTAGTCTACAGTCAAGTCTATTGATTTACAACTTTTGTGAAAACTTATTCTTTTCACTCTAGTTTTTGAGGACAAAAACGCTTCCTTAAGGGGGGAGTAATGTCAGGACAAGGGTCCTACGGGGCAAGGCTCAACCTAGGGTCTCAGGGACCTAGGCCAAGGGCCTGGACTGGACCAGTGTGGATTGGGGATCCACTTAGGGCAAGAGCTAGGAGCTAGGCCTATATAAAGGGCGGTAGGGAGGAGGATCCTTCGTCTCAGTTTCCTAGGTCTTACAAACAAGCTCTCAAAGATGACTACTTTCTTGAAGATAAGGAGCATGTTACATAGAAAAGCTTTCCAAAATGGGTGCAACACCACAATAAGGGGCTTTCTGCATCTGAGCTACTACGAGAATTTGAGAAAAGAGTTGGTTAGCTATTTGCTACCGAACGTGCCACTTTGAATTCTAAAAAGGTAGAATTGTTTGTGCAGGCTGAAGACTTAAAATTGCTAAAGAGCTTAGTGGATCTCCTTGAGGATCTAGCAAGGAAATTAGGGCTAAAATCAGATTGGAAAGAAGTAATTAAAGCTGCCAATATGGTGGTAAAGCGACAGAAAAGGCTGGACAAGTTAGTCGGGATGACTACCGACGTGGAAGATAAAGTGCAAGAGGTCCCTATGCTATTAAAGGAGAAGACCTTGAAGCTAGAGGACTCTTTTATGGACAAGCTTGTGAAGGGAATCTAGGAGTTAAATATTAATTTGAAGGCAGTTAAGCTAGAAGAAAAAGGTTCAGCATCTCGATCAAAACAAGGCGGGCAGCAAAGAGGAAGTGGTAATCAAAATTGCATGTGGTGCAACAGTCTTGATCATATCAGGAGTGAGTGTGATGAATTCGCAGAAGCCAAGCGTAAAGACGTGGTTTTCTGGAAGGACGGGTTAATACATCTTTGGGAGACAGGTTTGCCCTTAAAAAGAAAATATGGGAAAGGAGGGATGAAGAAGAGTATGGAAGAAATGCTGCATGAACATCTTGTCAGTGTAGCTAAGGTATTGACTTATGGAGTGCAAATTGAAAGCAACTTACAAGGAAAACCAATTGAAGGTTCCCACAAAAAGGGAATTTTCTGGCCATATGCTATGACAACAGTAAGAAAGGGAAAGGTCAAATATCAACAATTATGTGAAGTGGGGAATTGCATTAGAAAGACTACTAGGTGGGAGGATCCTGTCGACTCCCTCTCGGTATATGCATATATAATAAAGTCTCAAAACAATGAGGCTTTTGTCAAAGAAAAGCGGAATAGGGAAGAGGGTTTGGCAGGAACTTTGAAGAAGGTGCCTAGATCAGCAACAAAAAAGGAAAAGGAATCTAACTCAAGTGTGGCTTCGACTCCACCTGATGTTCCAATGGGTGAAGCCTAAAAGGAGAAGAAAGCAGGGAAACTCAGGACCATCATATAAACTAAGGTCTGATATTGAACAGGAAACTGATGTTAAGAGGGTACTGGAGGAGCGGATTCTAAACAATCGAGTGGAGTTTACCCTAGGAGAGATCCTAGGTATTGCAAAGGGGGAATTTCATGATAGCATCATTGATCTTATGAAGAGGAAGCGTCAAATACTATATGGGCCCGAGAATGATCCAACCAAAACACAGGGAGAGCATTTATGAACAAATTGAAGCCATATTGAGCAGTGTTAATGCAGAAGTATTTGGGGATGATGAATGGGAAAGCATAGTTGACAAAAACGAGTTTTCAAGGCAGATCAAGCATACCAGATTTCAAGAGGATGAGTATTGTGAAGAAGTACCTCGAAGCCATTTTACGTGGAATCATTGGGCCAGAGCTACTATTGAAACTTTGGTAAAGATAGGCGATTCAGATGAGCCAGTTGTTGCATTGGTATACCATGGTTCAGAAGTTAACCTTATGTCAAAAAGCTTCTATTAGAAAGGGAAGTGGCCCGTTGATATCAAACATGGGTGGCGTATTCGAGCTACTAATGCACAATCATGTGATTTTTATGGTGCATGTCCTAATGTTAAAGTAACTATAGGAGATGTGAGTGATGAACATAATTTCTTCATGAAAGAGCACTCGACTTATCCAATTATATTGGGACAACCTTATATTACTACGGTGCGAATGGAAACTAAGGTTTTGAATGATGGATCTGCATATGCCAGGATCCAAAATCGTAATGGAAAGAAAGCAGTACAATTTTTAACCGTTTCTGTAGACCATGCTAGGAATAGGGACACCTTAAGGGATCATCCATTGCCAAAGTTAACAAAGGAATTTTAAGGAGAACAGGGGATTCCCGGATTTTTTCCAAGTGCCATTGTAAAGTGAGACTATGATGGTGCTTTGAAGGAGAAGTTCTCGCTAACGGAAGGTGTTTTCAAAGAGGCTTTTTCTTCATTATTTTTGGGTTTATCTTCAGAAGGATCAGTATCATATAGGAAATTCAACGAGTTATGCAAATGGGAGAAGCAACATGTTTGCAATGCCCAAGGTATGTTTCAAGAATGTGAGTTATTGGATCCAAATGAAGCAATTTCAGGAATTTTTAAAGAATATGCATTTGTGGACACAATGGGAGAATTAGATGCAGCCATGCAATCCAATGATCAAGATAAGATTGAGATTGTTAAGGTAAACTCTCTGGAGATGTATGACGTCCTTTTTCAATTCAAAGCAGAGTTGGATGCAGAGGAAATACAGGTGAATACAAAATACAAAACAGTCGCAAAGAAGGTCAGAACTGTGGCAACTCCATTGCCAAAAGAGAGTGACATTGTTATGGAGAAAGCATCGCGACAGCTTATTCTCCGAGAACCAGGTAAAATTGGGCACTCATTTACTGAAGAAACTTTACAAGAATTACAAATCGATGATGCAATTTCTTTACATCAAGAAGAAATAGCATGTTTTCAAGAAATGTTAAAGAAGCATGGGAAGGCTTTTGCTTTCCAACCAGGAGAGATTGGATGTGTGGATCCTAGTGTTGTGGCTCCCATGGTGGTCTTCACTGTGCCACATCTCCCTTGGAATCTACGGCCTATACCTATTCCGAAAGCTCATCTTCCTAAGTTGGTCGATCTGTTAAATGAGAAGATAAAGATGGGCATTTTGGAGCCCTCTTGTGCTCCTTACTCTAACAGGTGGTTTATGGTTCCCAAGAAGAATGGTACATTAAGGTTTATACAAAATATGCAGCCAGTAAACAAGGTAACTATGAGAAATGTAGGTACAGGTCCAGTGATTGATGAATTTGCTGAGGCTTTTGGAGGAAGAGCCATTTATTCTATGGAAGACTTGTATTCACGTTATGATCAATTTCAATTGGCTAGACAAAGCAGGGATCTGACAACCATGCGTACTCCTTTGGGATTAGTAAGAATATGTACATTGCCATAGGGTGCAACTAACTCAGTTGCACACATGATGAACGGAATGAACAAAGTGCTACGGGACGATGTGCCGATAAAAGGGTGTGACGAGAGTGAAAAAGATGAAGCCAAAGATCAGAGGGGGTGCAGACATTTTGTGGCTAACCATATTTTTGATTGTGACAGGATATTATCTAAGCTTGAAGAGGTCAACCTTACACTCTCAGGCCAGAAGTCTATGTTTGGGGTCAAGGAAGTTTTGATTGTGGGACACTTATGTGGACCATCTCGTAGAAGACAGAGCCCTGTCAAAGTGGAGGCTATACAAAGGATGAAGGATGCATGCAGTTCAATTACAGAAGTGCGAATATTTTTAGGTGCATGTGTTTTCTACTTGATATGGTTACCCCATTTTTCACATGTTGGAGAGGTTTTATACTAGTTACTCAGGAAAGGACATAAATTTGTTTGGAAAGAAGAATACTCGAGAGTTGTACAAAAACTGAAGAAGATGTTACAAGAGGCTCATACATTAAGGAAGGTGGACTATAAAAGTGGAAAGCCAATTATTGTGATGGTTGACACGAGTCTTACAGGTATTGGGTGGGCTATTGGATATAATGAAGCAAGGACAAAGGTATGCTATCAGATTTGGTGCTAAAGTGTTAACTGCTCGACAGAGAGCATATCCGCAGGTTAAAAAGGAACTTTGGGGTGTAGAAACTACCCTAAGGTGTGACAAAGAGTACTTTATCGATGCTTCTGTAATAGTAGAGACAGATTGCTTACCATTGCTTGGGATGATCACAAGTTGTTCTACACCAGATATAGCCATGCTACATTGGATAGCATATATTAAGTCATTAAATCCCGAGTTTCAACATACGGAAGAAAAAGATAATCCGGTGGCGGATATGCTATCCAGGGCCAGGTTTGAAGATGAAGAGACTATGATTTCTGAAGCTAAAGACGTGGGATTGAGGTTCTTTACCTCTTCGAAACTGCATGTAGAATGTAAAAACACGGTTTTTGCATTACAGTCTTTTGCCGAGGACAAGTACAAAGGTGAATGGTTGCTGATTAGGAGATATTTGAGTACACTAAAGAAGCAGGAGAACTGAAATGAACAAGAGTTTAAACGTATTCAAAAGAAAGCTTATGGGTATTTCTTGCAGGATGGGTTTCTATGGCGGCATCCACCAAAGAAGCGTAGAGGAACCCCTCAGGAAGTTGTTTGTGATAAGGTAACACAACTTCAAGTACTTAAAGAATTTCATGAGTCGCTATGGGTAGGACACAGGGGAGTTTGGGCCACGTCTTTTTCTAAAATCAAAGAACGATATTGATGGAAGGGTATGTATAAAAATGTGGAGCACTTTGCTGAAACTTGTTCTGTATGTCAAATGTACTCAAATGTAAAGCATCGAGATGGATTACATCCGGAATATCCATTGTGCATGCATTTCAAATGGGTAGTCGACTTGATTACAATGCCCACAAAATTATGGAAATGAGATACATCGTGCTTGCCAAGGAAGATTTGATGAACCAGGTTGAAGGGAGGGCTTTGCGAACCAAAGCTACAAGTATGGTGTGCAAGTTTTTGCTAGAAGATGTGATATGTAGATATGGTTGTGTTGGAAGAATTATTGCAGATAGAGGAGAGCTGAATGCTACGAGCCAAAGATTTTTTTGCTCGTATGGGTGTAAAGTTAACACTCACTACCGCATACAACCCTGACGCGAATGGTAAAAGTGAGAGAGGGAATCCGCCCATTTTCAAGGCATTGGCTAAGGCATGTAAAGATCGGATTGGTGAGTGGCCTCGGGTACTTCCTTATGCTTTATGGGTGGACCGCACTACACACACATCACAGCTACAATTTTTATGCCATCAAAGCTTATGTATGGACAAAAGCCTATTATGCCTCTTGAGGAGGAAGTAACTACGTGGAGCATATTGCCTTGGGATTTAGAAATGAGCAGAGAAGGTTTGCTTGCTTCAAGGATTCAACAGCTAGAACTGAGAAGCAAGATATCGAAGCTGCAAAGCAAAAATTGAGGAGTGCTCGTTTGAAAATAAGGAGGATTTTGACAAGCGGTATAGGCTAAGGCCTTGTGCTGTTCAAGAAGGGGATTGGGTTCTTGCTTATGATAGCAGTTTGGACAACCAGTACACAGCTATGCGAAAGATGGTTAAGCGGTGGTTTGGCCCGTATGTGGTTAACCATGCTTTTCCTAATGCTACTTACAAATTATGTGAGATGGATGGTATAGAGTTGAAGATTCCAATTGCAGGTAAGAATGTCAAGCTATATAAAATAAGGAATGAGGAGCTTCAACTTGCAGACAAAGACTTCAATGTGGACAAAGATAAGAATTTAAATGATGAAGATGAGATTTCTGATGAAGATGTTAGCTTGGAAAACCTCTAAAGATTGGCACATACCAAAGGATGTGCAGGTTTAGAGGGGGTGGATGTCATGCCGCTTTGCATGCACAAGCTGAAAAACAAAGTTTTGTTTGTATCTATGAATTTTGACAAATCTATGCACTATGTTAGAATTGTTTATGGCATCAGATTAGCATAAATATATGTATTATGTGGTTTTTGTATACGAAAGTGAACTAAGTGGACTGAATAGGTGAAGAAAGAAACAAGGGTTGGTTTTCTACTTAGAAATGCGGAGCTTGAAGTGCTGAAGGAGCAGGTCCAGACGGCTTATCAAACAGAGCTACGGAGCCCAAGCTATCGAAGGTTGAAGGTTCAGTGTGTTGAAAATTCTTCCCGGACAGGGGTAGCTAGGGATAGGAGGCCCAAGTCGATGTTAGGGTATATGTGCATAGTGCTCAATTTATGGAGCCTACACGTCTTTTCAGATTGCAGATCAGATCTACGGATTGCAAGATATGGCCAGTTGAAGTTTTGTCGGGGGCTAGGTTAGTGCCCATATGACCACATGGAAAGTCGTGCCATATGGAAATTTTTGGACCACGACAGATTTTGAGAAGGTGCTATGTAATGTATGGAGCTAGCAAGAGTTCATTGCACGTCAAACAGAGTCCGGAGCGGAAAGTTATAGCAATGGGAAGGTTGGGTGTAATTGCTCGGAGTTGACTACAGATGAAAGCTAGCATTTTTGCATCCTCAGTTCGGGGTATTGGAAAATCTTTAAGTATGGCATGGATCGGCAAGCTCAGGGTCTGGGTCATTGACTCTTGGTGATATTTTACAACTACAAAACCGGGTCTTAGAGTAGATGCTTGCCAAGGATTAAAAATAGGCTTTCAGTAGGGTTTTTTAAAAATACATTTTGTGAGCTTGGGGAGTCTTCAAAGGGTGAGGCCCCACAGACTGACAGGTGGTGGTGCTATCACCCCATATACAAAGTCTTAAGGCCAATTGGGGGGTATATAACCCAAGGTGTGCAATCATGGTAGTGTAACACCGTGGAGAGGGAGCTCCTCCATGCGTAGCAATGGCTGCGCCAAGCGGGCGTTGTGTAAGTGTTGCACGTTGGCGCAGCTGGGAGGAATCAACGCCTTTTGAGGGGCTCTAGCAGCGCTTTAGACATCGACGGTGGTGGTCTCTGGCGGTGGTGCCTCAGCATAGTGATGACATGGCCTGTCTAAGGGCGGTGCCCCCCGTGCCCACCCCTCTTTTGAAGACAAAACTAGCGCCTTTCCCCGTGCCAATAGCAATGTTGCTAATGCCAGGTAGGGGAGGGGTCCCACAGCAGGCATGTGAATAGAGAGAGAGAGAGAGAGAGAGGGAGAGAGAGAGTACGACCCTAGTCCAGTAAAGGGGAGGGTTCCCCAGCCAGTTCCAAAGGAAACTCAAGGGTCTATCCTACACGCCACCAAGGCAAAGAAGTAAGAGGTGGAGAAAAAAGAGAGCAAGAGAGAAAAAAGGTCTTTCCCAAAGGATAAAGGAGATTGGGCGAACAAAGCCATGTGTGCACCATGCAAAGAGGTACCATAAGTAGATTATGACAAAGCAATGCAAAGTTAATTCCAAAAGAAGCTCAGAGAGAAGTGCACGGGCAAGTGATCTCCATTATTTCTCTTTTTAGGGAGACTTAGACCTATATAAAAGGGGTATTTTGTACTAAGCAAGGGTTGGGATCTTGTAGGTAAGGTTGGTTTTCTGGGAGGGGTAAAATCCTCAAGCATTTTGGGGAGATATTTTGGAGGAAGAACCTGTTGGAGCAGAGGAGAGTCCTTCTGCTTGGGAGCAGTTGGAGAAGCTAGAGCATGAGGAAATGGAACGGGTGGCAGCTTGGGGAAGAATTCTGAGGTGAGGACAATAAATCACATCCGTTGTAGTATCAAATGACATCCAAACGTAATGAAACTTCTAGGAAATGTTTATAAAACCTAAGCACACATGCTTATGGTCTCAAACCCCACTTTAGGTCAAGTGCCAAAATCGCGATTATTAATAGCAGTGGATTTTTTACCTAGTTGTTTTCGACTCATAATGCATCTAAATGCTTATCAATGATGCCCCAATACCCCGCCTATGCTTAGTTTTTTATTTGAAGTGTAAATTCCTAGTTATGATGAAATTAGGCAGCGGGTTTGGCAACGCCAAAAGCTACGAATTAATGTGATGTGCTTACGTCAATACGTAGAGCTCTTACTTGCGGTTGCAATGCAACAAACATGACTGCAATGTGACAATAGGGGAGGGAGTAGGAAGCGTGAGAAGGACAGAGGTGAGTGTCGTTAGCTCACGCTGTGTACTATTTCATTATCCAAAACTTGAGAATAACTTATAAAAATTGGCTTTTGTACCTTAGCCAAGGTTTTTGGTGGTCAAAACTAATAATCTAGGAGTTCTACCAAAGATGGGTAATGACAGATTGATACAATTTGGAAGCTTGTAGCCCTGGCTCATCAATTACAAGGTTTATCCAAAAAATAGGAGTTACAAAATTTCCAATTTATCAAAATAAGAAGTGTTTTTACAATGAGAACTCCAAAAAAATATGTCCGTGGTATTTGTGTTCGCTTGCTGCTAACAGTGCTATATATCAATAGATAGAGCTTGAAGAGGAAGTTCTAACTGTCAAACCTCCGCCAGATTTGGAATTTGTTTGCAAAAATTTATCCATGCACCCGTTTTGGTAGAAAGAGGTAAAGTCAAACTCCTCAAAGGGCCCCTTAGTGAGTCCAAATGTCACCTAATGTCTTAGCAAGGATGATTTCCATGATGATGATGATGATGAGATGGAGGATGACGAATTCAAAGATGATGAATCCAATGCATCCACAGACGACAATTCTTTTTCCTTGTTTATTAATCTAGGAGTCATGGGCTTATAAATGGATGACGCTTCTTGTAGCGATATTTTGGAAGATGATTCATAAACATTTTGTTTACTTTAAGTCATGAAATTTTTTTGTCGTGCCATCCATTCATCTCTCTCTCCCCCCTCTTTCTCTCTCTAATTTTTTGAAGCATGCTAAATTATTTATATTTCCTTGTTTATTGATTTAGGAGTCATGGGCTTATAAATGGATGACGCTTCTTGTAGCGATATTTTGGAAGATGATTCATAAACATTTTGTTTACTTTAAGTTATGAAATTTTTTTGTCGTTCCATCCATTCATCTCTCTCTCCCCCCTCTTTCTCTCTCTAATTTTGTGAAGCATGCTAAATTATGTTAATCAAGTGATAGTGATTAATTTAATTGATAACAAAAATTTAGACCATGTGCACATTGCTGTAAAATAAAGCTTGAGGAAACTAACATAAGTGCTATCGTCTCGTAAAATGTGGACACACTTTACTCTATCAGGACCATGCCTTGATAAAAGATGGCATCCATGTTTAGCTTATAATCTCTGACAATGCTTGCTTTACGTGGAGCCACATGCATTACTTTAGGATGGAGCACGCCTTTTGCTGTTTCATGTTTATCCACATAGCTAGCTGGGCCAAAGCATGTATTGGTGGTACCAAAAAGGGGTGTTTTGAACACTCCTTTGGTAGCACTTTACAAGCCCCATCTTCATGTGTTACATGTAAAATAAAGTAGCATGTTATATATCAATGGATAAATTTTTTCATGTAAAATCTAAAAGTATAAAGTCCGACAAGTTTTGAGTTTTTTTGCAAAAAATTTACCAGTCTTTACTTTTTTTAAAGGGTGCCAACAAAAGGTGCAAAAAAAGGTACCACCAATACATGCTTTTACCCAGCTATTGTTCCATGTTTTCATGTCTTTTTTTAATTTGAAAATTTCATATAAATATGCTCTTTAATTTATATTAAGAGAAAGAGAAACACCAAAACAAAGAAAAACACTAAAATTTGAATATTTAAGTCAAAATTTAAATGTTTAAGTGCTAAAGCGAGTTTTAGGAATAAACACGATAATTTTTGCGATAATAACAAAGGAAATTGTTATAGTAATGAGAGCAAAAATAAGTGCGGTAATATTTGAAATGAAACCCCCCCCTCTCTTTCCTCTCCAGCTGATTTTGGACTTTGTCTCTCTACAAAATGCAATAAAGACCGCGATAAACAATTAAAGATTTTCATAGTGATTATACATACATAATTATGAATGATTTATATATTAGAAAAGGTTCCACTTAAATATTAAGATGGAAAGTGTCCACTGCACATTATTATTTGAAAACAAAACAAAATAAATATGATATGAATTAAAATCAAAAGCTACATTGAAAAACTAAAACAAAAGAACATTTTAAAGCCTTCATAAAAAAAAGTTGGATTAAATTTTAATGACTTCATAAAAAAAGATAGATTTAATTTTAATGTCTTCATAAAAATTATAAAGTTAATAAACATAAATTTAATGAAATGAATCTTTCTTAAGTCCTTAAATGATAAGACTCTTTACATATCAAAACATTTATTGAATCAATACTTCACATCACGGAGAAAACTCATACTAATACATTCTTTAATCTTTTAATCTTTGATTCTCTAAGCCTTTTGCTTTTTTGAGCGTGCCAATTTCCAATCCAAACGAATGAATGTTGCTTTAAAAAATAGCATTTGAAAGTACACGAGAGAAAGACTTTTAAACTTTTTGGTGGACACATGATAAACACTAAAATTGAATGACTTTCACCTGTATGGGTACTAAGGTCTTTAGCAGATCAAAAAATATTAAAAAATATTCATAAAAATTTGATCCATAATGTAAAGTATTGATTCAATATATTTTCATATATTTTTTGATTTGTCAAAAGTCCTTTTATTTAAGGACTTCACAAATATTCATTTCATTAGATCTATCTTTTTTTACGAATGATTGAAAAAAAAAAATTCTAATTTTCCAATGAGGATATCTCATTGGATACCCTCTATTAAACTCCTTTCCCCAAAATCCTAGGCAGATATTTTCCTTGAGAACATTGAGTCAAGTCATAGGCTTTGTTCAAGTGTATAGCGGACTCAAAAGTAAAATTGTAGGCAAGACCGTATATGAAGTATTTTTTTGGTTTCCACAAAGTTTCCACATATGTTCCTTGAGAACATTGAGTCAAGTCACAAGGCGTTTTTGGTGTTGAAGTATATAGTGGACCCAAAATCAAGGAAGTGTGGTCTTCTTGACCTCCATAAATTTGACAAAGTCAAGTTGCTTTAGTAGTGGCCGGCAGACTTGGTCTTTTTTTTTTTTTTTGGGTGGTTTTTTTTGGGGGAAGAGAGGGGGGGGGGGGGGGGGGGGGTTTTTGGGGGTGGTGGTGGTCATCCACAATATGGGCAGGTCCATGAGGATTGTACCAATACGTCAAGGGCGTTTTTGGTGTTCAAGTATATAGTGGACCCAAAATCAACCCAAAATCAAGGAAGTGTGGTCTTCTTCACCTCCATTAAATTTTAGTAAAGCTGTCATAGTATTTGACAAAGTCAAGTTGCTTTAGTAGTGGTCGGCATACTTGGTCTTTTTTTTTTCTTTTGGGTGTTTTTTTTGGGTTGGTTTTTTGGGGGGGGGGGGGGGGGGGGGGGGTGGTGTGTGTGTGTGTGTGTTGTTTGTCATCCACAATATGGATAGGTCCATGAGGACTGCACCAATTCTACTTGACGTATGAAAAAGAGGCCAATCACATGACAGTCCTTAGTACTAAGACATATCATACCCCAATATATTTTACATTTTCCGACCAGTAGTGGCACAAAAAAGCTAATACTTAGCAGCTACCTCATTTTAAATAATTCGTTCCTATTGGGTAATGCAAGGTGTCGTGTCATTATGCGGGCAAAGGTGAAAGACCAACATTTGGATGAATTCTAGCATTTTGGTTATCTTATGATTATGCCAGAAAGAGCAGTTATGCAATCTCAAGTGCAAGAAATTGTCCAAAAAGGGCTGTATGGGAAAAGCCTCTTAAAACATGCAAGAGGAGTTGGGTAGCTTGAAGCCATGTGTCCACTGAAAGAGGAGAAAGTGGTGAGAGTCTCACCCTAAAGCCACGAGAGGCAAAGAAAAGGTCATTTGGAATTTTTTGCCCCTCACCCACATAGGCTAATTCCACATCAGTTGTTGATAAATATTCAAGTTTTTCTGCTCTTTTGTTTTCTAGGGCTACAAGAAGAAACAAGGGAAAAGTAAGGCAGTGTTAGAGTTTGGGTTGCAAGAAAACACACACATCTTGGAGAAGATGAAGGAAGCTCAAGGCAGAACACAGAGTGTATTACTTAGTGTGCAATGGAAAGATAAGATAACCCTAGAGTGATGGACATTGGAGAGGGGGAATGGGGGAACACGCCCGGCACCAACACAAAGGCCTCTTTATAGCTCAGGGTATTCACAGGACCCCTATCCTCTCGGATAGCACCTTCAAAGAAACAGTCTACACTAGCAGACCACCGCCTACTTAATTTCCACTGCTCACACACTCCACAAACCACAAAATAAGATATGCCTGCTACCACTGCCTATCTCCACCCTTACACACGCACACAGCCACTCAATCTCACACAACACCGTCGGTCCGGGGGGGCACACACTTCCACACAGCTCGCACCAAGGGAAAACACCAGAGTAGGAGAAAGAGAAGGGGGGAAGGGAAAACAATAGCAAGACGAGGCAACAACGACTCTATTGCACTCCACAAAGCACTTGTACAGACTCACACTTCCATTTACACAAGAAACTACAAAGGTCTTTGACAGGCACACTCCTCTGTCCAAAAGCTCCACTTTGCAGGCTTCCAAACGGCACTCCAAAGGCTAGGAAAAAAGCCCCTAATTTGATTAATTTTTGACTTTTATAGGGTGGGGGGTTCAATTTGGGAAATTGCACTTTAATTGGTCCACTTGGCACCTTGAATTGGCATTTTTTGGGAAGGGGGGCACCGCCTTGCTCCATCTGCTCTCTTCTTCTCTCTTTTGCACTTGGGGGGGGGGGCGGCATTAGTGATGTCGCTATTGCCCCTTGGCTTCTCTCATTTTTTATTTTTTCCCACCTCCATTTTTATCCTTTTGGAGCTCAACCTTGCACTGCCCTCCTTGGCACCCTTGGCCACCTTCTATCCGGACGGCCTTTGCAATGGCCCCTTTGCCTTTGCACTTACCCCGGCTCAGACACCCTTTGACCACACTCTGTCCTACTCTCTCTCACTTTCTCTCGTTGACCGCGGGAACCGTCCCTTGACCCCTCCCCTCGAGCAGTAGCGATTGGGGGGGGGGGGGGGTTCTCTTCAAAAATTCGGGGCCTCAAGAGCCACGGGAATCCCCCTCATCGGTTGTGCCATGTCATCTGACAGCGGGCGCCAACGCGCCTCCCTTTCTTCGTCACGCGGGTGCAAGCGCCTGACACCGCCTCTTGTTAGCCAAAACCACCGACTGTGCCCTGCAAGGCCGCGCGGTACCCATCTGCCACAGCGCCCCATGGGCCGCCATCGCCCACGAGCTCCAAGCTCCCCCCATTCCACCTCATGTTCTCAAGAGGCCCAATGGCCTAGCCTTGAGACACTGCCCCCCAGGCTCCCACATGGGCTTATGGGATTAATCTACTTCACGTGGCAGCCTCATGGCCCCAGGCCTCCAAGGCATTTGAAAAGTTTGAAAAACCCCCATAAAAAATCCATTTTTTTCTCCTTTTTTGTTTTGCCTACTAATTGGCACTCAGTGATCCAATCACTGAGCCGTAAAACTCTGTCTAGTTCGCATTTTGTCGGTCCCGGACCGTGCAAACCTCGTTATCTTTCGACCCATCTGAGCTCGCTATACAAGGCGACAAAAAACAGAAAAAACTATCTGCAAACATTCCACCGCCAAATGCTCCCAACTTCATCTTGTTGTATCCGGCCGACCAAGCATCCGATTGACGCGCCGTCGATTTTTGCTAGCTCCCCATGATGTGTACTATCATTGAGAACCTTGGCGAGGCCACAAAACTGCTAGATCACACACCCTTTACTGCAGCCAAGTGGGCTCAGACCCGACCCCCGGAGAATCTTTTGACGACCATAACTTGCTATCCAGAGCTCCGATTCGCAATCCGAGAAGACAGGCATGCTCCACAACTCGAGAAATACACATGTATGCACTAGCACCAGCTCGGGCCACCTGTCCCCAGCTGCCCTATCCGTCGGGGATCTACTACACACTCTACCTTTAACCTGCAATATCTTGCACACCGGGGCTCTGTTTGACGAGCCGTCTGGACCAACTTCTAGAGTACCCTCAGCACTACAGTTTAGGACACTGACTTGGCACCTCGAGCACCTTGACCTGCCATCTCATCCGGGCCATCCCGAAACACTTTTGGCCTAAAAACTGCTTCAAGCATACATTCCTGCTACCCTTTGGCTGCCTAGGGGTTTGACACCTGCTCTAGCCTTCTGCATTGCACTCAATTTCCACCTCTGCTTGGCATAGACCATCTCCTAACTCGGACCAACTTTGGCTGCACCATCATTGCCCACCCCCTCGTTGAACAGTTATGTTCAACCACACATGGCCTTTTTGCACTAACAGACTACACACCAAAAACAGACTCTCTGTACACTCCAAAACCACCTAACATATGTACAACACTGACACCTGTAACCCGTCACCTTTGGCTTATGCGGGTTGCCCAACCCCCTGCTTTACCTGTCACCGACCGCCTGGGTTGAAACCTTGCACTAGTCTCTTCCATCCACCTGCAACAACCTTGCATAGTGCCACATCAAGGCACACACCCAACTGCATATCGAAACTGTCATCAGCATTCTTCTACCACTCCAAGCACTCCTTGGCAAATTGCCCACTCGCAACAAAGCTCCCCCAAAAGCATCAAATAGAGCACCTTCGTGCTCACCATCCAGTTCATCCAACACTCTTGACATACCTGCATCATCGCCCGCACCAAACAACCTTAACACATCTGACCCGCCTTCCCATCCATGTAAAGCTAGATCCTCATCTAGAAGATCCTGCACCTGCTCAACAGCACACTGAACAACTGTCTTTATTAGCATTCCCTTCAGCCACCACTGACATACCTCCTTTGAAAGCTTGGACACCGCTTTGGACTCCGCATCACCTATCATAGAGGGCACTGACTGCATAGGAAGCACCTCTAACTTTGACTCCACTTTGCCCTTCTCACCTGCCATGAATTCAATTCCAGCATTTTCGAGCTCCAACCTTGTCAATTGGCCTTCAAGGTCAATAAGCACCACCTGCTTGTCCACTGCAATTAGCTGCTCTTCTACCATTGCACCATCACGCTCTGCCAAGGAAGAGAGAAACTCGTTCTCTATCACATTATCCTCGTCCTCTTCCATATGTACAATTGCTCTATCCCTCTTGGCAAAATTTTGCACGTGTTGCACCACTATGGCATACTCTACTGCTATCTTCATCAACATGGCTATTAGCATGGTACTGCACACCAGTTTTACCTGCTCTTCACCATATGTAGGCCTAGACTGCTCCATTTGGTCTTCACTAAGCACTTCGGCTTGCACTTCATGCTGCTCCTCGCACACATTTATAGCCTCTCCCCTCACATGTAAGAGGTTGAACTCATCATACCTGGACTGGGATGACTCGATCTCCCAACTCGTATCTGCGTCCATAGAGCTATCACCACTCGATCTAGTCTTATCTTCAGTTTCACGCTCAAGAATCTCCTCTAGCTTCACCGCTTCAACCTCCTCTGCAAACCGCACTCCTTGCTCTTTGCCGCACTTCAATGGACCTTCAACAACTACACATGAATTTGGCAGCACATTCTTTGTCCACTCCGGAACCACCTGCACTTCCTCCACAATTGGAACCACTCTAGCTAGCATCTTCGGCATAGGAATCACCTTATCTCTTTGCAGCCCAAGAACCCTTGGTTCTTCTCGCACTTGCATTTCTCTTTGCACCACCTACGACTCTGCTACCACCACCTCACACTGCCTTGGCTTTACTGCATTTGGCAAACCTTGCCTAGCCTTGCGCTTCTTCAAAATATTTTTGGTTCGACCTCTTGCTAGAGCTACCGCCTCTTCATATGACATTCGGTCATCTACCTCCACTTTATCTCGCACTTCCTCATGCAGGCAATCCATGAATTTACACAATTTCAAAAAACTGGCATTTTCTGTAGCAGTTACCTTCATCAACCTCCCCCGTAGGGCTTCAAAATCCCACTCGAACGCTTGAAAATCACCCTCCAAGCTTTGCTTCAAACTGTCTAGCTTCCGCTTTACCTCATCTAGTTGTGCATCCGCTACGAATCTGCTTCGAAAAGCTGCCTCTAAGGCTTTGAAATCTGTTTTTTCTTCTTCACCAAGGCTATCAAACATAGCTTTGCTTTACCACGAACTAGGAGCGGGAACACCTATACCGCACCATCTTCTCTCGATAAACCGCTGTCCAACACGAACAACCCGTAGTCTTGAAGCCAGGTTTCCGCATCTTCAACCCCAGTGAAAATGGGAAATCCTGCCCAAGCCATCACTAGTAGCACCTGCTCTTCAAAGGCCACACCTTTGGCATCACCGAAATCACCGCTTTGACTTTAAGTAGGAGCATCAGCATACTCCTCAATGGGGGCACCAAAAGATGGAGAGGGGGAATGGGGGAACATGCCCGACACCAACACAAAGGCCTCTCTATAGCTCAGGGTATTCACAGTACCCCTATCCTCTTGGAAAACACCTTCAAAGAAACACTCTACACTAGCAGACCACCGCCTGCTCAATTTCCACTGCTCACACACTCCACAAACCACCACACAAGATACACCTGCTACCAGTGCCTGTCTCCACCCTTACACACGCACACAGCCACTCAATCTCACTCTCTTACACAACATCGTGGGTCCGAGGGGGCACACACTTCCACACAGCCGGCACGGAGGGAAAACACCAGAGCAGGAGAAAGAGAAGGGGGGAAGGGGAAACAACAGCAAGACGAGGCAACAACGACTCTATTGCACTCCACAAAGCACCTGTACAGACTCACACTGCCATCACCATGGCCATTTACACAAGAAAATACAAAGGGCTATGACAGGCATACTCCTCTGTCCAAAAGATCCACTTTTTAGGCTTCCAAACGACACTCCAAAGGCCAGGAAAAAAACCCCTAGTTTGATTAATTTTTGACTTTTATAGGGTGGGGGGTTCAATTTGGGAAATTGCACTTTACTTGGTCCACTTGGCACCTTGAATTGGCATTTTTTGGGAAGGAGGGCACCGCCTTGCTCCATCTGCTCTCTTCTTCTCTCTTTTGCACTTGGGGGGGGTGGAATTAGCAACGTCGATATTGTCCCTTGGATTCTCTCATTTTTTATTTTTTCAAACCTCCATTTTTATCCTTTTGGAGCTCAACCTTGCACTACCCTTTTGGCCACTTTTGGTCCTTGGCCACCTTCTATCCGGACGGCCTTTGCAATGGCCCCTTTGCCTTTGCACTTGCCCCGGCTCAGACACCCTTTGACCACACTCTGTCCTACTCTCTCTCACTGACCACGGGAGCCGTCCGCTGACCCCTCCCCTCGAGCATTACCGACCTCGCTAATGGCGGGGGGGGGGGGGGGGGGGGGGGGGGGGGGGGGGTTCTCTTCAAAAAATTGGGGCCTCAAGAGCCGCGAGAATCCCCCTCATCGGGTGTGCCACGTCATATGATAGGAGGCACCAACACGCCTCCCTTTCTTCCTTACGCGGGCGCAAGCGCCTCACACCACCTCTTGTCGGCCAAAACCGCCGACTGCGCCCTATAGGGCCGCGTAGTACACACCTGCCACAGCGCCCCATGGGCCGCCATCGCCCACGAACTCCAAGATCCCCCCATTCCACCTCATGTTTTCAAGAGGACCAATGGCCTAGCCTTTATACACTGCTGCCCAGGCTCCCACATGCGCTTATGGGATTAATATGCTCCACGTGGCAGCCTCATGGCCCCTAGCCTCCAAGGCATTTGAAAAGTTTGAAAAACCTCCATAAAAAATCCAATTTTCTCTCCTTGTCTGTTTTGCCTGCTAATCGACACTCAATGATCCAATCACTGAGCCGTAAAACTGTGCCAAGTTCCCATTTTGTCGGTCCCAGATCGTGCAAACCTCGTTATCTTCCGACTCATCATAGCTTGTTATCCAAGGCCACAAAAAACAGAAAAAACTATCTGCAAACTTTAATCTTAAACTATCAGTCCACAAAGGGGAGTAAGCCCAAAGCTTTGCAGAAAGCTTTGAACTTCTCACGAGGCAATGCCTTTGTGAAAAGATGTGCAAGGTTGTCCTGTGCTGTCATATAAGCCAAGATGATCTCTCCTACTGACAGACTCTCCC
Organism: Adiantum capillus-veneris; assembly: GCF_014529385.1. Lineage (NCBI taxonomy): Eukaryota > Viridiplantae > Streptophyta > Polypodiopsida > Polypodiales > Pteridaceae > Adiantum > Adiantum capillus-veneris. Next base: position 148,666,172 of record NC_140935.1, read on the forward strand.
TAACATAGTGGTAATGCACCTCATTGTGGTTTGTGCAAGCATGAAAAACTGGGTTTCTTGCAACTGCCAATGTGCTCTTTCTGTCAGTGTAGATAGTGTTGGATGTGTCTTGTCCCACACCCAAATCATCCATAAGGCATCTGAGCCATACACACTCAACCGTAGCTAGCCTCACAACTGGAAGTGTCCACAGTAGGCTGCTTCTTGCTCAACCATGATATGCATAAGCTTCCAAGCATGAAAAAAAAACCACTTGTGGAGACTCGTGTGTCAAAACAACCAGCCCAATCTGAGTTCAAAAAAACATGTAAGACTAGCAGCAATGATCCCCCCTTGGAATAAAACAAGCCAATATGTAAAGTGCCACTCAGGTAGCGGAAAATCCTCTTGACAGCCTGCCAATGCTTAGACCGTGGGCTATGCATAAATCTACCGACTCATGAGACTACAGGCTAAATATCCGGCCTCGTGTTGCATACATAAATAAGGCATCCAAGAGCAAAGGAGTGACATTGAATCACCAACATCATGAGAACTCAATTTCAAACTTGTTTCTATGCGAGTGGCAATAGGTTTTCAATCCTCAAGTCAAAACTTACATAGCAATGTCTCTATGCAACTTCTCTGGCACAAGGCAATACCACCATCACATTGCTGAAATTGTATACCCAAGTAATGATGCAGCAGCCCTAAAACTTTCATCTTGAAAGTAGCATTCAAATCAGCCTTAAATTCAACAATATGTCCCAGTGATCAACAAATCATCTACATAGAGAACCACAAAGAGAAGTACATCACCCTCACGCTTTATGTACAAAGTGCTTTTTGTTGGACTGTTATAAAAGTCTAGTTTGAACAAATGAGTGTCAACCTTCTCATACCAAGCACGAGATTTCTTCAACCCATGCAAAGCTTTCTTACATTTGCTCACTTTATCCAGGTAGTGATGCAAAAACCAAGATGTAAAGTTCCACTCAAGTAGCGTAGAATCCTCTTGACACAACTTGCCAATTCTTAGACCCTAGGTGATGCATAAATATGCTGACCTATGAGACTGCAAAGTGAATATCCGGCCTCGTGTTGCGTACATAAATGAGGCATCCAGCAATATTCTAGTAGAGAGTGACATCTGCACGATTACCAGCATCATGTAGACTCAATTTCAAATCTATTTCCATGGGAGTGGCAATAGGTTTGCAATCCTCAAGTCCAAACTTACATAGCAATGTCTCTATGTAACTTTTCTGACACAAGGAAATACCACCATCACACTATTTAAACTGTATACCCATGTAATGATGTAACAACCCCAAAACTTTCATCTAGAAAGTAGCATTCAAATCAGCCTTAAATTCAACAATATGTCTCTCATTTTGTCCAGTAATCAACAAATCATCTACATAGAGAACCACAAAGAGAAGTACATCACCCTCACACTTTACATACAATGTGCTTCTTGTTGGACTATTACAAAAGTCTAGTTTGACCAAATGAGTGTCAGCCTTCTAATACCAAGCACGAGGAGATTGCTTCAACCCTTGCAAATCTTTCTTACATTTGTACACTTTATCCAAGTAATGATGCAACAACCAAGATGTAAAGTGTCACTCAAGTAGCGGAAATATGTTACCTCCTACAAATTATTCTCGAATGGCATTTATGCTTTAATATTAATTCTCTAATATCTCTCATTCCACCCTATATAATTTTTACTATTGATATTCTATCTTAGCTCTTTCATAACCCAAATTGAAATTGAATCCCAAGCTTCTCCTCAAGCAAATTGAAAACATATAATTCTTCATATTTTAAACCACAAAATAACACATTATTCTGTCATATTTCTTCAAATCATCAAAAAAGGAAAACTTGTGACATGGCAAATCTCAAAAAATGGGGTATTGGAAATTTAGATAACATGACAACAATTGAGGATTGGATTTATGTGGATCTGGTCCCCCCTCCAATAGGCATTTGTATTATAGATTCTCCCGTCAAGAGAGACTTGGTACAATACAATCTTTGTGTTCCTTGTGACCTAGGTTGACGCAATAAAGATGGAAAGATTCATGCATCACGAACATAACATAAACTTTGCAAAAAGCATTATATATCCCAAGCCTTAGTCCCAAGGCCTCAAACACCTTCGAAGGTGGAGAGAGCTAGCTAGGAATGAGGGTAGAGAAGAGGAACAAGAAACATTCCATAGGAGAAAGAAGTAGTTCCTCACTTATCATCTCTCTGCTTGCTAGATTACATAATAGCATAGTAATGAAGATGGAGAATATGTCTTAAGCATTGAAGTATGGATCTTGGTTGAATTTTCATTTCATAGCCAAAAGTGTTGGTGTAGGCTCTCAACTTCTAAGCCAGTTTAGCAATTTTTGACTTGGATTTGTATTCAGGTGGTTTGACAGGTATCTTGAGGTTTCTGGCTCTAGGTCCTTTAGGCTTTTATGCTTGTAAACACCTATGGATTCCACAGATGAAATCTGGTCAAAATCTGGTACTTAGGTACACCAATCGCGATCGTACTTCTGAGCCCAAATCATACCAAATTTGGCATGCTTGTAGACACTGATGTTTCAAGGCTATCCCCAAAGTCTTTTTGCATTTGGATCACCAAAAGTCAAGATTTTGCAGTTTCTGGGTCTGTCAGGCTAGTTTTACCCAAGTGGCCTGATTCCCTTGATTTTTGATGTTTTGGGTTGTGGTTGCTTTAGACAAACTTGTTTAGAATCTTATCAGGAAGGCACATATCAAATTTTGTACACTTCTGGCACTGAGGTACACCGATCGCGATCGTAGTACTTAAGCCAAATCTGATGATATTTTGTCTGCTCCCTTTAACAAGTGTTTCCTAGTGTTTTGTGCTACCACTTTGTGATTTGAATCAATATTAGCCCTGTTTGGTCAGATTTTCAGAATTTCAGAGTCTTATGGTTTTTTTGGCCAAGGTTATGGTTTTTTGTTTTTTCGACTCTAACTTTTGTCCCAAATCTGATTGGAATGTGATTTGCTTATCCTACTCCTAAGTACATAACTAAAAAAACATAAGAAATTGAATCAAACAAAACTAACACGACGGATTTCGGGTGAGATTTCAGTACTCAATCGAATTAGAGAAATTGAAGAGCAAAAATGCTTTAACGCGTTCACTCACAGCTCCCTAAATCTCCTAAGAGAGGATGTGGCTGGTCCACTGGCTCTAGACTCACCTAAGCTCTAAACCCTTGTCTAGCAGCCTAACTGAGGTGTAAAATGGATTTGTGGATTGAACTTTTTTTAAGGAGTCTAACTGCGCACTCGGTCACTCATCACCTAAGGTGCATTCCCCGACAGCGGCGCCAATGTTTGCGGGTCACCGCGACGGACGTCCATAGCATAGCTCTCAAGCATCAACATATTTATCAATACAGGGGAAGCGACTCGGATGAGGCATGGAAACTCACTAGGTTGTCACTCCTAATGAAGTGAACTCGAAGAGATGCAACTACTAACTATACAAGTAAATCAAACGCATCACCACCAAGTAATCTGTCTATGTCCTTCTACCCAGCTCTACAGTCGTCATGCCCGTTTACCATGCAACTCTATTCGGAATCGCACGAAACTTGAAGGAAGCTTCAGGGGACTATTAGGATCATATCCTATCACCGTCACAACATTTTGGAGAGGTACAACGATCGCGATCGTTCATTCCAAAGTCAACAAAAACAGCAAACAGTTGATCCTAATGGGTTGTTTTAGGGTCTCTAAAACCCCTCCTAGGATCAAAACGACATAAAACATGCATATGAAGACTCAAAACAGCGATTTAAAGTCTCAAATACGTAGTCGGAAACCTACACCGAATCTTGAATGATTATACTTGAATGAAAGAGCAAGAGGAGAGGAACACAATGCAATAATCAAAACTAAATTTGGATTACGGTAGCCGCAATGGCGAAGATTACAAGTTTGAATAAGAAGGAGCTCTCAAACGTACACTGTCTTCTCAGTCGCCCATCCAAAAAGATTATCCAAAACTTACAAAAAATGACCTTTATAGATTAGGTCTTTGCAAATTGGCTTGTCCGGCCATAAGCCCCTAATCTTACAACTGGCTCTCTAATATACAATTGCTCTTATAAGAATAATCATACATTTTTGACAATTTCTAGGCTTAGAGATGCTTCTTTACAAAAGAATTTTACAATGGCTTCTCAAAAAAATATGGTCCTTCTGGCCACGGCCGCCTATTGCTTCGTCCGCCAAACACTAGCCACAGACCAAGCCTCAAGTGACGAGGCTCTTCTCTAAACTCCGGCCATGTCTGCTCGATGTGTTGCCATGCCGGCGAGTCAGCCGGCACTCTCATAACCCCATCGATGGAGCGATTTTTCATATGCCATGTAAGAAGCTCGCTTGTTCCTTTGGTGCTGAACATGTGCTTGATGCGGGGAAGGAGAGGAAATGACGAAGAACCTTGCGAGGTATTGTGGTTCCTTGCATTCCCTCTTTGTACCTTGATTCTCCACACTGGAGGCAAGCATCAAGCCCTGCATGTTCATTGCGGAATAGCACGTAATCATTGACACATGCATGTATGCGATCATAGTCCATCCCAAGCCCTGTCACCACCTGTCGTGCCTTCCTTCGATTTTTTGGAAGATGATTGCTTTTAGGCATCATCTTGCCTAATAGCCTATGACATAATTAAAGAACACTCGTTATTGCATATAACCACGAAAAAAACTCACAACTAACACTTATTACACTTAAACGTACCTCAATAGTGCACACTCAGGCTCATACTCATTCGCCGCCTCACGTGCAAGAAGATCCTCAACCATATTGTGCAAATGATCTTCCTCCACCTCCATGTGGGGCAGGGTGGTGGGGAGATCCCCATATGTGGTGGATGTAGGATGCGCATGCGCTCGTGTGGACCCACCCACAGCGGACGGCGGGTGTGACCCCCCTCCCATGACTGCTTCCTGGGCAATCGCTCTTCCGTCCTCCTCCCGCCTCCGCCCCCAATCACACTCCAATGGGGAGCGACATCAATGGATGCCAAAACCCTCGGATCGTTAGTTTCCATTCGAGCGCGTTTTCTCGAATCGTCCCATAGTCCATAATCATCCACGTGAGCCAAGCATATACGCCGAAGCCGTGAAATCGCATGCTTACATCGCGTACATGGACACGGTAGTCGCTCGCTCAAACATTGAGTTCATTCCGCACCAACCGGCGGAGCCACGTCATCCCAATCAACCTGCACACACGACCACACACTAAATAAGAAAAAATAAAATAAGAAAAAGAAGAATCAAGAATGTTGGTACTGACATGACTGACACTCATTAGAGATAGAGGGGACTGTAAGGTAAAGAGGTGGGTACAAGAGGTCATCCAGTCGGCGTAACCTTAATGGTTCATCACAGCTTTTCGCGGTAATATACGCGGTAATATGAGCGGAAAAACACGCGGTAAAATTTACAGCAAAGTTTTTTATATAAAGGGAGCACCTACGTGCCCCGCGAAATTGAATGCCAAAAATTCAAAAAGGAGCTCCTTCTCTGCACGGGCCTGTTTCCCTCTCCATCTCCAAGCTCTCTCTCCTTCTCCCTCTCCATCTCCAAGCTCTATTACTCTCTTCATCTCCATCCCCACCATATCCAAGCGATCGAGGTCACGACTGTAAGTGCTCGAACTCTCTCTCTTTCTTCTCGTTCTTCTACACACACACACACAAACACATACACACACACATACACACACACACACACAATGCATACACATTGCACACACACACACACACACAATGCATACACACACATGCACATACACATTGTACACACACGCACACACACACACACACTATTTTGTGCACAATCATGCACTAGTGTGTGCATGCATTATACACACACTAATGCCTGCATTAGTGTGTGCAAGCATTATACACACTAATGCTTGCATTAGTGTGTGATTGTGCACAAATTAATGTGTTTTCAAACACTATTTTGTGCACAATCACACACTAATGCCCGCATTAGTGTGTGATTGTGCACAAAATAGTGTGTTTCCACACACTAATTTGTGCCCAAGCACACACTAATGCAAGCATTAGTGTGTGCATGCATTATACACACACTAATGCTTGCATTAGTGTGTGATTTTGCACAAACTAATGTGTTTTCACACACTATTTTGTGCACAATCACACACTAATGCCCGCATTAGTGTGTGATTTTGCACAAACTAATGTGTTTTCACACACTAATTTGTGCACAAGCACACACTAATGCCTGCATTAGTGTGTGCATGCATTAGTGTGTTTCCACACACTAATTTGTGTCCAAGCACACACTAATGCAAGCGTTAGTGTGTGCATACCTCTCTAGCACACACTAATGCTTGCATTAGTGTGTGCTTGTGCACAAATTAGTGTGTCTACACACTAATGCATGCACAAGCACACACTATTGTGAGCATTGGTGTGTGAAAAAATTTCACACACTAATGCAAGCATTATTGTGTGCTTGTGCACTAATTAGTGTGTGAAAACACACTAATGCATGCACACACACACACTAATGTGAGCATTAGTGTGTGCATGCGCTACAAGCACACACTAATGCTTGCATTAGTGTGTGTGTACATGCATTGGTGTGTTTTCACACACTAATTTGTGCATAAGTACACACTAATTCTTGCATTAGTGTGTGCATGCGTTACAAGCACAGACTAACGCTTACATTAGTGTGCATGCGTTATAAGCATACCAAAACATACCTCCATGTGGGTGTGCGATGATGTTAATTGAGACCCCAATGGTCACCGAAAAGCCCAACGGTAGATTAAGGTCCAACACACACACACTAGATTAATTTCTTTGCCACACACTAACGCACACACACAATAGATTAATTAGAAGCACACACACACACACTCTCTAAATGGATGCAAAACATTAAGCACACAAGGGTGAAAGCATGTTAACCTGTCGCGCTTTTTGTGCTAGTTAGTAGTTTCAAGTTAGCACATCTTCAAAAAGTTGGGCGTCCGGTAAATTTTTTACAAATAATATCAAAATTTGCCGGAGGTTGTACATTTGGATTCCTTGTTTCAAGTGCTTTCTATTGATATATCATATGTCATAGATGTCGGAGATGTAGCTCAAGTTATTGTACTAGTTAGCATATGTCAAAATTGTGCTAGTTAGCATTGTCCGGGACATGAAAAAGCATGACAGGTTAACATGCTTTCACCCACAAACCATTTCTTAAATAGGAGATAAAAGGAATCCTATGCAGGGAGGAATTCTATGCACACACACACACACTCTAAATGGATGCAAAAAAATAAGCACACAAACCATTTCTTAAATAGGAGATAAAAGGAATCCTATGCAGGGAGGAATCCTATGCATACACACACACACACACACTCTAAATAGATGCAAAAAAATAAGCACACAAACCATTTCTTAAATAGGAGATAAAAGGAATCCTATGCATGGAAGAATCCTACACACACACACACACACACACACACACACACACACACACTCTAAATAGATTAATTAGAAGAGCACATACACACACTCTAAATGGATGCAAAAAAATAAGCACACAAACCATTTCTTAAATAGGAGATAAAAGGAATCCTATGCAGGGAGGAATCCTATACAAGGAGGAATCCTATGCAATAAAGAATCTCACTTTGACTAGAATCCAATGTTAATTAGGGTCCCTTTTTTTGGTGAAATTGTAGGATATGGCATCCTCTTCCACGCCCGGCTATCGAACAATAGAGGACTATCTCGTCGAGGGCCTCTCTTACAAGGACGCTTGTGATGCTTACTACTCGTAGTCTTCCTCCCACCAGCCACAATCATCCTTTGGATTTCGATGGTTCCGAGATGCAGTACACGACCCAGACCTCGAGAGGGCATACCGCGCCCACGTAGAGTGGCTATCCTCGCAACAGAGTCTTCTAGGGCCGTACACACTCGCACAATTGGCTACCTATGGGCTCTCACCGCTTGGGACACCGGGCGTAGGCACTCCGATCGTGCAGAGTGTGCCTCTCACAGCGCCTCCCTCCACCTTACCCTCGACTTTCCCGTCACCCGCACCTCCCTCCACCTTGCATTCGCAGCGATCCACGTCCGCACCATCGAGTTATCCGTCGCCTATACCACCCAGCGGTTCGGGCTCGGGCCAGCGCTCTTCGGGTGGCCAGCGCTCTTCTCGTAGTGGTGGCTCACGCTCTCGTCGAGGTAGTGGTTTGTGATTCTTTGGTGGTGGAGGGGGTAGTGCTACAGATTCACCTCCTCTTACACGCCGACCTCCTCGCTCACCCCTTGGAGCTCCACATGAGGATGAGGACCGCGATGCGCCCGCCCCGGATGCTTGTGGCTACTACTATTATATACATCGAGGGGGGGAGGTGGATCTAGGTTCCTCTTTGGGGAGGACATTTCGAGGGCACCTTAACGAGATGATCCACTTGACATACCAAGATTGCTTTAAATATTTCAAATATCAGGACCCAGCCAACTTGACGTACATTCACACAACATTGCTCATGCGGTTCCCTAATCCGGAGTGGAAGAGTTCTCCAAGCAGTGGCTCGAGGAGTACGTCAAGAATTTCTTGAAAAATAAGAAGTCTAGTGTACAGAGGGCGGCAAAGCGAACATTTGAATCTGAGGGTCACAACTATCGCCCTGGAAATGTTCACGACGAGGAGTGGAGAAAGCCCAAGGCGAGCTGGAGGACGAGAGAGCGGCAGGTGCTAGGGCGCACACTCGGCAGGTGGAGGCGAGGGCGCATCAAATGCCCACGGATTACGGCTCGGGCAGAAAAGCAACATGGAAAGATAAATTTGTGAGTGCGTGTATTTTCATTTGAATTAATTTGTGGTAATAAGGTTAGGTTTGTGATCTTTTTTAATTGATACATAGAAAAATATTACTATGACCCGCCCAAGTTGAGAGATCCAGAGATACAGAGAGAGCCACTGCGAATATCAGACATGGTGCTGGTTGTATGAAAACAACAAAATCAATCACGAAGAATTTGAAAATGCATGAGTGCATGCAGCATTATGTATCCATTTGTATTAATTAAAGGTTTTGTTGTTTTTTTCTTTTCCAGAGTCAGGGAGTTCCTCGAGAGGTTCCAAGATCCGAGTAGCTCAATCCTCCGAGTGTTTTTGGGCCCGTCTTCTTTTGGCCACAGTTGTATAGCCCCCATGTATCGCCTATTTGGGCAATTTTGTAATATCCAATATAATTAAACACTTGATTTTGGCCCAAGTCTTCTTTTGGCCACAGTTGTATAGCCGCCATGCATCGCCTATTTGGGCAATTTTGTAATGAACAGTTTCTCCAATATAATTAAACATTTGATTTTGGCCCAAAGTTTTTGTGCAATGAAATTGTTGTTTTTTTACTTATTAAATGTATAGGAAAAAAAAGGCAAATGACCATTTGGATGGGTCCTACCAAGGACCATTTTATTTGGTCATCTGTTTTTTTTTAAAAAATACTTGCGTGTGCGGTAATGCTTGCGGTAATTGTTGCTGTAACGCCTGCGAAAATAAGCGCGGAAATATAGCCGGGCCAATTACCGCCTGCATTGTTGAAGGACCATTACTGCGAGCATTGACTCTAGCATTACCGCCTCCGAGATTTTTTGACTTGAACTTTTCTTTTGTTTTTGTGCGTCTATATCAGCGATAATGTGCTCCAAATGTCATAGTAGCAAGGGGGGTTGGACCAAATCGTGTTGGTAGGGGCAGGGGGGTTTGCGAAGCACGCTTGCTCTGGGTGAGCAGTCACGCCGCTTCATCTCCTTCACTTGTTCTCTATCCTTGTCGGTCCTTATTTTTGGGTCTATGGGAGAGGTTGCTCCTCCCACCTCCCCGGGGAATCGACAACCAGATCTGGCTTGTTCCGACCTTGCGCGTCCTCTGTTCGTGTGGCATACGTTAGAGGCCCTGGTGGAAGCAAGGGTCCTCTCGCCAAGCGTTTGCCCTTTGAAGTCTATCTCTCACTTGACCGTTGTTGACCAATGATGCTAGTGCACTGTTCGAATCCTCCTTGTGTACTGTTTGCATTGAAGGTCCATTTTTGTTGGTATCTATGGTCGAATCCTGTTCACGATGGCGTTTCTTGTTGGCGGCTCTACGTGGAGGCTCTCTTGAGGCAGGCAGTTATTGGTGGCAGCAACGCTATCCTAGTGGCACCTCAAGAAGACTCCCGTGCGTCTTGCTCTGTTGTGCCCTCTTGATTGGTCTCCTATGGCGCCCATATGTTAGCCATTGTAACTTTTTGATAGTAGTCTTTGGGTAGTTTTAGCCTGAGGAAGGTCTGTGCTCGGTGGGGTGGCAGTCCACACAGATTCTGTGGTTGCCTCTAGTTGATATTGCTCAATGGGTTGTATATGGATGTCTTGCTATGTTTGTTGTATCTAGTTGAACTTTGGCCGTTGTATCTGGTACCCATGGCTTGTGTTGAGCACGGGTTGATATGTAACTTTTACGGTTTAATATATATTTTCAGCCACCTATTGTGGGTTTGGCAAAAAAAAAAAGGGATTGCTTTCTTGTTTGTAGATTGAAGTGTGTGTGTGTGTGAGTGTGTGTGTGTGTGTGTGTGAGAGAGAGAGAGAGAGAGAGAGAGAATGTAAACTTTATTAAGAAGATCCATGCATCCCAATAAATAGTGCATGTTCATGTAGAGCTGGATTCAACTTTCTATGTGTGAAATGTACGTACTTTAAGGATTTGTGTGCTAAAAAGGAGTCTTTGCTTCTCACTTGACTAAATGGTCTACTTTCAATTTTGGTGGCCAAAAACAATCCCATTTTCTTAACGAACTCTCTCTCTCTCTCTCTCTCTCTCACACACACACACACACACACACACGCACACGCACACGCACGCACGAAACTTGTAAACAATTACAAAGCACAATTGCGAGAATAAATCACAATTTTCATAGTTTGGTTAATATGATTTGCAAATTTTCTTAAGCTACGTTTTTTCAAAACTTACAGCAAACTATTTGAAAAAGAAACTCGTAAATACGCAAGTCAATGTTCTCAAAATTCAATTTTTGACGATTTGGAAAAATGTACACCATTTGGTTTTTTTTTGGGTCAAACTACGAAGAGTCTTTTTTTGGCCGATTTGCTGGAAGACAAAAATTGTGGATTTTAGAATTGCTTTAATGATATCCTAAAGTTAGTACTCTATGTAAATGCTGGATGAGCTAAGTGCTCCTCATATACAGCACATGAGCAAAAGCCAAAGAAACCCACGCATTGTAGATCCTCCCAATAGCTCAAATTCTCAAGCTCTGCAGAACTTACACCATCGCTCGCGGTTGGCTCTTCCAAGCTCTGCCTAAAACCAAAGTGTCCTTTTTTTTTCCATCAGCAACACTCGAACACGCCATGCACACGAGCAAGACTTCATCTCTCCAATGTAGCCACCTTGCCACTTCTCTTCAGATTCTTAGTGGTCTTCCTATTACGGTGGCAAAGAGATGGTTCTTTCGTTTCCTATGAATGCAAAAAATTTGAATTAAAAAACTGGGGTTATTTTCTTATTTGTGGGTTTAAACGAAGGTCTCTCTCTCTCTCTCTCTCTCTCTCTCTCTCTCTCTCTCTACAAGAGGTACTTCACATTAGCGACGCTCGCAGTGAGACGCTCAAAAGTGAAAATCCATGGCGTCGCTGTGAGCATCGCTATTGTCTTTGTTACATAGCGACGCTGACAAGGGGTAAAAAATAATCCGAGAGCGCTAGAAACTCAGATCTCATATCTGAGTTTCTACGCTCAAGCGAAAGAGGTAACCCGTGCTCTCCCTTTCTCTCTCTTTTTTCTCCACACACACATACACACGAGGAGAGGAAGGAGAGCCAGGTATGCTCCTTCCCTCTCCTCTCTCTCATGTTCCCTTCCCCTCTTTCTCTCTCTCTCCTTCTCTCTCTCTCTCTCTCTCTCTCTCTCTCTCTCTCTCTCTCTCACACACACACACACACACACACGCATTGTGTCTTTGAAAGAGAGAGAGAGAGAGAGAGAGAGAGAGAGAGAGAGAGATAAAGTAAAAAGAGAGAATGAGAGAGAGAGAGAGAGAGAGAGAGAGAGAAAGTAAAGAGAGAGAATGAGATATATATATATATATATATATATATATATATATAAAGCAGGCAGAGAGAGAGAGAGAGAGAGAGAGAGAGAGAGAGAGAGAGAGAGAGAGAGAGAGAAAACCAAAGAGAAAGAGAGGGGAGAAGACGGAAAGAGAGAGGTAAGGGGAGAAAACAAACACACAGAGAGAGAGAGATAGATTAAAAAAAGTACAAAAAATATGAAATGAAATGTTATATTAAGATTTATGGTTGAGTTAGATTTAAAATTACATTTAAATAAAATTAGGTTGGATGATAAAGATCTAACATTGAGTTAGATTATACATTCAACTTATATTTAAAGTTTATGCTAAATTTAAAATTATGTTAGATTTACGTTTGTGTTGAGTTTAAGATTAAGTCAGATTAATTTAGATTTAAGTTAAATATAAAATCAGGGCAAGATTTAAGATTATCTAGGTTAGATTTAAGTTGGATTACATTTAAGTTTAGGATTTAAGATTGGATTAGATTTAGGTTTATGTTCAGTTTAAGATTAGATCAGATTTAGATTTAAGTTATATTACATTTAGGTTTAGGTTAGATTTAAGATTAGATTAGATTTAGATTTATGTTGAGTTTAAGATCAATTAGATTAGATTTAGGTTAGAATTTAGAACATGTCAACGAAGGCTTTGCCCAAAGAGCAAACACTAGTTACACAACAATATGTATATTCCCATCAGAATCTGACACCTATTAACTCACCCACTAACCATGTTCAATTAGCTCAGAATCACCATATGTTCAATTAGGTTAGATTTAAGATTAGATTTTGGATTTAGTTTTTATATTAAAGTCTACCTTTGGGATTACGGAAAAATATCAGAGCTAGGCGAACGGTGATCCCTTTCTTCCTCTCTATGGATGCAACCTTAAGTTGGAAAGCTTTCAACAACATGATACTCAGATTGGAGTCCAACATGTAATGTGCGAAGTAATCCCTCAAACAAGGATCTACTGTGAAGAGATGTTAAGATGCTGTGAATTGCTACAACTAGAGAAGAGGCAAAGGGGTCCACTACATGCACTATCATGTAGACATGGGTGTGTAGATTTCTCGTACCCACAAATATAGGCATTGACCAATAAAGACGATATTATAACCTGGTGGTTATGATCTCCGTGTACCTTTAGACCGAGGTGTGCGGGGATGAAACATGACTAGAGAATGTGAGGTAGTTTACAGTGTGAACAGAGAGAGAGAGAGAGAGAGAGAGCGAGAGAGAGAGAGAGAGAGAGAGAGAGAGAGAGAGAGAGATAAAAGACGGAGGATGCCAATAGAAGATTAAATTTATGTCCAGGTTATCAGGTTTTTACATTCATTATGAGTAGTGACGAGGATGTGGGGCCGTCCAACCGAAACACCTATCTCTCAACAAGGATCTAATGTCCTTGTAATCAATGCAAGCATGCTGTGCGATAGACAAAACGCGTTTCTTTGCAGCACGTTTGCAAATTTTGCGAGTTTGATCCATCTATTATAGATCGAGTTGTTGCCAATTATAACTCGTCGGACTCTGACGCTGGCCAACAGACAGCAATCTTGTAACCCAATAGACGTGTTCGCAGGCGCTTTGGTCAAGCAGCATACGTGAGGCCACAAGGTGTACACTATGACAGCTCGGAGGATGATCATGCAGATCACATTCACAACGAGGCAATGTTTGAGCCCGAGATTGATGAAATGATCGAGACGATCATGGATTCAAAAAGGCTTATCTATGATGATATGAAAAGTGAAGTCGATACGCCATTGTATGATGGAGCACTTGTGTCTTGATTGAAGGCGCTCCTGGTTCTTCATGCAGACAAAGTTTAGATGGAGTGACACTAGTGTCAGATCGCTTTTCAGGTGATCTATTACAGTGTGTTCACTTCAATAAAAAACTCTAGATGTATAATGATCTGATAGATTACTTACACAAGTATCCCGCATTTTTTTCGCTGTGTAGATTGCTCAAAGAGCACATAGTGTCAGCTGATAATGTGATGCCAGATTCTAGAGAGGAAGCAAGAGAGAGATCTTGCAAAACTTGGGGATGGATTACAACTCGATTCATGCTTGTCCTAACGACTGTATTCTTTTCAAAGGGAAATACATAGACGTGTGTCCAAAATATGATTCTGAGAGATATCAAGTAGATCTCCACGGAACAAAAATTCCATAAAAGGTTTTTGCGACATTTTTCTCTTCTTTCTCGCATCAAGCATTTCTTCGAATGTAAGTCCATGGCCGCCATAGCATCATGGCAGGAGGAGAATAGATCTTCGGATGGTGTGTTACGGATTCTTGCAGATTGTGCAGCTTAGAAACATATAGATGATACATGGCCGGATTTTGGCAGGGAAGCTCAAAATTTGTGCATAGGCCTGGCTATGGCTAGAGACACCCAGGTTCACGCGTCACAGGCGCGGTCGACATCAACGGCGACATCATCTTGGATGACGAAGGCAAGAAGGTGATCTCGCGCATGTGCGGTCTTTGCTCTCAGGTGTTTAGACACTACATACTAAACACCTAGAGTGAAGTGCCAAGTGAATTAAAAGATAGAGTCATCAGCATGCTGCATGACGAGTTTCCCATGTGAAATCAAGATGAGCGCTTCAATGAAGACCCGATGAAGGTTCGAATGCGCGAATACTACAAGCACAAGCGTTGTGAAGTATAAAAAGCAATAAAGCATGTGTGGAACAGACTAGATTGGCTGACCAAAGAAGATTGGAAGAATGCGAAGCGAGCAGCGCGCAAGAATCCTGACAAGTGGAAGCAAAAAAAGGAGGCAGCCAAAGCGCCAGTAGAGGCAGTGAGCTCGCACCACTTGGGGAGCGGCAGGTGGGCATCATTTGAGGTTGATTTTGTAAGTGTTTTTGCATTGCTCTTTAGGTTTGATAGTTACATCTATTGGTACTTTTAAATTATAACATAATGGATTCTTTGTATGTTTTGAACAGTGGTCGATGACAAGACGTGACCCCACACCGTACGAGCGCGAGTACGCAGGCAGAAAGGGCTTAAACACCCTGATTGACATTCTGAGTTCTCGCGGCGGCATGGTTAGTATTTCATTTCCTCTTTAACATTTGTTGTATTTTAATGATAAGCTAAGAAAATAAATTGTTTAGTGATTATATGTTTATACTTATAGAAAGTACGTCTTATTGTTTTTTAATGCACAATTCGACAGATACACCGCTTGGACGCGATGAGACATCTGATTAGATGATGTCAGTATAGCCGTAGTTGTAGCCAGATAGCATTAGTTTCCTTTTGTTATAGATTGTATATTGAGATGACGTGTATACGTCTTTTTGAAACTCTTGGAAAACCTTGTGTTGTATCTATTACATTTGCAAAACTTAACAATCAAGTGAGTTTGCCTATGATGTGTATAATTGTCATTGATTTACTTTTGTCAATTTACTTTTTTCAGTTTTGTATCTTTATTCTTTATTCTACAAACAGGACTATGCATGATGGAGTTAATGGTTATATTGTCTTGTGGGTGACTACTTTGGGTCTATACCTTGCACTTTCCTTCAAAGGTGAATCTTCGCTTATCTTGGATTCATTTAGGTTTACTCTATAATTGAAACATTCGATACGGTTGATGAATGCCCTGCCACCCAAAAAATTTTACTCTCGGGCGAAGCTCTACAACGTCGCTATGAGAGTCGCTGTAGGAAGCCTGCAACCCTCGCTATTTGCATCGCTATATAGCGACGCATATAGTGACGTTCTCGTAGCGACGTTGTTAGCAATGGTCTTAGCGATGCCAAGGAGTATAAAAACCCAATGTATTTCCGTCACTAAAAGTGTCACAAGTGCACATAACCTCTTGTAGTGTCTCTCTCTCACTCTCACACACACACAACCAATTATAAGAGAGATTCTCTTTTTTGATGTGTGAGTGTGTGTGTGTGTGTGTGTGTGTGTGTGTGTGTGAGAGAGAGAGAGAGAGAGAGAGAGAGAAAGAGAGAGTAAAACACACGAGCAATAAATAGCGAGGATTCATGAATAACTAGCGGGGGGGGGGGGGGGGGAATAGCTCAAAAAGTGCAAGCACGTTAGCACGCCCCTATCCAAAACTTGATCGTCTATGTTACGAAATAGCGACTTTTGGGGAGCTGAGAGGAATCGCTCATTTGGAATGTCTCCAGATTCAAGTGGCGGCAAATTGCAAGAATGGTTGCAAACCCTCTGCAAGGCCATTGCACAACACCTCTTGCATTAAAAGCTGCTTGTGTGTCAGATTTTCTGAACCCAACGTTAGCATGTGTGAAGTCAATCAATCAACAATGGTGTGAAGTCAATCAATCAACAATGGTGATCGATTTGATCCAAACGCACACATGTAGATTGCAAGATTTTCCAAAAACTTGCACCAAACTTGTAAATTTTAAGATCTGCTTAGCACACTAGTTACCAATAATGCACGTCCCCCTTCTTTGACGATTAGGAAAAAACGAAGACAATCTTGTTCTTTTTTTGGATCAAATATGAAGAGTTTTTAATTTTTGCCGATTCGCCTGAAGACAAAATTGTGGTCAAGTCCAAGAGCCTTAATTTCTATAGGGTCTGAACTCGGGGCCTTTTTCGTCTTGAAGAATATCCTTTGCATGCCAATAAATAGGGCGTATTCAAGGCGAGACGAACAGACTGCAGTCTGTAAGTAGACGCGTGCTGTTGCGATGGAGAGAGGCTGGGGCGCGGCGCCCGCGCCCATGAAGGGCTGTATGCTAATGGTAATAGGAGCTCTGCTAGTAATGAGCTTGCTGGGCGGATGTGCTGCTGCAGGCCGGCGGTCGGCACGGGCCGTCTCCTTTCGTGATGCTGGCGCCAACATGAATCCTGCGGTGGTGAAGACGACGGCGATGGTGACGAGCAGGGGAAGACCCGATGAGCGCGATGGAGATGAGCAGGAGATGCAATGCAAGGGCTCATGCACTCGGCTGCATGGGCAGCGCATGCTGGCTGCGGCCACCTTCTCCAAGCAGCAGCTCATGGCCGTGCCGGTCCAGGCTTCTGTCCTATATAGACCAAAACAAGGCCCCGTCCCATCTTCGGGTCCCGACCACAGCCATCTCGTCCCACCTTCGGGTTCCTAATTACTGAGAATCGACCACTTGCCCGTTCTATGTTCTTAATTACTGGTCATTCTCAAAATTGGTTTGATATCCTAAAGTCAGTACTAGTTGAGATGGTACTAAAACACATTATAATTCACCCAAGCGAATTCATCTATTACATTCTTCTTCTGCTTCTTGCCACTGCTGCTGCTGGGAATCGAGCTTTGAACTTCTAATAACTGGGCTACAACTACCATTGGCTTTCATGCAATTTTGAGTTTGGGACATCTATAAATTGTCATTCTCTAAATATTCAAGCGGTATATTGAATTGTCATTCTCTACATATTCTAGTAGGTTTTTTGTTAGCTTTATCAAGTGTTGCAGAATGCTGATGTACTAGCAATACTAGACCATTATGTACCCAAGTTGCAGGGCCCCAAACATGCACCCACCAGCAGAATCGAGCAAGCATATCCGCTTTCGGGTAGCTGCCATAGCTGAGGTGCAAAAATAGGCCTTTTAGCTGGTCCTCTAACACCATAGGGCAAGGCGCAGATAGACGGGTATCCACTCTCCGAAGCTGCACATGTTTGCGGGCCATCGTCAACCCCCACCAAACAACCACAACGCCTACAGCCCGCATTGAACCCAACACACGCCACTCAAAGAACCCCCATATGAACGTCGGGTGGGGGCTCTCTTTGTATCATCCAACATCAATGTTAACCCTCACGGCTCACGGACACCCCATCACCTACGACGGACGTGTATTATGTATTTGGTAGAGTCAGGTACCGGGCTTGTCGGACCAATAGGAAAACGGTAAGAGTGATCGCCGATGAGAGGCGCACTCATTGGCTAAGCATGGGCGCCCAAGTGTGAATGGGGTGAGCTCATATAAAAGCCAACTAAACCTAAAATTCACTCATTCTCTCATTTGTGCAATAGAAGAGTGCTCTTGCTCCATCTCCATCTCCATCTTCTTCTTCTTTACCTCCTCATGTGTGTGTGCATGTGAGAGAGAGAGAGAGAGGGAGAGTATGTGTGCAATCGAGCATTACGAAGGCACGACGGCGGCGAAGCGGTTGAGCACGGCACGACTGCAGCTTCTTCTTCATCGCGACGAGGAATCCTCCACGGTAGGAGCATAGAGCGGTGAGTGACACACCATTGCCCTCTTTTGAGCTTGCTAGATTAGTCTTGTTGTGTGCTTGGAGCCATTTGCGGCTCGCACACGGTGTATCGGCAAGTCCCTTGCTTCGACAGTGCGGCAAGGAGCGCACATTTTTGGCGCCGTTGCCGGGGAAACGCCCTGCACTAAGCCCAAGAGGCACTTTGTGCTTCTCCTATGAGTTGTTTGTAGTAGGAAAGAAGAGGAAGAGGAAGAGGAATGAGTTGTTTTTCTGTAAGTTGTTAATTTCTGTGTTGTCTGCAAGTTCTGTGATTTCTGCATAATGTTGTGTTTTCTGTTTGCACACAGTCTTTGCACAATTAGTAGTCGTTAGCTTGTTTGCAGTGAATGAATAAGCAGGAAGGCAGTTAGCAATTTCTGCTTGCACACAGTCTGCACACAGTTTCTGTCAAGGTTTGCTTGCACACAGTTTTTGCACAGTAAGGTAGTGAGAGAGGAAGTAGGTGGACAGTTAGCTCACTGTCAGTAGGCAGTTAACAGATTAGTTAGTGGTTAGCAGCACTTTTAGTAAGTAGATAAGATAGTGAGCTATTGACTGGGAGGTTAGGTAGGTGACAGTGTGTGCGGCCAAGAAAGGGTCACCAAAATCGCGCGCGGTCGTCGCTCCAAAAAAAAAAAAAAAAAAACCGAAAATATTTAAGCGTGAGTGACTGGGGGGCTACACTAAAATTTCGATCGGGATCGGGATCATTTCCCCAAGCCCAAGCCCAGGCCTCAGTCCAAGCCTCAGTCCTCAGTCTTTTGATATATACTAGACTCACTCTTATATATATACCCTACCCCCTCAAGAGGGAATGAGAGCATGTGGGGCAAGTCCTCCACTCTCCTCCCTTCTCTTCCCACTTGCACCCTTAGACTTTCTAATTCGAGCCTAGTTCCCTACAAGAAATTGACGGTTTTAGGGATTCCGAGGGCATAAAGTGACCAAACGGAGGGCTGTAAAGCACGGCACGTCCCTCTGACCGAGACGCTCGTTTTGAGCTATCATACGTTCTATTCTATAGCCGGGTCAGAAAAAAAGGACCAAAAAATCAAAAAATAAGAAAAGACTTGGGTTGCAAAACACCCAAAATTACTAGGTGAGTAGCCTTCACGGGCCCTCACTGACACTTCTAGGGGATCCAAGTCATATGAACCTACGCTCTAGACGAGTGTTAGAGCACGAGCATATTGGTAGTGCCTCCATTTACGCGGGCACCCATTATTCCTCCACCCTAGGTTCTGGACCTTCGGCCAGGACTCAAGGTAGCGTGACCCAAGATCCTCATATCGCGTCTAGTGATTCTTCCTCTGACTACAAAGTCATGGAGGGGTATCCTACACCAAACCCTGATAGTTCAAGTCAAGACATGCATGCCATGGGCCCACGGCCCGGGTCCAGCGTGTTTAGCCGCTTAAAAGAGACCCTTAGTAGAGCTACTCGCTCGGAACATGCGGTTAATGAAATAAATGAAGGGAGTGGGGAAGTAAATTCGTCATTCATGCCTAAAATGGACCCTATGCTTCTTGAGAGTGTGCATGTGAATGTTCCATCCACTGCACCTCCTGATCCTTTAGGACTATCTCCCTCTAAGGTTTTACTACCCGATGGTAGGAGTCTTGCCGAAGTGCAAGAGATCAAACGCTATATGCAAGCAACAAGGGAGAGGGAAATTGAGAACCTACGAAGGCTAGAACAAAGTCGAGCCCTGAAAGCAAAGGCTCCTATGACAACAATCATGCCAGTCGAGCAACCGAGTGCTCCCCAGGTAGCAGTGAAGGAGGGGCAAGCTATGGGGAGCAAAAATGCTTCCACTTCAAGGGAAACCTCCAGCACGCCAGGCCTAGATGGGATATTCCTAAACGAAAATTGGGAGTATGACCTATAATCAGAAGCTTTAACTAATCGGTACACAGGACACACCTATCATGTGGGTTGGTTAGATGTTCTACAATCCACATCGGGTGCTACTAGCATAGATGAGCAACAACAGAAAGTCTGTGATGTCCTCCATAGAATTGTCGAGCTAGAAAGACAGAACACAGGGATCAACATGCCTTCAACAGGCCTAATGAGATTCTTGGATACGGGAAAGGCCAACCAACCAACCCTATCACAAATGGAGACTCCCTCAGTGAGCCCCATTGATCCTCCATATGTTGTTTCGCCAGGAGCCTCACTACAATCTGAGCCCACAAGTGGCAGCTTTACCTTCCCAGATCTAGCTCATCTTTCTCTTAATGACACTACGGCTACCATGCATATCCCAGTGGTGAGCATGACAAGAAGTACACCATGGAGTTCATTTGTTAATACTGCACCGATGCCTAGTAGCACAGTGCCCCCAACTATACCTACATGTATGTATCAATCATGTGCACCTGTCGTACCTCAGCCTCATGTAGCTCCTACACCTCCGATTATTCCAAGAGCTTACAATCCACAATGGAATTATCCAAGATCTTATACAAGTGGAGCCATGCCATTTAATAATAACATGCCATATCAAGCACCCCCTATGCCTAGGGCCACGCATGTAAACTTTGGACGACCGTCTGGTACACCACCATACGAAATATGGGACCCAAGAGCCGCGCGTATGCCAAGGCCAAGGCCAACTCCCATCTCACATGTGGTTCCAGGAGCACATACACCCATTATACCTGCTCAAATAGGAGATTTGGCAGCATTTGCTCAAACTATCAGTCGCTCTATTGCAGAAAACATGCGTAGTGCACCTGATAGAGAGCCTAGGAGCAAGGCAGTTCAAGTAGCTAAGCTCACACAGAAATTCAGTGGAGACGGAGATGCTAGAAAGCATATGGAAGTCTTGGAACATGTGTGCGATTCCTTGGAAGAGCACAATGAGCTACATAAGTGTAAGGCTTTGAGTTTGACCCTAAGCGGGAAGGCTGGAGATTGGTATAGGACCTTAAGAGTAGAAGAGAAAACGATCTACTCTACTCTTAGGAGACTTTTCTTAAAAGAATACATACGAGAGGGATTACTTTGGGGTGCAGCCTCTCAGCTCCAGAAAACCCAACGAGAAGAAGGTGAATCCGTGAGAGACTTCATTAGTCGCCTAAAGAATTTGAATTCTCGATGCAATCCAAACGAGAGATTTAACAACAACCAATTGCTCGATAGATTCATTAGGGGACTATGACATGAAAGTATCTATAATGGCATAGTCATTAGAGGTATCACTACTTGAAGCAGTCACCATGAATGCAATCCAATTGGAGGATAATTTAATGATTGCAGGAGAAAGAGTGTCCGCCGAGCCGAAGTCTAGTAGCTCGCAAGCGTCAGGGCATGAGCCAATGAAGATAAAGACAATCGTGAAAGAGCAAACGATATCTGAGATGACTTTGGCAGATCTCACCAAGGCCATCCAAGAAAGCCTTAGGGGTAATCGTGCTCCACAAAACACTCATATGTATCCAAGAAGGGAGCAACAATGGTGCTCAATTTTCTTGGGCCCACATACTACGAGTGAATGCCCTACTTTCAGAGTAAAGTTTAACGGGACTTGTAACGCGTGTGGTAGGTATGGCCATCAAGCGAAGGATTGCCTAATGCTTAAACGCATCATGGAAAATAGACCGCCTATAGCTTGGGCAGACTCACCTCGAGTTCCTGCATTGATGCCTACCCCACCCATGGAGCAACAGTTGCCATTACAGCACATGGTCCCTAGAACCCAAAATGTGGTCCAAACCACACCGTTGCCACCTCCAGTGCTAGGACCGCAACCCCCTCATCCAAGAGTTACACCTATGAACCAAATAAGTTGCGAGTCATCTAGTACTTATGTAGATTGCGAAGAGGACATAGACTCTAGTATCACCTATGGAGTCGACATGCTTGAGGAGTGTCCCATGTACTATATGGAAGACCATTGGGGACAAATCAAACCGGTATATCAAGCTACTGCGCTAGCAGCAAGAGGCCAAAACATTAATAGTTTTGCCAGGAGACCAC
Source organism: Adiantum capillus-veneris (assembly GCF_014529385.1). Lineage (NCBI taxonomy): Eukaryota > Viridiplantae > Streptophyta > Polypodiopsida > Polypodiales > Pteridaceae > Adiantum > Adiantum capillus-veneris. The sequence continues at coordinate 148,688,590 of NC_140935.1, forward strand.
CTCTTCAGTGCTACGAATGTGGTGGACCACATCGAGTAGCTGAGTGCCCCATTAGAATGCAAAAGAATGCTGCACTAATGCAAACAAGTCAAGGGAGTGCATTGGCAATGCCAATACTCACTTGTAATCGTTGTGGCATAGATCATTTGATCGCACAGTGTCCTAACAATCCAAACGCACCGAAAATCACACCATTGAACATAATAGAGATTGTTGATGGGACACCACCAACTATAAACATAGCACCAGTGAATGCACTCACACGGTCGATGCTCCAAAAGCAAAATTACATCCTCGAAGAGAGAGATGCTGCATCCATTGGCCGAGCGAGAAAGAAGAAAACACGAAGAAAGAAATCCCTTAATGCTTCTAGCTCAAAACCTAGTTCAAAGACTAACATAGGGACAGGAGAGGATCCCGTGTATATGAATGACCCTGAGGATGACTCAGATTCGATAGAGACCACGGAGACCAAAACTGTTACTACAAAGGAAAAAGCCAGTGAGGAGGATCACGAGAGGGAATTACGACGAACACCAAAAGAGTATTCAAAGTTAAACTACCCAGTTGCGAACCCCCAAGATAAGCCACGAGAGACAAAAAATGAGGATTGCAAGAGAAAGATTGGAACCTATCCAAACCCAACAGTGGAAATTGAACGAGTCCAACAACTGAGGGGTTTGGTGGAAGAAACTCAACGAACATTAGAACCTGAACCCAAAACATCCAGATGTCGGACACAGTGTTTCCCACACAAGTTCAACCTCACAAGAACTACAGGCCGTTAGCTATACCCAGTATCATTCGGAAGAGAGTGAGGGTAGGACATCTGAAAGTGGACACACACCTTTCCTACTAGAGAGAATGTTTGGTGAGGGAATGCCCGACCCCCTTGAGGAAGTGGAGATTCCATCTTCACCATTCTCTTGTCAGGGTCCTACGTCCCACAAGATGCCATTAAATGTTGCCAAATTGATGGATTTCATGTCTTCAGAAGTTAGAACCACAATCATGCCCAAACTATATAAAGACCCCGAGCTAGTCTCAGCTCTTCGAGCCTTCCTCAATGGAGAATTACAGGCCGGATTACCACAGTTTGCACATATGAACAAACCTGACTCGGTAATGAATGATGAGGAACATTTAGCACCACCATCTGACCTAGCGGGACATGAATCTGTAATTGAAGTACCCGTTAACAAGTTGGGGCAATACTTTGAAGGTGATGAATCTAATGCTACTCTACCAATCACTACTAAAGGATTAATTGTAAAGGGAGTTCTTGACGGTGGTGCGGGAGTCAGCATGGTGACAAAGAGTTGTTGGGAGTCTATGGGGCGACCTCACCTTGAAGCCACAATCGTAGTGGTAAAAATGGCTAATGGATCTATTGTTACGCCTATTGGAATGCTAAAGGATCTCAGAATCAAGGTCTTGGGACACAAGGTAAGGCAGACTTTCATTGTTATGGATTTTTCCAAGCATCCTATTTCATTTGAGATGATCTTAGGGCGTCCATTCATGAGGGAAGCAAAAATGGTGCATGACTGGTCCAAAAACCACGTCTACTTACAGTTCCAAGACTCTGTCATTCGAGTTGATCTTTTAAGTGGTCAAACGCATCCTCTAGGAAATAAATTCATCATTGATAATCGATCAGACACAACAATTCACTCAGCTCCATTACAGTATTGTTACACATGTAACGAAGACACGGATATTGGGGAGAACTCTCCTTATATGGATATCCTACCCGGAATGGCTGAGTCAGACAATGTCGATTGGGTACACCTATCGGCAACTATAGATACATGGGGAGCTAGAGGAACAACCTGGGTAACACCAGATGGGGAAGAGATACCACACATTACACCAGTAAACATGTTAGGTGTAGCGCATGTAACATCCGATGATAAGAAAGAGGCACACCTACCTGAGAGTGAAACCGATGATTCCTCAAAGGCTTCAAGCCAATACACATCAGAAACGGAATCTCAGGGAGAAATGGATTCAGAACCTGAGGAAACATTGAGTGAGCAAGTATAGAAACTGAACACTCAAGGTCTAGTACGACCATCTATGGTAATTTATATGAGAGTGAAGAAGATAGAAGCTAGCGAAGACCTATCAAGCGAGTTGAGTTCAAACATTTACCAAAATCAAAACCTTAACAAGAAACAAAGGTCATATAAGAGACGACGATATCGAGCAAATGTGAGAGCTAGGATAAACAAGGAAAGATCTACTGCAGAATGGATTAGCTATCTAGGGGCATGTGATGCTCATCGAAAGCTAGTAGACAATTGGGGTGAACATCTCCAGAGTGTCATGTGGTGCAGCCCGCGACCCATTGACCTCGCTCAATTGGCGGTTACAGAGCCGAAATTGAGTCGAACTATAAGAAGACGTCAAAACCGAGAGTTAGCACAACAAGAAAAGGAGGCAGAACTAAAAGAAAGGTCTCCGTCAGGACAAGAGCCTGCTGACTTACATACGGCTCCTGAACATTTTAAGTCGTATACCACGGGGGAGCGAAAGGTTGTGTATGCCAAGGCCCAACGAATACCTACCAATGAAAGCAGTGGAGTCTATGATGGTCCAGTGGTAGTTAAAGAGATAGAATTAGCAGAACCAGGTGAGGAGTCTAAACCAGTCTTTATTGCTCAAGACCTTACCGAAACTGAAGAGGCTGTACTTAAGGAGCTCCTCAAGGAATACAAGGATATCTTTGCTTGGACATATCATGACATGAAGGGCGTTCCACCTTCTGTGGTGCAACATACAATTCCCATGATCAACACTGCTAAACCCGTCCAGCAACGACCCTATCCAATGAATCCTAAGTACGCCAAAATTGTACAAGAGGAGATTGAAAAACTTATCCAATGTGGAATCATATACCCTATTGAGCACTCAGAATGGGTTTCTCCGATAGTCATTGTACCAAAAAAGAATGGGAAACTAAGAGTGTGCGTGGACCTCAAGAAAGTTAATGCAGCCACTAGGAGAGATCATTATCCCTTGCCATATTCAGAACATGTGCTTGAAAGAGTTGCGGGCAAGGAAGCTTATAGCTTTTTAGATGGGTACTCTGGTTACAATCAAATCACAATTGCATTAGAGGACCAAGCTAAAACTGCTTTTATCACAGAGTTTGGAGTGTTTGCATTTCGTGTTATGGCTTTTGGCTTAACGAATGTCCCTGCTACATTCCAACGATTAATAAACACTGCGTTTAAAGAATTTCTAAGGGAGTTTTGTGAAGCTTTCCTAGACGACCTTTGTCTTTATTCTTCTTGGGAGAAGCATTTGTTATATCTACGAAAAATATTTGAAAGGTGCAGATTTTATCGCATCTCATTGAACCCTTTCAAATGCCAATTTTGGGTTAAGCATGGAGTCATTCTAGGGCATATAGTGTCCAAGAACGGGATATCCACACATGAGAGTAAGATTAAAGCCATTGCCGATTTGCCACCACCTACGAACTATAAAGGAGTTCAAAGATTTATGGGCCATGTTGGTTATTATCGAAGATTTATTTTAAACTTTGCGGAGATAGCGCGTCCATTGTACAAGCTTCTTATCGAGTTTCACTGGACGGAAGAATGTCATCAATCTTATGAGTTATTAAAGAAGGCCCTAACAAGTGCTCCAATCCTGCGAACACCTGATTGGAATGTACCTTTTCATGTGCATATTGATGCATCAAATTTTGCTATTGGTTGTGTTCTAACTCAACCAGGAGAACATAAATTGGACTACCCTATTAGCTTTGCAAGTCGCCAATTAAATGATTCCAAGATGAACTACACTACTACAGAGCGCGAAGGTCTAGCTATGATTTACGGAGTAAAGAAATTTTGCTATTACCTTCTTGCTACCAAGTTTGTGTTTTATGTTGATCATCAAGCATTGCTATATTTGGTAAACAAGCCGTGTTCCACAAGTCAAATTACACGATGGTTGTTAATTCTTCTTGAGTTTGACTTCACCGTTGTTGTGAGGCCTGGGAGGAAACATGTCATGGCAGATCATTTATCTCGTATCCCTAATGGCGAAGCTCCTACGGGGGTTGATGATGAATTGCCTGATACTCCTTTGTTCATTGTTGAGACAATGCCTGAATGGAGTGAAAAGATTGTTAACTTCTTAGTTAATGGTTTTCCACCCAAAGAACTGCGAAAAGATATAGCTCGAAAATTAATCAAGGAATGCGAACCCTATTGCTTACTGGCTGGAACTCTCTATAAGAGAGGAAAAGATGATGTTCTTAGACGCTGTGCCCGCGAGGATGAGTATTTATATATTCTACAAGAGGCACACATGGGCGTAGCTGGTGGTCACTTTTCAGGAAACTTGACTGCCCGAAAGATCTTACAGTCAGGCTATTGGTGGCCCACTCTGTTTAAGGATGCATCACTTTTTGCAAAGGGATGTGATGAATGCCAACGCTTCAACAAGCCACAAAGAAGGGATAGGATGCCTCTACATCCCATCAAGGTAACCCAACCATTTGAAAAGTGGGGCTTAGACTTTGTAGGACCGATTAGTCCGGCTGCACGTAACACGCAATCACGATATATCATTGTGGCTACCGACTATGTAACCAAATGGGCTGAAGCAAAAGCAACACGAAAGGCGGATGCAAAAACAACAGCTAAGTTCCTCTTTGAGAACATTATCACACGTTTTGGATGCCCCTTTGAACTTGTGAGTGACAATGGAACTCATTTTATAAATGAAGTAATAAAAGAACTCACATCAAACTTCATGATATCTCACCACAAGTCTACACCCTATTATCCCCAAGCAAATGGCCAAGCTGAGAGTACCAACAAAACTCTCATCTCCATTTTGACAAAGACAGTTGAGGCTCATCGCACTGATTGGGACCTAAAGCTTACATCAGCTTTATGGGCTTATCGTACTGCGTATAAAGTTGCTATTAATTGCACACCGTTTAAGATGGTGTATGGCCAAGAAGCAGTTATGCCATGGGAGTTTGTCATTCCTAGTCTTCGAGTAGCTTCTCAAGAAGGTTGGGATGGTAACCCCTTAGTGGAGCGATTATATATCCTGGAAAGGCTAGATGAAGAGAGGCAATTAGCTGTGCGAAATGCTCTAGTGGAGAAGGATAGGAGAAAGAAGTGGTTTGATAGCCATTTAAAGGATAAAGACATCAAGGTTGGTGATAAAGTTCTTATGTACGGGGTACGTAATGAAAAGAAGAAATTGAAATACGCTGGTAAGGGACCATATCGAGTGTGTGAAATTACCCCGCAAGGTACCATTCGTGTGGAGACTCTAGATGGAGTTGAAACCATTGGATTCCTTAATGGGAGTAAATTCAAAAGATATTATGATCCTCTAAGCCAGGAAGAGTTGCAAGCCATCCATCAAAAGAAGGCTGCCAAGGAACAAGGAGAGCTTAAAAAAATCCAAGCAAGAGTTGAGGCTCGAGAACGACAACAACGTCTTAGACGCCAACGAGAGGCTAATCTGGGAATCACATAAGCATTTTTCGAGGACACAGATGACGACTCATTAGAATCTGAGCCACCCCTTTGATACCCAATTGAGCTAAATAGCCCCTATGGGAAAGTACTATACAATGCCTTATTAGATACGGGAGCTAAACACAATTTGTTATCCTATGGAGTTTGGTGTCAATTAGGGAAACCGACCCTATCCCCGAGCACGATGCAAGTCAAGGGCATTAATAAAAAGAAAACTGCTATTCTTGGAGTCCTTCAGACCCCTGTTGTCTATGACAATGGAAGCATAGTGAAGAGGTTTTTAGTCATGCCCATAGGAGCTATGGAAGGCAATGTAAACCTGGGACGCACGTGGATGTTGGAAACCAAATGCACTATTGATTGGGATACTGGTAGTGTCACGACGCGACCACCGACTCTTACCCCTATCATTCAAGCAAAGTCACCTACGTTGCAAACTCTAGCAAAGTTGAAGGATAGCCAACATTCACAAGCCAAGGTGGTTAACTCGTCTTTGCCGGCTACCCATGAATCTAGCACTTCAACACTTGTAGTTGCAGCAAGCAGTAATATTGCAAGTACTCAACCTGCACGACCTAAGAGTATATATCAATGGGTCCCCAAGGCCTTACTTCCAACTACCTCAACCCTCCCATCCATTCCAAGAAAAAATTTCCCAGGAAAACCAAGAGCGCGCCCTAGGAGAGTCAAGACCAAATCACGATGGATTCCAAAACAACTATTAGAAGCCCAAGGCTACTATGATGGAAATGAGCAAATTTGGGTACCTAAACGTAAAATGTGTCCTTCCCTATCGACAACAAACCCATATGAGTCAAACAGTGTAACGCTAAAGCCAATGGCAGACCATGGGAAGGGAAAGATCACAGAATGCTACACACCTAGTCCATAGCTAGTTTGGGCTCCAAAGCAAAACCAATTTATTCCACCTACCTCAGGAAGGGGGGAGTTCCATGAAGCTTCTAGCTCCTCATGTAATACATCCATAGAGGTAAAAGCTTCTACACAGCCTCCATCTATAGTAGTGGACCTCCATGAAGCTACAAAAGAATCCACACCTCCCAGTGTTCAAGAATCACCTGATGAACCACTTCAAGTTCGATCCTGGGAGAGTACCTTACCACCCTTGCAACTTGACGAGGCACCTAGGGTAATAGAAAACTACTGGCAAAAATCCTCACCTATTACCAACTGGAACAATTGGTTTCAAAGGGTGACGACATCATTTCAAACGGTATGATCTACCCAAGGAAGGGGGGAGTGTTTGTGGACATCCATCATTCACTTGCTTCCCTCTCAACCTTTCTCCCTGACCTCTTAATCTCCGATCTTAGGGAATGTATATATAAAGCCTTATACTCACAAAAACAAGATAAAAAAGTAAAAGAGCAAGAGCCATAACACAAATCATAAAAACAAATTATGCACAAGAACACGACCCTTGTAATATTTGCACTCTAACCATCATCTATTTGCGTGTACAGATATGGCTAGTACGCTAGAGTCATCCACTCCTGCCTTGGGTGAGAGGTACCCTTGTTACTTTTCACAAATATTTCACATGGTCTTTCCAGTGCTTGCATGTGAATGGGATTTGATAGGTACGCTAGCATGTGAGAGGAATTTTGAGGAGTTAGAATGGCTGATACGTCTCTTGACCACGTCTGATCCATACTTAGTAGAGAGCATTTCTCCCATTGCACAAGCCTACCCTTTTGACCAAGATGACTATAGGCGTCTAGTGACCTTCTTAGTAAACATGGGCACCTATGATGAAGAAGAAAATTTACACGACTACACGGATGGCACATATAGTCTCATGGATGATGACTTTGTTTATCTCGACGACGAGGATAGGGGTTTAGCCTTAGGGTTTCCCCCCAACCTCTACAATATCCTATTCCCTTGACTCTCTAGGGGGAGTGAAAATAATTAGGTTAGGGTTCCTTATGTTTTTTGTTGTGTTCAATAAGTGTTGGTACCTTTTTCCACTAATGTGCCTCCTGGAGGTATTCCTTTTGTTTCCTAGTGTGTACAGGAGCGTGTTGCTATTGGTAGGATTTGGACCTTCATGGAATCTTTATCTCAACTCACTCTTCAAATCAAGCGCGAACATCGACACAAACAGGTGTTTCTTGTCCATTAGCATTGCCTCTTATCTTTTTTGCATCTATGATTGTTAGCTTTAATTGTGATTGGTAGCCTAATATTCACCGCATTTGCTTAGTATCAAACATTTAATTCAATGTAATTTCTTGTCATAATCACTTGTCTAGGTTTAAAAATCAAGCAGTCCGACAAACTAGTTTGACCAAGTTAGGTGTTAAAAATCTTCTCTTAATACCATGGGGAATGCCTTCCTAATAATTAATGGTTACTTAGGTTCTTAATCCGATGTAGGCAACATTGTGTGAAATGTACTAGGGCTTTCTAGTGGGCTTGACCCTATTGACCTTTAGCTTAAGTATTATAAAGGGAGTTTACTAGTGTGATGAGCCTGGGGAGGTGTATCAGTGTTATATGACCCCCCAAAGTTACAAAATTAAAATGTTGAAAATGAACAAACAAAAAATCAAAGTGCCACACTGTAAAATCTTAAGCTGGAAGAGAAATCTCAGCTTGATTTGGTACTTCACTCACATGTATTGCCTATGGTACTAGAGCCCTAGAGGTTCCCAGTATGGGCGCTTTTACTTGAAAAGCAAAAAACCCAAGGCATACAAAATAAGCACACACATCAAAATTGAATCACTGTGAAAAGACTTTGGGGGGTCAAAGAAAAAGTAATCAGTCAGGCGATAATTTCATGAGAAATTCCTTTTATGGTAGCTTAACTACAAGGTCTTCTAGATATAGCCTCTAGTCAGCCCTCGAACATGAATACTTGGCTCTCGCGATTAAACAACTTAATTGACCACAGAAAATTAAGAAGCTTACCCATGGTATTAATATTCGATCTCTAGTGCCTTTCGACCGTCAAATTAGCGACCCCAGACTTGTTTAATTTTTTACCTTTACATCTGTTTATGCATTTGATTACATTGCAATTTAATGTTCATTGCTAACAAATTGTTTGAAATTCTTTTACCAATCAATTTGTCTACCTAAAACTGCATATGATTTTTAATCACTTATGAGAATGCAATTACTGTGCCAATGTTGTTTGATTTTGCACTGACTGAAGAAGGCTAAGGACATTCATCTCAAATGCTCTTCCACCTCGACGAACGAGCTTCAACTCAATAGCTTCCGAGGACGGAATCTACATCAGGAAGGGGGGCATGTTAACCCTCACGGCTCACGGACACCCCATCACCTACGACGGACGTGTATTATGTATTTGGTAGAGTCAGGTACCGGGCTTGTCGGACCAATAGGAAAAGGGTAAGAGTGATCACCGATGAGAGGCGCACTCTAACTGGGACATTCAAGGGATTAGTTGGCTAAGCATGGGTGCCCAAGTGTGAATGGGGTGAGCTCATATAAAAGCCAACTAAACCTAAAATTCACTCATTCTCTCATTTGTGCAATATAAGAGTGCTCTTGCTCCATCTCCATCTCCATCTTCTTCTTCTTCACCTCCTCGTGTGTGTGTGCATGTGAGAGAGAGAGAGAGAGAGAGAGAGGGAGAGGGAGAGTGTGTGTGCGATCGAGCATTACAAAGGCACGACGGCGGCGAAGCGGTTGAGCGCGGCACGACTGCAGCTTCTTCTTCATCGCGATGAGGAATCCTCCACGGCAGGAGCATAGAGCGGTGAGTGACACACCATTGCCCTCTTTTGAGCTTGCTAGATTAGTTTTGTTGTGTGCTTGGAGCCATTTGCGGCTCGCACACGGTGTATCGGCAAGTCCCTTGCTTCGACAGTGCGGCAAGGAGCGCACAATCAAACTCGTCCAATTGAACATGAAGCACATCAAAGCAATACCTATGTGGTCAAGTGTTAGTGGGTACATATATATTAGTATTCTAAATGTTAAAACTATCCTTAGCTTTCACTTGATTGGTGATTATTGACAAGGACTTCATTCGATTTTTTTTTCTCATGAACGCAAAAGGAAAATCGCATTAAAAAATAGGATTGCTTCGATGTCTAGGTGTTAGGGTTCATGAAGCACCCTGCAGCTTGCGAGGCCGCAGAGCATGAGGTTCAGTGCAGCCTTGCAGCAGGGCAAGGGGTTTGGAGCAAATCGTGTTGGTAGGGGCAGGGGGGTTTGCAAAGCGCTGCTGGCTCTTGAGTCAGTAGTCGGGCCGCTTTGTCTCCTTCGCTTGTTCACTACCCTTGCTGGCCCTGATTTTTGGCTCTGTGGGAGAGGTTGCTCCTCCGACCTCCCGCTTGGCAGGGGAATCGACAACCAGATCTGGCTTGTTCCAACCTTGCGGGTCCTCTGTTCGTGTGGCAGGCGTTAGAGGCCCTGGTGGAAGCAAGGGTCCTCTCGCCAAGCGTTTGGCTCCCCTTTGAAGTCTATCTGTCACTTGATTGAAAGTGATCGATGGCGCTAGTGCACTGTTCGGATCCTCCTTGTGTACTGTTTGCATTGAAGGCCCCTTTTTGTTGGTATCTATGGTCGAATCTTGTTCACGATGGTGTTTCTTGTTGGCGGCTCTACGTGGTGTAGGTGGTTACTGGTGGTAGCAACGCTGTCCTAGTGGCAATACCACAAGAAGACTATGTTGGTGATGGGGACGGTGGGCCCCTACCGTGCGATTTGCTCTGTTGTGGTCTCCTATGGCGTCCCTATGTTAGCCATTGTAACTTTTTGATAGAAGTCTCTGGCTATTTTAGCTTGAGGAAGGTCTCTACTTGGGGAGGCAGTCCACACAGATTCTATGGTTGCCTCTAGCTGATATTGCTCAATGGGTTGTATCTAGTTGAAATTTGACTGTTGTATCTGGTACCCATGGCTTGTGGTGAGCACGGGTTGATAAATAACTTTTTTGGTTTAATATATATTTTCACCCACATATTGTGGGTTTGGCAAACAAGAAAAAGGGATTACTTTCTTTTTTGTAGGTTGAAGTGTGTGTGTGTGTATGACTAAAAAAAAATGTGTGTGTGTGTGTGTGTGTGTGTGAGAGAGAGAGAGAGAGAGAGAGAGAGAGAGAGAGAGAGTGGGGGGGGGGGGGGGGGATGTAAACTTTATTTAGAAGATCCATGCATGCCAATAAATAGTGCATGTTCATGTAGAGCTGGATTCAACTTTCAATGACGTGGCAAGGCACAACTCCAAAAACTGCTATAGATTTATTTTGAAGTGTACTTAAGTCTAACTACTTTAAGATTTGTGTGCTAAAAAGGAGTCTTTGCTTCTCACTTGACTAAAATTTGGTCTACTTTCAATGCGCTCTCTCTCTCTCTCTCTCTCTCTCTCTCTCTCTCACTCACACTCACGAAACCTGTAAACAATTTTCATAGTTTGGTTGATATGATTTGCAAATTTTCTTTGGTTATGATTTTCCAAAACTTAGAGCAAACTTTTTAGAAAAAAAAAAATCGTAAATTTCAGGATCTACACAAGATACCAATAATGCAAATCAATGCTCACAAAATTCCATTTTTTGACGTATTGGAAAAATGAACACAATTTGGTTTTTTTTGGGTGTCAAATATGAAGTCTCTTTTTTTTTTGGCCGATTAGCAAATTGTGGATTTTAGAATTGCAATGGTAGGCGCAAGATTTAAGTCTTGAGTCGTACTTTGAACTCGAGACCTTTTTCGTCATTTGGCCGCGTGTGTGTGAACGTGAAGCTTTACGTAAAGAACATCCTTTGCATGCCAGTTATATAGCGCATATCCAGACGACAAGTAGACGCGCGCTATGGCGATGACGAAAAGCGGTGGCTTGCATGCAGCCATGAAGGGCTGTATGCTAATGGTAATAGGAGCTCTGCTAGTAATGAGCCTTCTGGGCAGATGTGCTGCTGCAGGCTGGCGGTCGGGATGGGCTGTCTCCTTTCGTGGAGCTGGCGCCGACATGAATCCTGCGGTGCCGAAGACGATGGCGGTGGCGACGAGCAGGGGAAGACGCGATGACAACGATGGAGATGATCAGGAGATACAATGCAAGGTCTCATGCTCTCGGCTGTATGGGCAGCGCATGCTGGCTGTGGCCACCTTCTTCAAGCAGAAGCTCATGGTGGTGCCAGTCCAAGCTTCGGCCCGATATACAACTCTGCCTTCTTCAAAACAAAACCCCCTCCCACCTTCGGGTCCCGACCACAGCCATGGCTACATTCATTCCTAATTACTGGGAATCGACCTCTTGCCCATTCTATGTTCCTAATTACTGGGAATATACCAAATTGTTTTAATGATATCCTAAAGTTAGTACTCTTATGTAAATGCTGGATGAGCTAAGTGCTCATATATTAGTTGAGATGGTACTATAACACATTATAATTCACCCAAGAGAATTCACCTATTACATTCTTCTTCTTCTTCTTCTTGCCACTTCTGCTGGGAATCGAGCTTTGAGCTACTAATAGCTAGGCTACAACTACCATTGGCTTCCATGCAATTTTGAGTTTGGGACATCTATAAATTGTCATTCTCTACATATTCGAATGGTATTTTGAATTGTCATTCTCTAAATATTCTAGTAGTACCATTGGTTCTTTGTTAGCTTTATCAAGTGTTGCAGAATGAGCTACTTTTGGTTAATGAATACTAGTCCATCTGGTGATGTACTAGCAATACTAGAGCATAATACATGTGCACAATAACAATACTAGCTACAATAACAAGTGCACCCATTTATTTATGGTTATCTCATGATTATACGAGTGTGTGTAATATTTATAGACATAATCTTATACTCTTCATATGCATGGAACATGAACTATGAATCTTGTCTATATTAAACATTCAATACGGTGAGCCAATGATGTTGTCATAATCTCTTCACATCGAATTGTGGTATCTAGATGCAAAATTTCATGTTTTTTAAGACCATACGCTACTCAAGAGATTCTATCCTATACTTAAGACATGATTTCATGTTAACCAAGCCCTAAGCATCCTTTGAACTATCATAATTGATGGATCCTAACAAAGCCTTGAATAAGGAATGATCTAGTTTGAAGTGTTGATCACATCGATTTCAAGTACCGATCCTTACATTGACCCCTTCCAAAACAAAATAAGACCCTAATTATCCTTTGAATCGATAACCAATCCTAATTATCCTTTGAACTATCATATTCTATAGGTCACTCAAACCTCCCATGAGCATCTCATTAGATTCCTACTAGAACAAATGGTCCATAGTCGTGCAAACCTACTAGACCCTTAAATAAAAATTGTAGTTTGAAGTGTTAGTGCCATCAATTTCAATAACATTTCCTTACATTGATCCCTTTCACCCCAAGAAAACATCAATCATATTTTAAACTTCATAATCTATAGCCCCCCCCCCCCCCCCCCCCCCCCCCCCCGCAAGCCCCCCAACCCCCCCCCAAAAAAACTCACAATGGTGAGTAGATTATATTAGCAAGATCATACAATTACAAATTCCTTCCATGCTCGTCACGAACCATGACATCTTCAAATGCATGATCGTAGATACATCGGCTAAAAGGGGATCCACCCCATGATAAAGGATGGGTCCACATCGATACACATTCAAGTCAATCATTACGACACCCAGAGCCATGTTCCACTCATCAGAGTCCATATGTTTCCCGATGGAGATGATAGTCCCTTTGCTTTCTTGGATTATCTCTATAAACTTAGCAGGTTCCATGGTGTTCTTGAAGATCCGATAGTTCCTTGCCTTCCAAACATGTTCAAAGTAGCAAAATCTCACAATTTGAGTTGCGATGAGAAAAGTGTTGCTCTTGAACACTTTTCCTCCCAAGAAGAGGTCGTTCTTGAAAATTCCTATTTTCCAAGTCTTTTGGAACCATTTGCAAATCTTTCTTGCAAGGTTACATATTGTCGTGCATTCCTTGAAAAGGTGGGGGAGGTCTTTATAAGCTGTTCTGCATTGCCAATATCTATCTGAACAATCCCCCCTAATGCAAATCTTCACCTCTATTAGCAGGGCTCCCCATAACACCTTCCATAAGAAAACCTTCATTCCATGTTGCCATTTTGGGCGCCAGAGGTTCCACACGACTGTCTCCTACCAATGCTTGCCCCACTGTTGTTCAGCCGGAAGAACCAATCCTTCAAAGACATAAGGGAGAGGTACACATCCTTAGTTTGCAATTTCAGGAAGTGTCTGTTCTCGGGCCATTGCCATGATTTCTACTGAAACTTGGATTCACAATTTGACAGACACCACCTGTCAAGCCATTTTAAGGCTCTATTCAGCACTAATCTTTTAGACCCACTCAGGTTAAATTGGAGGGCCAACTGGTTCGTTCCTTTCGAGCCATTACTATTGTTATCCCAAAATTAGCCTTTATGCATGATGCCTTTGTTATTAATATTTTTGGCTACTTCCCTCCAATAAGGGGTTAGAAGGATGGTTCCATCCTTAGAGAGCCAAGGGGACCAGTGAGTTATAGAATTGTGAAAATACCTTGATAGCTCTCCCCATTCCAAGGATTCAGTTGCTCTGTTGCATTTGCGAGCGAACGAGCTTGTCGTACCCCGAGTTTCAGGATAGTCCATTGAGGAGCAAGTAGCTTGTCGTGCCAATTTGGAGTTGTCCATCATAGCGTTAGCCATAATATCCCGAGCCTGATCTTCATTTGCTAGTACCACTACAAACTTGGCACACAATGTCCTTGCATGGGTGCTAGGGTTAAGAATCTCGAGACCGTCTTGCTCCATAGGTCTCATAAATATCTCCCATTTAGTCCAATGTCAGGGTGTCGAGTCTTTAGCTTTGTTCTTCCATAGAAATTTCTTCACTGGTTTCAAAATCTCTTTCTAGTTTCTTTTGGCTAGCTTAAGCAATGGACCATTAAAGGCTATATAAGGAAGCATAAATAAGTTGATTACCTTCGCTCTACTCACAAAGGGGAAAAGCACGTACTCCCTTCTTTGCATCTTATTCCTGCTCTTTTCCATAACCCATAGGAATCTTTGCTTGTGAGTTACATCCACCCCCAGAGAGGGGCTCCGAAGGCATACACCAAATTTCTTGTTTCATTGGTGATAACGGTTCCTCGAGGCGATTGTCTCTCACAAGAACTCAATGACAACACTTCACCCTCATCTTTATTCTCTAACCTTGAACTTGTAGCATCTATATTCCTTTGATGGATACCCTAGACACTAAAAATTTTAGATTGGTTTACTGAGATCACACATGTGCTATTGCTCAAGATCATTCTAAAAGAGGTTCTCTTCACAAAAAGCTCACTTGCTTAGTGAGGGGCCTTAATTTGAGTCAAACTGTTGCGCACACCCAATAGAATGGTGTCTTTGACATTGCTAGAATTTGGATTTTGTAGTTTAAAAATGTCTTGTGGCCCAAGAGTTGCTAATATTTTCTTTTGTTTGTTCCTTAATAGCCCTAGTGTTTGCTTCTGCCAGCATCGTGCCACCGCTAAGAAAATGTTCTTCCTTGTCGTGGCTTTTGGAAATTGAAGAGCCGAAGAAGGATGTCTTCCTTTGCTTCTCTGTTTGCATTTCTTTGTGCAGCCCAATAATAATTACAAAGAAAAGCCTGATTAGTGAGACATGTTTAAATGGAAGCACTAGTGGGATGGCTATGTATGTGTTCATCCATGCTCGAACTACCTTCTAGCTGAGAGAGAGAGAGAGAGAGAGAGAGAGAGAGAGAGAGAGAGAGAGAGAGAGAGAGAGAGAGAGAGAGAGAGAGAGAGAGAGATGACCATGGGTATGGAGCTTACTGAACCTTGTTGCTTACTGGTTGTGGTTATCTTCGGTCATGAAGAGAGAGAGAGAGAGAGAGAGAGAGAGAGAGAGAGAGAGAGAGAGAGAGAGAGATTTAATAATGCTTGGCTCTATTGGGGACGCTTATCCTTAGATTTTGGAAAATTTTGCCAAAGTTTTCCTTGTTTTTCAATGAGTTTTTCAAGAAAACCATATGTCAATTCCCATAAAATCTTACAATTTGAAGAATGGGCTTAATCCAGCCAGGCACCTCATAAACGATCACCATACAATATTCTTAGCATAAAGGTTTTCTTCCATCAAAACACATCAAAGTCTAGCTATGTCACATTTTATATGTGTTTTAATTAAACATCTCGCGTAGTTTAAACACAAAAACCGCATCTATGTATCAATTTAAATTAAACCACTTGTCCTTTTATGGGACGTCTAATTGTATAAAAAAATTATATTCATGTATAACATACCCATGTTTATACGATTACTTTAGAAAGAATTTCCTAAACCCTCAGTTTTTAGAAAACATAATTCTACTGCCAAACTCTTCTCACTAAAGGTGCTACCTTAAATTAATTAAATTCAAAGGCAATATACAAAGCACCCACTTTCCACTTTTTGACCTTGATTAGAGAGTGTTAAAACATCATTGTAGAGTTGCTTAGAGAGAGAGAGAGAGAGAGAGAGAGAGAGAGAGAGAGAGAGAGAGAGAGGTTAGTATCAAAGCACCAAAACATAAACCCCCTGGTCCCGCCCTCGCCCCCCACCTCTTTTTTAGAGTGGCCTGTTTCAAGAGTTAGAAATGAATTTAAAAAGAAAGAAATATATGGCTGCCTCCCAATTCCAATCAAAAAGTCCTCTATTTTTACACACAAGGACCAACAAGCCTATGTTGTGTCAAGGACAATCCATTTTTTACCACCAAACCATGCTTTTAGCCATGTTGGGATGTATGTTACCCTCATTCGGAGATCATGGTAATTAATGTAGGGATGGGTCTAAAAGTGATCCCTCTCAGATTTGGTATGTGTTTTGGAGCATGTTTTAAGTGCAATGGGTTCGAATACTTTGCCAGAGATTTCCATCTGAATGGTGCTAATGAAACAGTATGCGATAAGGTAAAAAAGGATCAAGAAACCGCACCCAAAGAACCAGCAGGTTACAACATGGAAGTCAATGCTACAAAGCAACGCTGAAAAGGAAGTACGTCTTTAAATCTTGTAAGTTAAGCACTCATGTGGACACCCCTATGAACCACTTTTTAGCTTAACCGAGTCCTATTGTTAGCAGTAGTAAAGCCACGCCAAGATTGCAATTCGCCACATTCCCTCTGATTAAATCACCCATGAAGCCTCGTCAAAAAATTACCTTGCTCTCGACCCCTAGGACGATGGACGAGGGGATGGTAACAAGTCTCTATGATCAGGCGCAAGTGAGTTAAAAAATTGGCACGAAGCAACTTCCACTACAAGGAGAACCCTCCAGATAATTAGGAATCCCCCATTGATCTGGGTAACTTCTTTGAGGTGCTTCAGGTCAGCAATCCGAAGGGCTTGTTTACCTCGGAGTTGTTTTTTTCCTAGCTAACACTGGCGGAGGAGGGCAACAAAAGAGAGTTGGTGATGGATGGTACTCCTGACATTGATGAGTTTGTCCCACTCTCCCCATAATGGAAAACCTATATATTTAGTGCTGTAATATAAAGGGCATAAAGTCTGCAAAAAAAAAAACACTCTTTTTTGGGATGAGATAAAAAAAAGAGCTACAAATTTTTCGCTAATTTAGGAGCACCATCTTGACGCTTCTAGTTGTAGAAAGTAGGCAATAGGGAATAAGTTGGTGTACTACGATGATGGCGCTGTTGGGTTTAGTGAGGTGCTCTCCATTTTTGATAGGGAGTTGGAGCCACAAGTTGTGTTTGATCAAACCTCAGGAAGAGTCCTTGGGGTAATGGTTAAGTGGGCACGCTAGTTTACTACCATAATTAACATGTATGCACTTGTGATTATAAAGCTATGGTGGATAGACCAATGAGGCATTCATGGTTGCACCATAGCCAATTAGTAACTAAGAGTAGATTAGAGAGTGATCTTAATACACAATGTAGAATGAAAATAACTTGCATGATTGATTAGAATTGGAGAGAGATTTACAAGCTTTGGATATGGCCATTTATAAGCTCAATGTTGAGAAGTGCAATCAATGATTGGATTGATTTGCACAACAAGTGGAAATGGCAAAATTCGTGTGAGCTACCACTAGTGGCATGTGGCCATCATGTGTGTAGTATGTGTTGGGGAAATGAGTAGCATGTGTGAAGCTTTCTAGGTTCTAGAGGAAAAATGTGACTATGCACTTAAATGGTGTATGCTTGGCTTTTAGGGAGTGTTCTCATGTCATAAAATCTAATATCTAACCAATCCAAATGATTTTCTCATATTAAACTGATCATTTAATGTGGGAGAATAATCGGGAACAAGGGTTTAGATATAGACATGTGCTTATAGATCTATCTCAACACGGGGCCAATGATAAAGGGGCCCAATGAGAGATGATCTATCAAAGAGCAAGGCTAACCAATGGAGCATAAGACCTTAGGGTTAGCTTTTTATAAGACCTCCAATAGTTAGTGTAAAAGTCCTTTGACCTTAGGTATAAGCTAGGGTTGATCTTGAGGTGGAAACCTGGCCCAAGCTTGAGGTGCTTGAGGTGGGAACCCGGCCTAGGCTTAAGGTGTTTGAGGTGCGTGTTGACTGAGGTGATTGAGATGCTTGAGGTACTTGATGATTAACATTCTTGAGGTGCTTGTCATGCTTGAGATACTAGGGCTGCACTTGAGGTGAGAACCCAGCCCAAGCTTGAAGTGCTTAAGGGCCAAGCTTGTGGTGGGGATTGGGCCTAAGCTTGAGGGGCTTGAGGTGTCAAAAGTCAAAGATCCATTCCCTACAAGGAGGGGGCAATCCCTACATGACGGGGGATGAGAGAGAACACACACACTCACACAAGGCATGCCTAGTACAAAGAAAGCAAAGGGGACACTTGTCAAGTTCCTCCTCATGTTGCCCTCATGGTGTGCCTGAAGCCTATTGGTTGGCCACCCAAGGGGTCCAATGATAATTTAGGAGATTTAATTAATTATCTTTGCATTTATCAAGTTCTCTCTCTCAAAGGGGAAAGGGGGACACTTGTCCCAAGGCTACCCTTGTTGCTTGTAATGCCTCCTTCTTATGATTGGCTAGGCCTAGAGGGATCCAATGAGCTTCAAGCATGAGCTACAAGGGGGGGTCAACCAAAGCAAGCTAGGGGGTTCCTTAGGGGGTATACTCTCCCACACACACTTTCATTATGCATTGTGCAAAGTACAAGAGCTCCCTCTCCTTCTCCAAGCAAGTAGAGGTTGAGAGCCTACACCAACACTCTTGGCTATAGAGTGAAAATCCAATCAAGATCCATGATTCAATGCTTAAGCTTGCCATCTTTTTCATCTTCATTACTATGCTATTATGTATTCTAGAAAGAAAAGATATGATAAGTGAGGAACTAATTCTTTCTCCTATGAAATTTTCTTCTTCTTCTTTCCTACTCTCATTCCCTGCTAGCTCCCTCCACCTTCGAAGGTGTTTGAGGTCTTGGGACTGAGGCTTGGGATAGTTAAAGCTTTCTTCAAAGTTTATGTTATGCTTGTGATGCATGAAGCTTTCCATCTTCATTGCATCACCTAGTCACAAGGAATACAAAGATTGTATTGTAACAAGTCTCTCTTAATGGGATAAATCATAATACAAATGCCTATTGGAGGGGGAACCGGCTCCACATAAATCCGGTCCTCAATTGTTGTCATGTTCTATAGATTCTCTCTCTTGCAAAAGTATTGTTCATGCCAAGTTAACTAATTGCTATGTGTATGTTGTTGTCGTCAACTAAGTTCACCCGCTATGCTCACAAAGTAATTTCTTAAAAGTACTCTCATTAATTTCCACTACTCTCAAGTTAATAGGCCAATTCCATTACATCTCACCATGAAGGTAAGCTAAGGCTTACCTCAGCAAACACCCCCGTAAGTTGAAGCTTACACGATAGAGAATGGATTC
This sequence comes from Adiantum capillus-veneris, assembly GCF_014529385.1. Lineage (NCBI taxonomy): Eukaryota > Viridiplantae > Streptophyta > Polypodiopsida > Polypodiales > Pteridaceae > Adiantum > Adiantum capillus-veneris. The sequence continues at coordinate 148,708,006 of NC_140935.1, forward strand.
TCATCAAGGAGTATAACATGGGCTACATTGGGTATACATGGGGTTCATAAAAGAGGGAATATGATGAAAAAATAGTGTAGGTCTTACCGCCAAATTATGTGGCTAATTGGAAAAGTGTCTAAATAGTTACAAATATAGGTCATCATTTCCTTTTGGGGACTTCATTAGGGCCTCATCTTCTATGGTTTATTTTCCTTGCTTTTGGAATCTAGAGGATTATGATGATGGTGCACATGTGGGGTGCACATGGGATTGGTGTTGTAAAGTGTGGGTTTTGTCCTAAAGTCTAACTGAAGGAGGGAAGAGGGGAGGTTATCCCACATGCAAAAGGAGTTAAGTTGTAGAGCTACTTAAAGCTCACTTTCATGAATAAACAAAACACTTCAAGTTTCCACTACATGCTTGTTTATGGTGAGCATGTGCTAAGCTAAGTCAATACTCAAGTTTGTGTTTATAAGTTCAAGCTAATCTATCTTGGAACCTAATTCAATTGAGTGATAATCTTGCTTACGCGCACACACACACACACACACACACACACACACACACACACACACACACACACACACACACACCACACACTTGCACTATGTTACTCTTTCATCCTCCCTAGCTAGCATGATCCCATTCCCATCAAGTGGTATCAAAGCTATGGTGTGGTAGCTAAATTATTACCATGCTTTTATGTTAGTATGACTATCAGTCTTTAATTATCATTAGCATTTTCATTAGATTTCTCTACTCTCTAATCAATTCATGACTAAGCTATGTGTGGACAAGTTCATGGTAAAATTCCACTGAGCCACTACCCTCCATAGCTAGGTCGAGTTTGATTAAGAGATCCTTGCACTTACTATAGTCGATTTTCTCCTCTTTTTGAATCTTTGATTAATTTCATTGAGTAATTTTCTTTTTTCATTGGCTACATAATCTCAAAGTCACACTCACAAGCTACTCGAAGAGCTCTCAAGCACCTCAATCTGAGCTCAGGAGCTCCATCATCCCCATGCCCAAATTCATTACTTAAAATAGTTGTGTGTGCTTATCTTTTTTGAAGAAGGGTTAACAAGATATTTTTCAGAATTAAAGACAAGCAAAGTTTGGAGCCTTGTTGACTAGCTTGAATTGGGAACCCTATTATTAATCATGTGGGGTCTTGAGTTCAAATGCATGGCCTACTTTGGGGGAACATTGTGGACCTGTTTAGTGCACCAAATTTTAGTTAATTTCCTAGTCGAATCCGCAAGAGGAGCTTCACACTCACAACCGTTTTACTCGTCGACTCCACGCCTTGCTCGAAAGCATGCCCGCGCCTACCAAAGGATGTTGCCCTGCTGCTCAGCCTGACCCTGCAACTACCCGAGCTACCCTCACATGCTCGGAGGCCCCCCTTCCGACGGGCATTGGCCCTACCCTTGAATCTCTTGTTCTTCAAGGGCCTCCAACAAAAGGCATGCCTTCCCACAAGCCTCAAAGCTTTCAAAGGCTTCCAAGAGGAACTCCAAGGTTCTTCAAAATAATTCCAAAGAGAAGTTTAGAAGGCTTTTTGAAGGCCTTCAAAGGCAAGTCATTCGAACCTCAACAACCTTGTGAAGAGGATCTTCACTCCAAGTGAAGAGGGGCTTCACAGAAAAGGATCTCTCTCTCTCTCTCTCTCTCTCTCTCTCTCTCTCTCACACACACACACACACTTACACACACACACACACACACACACACACACACACACACACACACACACACACACACACAAAACTTGCAATGAAATGAATCCATCCAATCACAACCGTTTCTTGCAAACATTTTTCTTCTAGTTGTAGAGGCAAACACTGGCTAGGAGAGTCTCCTAAGATAAGACCTCTCTATTAGCACAATGGGAGAGAAGGGAATACAAAAGTACAATGGGCCGGAAGGGTTTCACACCTGGAAAACGGAGTTAAGGGGATATTTCATGAGAAAATTCTTATGGTCTGTTATCATCACTGCCTTAGAACAACAAGCCACAAAACGATGGAGTGCACACTAGGGCATCTACACTCATAGCAAGTGCACAAAATTTGGCCAAGGACGAACAAGCATTAGGAATCATCATCTTCCTCGCATGACAACTATGTGTATTTCATAGAAAAATGTAAGCATGAACATGAAGCCTGACATGTCCTAGAAAGCAATTTTGGAGCCAAGGCTAAAAGAAGTAAGGTTAGTTGCAAAAGACAACTTTACAAGATCACTATGGTTGAAGGAGGACATTGCTAGCCTAGTAAATATGCTTAAGAGCATTATCATGCATCTCACTTACATCCAATGTGAAGTACTTGAAGATGACAAAGTGGTTGTGCTTTTGAGTGCACTTCCACCCTCTTATGACCACTTAGTCACCATTCTTGAATAAAAAGAACCAGATCCACATTTCCAAGATGTCATCAACTCAATTCAAGCAGAAGAATGAAAGAAAAAAGACTCATTAACATCATCAGGAGGAGCTTTTGTCACGACATCCTCAAGGAAAATATATTCTCCATTGACATCATCAACTGGGAGAAAGTGTTATGAATGTCGAAGAATGGGACACATAGAAAAATATTGCTACACAAACAAACCTTGCAATAAATGCGGAAAGAAGGGACATCCTCCTTCTTCATGCTATTCAAATGGAAGCAGTAGCACTGGAGAAAGCAGCAGTATTAGAAGCAACAACAGAAGCTATGAAGGAAAGAGACCTATCATGGATCAACTCACATGGTAGAGGACAAAGAACAAGAGGAAGGTGAGAATAACCTTGTCTTCTATGATGAAATACTTTGAATATTGCAGGCTCTGTACTTGTAGGGGCCGGAGGACTTTTATTTTCTTGTGTGGATTTACCATCCGATGTGGATTTTGTCATCATGTGTAGATACAACTTATCATCCTTAGTGGATATTGCATCTTGAGTATTTTGTCCTAGTCCAAATCCCAAGGGGAGGATTGTAAAGTGTAAGTCTTGCTGTCCTAAAGTCTAAGTGAAGGAGGGAAGAGGGGGAATTATACCACATGCAAAAGGAGTCAAGTTGTAGAGCTACTTAAAGCTCACTTTCATGAATAAACAACACAGTTCAAGTTTGCACTACATGCTTGTCTATGGTGAGCTTGTGCTAATCTAATTCAATACTCAAGGTTGTGTTTGTGAGTCCAAGCTAATCTATCTTGGAACCTAATTCACTTGAGTGATAATCTTGCTTACACACACACACACACACACACTTTTGCACTATGTTTCTCTTTCATCCTCCCTAGCTAGCATGAACCATTCCCATTACGTGTTAGGTGCATATACATCATGGAATCATGTTTTGGGTATGTGTATGATGATTTTGGTGCTTTGTCCATGGGGTGGTCTTGCCAACAGATATTGGCAGTGTTTATAACACGTTACAATCTTGAGATTAGGTATGTCATACATTGCATAAATGGTTACACTTTTCTCTAAGAGCTTTGACGACTCAAGTTTAGCATACATTACAATTCTACCCAAAAACTTGAATGTTTTAATGCATTTAAGTGCTTCAAAGTGTGTTTTCTCTCTCTTTTGGAGTTGGGCAAAATAAGCTCCAGTAAACAAAGGGCCATGAGGCCAAACCGTGTGGGAGCTTGGCCTTTGTGCAAAACCATGGCTAAAGAGAACACCAAGTGCTTTCTTGAGAACATTGTGAGAATAAGGGCTAAGGAAATATCTTGTGAAGTCGTTTAAATTTCTAGCAATATTGCTTGAAGTTAACGTATCCAAATTTTCACTTTCAATGCAACAATGAAACAATGTTGCTTCAAAACTCTCATAAATCTAAAATGTTGCTTCAAAACTCTCATAGGTCCACATGTTAACACTCATTTAAATTTTAACACCAACATGTGGACCTATGGACAACAACTTCAGATCGCTAAAATTGATCAATGACATGTACCTCAAGATTCTTGCATTGTTTCATCTTTAAGAAACAATGACATGCAAATACAAGATACATAAACCCTATCGATGACAATCTTGGCTATGTGGGAACCATAAAGTCAGTAACTATGAATTGAACTTTTGTTTTTGCAAGTAGATAATATGAACTTATATTTTTACAAGATTGTTTTCCATTGTTGTCCTTAAAGTGTTTTCCAAGGCATTTTTCAATCTTATGTGTTAACAGATTTTATTAGAGATCGATTGGTTACATGGTGAGTATAGAGCCACAATGAGGTAAGATCCATTTATTTTGTCATCAATCAATTCTTTAATACCATTATGGAAAACACAAAAATTATACATTTTATCGGTACATTGTCTCTTCTACACTTTCCAAGATTCTCTCGGTCCATGGAGACAAGTTGTGTATGTCAATCCTTGAGGATGTAATATGTTTGACACCATTGACAAATCTTGAAACTCAAAAGAGGTAAGCCAAGATAATCTTACCAAAAAAAACACAAATTTTGCACAATCAACCAAAACCTGAAAAACAATTTGAGCAGAGAAGGCTGGTAGCTATTGTTGCATGTAGTGCAACACCAAAAACCGGCCCTCTCTGCTCAAAGGAAATAATGCAAAAGCAACCACACTCCACCTTTATTTTGCCTAAAAACTGAGTGGATATGTGAGTACATATTGACAATGTAACCTTTACCATAACAAGATTTTGAAACTATAACCATGACGAGATTTACAAACCATAACCATAACAAGACTCACAAACCATAACCATCACAAAAATCGTATACCATAACCATATCAAGAATTCAAAATTATGACAAAATTCTCTAACCAATATAATCATGACTATAACATGATTCCAAAACCACAACCATAACCATAATATGATTCCAAAACCATAACCTAAGAACAATTCCATAACCATGAGCATAACATGACTCCAAAGTCATAACCATAACCTTAAGCGGATCCCAAAACCATAACCATAACATGATTCCAAAACCGTAACCATAACAAAATTTCAAAACCACAACCAAAGAGCAATTTCATAACTATGACCATAACATGACTCCAAAACTATAACCATAACCTGAAGCAGATTCCAAAACCATAACCATAACCAAATTCTCAAACCATAACCATGACCTTGAGGGGATTCCAAAACCATAACTATAACCTTAAGCGGATTCCAAAACCATAACCATAACCATAAGCGGATTCCAAAGCCATAAGCATAACCAAATTCTCAAACCAGAACCATAACCTTAACATGATTTCAAAACCATAATCATAACCATCACAAGATTCTGAAACCATAACCATTAAAAAATTTCAAAGCCATAAAAAGACAAAAATTCCATGGATTTCACTATTCTTATAATTTTCTTTAAAGGAAATGGGTCTTGTGTATGTGCTCAATGCAGGGTTTTGTAAATGGAGCCCTCTCCTAGGAGTTGTGAAGTTCTTATTTGACCCTACAAAGGACAATTTTTTATCTTGTTAGGTTACCAACCTAGTGTCAACTTAGCCTGGTTTGTTACTAAGCATGTGGTTGTGTTTTCAACACACGTTGTATATTACCAGACCATAACAATGTGTAGCACTATGAACACTTTTTTAGTGTGTTTTAATAAATCAACATGCTGTGTTAAACCATCTATGCCCTGCCATGCATTAAGTACCCCATTCATCAATACAAAAAGCCTTATGTAAGTATATATGAATACAAGCAGATTAAACCTCGTAATAAATACAAATTTTCTCTCAATAGACCTCAAAGTAGTATCTTCCTGGTTTTGCAATGCCTTAGCCATGAATACGGTTGTGATGAAATTTTTCGATGGTGGTCGCAACTTGGTTGAGTGCTGCAAGGAGGGAGCCTGCTCCAAGGATGATCAACAAGCTATGTTCATGCGTCTGAGTAGGTGTAGGGTCCACCCAAGTAGTTTCTTGTGATGGTGTAGTGCTCTTATGCCTTGTGTGTGTGTGTGTGTGTGTACCAAATATTAAGGGTGAATGATGGGATCCGTTTTTGTTGAATATGTTCCATAAAAAATTCAAAAAGACAACTTTGAAGATATTAGACACTTTATCCCATTCACGATAAACCAAATTTCTATATTTGGTCTCAACACCAAACATTTTGACAATATCATAGAGTACATATACTTGATTCGGTATGCTAGGGAGTGCATGAAGTTAATGCCAAGCTCTTCATATTAAAGTTTCCACATAATTCTAGTGCCAAAATCTTCTCACTAAAAGTGCTATCTTAAATTAATTAAATTCAAAGGCAATATACTAAGCAGCCACTTTTTGACCTTCCTTAGAGAGTGGTAAAACATTGTGGTAGAGTTGCTCGGGGGGGGGAGAGAGAGAGAGAGAGAGAGAGAGAGAGAGAGAGAGAGAGAGAGAGAGAGAGAGAGAGAGAGAGAGAGAGAGAGAGAGAGAGAGAGAGAGAGAGAGAGAGAGAGAGAGAGAGAGAGAGAGAGAGAGAAGGATACCGATAGACACTTCTTTACTGATCTTGGAGAAAGAAAACATTGATTGAGAGAGAGAGAGAGAGAGAGAGAGAGAGAGAGAGAGAGAGAGAGAGAGAGAGAGAGAGAGAGAAGAGAGAGAGAGAGAGAGAGAGAGAGAGAGAAGGATACCGATAGACACTTCTTTACTGATCTTGGAGAAAGAAAACATTGATTGAGAGAGAGAGAGAGAGAGAGAGAGAGAGAGAGAGAGAGAGAGAGAGAGAGAGAGAGAGAGAGAGAGAGAGAGAGAGAGAGAGAGCGACAGACTAACTCAATTCAGAATAGACTAGAGTGTAGACAAAAGTAACTTAATTATTCACCTTATGAGAGTGATTACAAGACTTATTATATAGGCATAGAATGTAATTCTTACACCTCTCCAAAGGTTAGTTGACTCTTCTTGAAAGGGTAAGATGCTGCTACTTGGACCTTGAACCTTTTGCTATTCACATGATTCTGGAGGCATCACATGCCAACACTTGGGTTGTCACATGGGTCTTCCAAAATGGCATCCTATATGGTAGTTTAGATGGATAGGGGGGTTTTTGTGGTGCAACAAACCTAGCACCTCAACAACCCTCCTTGTGTGGGTTTTGTTGCACAACAGGTTAATGATTATTGAAGTAGAACTCACACAAACTACCTCCCCTAAAAAAACACAAAGTGTGAGGTACACAAGTTGTTTCCCGGAACACAAAGGATGTAGACACACAATCTTCCCTAGAACACAAATTATAGGTAAAAGTAACACAAAACCTCCCCTACACACACATTAGGGTTGAGGAGCACACTCCTCCCCTGCACAAAGAGGGTATGGCACACAAAATTGAGGCTACACAATGATATTCATAGATTTTTTGTTTGGGGATTTATCTCCAATGCAGACTAGAACTTTGTTGCAGTCATTGTTGTCATGTTGTTGGTGCCTTTTGTTTTTCTTATTTTTGCATTTTGCTTCTGACCCTTGGATACCTTTATTGAATGAAAAACTAGATGCAGTATTGTGAAATGAAATACTAATTGCAAGTTTGGATGACGTCGCGTTGTCGAACCACGGAGAGGTCTTATTACTTGAAGGCCCTTCAAGGGTAGTGTCTATCTCCTCACACAAGCACAAAGTCAAAGCATCCCCACATACAAGAATGATTGCATACATCACAAAAAATACTACCTTTGGATGCAAAAGTTTTATTAAATAAAGCTCATTTTGGCTCCTTGGGGGGGGGGTGGAGAGAGAGAGAGAGAGAGAGAGAGAGAGAGAGAGAGAGAGAGAGAGAGAGAGAGAGAGAGAGAGAGAGAGAGAGAGAGAGAGAGAGAGAGAGAGAGAGAGAACTCCTTTTTTAATCTCAAAGTCGAAGCCTTGAGGTTGAAGTTTTTCTTTGAAGTCAAAAGTCTTTGTATTCCTTTGAAGGTTACTTTTTTCATTGGCTCTACTGGCAGGTCATGGGAGCCTCCCTTCACAGGCTTTGTGGGTGCTCTCTACATTTGACAGGTCCCTAAGATTATGGCATGAGTGCCCAAAATGGGAACCTTTTGCAAGGTGGGGAATGGTTCCATGTTTTCCATGTTTGCTCAAGTGAGAAGAATACCCAATGGACCCCACAAGGCCTTAAAGAAAATTTGAGAGGAAGGTGATTCTTGGGGGGGGGGGGACTAGAGCCTATGAACTTGCCACTAATTTTAAGCCAATTTAATCACCAAAGAGGAGTCCACCCGGACTAGAGCCTATGAACTTGCCACTAATTCTAAGCCAATTTAATCACCAAAGTGGAGTCCACCCATGTTGCTAAAAAATGGAATTCTTGGTTTGAACACAAGATCAAGAGCCCTCTTCAAATAGAGTCAAGGCTTTAACCACCATGCCCCACTTGACTTTCTTGCGGAAAATGCCAACAAACATATAATAATACCTTGCCTTGGTGGCAGTAAGATCCCACACAAACATACACCTCATTTTAGCACAAGTTGAGCTATGGTATTGAGGGGGCTCTCGACCACCCACCTCGAAATGTAGAGGTTAGTGGCTCTAGGGAAAGATCTACTTGAGCACTATTTCCACACAAGGAAGGGTTTGCAATAATGAGCAAGGAGATGGATTGGTTGAAGGGGAAATAACACACAAAAATTGACATTAAATGCAACCTAAATAGGATCTACTTGATCAATATTAATCATAAAGCATAATTGCTGAGAGTAGTGATTCACAAGACTTTAATTCATGAGCTTGCTCACAATCAATTAGCCTAATAATTAATAATTATTGGTGAGGGAATTATTAGAAGATAGAATGCTTAGGATATAAAGTAAATTAGGGAGATATATATCCAGCTCATGGCTTTGATACCATCTAAAAGCTTAGGGTGGATTAAGTAATGTAGCATTCATTGCTAATACATGTGATTAGAGAGAAATATTAATTAGGAAATTGACTCAATTCACAATATACTAGAATGTAGTTAGATGTAGCTTAGTTATTCAAATTTATGAAAGTTATTACAAGGCTTATTTTTTATGCATAGCATGTACTACTTACACCTCTCCAAAGACCATTTGACTCTCCTTTAAAGGGCAAGATGCTACTTGTCACTTGACCCTTCTACTTAGCTCTTCACATGACTCTTGAGGCATCACATGCCAACACATAAGTTGTCACATGTGTCTACACATGGCATCCTGTATCGCAATCTACATGGATAGGGAGAGTTCCTGCGGTGCAACAAATCCCATGCCTGAACACTTATTTAAACCTATTGTTAATCGACAAGTCAGACACTGGAGTCAATACTGGGTGAATAGGAAGCTTGGGGACTGCCCAATGCTCCCTATTGCTTGGTATTGACCTTGGTGTTAAAGCCATTACAAGAGACACTAAAGACCTTGGGACAATGGAGTCAATATTGGGTGAATAGGAAGCTTGGGGACTACCCAACGCTCCCTATCGCTTGGTGTTGACCTTGGTGAAAGCAACAATGGAGACCCTTTTGGTGATGTGATTATAAGTCATGCAATGGAGTCAATACTGAGCAAATAGGAAGCTTGGGGACTGCCCAATGCTCCATATCGCTTGGTGTTGACCTTGGTGTTAAATTCATTAAATACCATAGTAAAGTCAGCACCGAGCAAATAGGAGGCTTGGTGACTGCACATCGCTTGGTGCTGACCTTGGAAAATGGGCGTCGGTCCAGTTATCATCCACGGATATCATCTTGTTTTGAGTCAAGGATCGGGCTTGTTGGTCCTATAGGTGCTTGGGTGATCGGCGATGAGAGGCGCACAACATATCTCATTTGATACTATTTTTACTTTGACAAGCCATTGTGCGCGTCCATGTGTGAATGGGTTAAACTCTTATAAAAGGTCCATTTGACCTAAAAATCCTGATAATGGGAGGTGTAAGCTAAGAAGTGCTCTTGGTCCATCTATGTCTCCTTCTCCTTCGTGTGCTCACAGGTGTGTGTGTGTGTGTATGTCTGATTGAGAGAGAGTGAGAGAGGGTGTGTGTATGTGACCGAGCATTGTGGCCACATCGGCGGTGGTGAGGCGGTTGAGCGCGGCATCGATGGTGGCTTCTTCCTTTTTGTAGCATAGAATCCTTCACAACTGAAGCATTGAGTGGTGAGTGACACACCCCTGCCCCTTTAAGATTTCTAGGACTCTCTAGTTGTGTGTTTGCAGCCTACCGAGGCTCGCCCATGGTGCATAGGCAAGTTCCCCGCCTTCGACACATACCGCAAAGCATACATTTTTGGCACCACTATCAGGGAAAGCTTTGCATTAAGCTCAAGGAGCACTTAGTGCTACCTCGGGAACCAGTTCTTCCATCTGCTTTTTGTGTTTTGTTGTGTTGTGTTGACTGTCTCTGAGTGTGCAGATTATTGTGTTTGACAGAGGGTTAGCAGAGGTAGTTAGTGTTAATTAGCTATATTTAGTTGTGTTAGTTGAAAAGAGGCTAGACAGAGTTCGTAGGAGGTGCTGTGTGCATGTGGGAGCTTGCCCATGCGGCCACATTATCCTCACAATTTTGTTTCTGTAATAATAATAATATTTATTAAAAAAATACTCATGAATATTGGGACAAAAAAGAAATTCAGAAATTAAATGTTTTTTTTAATAAAAAAGCTTATCCTAAAAGGAAGGATCGGGATCATTCCCCAAACCCAAGCCCATGCTCAGTCCTCAATCTTATGATATACTACTCACACTACCTTATATATAAAGACTAGGATCTCAAGTGAAGGGAGGGCATGTGGGATAAGTTCCTCAAATCCTCCACCATCCCCTTCACAGTCACCCTTTGGACTTACTAATTCTAGCCCTCTCCCCACCTAGGAAAAGACTAGCTTTAGGATTTCGAGGGTTGTACGTAACCGAATAGGGGACTGTAAAGCACAACGCGTTCCCCTAGCTAAGACACTCTTTTTGAGATATCAAACGCTATAGTCCGTGGCTCAATTTAAAAAAGGGACCAAAATAACAAAAAAATTGGGTTGTAAACACATAAAAAACTAGGTGAGCGGCCTTCACGGGCACTCACCAACATTTCTAGAGTGTTGAGGTCACATGCACCTACGCTCTGGTTGTGTGGTAGAGGACGAGCACATCGAGAGTGTCTCCGTTTACACGGGAACTCATTATTCCTCTATCTTAGGGCTCTAGGCCCTCAACGCGAACCCAAGGGAGTACCACGCAGGACCACATATTGCGTCTAGTGACTCTTCCTCTGACTACAACGTCATGGAGGGTTACCCAATGCCTAATACCAATAGCTCAAGCCAAGACATGCATGACATGGGCCCATGGTCCAGGCCGAGTGTTCTTAGCCGCTTGAAGGAAACCTTTAGTAGAGCCACTCGCTCCGAACATGGAGCTAATGATGTAAATGAGGGGGTTGGGAAAGTAAATTTTCCATTCATGACCAACATAGATACCATGCTCCTGGAGAGTGTGCGCATGAATACTCCATTCATTGCACCCCCTGACTCTTCAGAGCTATTCCCCTCCGAGGTTATATTACCTTATGGTAGAAGCCTTGCCGAAGTGCAAGAGGTTGAGCGATATATCATTGCGGCTAGGGAAAAGGAAATCAAAAGCTTATGAAAGGCAGATCAAAAGAGAGAGTTAAAAGCGAAAGCCTCTATGTCAACATCCATGCCAGGCGAGCAATCGAGTGCTCCTAAATTAGCGACCAATAAGGGTCAATCCATAGAGAGCCATATTGCTTCTAGTTCAAAGGACACCCCCAACACCTCAATCCTAAATGGAGCGTTCCTAAATGAGAACTGGGAGTACAAACTACAAAAGGAAACTCTAGCCAACCTATACACAAGTCACACCTATCACGTGGGTTGGTTGGATGTTCTACAATCCTCAACGGGTGCTACTAGTGTAGAGGATCAACAACAAAGAGTTTGTGAGTTCATCCATAGGGTTGTTGACCTAGAGAGATAGAACAAGGGAATCCACATGCCTTCAATGGGTCTCATGATTCTTGGATACAGGGAAGGATAAACAACCAACCTTATTGCAGATGGAAACTCCCTCGGTAAGCCTGATGGATCCTCCATATGCTGTTTTGCCAGGGGTCCCAATGCAATCTGAGCCCATAAGTGATAGCTTTACCTTTCCAAGTCTAGCTCATCTTTCCCATGATGACACCAAGGATACCATGCCTACCCCAATGATGGGCATGCCAAGAAACGCGCCATGAACTTCATTTGTTAGTAAAGCAGTGCTACATTGTAGCTCAATGCTTGCAACAATATCTACAACTGTGTATTAATCGTATACACCTATGGGTCCTCGTACTCATGTAGCTCCTACCCCTCCCATTGTTTCAACAACCTATGCTCCATAACCACAACACCCAAGCTCTTATTTCAATGGGACCATACCGGCTAGCATTAGCATGTCACATCCGACGTCTGCTATGCCTAGGGCCATACATATTTGAACTTTGGACCATCACATGGCACAACACCGTACCAAACTTGGAACCCAAGGGCTTCCTATGTGCCAAGCTCAATGCCAATACCTACTTCACATGTAGTCTTTGGAGGGCCTTCGACCCACAGTGCCTTCTCACTTAGGTGACTTGGCAACATTTGCTCAAGATATCGATCGATTATTGTTTGCTGAGAATATGTGTAACATGCCTGATAGAGAGCCTAGAAGTAAGGTAGTACAAATAGCCAAGCTCACACAAAAAATTAGTGACGACAGGGATGTGAGAAAGCATATCGAAGTGTTTGAACAAATATGAAATTCTCTAGGAGAACACAATGACTTGCATAAGAGTAATTCTTTAAGCCTTAACCTTAAGTGGGAAGGCTGGGGATTGGTATAGAACCCTAAGATGGAAGAAAAAACAATTTAACCTACTCTTAGGAGACTGTTCTTGAAAGAATACATACAAGAGAAAGTGCTTTGGGGTGTAGCCTCTCAGCTCCAAAAAGCCCAACGAGAGGAAGGAGAGTCGGTGAGAGACTTTATCAGTCGCTTGAAGCATTTGAATTCTCGTTGTAATCCAAATGAGCACTTTAATAATTATCAATTTCTTGATAGATTCATTAGGGGATTACGACGTGAGGATATCTACATTGGCCTATTCATTAGAGGTATCACCACTTGGGATGCAGTCACCACCAATGCAATCCAATTGGAGGATAATTTAATGATTCAAGGAGAAAGAGTGTCTCTTGAGTCTAAATCTACTAGCTTGCAAGCATCAAGGGCATCAGCCAATGACCCTAAAGCCTATTGCTAAGGAGCCAAAGATATCTGAGATGACTTTAGCAGATCTCAGCAACACCATTCAAGAGAGTATTAGAGACAATCGTGCTCCGCAAAACAATCATATGTATCCAAGAAGGGAGCAACAATGGTGCTCAGTATGCTATGGTCCGCATAGTACCAGTGAATGCCCTATTTTTAAAGGTAAATTCAATGGGAATTGCAATGCCTGTCGGAGGTATGGTCATCAAGCTAAGGATTGCATAGTATTTAAGCGCGTGATGGCCAATAGACCAACCTTAGCATGGACGGACACACCTATTGAAAAAATGTCACAACACATGGTCCCTAGGACCCAAAATGTAGTTCAAACAACACCCTTACTACCTCTAGTGCTAGGACAACAACCACCACATCCGAGAATCACTTCTATGAATCAAGTGGGTTGTGAGTTATTTATTGCTTGTTTGGAAGGCTGTGAGGAAGATATAGACCCTAATATTGCCTATGGGATTGATGCACTTAAAGAAAGTCCACAATACTACATGGAGGACTATTGGGTACAAGTCAAACATGTATTCCAAGTAGGTGCTCTTGCTGCAAGAGGCCAAAATATCAATTACACTACCAAGAGACCACCTCTTTAATGTTATGAGTGTGGAGGTCCACATCGTGTAGCCGAGTATCCTATTAGGCTACAAAAAAATGCTTCCCCTATGCAAACCAATCAAGCGATCACTCTAAAACGCCGATACTCATGTGTAACGAATGTGGCATAGATCACTTGATTTCCCAATGTACAAATAATACAAATTCACCGAAGATCATGCCATTAAACTTGATTGAGGTTAGCAAGGAGCCATCATAAAGTACGCATGTGCTGCCAGTAAATGTACTCACACAATCGATGCTCCAAAAACAACATTATATTCTTGAGGAAAGCCTACACGGCATCAATTCCCCAATCTCAAAAAAGGAAGAAAACACAAAGGAAGAGATCGCAAAAAGCAGCAAAGTCAGACCCGATTTCAAAGACCAACATAGGGACTGACAACGACCCCGTATATATGAATGACATTGAAGAGGATTCTGATTCAGGTGAAACCATGGAGATAAAAAAGACCACTACGAAAGAAACCAACAAAGAAGATTGTCACGAGCCACAATGGCCAGAACCCTGCAAGAAGAAGATAAAAACTTACAAACCCTACAAAGGAGATTGAGCAAGTCAAGAAATTAAGAAGTTTGGTAGAAGAGACCCAAAGGGATCTAGAGCTAGCACCAGATCTAGACTACAAACACAGTGTTCCCTACGCAACAACGCCATAGACCCCTAGCCATACCTAGTGTCATCCAAGAAGAAAGTGACTTAAAGTCATGAGAAAGTGGGAGTACTCACTTCTTGTTGGAAAGAATGTTTACAGAGGGACTACCTGAACCTATCAAATAAATGGAGATCCCATCTTCCCCATGTCAAGGGACTGAAGCCCAAAAGGTTACGTTAAATATTGCCAAATTGATGGATTTCATGGCTTCAAAAGACAACCATCATGTCCAAATTATATGGAGACCCCGAGCTATTCTTAGCTCTTTGAGCTTTCCTCAATGGAGAACTGAAAGTCGGGCTCCCACAATTTGCATAGATGGATGGATCTAGGGAGATGCCAATAGAGGAGGAACACTTAGATCCACAACCCAATCTAGATGAGAACTCTGTTGTAGAAATACATGTTAACAAGTTGGGACGATACTTTGAGGGTGATGAAACCAATGCGACCATACCAATCACTACCAAGGGATTAACTGTGAAGGGAATCCTTGATGGTGGCGCTGGGGTTAGCATTGTGACTAAAAATTGCTAGGAAACTATGGGAAGACCTCACCTTGGGACCACAACCATAGAAGTAAAGATTGCCAAAGGGTCTATTGTTAAACCTATTGGGATGCTAGAAGATCTCAAGATCAAGGTCTTTGGACACAAGATAAGAAATACCTTCATTGTTATGGATTTCTCCAAGCACACTATGACATCTAAGATGATCTTATGACGTCCTTTCATAGGGAAGCAAAAATGGTGCATGACTGGTCTAAAAACCCTTTCTATTTGCAGTTCCAAGATTCTGTCATTCGAGTGGATCTTGTAACTGGTCGAGCATATCCTGTAGGAAATAGATTTGTAATTGATCATAAATCTGACACCACAATTCACTCAGCCCCGTTACAATATTCTTACACGTGTAAAATGGACATTGATGTTGGGGAGGATTCTTCTTATATGGATGTTCTACCTGGGATGACTGAGTCGACTGACAATGTTGACTGGGTCCACCTAGCAGCAACCCTAGACACTTGGGGAAATAGGGGGACGACTTGGGTAACACCTAAGGGGGATGAAATGCCACCACTCGTGCCTTTAAATATGATAGAAGCAATGCATATAGCTTCTGATGACCTACCAAGTGAAGGCTTGATTGACATTTGATTGACATTGGAACTAGTAGCGTCTCACAAGACTATAGCCCACACGATTTAGGGTCAGAATCATCAACTGAAATCAGCTCTGAGGACAAAGAATTTGAGTTAAATCTTGGTCAAATGTGGGGACATACCACTCAGGGCACAGTGGTACCCTAGATGACAATCTATCCAGTAGAGGAGAAGACACAAGTAGCGATTCATCTAGTGACTCTTCACTAGAGATCGGCCGTAATAAAAGATTAGACAAGAAGGGTAAGAGATATAAGAGGCAACGATATCGAGCAAATGTGCATGCTAGAATAAATGAAAAGAAATCTACCACAGAATGGCTTAATTATGTAGGGACATGTGATGCTCATCGAAAGTTGGTAGATAACTGGGGTGAATATCTTCAAAGCGTTATGTGGTGTAGTCCACAACCCATTGACATTGCACAACTAGAGGCTACAGAGAAGCCAAAGTTGATCCGTACCATAAGGAGATGACAAAATCGAGAGTCAACTCAATAAAAAAAAGAAGCATAAGTGAAATCACAGTCCAAAGAACAACAAAGACCCCTCACACTTACACCCTACACCCGATCATTTCAAATCCTACACCACGGAGGAGCGTAAGGTTGTGTATACAAAGGCTCAAAGAAAACCTATCGATGGAAGCAATGGAGTCTGTGATGGTCCAGCAATAGTTAAAGAAATAGAGTTAGCAAACCTAGGTGAGGAGTCCAAACCTATTTTCATTGCCCAACGTCTGACAGAGATTGAGGAGTATGTACTTAAAGAACTTCTCAAAAAATTCAGGGATATATTTTCTTGGACATGTCATGATATGAAAGGTGTTCCACCTTCCGTGGTGCAACATGTTAAGTATGGAGCCTGATTTACCCTTGTAATTTTCTGTGGTAAAAGCGCACGTTTGTAAGGCCCCCATTATGAGGAGAAGCCATCGTGCGTGAAGGAAAATCACTCACCGGAAACCAAAATTTTCACGGACAAGAATCAGGGGCAACTTTAAAGGCTGCGGGGGCGGAGGCCCCCGAGACTTTTTTTTCGTCGGAATATTCTTTTTCGCTGGAATATTATGGCTGGACGGCGGCCGGAAAGTGGTCGGAAAACAACCAGTCGGTTGGCCAATGGCCGGTGGTCGGAAGTCAATGGCCGGTGGCCGGTGGCCGGTGGCCGAATTCCAAAGCGGACTTGTCTTCTCAAGGGCGGCCACACATGGGCGGATTGGAGGGTCCGATTTGGACTTATTCGCACAAGGGAGGCTACACATGGCTGTCTCTCATAAGAGAGGGCATCCCTTTTGGCCTATAAAAGGAGGCCATTTCTACACACATTTCATAGTGTGAAGTTGATGCAACAAGGTGAGTGTGAGGTGGTGAGAGTGAAGCAAGGCGGGAGCTCCATTAAGGGTATAATCCCTTTGTAAACTACTTCTTGTTTTGAAGTACTAAAGCCATTGAGTGGCTACTTTCCCGTGGACGTAGCCCACATTGGGTGAACCACGTATATCGTGTGTACTCTCTCTCTCTCTACTCTATAATCTCGTGTATATAAATCTGTCTCTCTCCATTAAGTAATCTACTCAATTATCTATTTAGCTACGTCTTATTTCCTAACATTGTGGTATCAGAGCAAGGTTTGCTCGTAGCTAAATTATCTCAAGGAAAGAATTCCTTGAATTGAGTGGGAGTTATGGCGGAGGAAGGGAAGCTCAAGATTGAGAAGTTCAACGGCAAAAACTACCAACATTGGAAGATGCAGATTGAAGACTATCTCTACCAGAAGGACCTCTATTTGCCACTAGGCGGTCTTGCAAAGAAGCCCGCAACAATGGCAGATGAAGCATGGATTGTCCTTGATCGAAAGGCACTGGGAACAATCCGGTTAAGCTTGGTGTCAACGGTGGACGTCAATGTTTCAAAGATGAAGACCACGGAGGACTTGATGAAGTCACTTGACGACTTCTACGAGAAACCATCGGCATCCAATAAGGTATTTCTTATGAAGCGCTTGTTCAATCTAAAGATGGCAGAGAATGGTTCAGTTGCAGAACACCTAAATGACTTTAACACAAACATAAGTCAACTTCGATCAGTGAAAATCAATTTTGATGACGAAGTGGGAGCTCTCCTTATACTATCATCTCTACTGGATAGTTGGGACAGCCTTGTGATGGCTGTAAGTAATTCTATCTCTGGCACAAATACTCTTAAGTTTGATGATGTTGTGGGTGTTCTCCTAAGCAAGGAAATGCGAAGGAGAAGCACAGAAGAATCATCAAGTGCTGCACTATCAGTGGAAACAAGAGGAAGGCTTAAGGAGAGGTTCAAAAACCAAAAGGGTCGTGATCGCTCAAGGCGGAGCAAGTCACGCACAAAGTCAGTTCTTGAATGTTGGAACTACGGTAAGAAGGGCCACGTCAAGAAGGATTGTTTCTCCAAGAAGAAGAAGGAGACAGAGTCTCAAGACAACAAGCCAACATCGGAGGCCAATGTGGCAGGTAAAGTAGAGCAAGATGCTCTAATTCTCTCATTAGACAATGTGTCTAATTCCTGGATAGTAGATTCCGGGGCTTCATTCCATGCGACACCACACAAGCAACATTTCCAAGACTACACCAAAGGTAATTTTGGGTATGTATACTTGGGAGATGATGAAGCTTGTGAGATTGTCGGCAAAGGTACAGTTTCTGTCAAAACTGCTAACGGAAATGAATGGAAGCTTAAAGATGTTAGGCATGTTCCTTCTCTTCGCAAAAATTTGATCTCTATAGGACAATTGGACGATGAAGGTCACAACATTGCATTCGGAAACAAACGGTGGAAGATCTCAAAGGGATCTTTGGTGGTTGCCAAGGGTGAAAAAGTCGGTACACTTTACTTGTGTACTGTTAGCACGCAACCTTCAGCTTGTGCAGCAACTACAGAAGTTGACAGTGTGGTGTGGCACTACCGACTTGGGCATATGAGTGCCAAAGGAATGCAAATCCTTCAAACAAAGAAGATTCTACCAGGTTTGAAAGAAGTGGACTTAGAGTTATGTGAAGATTGTGTTTATGGTAAACAAAAGAGGGTAAAATTTCAAAAATCAGGAAATGAAAGAAAAAATAAAAAACTTGAGTTGGTTCATTCTGATGTTTGGGGTCCTACAAGTACACCATCACTTGGTGGCTCATTGTACTATGTAACATTCATAGACGATGCGACTAGAAAAACATGGGTTTATGTCATGAAGAATAAATCCGATGTATTTTCCATATTTCAAAGGTGGAAAGCCTTTGTGGAGAATGAAACAGGTACTAAGGTTAAATGCCTCAGATCCGACAATGGAGGCGAATATTGTAGCCAAGCTTTTGAAAGCTTTTGTGCTAGCAATGGCATTCAAAGGCAAAGGACAACCCCAAGGACACCTCAACAAAATGGGATTTTGGAAAGGATGAACAGGACAATCATGGAACGAGCACGAAGCATGCGGCTACATGCAGGTCTACCGCTTGAGCTTTGGGCGGAAGCTGTAAGTACGTCTGTGTACTTAATCAATCGGTCACCCTCAACGGCATTGGATGGGGGAGTTCCAGAAGAGGCATGGACAGGTAAATCGGTGAATTATGCATTTCTCAAAGTGTTTGGGTGTGAGACTTTCATGCACATAGATAGAAGCCTAAGATCAAAGTTAGATGCAAAGTCCAAAAAGTGTTTCTTCATTGGCTATGGTGAAGGAGACT
The DNA here is from genome assembly GCF_014529385.1 of Adiantum capillus-veneris. Lineage (NCBI taxonomy): Eukaryota > Viridiplantae > Streptophyta > Polypodiopsida > Polypodiales > Pteridaceae > Adiantum > Adiantum capillus-veneris. The sequence goes on from NC_140935.1 coordinate 148,727,413, forward strand.
TTGGGTATCGCCTATGGAATCCTGAAGATGGTAAAATCTTAAGGAGTAGGGATGTAATTTTTAACGAAAAAAATATGTACAAAGATTACTTGGAAAGAAAACAAACAAAAGAAACAGGTGATGAGTACATGGAGCTTGAGGACGGTGAAGACTCAAGGACTGCAAACAGTGACAATGTGCAACAACGTCAACCAAATGAGGAGCCTCAACCTATTCCCCGAAGATCTACAAGAGCAAGTAGACCTCCAGAAAGGTTTGTTTCTTCCTTCAACCATCTCTTGATCTCAGATTCTGGAGAGCTGGAATCATATGAAGAAGCTATGCAACATGAATCCAAAGAAGAATGGACGAAGAGCATGCAAGTGGAGATGGACTCACTACATCGAAACCAAACATGGGAGTTGGTTGAGTTGCCTAAAGGTAAGCAGGCACTTCAAAACAAATGTGTGTACAAGCTAAAGGAAGAAGAAGGTGGGAAGAAAAGGTACAAGTCTAGGCTTGTGGTAAAAGGTTTATCTCAAAAGAAAGGTATTGACTTCAATGAAATATTTTCTCCTGTTGTAAAAATGAACTCAATTAGGCTTGTCTTAAGCCTTGTGGCTGCTCATGATCTAAATCTCGAGCAAATGGATGTAAATATGGCATTCCCTCACGGTGACTTAGAGGAGGAAATCTACATGCTTCAACCAAAGGGGTATGAAGTAAAAGGTAAGGAGAAAATGGTTTGCAGATTAAAGAAGAGCTTGTATGGTTTAAAGCAAGCATCAAGACAATGGTACTTGAAGTTTGATCGATGGATGTTGGATCATGGATTCACAAGATGCAACTCGGATCACTGCGTCTACACGAAGAATTTGGGAGATGGGAAATTCATCATCCTAATGTTGTATGTTGATGACATGTTGATTGCAAGTGCTAACATGCAGGACATCAAAGACCTAAAAGAGGAGCCATCCAAATATTTTTCAATGAAAGATTTAGGTGCTGCAAAGAGGATACTTGGTATGAAAATATCAAGGGACAGGACGAAGAAGACAATAAAGCTATCTCAAGAAGATTACATCAAGAAGGTACTAGAAAGGTTTGCAATGCAAAATGCAAAACCAGTTTCTACACCTTTGGCTGGTCATTTTAAACTAACGAAGGATATGTGTCCAAAGACACAAGAGGAGATAGCCTATATGTCTAAAGTTCCATATGATGCAGCGGTAGGTTCTCTAATGTATGCTATGGTCTGGACAAGGCCAGACATTGCACATGCAGTGGGAGTTGTGAGTAGGTTCATGGACAACCCAGGTAAAGAGCATTGGCAAGCTGTGAAGTGGATACTTAGGTATCTAAAAGGGACAACAACAAATGCTTTGTATTTTGGAGGAACTGATATTTTTCTAGAAGGGTATGCTGATGCAGATATGGCAGGTGACAAAGATACTCGAAGGAGCACTACTGGCTATGTGTTCACGGTTGGAGGCACAGCAGTAAGCTGGGCTTCAAAGCTGCAGAAAGTGGTTTCACTTTCTACCACGGAAGCAGAGTATGTAGCAATGACGGAGGCAAGCAAAGAAATTCTGTGGCTTCACAGATTCTTAGAAGAGCTTGGATTCAAACAAGACAATTGTGTCTTGTACAGTGATAGCCAAAGCGCTATCCATCTTGCGAAGAACTCAGCCTTTCATTCAAGGACAAAGCACATTGAGGTGAGATATCACTTCATACGCACTCTTTTGGAATAGGGACAGCTAAAGCTAGGAAAGGTGCATACAAGTGAAAATCCTACAGACATGTTTACAAAGGTGGTCAACAAGGAGAAGTTGAGCTTTTGCTCATCTTCAATCAGCATTCAAGGATAAGAAGCCAGAATGGAAAGCAGTCACAGGTTTGGTTTGGAGATCAGTCTCCAAGTGGGAGATTGCTAAGTATGGAGCCTGATTTACCCTTGTAATTTTCTGTGGTAAAAGCGCACATTTGTAAGGCCCCCATTATGAGGAGAAGCCATCGTGCGTGAAGGAAAATCACTCACCGGAAACCAAAATTTTCACGGACAAGAATCAGGGGCAAATTTTTTTCGCCGAAATATTATGGCCGGACGGCGGCCGAAAAGTGGTCGGAAAACAACCGGTCGGTTGGTCGGTGGCCGGTAGTCAATGGCCGATGGCCGGTGGTCGGAAGTCAATGGCCGGTGGCCGGTGGCCGAATTCAAAAGCGGACTTGTCTTCTCAAGGGCGGCCACACATGGGCGGATTGGAGGATCCGATTTGGACTTATTCGCACAAGGGCGGCTACACATGGCTGTCTCTCATAAGAGAGGGCAGCCCTTTTGGCCTATAAAGGGAGGCCATTTCTACACACATTTCATAGTGTGAAGTTGATGCAGCAAGGTGAGTGTGAGGTGGTGAGAGTGAAGCAAGGCGGGAGCTCCATTAAGGGTATAATCCCTTTGTAAACTACTTCTTGTTTTGAAGTACTAAAGCCATTGAGTGGCTGCTTTCCCGTGGACGTAGCCCACATTGGGTGAACCACGTATATCGTGTGTACTCTCTCTCTCTCTCTACTCTATAATCCCATGTATATAAATCTGTTTCTCTCCATTAAGTAATCTACTCAATTATCTATTTAGCTACATCTTATTTCCTAACACAACACACAATCCCCATGAATAGCATGGCTAAACCAATTCCGCAACTACCCTACCCAATGAATCCTAAGTATACAAAGACGTTCAAGAAGAGATTGAAAAGCTTGTGAAATGCGGATTCATATACCCTACTGAGCACTCAGAATGGGTGTCTCCAATAGTTAATGTGTCGAAAAAGAATGGGAGACTCAAAGTGTGAGTGGATCTCAAGAAGGTCAATGCCGCCACTAGGAGGGACCATTACCCCTTGCCATATTCAAAACAGGTGCTTGAAAGAGTTGCAGGGAAGGAAGCTTATAGCTTTTTAGATGGGTACTCTGGCTACAATCAAATCACAATTGGACTAGAGGACCAAGCTAAAACAGCCTTTATAACCGAATTTGGAGTGTTCGCATTTTGTGTTATGGATTTTGGCTTAACCAATGCCCCTGCTATATTTCAAAGATTAATAAACACTACTTTTAAAGAATAATTGAGGGAGTTTTGTGAAGATTTTTTAGATGACCTTTGTGTTTATTTCTCTTGAAAGGAACATCTATCATGCTTACGTAAAGTGTTTGAGAAGTGCAGATTATATCGCATCTCCTTAAACCCTTTCAAATGCCAATTTTGGGTTAAACATGGAGTCCTTTTAGGGTATATAGTGTCCAAAAATTGGATTTCCACAGATGAGGGAAAAATTAAATCCATCGTTGAATTGCCACCACCTACAAACTATAAAGGAGTTCCAAGGTTCATGGGCCATGCTGGTTATTACCGATGCTGAGATAGCTCGTCCTTTGTACAAGCTTCATATTGAGTTCCACTCGACCACGAAGTGCGACCATGCTTATCATTCATTGAAAAAGACCTTGCCAAGCGCTCCTATTCTACGAGTGCCCGATTGGAATGTAATTTTCCATGTGCATATTGATGCATTGAACTATGCTATTGGGTGTGTTCTAGCTCAACCAAGAGAACATAAACTAGACTATCCCATTATCTTTGTAGGTCGTCAATTGAATGATGCCGAGAGAAACTACACCATTATAGAGAGATGAAGAAATCTCGCTACTACCTTCTTGCCAACAATTTTGTTTTCTATGTGAATCATCAAGCCTTGTTGTATCTAGTAAATAAACCTTGCTCCATGGGAAGAATTACACGATGGTTGTTAATTCTCCTTGAGTTTGATTTTACCGTTGTGGTGAGACCTGGTAAAAGACATGTCATGGCCGATCATTTGTCTCACATACCCAATGGTGAAGCCCCTACTGGAGTTGATGATGAATTGCCCGATACTTCCTTATTTCTAGTCGAGACCATGCCTGAATGGAGTGAGAAGATTGTGAAATTTCTAGTTAATGGTTTTCCACCCAAAGAGCTTCGTAAGGATATAGCTCAAAAACTGTTAAAAGAATGGGAACCTTATTCTCTCATTGCACGAACTCTCTACAAGCTAGGGAAGGACGATATTCTTAGATATTGCGCTTGTGAGGATGAGTATTTATACATACTACAAGAAGCCCACATGGGTATATCCGGAGGACATTTCTCAGGGGAACTAATTGTTAGAAAGGTGCTGCAATCAGGCTATTGGCAGCCTACCTTATTTAAGGATGCATCACTTTTTGCAAAAGCATGTGATGAATGCCAATGTTACAAGATCACACAACAAAAGGATAAGATGCCCTTACATCCTGTTAAAGTGACTCAACCATTTGGAAAATGGGGTTTAGACTTTCTAGGCCCAATTAGTATGGGAGCTCATAACACTCCATTAGGAAAATTTTGAACTCATTTTTGGGCCTTTTAAGAGTGCCACATTATCAAAGTTGTACAAAAGAAAGCAACCCGATAGACCCCTCTAAATATTGCTTAGAGCCCCATGGTATGACCTATCATTGGAAAGTTCTTGAAAAATGGATTCTAAAGCGCCAAGGTCCGAAAAGTTTGGATGACTTCTATGAAAGTTATGAATTTTTTTTTCAATCAGCCAGGTTTTGTTACCGTTACGGTAATCTAAAATCACCTTTTTCTAGATCTACATGAAGGCAATGTCCGATACATGCATGCTATATATCAATAGATAGCATTTGAAGAGTAGATTCTAAATATCCAACCTCCGACAAGTTTGGATCTTATTTGCAAAAAATTTACCGATCCCCACTTTTTGAAAGCTATGCCACATCAACAATTCTTACAAGGCCCCTTTTTGAGTCCAAACTTTTCCTAATGAATCTTGATATATTATCGTTGCCACTGACTATGTGACGAAGTGGACGGAAACCAGGGTGACACATAAGACTGATGCAAGGTCAATTGCGAAGTTTCTCTTTGAGAACATTATTACAAGATTTGGTTGTCCTTTTGATATTGTGAGTGACAATGGAACTCATCTTATAAATGGAGTGATAAAAGAACTCACTACCAACTTCATGATAGCTCACCATAAGTCCACACCTCATTATCCACAAGCAAATGGCCAAGCTGAGAGTACCAACAAGACCTTAATTTCTATCTTGACAAAAATGGTGGAAGCTCATCGCATAGATTGCGATTTGAAGTTGATTTCAGCTCTATGGGCTTATCGTACTTCTTACAAAGTGGCTATTAATTGTACACCATTCAAAACGATATATGGCCAAGAAGCAGTTATGCCATGGGAGTTTGTAATTCCTACTCTATGTGTAGCTTCACAAGAAGGTTGGGACAGTAACCCTTTAGTTGAGCGTTTATATATCCTTGAGAGGTTAGATGAAGAAAGGCAATTGGCTATGCAAAACGCACTTGTGGAGAAAGATAGGAGGAAGAAATGGTTTGAACATCATCTAAAGGACAAAGATATCAATGTTGGTGATAAAGTCCTTATGTATGGAGTGCGTAATGAGAAGAAACAGTTGAAATATGCACAAAAAGGACCCTATCGAGTATGAAAAGTCACCCCACAAGGTACCATTCGGGTCAAAACTCTTGATGAAGTAGAAACCATTGGATTCCTCAATGGGAGTAAATTTAAAAGATATTATGATCCTTTAAGACAAGAGGAGCTACGTGCCATCCATAAAAAAAAGGCAAGCAAGGCACAAGCCGAGTTGAAGAAGATACAAGCTCAAGCTGAGGCTAAGGAGCGACAACAACGTATAAGAAGCCAACGAGGAGAGGCCAACCTAGGAGTTACAGATGCATTCCATGTTGAAACAGAGAATGATTGGTTGGACTTTGACACATCTCTACGATGCCCTATTGAACTAAATGGCACCTATGGGAAAGTGCTATATAACGCCTTGTTAGACATGGGTGCTAAGTATAATCTGCTATCATATGGGGTGCGGTGTTAGTTAGGGAAGCCATCTCTATCTGAGAGTATTATCCAAGTCAAGGGTGTCAACAAGAAAAAAGCCATGGTTTTTGAAATCTAGCACACTTCTATCAGCTATGACAATGGGGTTGTAGCTCAAAACTTTTTGGTCATGCTTGCTGGAACTATGGAGGGTAATATAAACCTAGGATGCACGTGGATGATAGCCACCAAATGCACTATTTATTGGGGGACTGGGTGTGTCAGAACGCAGAAACCAACTCTTAGCCCTACCACTCAAGTCATAGTCCCTGATATATTGCCTCTTGAGGAAATAAAACCCAAAACATTGCATGTCCAAGAGGTTGAACCATATGTTCCCATAATTCAACTCTCTAGAGCTTCAACTTCTGTAGTTGAAATAAAGCTTGAGACACACAAGGCCCATCCTAATATAAAAAATAAAACATACAAGTGGGTCCCTAAAGCTTCTTTGGCAACCATTGCTAGTGCTAAAAAATAAAAGCCTGGTAAGAGACGTCCCACTCGCCCCAAGAAATATAAAGAAATGTTGCGTTGGATTCTTGAAAAACTATTAAATGCCCAAGGCTACTATGAAGGAAATGATCAAATCTGGGTGCCAAAACGCAAATTGTGCTCTTAGCTATCACCTGACCCATGTGATCCCAATCTTGTAGCTCCAAAACAAATTGAAGATTGCAGAAAGAAAAAAATCAAGAAATGCTATACACCCACTCCAGAGCTAGTTTGGGTACCGAAGAAAGAACGATTTGTTTCACATAGCTCAAGAACAGGAAAGTCGAATGAAGGTTCTTGCTCTTCATGTAGTTCCTATACGAAAATAGAAGCTTCAACACAACCGACACCTACCACTGTACATATCCATACAAACAAGAAAGAATTTGCGCCTCTCATTTTAAGTTCACCACTTACAACAATGTTGCAAATAAAATCATAGGAGAGTACCTTACCACCCTTTCAACTAGATGAAATGCATAGGGCAGTCAAAAACTATTGGCAAAATCCTTCATCCATAACAACTTGGAACAATTGGTTTCAAAGGGTGATGACATCATTACAAAAGGTATGATCTACCCAAGGAAAGGGGGAGTGTTTGCTGACATCCATCATTCACTTGCTTCTCTCTTCACCTTCCTCCCTGACCTTTCAATCTCCCAATCTTAGGGAATGTATATATAAAGCCTTATACTCACAAAAAACAAAAATACAAAAGTAAAAGAGCAAGAGCCACCAACAAAAATCTAAAAACCTACGAGTTCTATACATAACACAAAATGGCAAAAACACATTATGCACAAAGACACAAACTTTTGACATGACCCTTACAATATTTACACTCTAACCATCATCTATTTGTGTGTATAGATATGGCTAGTACGATAGAGTCATCCACTCCTACCTTGTGTGAGAGGTACCCTCTTTACTTTGCATAAGTGTTTCACAGAGTCTACCCAGTGCTTGCATGTGAATGGGATTTGGTAGATACGCTAACGTGCCAGAGGAATTTTGAGGAGTTAGAATGGCTGATATGTCTCTTGACCACGACTTATCCATACTTAGTATAAGACGTCTCTCTGATTGCACAAACTTATCCTCTTGACCAAGATGACTATAGACGCATAGTGATGTTCTTAGTGAACATTTGTGCCTCTAATGATGAGGAAGAGTTACATGATTACACGGATGGAACATATGGTCTCGCGTATGATGACTTTGTTTTTCTCGACAATGACGAGGATAGGGGTTTAGCCTTAGGGTTCCCCCCCAATCTCTACAAGATCTTATTCCCTCGCCTCTCTCGAGGGAATGCAAATAATTATGTTAGGGTTCCTTAAGTTGTTTGATTGTGTTCAATAAGGGTTGGTGCCTCTTGCTACTGATGTGCCTCCTAGAGGTATTCTGTGTGTTTTCTAGTATGTACAGGAATGTGTTGTTGTTGTTAGGATTTGGACCTTCATGGAATCTTTCTCTCGTTCACTCTTCAAATCAAGTGCGATCATCAACGCAAACAGGTATTTCTTGACCATTAGCATTGCCCCTTGTCTTTGTTTTTGCATCCATGATTGTCTGCTTTAAATGTGATTGGTAGCACAATATTCCGCACATTCGTCTAGATTAAATATTAGATTCTATATAATTTTTTGTCATAATCCCTTGTCTAGGTTTCAGAATCAAGCAGTCTGAGTAAGCTAGTTTGACCAAGTTAGGAGTTAGAGATCTTCTAGTAATACCATGGGGAATCCTTCCTAATAATCAATGGTTACTTTAGGTTCTTAATCCGATTTAGGCAACATTGTATAAATATACTAGGGCTTTTGAATGGGCTTAGTCCCTATTGACCTTTAGCTTAAGTATTGTAAAAGGGAGTTTACTAGTGTGATGAGCCTAAGGAGGGTAATTCAATATTGAATACTAAAGAAAATCAATCTTGAATGCTCTTCCACCTCAACGAATGGGCTTCATCTAAATAGCTTCCGAGGATGGAATCTACATCAAGAAGGGGGGCATGTTAACCAACAAGTTAGACAGTGGAGTCAATACTGGGCGAATAGGAAGCTTGGGGACTGCACAACGCTCCCTATCGCTTGTTTTTGACCTTGGTGTTGAAGGCATTACAAGCGACAATAAAGACATTGGGATAGTGGAGTCAATACTGGGCAAATACGAAGCTTGGGGACTGCCCAACACTCCCTATCGCTTGGTGTTGACCTTGGTGTAACCGCCGATGGAGACCCTTTTGGTGATGTGATTACAAGTCATGCAGTGGAGTCAATACTAGGCAAATAGGAAGCTTGGGGACTGCCCAATGCTCCCTATCACTTGGTGTTGACCTTGGTGTTAAAGTCATTACATACCACAGTAAAGTCAGCATTGAGCGAATAGGAGGCTTGGTGACTGCCCAATGCTCCCCATTGCTTGGTTCTGACCTTGGAAAATGGGCATCGGTCCAGTTAACATCCACGGATATCATCTTGTTTTGAGCCAGGTATCGGGCTTGTCGTTCCTACAAGTGCTTGGGTGATTGCCGATGAGAGGTGCACCACATAGCTCACTTGATACGATTTTTATATTGAACAGCCACTGTGGGCACCCATGTGTGAATGGGTTAAACTCTTATAAAAGGTCCATTTGACCTAAAAATCCTGATTCTCGGAGGTGTAAGCTAAGAAGTGCTCTTGGTCCATCTTTGTCTCCTTCTCCTTTGTGTGCTCACATGTGTGTGCGTGTGTGTGTGTGCGCGCGCGTGTGCATGTGTGTCGGTGTGTGTGTGTGTGTGTGTGTGTGTGTATGCTTGAGAGAGATTGAGAGAGGGTGTGTGTATGTGATCGAGCATTGCGGCGGCATTGACGACAGCGGTGAGGCGGTTGAGCGCGACATCGGCGGTGGATCCTTCCTTTTCCCAGCACAAAATCCTTCATGACGGAAGCATTGAGCAGTGAGTGACACACCCCTGTCCCTTTGAGCTTGCTAGGACTCTCTAGTTGTGTGTTTGTAGCCTTTCAAGGCTCGCACATGGGGCACAGGCAAGTTCCCCGCCTTGGACACGTACGGCAAAGCATATATTTATATATTGATTTTTCTTGAAACCAAGCTAACCTTATGCTTAGACTAAGAAACACTATGTGTAATCTTCAACCTGTAGGACTCCTTTATGTGGCAAGGATTCCTTTCCTATTGACAAAACCAAATATGTCTCTCTAATTTTGGAGTCATTAGTTTTGAGGGAATCATAAGAAGATGCCATTTGAAAACTAAAGGAAAACGATTAGAGCTAAAAGGGAAAAGAAGGCTTTTGAGAAAAAAAGGGAGAGAAGGCACATGGAGGATAGAGAAAGAGAGAGAGAGAGATTATTTTGTGGGGGCGTACAGGTGGCAAAACATATGTCTCAGCAAAATATCAACCGTTTTCAATTTCAAAAATGCCGGTTGAGATCAAGGGGAAAAGGAGAAACTCCACCCCAAACTAGGGTAAGGGAGTTAGTTTAGAGAGAAAAAAATTTGACCCCCAGGTTAGACACAGATCCACCCCCAGGTTAGACACAGATCCACCCCCAATTTAGAGGCAAGAAATTTGTAATATTCCTAGAATCTTTCTTATGTGTCATGTTGTGATTTGCTAAAAAATGTACCTTTATTGTGCCTTGAGTGTCTCTAATGCTTCAAAAAGCCTCAAAAGATGAATTTATTCAAATGGAGCATTCAAACAAAATCTAAAAAATATTGATTTTGGTATCATTTGATTCGCCTTTTCATGACGAGTCTCGTGTAATGTGTAAATATTAAAGATGATGAGATTTGCAAGATCCCCCCCCCCCCCCCCCCCCCCCCAAAATATCACGTTTCCACAAAACGCCTCTAAACTGGCTCCCTTACCCTAAAGGAAAATAGAGCTAGACAGCACGCTGGCACACGGCACGGGTTTGTAGCAAGGAGCGGTCGTAATGTGTAGTAGTAGGAGAACTCTCTCACTTGCTCATTATCTCTCTCTCTCTCTCTCTCTCTCTCTCTCTCTCTCTCTCTCTCTCTCTCTCTCTCTCTCTCTCTCTCTTGCTTGCTTGCTACCAATGCAATAGGGAGCGGGTTGTGCTGTCTCGCTGGTTGTGTGCAGAAAAACTCTATTGCCTGCATCTCTGGATTACTCGCAAGACAAGAAGGCTACCCATGGTCTGTGAGGTAACAATGTGTGAGGGTATGGCGGTGTTGGGTGGGCAAATGGAGGACAAGATGGGACGAGGCAGCGGGACCATACAAAAGGGGTCTCTCTCAGACATACACACATGAGGGCGTGGAGGCGGTTGGGGCAGTCGCATGTCTTGCAAGCGGACCAAGCACTAGCGTTGCCCGACATGGGAGCTACAGCTTAGCAGGGTCCGAGCAAGGATCCGTGGGCGGCGTTGATGGGGGTCAGATTGCAAAGGTCGCCATTGCCATGTGGGGCGGGTTGTGCAGGATGCATGCTTTTTTCATTTTTAGCATTCTCCTACTTAATCTTGGCATCATATAACATAGCCTCAACATAGCAAAATCGCTCTCTACAGATTTTTTACATAATAGGCTTGACACAAACCATTCAAGTGGGCTAGGAACAACTAGAAACTCGAGTTGACCTTCTCGCTGCAATAGGATTTCCATGGGATATTGGCTATCTCACTAGCATTTCAGCACTACTTGATGAGCTACCACTACTTTATCCATAGGCATAGCTACTAGGAACATCACTTTGCATATATTCTTCATCCCCTAACACATGAATAGCTTGTTGTCTTTACCCATAACCAAGTAGATTCCTTCCTCATCCTTACATTTTTTAGAGAGAGTTTTTGAATTTTCTTCTCATTAATAATTTCACTAATACTATGGGGAATCAGGGAATAATCTCATGAAATGAAGGATCCAACAAAAGATATGCCATCTCACCATCTACTAGAGAGGGAAGGTGTGCAAGTGGATACAAAGAACGTGGAAAATAGGCTTCTTCAAGAATGATCTGTGTCTAGGGGGAAAACAGTTGCAAAGCCTTGCCCTTCTTGTTTGTACTCAAATTGTTAGAATTTTCTTCTTTTATAATATTTTGAAAGGTCAAGAAATGTCGCATCGTTGATAACAACCTTTTTGTGGCTAGCTTCTCAATGACTGTACAAGAAAGTGAGGAACTTATATATGTGATAGTAGGTAAAAGTCACAACTGGTATGACTGGCTAGCTCAGGCCAACCCGAGCCATTCGGATAAGTCTTGAACAGTGATCTTGATAATAGCTTGCTAGCTAGAACCTATGTAATCTCAGAACCCTAAGGCTTGGCATGGACTTGGGGATATCCTATAATGTTCTTTTTGACCTTCTTATGCCCTTCTCCAACTTTGGTTCAACGACTTTGATTCAAGCTACTTACTAAGCTCCTTTGGCATATGCATAAAGGTTTCACAACCAAAGACTCTCAATGAAGGTTTACATCCACTCAAAGCTTCTTTTAAAATACCACCATGTAGTGCTTGCATTGGTGATCTATTAATCACACAAACTAACTGCTTCAACTTACCATCAAAAGCTTACATGCTTCAATGTATTAGTCATCTATGAGGTGTGATCTTGATTAGCAAAATACATAGATTATGTTCTGAGTCGTCGGATCAATCATACACAACACATGGACAGTAGCTTTAGTTTAGGGGCCACTAGACTTCAACTACCTTAGTCAAAGCTTTCATAACTAGATGAGAGGAGTGAAAAGTTGCTTCATACAACTATATAATATAGATATCAATACAACTATTATCTAGGTCAAGTAGGTATCCCCATGGATATACCTTGTACACCCTCCAAGAGGCTAGCACACAACCTATGAGAAGAGTCTGCAATGGATCCTAATCAATGGAAAACATTAGTAAGCCAACAACAAGAGGTTGAAGTCAACTCAAATCTATTTGAAGATTTGCTAATAATTATTTTTAAACAATTTAAGGTTATTTGGGACCTACCTCTCTTGGACAGAGCTTTCTATTAATGCAGTCTATGGGAGATAGTACTATTTTTGCTATGCATGTCAAGTAGTGCTTGTGCATTCCAAGCGTTACATACATGGTAGTCAAAGTGCCTAGGTAGTGTTTCTTTGTCGACCCCCTTTCCATAAGTATGGTGCCCCTTGACATAACTTTCTTCAAGCATTCAATAAAAGTGTGGTGAAAAAGAATCTGTATTGCTTTTCTTTCCAACACATTGTCAATATAAGGCTCTCTTGCTTCACAACGTCCGATTGGCTTTCTACCTCCTTATCTCTGAAACCTGTTTCTAAAGGAGGTGGGACATTTATGCATAGCTTTGACTACTAGAGACCAAGCCTTGGCTGGGGTATTTATGCCCCAAAATTTAGCTTGCCAAATTGCCTTGATAATGCCATGCACTATAGGGAGGTAAAAGAGAAACATCCATGTGAGAACGATGATTCCTCATTTTAGCACATTTGTCATTAAGGGTGCATACTAAAGGGTAGTGGTTCAAGATTCAGCCTTTATTTCAAACGTTGTGACCCAGCCATTCATTATATCAAAGGTACACCTAAAGCTAAAATGCTAAGCAAGTATTGTACAAGTTTCTCCTCATCCTCTAAGATGAATGCAACGAAGTCATGTACCTATGTAAATCAAGTCATGTACCTCATCCTCTAAGATGAATGCAACGAAGTCATGTACCTATGTAAGGTTGTGTAATGAAAATACAAAAATATAAAGAAGATGTCAATCATTGACATCAAAGAAAATTCCAGTCAAAGTAGGAAATAGTAAACTATGGAATGTTTGTGTAACTCTCTTCTCCTCTAAGACTTGCTTTTGAAAGCCAAGAAAACAACAATAAATTTGGAATTTTCTCAAACACATCAAAGGGGGTCAAGTGCATAAAACTAGTAGATCCCATATGATACAATGAGATTGCCTCAACACAATCGGACTCAAACAAAACCCGACATACCTTGCCACAAAAAGTGACTACATTATGCATAAACACATAAACATGCACAGTACACATACGCTCATAAGTACACAAAAATCAGACCCAAATTTGCATGTAAGTATCAAAAATAGAAAATTTATTTTTGGGATTGGAAAAAAATGAAGCTACCACATAATCTTTATCCCAAAGTATACCAATAGGCCCCAAGCTCAATGGAGCTACCATCATGAACTACACCAACAATCTCTAGTGTCTATCCTAGAGTTGTACCAAAGAATGCAAGAAGATGGTGTTGGACTGAAAAAATATGTTTTTTCCCCGTAACCATTCTTTTCCTTGTATGATAAAATCCTTCACAACATTGAGTGCTCCACATCAAGGCATGGTTGGATGTGGTATGCTTCCCATGTCTGCTTGGTGTGGGAGCTTGGAGGATGCATGCAATATATTCATTAATCTACCAAATCTAGCGCTTAATTCAAGCAAATGCAAAGGATTTTTGAGCCTACTAACATTACATTTCTCTATGCGATAGAAGCATGTTGCAGAACTATAGCTATCAAGAAGGCATGATCACATTTTCAGGCCTCAATTTGAGCATAATTCTTGCTCAACATAGTTAATCATATGATTGTTAGATCAAAGTATTGTATCATATAGTGCTCTTCTTGATGTTTGTGTGACAAGGACATGCTTTTGTAGTCCTTCAATTTTATGAAAGGATGCAAAACAACAAAATAGTCCTTGTATATCTTGTTACAGCACTAGCAGCAATGTGCATAATGCATCAAACTTGACAACTTTTGGATTTCCTTGGGTCATAAGTCTCCAAGTACTAGCAAAGGTCTAGTAAGAATTTGGCAAAGAATCAAGAACGGTCTGCAAAAGGGAGCTATCAGAAATGACTTCACTTGCAAAAATAAGTTGCTCATTGATATCCTTGGCACCAATAAGGAAAGTGTCCCTCTACTTGCAGTATGTGCTTCCATGCTTCGTTGTTCACTTTCATGGATGTTGCTTGTTCATGTTGAGCTTTATGGGTTTCTTTTTGACACTCATGCTCATTTTTCATCTATTATTGTGGGTTTCTCCTCTTCTGGTTTATAATTTAAAGAGCTAAGTTCAAACAGCAACAAGTCCCTCTACCTCCATATCACAATTGTGATGCTAGTGACCATTATTGGACTATCTTATTGATTGCAATTGGAGTTTTTGTGTGTAGATTTAGAAAAGAGGAATTTTGGGAATGATCATCTACAGTATCTTGCATTTCATGGTTGTTTTTCTCACAATTTGCATGTCAAGTCATCCCTTTCTGTATTGTTGCAATGAATCTACTGCTTGCTTACAACTAAGTTGGTTCCCTGCTTGATATTGGAAGCCTCTTAGTTACTTCCCCCTTCACTTTGACTTTCAACACCAGATGAAATATTCCTTTCCACTACAAATAGACTATGTTAACTAATCGAACCTTCATATGTTTTGCATATTGTGAATCTTGCAAGTTAGTACGTAAATTCTCCATGAGAATGTCAAATACGGCTTGCCTAACCCTATCCTAAACCTTGGTAGGATCTAGTCGTGCTATGGAATGCTTTATCTAGTCCCCCTCGTTACCATCCCTCCACTTTTGCCTTCTTTTCTTTGGCTTCCTCTTGTGGTAAGGACTAGATGTTGTGTCCATGGTCAGTTGTTGTAGAAAGTGCATCAAACAATTCATATGAAAAGATTCCACTGGTGTTGTAATACCACCTGAGAAAGTCACTAGAGAAGGTGGTAAAACAAAACAAAAATACTACGAGCAGAGACACACGAAGATTTAGAAATTTTCTCATGTAGGAAAACAGAGTCTTTTTTAGTGTTTTTCGTGCAGTGCATAACATCATGAGCTTCTACTCGAGAGGCACCAAATACCTAGCTAGGTACGATTGGGGCCAGGGGACCGCCGCCCCCCCCCACAATTGGGGGCCGGCCCAGTGGGGAGGTCGGTGGTCCCCTGCCCCCAATGGTACCTAGCTAGGTATGTGATGCCTCCCTCACAAAAGCTCATGATGTTGAGGTGCATCACAATGTGGGAATTATTGTGAGAATTTGTCCAAAACTTCTTGTGAGAGAAAGCAGCAAGTTGAACTGAAAGACGTACAAAAGATAATATATAGAGGAATAGAGTACCACCCTTAGATGCACTTGCCCCTAAAGTAAGCACCTCTTGTGGTACTTTTTATTAGTTCAGAGTTGCGTGTATAATTTTCAGTGTGAGCCTAGCCTACTTGATAAAATACTTGTTAAAACTCTGTCTCAAAGCTCACACAAGGCCTTATATTCAAAGGCACTCCTCTTTATTTCCATGTCAAATGTAGTGGAATTGAGAGCATAGGTAGAATCCAGAATTACATCTTTGTACTAAAGATATGCAGATGATGTTCACACACAATGCGAGAGAATTTAGGTCGTATAAACACGAATCTGAGATAAAAAGCCACATCAAATATTGATGTGAGAGCAACACTAAAAACATAGCTATGGATGGCGTAGATAATGGGGAACAAGAACTCTCTTCCAAAGGGATGACTATTACAAAAATGAAAGCACTAAAGATTAGAAATGCCATGCCCAATGAGAGGAGTGTGATCCAAACTAGAGACACTATTGAAGTGGAGCCTCCAATTTTTGGATGAGGCTCCATGGAGGATCCTTTTGTGTTTTTATATTACTAGGTTAGGTCTTATGTGATTTACTAAAGTGGCAATGCCTTTGACATGAATTCAAAAATAATTATGTTTTAATAATTTACTGAAAGAGTCGATGTCGACCAAAAATTGTCACGCATCTTCTAATTCCAGAATTTGATCAATGCAAGAACTGGCACGATAGACTTCTTAAAATGTTAAAATGTTAAAATGGGTGTATGAATCATTTATACAAAAGGGTTCCACATAAAAAATCATGATTTCATGGACTTCTTTGGTCATGTAGGTCATGTGGACAGGCTCACAAAATCGCCAATTCTAAATCTCCTAGGCTCTAAGACAATGCTATGATGACAGTCCTAGGGTAAGACAGGCGAGGGCCAAGACGCACATGCAATACAGGGGGACTATATTTGGCACACCAAGGGCCTATATGAGGCATGGTTTCATGTACTAGTCTCTGGTCTTTTACATTGGTATTAGAGCTCAGGGGAGTAGCGATGGAGTCTTGGGAAAACGGAAAGGTCATGGATTCTACATGCCGTTGCATGCGTGGACATCTCTCTCTCTCTCTTTCTCTCTCTTAATTGTGCTCTCTCAACTCGTAGTTACGGGCTCTCTTGAAGTCGAGGTGGCCGTGAGAACAGATGCTTGCACACAAGGATATGGTGGCATCGACTTGCATGAAACGATGAATTGTTGGGTTAAACTTGATCGCAAGATCGAGGTCATCAAAAATTTATTGCTACAATATTCTGAGAGGATATCCATAGAGAGCACGACATCCATTTCTTTCCTCGACGTTGTTCGTTCATGATCTACATGCCCTGGGCAAGTTGGGGGATATTTTTTGGTAAGCATTTTTTGGGCGAGCGCTTTTTTGGAATCCGACCAAGAGATTCCAAAAAGATTATTTCTTCTCTTACCAACTTTATTATCTCCCTTGATCCTCTCTCTCTCTCTCTCTCTCTCTCTCTCTCCCTCCCCCTCTCTCTCTTCTTCCTTACCTCACCCATCGGTTCTCTCTGTCTCTCTCTCTCTCTCTCTCTCTCTCTCTCTCTCTCACACACACACACACACACACACACACAAGGAAAAGTATACACCTAATCAATTTACATCAAGATTAGTGATAACAAAAAGAGAGATTAAAAATTGGATAACCCAAGATAATGCAAAACATATCTTGGATAACCCAAAATAATGCAAAAAGAGAGATTAAAAAATATAATCTTGGATAATGCAAAAGATAATTGGATAACCCAAGATAATGCAAAAAGAGAGATTAAAAATTGGATAACCCAAGATAATGCAAAAAGAGAGATTAAAAATTGGATAACCCAAGATAATGCATTCACGGCTAAGAGCATTGTAGACATGTACTTTGCGTAGATCATCTGTGAAATTTGTTTCTAGATCAACTAGCCAAGTTGTTGGAGGAGGAGCTGGCCTTGGTTCTATATCATGATCCACCACATTGCAATGAGTAACATGTCTGGGACAGAACCAAAACCATTGTCTGAGTAGCCCATTTGGATGTTTTCTATACCCCTCAAAGGATGGTGTAGGAGTCCCTTTACTACATGCCACAATATTTTGTCCACATCTTTTCCCACCATTGGGGGTGCCACTGCATGTCACACGACTACCGATACTAGTTCTTTTGATTGCACACATAGCTTCATTGACCTTTCGTTTCTACGAGCTTGCCCGTAATATTTGTCACCAAACATCACTGTAATCGGAGAAAGTGAGCAGGCGTGTGCTGGAGCAACTGGCGACTAAGCCCCAGAGGATGTAACCTGCTCTGATATCAATTGTTGGAATTAGGGTTGCAGAGAAACACACGCAGTGATAGCCGTATTGACTCACCATTACCATATTTTTTCTTACCATTTTGCATACTCTTTATTCCATATAAAAAATAATTTCATGCAAGCTTCTCTTATTTTTGGTGTAACTCCATCTCAACAAAAATGCAAAAAAACTAGTTTTATTTATGTGTATATTTTTTCACTATTGTGATTTTTCCTTCATACATCTATTCTCTTTTACTCTCATAAATTAGAACACCAAAAATATTCATCTTTTTATGGTAGACTTATAATGAGAGAGATTTATTTTGACCCCTTTATATTTTTTTCACCTATATTATTTATATTTGACATGTACATATTTTTTTAGACCCCTCAATATTTGATTTTCTTAGTTGTACTATTCACTTATATCATGATCTCAACAATATCTTCAACTATAGACCTACCAAATAAGGTCAAGGGTATGTGGAATGCATGAATGCACCATGGGGAGCTCACTCTTGGAGGTATTCAAAAGAATCATCCAAAGAAGGACCTCACAAGGACCTTGTGCAGTGGAAAAAACAGTCGGTTTTGCTGAATTTTTAAAGATCACATGCTCCCCGAATTTGAAAAGGTGATACAAACAAAAGTTGTACCTCGTGGGATGAACTTTCACCTCAATGTTTTTCATATTTTTTTGAGCTACGAGCTATGAGCTATGATTTTATTGGTGGACCCCAGTTTGCCCATGCTATGCAGCCACACTCCCTCTTCCACTTTACCATTTTCCTCTTTCACACACACCTCTCCACTCATCATCCCCACCTCTCTCACCACTCCTCTCTACACCCTACTCACCTTCTTCTCGACCTTGAAGAATAAGAGAAACCATGGTGAACTCATGTCTCCTACACACACTTCCATTCCAAAATTGACCACCTAGTCTCATTTTTTCTCTTCCATATTATCCATATTTATCAAAAAAACCACAAAATTCAGCCTCTTCTCTTGAAAGACAGCATCATGGTGATTGATTACTCATGTTCACTTACCTTGGCTCCCAAGGAAGGTCAAGAGTGGAGAAAAAATGTACCGTCAAAGCTAGTGGACCGTCAACAAGCGTCAAAATTGACCCTACTCAAGACACTTGGAGCATCGACATTGTAAGAAATCCATGTTTCTTATCTATTAAGAATTTTTTCTTCCTTATTTGTATCCTACATGGATACTCCCATTGTAAATATCCAATTCCATTTGTAAATCAATAAAAATACTAACTCTACTAATTTACTAACACTAAGTTAGTATGAAAAGTCCTATCACCTCCACTTCTCTCCTCTCTCTCTTCTTCATCTATCCCCACCAACTTCTTGATAATTCCAAGCAAAAGGAAATTAGATAAGTGCTGAAAATCTAACCCAACCATGGCTAGAGGAGTAACCCTAGCCCTCAAAATTGCTATAAAAGGAAGGTGTAGCTAGCACAAAAAGGGGGGAGCCATAAGCAAGAGCACTATGCTATAGCTTGAGAAGCCAAGCTCAAACTCTCTAGAAGGAGCTCTTGAGTGGAAGCTCATTGTCGTATGCTTGTGCATGTGTTGTAATAGGGGTGATTAGCACGGGAACTCTATGCCATTGTAAGAGAGAGAGCGATCATTCAATTGAGAGTGGAAAATCTATCATTCCTCCTACTAGTGTAAGCCCAACATTTGCTGAATCAAGGAGGGTGGATTTGGACTAAGCTTGGATACTTTGTCTCTCTTCCAACGTGAAGTAATGGACAACAATGATGTGTAAGTGTCTTGGTGATATTTTTAGTTCTTGATAGCTTGTGTCTGGGTGTTGTCATCAATTTAGCCATAAATCCCACATATTGTAAGAGGGAGACAAGGTGGAGAGGACTCCCCTGACCTTAAGACAGTGATTGGGGTGGCTTTTCTTGTGATGTGTCGTGGTGAAATTTACTCAAGCTATGTTGAACAAATACTTATCTCACGTTGATCGGTCATGACAGATTTGTAAGAAGGTATTAATGCAACAAGAACCCCCTCCCTCTTCTCTCTCTTTCTTACATATATAATTGTGTTTGCTTGATCATTGACGATACATTTCAAAGCAGCCCAAGCACTATCGCTCTCTCTCTCTCTCTCTCTCTCTCTCTCTCTCTCTACATGTCCTAGTTCGCATCCAAAACTAGGTGGTGCCCCAAATTTGTGTAGGGTTAGGTTGCGGGTTTGTATGTGTGTTTGTTGTTTTTTCCAACCCCAACCCAATTGAGCAGCACGGGAGCCTACAAGGATGCTTAGAGGCCACTCTTCTTGTTGCCCGCCCCGGACCGCCTCAGCAGCTTAGAGAAGACGAAGGAATCTCAAGGCACAAAATAGAGGGTGTGTTACTTAGTGTGCAATGGAAAGATAGATAGCCCTAGAGTGATCAATCTCCGGTAGAACGCAATTCCTGATGCAGATAGATGCAAATGATTGTGTCAAGGACAAAATAACTGGTAGATATCCTTTTAAAAAAAACTCAAAAATGTCTCAAACATCAAGAAAAACAAGGAAGGGTACTCAAGCAAACCCACAGGATAAGAAACCACTCATGACTCGAGTCGAGCGGAAAAAGAAATATCAAGAGTTGAAAAAGGCTCTAAAGGAGATATACATAGCCGAAATGGAAACCACGGAAGAGGATGGTAAGGATGTAATGAGCGTTCCATCCCATTACAAAAAGTATACTCTCCAAGATCGGAAAATCATAGTCGAACAACCTATTAGGGAACCAAACACAAAACTTCTTCTTCTCTTTGGAATTCTCACTCCCATCTACTACCCCTGAATCTTCCGTGAAAATGATCTTTCCTTGGCCTTCTGTGTGTTGTGCGGTCTCGTGTTTTTGCATTGTACTCTGGCCTATGTGTCGTCAACATCAATTACAATCGATGGACCTCGATTTTTCCGAAAGGTTTCTTTGTCTCCTTCAAGAGGGGTATGAGCCTTATATTCGAGATGTAGCCTCATTTACTACTCTTATCACTTGTGTTGGACTAGAGGAAACTCTTTCCTTGAGCCTCTCTAGTGAAGGACCCTTTCTAATATTTTTACCTTGAGAGTAAGAAACTGGATTCATGATTTGTAGTATTGCATTTTCCATATCTGAAGTACATGCATCATACAATGAGAATTTTCTTTTGAACCCTTCACCTGCAAGTTAGCTACCCTGCTTGCTCTTAGCCAAGTTGGTTCTTGAAGTGTTTGCCCCATCAGCACTTCTCTATATTGCTGGCATGATGCTCCCCCAATGTGCAATATGCACCTCCCACCAACTCAACCAAGAGCCCATTGCAGATATGTTTTTATCCATGCAATTTCTATTTCGCCACTATTGTTGAAGTAGACAAAACTCTGTTGTAGCTGCCGCTTAAGAGGGGGCTAGACGCCACTTTTTCCACATGTCTTTGTGAGTTTGTTGAGATAAAGACACAATGTACTTTGTGATGTGTTCCACCATTCTTTGTTTCCAATGAAAAATGCAAGATCGCTCTTAATGTTGTAGAACATTGTCTTTTCCACCACCATTGAACACTATACGAACTGCATTCCAGTTGGCTTGATCTTCCTCTGCCATGAATCCATGGAAAACCTCTCTCACACATCCATGACCCTCCATACTTCATTTATGCACTGCCAAAAAAGAATTTGTGCTTCCATGTCTTCCTCTTTCATCTCACTAGTTCCAATAGTGAGGAGATCCTGCATGCTGCAACATAAGAGAAGCACATTAGTAAACACGTTGCTGGTTGTTTCTTAAGATATGCCAAACTTTAGAAATATGTTCCTAAGACAACAAACCCTAGATCGTAAACGTGGCATGTCATGGTCACCCAATCCACTCG
Source organism: Adiantum capillus-veneris (assembly GCF_014529385.1). Taxonomy (NCBI): domain Eukaryota; kingdom Viridiplantae; phylum Streptophyta; class Polypodiopsida; order Polypodiales; family Pteridaceae; genus Adiantum; species Adiantum capillus-veneris. The sequence goes on from NC_140935.1 coordinate 148,749,198, forward strand.
ATGAGTGTGATCAAATTGCACCCAAGCGTGCCAAAAATCTCCAGGTCCACTTTGTCATATTCGATTAGCCAAATCCAATCCAGATGCAGGACTAACTATAGACATCTTGAACACAAAGCAATGGTCCCCTTCAATTCCTTGCCCGAGAAACCTGTTTTTGTGGAAAAATCATATGTGTCCTTTAGCGGCAGCAAGGAGTCCACACCAAATCTCTCCTTTGTTGGCCCATTCCTAGTTGCAGCCACGGACCTTTGAAACCTGTATTTTAGAGTTAAATTAGTTTGAAATATTATGTCCAAACAAGAGAAACATGAAAGAATCCTCACCAAGGGACCCATTGTCTCAACAATATTTAGAATTTTTTACTTACCAAGTACATGGCTAGAGCCCCCATCTTGCATCAAAGTTGTTGTCTCAATTTACTTTGCCACACACATTTGTACCTTTTTTGCACCTGCATGTCTATCCACATTGAGAACTTGTGAAACCATTTTTTTGGTTTTATCAGTGAGCCCTTTTGATGACCCATCCCACATGTCATGTTGGTGAGCTCCTTGACGTACCATTAACTTGCTCATGCTCTCATCCCTTGGCATGACATAATATATGAAGCAATCACATGTACACAAACAAATGGGTAGTTGATTGCAATAGTGGCAAGTAAGCTTGCCACTAAGTCCATCGTAAACTCGCCCATGTAAGGTCATTTTAGCATGATGCCCTTGAAATGCATTGTGTTTGACTTTACAAGATTAACCAATTTGGGTTAACTTTCATTGAGACATCTTAGAGCACCTCCACACTGACTTTTGTACACTCCAAACAATGCGATATTTGAGGTTTGCGGTTTGGTCCAATGGTGTGGATCATACTTATATTCTATAGCATCCATTGGATGAACCTTTCCTAAGGTCGGTGAAAACTCAAACACCATGTATGATGTTACCATTGTACACCTTTGGTGTTTCCGACACTTGTTGAAAGAAGCTTCAAAGTGTTGGGCTACTATTTGTACTCCTTATATCGATAGAGTTTTGCAATGCTTTCTCTCCACCAAAGAGTTGTTCCTTTCTTGCACTAGTAAGGTCTATGTAGGGGACATCCACCAATGGAGCAGCCATGCCACTAGAATTTGAGACTCTGTCATCTTCGACTAGCACCACGAACATTGTAGAAAGAGATTCATCCACAACATAAAACTCTTCTCCCAAGTGATTGCTTGTTCTCCTACACACACTTCCATTTCAAAATTGATCACCTAGTCTCATTTTTTCTCTTCCATATTACCCATATTTATCAAAAAAACCACAAAATTCAGCCTCTTCTCTTGAAAGATAGCATCATGGTGATTGATTACTCATGTTCACTTACCTTGGCTCCCAAGGAAGGTCAAGAGTGGAGAAAAAACGTACCGTCAAAGCTAGTGGACCGTCAACAAGCGTCAAAATTGACCCTACTCAAGACACTTGGAGCATCGACATTGTAAGAAATCCATGTTTCTTACCTATTAAGAGTTTTTTCTTCCTTATTTGTATCCTACATGGATACTCCCATTGTAAATATCCAATTCCATTTGTAAATCAATAAAAATACTAACTCTACTAATTCACTAACACTAAGTTAGTATGAAAAGTCCTATCACCTCCACTTCTCTCCTCTCTCTCTTCTTCATCTATCCCCACCAACTTCTTGATAATTCCAAGCAAAAGGAAATTAGATAACTGCTGAAAATCTAACCCAACCATGGTTAGAGGAGTAACCCTAGCCCTCAAAATTGCTATAAAAGGAAGGTGTAGCTAGCACAAAAAGGGGGGAGCCATAAGCAAGAGCACTATGCTATAGCTTGAGAAGCCAAGCTCAACCTCTCTAGAAGGAGATCTTGAGTGGAAGCTCATTGTCGTATGCTTGTGCATGTGTTGTAATAGGGGCGATTAGCACGGGAACTCTATGCCATTGTAAGAGAGAGAGCGATCATTTAATTGAGAGTGGAAAATCTATCATTCCTCCTACTAGTGTAAGCCCAACATTTGCTGAATCAAGGAGGGTGGATTTGGACTAAGCTTGGATACTTTGTCTCTCTTCCAACGTGAAGTAATGGACAAAAATGATGTGTAAGTGTCTTGGTGATATTTTTAGTTCTTGATAGCTTGTGTCTGGGTGTTGTCATCAATTTAGCCATAAATCCCACATATTGTAAGAGGGCGACAGGGTGGAGAGGACTCCCTTGGCCTTAAGACAGTGATTGGGGTGGCTTTTCTTGTGATGTGTCGTGGTGAAATCTACTCAAGCTATGTTGAACAAATACTAATCTCACTTTGATTGGTCATGACAGATTTGTAAGAAGGTATTAATGCAACAAGAACCCCCTCCCTCTTCTCTCTCTTTCTTACATATATAATTGTGTTTTCTTGATCATTACCGATACATTTCAAAGCAGCCCGAGCACTCTCTCTCTCTCTCTCTCTCTCTCTCTCTCTCTCTCTCTCTCTCTCTCTCTCTCTCTCTCTCTCTACGCGTCCTAGTTCGCATCCAAAACTAGGTGGTGCCCCAAATTTGTGTAGGGTTAGGTTGTGGGTTTGTGTGTGTGTTTGTTGTTTTCTCCAACCCCAACTTAATTGAGCAGCATGGGAGCCTACAAGGGTTCTTAGAGGCCACTCTTCTTGTTGACCGCCCTGGACCGCCTCAAATTGGTGCCCCCACTAAGGATGGGTTGTGTATTTTTGTGAAGGCTCAACCTTTAGCATAATCAAGTAGCTTGCATGAATCACGAGAATTTGTATGATCCCTTCATTCCCATTGCAAGGCAAAAGATACACATAATTGTTAGTACTAAGTTGCAATTTCAACGTGTAATTCGTAGAATTTTAGGTCCTCTTAGGTTGGCAGAGATAAACACATCAGTAAATCCTTTTATTTTGCCTCTCATTAGGTATGACCTTAGTTTGGACGTCTATATTTTTGTTTTGTTTTAAGAATTAGGTCATGCATAGACCATGGATAATGGCCCAAGAATAGAGGTTTTCCCCTTTCATTTCACTCCACACATTAGAATAAACATTGCAATTAGTAGAAAAATCCATTTTCAACAACGTATGGTGTTCATGTTTGGTGCCCAAAGAGTAGGAGAAATTCTCGTATCACCAAACCCTGTCATCCTGCCTCTTATTGATTATCATAGGTAATTTGATGTGAATATTTTTATTTTGTTGTAGAATAGATTGCAATTTAGAAAACATTATTGTGTAAATTTTTTAAGAAAGAAAAACAAAAACATGTTGTCACTTTGAAACCAATTCAATGGAGGCCCAACGCCAAATGTCCGGATATCCTCTTTTCTTTGGAGAGCCTGGAGAGGATGCAGAATGTTTTTTAGCAAATTTCAAGATGTCTTGTTGTATCAAGAGGATAGTAACTGATCAAGAATGTGTAGAGATGTTTGAGGTGGTCCTTAGGAAAGATGGTAGCACTTGGTTTGACTCTTTGCCTGAGGAAGTTAAAGGGAATTACACGGAAGTTGTGAATCATTTCAAGAGATACTTCTTTGATCCCCAAAACACTCAAAAGCTATGGCAAGACATTGTTTCTCATAAGCAAAAAGACTTAGATGACTACTACTTGTACAAGCAAGAGTTTCTATGTCTTTGGGCTGTATGGGTGAGAAATGTTGCTAACCCTGGTGATGGTGCAGAGTTCCTAAAGAAGGAGAGGTTCATAGCCATACTCTTTCCTGACCTTAAGATAAAATTTGAGGCCGGTGCACCTGCTACCTTTGAAGCAGCTGAAACTAGGGCTGCTAAGAAATATAGGAAACTCAAGTGCTTAAAGGGGGAGGTTCCAATAGAAGGTCTTAGACCCAAAGGTAAGTCACAAGCATCAACATCTAGGGAGCTTCTTGAGGTAACGGAGGAAGTGATTGAAAAGTTAAATGAATCTTTAAGCAGCTTGTCAATTCACCTTGCACAAGCTGTAGGTCCAAAAGGACAAGCAAGGAAGTCTGAAGAGCGAGATCCACGACCTCGGAGAGTCTTACAATGTTGTAATTGCGGAGAGTCTGGACATGGGATGTATAATTGTCCTTGGCCCCGTGGGGAGCCAGGGAGACCTAACTTGAATTACCCAGTGATGAATGTAGGTGAAGGAACTAGTCAACAACCACGGCTTCTACAAAGGCCAAATGGAGCAAGACCACCTCCACAAGGAGTGGAAGGAGTTCCACCTTTGCCAGACCCAAATGTGCATGTGGTAGAGGTGACAAATTCAAAAGATGTTGACATGGAAGCAAATGGTATTAAGCGTGGCCGTGGAAAAGGGAAGGAGAAAGAAGGTGTCACATCACAAAGTGATCATGGACAAGAAAACAAGGCAAAGGAGACCAAGGAAACTAAGAGGACTCGACGTCGTATCAATCTCCAAGACTTCCCTCTTGGACATGGTATGGCTCCATACAACCTATTGGAAGACATGAGAGGTAAGGGTCGTGATATCTCATGGCCTCAGTTTCTTGCATTATGCCCACAAGTTAGGAGGGATTTAACAAAGGCAGTTAGCACTAGGAGAAAGGTAAAAGAGAGTGTGCCTGTTGTAAAAATTACACATGCTGAAATGAATGAGGATATTACACTTGTGCTAGATTGTCACATCAAAGAAAGATTGGTTAGGAAAGGTCTAGTGGATGGGGGTGCACAAATTTGCATCATGACAGAGGGACTCATGCAAAAACTAGGCATGCACAATTATGAGACCCCTGAAATTAAAGTCAAGATGGCAAACAATAGCAAAGCTAGGTGTGTAGGCATTTGTAAAAATGTTTTTGTAGAGACCTTTGGCATTAAGAAGGCGGTGGATTTCTATGTCATGTCTACCAAAGGAAATGGTTACCCATTTATCCTCGGGAGACCATGGCTAATGAAAATGTGAGCTTTGCAGGATTGGGAGAGTGGAAAGCTAATTTGCAGGAATGAAAATCATAAGAAGGTTGTCTTTGACATGAAGGAGCAACGCCAAGAGGAGCTCCATGAAGAATCATCTCAAAGTGAGACGGAGGAAGGCTGGACCGATAGCACTTCAGAAGGAGAAAGTAGCGGCAGCATTACTGAAGAGGAGTCTTCCATCGAAGTCATGGGGGTAAGGTTTAAGCCAAACAACCAAGAGACCTCTTGCCCAGGTTTGGAAGAGGTAGGTACTCAAGAGAACCAAAATGTGCAAGATGATGGAATGCTAGAAGGTATGTTGTCTACAACACTTACAAAGGACGAAAGAGAGGAGTTCAAATGTGTGCTAGGGAAATTTCCGAGAATTTTTGCTAAGGACTACAGCGATGTGCGTGGAGTAGATGTTGTTCAACACAAAATTGAGTTGAAGCCAGAGGCCACACCTAAGGCTCAAAAGCTACGAAGGCTAGGAGTCATCAAGGAGCAGGCTTTACTCAAGGAGGTAAGAAAGCTTCTAGCATCAGGTTTCATTTATCCAGTGGAGAATTCAGAGCGGATCTCTCCCATTGTTGTCACTCCTAAGAAAAACGGCAAGTGGAGGGTGTGTGTGGATTACCGTCCAGTTAATGAGGCAACAAAAAGAGATCACTTTACCCTCCCATTTCACGATGAGATACTAAATGAGGTAGCTGGTCATGAGAAGTACACTGTGTGTGATGGCTACTCGGGTTACTTTCAAATAGGTATCGCATTGGAAGATCAATTGAAAACAACCTTCATCACTCCTTGGGGTTGTTATGCTTTTAGAGTCATGCCATTTGGTCTGACAAATGTTCCTGCAACATTCCAACGTTTCATGAACATGGTGTTTCAAGCATTCTTTGGAAAGTCCATTAGGGTTTTTATTGATGATTTTTGCATTTATAGCTCAAAATCATTGCATCTACAAAGGGTAGAAGAAGGTTTAAAGAAGCTCTACGACATGGGAGGTCAACTCAACCCCGACAAGTGTCACATAGGTGAGGATGAAGTGATCTTGCTTGGTCACAAGGTTTCCTATAAAGGCATTGAGGAGGATCCTTCAAAGTCAAAGGCTCTTATTGAGCTTCCATCACCCAAGAATCTCAAAGAGGTCATCTCATTCATTCAAAAGGTGAAGTATATGTCACACTTTATTCACTTAGCTTCGGAGTTGCTTCATCCTTTGCAAAAGTTGACACAACAAGTAGACTTTGCATGGTCTTATGAGCTTGAAGAGTACTTTTGTAACATTAAAGTCATTTTGTCAGAGGTACCAACACTCATGCCTCCTTGTTGGGAGTACACATTCTTTGTTAGCTCTAATGTTGGGAAAGAAACAATTGGTGCGGTTTTGCTACAACAAGATCCCCACAATACCATAATTCGACCCATCTACTTTGCTAGTAGGGTCATGAATGCTTTAGAGAGAGGCTACACAGAGGCAGAATTCATGATGCTTTCTCTCATGTTTGCAGTGAGAAAGTTTAGATCCTACTTGCTACCAAAACCTTTTGTAATTCTCACTGCAGAAAATTTGTTTCCTTGGGTGTCATCTCAAATGAATCTTAGCACTAGGATCTCAAAGTGGATTATGGAATTGCAAGAGTTCCAATACTCTTTCAAGGTAGAAGATAGTGTGCGTGCACAATTGGCAGGGATCCTTACTTATAGGGTACATGAGAAGGAGATTAAGGTGCCTGAAATAAAGACCCTACCATTGCCACCACCAAAAAATATTCCTAATGCTTTTACCTTGTTCTTTGATGGAGCTTTTCGACGAGTCACAGGAAAAGCAGGGGGAGGGCTAGTGTTGCTCAACCCAAGTGGGGAGGTGGTCATGAAAGAGAAGGTCAATCTACCAGGTTCAACTAGCAACAATGAAGCAGAATACGACACACTACTTCATGGTTTGAAGATGTGCATTGGCCAAAGGATACAACGTCTCATGGTAAAGAGAGATGCACTTCTCATTGTTAAACAGATTTTAGGCATTTGGGCATGCAAGAATGAAAGCTTACGGACAAAATTTCATGTCATTCGTAGGATGTTTAATCACTTTGAAGAAGTGCAACTATATCATATTCCTAGGAAACAAAATGAAGATGCCGATTTACTTGCACAACAAGCAGTTACATGTGTTGAGAAAGAAGTGCAGGTCATCATGGTGGCAGCAATTGTCAAGCAACCGAGATACCAGGGATTGCAGTCATTGACTCCCATTATTAGCTACATTTTGGAGGGTGAGTTTCCACAAGACTTCATGAAGGCTCAGAAGAGGAGACTCATGAAAAAGGCAAGCGCGTATCTCTTTCTAGAAGGATCCCTCTATCAAAGAGGAAAGGATCAAGTGTGCAGAAGAGTACCAACTATTGAGGAAATCCCAGCCATTCTAAAAGGTTTGCATGAGGAAGCGTGTGGTGGTCATTTTGCACAGGAACTCACTGCAAAAAAGATTTTTCTTGCCGGATATGTTTGGCCAAGCTTGCACATTGATGTTCAAGATTGGTGTAAAAGCTGCCACAATTGTCAGATTAATGGAAACAAGCGTCTGTTACATGGTCCACGTCAGCTAGTCCTTGCAAATGGTCCGTTTGAAAAATGGGGCATTGATGCTATGGGTCCATTGCCCAGGACTAAAAATGAAAAATTGTATATCTTGGTGGCCATAGAATACATGACTAGGTGGGTAGAATCTCAAAGTGTGGCAAGAGTGAATGAGAAGACAGTTAGCAAGTTTGTGTACACTCACATTTGTTGCAGATTTGACACACCTTTGGAGATTGTTTCTGATAATGGTCCAGGGTTTAGAAAGGGCTTGCTCACAGAAGTCTGTGAAGAACTTCACATTCTACATCGTCATAATACACCCTACTATCCCCAATCAAATGGTTTGGTAGAAAAAGCTAATGGTGTCATTGCAGGCATCATTAGAAAGATGGTGAAAAACAAGACAAAGTTGTGGGATGACTTCTTGGATGGTGCCTTGTGGGCGTATTGAACCACATATAGGGAAGCCACGACGTTCACACCATTTCACTTGGTCTATGGTCAAGAGGCTTTACAACCAATTGAGCTCAACATTCCAACAATATGGCTTCATGGCAGAGGTGCAAAAAATGATCAAGAAGCATGGATGGATTGAGTTCTTACCTTAGCTGAGCTTGAGTGGAAAAGAGAAGTAGCATACGAGTGCTAGAAGAGAAAAGCTACGCAGGCGAAGAAGAAGCTTGACAAGAAACTAAAGGACAAAGGCATCAATGAAGGAGATCTTGTGCTAAGGTATGACAATCGACTCGACAATCGTTTTGATGCCAAATTTGAAACTAGATGGAAAGGGCCATACATAGTTAAGAAGGCTTTCAATTCAAGTTACTATCAACTTATGGACTTGAATGGGAAAGAGCACTCCAGGAAGGTAAACGGGTATCGCTTGAAGCCTTATTTGAGTCGCCTTCTACCAAAGGATCTACCAAAGATCTGTCAAAGGGCAGCTATCTCATGTAAATATTTTTACATAAAGCATGAGTGTAAATCCAGCCAAAATTCTGAGGGGCCAAATAATGAAGATCTCGTCAAGGACTCTGAAGCACTCTCTTTGGAAAAGATGCTCTATGATGGTACATGAATATACCATCATCCTGGGGAAGGGCTAATGATAGCCATTTTTTGGCTCTCCGTAATTGCCATAGTGAGTTAACCCACCCTACCAAAATCATCCAAACACTGTGGTTATCCCTACCATTTCACTGTATATAGGTGTGTGTGAGTTAGGTGACTTTTCCCATATCTTCTTAAAAACCCTCAGCTAGCTAGTCACTGGGGTAGTTGAGCCAAAAAAATATAAAAATATAAGTATATTATGGCCCATTTGTGTGTAAATATTTCATTGTATATAAGACCTAAATAAAAGGATTTTTCATAATTATTTTGGTATTTATTTAAATATTTCTACCTATGGTGTGTTATTTATGCTATGTACATTGACTCACCATTACCATATTTTTTCTTACCATTTTGCATACTCTTTATTCCATATAAAAAATAATTTCATGCAAGCTTCTCTTATTTTTGGTGTAACTCCATCCCAACAAAAATGTTAAAAAACTAGTTTTATTTATGTGTAAATTTTTTCACTATTGTAATTTTTCCTTCATACATCTATTCTCTTTTACTCTCATAAATTAGAACACCAAAAATATTCATCTTTTTATGGTAGACTTATAATGAGAGAGATTTATTTTGACCCCTTTATATTTTTTTCACCTATATTATTTATATTTGACATGTACATATTTTTTTAGAGCCCTCAATATTTGATTTTCTTAGTTGTACTATTCCCTTATATCATGATCTCAACAATATCTTCAACTATAGACCTACCAAATAAGGTCAAGGGTATGTGGAATTCATTAATGCACCATGGGGAGCTCACTCTTGGAGGTATTCAAAAGAATCATCCAAAGAAGGACCTCACAAGGACCTTGTGCAGTGGAAAAAACAGTCGGTTTTGCTGAATTTTTAAAGATCACATGCTCCCCGAATTTGAAAAGGTGATACAAACAAAAGTTGTACCTCATGGGATAAACTTTCACCTCAATGTTTTTCATATTTTTTTGAGCTACGAGCTGTGAGCTACGATTTTATTGGTGGACCCCAGTTTGCCCATGCTATGCAGCCACACTCCCTCTTCCACTTTACCATTTTCCTCTTTCACACACACCTCTCCACTCATCATCCCCACCTCTCTCACCACTCCTCTCTGCACCCTACTCACCTTCTTCTCGACCTTGAAGAATAAGAGAAACCATGGTGAACTCATGTCTCCTACACACACTTCCATTCCAAAATTGACCACCTAGTCTCATTTTTTCTCTTCCATATTATCCATATTTATCAAAAAAACCACAAAATTCAGCCTCTTCTCTTGAAAGACAGCATCATGGTGATTGATTACTCATGTTCACTTACCTTGGCTCCCAAGGAAGGTCAAGAGTGGAGAAAAAACGTACCGTCAAAGCTAGTGGACCGTCAACAAGCGTCAAAATTGACCCTACTCAAGACACTTGGACCATCGACATTGTAAGAAATCTATGTTTCTTACCTATTAAGAGTTTTTTCTTCCTTATTTGTATCCTACATGGATACTCCCATTGTAAATATCCAATTCCATTTGTAAATCAATAAAAATACTAACTCTACTAATTTACTAACACTAAGTTAGTATGAAAAGTCCTATCACCTCCACTTCTCTCCTCTCTCTCTTCTTCATCTATCCCCACCAACTACTTGATAATTCCAAGAAAAAGGAAATTAGATAAGTGGTGAAAATATAACCCAACCATGGCTAGAGGAGTAACCCTAGCCCTCAAAATTGCTATAAAAGGAAGGTGTAGCTGGAACAAAAACGGGGGAGCCATAAGCAAGAGCACTATGCTATAGCTTGAGAAGCCTAGCCCTCAAAATTGCTATAAAAGGAAGGTGTAGCTAGCACAAAAAGGGGGGAGCCATAAGCAAGAGCACTATGCTATAGCTTGAGAAGCCAAGCTCAACCTCTCTAGAAGGAGCTCTTGAGTGGAAGCTCATTGTCGTATGCTTGTGCATGTGTTGTAATAGGGGTGATTACCATAAGCAAGAGCACTATGCTATAGCTTGAGAAGCCAAGCTCAAACTCTCTAGAAGGAGCTCTTGAGTGGAAGCTCATTGTCGTATGCTTGTGCATGTGTTGTAATAGGGGTGATTAGCACGGGAACTCTATGCCATTGTAAGAGAGAGAGCGATCATTCAATTGAGAGTGGAAAATCTATCATTCCTCCTACTAGTGTAAGCCCAACATTTGCTGAATCAAGGAGGGTGGATTTGGACTAAGCTTGGATACTTTGTCTCTCTTCCAACGTGAAGTAATGGACAACAATGATGTGTAAGTGTCTTGGTGATATTTTTAGTTCTTGATAGCTTGTGTCTGGGTGTTGTCATCAATTTAGCCATAAATCCCACATATTGTAAGAGGGAGACAAGGTGGAGAGGACTCCCCTGACCTTAAGACAGTGATTGGGGTGGCTTTTCTTGTGATGTGTCGTGGTGAAATTTACTCAAGCTATGTTGAACAAATACTAATCTCACGTTGATCGGTCATGACAGATTTGTAAGAAGGTATTAATGCAACAAGAACCCCCTCCCTCTTCTCTCTCTTTCTTACATATATAATTGTGTTTGCTTGATCATTGCCGATACATTTCAAAGCAGCCCGAGCACTATCTCTCTCTCTCTCTCTCTCTCTCTCTCTCTACATGTCCTAGTTCGCATCCAAAACTAGGTGGTGCCCCAAATTTGTGTAGGGTTAGGTTGTGGGTTTGTGTGTGTGTTTGTTGTTTTTTCCAACCCCAACCCAATTGAGCAGCACGGGAGCCTACAAGGATGCTTAGAGGCCACTCTTCTTGTTGCCCGCCCCGGACCGCCTCAGCAGCTTAGAGAAGACGAAGGAATCTCAAGGCACAAAATAGAGGGTGTGTTACCTAGTGTGCAATGGAAAGATAGATAGCCCTAGAGTGATCAATCTCTGGTAGAACGCAATTCCTGATGCAGATAGATGCAAATGATTGTGTCAAGGACAAAATAACTGGTAGATATCCTTTTAAAAAAAACTCAAAAATGTCTCAAACATCAAGAAAAACAAGGAAGGGTACTCAAGCAAACCCACAGGATAAGAAACCACTCATGACTCGAGTCGAGCGGAAAAAGAAATATCAAGAGTTGAAAAGGGCTCTAAAGGAGATATACACAGCCAAAATGGAAACCACGGAAGAGGATGGTAAGGATGTAATGAGCGTTCCATCCCATTACAAAAAGTATACTCTCCAAGATCGGAAAATCATAGTCGAACAACCTATTAGGGAACCAAACACAAAACTTCTTCTTCTCTTTGGAATTCTCACTCCCATCTACTACCCCTGAATCTTCCGTGAAAATGATCTTTCCTTGGCCTTCTGTGTGTTGTGCGGTCTCGTGTTTTTGCATTGTACTCTGGCCTATGTGTCGTCAACATCAATTACAATCGATGGACCTCGATTTTTCCGAAAGGTTTCTTTGTCTCCTTCAAGAGGGGTATGAGCCTTATATTCGAGATGTAGCCTCATTTACTACTCTTATCACTTGTGTTGGACTAGAGGAAACTCTTTCCTTGAGCCTCTCTAGTGAAGGACCCTTTCTAATATTTTTACCTTGAGAGTAAGAAACTGGATTCATGATTTGTAGTATTGCATTTTCCATATCTGAAGTACATGCATCATACAATGAGAATTTTCTTTTGAACCCTTCACCTGCAAGTTAGCTACCCTGCTTGCTCTTAGCCAAGTTGGTTCTTGAAGTGTTTGCCCCATCAGCACTTCTCTATATTGCTGGCATGATGCTCCCCCAATGTGCAATATGCACCTCCCACCAACTCAACCAAGAGCCCATTGCAGATATGTTTTTATCCATGCAATTTCTATTTCGCCACTATTGTTGAAGTAGACAAAACTTTGTTGTAGCTGCCGCTTAAGAGGGGGCTAGACGCCACTTTTTCCACATGTCTTTGTGAGTTTGTTGAGATAAAGACACAATGTACTTTGTGATGTGTTCCACCATTCTTTGTTTCCAATGAAAAATGCAAGATCGCTCTTAATGTTGTAGAACATTGTCTTTTCCACCACCATTGAACACTATATGAACTGCATTCCAGTTGGCTTGATCTTCCTCTGCCATGAATCCATGGAAAACCTCTCTCACACATCCATGACCCTCCATACTTCATTTATGCACTGCCAAAAAAGAATTTGTGCTTCCATGTCTTCTTCGTTCATCTCACTAGTTGCAATAGTGAGGAGATCCTGCATGCTGCAACATACGAGAAGCACATTAGTAAACACGTTGCTGGTTGTTTCTTAAGATATGCCAAACTTTTGAAATATGTTCCTAAGACAACAAACCCTAGATCATAAACGTGGCATTCCATGGTCACCCAATCCACTTGATGAGTGTGATCAAATTGCACCCAAGCGTGCCAAAGATCTCCAGGTCCACTTTGTCATATTTGGTTAGCCAAATCCAATCCAGATGCAGGACTAACTATAGACATCTTGAACACAAAGCAATGCTCCCCTTCCACTCCTTGCCCGAGAAACCTGTTTTTGTGGAAAAATCATATGTGTCCTTTAGCGGTAGCAAGGAGTCCACACCAAAGCTCTCCTTTGTTGGCCCATTCCTAGTTGCAGCCACGGACCTTTGAAACCTGTATTTTAGAGTTAAATTAGTTTGAAATATTATGTCCAAACAAGAGAAACATGAAAGAATCCTCACCAAGGGACCCATTGTCTCAACAATATTTAGAATTTTTTACTTACCAAGTACATGGCTAGAGCCCCCATCTTGCATCAAAGTTGTTGTCTCAATTTACTTTGCCACACACATTTGTACCTTTTTTGCACCTGCATGTCTATCCACATTGAGAACTTGTGAAACCATTTTTTTGGTTTTATCAGTGAGCCCTTTTGATGACCCATCCCGCATGTCATGTTGGTGAGCTCCTTGACGTACCATTAACTTGCTCATGCTCTCATCCCTTGGCATGACATAATATATGAAGCAATCACATGTACACAAACAAATGGGTAGTTGATTGCAATAGTGGCAAGTAAGCTTGCCACTAAGTCCGTCGTAAACTCGCCCATGTAAGGTCATTTTAGCATGATGCCATTGAAATGCATTGTGTTTGACTTTCCAAGATTAACCAATTTGGGACAACTTTCATTGAGACATTTTAGAGCACCTCCACACTGACTTTTGCACACTCCAAACAATGCGATATTTGAGGTTTGCGGTTTGGTCCAGTGGTGTGGATCATACTTATATTCTATAGCATCCATTGGATGAACCTTTCCTAAGGTCGGTGAAAACTCAAACACCATGTATGATGTTACCATTGTACACCTTTAGTGTTTCCGACACTTGTTGAAAGAAGCTTCAAAGTGTTGGGCTACTATTTGTACTCCTTATCTCGATAGAGTTTTGCAATGCTTTCTCTCCACCAAAGAGTTGTTCCTTTCTTGCACTAGTAAGGTCTATGTAGGGGACATCCACCAATGGAGCAGCCATGCCACTAGAATTTGAGACTCTGTCATCTTCGACTAGCACCACGAACTTTGTAGAAAGAGATTGCTTGTTCTCTCCATTGGCACTGTCAACTCTTCACTCCCAAGGTCATGACAATTGCATGCAAAGCAAAAAACGTTTGTGGCAAAACATGCTCCTGTAGATATTTTACCCCAAAGATAATCTTCCCATTAATAAAGGGAAAAGCCCTTTCGAAACAAGGGAAGACTAAAGTACATGACATGATAGTCGAGTAGAAATATCTTGCAACGGATTGAAAAGACGAGAGTGAAAGTGTTTAGTTGCGTTTAGAGGATTTAAGGGCATTTTATGTTGATCTTAGTAGTTATTAGTAATATTTAATAATTTTTGAAATCCATTTACGGGAGCAAAGCGAGACACGAACCTCGACCGCCTCTAAAACACCGGGGGCCCATGGCACGTCTCGAGCTGGTCACAGTAAAGCGAACAGGGGGCACCACCTAGCTTTGAGCGGCTAGGACGCAGACCATGGTGATGTGAACACCGCAAGCTTACACACACGGGGGGAGAGAGAGAGAGAGAGAGAGAGAGAGAGAGAGAGAGAGAGAGAGAGAGAGAGAGAGAGAGAGAGAGAGAGAGAGAGAGAGAAAGAGCTTTGACAATTGATGAAAACCCTCGGGGGTGTGAGGAATAATTATTTCTTGCAGTATTTACAAATGACCTTCCTTTTGGTGAGGTGGCACACCGTGGTGATAGAGAGATAGGGAGAAGAGATGGTGCATCTACTTGGTGCATTCTCTAAAGAAGACTCGATGATGCGAAACTTGCTACCAAGAAGGTGTGTGTGTGTGTGTGCATCGACCATTGGAGTCGAGAGGTGGATGTAGCTCCCTTCACATGGTGTAATTCTCAAAACAAACCATCACACAAGTCCCCTCCCCATGATGCCAATAGTGTCAACTCCTCCCACTAAAACTCTACCAAGTGCTGACCTCTCATGAACTGCCCCTCTCTCTCGATAGTGACCTCTTAGTGCCCTTTTATAGATGTTGGTTGTTTGGATTAGGGTAATCCCGGTTTGATTAGGGTAAGCTAATCGGGGAGACAAAGCAAGGCGGTGGGCCCGGTGTGGTTGACCCTTGCTTTGTCTTGGGAGTTACAAAAAATGAAAACCTCTAGGTGGGCCTTTGTGACTATCACCTAGAGAGAGGGAATTTACAAGTTGGGAATTTTACAAGGCTTGGGTGAAAACTGGAAAATGATGATGATAATGACCTACGGTTTACTGAAAATGGTGTCGTGGTTGTGTGATGCCGATGATTGGCCACTTGCCGGTGCGTCGATGTAGCGGGTACGTCTCTTTGGGTCGGCTGGGGCATGCCTCCGGCGTATTTGTTCTTTTTGTTGTCGGGGTCGCGTGATTCGGGGCGCCTTCCTTCTTTTGTCGAGGTCGTCGTTGTTGTAAAGTTCTCCGGTTTTTTGTATTTTTCTCATGTGTGTGCGTTCATGCGTGTGTGTGTGTGTGTGTGTGTGTGTGTGTGTGTATGTATAGGTGTGTGAGTATATATGTGTAAGAGTGTCTGATTATATGTATATGTGTGTGTGCGTATGTGTATGTGGGAACAAGGGAAGGGGGGGGGTTATTACATAAATATGTATATAACTTTTATATATTTATTTTTTTAATTTTTTATTTTTAGTTTTTATTTTTCCTACAAACAGCGACGCAGAGGTCAGGGGGGGGGGGAGGGGGGGGAGATGAATGGGGTGAGGGTAGTGAGGGGCGGGTGTGTGTGTGTGCGGGTGTGTGTGGATGCATGTGTGAAAGCACAAGTGAGGGCCTGTGTGAGAGCGCCTGTGAGCGAAAATTGGGACCACCTGTTGCACGTGAACGCAGAGCGTGAGGGAGGATAGAGGGGCTAGGTCTGGACTGCGTGAGAGCAAGGGTGAGCGGTGGGCTCAACAGCGGTCGAGAATCGAGGGGGGGTACTTAGTCAACGGAAGGGGGGGGGGGGGGTGTATAGAGAGAGAGAGAGAGGGTTTAGTGGCGGGTTCCCACCATAGGAGTAAGAGAGAGGGAGAGAAAGAGGTGAATGGTGAGGGGAATAAGGATGGGAGGTCCCACCGTGATCGCCACAATGTTTGCGGGTCGTCACGACGGACGTCCATAGCATAGCTCTCAAGCATCAACATAAAATTATCGATAGAGGGGAAGCGACTCGGATGAGGCATGGAAACTCACTAGGGTGTCAATCCTAATGAAGTGAACTCGAAGAGATGCAACTACTAACTCTACAAGCAAATCAATCACACTAAAGCCAAGTAATCTGCCTATGTCCTTCTACACAGCTCTACAGTCATCACGCCCATTCACCATGCAAATCATATCGGAATCGCACAAAACTTGAAGGGAAGCTACAGGGGACTATGAGGAACATATCCTATCACTGTCACAGCATTCTGGAGAGGTACAATGATCGCGATCGTTCATCCCAAAGTCAGCAAAAACAGCGAACAGGTGATCCTAATGGGTCGTTTTTGGGTCTCTAAAGCCTCTCCTAGGGTCAAAACAACATAAAATACGCATATAAACACTCAAAACAGCGATTTAAGGCCTAAACGGACGCGTTTGAAACCTTCACCGAATCTTGAATGCTTACACTTGAATGAAAGAGCAGAGTAAGAGGAACACAATGCAAGAAACAAAACTGAATTTGGATTACCGTAGCCACTTGAAGCGATGATTACAAGTTTGAGCAAAGAGACAGCTCTCTGTGCGTAACGCATTAGTCACTTATCTTCAAAAAATAATCTTCCCTTTCCCACTAACCTTAGTGTATTATATACCTAGGGCTTTCTAAAGTGGCCGGCGGCCAACTTCTCATGGACCTTTACATACATCATTGGAAAAATTACATCTTTGACTCAGACTTGACATAGGCGATTGTCATTAGACTTTTACAGGGTTTGATGTATTAAACATCAGAAAAATAATGTGACCACATCAAAACCTTGACCGGCTGACCCAACGGGCGCCTTGGCTAGGTGGGCACTTGTATGTTGTTAGCACCTCCAAACACTCCCCCCTTCCTAGCTCGTGTCATCCCTTGACACGACCTTGTGAAGTCTTGTCATAGGGTTGTCTTTAGCTTTGTCTTCAAGGTTGGTCTTCATCTTGGGAAGCCCATTGTCGTTGATGACACTCCCCCCTTCCTTGAGTGATGCATAGCTGTCATGTTGTTGATACATGATTTGATCTTTGATTATCGAGGCAATGTTTCTTTTTGTTTTTTATTCGCCTCTTGGTTGTCAATCTTAGTTGCCGTAAAGATGGATGTTGAAGTGTTTGATCGTGTAGAACTGATCCTCCTTGTGGCGTGGACTTTATGATAGATATTCATTCAAGGTCCACTGTAATTTGAGTTGTTTTCAATAGGTCACCAATGTTGAAGCACTGTGTGAGCTATTTTTGATTGTTGTAGATAGCTCGCTTGCTAAATTTCTCATTGCTTGATGTTGTAGGCCATTCTTTGACTTGCCATTGTTGGATGGAGCTTTGTTGTCACCCTTGAAGATAAAAGATGCTCTTGATAAGCATATGGAGACCTGCTGTTTTTGCTCCAAGTTGTTGTTTATGGTTTTGGGTAGCCCTTTCCTTATTGTTGATGTAGAAGGAATATATACAAGAAGTTGATGATGAGGTCTAGATTAGGGTCTTAAAACCTGGATGACCAAAGGGAAAAACCCAGTGGGAAAAAAGTGCCTTTGGTATACGCTCTTATTGGAGTTGAGCATTTTGACTCGAAGTACCTGTCATGCAAGGTGAGTGCTTGGGAGAAACATAGGAAGAGTGCCTAATGTAAGTGCCAATTATGGGACACTCTATATACTTATGAGAAGTTTTCAAACAAAAGCATGTAGTGTAAAAGATGGAGTTGATGGGTGCTTCAAGGAACAAATGTAGCACATGTGACATCAAAGGACGTCTCAATAGCTTTCACGTTTCCAAGAAGGGTTTTCGATGTAGAAGCATCTCCACTCATTCCTCACTATGCGTAGTGCGTGATTGTCTTTTAGACTTTTTTCACTTAACCAAACTTAAAATACATATACTTGGACTCTTATGCTCACCTATACCAGCATGAGCGACACAACATAAATATGCTCAACTCCTCCACCTTGAGCAGTACCTAGAATAGCTAAGACTCTTAGACCACAGAGAATATTACTTGAAGCTTTGGGACTAATGCCTTGCTCATTTAGTGGCTAAGCTGCCCGACTCTTGACTTTTATGCCATGTATTTTTAATGGCGACTTGGACTTACCTGTTGATGGCCTGAAACCCAATGCCATAAGTTCTTGAGATTAAGGCCTCTATCATTGCTTTGGTCTTTGAATGCCACCATTTTGTCGAGTAGGTTGGCATATTTTGACTCCTCTTGACTTGCTTGTTGTATGTTGATACTTCTTTGTAAAACAAGTCCTTCAGCTCTGATAGGGCTTGATGTAGCCGTTGCATTAATTTCCATAAGAAGAGATTGTCGAGATGTGTGGGTTCTCTGTGATTGAGTTTCCACTAGCAGTTTTGGAGCCCATCTTGTTTTTGGTCCTTGTGTGACCGTCTTTGGCATTTTATCTTCTTCTACAATTTGATGGACACTAGGCTTTGGTATCCAAACCTGATGATTTCCTTTGTCAAAGCCTTGCTTTTGTAGTAGAAGACAAGGGATCCATTTTGAGGTTGTTTCTCCCTTGGTTGTGCTTAGTCCCCGTTGGCTATTTGTTGTTGTTGATTGTCTTTGTGTGGGGTCCTTTGCTGCTTGGTTGGTCTTAGTGGCTCTAGGTTGAGCAACCACTTTGGGTAACCATATTTGGTTGTTACCTTCATAGAATCCTTGTGCTTCAAGTAGCATCACTGGAATCATCCGATGATTCACCTGTTTGTGTTGGGTATCTTTGTTGAAGTCTGATTTCGGTACCCAAACTTTTCACGTTGCCCGCTTGGAAGGTCTTTTTGTTTGCCTTTTTTTGGTGTTCTTTCGCTTCCCTGAGTATTTTGTATTCCGTTGATAGCACGTCTTGTTCCTTGTAGAACTCGCTGGTTGAGGTGGGTAGGTCCAGGCTGTTACTTTAGGCTTTTTGGCCCAAACATTAGTGTTTCCTTGGAAGTAGCCTTGAGCAGTGATTGACTCATTTGATGCTATCCACCCTGTCACCTTTTGTTGTTGTGGTTGAACCCGTGTTTCATGTATCCAAACTGGGTCTTTGACTTGGATGTGCTCTTTGGATATTAACACCTGCTCGACATTCTTTGACTTCTTCTGGATGCTTTTTTGTGATGGAAACTTTGGTTGATAGACTGTTTGCTTTGGTTTCCATTGCATTGTTGATGGTGTGGCTCTTGATGTAGAGGCTTCGTGGGAAATTTGATGGAAGCTCGTTGAAGGTAAAGTCGTCTGGCGAGGTTGATATACTTCAATGTTTACCTTTTCTTTACCTTTTTCCGCGATGGTTGGCGATTTCTTCTCTGCATGGATTTGAGAAGCTTCATGAATTCTTACCATTGTTGTTGTTGAAGCTTTTGATTGTTGTCGAAAGAAGATGTTCCTCCAGCTTTCTGTCAGGACCAGACTCTCTTTGATATGATGGGAGTTGATTATGTGGAAAGTATCTTTATACTCCTCGGTACTCAATTTGAGTACAGCTTCTACCACTCCAAAGCTAGGAATCGGCATTTTTGAACTTGTGTAAATTGTTTCTTCTAGCTCATTGATTGGTGGCTTTCCCATCATGATCCACGCTCCATAAGTCATTAGATTTTTTGTTTCTTTTGGATCTATCACAACTAAACATGTGATTTTGAGTCCTGTTTCTCCGCGTGTGCTGAATTTGATCGCCGTAGGAGACAATCGATCTTCTTCTATGTCCCTGTTCTTGTCTTGATCTTGTGCTTGTTGAAGATTTGTCGTTGAATTTAGAATCTTTTCTCCTTCTTTTACTTTCATTTGCACTTTTTCTGGAGTTTGCTTCTTTGAAATAGCTTTTGTCGATTCTTCAGGTATGTCAATGATGACATATTCTCGTTGTTTCTCTGCTTTCTTCATGTACACTTTGGCATCATGCTCCATGACGTAGCTATCTGTTTCACCTTTTTTGCCTTCACACTCAAAAATCTCGTTAGCTTCCTTCAACGCATTTATCGTAAATACGAGAGTTATATCATACCCTTCCTCATCACAAAATTTAGTCGGGGTCACCTCATTCACACACACATCAAGAGTCGCCAGTATTTGATCCCATCCAAAGGGTTCAAATAATTGCTCTGGAAAGGTTTCCGGTATGTAAGATTCATCGTTCATTGATCTTCCTAGGATGCAATCCTCCTTCACTGAGCTTCCACACTTCACAGCACCACACATCCAAAGTTATTGTTTGGTTTGTAGCCACATAGGTATCTCTTTCCCATTAACTATAGTAGAGACAATTTCTTCTAAAGGAGTTCTATTCACATCTCTATAGCTATAATCTTTTATGCTTATTTTTGTGGTGATCTTTTTATGTCTCAAGTAGATATAGTCATAGCCCCAATCTTGAACCATCTTAAGTTGACGCATGAAAGGTCTTCCTAAAATGATATCAAAATTGTTCCCTTTTCCAAAATCTACTATTGCAAATGTATGTTCATATTCAATTTCACAAGAAGTCACAATAATTTGCTCTAAGATACCCAAAGTTTTTTCCGTGTATCCATCTACAAGTTGAAGCTTCATTCTAATTTTCTTAAGCGCTGGTCTACCCCATTTTTCCCAAATGTCTTTTGTGGCTATGGCTACTCCAGCCCCACTATCAAGTATAGCCAATCTTTTAACTCCTTTGTATTCCACACGTAAGGTGGTGTTTCCTTCTTCTCCTTGCAATATTCCCCCACCTTGTTTATTGGCATAGGTTTAGTGTTTGCATTTTCTTGTTGAGTTTTGTTTGATTGTTCATTTGAGGGTAGATCTTGAAGAGGTATCTTTAATCCCATCTTCCCCAAATTGTTGCCTACTTCATCCCATACATGTGGTCTAATCTTAAGCAGTTCAAATAGAGTAATGGTGCATTGTATTGGAGCTGGCGTCAACTCTTGCATACTCTTTGTATCCATCATCTTGGATATGACTTTCCTCTGAGATGGCACCACTCTTGTCTGTGAGTCTGCCTCATATTCTCCTATGTATGAGGGTAAGGTCTTCAAGGACTCTGGTTTGCTTTCAATTGAAACTTTCGTCCCTGCATCTCCATTTAGAGATTGAATGTCTCCCTGATAGACTTCATGCTCTGTATTGACCTCAGTTATGGGTGCAGATTGGAAAGTCCCACTTCCATCTTTTGCACTTCTAATTGCTTCCCACAATTCATTTGGCCATGGCTCATCTATCTCTGGGATAGGTGCCATTGTTGGGGTATAAAGCCCAATGTGGTCGCCCAGGTAAGTGGGCGGGCCGCCAGGTATGTACACATATTCTTTTGTTAAAACCTAATAAGAACTCACTATGCTCTACACATTACAGTAGAGAGATTTCACCATATCGTCGTGCTCTTCTTCTCGCACTCTCTCTCGCGTCGCACTTCCGCTCGTACTCCTTCAACTGGTATCAGAGCTCAGATCGAGGCTCGGGGTAGCACTGCAGGAGGCTAGAGTCACCAGCTCATATTGAAGTGAAATTCAACAGGCGAAGACACGGCCCCAAATCCTGTGGGCGAGCCCGAAGGGCTCGGTGTTCTCAGAATTTCATTCCGAGGTCATCTCGGCCACCGTTCGGCTTCGACAAAGGTCTGCGCAGGCCATTTTCGACTACGTGGTCTCGACGGGTGCAGATCCGACTCTGCAAATTTGGGGTTTTCGGCCTACAACTGCAGGTGCTGAGGATATCGACACTCCCAGAGTGTTGATTTGTGACTGTCTACACATCGAAGGACGGCTCACAGTTCTTGGAGGCGTGTCACATACGACACGGGCGCATCTACACACAGACTATACACGACATCCACTAGTTCATCAGGTAGCTTGTGTTTGCTGCTTGATATTCCAGATTTCATCCTGACATTGCAGGTACTTCCACATGGGATGTATTGTCAGAGATGATGTATGTCTGTTGAGGGTTTGCTGGCTGTGAGTCACGCAGCAAACAACCGCCGCAGCGGTTACAGCATACAGTGGGAAATTTGTGGATGTATAACTTTGTGGGAAGTCTATGTACTGTCAGATTTACTACAGCCTTTGTTGAGGGTCGAGTGAGGTTTTATTGAGCTGGGGGATTCTCGAATGTTGAGATCCTTTCGGTGATACAGGTCTTGGAGCGATCCCTCGAGCACCCTTAGATAGGCAGCTAGGATGTATTGACTGTGAGTTAGACAGTTGGGATTGCATCTTTGCTTTACTGCCGTTGAGGCCTTGTCACAGTCTATGCTTACAGGACAGTGAGAGACAGTACAGGTGCAGGACAGGTTTACCCGCAGCTTACAGTGTCAGAGAGACAATGTTTTTTGAGCTGTTTTTTGGTCTGCTTTTGAGTTCACCAGAGCCATTTTACAAAGGAGACTCTGCCAAAATTTCTGCAGAATCTGAAGCTTTCTTGGTTCATTTGACAGGTTGATATTGGTTCAGAGGTCAGTTTACAGGGGAAACTCTGCCGAATTTTTCCCAGGAAAGTAAACCACTGTGAAGCGTAGCTATGGTTGGATCACAGGACACTGCTCTTTACAATATCAAGAAGCTAGATGGAACCAATTTCCCATTGTGGAAGAAGCAGATTTGGCACGTGTTGGTACAAAAGAAGCAGATAAAACCCACAAAGCTCAAGGGGATAAAACCAGAAGATATGGACGAAGATGAATGGAGCGAAATGGATGAATTGGCACTTTCTACCATTATGCTGACTTTGGCAGAAAGCGTTTACTTCAATGTAGCAGACGAGATGTTGGCTTATCAAGCATGGTTAAAGCTGAGTGATCTTTATGAGAAGCAGAGTGCAGCTTCACAGGTATACTGGCTTAAGAAGCTTGTTGACTTGAAGATGAAAGAAGGAACACCTATGTCCAATCATCTGAATGAATTCAACACAATCTACAGTCAGTTGTCAGCTCAAGGTGTCAAGTTTGATGAACCTGTTAGAGCTATGTTCCTGTTGATCACATTGCCGGAAAGTTGGGACACCTTTCTCACAGCTTTGAGTAATTCTGCACCTCCATATGGTTTGAACATAGCAGGTGTAGAAGGAAGTCTGCTTACTGAAGAAACCAATAGAAAGACAATGGACAAAGGCAAAGGAACAGCCTTAGTTGTCAGGGGAAGGACCAAAGAAAAGTACAAATGTGGAAAGAGGAATCAGTCTCGTAGCAAGTCCCGCACTGCTAAAGGCAAGAGTGACATAGAATGCTACCATTGTGGCAAGAAGGGTCACATGAAAAGAGACTGCAGAGAATGGAAAGCAGAAAAAGGCAAAGAGAAAGCTGAAGACCATGGTAAGAAGAACAAGTCCTCAGTGAAGATTCAAGAAATAAATGTGACAAACACTGTTGCAGAGGATGACAGTCTAGTGTCAGGAGACATCTACTTCTTGAAGAATACAATGGACTCAGCTCTTCTTACAGCATCTGATGGAAATGCACTGAGTGACTGGATCATAGACTCAGGGGAATCACTTCATGTGTCTCCAAACAAGGAGTGGTTTACCTCTTATGTGACCACTAAAGATCATGTTCGGATAGGCAATGGGCAGACATGTGAGATCTTAGGTGTTGGAGATGTTCAATTGAAGTTTCAGAATGGCTCTTCTTTCACACTGAAGAATGTGAGACATGTTCCCGCAATTACAAAGAGCTTGATCAGCACAGGTTTACTTGATGATGCTGGCTACGTCACCACTTTTGGACAAAACATGTGGAAGATATCCAAGGGTTCTATGATAGTAGCACATGGAGTAAAGTTTGGAGGACTTTACATGATTTATGTATCAAATGTCTCTAAAAATGTAATCAATGTAACCGAGCAGCCGAACGTTTCTTTGTGGCATAGCCGGTTAGGACATATGTCCAAGAAGGGAATGGAAATCTTGTCTCGTTCTGGTTATTTGCCTGGCTTTTCATTTAATGATTTTGAATTTTGTGAACATTGTCTGTATGGTAAGCAAACACAGCAGCCACATAAGCATAGAAGCAGTAGAAGAGATACACAGTTGGCACTTGTTCATAGTGATTTGTGTGGACCTATGCCTAACCTATCTCTAGGGGGAGCTTCTTACTTTATGACATTTATAGATGATTACTCGAGGAAAGTATGGGTTTACTTTCTCAAGCACAAGGATGAAGCGTTTAGTGTTTTCAAAACGTTTGTGACACTTGTGGAGAATCAGAGTGGCAAGAAGCTTAAATGCTTACGCACTGACAATGGTGGAGAGTATGTTTCAAAGGCCTTTCAGGACTTTTGTGAGTCAAAAGGTATAAAACATGAACTTACTGGTCCTTACAATCCTCCTCAAAATGGTGTTGCTGAGAGAATGAATAGGACCATACAAGAGAAGGTCAGAAGTATGTTGTCTAATGCACAACTGCCAAATGGGTTTTGGGCTGAAGTTGTATCAACAGCTGTTCATCTTGTAAATAGATCTCCTAGCAAGGTTTTGCAGAAGGATTCAGTGCCAGAGATGGTATGGTCAGGCAAAATGCCCTCATACAAGCATCTCAGAGTCTTTGGCTGTGAGGCATATACTCACGTTCCAAAGGAATTTAGGAACAAACTTGAGCCAAAGAGTAGAAAGTGCATCTTTCTAGGCTATGGTAATTCTGGTGAGATGGGGTACAGACTTTGGGATCCCGAATCCAGAAAGGTTGTCCGCATCAATGATGTTCACTTTAATGAATCCAAATATCATTCTAAACCAGAGAGGGTTGAGGAGATTAGAAGAGTTGTCTTCCAAGAAGATGGACCTGCACGTGCAAGACAAAATGTCAGGGCTCAAGAGGAGCAAGGACAGGATAGAGTGGAACCACAGGTTGTGGCTGAGCCTGAGCCACCTATTGTGCATAGATATGGACGTGTCACGCGATCTCCTGATAGGTTTGTTCCATCTATGAACTATGTCATGTTGACTGATTGCAATGAGCCTTCATGTTACAAGGAAGCAGTGCAAATGAAGGACTCCGGGAATTGGCAATTGGCCATGGAAGCTCTGCATAAAAACAAGACATGGAAGCTAGTTAAATTACCACAGGGCAAAAAGGCTCTACCCT
Source organism: Adiantum capillus-veneris (assembly GCF_014529385.1). Lineage (NCBI taxonomy): Eukaryota > Viridiplantae > Streptophyta > Polypodiopsida > Polypodiales > Pteridaceae > Adiantum > Adiantum capillus-veneris. The sequence goes on from NC_140935.1 coordinate 148,774,532, forward strand.
GTAAATGGGTTTACAGGTATAAGATCACCGCTCATGATAGTCAGCCAAAGTACAAAGCAAGGCTTGTTGCCAAGGGCTTTAAGCAAGAACAAGGCATTGACTTTGATGAAGTCTTCTCTCCGGTGGTCAAGATGACTACATTGAGATGCTTTCTTGCATTGGTTGCCATATTAGATTTGGTGTTGCACCAAATGGATGTCAAGATAGCGTTCTTGCATGGTGATTTAGATGTGGAAATTTACATGCAGCAGCCAGAAGGGTTTTTTGAGAAAGGCAAGGAAGATTGGGTATGCCAGTTGTTAAAGAGTCTTTATGGCTTAAAACAATCACCGAGGGCATGGTACCATAAATTCCACAAGTTTATGCTTTCTCAAGGCTATAAACGTAGTGAGTTCGATCACTGTCTATATACAAAGAAGGCTAAGGATGGCAGTTGGCTGATCCTTATTTTGTATGTGGATGACATGTTGATTGCTGGCAAGCACTTGGAAGAAATTTCAGCTTTGAAGTCAAAGATGGCAAAATCGTTTGACATGAAAGACATGGGTGAGGCAAGTCATATACTTGGTATGCGCATTGAGAGAGACAGATCAAAGAAGTTGATTTGGTTATCTCAAACAGAGTATATTGACAAGGTTTTGCAACGTTTCAATATGGAGAAGGGAAAGGCACTGAGTGTTCCATTGCCACCATATGTGAAACTTAGTAAACAAGATTGTCTTGTGTCTGAGGAAGAACAGGCTGAAATGGATAAGATTCCATATGCGTCTACAGTGGGTAGTTTGATGTATGCAATGATTGCTAATCGCCCAGACATTTCATTTGCAGTGGGAGTAGTAAGTCGATACATGTCAAACCCAGGCAAGAAACATTGGGAGGCAGTGAAAGGAATATTGAGATACCTGAAAGCTACAAAGAGTATGCGTATATGCTATGGGAGTCAGGAGCTAAGTGTAAAGGGTTTTACAGACTCAGATTATGCAGGTGACTTAGACAGCCGAAGGTCTACGTCAAGGTATGTCTTTACATTGGCTGGTGGAGCAGTATCATGGCGTTCTAGATTACAAGATTGTGTTACTCAGTCTACTACAGAGGCTGAATATGTTGCAACATCAGAGGCATGCAAAGAATCAATTTGTCTTAATCGATTAGTAACAGATTTGGGAATCAAAGAAGAGATTCCTGTGTTATATTGTGATAGTCAAAGTGCTATACAATTGGCTCGCAATCCAGTTTATCACTCAAAGACAAAGCATGTGGATGTGAAATATCATTTCATCAGGGAAATGCTCGAGGATAAGCAACTTCAGCTTGTCAAAGTTCACACCACAGAAAATCATGCTGATCTACTTACAAAAGGACTTCCCTCAGAGAGCTTTGCGCATTTTTGCAAGCAGTTAGGTGTAGGGTAGTACACCACTTCTCTACATCTCTTGTATATTAGCTTGTATAGTAGCTTCTCTCACACTTAAAGTACCACATTGGACTTTAAGTGGGAGGTTGTTGGGGTATAAAGCCCAATGTGGTCGCCCAGGTAAGTGGGCGGAAGCCCAATGTGGTCGCCCTGGTAAGTGGGCGGGCCGCTAGGTATGTATACATATTTTTTTGTTAAAACCTAATAAGAACTCACTATGCTCTACACATTACAGTAGAGCGAGTTCACCATATCGTCGTGCTCTTCTTCTCGCACTCTCTCTCGCGTCGCACTTCCGCTCGTACTCCTTCAGCCATAAATTGTGATCTCGACCTTGCATCATTAGTGGTATTGGCCACTACTTGATCATCTAGTTGTATTTCTAGGCTGTTGGTTTCTTGTGCTGCAGTCTTTTCTTGCACATCCTTTTGTGATTCTATCGCAATGTTTTTTTGAGTCAATGTTTCAACAACCCTTGCCTTCGGCATTTCAAATCCAACACTTTTTGGTTTTGTTTCTGGAGGTGAAATTGGTGCTTCAGGATCCATCATTGCCTTTGCAGTTTTTACCAATTCCTTACACATTTTCAACCTCTCAGTCTCTACCTCAGCATGAGGATATTTCATCCCTCGTTTCTCTATGGTTTGGTTGGGTTTCAACCTAGCCTCATATGCTTCCAGTGCAGCATCTAATGGCTCTAGGACTTTGTCTACCAACACAGATCCTCCGAAAGACGCCTTCCTTGGTTTCTTATCGTTCACCACCGTTTTGTTTTCCCGTTCTTGTTTTAACTGCTCCTTTGTCTCTTGTAATTCTTTTTGTAGTGCATTTTGATTTGTAATTTTTTTTGCTTTAATTCTGTCTCTTTTGGCTTTCCAGGATTTTCTCCCAGTCCTCACTCACACACTAGTTGTTTCCCCTTGTTTGGGTTGTTGATCTTTCTGCTCATTATCTTGGTCCTCAGCATTTCCTTTTGCTTGGGCTCTAGTCACTACCTTCATAGGAATTTTGGTTTCTACCTCTGATCCACTTGGAGAAGGTACCACTCCCACAACATTCATTGTTGTTTTCCCCTGTTTGTTTGGGTGTTTTGGACAATTCTGAACAACGTGTGTAATGGCACACTCCAAAAAATATCCAATTATCTCTACACGAAAACAATTCTTGGCCCAATGATTACCTCCACACTTGTAGCATGGTCCATCTTGTTAAGTCACTGGTGGCACAATTGATGGTCGTTCTTGCTTAGCCAGAATGGTCTTTGGTCTACGCTCTTGATTGGCTATGAACATCAGAGTGTCCTCATTCAACGAATAGAGTTTTCTCTTAGGTTCTTGCCCTAGCCTAGGTTGTGATACCTCAGCTCTTTGTGAATCCCTTGATACAACCCTATTTTGAAATAATGGATGATTTGGTGATGGCATTTGTTTTTTTATTTGATGTACAAATTGTATCCCCCTCGTGTAGGTTTGATTATAGTAGCACTCACTCATCTCATGATTGGTCCATTTTTGCTCAATGGCACACCATTTTATTCGTTGTTCTACGTGCGCTGCTAGCTCATCTAGGTTGGTCATTAATTGAGACATAACCACTTGCCTTGTGTTGGTTTCACTAGATGCTAAAGGAGCATTATCCATAGTGATCTTTGTATCACCAATTTCCTCGCCATAGGCTTTACAATTGTCAACTAGGTATAACGCTTCTCTCGTGAGTTGTTCAAAGGAAGTACATCCTTTTAAGTGCAAATATTTCTTGAGAGTTTCATTTTTCAAACCCTCTATGAAGAGAATCGATAATCTTTCATCCTATGGTAACTCGCGTTCCGGACATCTCTCTATATTGTTTGAAGTGTAGAGATGCTTCCTTCACTCTCTCATCTTCTTTTTGCTTGAATGCATAGATTTGGGACACTGTGTTATGCTTGATTCCCCTTTTAGAGAACTCCATAACAAATTCTTGCAACAGTTGTTCAACATTTGAGAAGGCATTTTTGTCCAACGGTTGGAACCAATTCAATCCTATCCCTTCCAAGGTTAAGCCAAATCTCTCATATTGAAAATAAAATACTTTTTCGGCTCTCAACACTTGTTTGAACAAGGATGCATGTACGTATGGATCCCTTAACCCATCATACTTCTTCTTGTCACATTTGGCCAATTGATATGGTCTCATTGGTTCTGGTTCAACCATGTATCTTAGCGTGTTGGGGTCTCTCACAAAGACATCCCTCATTCCCTCTTCTCGTCTTGGAGCAAATCCTAGTGGAAACCCCTTTGAGACATGTTTTGGAAATGTTGATGGAATTGTAATTCTAATTGGTGGTATCTCGGTTCCACTCAATGAGATAGGAGATACACTCCCGTGAATATCTATTCTGGATGTTTGAGGTCCATTTGATTCCATAGTTTCAATGTTAGCTTCTTGCAAATTAGTCTCCAAAAACCTTGGTACGCTTACACTCGGTTGAAAGTAGTAAGCAGAGATTGGAGTACCCATGTATGTGTATCTTTCTAGTTCAATTGGGCTGATAAGTTTGTACTCTCGTCCATACTTATCTACCATTAGAACTTGCACTCCCTGGTCATCTGTGTATGTGAAGGCATAGAGGTTCTTGTAGTCTGTCAACTCTTCCATGATGGAATTTAAACATCTATAGAAGTTGTTTTGATCCCCAATAGGTAACATATAAAGGCCATCATAAGTGTAATCCGTTAGAACTCTCGTGGCTTCATTGGTTTTGATGAACCTCACGTTGAGTTTGTTGATTAGAGGATGCTTCTCCTCTAAGTCTCCAGCAATTTCCACTTTTGCTCTTCCAAACTCCCTCATTTTAGTTGATTGGTTTGGCTTCCAGTGAGCTACATGATCACTTGACAAATATCCATGAGCCATGCCTTGAGGTTTGGCTTGATATGATTGATAAGCCTCGCGGTCTTGTCTCAACCCTCTTGTTATAGGTGTTGCAGTATTTCTGGCTGTTTGTGTAGGTGGCATAGCTCTAAGTTGAGTGGGAAACCCTAATGATGGATGAGTTGTCATGATTAAGCCTCACTCAATACTCTCAAGATGGTCCTTGATAAGAACACCTTGGCTTAGTGCACACAATCCCTTTTTTCCCCTGGTCAAGTCTCTAAAAAGTCAGGAATTTGTGACTTTTTTGGTCTTTGGAAATTGGTCTTGGGTACCCTAAAAGTTTGGATTTAGGAAACCTAGAAAAATTCAGCTCTAAAACCAAGATTTCTTCCTAGCTATACCTCACTCAATTTGGAGTTGTCTATCAAAATTTAGAGCACTTTTGGTGAACTGCTCTTGAAACAGCACTCAAAACAGTCTCAGGACCAGCACACACGAACTTTGGCTTGTATCTTGGCTTCTAGAGGGCATTTTTCACTCAAACTTGAGATCTGGGATGTACTCAAGTAGGTCTACAAACTTATGAAGTCAGATACCCCCACTATGTAGAGGTACACCGATCGCGATCGTTGACCCCATGTCACAGATTTGGAAGATTTTTTCACAGTCGCTAGCCCTTGATGTCTTGATACCAAGTGTCTTTGTATTTTTGAATTTGGAGATGTTTTGACCAATGAAAACCCAAATCCCAGGTGGTTCTGCGGTTATTGGCTTGATTATGTAAATGGGACTTTTGACCACTTTCTGTTGCTTTTTTGACCTTGCTCTTTTTGGAAAATATGTTGCACTAGACGTCAGCTACCTACTCATAAATTTTCAGTCCAAAATGTCACTAGGGTACACCGATTGCGATCGTAGTTCCAACTCCTTTTTGCATGAAATTTTAGGAGTTGATAGACATGGGCATGATTAGTCTATTCCCAAACCCACTTTGCATTGGGATCACAAAAACTTGAATTTTCTCAAAATTTTGGTATGAAGGATCAGTGATCAGTGTTTGCCCTATTTGACAACTGTCTTTTGGTTTTTTGACCCTGGTTCTTTTGAGAAAGTTGTTTGTCTAGTTATCAGCTACCTACTCACCAAGTCTCAACTTAAAATTTCACTGAGGTACACCGATCGCGATCGTAATTTTGAGCCCAAATTGGATGAAACTTGTGGATATGGTAGACAATGATGTGTACAGTCTACTACCCAAATCTTTTTGAATTTGGACAAGAAAAAGTCATGTTTTCACCAGATCTTGGTCTGCTGCAGTGGTTTTCTGACTGTCTGCTGTTTTTGGCTATTTTGGTGATTTTTTTTATTTTTATTTCTATTTTTGAAAACTCTTGGTATCTTATATAATCTAGGTGTAAGTGTGGGTAAAGTCTGGTCAAAATATGGCACTGAGGTACACCGATCGCGATCGTAGTTTGGGGCCCAAATTGGATGAAACTTCACCAGCTTGTTCACTAGGCTATTTTAAGACTACCTGCCAAATCTTTTTGAATTTGGACTCAAAAAAGTCAAGTTTCTACCATTTTTCCGAAGAAACGTACGTCTGCATCAATGAAGAAAATTCGTAATCATAGCTGGAAAATTAAATCGGTGGAAAAGTCGTTGAAATCGTTTTCTTTGGCTCAATCTGTCTTAAGAGGACGTTCAAAGAGTTTTTATTATGGAACTGAAAAAAAACCTTTCCAAAAAAATTAGTACTATTCTATATTCCCGGGTAGTTGTTTGACAGATATGTAGAAGAGTGAACAACAATTAAAAAACCACAAAATTAGCATAATTCCTGTCAATAGGAACCCACTGTCTGTTCTGCGTGACAGGCAGTGCATGGGGTAACTCCCGATGTAGTCACAGAAACCAAACGTGTGGGTGGATCAACTTATCGAGTTCCCATTGACGTAGTACCTGCAAAAGGAAAAGCTTTGGCCATCCGGTGGTCATTGATTGCATGTCGAAAACGCTCAGGTCAAAGTATGGCTTTAAGGTCGAGTGATGAATTGATAGATGCTGCCAGAAATTCTGGGAGTGCCATATGGAAGAAGGAAGAGACTCATAAGTTGTTAGCTTCTGCCCACTTCTGTAATGGAATTTGCCTATTCAATTTGAGAGTGGCGGAATTTAATGAGAGTTCAAGAAATGATTTTGTGAGCTTAGCGGGTAGACATAATTGAAGATAGCAACATAATTATAGCAATTACCTAACTTGGCATGGACAATACTTTTGCAAGAGAGAGAATTTAGAGAACATGACAACAGTTGAGGACCGGATTCATGTGGAGCCGGTCCCCCCTCCAATAAGCATTTGTATTATGATTTCTCCCATAAAGAGAGACTTGTTACAATACATTCTTTGTGTTCCTTGTGACCTAGGTGAAGCAATGAAGATGGAAATCTTCATGCATCACCATCATAGCATAACCTAAACTTGAAGAAAGCTTTAACTATACCAAGCCTCAGTCCCAAGACCTCAAACACCTTCGAAGGTGGAGAGAGCTAGCAGGGAATGAGGGTAGGGAAGAGGAAGAAGAAAAATTTCATACGAGAAAGAGCTAGTTCCTCACTTATCATAACTCTTCTGCTAGCATACATAATAGCATAGTAATGAAGAATAAATAGATGGCAAGCTCAAGCATTGAATCATGGCTCTTGGATGGATTTGCACTCCATAGCCAAGAGTGTTGGTGTAGGCTCTCAACCTCTACTTGCTTGGAGAAAGAGAGGGAGCTCTTGCATTTTGCATAGTACACCATGAGAGTGTTTGTGAGTGTGTGTGGGTGAGTATACCCCCTAAGCACCCCCCTAGCTTTCTTGGGTCGACCCCCCCTTGTAGCTCATGCTTGAAGCTCATTGGACCCCTCCAGGCCTAGCCAATCACAAGCAGGAGCCATTACAAGCAATATGGGTAGCCTTGGGACAAGTGTCCCCCTTTCCCCTTCCAGAGAGAGGACTTGATAAATGCAAAATCAATTAATTAAATATCCTAAATTATCATTGGACCCCTTGGGTGGCCAACCAATAGGTTTCAGGCACACCATGAGGGCAACATGAGGAGGAACTTGACAAGTGTCCTTGCTGCCTCTTCAAGCTAGGGCTTCCCTTGTGTGTGTGTGTGTGTGTGTGTGTGTGTGTGTGTGTGTGTGTGTTCTCTCTCATCCCCCCCCCTTGTAGGCTCGCCCCCCTCCTTGTAGGGATCTTTTTGACTTTGGATGAGCAAGCCCCTTAGTCATCAAGCATGACTAAGCACTTGAAGTAGGGGGTGTTCCCACAAGCATCTCAGGCAAGCTTCTCAAGGCACTTCAAGCACCTTAATCATGCACCAAGTCAAGCACCTCAAGCATGGAGCCAGTCAAGCACCTCAAGCATCTTAATCAAGCACCTCAAGCATGACAAGCACCTCAAGCAGGACAAGCACCTCAAGCACGACAAGCACCTTGAGCTTGGGCCGGGTTCCCACCTCAAGCTCAGCCCTAGCTTACCTAAGGTCAAAGGACTTTTACACACATTATTGGAGGTCTTCAATGAAGCTAACCCTAAGGTCTTATGCTCCATTGGTTAGCCTTGCTCTTGATAGACCATCTCTCATTTGGGACCCTTTACTATTGGCCCCGTATTGAGATAGATCTATAAGAACATATCTATATCTTAACACTTGTTCCCATTTATTCTCCCACATTAAGTGATCAATTTAATATGAGAAAATCATTTGGGTTGGTTAGATATTAGATTTTATGACAACTTCCGTTAGTTTTGCTTAAATGAGATTAGTTCATATCCACAACGAAACAGTTATTTAAGTTCAAAAAATGAACTTAGTTTAATTAACAATTTTAATAGTGATTTAATTACAATTAATATACCTATTATTTGTAGTATAGTAATAGCATTAATAGTATCATACATATTAAATTATAAAACAATGGCAAATAAGAAGTTACTATTAAAATTTTACTTCAAGTGTTAATAACTTTTGTTTTTTGTTTTTCTTGGTTGGAAGTGCATGTTTTCCCAATTTTATCAATTTGACTTGATTTTGGTGTTTGTTTTGGGAAATGAAAGCTATTTGGGATTGTCCTGTGTACAGGCTATCCCTCTGTATGCTTTCTTCTCAGTTTTGATGTGTTTTGGTCTACTGAAAGTCAATTTCTATGCCAGTTTAGCAGTTTTTTACTATGATCTGTATTCAGTGGTTTTGACCTGTTTTTTGTGGTTTTTGACCCTAGGTCCTTTAAACTTTTATGTTTGTATACACCTGAGGATCCCGTAGATGAAATGTGGTCAAAATCTGGGACTGAGGTACATCGATCGCAATCGTAGTACAGAGGCCAAATCTGATGAAATTTTACAGGCTCTCTCTGACAAGTATTTCCCAATGTTTGGTGCTATCACTTTGTGATTTGAATCAATTTCAGCTCTGTTGGGTCAGATTTTCTAAATTTCAGAGTCTTATGGCTTTTTTGCCAAAGTTATGGTTTTCTAGTGTTTTTGACTCTATCTTTTGCCCCAAATCTGACTGGAATGTGATTTACTTATCCTACTCCTAAGTACACAAATGAAAGAACATAAGAAAATGAATCAAACAAAACAAACATGATAAAAAATGGATGATGGATCAGTACTCAATCGATACAAAGAAATTTGAAGAGAAGAAATGCTTAAAGCAACCTCACTCACAACTCCCTATATCTCTCAAGAGTACATCTAGCCAGTCCACCGACCCTAGACTCCACTAAGCACTTAACCCCTGTCTAGATGATTCACTGAAATGTAAATGGAATGGAAATTATCTTTTGGAACAATACGAAAACTTTGAATACGCACTCGGTCACTCATCACCTAAGATTCATTCCCCGGCAACGGCGCCAATGTTTGCGGGTCGCCGTGACGGACGTCCATAGCATAGCTCTCAAGCAGCAACATAAAATTATCGATACAGGGGAAGCAACTCGGATAAGGCATGGAAACTCACTAGGGTGTCAATCCTAATGAAGTGAACTCGAAGAGATGCAACTACTAACATTACAAGCAAATCAATCACACTAAAGCCAAGTAATCTGCCTATGTCCTTCTACACAGCTCTACAGTCATCACACCCATTCACCATGCAAATCATATTGGAATCGTACGAAACTTGAAGGGAAGCTACAGGGGACTATCAAGAACATATCCTATCACTGTCACAGCATTCTGGAGAGGTACAACGATCGCGATCGTTCGTCCCAAAGTCAGCAAAAACAGCAAATAGGTGATCCTAATGGGTCGTTTTTGGGTCCCTAAAGCCTCTCCTAGGGTCAAAACAACATAAAATACGCATATAAACACTCAAAACAGCGATTTAAGGCCTAAACGGACGTGTTTGAAACCTTCACCGAATCTTGAATGCTTACACTTGAATGAAAGAGCAGAGTAAGAGGAACACAATGCAAGAAACAAAACTAAATTTGGATTACCGTAGCCACATAAGCGATGATTACAAGTTTGAGCAAAGAGACAGCTCTCTGTGCGTAACGCATTAGTCACTTATCTTGTAATGCGTTACGTACAGCTCTCTGTGCGTAATGCATTAGTCACTTATCTTCCAAAAATAATCTCCCCTTTCCCACTAACCTTAGTGTATTATATACCTAGGGCTTTCTAAAGTGGCCGGCGGCCAACTTCTCATGGACCTTTACATACATCATTGGAAAAATTACATCTTTCACTCAGACTTGACATAGGCGATTGTCATTAGACTTTTACAAGGTTTGATGTATTAAACATCGGAAAAATAATGTGACCACATCAAAACTTTGGCTGGCTAACCCAACGGGCGCCTTGGCTAGGTGGGCACTTGTATGTTGTTATCACCTCCAAACAGGGAGAGAAAGAGGTGAATGGTGAGGGGAATAAGGATGGGAGGGTAGCCTAATAGAGAGAGAGAGAGTGAGAGAGATAGAGGGAGAGAAAAGTGTGGCTTCCCTTAAGGCCCGCGGGGGGCTGTTCCTCAAGGAGAGAGAGAGAGAGAGAACTAGAGTTAGGAGAAGATAGGGGGGGGGGCGAGGGGGGGGGATATTAGGCTAGTGGTCCGCCACGAAGAAAACAGGGGGGGGGGAATATTAAGGCCGAAAGGAGTGTGGACGAGTGGGGGGGGTGTAGCGGCCCACCGGGGCTGGGGTGTGGACAAGTAGAGACAGAGAGGTATAACTTTTGAAAGAGAGAGATAGAGGATATACAATATCTGTGGCGGCCCGCCAAAGGTTGTGACAAAGGCACCCAATGTCTTATGCGCCTTATCGAGACGGGTGATGCAGCGGCAGAGTAGGAGAGAGAGAATATTTGGCAAGGCCGGGTAGTAGGAGAGAGAGGGGTTCATCTTCTAGAGATAATGGAGAGATGTGTGGCCAAATTGGCGGCACCCTGCTAGTGGTTAACCTTAGAGGGGGGTTATGGTGAATGGTAAAGATCTTTTTTGTTTTTTTTTCTCTTTCTCTTTTGGTAATAAACCTTTCCTTCCTTAGGGTGTGGTTCTCATGATCACGGTTTCAAAAACCAACCATCATTCGCCCTCCCACCTGAATAGATGCATTCATGCTTCTAGCCCTTCCTCTACATCTTTAGTTGTGGAGTTAGAGGGTTCTCCCTCCTCTGGAATTTCTAGCATGAACTTTGGATCAAACCTAAGAAAATACCTTTTCAGCCTCCATCCATTGACTCTAGTCTTGTGAATTCTCCCATCTGCTTCAATCAGCTTACAGTTGCCGTTGTCATAGAGCCTTTTGATAATGATCGAATGGTACTTCCCATCTGGGTTGAAATTTCTTGTCCTTCCTGGTGTCAAATCTGTTGTCGTATCTCGGCACTAACATACCCTTTTCTAGGCCCTTTTATTTAAGCCCTTGAGGTGAGGCGGCGTCGTTCTGCCTGCGCTGCATAGTGATTGATTGCTTCTTCCCTATCTAGTTGGAGCCTCTCCAAATCCAAGATGTGGTTTCGGAGATTTACAATTGGCGGTGTTGTATTTGGCTAGCCAAGACTCGTAAGCTGGCTATCTGTACCTCAATGGGTAGAATTGTCTCCTTCCCATAAACTAGATGGAAAGGGATGAAACCTAATGATGTTCGGAACGTGGTTCCATAGGCCCATAGAGCTGCCATGAGATGTTTATCCCAGTCTCCTGTGTGATTTTTCACCTGCTTTGTGATGATTTTGCAAATCATTCCATTTACCTTTTCTACTAGGCCATTACACTATGGATAGTATGGTGTGGAATGTCGGCGTGTGATGCCTTACTTTTTCATCAGTTCTCCCACCAGATCGCCTCTGAAACCTGGTCCCCTGTCTGATATTGTCTCTAGAGGAGTGCCAAAACGGCAACAGATGTGCTCAAAAATGAACTTTGCTACCGCTTGGGCTGTAATGTGGGTGGTGGCTGTTGCTTCTGCCCATCAAGTCATGTAGTCTACACCCACTATGATGTACAGTTTACCTGATTGAGCCCTTGGTAAAGGACCGATTGCATCTATTCCCCATTTCTCAAATGGACCATATGAAATGATAGGAGTTTGTGGCTCATATGTTAATGTGCAATCACTAGCCACATGGAGTGAAGAAAATGAGCTCGTATCTTCTACCTAGACCCTTTGTAATCCTGACAATGGAGGAGGTTTTCCCATATGTAATGCGACACATGGATGTCTCATCTAGGATCTCTAAATGGCTAGTGAGATTAATAGAGTTTGACTACACCATGCAAGTAGAAAACTCCACCAGGGCTAGTTTAGCAGGAGTTCTTACTCATCGCCATGAGAAGACATTCCTCTAGGTGATTTGTTGTAGAGGAAGGACCACTTGAGATAGCAAGTGAATGAACCTGCTTAAGTATCTTACCTTCTGAAGGAAAGAAACCAACTGCTTAGCGGTGGTGGGTGACGACAAAGATACCAGAGCTTGAATCTTGCTAGGGTCAGACTCAATCCCTTTTGCTGAAATTACATGGTCTAGAAGAGTGACTTTGCTTTCACCAATGTGACACTTATCCACGTTGGGCTGGCCACCCAAGGTTTGCAGCCTGGTTAAGCCATCATAGACTTTGCTTAAATGGAGGGCTCGTGAACTATAGATGCAAAAATCATCTATGAAAACCCGTATTGACGTTCCAAAGTAGGGTGGGAAAACAAAGGTCACATAACGCTGAAATGTGGTCGGAGCGTTAGTGAGGCCAAAAGGAATCACTATGTAAGCAAAGCATCCCCAAGGTGTGATGAAGGTTGTCTTCTTCTGATCTTCTTCTACAATGCTAATCTGGAAGTATCCTGAGTAGCCATCGCACACTGTGTATCGTTCGTGACCCGTCACTTCATTGAGAATTTCATCCTGGAATGGGAGGGGAAAGTGATCCCTCTTCGTGGCTGCATTGAGAGGTTTATAGTACACACAAACTCTCCACTTGCCATTCTTCTTTGGTGTGACTACTACTGGGGAGACCCATTATGAGTCTTCGACAGGGTAGATGAAACCTGCTTGTAGCAAACTTCTCACTTCTTTAAGTAGTACCTCTTGTTGGATTACTCCAAGTCTTCCGAGCCTTTGCACCACGGGTTTACTGCCTTCCTTGAGTTTTGTGTGGTGTTTTACTATTGTGATTCTTGTGATCTTGTCACAGCCATCAATGAATAGTGTAGTGAAATTACCTAGCATGGAGACATATTCCTTCCTTTCTTCATTGGCTAACTCATTTGAGAGCATCCTTTGTAATTTACCTACATCCTCTAAGGACTGCGTACCTGATGGTTCCTCTTGGTTTTTTCGGGGTGTTTCAGATTGTGTCAATCTTCTTGGGTCTTTAAGAATGACCCCCATCACTTCAATGCTACTGTCACTCCCATCAGTGGTGGTTGTCTCTTCTCCTGAGGTAGACGAATAGTCGCTGGTGGATTCATCTTTTGAGGCCTCCAAGATCATGTTGCGTTGCTTCCCAGTCCTCCTATCGTAGAATATGGACTTCCCTTTAGCGTCCTTCATCTGAATCATTTTGGTGCTCCAGTCTTGCTTCGCTTCCATTGCCATGAGCCAGGGTCTCCCAAGAATGATAGGGTAGCCCTCCCCTTTGTGTGGCATGACAAAGATGTCTACCTCCACTTCTGTATTTAATGCTTTTACTTTGACCGCATTCACAATGTCCACGCATTTCACTCTTACATTGTTTGCCATTTTGGCTCGGCAGGGTGCCGGCCTACTCACCTCTAGACCTAGATGGTGCATCATTTTTTCACTCATGACGCATATTTGTGTGCCACCATCTATGTAGACGTTTCAGATTCATTGCCCCTTGATGTGGGCATCCATAGTTGGTAGGATGTCGTCGAGATCCCTTCCAAAGATAGCCCTAGCTATCCTTGGTCTTGATTTCCTGGTACTCACCATTTTTTTCCATTGCCTCCTCATTCTTGGTGCAAAATGGAGTAATTGGGGCCAAGTTATCTTCAGGATCTGCATCAACACATCCTAAACTATGCCGTAGGGTTTTGCATACTCACCTAGTGAGAAATCCACGATGTCTATCTTCCGTTGCGGCTTAGCTGCTAACTTGCGAGAGTCGACCTTCCCTTTCATTTTTTCTTCTCTTTGAGAGGCTTCCTCGTGCTTGGCAAGCTTCACTCCCATAGCATCCACTTCTTCTACTTTTGCTTTCCCTTTGTGCTTCTCTCGAACTGACTCTTCTACCTTTGCCTTCCCTTTAGCCTCCAAGCTAATAACACTCACCGCTTGGTTTACAGTAGGTGGTGGGGATAGTGGTGGAATAAGAGGTTGTGGTGGTGGTTGTTGTTGTACGGGAGGTCGAAGGATCTGGACTGGTGGGATCGGCCGTGGTTTCCTGGGTGGTGGTGGTCTTGCCCTTGGCAGAGAGATCAGATTCTGTTTCCCCCCTCTATTGAAATTCTGCCTCCTTGGATGTGGGCAGTAGTACATACCATGGCCGTCTTCCCCGCAATTGTAAGCAGTTGTACTCTTGGTTTTTCCTTCGTTGTCCCCTTCCTTGTTCTGGATTCTTGACAGGTGCATGCCCTTGCTACACCAAATGCACGGATAAACTCTCTAGTTGGGTAGTGATGCGATTCAGCAGGTCTTGATGCTCCTCTGATGCCTCTTGTGGTTGGGCTCTATGAGTGGCTGTTGCAGTCACTGGGGTTGGTCGGGCCGAGCTTGTTTCCTCTGAATCATTTACTCTTGCTTGCATGCGCAGCTTCTTGTCTTCAAGGTGGGCTACTTCTACTGCCAACTCATATGTTGCAGGAAACCTTCCCTTCACCTTCTCTTTAAGCGGCGACCACAGACCAGCAATGAAACGGTCCTTCTTTAGGAAATTAGGTGCTCCTTCTCCTTCCTCGAGTGAAGCAACCCATCTCTCCCATAAGTACACAAACTTGGACTCATAGGTGGCATACTCTAGCATACCTCCCTGCTTCAATTCCGTCAGTAGCTGCCATAGCTTCTCCGAGGTTGTGCCTCCACCAAACCTCTTCACAAAGGCAGCCCGTAAAACATCCCACGGAATTCTGGGTAGCTTGGGGCAATGCATTGTACCACGACTTGGCCTCTACTTTCATTAGTAGAGGAAAAATTCGAAGTCGTGAAGCGTCATCATCTTTGTTGAAAATGACACAAGCAATGTCGAAATCATCCAGAAAGTCAGTGGTGAGATCTTCTCCCTTCTTTCCGCTGAACGTGGGGAAAGAAACACTTGCCATGGTAGTGACTCAGAAAATTACAAACTTTTTTTTAAATTATAATTTTATACTAACAACAGTAGCAGCTCATAGCGGCTTTTTACAGATTTGGGTGGATAGATTAAAACAAGATAAAGATAGAAACATTAAAGGAATGGTGGTAATCCAATATGGGGAGAATGATAGGGTTTGGGGAATTAAGGATTTCTCCTAGCACCGCTGCACCGAATAGGTACACGATCTTCTGTTGGCAAAAGATTTTCCTATCTAAATAGATATTCACATGCATATGTTGCAGGAATCTAAACGGGAATGCTATCGGCCCATTTTTCATCATGCACAGAGGGTGGAGTACTTACTTATACTCTTACCGTGCCAATGTTGATGAGTCGGCACATCCACAGGAGGTCCTTGCCTTTAATGGGCTCTACCTTCCCTTCGTCGCGCTCAGCACGTACCGGGTGATGGCAACGCGTCTGACCACTCCCAGCCTTTTGGCTAGCAGCAACTGCAAATAATTATCGTAGTCGGCATGTTGCACGAATTCCTGTCCATTCAGCTGCAACCCGTCTCCAGCCCACAGGGTTTCACCCGTGGTGGAGAGCTTCTTCAAGACAAGTTGTACAGGGAGAGGAGGAAGACCCTCTACCCGTCTTCCAAAATAGGAAGAACAGTAGCCGAACCACTCTTCCTTAGGACATGGGAATCTTCTTACCACTTCTTCTTCAGGAATGTCGAAGTGGACTGGTAGTACTCGCATGCATTGTGCAAATCGGTAGGCGACCTTCCGCGGCATAGCTTTGGATGACTTCCTCCTTGGCAAGCTGGGTATGACCCGTCTCTCTAGCTTGAAGCACTTGCTTGGCCAGATGCTTCTTCCTTCGGGGTCATGTGTTTCTAGACTGGTTTATCCTTTCCTTACCTTTAGCTCGAGCAGCCCCTTTAGGCCATTTTGGAGTAAAGGTTATAACTTTGGTTGCAGTTTCTTTAGGGAAGAGAGGCCTCACCGTTTTCTTTCCTCCTTTGATGTGGATGACTTCTTCGCGATGAATGTCGATGTAGACGATTTCAGCCCTTTCGCTGCCTTCGTTGCTGGCACTCATTGATAGTGTGTTTTGGTTGACAACACTGATGGAACTTCATAGACCTCCCACCTGATTCTCTTAACTTGTGGTTAGAACGAGCAACACGAGATGGGGAACTTACCTCTTGAATACTGACGACACTATAGCCTAGCAGTAGTACTTCAATGAAGGTGGCTAGTGCCTCCATAGTCTCCTCCTCTTCCGTCCTCCAGTTAGAAAATTCCTTCAGCCATTCGTCCATGATTGATGACATGCGTCACTTTCAGAATTGTAAACTGAAGGTTCCTTAGAAGCCCTCCTCAGTGGGTGCACCAAATGACGGGAGCAAAGCGAGACACAAACCCCGATGGCCTCTAAAATGCTAGGGGCCGATGGCACGCCTCGAGCCGATAGGGGGCACCACCTAGCTTTGAGGGGCTAGGATGCAGACCACGTTGATGTGAACACCGCAAGCTTACACACACGGGGAGAGAGAGAGAGAGAGAGAGAGAGAGAGAGAGAGAGAGAGAGAGAGAGAGAGAGAGAAAAGGAGCTTTGACAATTGATGAAAACCCTCGGGGGTGTGAGGGAGAATTATTGCTTGCAGTATTTACAAATGACCTTCCTTTCGGCGAGGTGGCACACTGTGGTGATAGAGAGGTAGGGAGAAGAGATGGTGCATCTACTTGGTGCGTTCTCTAAAGACGACTCGATGATGCGAAACTTGCTACCAAGAAGGTGTGTGTGTGTGTGTGTGTGCATCGACCATTGGAGTCCAGAGGTGGACGTAACTCCCTTCACATGGTATAATTCCCAAAACAAACCATCACATGTCCCCTCCCCATGATGCCAATAGTGTCAATTCCTCCCACTAAAACTCTACCAAGTGTTGACCTCTCATGAACTGCCCCCCTCTCTCGATAGTGACCTCTTAGTGCCCTTTTATAGGTGTTGGTTGCTTGGATTAGGGTAATCCCGATTCGATTAGGGTAAGCTAATCGGGGAGACAAAGCAAGGCGGTGGGCCCGGTGTGGTTGACCCTTGCTTTGTTTTGGGAGTTGCTAAAAATGAAAACCACTAGGTGGGCCTTTGTGACCATCACCTAGAGAGAGGGAATTTACAAATTGGGAATTTTACAAGGCTTGGGTGAAAACTAGAAAATGATGTTGAAATGACCTACGGTTTATTGAAAATGGTGTCGTGGTTGCGTGATACTGATGATTGGCCGCTTGCCGGTGCGTCGGTGTAACACGTACGTCTCTTTGGGTCGGGCGGGGCATGCCTTCGGTGCCTTTGTTCTTTTTGTTGTCGGGGTCGCGTGATTCGGGGTGCCTTCCTTCTTTTGTCGAGGTCGTCGTTGTCGTAAACTCCTTCGGGTTTTTGTATTTTTCTCGTGTGTGCGCGTTCATGTGTGTGTGTGTATGTATAGGTGTGTGAGTATATATGTGTAATAGTGTGTGATTATATGTATATGTGTGTGTGCGTATGCGTGCATATGCGTGTGATTATATATGTGTAATAGCGTGTGATTATATGTATATGTGTGTGTGTGTATGCTGGGAACAAGGGAAGGGGAGATATTACATAAATATGTACATAACTTTTATATATATATATATATATATATATATATATATATATATATATATATATATATATATATATATATATATATATTGATTTCCCTGCAAAAGGCGACGCAGAGGTCGGGGGGGGGGATGAATAGGGTGAGGGTAGTGAGGGGAAGGTATGTGTGTGTGTGTGTGTGTGTGTGTGTGTGTGTGTGCGGGTGTGTCTGGGCACCTGTGTGAGAGCATGAGTGAGGGCTTGTGTGAGAGCGCCTCTTAGCCGAAATTGGGCCCGCCTGCTACTACAGGTGAACGTAGAGCGTGAGGGAGGATAGAGGGGCTGGTTTCGGACTGCACGAGGGCGAGGGTGACTGGCGGTTTCGACAGCGGTCGAGAATCGAGGGGGGGGTACTTAGTCAACGGAAGGGGGGGGGGGGGTATAGAGAGAGAGAGAGAGAGAGAGAGAGAGAGAGAGAGAGAGAGAGAGAGAGAGAGAGATAGAGGGAGAGAAAAGTGTGGCTTCCCTTAAGGCCCACGGGGCTGCCCCTAAAGGAGAGAGAAAGAGGAACTAGAGTTAGGCAAAGATAGGGGAGGGGGGGGGGGGTAGTAGTGGCCCGTCGGGACTGGGGTGTGGACAAGCAGAGACAGAGAGGGAGAAATTTTGAAAGAGACAGAGAGAGGATATACAATATCTGTGGTGGCCCGCCGGAGGGTGTGACAGAGGCACCCAATGTCTTATGCGCCTTATCGGGCCGGGTGATGCACCGGCAGAGTAGGAGAGAGAGAATATTTGGCGGAGTCGGGCAATAGGAGAGAGAGGGGTTCGTCTTCTGGCGATAATGGAGAGATGTGTGGCCAAACTGGAGGCGCCCCGCTAGTGGTTAACCTTAGAGGGGGAGTATGTGGAATGGTAAAGAGCTTTTTTGTTTTTTTTTCTCTTTCTCTTTTGGTAATAAGCCTTCCCTTCCTTAGGGTGTGGTTCTCACGATCATGGTTTCGAAAATCGACCATCATTAGCCCTTCCATTTGGCTAGAGGCATTCATGCTTCTAGCCCTTCCTCTACATCTTTATTTGTGGAGTTAGAGGGTTCTCCCTCTTCTGGAATGTCTAGCATGAACTCTCGATCAAACCTAAGAAAATACCTTTTCAGCCTCCATCCATTGACTCTAGTCTTGTGAATTCTCCCATCTACTTCAATCAGCTTATAGCTGCCGTTGTCATAGCGCCTTTTGACAATGAATGGTCCTTCCCATCTGGGTTGAAATTTCTTGTCCTTCCTGGTGTCAAATCTGTTGTCGTATCTCAGCAATAACATACCCTTTTCCACGCCCTTTTCTTTAATCCCTTGATTGAAGGTGAGGCGGCGTCGTTCTGCCTGCGTTGCATAGTGATTGATTTCTTCTTCCCTATCTAGTTGGAGACTCTCCAGATCCAGGATGTGGTTTCGGAGATTTACAATTGGGCGTTGTATTTGGCTAGCCAAGACTCGTAAGCTAGCTATCTGTACCTCAATGGGTAGAATTGCCTCCTTCCCATAAACTAGATGTAAAGGGGTGAAACCTAATGATGTTCGGAACGTGGTTCGGTAGGCCCATAGGGCTACCATGAGATGTTTATCCCAGTCTCCTGTGTGATTGTTCACCTACTTTGTGATGATTTTGAAAATCATTCCATTTACCTTTTCTACTAGGCCATTACACTGTGGATAGTATGGTGTGGAATGTCGGGGTGTGATGCCTAACGTTTTTATCAGTTCTCCCATAAGATCACCTCTGAAACCTGGTCCCCTATCTTATATTACCTCTAGAGGAGTGCCAAAACGGCAACAGATAAGCTCAAAAATGAACTTTGCTACCTTTTGGGCTGTAATGTGGGTGGTGGTTGTTGCTTCTGCCCATCGAGTCACGTAGTCTACACCCACTATGATGTACAGTTTACTTGATTGGGCCCTTGGTAAAGGATGGATTGCATCTATTCCCCATTTCTCAAAAGGACCATATGAAATGATAGGAGTTTGTGGCTCATAGGTTAATGTGCGATCACTAGACTCTTGACAAGCCTTGCATGTTTTACACCAATGGTGTACATCCCTGTGCAAGCTAGGCCAAGAGTATCCTGCTTGTATAATCTTCCTACTGGTGATATCTAGAGCAAAATGACCGACGCGGATGCCATCATGGAAACTTGAAATTACCTCTGTGATCTCACTAGAGGTTGGCACGTGCCTGAAAATCTGATCCTTGCCCTTACAATACAAGTGGTCGTTTACAAGGCGGTATCTGGTAGCCTTCCTTACTAGCCACTGTTTCTGGCCTTTGGTGTACCCTTCCGGACATTCTCTTGTATCTAGAAAGTTAATGATATCAGGCATAGCATCACTACCTTGAAAGAGGGGTAGTTTCAGTTTGATTGCTCCTACGGGAGCGTCCTGTATTCTTTCTTGGCTAGAGCATCTGCCTCCTGATTTTCTGCTCTGGAGAAAAAATACGGACTGCCTGCTGCTGAACGTAGAGCAAAATTGGGGTTGCTGCAGGTGAACGCAGAGCGCGAGGGAGGGAAGGGGAGGGTGTGGAGAGGGGGGGTGAGAGGATAAGCGGGGGAGTGGGGAGGGGGGGGTTGCTGTGTGGCTTCAATTAGCACCCAGCGGAGCTAGGTCCGGACTTCACGAGGGCGATGGTGAGCAATGGGCTCGATAGCGGCCAAGAAACAGGGGGGGGGGTACTTAGTCAACGGAAGGGGGGGGGGGTGTAGAGAGAGAGAGAGAGAGAGAGAGAGAGAGAGAGAGAGGGTTTAGTGGTGGGTTCCCACCATGGGAGTAAGAGAGAGGGAGAGAAAGAGGTGAATGGTGAGGGGAATAAGGATGGGAGGGTAGAGAATAGAGAGAGAGAGAGAGTGAGAGAGATAGAGGGAGAGAAAAGTGTGGCTTCCCTTAAGGCCCGCGGGGCTGCCCCTAAAGGAGAGAGGGAGATGAACTAGAGTTAGACAAAGATAGGGGAGGGGGGGGGGATATTAGGCTAGTGGTCTGCCAGGAAGAAAATGGGGGGGGGGGGGGGGGGGGGGGGGGGGGGAGAATAGTAACGCTGAAAGGAGTGTGGACGAGGGGGGGGGGGGGGGTGTGTAGCGGCCCGTTGGGGCTGGGATGTGGACAAGCTGAGACAGAGAGGGAGAAATTTTGAAAGAGAGAGAGAGGATATACAATATCTGTCGCGCCCCGTCGGAGGGTGTGACAGAGGCACCCAATGTCTTATGCGCCTTATCTGGCCGGGTGATGCAGCGGCAGAGTAGGAGAGAGAGATAGAGAGAATATTTGGCGGAGCCGAACAGTAGGAGAGAGAGGGGTTTGTCTTCTAGAGATGTGTGGCTAAACTGGCGGCGCCCCGCTAGTGGTTAACCTTTGAGGGGGATATGGTGAATGGTAAAGAGCTTTTTTGTTTTTTTTTCTCTTTCCGTTTTGGTAATAAGCCTTCCCTTCCTTAGGGTGTGGTTCTCACGATCATGGTTTCGAAAACCGACCATCATTAGCCCTCCCATCTGGCTAGAGGCATTCATGCTTCTATCCCTCCCTTTGCATCTTTAGTTGTGGAGTTAGAGGGTTCTCCGTCTCCTGGAATGTCTAGCATGAACACTGGATCAAACCTAAGAAAATAACTTTTCAGCCTCTATCCATTGTCTCTAGTCTTGTGAATTCTCCCATCTTCTTCCATCACCTTATAGCTGCCGTTGTCATAGTGCCTTTTGACAATGAATGGTCCTTCCCATCTGGGTTGAAATTTATTGTCCTTCCTAATGTCAAATTTGTTGTCGTATCTCAGCACTAACATACCCTTTTCTAAGCCCTTTTATTTAATCCCTTGATTGAAGGTGAGCCAGCATCGTTCTGCCTGCGCTGCATAGTGATTGATTGCTTCTTCCCTATCTAGTTGGAGCCTCTTTAGATCTAGGATGTGGTTTTGGAGATTTACAATTGGGCGTTGTATTTGACTAGCCAAGACTCGTAAGCTGGCTATTTGTACCTCAATGGATAGAATTGCCTCCTTCCCATAAACTAGATGGAAAGGGGTGAAACCTAATGATGTTCGGAATGGGGTTCGATAGGCCCATAGAGCTGCCATGAGATGTTTATCCCAGTCTCCTGTGTGATTGTTCACCTGCTTTGTGATTATTTTGCAAATCATTCCATTTACCTTTTCTACTAGGCCATTACACTATGGATAGTATGGTGTGGAATGTCGGCGTGTGATGCCCAACTTTTTCATCAGTTCTCCCACCAGATTGCCTCTGAAACCTGGTCGCCTGTCTGATATTATCTCTAGAGGAGTGCCAAAACGGCAACAGATGTGCTCAAAAATGAACTTTGCTACTCTTGGGCTGTAATGTGGGTGGTGGCTGTTGCTTCTACCCATCGAGTCACGTAGCCTACAACCAATATGATGTACAGTTTACCTGATTGGGCCCTTGGTAAAGGACCGATTGCATCTATTCCCCATTTCTCAAATGGACCATATGAAATGATAGGAGTTTGTGGATCATAGGTTAATGTGCGATCACTAGCCACTTGACATGCCTTGCATGTTTTACACCAATGGTGTACATCCCAATTCAAGCTAGGCCAAGAGTATCCTGCTTGTAGAATCTTTCTACTGGTGATATCTAGAGCAAAATGACCGCCGCAGACACCATCATGGCAACTTGAAATTACCTCTGTGATCTCACTAGAGGTTGGCATCCGCGTGAGAATCTGATCCTTGCCCTTACAATACAAGTGTTCTTTTACAAGGTGGTATCTGGTAGCCTTCCTTACTAGCCACTGTTTCTGGCCTTTGGTGTACCCTTCCGGACATTCTCCTGTATCTAGAAAGTTAATGATATCACGCATAGCATCACTAACTTGAAAGAGGGGTAGTTTCTATTTGATTGCTCCTACGGGAGCGTCCTATATTCTTTCTTTTGCTAGAGCATCTGCCTCTTGATTTTTTGCTCTGGAGCAAAAATTGGGGCTGCCTCTTGCTGCTGCAGGTGAACGCAGAGCGCGAGGGAGGGAAGGAGAGGGTCTGAAGGAGGGGGGGGGTGAGAGGCTAAGGGGGGGGGGAGGGGGGGGTGAGAGGCTAAGGGGGGGGGGAGGGGGGGGTTTGCTATGCGGCTTCAATCGGCTGCCGAGAATCGAGGGGGGGGGTACTTAGTCAACGGAAGGGGCGGGGGGTGTAGAGAGAGAGAGAGAGAGAGAGAGAGAGAGAGAGAGAGAGAGAGAGGGTTTAGTGGCAGGTTCCCACCATGGGAGTAAGAGAGAGGGAGAGAAAGAGGTGAATGGTGAGGAGAATAAGGATGGGAGGGTAGAGAATAGAGAGAGAGAGTGAGAGATACAGAGGGAGAGAAAAGTGTGGCTTCCCTTAAGGCCCATGGGGCTACCCCTAAAGAAGAGAGAGAGAGAGAGGAACTAGGGTTAGGCGAAGATTGGGGGGGGGGGGGGGAAATATTAGGCTAGTGGTCCGCCAAGAAGAAAACGGGGGGGGGGGGGGGAATAGTAAGGCCGAAAGGAGTGTGAACGAGGGGGGGGGGGGGGGGGGGGGGGGGGGGGGAGGTGTAGCGGCCCACCGGGGCTGAGGTGTGGACAAGCAGAGAGAGAGGGAGAACTTTTGAAAGAGAGAGAGAGAGAGAGAGGATATACAATATCTGTGGCAGCCCGCCGGAGGGTGTGACAGAGGCACCCAATGTCTTATGCGTTTTATCGGGCTCGGTGATGCATCGTCAGAGTAGGAGAGAGAGAATATTTGGTGGAGCCGGGCACTAGGAGAGAGAGGGGTTTGTCTTCTGGCAATAATGGAGATATGTGTGGCCAAACTGGCAGCGCCCCGCTAGTGGTAAACCTTAGAGGGGGGGTATGGTGAATGGTAAAGAGCTTTTCTTTGTCTTTTGGTAATAAGCCTTCCCTTCCTTAGGGTGTGTTTCTCACGGTCACGGTTTCAAAAACTGACCATCACCATATTAAAATTAAAATTTTTTTAATTGCATTACTCTCTCCAATTCTCTCTCTCTCTCTCTCTCTCTCTCTCTCTCTCTCTCTCTCTCTCTCTCTCTCTCTCTCGTCCCCAACCCGTATGAACCGCCCCCATCCACCCCTCTCCCTCTCTCTCCCTGTGTGCACTACCGCCATCCCTCTCTCTCTCTCTCTCTCTCTCTCTCTCTCTCTCTCTCTCTCTCTCTCTCTCTCTCTCTCTCTCTCTCTCTCTTCCCGTGTGAGTGAAGGCATGCACCCCTCCCCCTCTCTCTCCCTCTTCCCCCCATGTGAATCCCACGGACCCAAATCCCCCCCCCCCCCCCTCTCTCTCCCTCTCTCTCTCTCTCTCTCTCTCTCTCTCTCTCTCTCTCTCTCTCTCTCTCTCTCTCTCTCTCTCTCTCTCTCTTTTCCACGTGAACCACTCCCATCTCTCTACCTTTTAAGTACATAAGTAGCACACAAGATGTCCTCAAGCCAAAACAAATGTGGCAAAGCTTGACTCTTGACCATACATCGTGCCATTTTTGTAAGTGACCTGTTTTTCCTCTCAACATCACCACTTTGTTGAGGTGTATACGGCACTGTACGTTGGTGTTTATCCCACAACTAGACAAAAATTCATTAAATTCATGAGACATATACTCACCCCCTCGATATGAAGGATGGGTGTCCATAGTACATTTCAGGACATTTTCAGCCATAGCCAGAAATTGTTTGAAGGACATAAACACTTGGGGCTTAGATTTAAGTGGATACACCCATGCATGCCTAGAGTAATCATCAATGAAATCCATCAAGTATAGGTAATTGCCCAAGCACAAAGTTGGCATGAGCCCACAAACATCACTATGCACAAGTTGCAACCTGCATGTATCCCTAAGTGAACCATCCTTTGGAAACTTTAAACGTTGCATCTTACCCAAAACATAGCCTTCAAAAAAATGCTTTACAGGTTCTTCAAGAGGCGACAAAGAAGCAACAATATCAATTTTTTGCAAACACAACAAACTAGCACAATTCAGATGCCCAAAACGTGCATGCCAAAGTTTTGCATCTAAAATAGTCTTAGAAGCCACAATTGTATTTGCAAAGTTATGCCCACACTTGTCATACAAAGTGAGTTTATACAGTCCACGACATAAAATGCTTGATGCAACAATCTCATCACGAAAAGTGAGATAATGAATAGTACATTTGTCATCCACAAATTTGACAACGGCATCCAAGAAGATTGGGATCGGTTTGCCCAATAGGAACACAAGAGAGTCAAAGCAAGTAGTGGTTTACTCCTGCCAAGGTAGCTCCACTCTTGATCCTCTCTGAGGAAGGAAAGATGAAGAAATTCAACGAAGGATTTTTGCCTGAATTAGACGCATCTGCAAGATACTTTGCAGTAGATGGTGGAGTCAACAATAAAAGCTGAAAATGTACACCTCAGTGTACATAGAATCTTATCCGCGCAGTGGGACGGGAACCATTGAGCACAGAAACAATTAATTTTTGTTAGCTCTCCTCGAAGGATACGTTGCTATCCAGAGAAAGTTTGGATTAAGGGAATTCAATCTAACCCCTGATATTTTGAACAACAGACCCTCGAACTTTAAGTGAGAGGGCAGGACTTTGATCAAAGTTATAAAATCTTTGAGAGATTTGAAAACTGCGTATTGCTTTTATGCACGAGATATGCACGTGTCTAACCAGGACAATACTCTCGAGTGTTTATGAGAGTAGGGTTGAGTCAGAACATTGTTTTATATGATGAACTGATTTGCTCAAATATTCGGAAGGTCAACTATTGATCTCGTATCCGGTGTTCACCAACAAATTACCTGCTATTGCCGGTAGGACAGCAGAAAGGAAGGAACCATTCCAAGATTTCAACCAAGAAAATCTTTTCACTAAGCTTGAGTACCTTATGAACAAACACCCCCTACCTGGTAAGGGAGGACATGGTAGTGTTTTTTGCACAAGTGAATGAACACTCTCTTTACGAGGGAAGGAACAAGCGACGACTACGGCCTGTGCTCAAGGAATCCAAGGATTGAAATTCTAGTTTATTTAATGAGTGGGTTTTTCTCTAAGATCAAGCCAAGGGATCGTCAAGTGAGCATATTTTCTCCAAAGATCATACGAAGGTGTCACGTGACACATCCAACCCTATGTGTCCGTGGACAAGCTACAGCATGATCAGGGTTCAGGGTTCAGTTCATTCAAGTCAGTCTAGAATAGGAAGTGATCTGGCACTTTTGTGACTCTGTTTGCAGACCGTGCATATCCAAACACTTAGATTATATGCATATCCTCTTGTTGCACGCAGCATGACCATCAAATTTCAGTCACATCCCATCAATAGCATTTTTATAGTGCATAGACCTATTTTCCCTATTTTTGACATTTTCACTTATTACTTTTAAGTGACTTTTGTTAGAAAGTAGGTAGGGCAATTTTTCTAAGTTTTTATAAATAAAAACGTAGCGCTAGCACTTTCTTGTAGAAGAGGCAATAGAGACCTGACATCCAACAGTGCACCTTCTCAGCAAGACTCCCCTCGACAGGAGATTTAGCGTTTTCAGCCAAGGATAGCGAGTGTTTTTCTCCATTGCAGATCAGCCCCAGCGTTTTGCATTGTAGACCAACCCGGCAACAACAAGACAGAGCATAAGCCCAGCATTTTTGCAAAAGCATAGAATTCAGCCCTAGCGTTTTTGGTTTGCAGATCAAGCTCCGCATTTTTGCAGATCTTCACGATGGAATCAACCCTAGACTCAGCGTTTTCAATTTTCAGCATTCAGTTTTCACAGTAGAACCCCCAAACCTCGCAAATCTCACTTTCCCGTATAGCAGATCCTCGCCGTACGGTCAGATCCTGTAAAGTTTGGAGATTCAGCCTGGAAAACGTAGATTTCAGCATCTGTGTTTTCGACGCGTCGTTGTCATCGACATCATCACCAATATAGAGTCAGAATTCAGAAAATAGAAAATTTGCAGATTTCAGCCTTAAGCACTTTTAGATTTCAGCCCGTCTCGTCGTCCTCCTCATCGTCGTCAACATTGTCGGCAAGTCCAAGCATTCTAGAGATTTGTGCAATCATAAATAGACCGCTCTCGCCATAGAGAGTGGGGCCTTCGGAGGAGGGTTGACAACTTACTACTGTCGTATTCTCTTCTCTCTCTATCTCTCAGTCTCATGTAGCTTCACGCATAGTGTCCATTCACTTTGTTTGTGTCAATTGCACTCTCTCACTAAAGGAACGGAAGGCTCTCCCTTCCGTAAGTAAAAGGAATCCTTGAGCACAGTTCGGAGCATTCATTCCATTGCACCTAACATTGGTATCAGAGCTTTGGCAGTGTTCTGTATCACTCAAGGAAAGAACCAGAAGAATCACAAGAATTTTTTTTTGCTTGTTGCGGTCGCACGAACCCAAGTTCGCCTGGGTGTGTCGATTCCTAATCGTGTTTTTGAAGAGTGACAGGAAACCTAGGAAAGAAGGGCTTGTCCAGCCTCACCTTGTGCCTCTTTTCACTCATTGAGAGTGGACCATGCACTTAGCGGCGGCCAGCCAATCGACAGGAGGTGGGAAAAAGCAACCTTGGTGTCAGCGCAAGGCCACCAAGGGGTGCATTCGCAGAAAGGAGCAGAGCTCGGGTGAAGAGAAGATCCTTCTCTAACACAAATTGCAAGCGAAAGAAGAACCTCAAGACCCGCAAGAACCTCAAGAACTCAAGAACCCCAAGAACCAAGACTCCCAAGAACCCAAGTTCCTCGTGAACTTAAGAACCCAAGACCACAAGAACCCACGACTTGAGAATGGTCATCATTGGAAGCGGAATGGATACTTCTCTTGGAGGTGATGAGCATGAGAGAGGCGACAAAGAATTTTCTCCACCAGGAGGTTTTTTCGACCCTCCCCCTCCCCCATCTACATCACGGATTGCACTAACTCCTATGGAGATGGTGATGGACATGAAGTTAGAACGTGAAGCACAAAAAGCAGAAAGAAAGGCAGAACACGAAGAAAGAATGGCAGCCATAGAGCATGAGCACGAGCAAGCGCGCTTGGAAGCCGAAGAAAGAAAAGAAAAATTTGATCAAGAAGCCGAAGCAAGAAAAGCAATGAACGACCGACACAAAAAGCAGAAATAAAGGCAGAACACAAAGAAAGAATGGCATCCATAGAGCGTGAGCACGAGCAAGCGCGCTTGGAAGCCGAAGAAAGAAAAGTAAAATTTGATCAAGAGACCAAAGCAAGAAAAGCAATGAACGACCGACACATGAAAGAGATGTTGCGACTCTTTTCTCAAGTGCAGGCACAGATGCAAGAGATTTGGAAAAAGGAGATTCTCTCAGTCACTTCTTCTCCAAAGCATGACACACAGGATTTGCATGATGATACGCATGATGATTTGAATGATAATGATGAGCATGATGATTTGGATGACAATGACAAGCATGATGATTTGCATGATCAAGTTGTGATTTCTCACAAGCATGATGATTTGCACGAGGATGATGTGAGTATTCACAAGGATGATGTGTTGGTTGCTGATTTTTCTAGCGAAGCTAACCTCATTGCAGATTCAATCAATCAGGAAGAACCGGTCTTGGCTCTTGAGCCTAGGTCCAAAGAACCCTTACAAGAAGTATTATGTGTTTGCATGATTCATACGCAGGTATTGTTCGAGTGTTTCATTCGTGATCGGTTCCTGTATTTTCGTCAGCGTCTTTATGTGATCCCTTTTTCTAGGCATGACATATTGTATGTTGAGCACGTTTCACTGATGAATGAGCACGAATGTATGCAGATTGTTCATGAAAAGCTGAAAAGTACGCATTCAAGGAAGTCACATTCCATGTCTCTTCCTTTGCACGACACAATTATAGAAAGAGCACAAGAAAGTATGAGCACCAAGCATGGGCATTTCTGTTGTGAATTGCCACAGTTGATTGCTTTAGATCAAAAGAGAAAGATTCGATCTCATTGTTTGCGTGTGTGTGATGAGTGGTTTGGCACTCCGTCTCTTTGTTCATCTACATTGCATGCTCAATCCTTGAGGAAGACAAGATTTTTCCAGTCACTTTACATGCAATAAATATGTTCATGTTTTTGTGTTGGAAGTGGTTTCAGGAATTTTCAGCCATGGAGATTCTTGAAGAAGAAAGAAGCATGACTCTAGACAAAGTTGAAGCATTGAAGGAGCCACAAAAGACTTTGTGTTGCTTTCGGCACGGCCCAAAGAAGCAAGCATTGCAGACGTTTATGAAGTTTAAGTACCGCATGACCCACACATTAGAGTGGGCCGGCGAAGAGTCCCTTCCAGGATTCCGGATGCTATTGGCAATCTCCCTCGATACCATACAGTTCGGTACCAGTACCTCACTTTGAAAAGGAGGGGATGTCACATGACACATCCAACCCCATGTGTTTGTGGACAAGCTACAGCATGATCACGGTTCAATGTTCAGTTCATTCAAGTCTATCTAGAATAGGAAGTGATCTGGCACTTTTGTGAATCCCCGAACCTTGCAGATCTCACCTTCCCACAGCAGATCCTCGCCGTACGGTCAGTTCCCACGAAGTTTGGAGATTCAGCCCGGAAAACGCAGATTTCAGCATCTGTGTTTTCAGCGCGTCGTCGTTATCAACATCGTCACCAACATAGAGTCAGAATTCAGTAGATAGAAGATTTACAGATTTCAGCCTTTAGCATTTTCAGATTTCAGCCCGTCTCATCGTCGTCCTCATCATCGGCAAGTCTAAGCATTGTAGAGATTTGTGCAATCATAAGTAGACCGCTCTCACCATAGAGAGTGGGGCCTTTGGAGGAGGGTTTGACAACTTACTGGTGTCGTATTCTCTTCTCTCTCTATCTCTCAGTCTCATGCACCTTCACGCACAATGTCCATTCACTTCGTTTGTGTCAATTGCACTCTCTCACTAAAGGAACGGAAGGCTCTTCCATCCGTAAGTAACCCTTGAGCACAGTTCGGAGCACTCATCTTGAGCAAAGTTCAAACATTCATTCCACTGCACCTTACAGAAGGAAAGGTAATTTCCCATGCTCACCAAAACTCTAACACAGCTTAAGAATTATGTACACCTTTGGGTACATGGATAACACACGAAGCTGTAGACCTATGTAAAGGTGGGTCATCTACCAGTCGAATTTTTTTTGGCTGAACGGAATAAGATGAACCGACTTCCTTTTTAGGAACTACATGGGAGTTTGTTATACTCTCTTGAGCTCCTCTTTGCGTGCAAGCATATTCAGACACGAGAATCTCAATTTGAGATGTGTTCAATAGAAGAAATTTGAGTTTCTCTACGGAGAAGAGATTTTTTGATGGTCGTTGATCATTGAGTACGTTATGTGCTTTTACTATTACAGTAGCAACTTTTAGTTGCGATCTCCATGAGCAGGTCAAGTAGCATTTACACACTGCTAGAATAAATTCGAACTATTATGTTTGTAAGGATATAGTTCCAACCGTTTCAAAATGGTAAGAAACAAAGAGGGTTCGCTCTATTGTGAACCAGATTTGAATGCACGTTCAGAAAATGCTATGGCTAGAATCCTATCTGCCTGAGATGTTGCAAGGCGTCAGTGAGGCTCACAAGGTGAATCATTTTTTATGATTCTGTAAGGAAGAGACTCTAATGGGCGTCTGGAAAACACTGCTGGTGGTAAAAACTCACAGGAGGAAAAAATTGGAAGGAAGTGCCACCGTGCACAAGGAATGTTCGGATTGGAACCGTCCGTCTACGTTGAGCGACGTCCCTGAACAAGAACCTTCTTTAAGGTGATCACAAATTGTAAAAGAAATACATCAAGCTTAATGATATATGACTTGGGCATTCCCTATGTGGGAGGACACAAGAGGTTTAATACCCTCTAGGCTGACAGCGCAGGATTATGCGCAAGGACAGATACCTAGATTGATTTCTAGGAAGATTATTCTTCTGGAATTTGAGAAGATGGAATCAAGTTAACAGAGTCTCGGATAAGGAAACTTTGGATCATAACGATTTTCCTACCCAAAGCAAAGGCCCGGAATAAGAAATTACTTTGGTAAGATGACACACTTTGTCTGCCGCCGCAGGAAGATTCACATGAGCTTAATGCTCTCGACATGCCCTATGCAGGAGGACACGAGAGGTTTAATATACTCATGACTAATAGCGCAAGGTTATGCGCAAGCACATAGACCTACATTGATTTCTAGGAGGATTATTCTTCTTAGGATTGAGAATGTGGAATTGAGTTGACAGATTCTCAGAAAGACGCAAATGACGAGTTTTTACATGGCTCGTAAGTTCGATGAATGGTGAAGGATATCCTCGAGGTACTAAAGGAAGGACATGAACCGGTAAGGTAAGTATTGAATTATTGAATTAATTAATTTTTGTTTAATTTAATTTCTAAGTTCTCTTTTGAGAAAGGACTAGCTCAACTCACCATTGAGCAAGATTTGAAATTTTATGGTTTCTCCCCGGCAGTTCAGTTGGACCTCTACAGTTTAGGACAACTATTTATAAGTGAGGGGGATGTTGCTAAATTGGCTTTATCTGACAAAAAATTAAGTCTAAATAAATTATTGGATTTATGAGTGAGAGGGTTTTCTTGCTTGGAACACCAAGGAAAAATAATTCTAAATGAATTATTGGAATTTTAAGTGAGGGGTTTTCCTCACTGGAGACATGCGAGTACAGAGTATCTCTAGCGTGTCATTCAAAGTAATGACATGAGCACTGTGAAAGGGAATATTAGTAAGGCCACCAAGAACGGGTACTTCTGATGTGTCATAGTGGATGGGTGATAGGGAGTATCAGTAAGAAGTATCCGACCATCCAGGAACGGACATCTCTGATGCAACATAGGATGGGTGACATAGAGCATCGTGAAGGGGATTGTACCGTAAGTTCGGTAGGAAAGGACTAGGTGATGGGTATTCCTGATGCGACACAAGGTGGGTGACGGGTGCATCGGAAAGGAGATATCCCTAGTCAAGAGGAAATCCAAACTGGAAAAGAGGAATACACGTAAAGACGCAAACACAAGAGGTTCTGAGAACCTTTTCTTAAAAAGCAGAAAATTTTAACGAGTTTTCCCGGAAGATCAAACGCTTTCCCGCAAGGAATCTATGTCTGCATTGCATTTGTGCATGTCGTTGCATCCAGGGACGCATGGGAAGTGTTGTGAAAAGCATTGTTTTTAACTTATAAGGTTTTATTGAGTTTTTGGGCAGGTTCATATCAATTTTAAAAGATGCCGGCCACCCACTTAATAAGTGGGCAGCCACTTAGAAAATAAAGCAACAAAACTAGCCAACAAATTCTCTCTCCCTATTTTAAGAAGAACACCCAAAAAAAAACGATCGCGATCTCTACGCGAGCAGCTATTCGTGCCGTGGCCAAGGAGCTATAAAAGCACCACATGCCCTCAATGAAAGGGGGTTACCAAAGTCAGCAAGAGAAGACTCTGCCGCCAGATAACACAAGAGATCGCAAGACTACGAAGCATGGAAGTCTCTTTTCCAACGCAAGAGCGACAGGTATCTATTGTGGATTCGCCATACAAATTGTTGGCGCGTTTTTGCCTGTGTGTTTGCAGGTACTTCATCACGAAGGAGAAGTGGGAAGGCTTGGGCCTACGCTTGGGAATTCCAGAAACAAAATTCGGAAATTTTCTGAGGAGTCTCAACTCCGAGTACATACGGAAAAATGATTGAGAGCTTGTCTCTCGGATTTCCCTACGGGAAGGAACGACCATCGAGTCAAAGAATTAGAATGGAGGGGTTTTCTCTGGTTCTTGTGCTTGTAAAAAGATTCTCTTTAAGGGGGGGGACCAGCCCATCTTTTGGTCCTCAGTACTGTGTCGATCTTCTCACTCTCTATCTCTATTTATTTCTCTCTATAACCTTTGGCTTCAGCATTAAGTGATAAATTCTATTTATCTGAGTATATTTTATATTGTTATGCGCTCCCGTTTGTGACACTCAATCTGTTCTCTGAACGAGATCTTATTGAATGAAGAGTTGAGTGATGAGGATAGGACAAATATGTCTAAACTTGATAAAGAATGCCAAGATTTTCTCCACTCTCACGCCGATTGCTTCTCAGAGGGCCTACCAGGCGAGTTACCACCTGCTCGTCTTAAAGATCGTACCATTGATCTGATACCTGGAAGCACACCACCAAACCAGACACCTTACCGTGTGAGCCGAGCACAGAATGAAGAGATTATAAACCAAGTAAAAGACCTCTTGGAAAAGGGTCTTGTCCACCCTAGTAATTCACCGTATTGCTCTCCAGTGTTGTTGGTTTTCAAGAAAGCTGGATCTTGGAGAATATGCATCGATTATAGAGCTCTCAACAAAATCACCATCAAGAACAAAATTCCGATTCCTAGGATCAATGATATACTCGACAGATTACAGGGATCCTCCTGCTTTAGTAGGATTGATTTAAAGAGTGGATATCATCAGATCAGAATCGCGCTGAGAGATGTCTACAAGACAGTATTTCGGACAATTTTGGGTTATTTGAGTTTTTGGTGATGCCTTTTGGATTAACCAATGCTCGTCCAACATTTAACCGGATGATGGACGGGGTTTTTTGAGAGTAGAGGCTATTTGTTGGCACTTTCTTTGATGATATCATTGTTTTCTCCAAGAATGAGGCAGAACATAGAGACCATCTGCTTCGGGTCTTTCAGGCATTATGAGATCACAAGTTAGTGATTAATGCAAAGAAAAGTGAATTTTTCCTACCAAAGATATACTTTTTGGGACACGTTGTCTCAGTAGCAGGAGTGCAAATGGATCCGGCCAAGACAGAGACTACCCAATGTCTATGAAGTTAGAAGCTTCTTGGGATTGTGTTCGTACTACAGGCGGTTCATTTGAAATTTTACAGAGGTTGCTTCCTCTTTGCATATCTTGACACAGAAAGGAGTCCCTTTCTCGTGGGGAACCATAGAGGTAACTGCCTTTCAGACTTTGAAAGAGAAATTGACTACGAGACCAATTTTGACTTTGCCGGACTTGCAGAAGTCATTTGAAGTATATTGTGATGCTTGTGGTTGTAGTCTGGGTGCGGTCTTAATGCAAGAAGGCCATGTCATTGCTTACGAGATCCAATTGTTCTCAAGGCCAGAAATGATAGCACAGATTTATGAGAAAGAGCTTTTGGAGGTTATCCATGCTGGCACTACCTACTCAGAGTGGATTTTACTATCTTCACATACCATCAGAGTTTGTGCTACTTCTTGTCACAGAAGCAGCTATTGGAAAAGCAGATGCGGTGGGCGAACATCTTGTCACATTTTCACTTTTAGATTGTCCATGTTCAGGGACAGAAGAATGTGGTGGCAGATGCTTTGTCTCGAAAGCCGTTGGTTGTGGCTATTTCCGCAATTTATCATAGGAGATTTGAGGATATGGTTGACCAATATGCCACATACAGATTTTTCAGACGTTTTCACATATGGGATGGGGAGACAGTAGCGGGATATTCCATTCGGGATGGCTACTTGATGAGAAAACCATGTTGTGCGTTACACAGCCGTTGAGGGAAAAGGTTATGACCAAATACCACTGTCCACCTTTTACAGGTCATCGCGGCAGTGCTACCACCATGAAAGGGGTAGAGACATACTTCTTTTGGCCGAGACTCAAGAAGGATGTGGAAGAGTTTGTGCGTAGTTTCTTAGTATGCCGGAAGGTCAAGTTTGACAGGCATAAAGCACAGGGGTTGTTACAGCCTTTGCCCATACCCACCCGCCTCTGGGAAAGTATTGAAATGGATTTCTTTTTTGATCTCCCGAGAACACAGAGTGGTCACGATGGTATCTGGACTATTATTGATAGATTTAGCAAGCAGGCTCATTTCATTCTAGTGAAGAAAACAGTCAAGCCGGATCACTTAGCGAGACTGTTTGTGGCCCAAATCTTCAGAATACATGGCATTCCTAAGACCATTGTCTCCGACAGGGACCCCAGATTTACGAGTTTGTTTTAGAAGGCAATTTGAACATTGGCACGTGGTTGCAGTTCTCGTCATCATTCCACCCGTAGACTAACGGGCAATCTGAGATTGCCAATTCAGTGGTTTTAGATTTATTGAAGTTTATATCTTGGATCAGAAGATTCAATGGAAAAATTATCTACCTTTGGTGGAATTTGCCTAAAATAACACGATACACTCTTCGACGAGGAAGGTGCCATTTGAGATTGTTGAAGGTGCTGCGAAGGTTCCACCCTTCCTAAGCACGGAAGATAAGATTTTTGAAGTGGATGAGTATACGCGCGACTTAGACACGGATTTTTCCAAGGTCCGCGAGGCTTTGCGGAAATCTCAAGAACGACAGAAAAAGGAAGCGGGTCGCCATCCTCGTGATTTGAAATTGAAGGAGGATGACTGGGTGCTCTTACGTTTTGAGAAGGCACACCTGAGAAAGAAGAAGGGAATGGAGAGGCTTTTTCCAAAGCTTAGTATGCGATACTACGGACCTTTTCAGAACTCTAAAAAGATCAATGATGTCTCCTTTCGATTGAAACTGCCTGGCACTTGGAGGATTCACACTGCATTCCATGTGAGTCTCTTGAAACCTTTTAAAGGTGATGTTCCTGATGATGGGGAGCCTCATGAGCAACCCGAAGTGGAAGAAAACGAGGAGATCCTTGTCCCTGAACAGATTTTGGCACATAAGGACACAAAGAATAAAGGTAAAGTCTAAAGGCGGTTGTTGGCTAAGTTCAAGAACTATCCTGCATTGGATGCGAAGTCGATGGAGGAGGAGAACCTAGCAGATACTCCTCAGGTTGTGAAACTTTACCTTGAAGCTTTTGGTTTAGCATAGTCTACTCCAAATGGAACCTAGAATTCAGCTTGGCTAGAGATCTGGTGCAGTGGGATGCACAAGAGGAGAGTTACTCCCCTCCTTTGTCAACAGATGCCTTGAGTTTTGTATATTAAATTCATGGATGTCTCTTTGAGCTTCAGGGACACTGAGAGCTTACAGTATTCTGTTGTATGACTTTATGAAATGAAATTCTTGAATATAAAACTGATTTGTTCTTGACTTGTTTTTAAGTGCAGGAACTGATAGCCGAAATGACTACAACATTTTGGTCTAATTGATCTCGAATAGATATGGTTGCAATAGGGGTTAGTCAATCGGGCATCGATGAGGTCCCGACTGGATCTAGATGCGATTGCTAGCTACATTTCCGATAAATCATGGTTTAAGATCCGAATGAATGTTGAATGTCATGTGATGTCTAGTGATATCCTGTGATGTTGTGTGATGTGACTGTCTATTGGTACATGTGCTAGGTGTGTGTTCCTAATACGTAGGTACTAACAGTCAATGTCTGCTAAGATGGTCTATTGCCTCTGTCTATGTTGCAGGCGTAATCGAGGGTGATTACAATGATTTCAAGAGGGGGTATGTCACAAACTGGTGAGATGGCGTGCCCAGTGCACACACACTACGCCTAGGTGCGGGAAAGACCTCCTGCAGGAAACCCTAAGTCTATTACAATTGCCTAGTACATACACCCTCTGGCGAGGACTCCCGGCTGCAGTCTAAAATGTTGAAGTAGCATGGTTGTACGGTAGCCCTCGAAAAACGCGGAAATCCGGCCAGCCGTATGGACACCCGCTTTTTGCGGCAGTCTTTACGACGCTGCTTTTTGGACAGTTTTACGGCAGTTTTTGTTATGCTTTTTGGTTACACCAATTTGAGTGAGAGTGAGAGAGAGAGAGAGAGAGAGAGAGAGAGAGAGAGAGAGAGAGAGATAGAGAGTGTGTAACATTTAATGGCCTAATAACTTATGTGTAGCGGAAATTAGCATGAACATAGTGGGCATTTCATTAGACTAGATTCCTAATGAGAATTACAAGAGTGCTTGGGTGGAGAGAGCAACAAAAAGCATAACACCTAGCTAGATAGCATCAACAATACTTTCAAAAGAGAGAGAAATTAAGCTATTGACAATAGTTGAGGACCGGATTTGCATGGAGCCGGTCCCCCCTCCAAAAGGCTTTGTATTATGGTTTCTCCCATCAAGAGAGACATTGTACAATACAATTATTTGTGTTCCTTCAAGACTAGCTAGTGCAATGAAGATGGAAGCTTCATGCACTAAGCAAAACACTTAACAAACACAACTTGAATTATCCCCATTCTCAGACCCAAGACCTCACACACCTTCGAAGATGGTGAGAGCTAGCAGGGTATGAGAGTAGATTGAGAGGAAGAAGGAGTATTTTATGAGAAAGATGTACATCTCCTCACATAATCACTCATATTAGCATAGCTTAGCTTAGTAATTAGCTTGGTAGAGGAGATGAGCATGCATTGAAGCTTGGCTCTTGGTTGGATTTGCATCCACATGCCAAGAGAGTGTTGAGGTAGGCTTCTATCTCACAAGCTTGGAGTAGGTGATGAGTTCTCCATTAAAGCTTGGGAAGAGATAGTCTTCTCTTTCTTCACACATGAGATTGTGTGAGTGTGTGTGTGATAATGCCAAGCAAAACTCAGCCCCCCCTCTCTCTTGGGCGAGCCCCCTTGCTATTGGCTCTTCCTGCAGCCTCATTGGCCCTCCCCAAGTCAAGCCAATTACAATTAAGCATCATGAGTGATAGCCTTCTGACATGTGTCCCCCTTTCCCCTTTTGTGAGATCTTGAGGTAATTAAATAATTAAACTAAATTCTCATTGGACCCCTTTTCCTCCTGGCCAATAGGAATCAGGCAAGCCATGGGGCTCCTGAATGCTCATTGGACCCTTTGGTAGACTGCCTAACCAATATTCTAGGTTTTTCTCCCCTGGCACTTCCCCACATTAAATGATCAGTTTAATATGAGAAAATCATTTAGGAGAATTAGATATTGATTATTATGACATTACCTCTCTCTTGAAATCATAGTCGTCCTCGACTATGGTGTAGAGAAGATAAAGCATATTCATGAGTCCTTTTCTTAGCGGGTGGAGGATCCCTATGTTACCCTATGACATCATTCCATAATGGATGACTAGTCCATTTGGCGCTTGAGAGCCTGAGGCTGCCGCAAGCATGTCTGCACATCAGTCCTATCAGTCTTTCGTAGTAGAGTGACAAGCTCTACTTGGTGTTTGGGAGACGTCGTCTCCACAAACTTGATCTAAGCATGCAACATACTTCATTTTTGTGCACAAATAAAAAAAGAGAGTCTTATAAGACAAAAACTTTGTTCTTTTTTTTTTAAAACATTTTGTACATTTGCTTACTATTGGGAAGCATTGCAAGCATTGACAAGGTTTAGGTTATCCTTTAATTGTATGCCTTGCATCCATCTAGCATCTTCAAAAGGATAATTCTTAAACTTAATAAGATATCGTCGGATAGTCTTACCGCCTCTTAGTACCTTGTCTTCATGTCGGAGAATGGACTCGGGCCGCAGCACCTCCTCTTGGTCCTCGATCTCCTGTGGGTCTTCAATAGTTGGTTCTTGAGGTGGCTCTCCTTTGTAAGTTTTTAATAGGCTCACATGGAAAGCATTGTGTATGAGCCAATGATTGGGCAACTTGAATTGATAGGCCATCTCATTGATTGGCCTAAGAATCTGAAAGGGACCATAGTACCTTTTTGCTAGTTTAGCATAGTACTTTTGGTGGCCCATAGGGTTCTTGCCCGTCGTGTGCCTTAATCGAGCCTTTGGAAACTTTAACAAGACCCAATCGTTTTCTTTAAAGGCTTGGGCTCTTTTGTGCTTGTCAGCAGCAACCTTTTGCCTTTGCTGTGAGATAGAGATAGCATCCTTAATCTTTTGAAAAGATTCTTGTAGGTCTCGGCTATACTCATTTGCAGCGAAGATCTTTCCATGTACCTTAAGTAGCAAGGGACTTTTTGATCTTCCCTCAATTACCTCGAAAGGTGCTTTTCCCGTGGAAGTATGTACAGTGTTATTGTAAGCATACTCCACTAAGGGTAAGTACTTCTCCCATTGGGATCTTTGATCTACTTCCGTTACATAGGCTTTTAGTAGATCGAGAATTGTTAGGTTAGCTATTTCACTTTGGCCATCCGTTTGTGGATGATAGGCCGAAGAGAAGTTTAGCCTTGTACCTAAATTCTCAAAGAGATCCTTCCAGAAATTACTGGTCATTCTAGGATCTCTATCCGACACTATGGACATTGGCAAGCCATGGTACTTGAAAATTTGTGAAATGAAGAGAGTTGTAAGGTCTCTGACCCGATCACAAGAGCACCCTTATACCACGAAATGAATACAATGGAATAAATTACTATTTTTAGCAGTTTTCCAGATTCTGTCAGTGCCATGATGTTTAGAATGTTATAAAGCTTCAAAATGCGAATTAGAATAATTTTTGTGAAAATTTTCTAAAAATAGTAAGTTTTTGGTCACCCGAACCGTCCAGTCTCGACCGTCTCGAAAATCTGCACCCGTACCCCGAATTTGAAAAAACTGCATTTTCGGACCCCGGGGGGGGCTGCTAAATATGGCAGGTACTCGGGCCAGTACGTCTTAGTTAGAGCTTAGTATAGCAATTTACGGCATCAAAATCCGACTCGTATGGCCCGTTTTAGCCTAAAACCAATTTTTCACAAAATTGTCCGGGGAGGCACCGGGGGCCCGGGACCGTGTGGGAACAGGTCCCAGGCCACTCCAGACCTGCTTTAGCAGCTAGGGGGCGCCCTCTTGCTTTGTGGGAGTCTTGGGAAAGCTGCCAAGCCTGCAACTCAGTCTCAGAACCAGTTAACCAAGCCAACCTGACACTTGGTGGGCAGAGAACTGGACTTGCCATGCTTAACTGAAGAAGCTCCGAGATGCATTTAGCAACCCAGATCGATTTTCAGCCTGTAGGAGCCTATTTAAAGACCTGCACACACACACACACACACACACACACACACACACTTATGATCACACACACACACAGTGCATACACACACACCCACATACATTGGGGAGGTGCTTCCGAATCACACACCTATTGAAGAAGAAGCTAGGAGGGAGGTGCTGCCGAAATTTCATCTCAAGAAGCTCGATTAGATCAGAAAATCGAGAAGATTACCAGCTCTTAATCACGGTAACGACAATCTAATTAATGCCATCTGTAAATCTTTTTCTCTACCATCTAAATTCCTTGTCTATTATGCTTATTCGTAGTCGAAAAACTCTATGACTACTCTCTAAATTCTCCTTATTCGTACTCTATTATGTAATCATCATTCCATAGCTGAATTATCAGCCATTCTTCACTCTCGATTAATGATTAGAGCATAATTATCAGAATCTTCTCTCTCTAGATAGCATAGTAATTAATCGGTAAGCTAGTATTTGTGCAGATTGAAGAGAATCACTCACTAACATTGTAGCTTAATTGAATTCATTTCTCTTATGCATTAAGACGTAATTAAGGAGAAATTAATCCATCAATAAGTCTCTAAGAATTGGTTTTTTCTCACACATATGCATAGGGTAAATCTGCATCATCTAATTGCTAAGAAATAGTTTAATCATACTTAATCCAATTCTCTGGTAATTCCAATAGTGAAATCCTAATTATTCTTGATCATGTAAGACGAATAGTTATCTTAGAGCCGGTTCCCATAGGATTATGTGCCATCCTTAATGATTGCTTTATGAAGAAATCTAGACTCTCATATAGGAAGGATTAATTGATGTCACTAATCTACCCATTGGACTATTATGATGCTTGTGAACCTTAGCTCTTTCTCCAAGATAATCATTTAAAGTAGTGAGAAATGGCCCCGGTTAAGAGGACGCGCTTCGGTGGTGCCCATGATCGCGAAGCACGAACGAGCAATGTCAACGGGAAGGGGAAGGCTCCCATGGATGAGCAAATAACGGCCATCTCACGGGCTATTGACAAAGAAATGGAAGAGGTAGGTCCCAATTTCTATTCAAGTTGTTTAATTAACATTGCATACGATTAGTTAGGAATGAACATATCCCCGAACATGTTGGAGAAATCTGACAGAAACCTCGGCATTGAATGCATAGTACATTTAAGTATAAAGTAGGAAAGAAATGATTGATGGGTATGCTGTTTGCAAGAGGAAAGAATGTTTGCTAGGGAAAATTTAGCTCAACATGTTCATTTTATTTCCAATGTTGAATCAGTCCTGACCCCCCTACTGATCACAGGGGGCAGAGTTCCTCCTTAGGGCTCTTGAATCCACGACTTGCTTTCTATGCGGTGGATACCCACGACTTGCTTTCTATGCAGTGGGGAACCCACGTCTTGCTTTCTATGCGGTGGGAGTGTCCATGACGTGCTTTCTATGCGGTGGACATACCTAGTTGTATGGGCAGCTAGGCGACAACGGGAGGAGTGAACTCTCGCTGGAGGGGGGATGTTGTACCTCCAGAACATTGGAACGTTTATGAATAAGTTTGAGTAGAATTTTTACTAGAATTCTGTCTTGGTGTTGTTTGCAATACTGGTTGAAGGGCTGTTTTAACGAACCATGTGATTCGGAATTAAACAAGGAATATCTATGTTGAACAACCTTGTGGTAGTAATTAGGTCACACGAGGAAGTGTGAGCATGGGGGTGGAAAGTGGGGGCTTGGCTTGAGTTGCCAATGCCTACGAGATGGGTGGCCCCGATTGGTAGTGCTTACTCGATATTGGTATTACTCATTGCCCCTAGAGCGGCGAATCCTCGAGAGTACGTGCCTCTGAAACATGGGGAAAAAGGCACTCGGGGTTTCTCTCCTCTTGGAAGGTGGGTCTTAGGATCGCTAGATAGTTAAGTACGCTTCCCCTGCGAGGTGGAGCTAGATCTCGTTGCTAGTAGGCTCGAACTCGACTCACTTTGTGATGAGAGATCGTCCACTAGTTGAACCTGAACCATTTTGTTTGCTTCCACTATAGATCTAGTGGCCACCAGGTTTACCATCAGATCCGTTGTTTGATACGACGGGGTGGGGACCTCACACCTGGTATCAGAGCTAAGCCTAGGTTAGGCTAGGAAAATAAAGTCGTATTGTTTGAACATTTAAAAGGAACTAAAAGTATATAGGTAGTTGATCCGAATTCCTTGCATTGGTGTTGCAGGAAGATCCCGTGCTCGAATATCGGAAGTTCCATGTGTTTGAGCTTATTTATGAGCAAGATCGAAGATCCCCTGTTTACCTGTTCAGGCGAGATGTCATGGAGATACTGTTGAAGGCTTACACG
Organism: Adiantum capillus-veneris; assembly: GCF_014529385.1. Taxonomy (NCBI): domain Eukaryota; kingdom Viridiplantae; phylum Streptophyta; class Polypodiopsida; order Polypodiales; family Pteridaceae; genus Adiantum; species Adiantum capillus-veneris. The sequence continues at coordinate 148,816,407 of NC_140935.1, forward strand.
CCACACTCCACTCGCATTGACAAAGGATGGGAACTTGATTGGACATTTCTAGGAGGGGTTTACTACATCAATGCTCGGAAGCTAGGGTGCCTGGCTACCGACTTGAAGAAGATACGTTGGGGAGAAGAGTTGAGAGTGATAGAGATATTCTACTTGGTGCCCACACGATTGGACCAGACTGTTTCGGGAAACTCCAACCAAACCATCAACGACTGGCTCTTGGAGAAGGTCACCAATGTGATTCCAGCAAACCGAGTCAAAACCTTTGGATTACTGAAAGCGGAACTCCGGCCCGATATCTTAGTTTATTATCCCCTCAAGAATGTGTATAAGAACTATTACACGAATGAAGTAGTGCATCATGTCAATACCATTTCCTAGGCGTATGTTATACGCAATCCATAAAGACATGTAATAAGCGGTCATCAGTCATTCTAAACCTTGAGGAGTTTCGATTGTAATAAATTTCCATCAATAAAGTGCTTTTTGTCTCTGAATCTCTGTCTCTTGATAAAGTGGAATTTTGAATTTTATTAAAGTCTCGTGTCTATCTTGAAATTCAAGTAATGGTATCAAGAATTTCGTATAACCCATGTAGGTACCGCCTGTTGCTCTGTACTCGGCAGCGCAAGAGAAGAAGCTTCTCCTCAAACAAGCCCAACCTCTGATCTTTAAGGGCGAGGAGGCAAATGTGGAGAGAGATGCGGAAGTATGGATGGAATCCATGGACCATTACTTTGAAGCTGCAGGAACCCAACCCGTAAATCAGACCATGCTTGCGATGTTCCGCTTGACTGGCAATGCCAAGATATGGTGGAAGCAACATTGCAGATACCTGGACATTAAAGGATCTTCCCAATCTTGGGAAGACATCAAATCTGCGATAATGGGACGTTATTTACCACCTGCCTATAGGACCTTGAGAATGAATGAATTCTTTTCACTTCAGCAGCTGAATTCAACGGTCGAAGAATACTATGCAAAGTTTGTCACTCTTCGGAGATATGCTCCTAAGATGACCTTGGAACAACAGGTGGCAAGGTTCTGTCAAGGACTAATCAATCCCTTGAACACTCGGCTGGAGGCTCTCAGGCCGTCAACTCTACAGGATGCCTTGTTGAGGGCTAAACCTCTAGCTCTCAAAGTACAAAAGGCTAATCAGAATAGGAGGAATCATTGGGCAAAGAGGGCAAGGAACACTGCTTGGGACAATAGACTAGCCAACCAAACCTATAACCAGCGCCCTATTGTGGCTACCACTACAACCATGGAGTTCCCTGATGTTCGATGCTATGGTTGCGGCAAGCATGGACACTACAGATCCAATTGCCACACGAACATTCATGCAACCAACGCCAATGCCATACCCTTGAATACCCGTGGGCGTGGCCAAGCTAATGGAAGAGGAGGACGCGGAAGAATGAACAGAGGGCGAGGGCGTGGAGCTACCGCCAAAGTGAATGCCGCAGTAGTTCAACCAACTGTGGGTGAGGAAGCAGTGGAGAGAGCAACCCTACATGCTGCAATTGACAATCCCAATGGTTGCGAGCAATACGCAGTCATTCATATGCCAGGATCTCTCAGAGGTGAACAAGTTAACTTCCTTATAGATTGTGGCAGTACTCTTTCATTTCTTTCACCCAGATGCATGAGAAAGCTTAAGCTGGATAAGTATCCGTCAAGCAAGCTAGTTGTCAAGTTAGCAAACGGCAAGGAGGTAGTATCTCAACACTCTGCAGGCAAAATTGACTTTGATTTAGGGGGACACCCAACTTCTGCCCAATTTCGAACCCTACCCTTAGGATTCTTTGATGGGATACTAGGGATGGACTGGTTAAAGCAAAATAAGGCCCATATCCATTGTGCACAAGGAAACTTTACATTTACAGATAACTTGGGTAATGAAGCCTTAATTCAAGGGGAAAATGGGAGACCTAGGGCTATTCTAGTTAAGGCCAGCAGACTCTTGAAGGGACTAAGGAAGGGACAGCAAATATATGCAGTTAAACTCAATAAGGTGGACCAATCAGATACCTCACTTCGACCAGACTCACTGAGGGAGTATGATGACGTATTCCCCGAAGACCTTACGAATCTTCCACCACACAGAGAGGTAGATCATGAGATTGAGACTATCCCTGGGTGTGAACCTATCTCAAAAAGACCTTATAAAATGTCACTTCCGGAGGCCATCGAACTCAAAGAACAACTTAGGCAACTCATTGAGCAAGGATTCATTCGACCCAGTACTTCTCCTTGGGGTGCTCCAGTTCTTTTCCAGAAGAAGAAGGATGGGACCTTAAGGCTATGCATAGACTACCGTGGGCTGAATCAGGTAACTGTCAAGAACAAGTATCCAATTCCAAGGATCGACGAACTCTTGGACAGGCTCCACAACGCCAAAATATTTACAAAGATTGATCTAAGGTCAGGATATTACCAAATCAAGATCAAGGAATCAGATATTCCAAAGACAGCTTTCAACACCAGGTATGGACACTACGAATTCACAGTAATGTCTTTTGGTCTAACAAATGCTCCTGCAAGCTTCAATCGACTCATGCAGGATATTTTCAAACCTTACCTAGACGACTTTTTCTTGGTTTTCTTTGATGACATTCTGATCTATTCCAAAGACGAGGCAGATCACAAGGAACATGTTCGCAAAGTACTTGATCTCCTTCGAGAACACCAGCTTTACGCTAAAGAGAGCAAGTGCACTTTTTGCTCACCAAAGGTCAACTATCTTGGATTTGTCATTTCGGCTGAAGGGATTTCAGTGGACCCAGACAAAGTCAAGGACATCGTTGACTGGCCTCAACCATCCACCGTCAGCGAAGTAAGGGGATTTCTTGGAATAACGGGATCGTACAGGATTTTTGTCAAGGATTATGCACGTATTGCTGCACCTTTGACGGAACTCCTGAAGAAAGGAATGAGGATCAATTGGAAGACCGAGCACGAGTCTAGTTTTGCTAAGCTAAAAGAATTCTTAGTCTCAGCTCCTATTTTAAAGCTTCCAGACTTCAGTAAAGAATTTGAAGTAGCGACAGATGCTAGTAAGTCTGCTCTAGGCGGAGTTCTTACTCAAGCAGGAAGACCGGTGGCGTATACTTCGCAAAAGCTGAGGGATCATGAGAAGAATTATCCCACTCATGATCTGGAACTTTTAGCAGTTATTCATGCACTGAAGTTATGGAGACATTATCTTCTTGGACGCAAGTTTCAGTTGGTTACAGACCACAAGAGTTTAAAGTGGATTTTTACTCAACCCATTCTCAATATGCGACAACGGCGATGGATAGAGCTATTACAGGAATATGACCTTGACATAAAGTATAGACCAGGAAAGGAAAACGCAGTTGCAGATGGTCTTAGCCGAAAATCGTTTCTCGGAGCTATCTCTATTCCAAATAACCCTATCTAGGATAGAATCAAAGAAGCATCCCTCGAAGATCCAGAGTACCAACGTATGGCTTCATTAGTCCAGCAGAATAAGATGCCCGAAGCTAAATATTACTCTCTTATGGAAGGATGTCTTTACTACAGACAAAGACTCTGTGTACCCAGAGACCCAGCTTTAAAGAAGGCCATTCTATATGAAGCTCATGATAGCCCTACATCGGGACACCCAGGCTATGCTAAAACTCTTCACGCCATCAGAAGGAGTTATTTCTGGTCTGGAATGAAAGGAGACATACTTCGCTATGTGAGGCAATGTCTTTCTTGTCAACGGATAAAGGCTGAAAGGATCAAATTACCAGGGCAACTTCAACCTCTTGACATACCCCAGATGAAGTGGGAATGCATCAGTATGGATTTTGTTACAGGGTTACCTTCTACAGGAGGTTATGATTATGTTTTCGTGGTTGTTGACATGCTCACAAAAGTGGCTCATCTAATACCCGTAAAGACAACCTTTACTGCTTCAGATATTAGTCGGGTATTCATCAAGGAGATTTTCAGGCTACATGGTCTACCCAAGCGTATTGTCAGTGATAGAGATGCCAAGTTTACATCAAAATTTTGGACTTCTCTTTTCCAATCTATTGGGTCACAATTAGCTTTCAGTACAGCATACCATCCACAAACAGATGGGAAAACTGAAAGAGTTAATCAAGTCATTGAGGACATTCTCAGAGCCTATTGTTCGCAAGAACCAAAGAAGTGGTTACAATATCTACCTTTGGTAGAATATGCTTATAACTCTTCCAAACACAGAAGCATTGGAATGTCACCTTTCAAAGCTCTTTATGGACAGGACTATTTAGCACCACTGAACTTTTCAGATCCAACCATCAGAGTAGAAGCCTCTAGAAATATGTTAGAAGATATGGAAGCACAGACCAGAGCCATTCGCCAGGACATTCAGGCAGCTCAAGATAGGCAGAAGCACTATGCAGATAAGAACCGCACAGATAGAACTTTCAAGGAAGCAGACAAGGTTTTTCTCCGAGTCCGACCTAAGAAAAGCAATTTATCGCTAGGCAGATACAAGAAGCTAATCCCAAGGTATTGTGGACCATTTGAGATCGTTAAGGTTATAAGTGACCAAGCCTACAAGATAAAGTTACCTGCAAATTTGAAGGTTCATGATGTATTCCATGTCAGCTTACTCAAACCCTATATTCCCAATCCTGATCAATTCTTGGACTCAGATCAGATAGTAATGCCAGCACAAGGAGTTCTCGAGCTCCAACCTGACTATGTACTTGAAACAAGGGAAAGAAAGTTACGCAACAGAACTATCACGGAGCATCTAGTAAAGTGGAAGGATTACCATGAAGAAGATGCAACTTGGGAGGACGAATCGACGCTCTTAAAAGAATACCTAAACTCATTCTTGAGATGAGGACATCTCAAATTTTTCACGTTGGGGAGGTTGTAAGGTCTCTGACCCGATCACAAGAGCACCCTTGTACCACGAAATGAATACAATGGAATAAGTTACTATTTTTAGCAGTTTTCCACATTCTGTCAGTGCCATGATGTTTAGAATGTTATAAAGCTTCAAAATGCGAATTAGAATAATTTTTGTGAAAATTTTCTAAAAATAGTAAGTTTTTGGTCACCCGAACCGTCCAGTCTCGACCGTCTCGAAAATCTGCACCCGTACCCCGAATTTGAAAAAACTGCATTTTCGGACCCCGGGGGGGGGGGGGGGGGGGGGGGGGGGGCCTGCTAAATATGGCAGGTACTCGGGCCAATACGTCTTAGTTAGAGCTTAGTATAGCAATTTACGGCATCAAAATCCGACTCGTATGGCCCGTTTTAGCCTAAAACCAATTTTTCACAAAATTGTCCGGGGAGGCACCGGGGGCCCGGGACCGTGTGGGAACAGGTCCCAGGCCACTCCAGACCTGCTTTAGCAGCTAGGGGGCGCCCTCTTGCGTTGTGGGAGTCTTGGGAAAGCTGCCAAGCCTGCAACTCAGTCTCAGAACCAGTTAACCAAGCCAACCTGACACTTGGTGGGCAGAGAACTGGACTTGCCATGCTTAACTGAAGAAGCTCCGAGATGCATTTAGCAACCCAGATCGATTTTCAGCCTGTAGGAGCCCATTTAAAGACCTGCACACACACACACACACACACTTATGATCACACACACACACAGTGCATACACACACACCCACATACATTGGGGAGGTGCTTCCGAATCACACACCTATTGAAGAAGAAGCTAGGAGGGAGGTGCTGCCGAAATTTCATCTCAAGAAGCTCGATTAGATCAAAAAATCGAGAAGATTACCAGCTCTTAATCACGGTAACGACAATCTAATTAATGCCATCTGTAAATCTTTTTCTCTACCATCTAAATTCCTTGTCTATTATGCTTATTCCTAGTCGAAAAACTCTATGACTACTCTCTAAATTCTCCTTATTCGTACTCTACTATGTAATCATCATTCCATAGCTGAATTATCAGCCATTCTTCACTCTCGATTAATGATTAGAGCATAATTATCAGAATCTTCTCTCTCTAGATAGCATAGTAATTAATCGGTAAGCTAGTATTTGTGCAGATTGAAGAGAATCACTCATTAACATTGTAGCTTAATTGAATTCATTTCTCTTATGCATTAAGACGTAATTAAGGATAAATTAATCCATCAATAAGTCTCTAAGAATTGGTTTTTTCTCACACATATGCATAGGGTAAATCTGCATCATCTAATTGCTAAGAAATAGTTTAATCATACTTAATCCAATTCTCTGGTAATTCCAATAGTGAAATCCTAATTATTCTTGATCATGTAAGACGAATAGTTATCTTAGAGCCGGCTCCCATAGGATTATGTGCCATCCTTAATGATTGCTTTATGAAGAAATCTAGACTCTCATATAGGAAGGATTAATTGATGTCACTAATCTACCCATTGGACTATTATGATGCTTGTGAACCTTAGCTCTTTCTCCAAGCTAATCATTTAAAGTAGTGAGAAATGGACCCGGTTAAGAGGACGCGCTTCGGTGGTGCCCATGATCGCGAAGCACGAACGAGCAATGTCAACTGGAAGGGGAAGGCTCCCATGGACGAGCAAATACCGGCCATCTCACGGGCTATTGACGAAGAAATGGAAGAGGTAGGTCCCAATTTCTATTCAAGTTGTTTAATTAACATTGCATACGATTAGTTAGGAATGAACATATCCCCGAACATGTTGGAGAAATCTGACAGAAACCTCGGCATTGAATGCATAGTACATTTAAGTATAAAGTAGGAAAGAAATGATTGATGGGTATGCTGTTTGCAAGAGGAAAGAATGTTTTCTAGGGAAAATTTAGCTCAACATGTTCATTTTATTTTCAATGTTGAATCAGTCCTGACCCCCCTACTGATCACAGGGGGCAGAGTTCCTCCTTAGGGCTCTTGAATCCACGACTTGCTTTCTATGCGGTGGATACCCACGACTTGCTTTCTATGCAGTGGGGAACCCACGTCTTGCTTTCTATGCGGTGGGAGTGTCCATGACGTGCTTTCTATGCGGTGGACATACCTAGTTGTATGGGCAGCTAGGCGACAACGGGAGGAGTGAACTCTCGCTGGAGGGGGGATGTTGTACCTCCAGAACATTGGAACGTTTATGAATAAGTTTGAGTAGAATTTTTACTAGAATTCTGTATTGGTGTTGTTTGCAATACTGGTTGAAGGGCTGTTTTAACGAACCATGTGATTCGGAATTAAACAAGGAATATCTATGTTGAACAACCTTGTGGTAGTAATTAGGTCACACGAGGAAGTGTGAGCATGGGGGTGGAAAGTGGGGGCTTGGCTCGAGTTGCCAATGCCTACGAGATGGGTGGCCCCGATTGGTTGGGAACTCTCTGTCCCCATAGTGCTTACTCGATATTGGTATTACTCATTGCCCCTAGAGCGGCGAATCCTCGGGAGTACGTGCCTCTGAAACATGGTGAAAAAGGCACTCGGGGTTTCTCTCCTCTTGGAAGGTGGGTCTTAGGATCGCTAGATAGTTAAGTATGCTTCCCCTGCGAGGTGGAGCTAGATCTCGTTGCTAGTAGGCTCGAACTCGACTCACTTTGTGATGAGAGATCGTCCGCTAGTTGAACCTGAACCATTTTGTTTGATTGCGCTATAGATCTAGTGGCCACCAGGTTTACCATCAGATCCATTGTTTGATACGACGTGGTGGGGACCTCACAAGGGTTGCCATTTGATGGGCTTTGATAGTCTTTTTGACAGGTATAAAATGAGCTTGTTTACTGAACCTGTCTACTATCGTCCATATTCCCGTATTCCCATGGATAGACTTAAGCAATCCAAAGATAAAATCCATGGATATGCTCTCCCATGGTGAATTAGGGATTGGCAAGGGTTGAAGCAATCCAAGTTGCTTCCCTCTATCAAATTTTGTCTTTTGGCATACCACACATTTGGAAACATACTCTTGTATGTTCACTTTCATGGTAGGCCAATAGAAATATGTCTCTATTCCCTTTAAGGTAGACTGAATGCCTCTATGCCCCGCATAAGGTGGAGCATGAGATTCATACATTACTTTCTCACGTAGTGAGTTAGTAACGCATAGTCTATTGACATAGAGAAGATAACCATCTTGTAAAGTGAATGTTTCTTCTTTCTTCCCTAATGCCAGGGCTGAAATCACATCTCTAAAGTCGGGATCAATAGCGTACTCATCTATCATTGAAGATAGATCATTGTGAGTTTCTATGGAAACCGCATTCACTCTAGCCGTCTTGAGAGTGCATCGGCTACTTGATTGTGCTTGCCAGCAATGTGAGCAATATGAAAATGAAATTGCGAAAGGAAATTTGCCCACCTCATTTGTTTGTCGGAGAGCTTGGTCTGCGTCATGAAGTACTTAAGACTTTGGTGATCCGTTCGCAGAATGAAAGGAGTCCCTAATAAATTGTGCTTCCATGAGTCTAAGGCATGTAGAACTGCAAGGAGTTCCTTTTCGTATATGCCTAGAGCTTGCTCAACAGGGTCAATCCTTCGACTCTCATAGCCTATGGCGTGCCCTTCTTGGAGCAAAACAGCTCCAAGGCAATCACCACAAGCATCGCATTGGACCTCAAATGGTTTTGAGAGATCCGGTAGTGTAAGCACAGGTTGAGAGATAAGCTTTTCGAAAGCATTGTTCTCCTTAGCAGACCATGTATACCTAACGCTTTTCTTTGTTAGGTCATGTAATGGTCCAGCAATTTGTGAGAACTTTTCTATGAAGCGTCTATAGTATGCACACATACCTATAAAGCTTCTTAGTTCATGAAGATTCCTTGGTTTAGGCCATCCTTTTATTACCTCTAACTTGGATGGATCCATTTGGTGCCATCTTGAGAGATAATGTGACCTAAATACTGAATCTCTTGCAAGAAAAATTCACTTTTCTTTCGATTAACATAAAGTTTATTCTCTCTTAAAACTTGAAATATTACCTGGAGATGTTGCTTGTGTTCCTCCAATGAATTAGAGTAGATGATAATATCATCAAAGAACACTCCAGTGAAGGTTCGATGAGGCCTGAACAGCTTCTCCATCAAGCGGTTGAATGTGGCTGGTGCATTGGTCAGGCCAAAAGGCATGACAATGTATTCGTAAAGACCAAATGTAGTACGAAATGCGGTCTTTACAATGTCTTGATCAACTATCCTTATTTGATGATAGCCACTTTTTAGGTCAATCCTACTGAAGTAGGTCGATCCTTGTAGCTTATCAAATAGGTCTTCTACCCGTGGAACGGGAAACCTATTCTTGATAGTGATCCTATTTAGTGCTCTATAGTCGACACACATACGATATGTGCCGTCTTTCTTTTGCACTAATAGCACATGTGAGCAAAATGGAGATGAGCTAGGCCTAACCATGCCCTTCTCAACTAACTCATGCACTTGGCGCATAATCTCCTCTTGTTGAGCTTGAGAAACTCTATAAGGAGGTTTGTTAGGCGGTGAACTTCCTGGAAGAAGTTCAATTGCATGGTCATCATTAACTCGTTTAGGAGGTAGCTCACAAGGGATGTCGTCAATAAAAACATCATTAAACCCCTTGAGAAAATTGGATAACTCTAATTCCTTTTGGTTGATTTTATTTTCTTTTGCTAAAGCATTAGGTTCATTTTTAGAATCTTTAACAAAAATCGTGTACACGGAAATAGAGCTCTTTATTGACTTGTTGAAAGCTGGTGTATATACAATGGGGATGGTGTTACCCATTTCCTTGGCATCTATATACATGTCTTTTTCCCTGAACTTAAAGGAGATTCTCCTTTCAGGAAATTTAACATCGACAGCAAGGCGGTCAAACCATGGTGCCCCTAGGATTACATCCTCATTCTTGAGAGGAGAGATAAAGAAGTCCTCTTTGTCCACATAGCCTTGGACATGAAGCCTCAATTTCCCGATTTAGGGATTGACTGAAGCTTCTTGCCCCTTGAAGGCACTGTCTACGGGTAGGATATCTCCCATCTCGTAGGATTGTATGCCTAGCTTGGTGGCCAACTCTATAGATATAAAATTGTGAGTAGAACCAGGGCCAAAGAGAATAAAGGCATCATGTTCTCTTACCTTTCCCCAAGCATGGCATAGAGGAGATCCTTTGTGAGTTGTTTGGTGAGTCTCCTCCTCTTGGATTTCAACCAAGGAAGCTCTAGGAGGATCTTGGCGGTTGTTCTTTTGGGGACAAGCGCAGTACGCATGCCCTTGTTCGCCGCACTTGAAACACCGGTTATCCTTGCAATAACGCTCAAGCTCTTCAGGAGAGAGTTTTTTCTTACCTTTGTAAACTCCCTTCTCTTTAGCTTTGTTGGAGTTGCCCTTAGGAGACTTTTGAACATTGTCCTTCCCCTTAGGCTCATTGGAACCCTTGTTTTCCGGGGGCTTATTATTTCTTTTAACCCCCATCTGGAAATTGATTCTAGAGGCCACCATAGTATGGTGTATTACCGCCGATATGGTACGTGGCCTTTGGGATTTGACATACTCCGCCATTTCTTCAGTTAAGCCCGCACAAAACTGTTGCTTTTGCTCTCCAAAATCCAACTTTTTGAAGACAGTGGCTTTGAGTTGTAAGTCCCAAAACTTGTCTACATATTTGTGGATGGATTCATTGGGAGAGAGCTTTAAGCTTCGCCATTCGGTGAGTACTTTGTCTTTGGCATCGGTGGCCAAAAACTGCTTCATAATGAAAGCTCTTAAAGCCTTCCATGTTCGTGGAGCTTCACCGTTGGCTCGTAGGCTAGACCACCATTGTCTGGCGGACTTTTGAAAGTGCATAGCTACATGGCGTATCTTAGAGGACTCCGTGAAGCCCTCATCTCCAAACGCCGCATGGAATTGTTGGATAAAGGCCAAGACTTTATCCGTAGCACCAAAGGTACCATCATAGGTAAGGAAAGAGATGCTCTTCCCTCCCTCTTTGAATTTCTTCAGCTTGGACGACCTCTTCCATGCGGCATAGGATTTCCTATGGCCTCTTCTTTTTTATGGTTCAAAGGTTGCACCATCACTTTCTTTAGAAGGTGAAGAATTTGAAGAAGGTGGAGAAGAGGGTGACCTCTTTCTCGCCTTTTTCTTGTCTTGATCTTTGTCATCTTCACCATAGCTTTCATAAGAGGAAGAGGATGAAGAAGATGGAGAAGAGGGTGTCCTCTTTCTCGCCTTTTTCTTCTCTTGCTTTTTATCATCCATCTTTGAATTGTGGTGAGGAGAAGAATATGATGGTCTTCTCCGTTTTGGTGGTGATGGAGAGCATTTAGCCCGCCGTCTTCGTGGAGCCATCTCCGTCGAGGTGGCGGGAGACTCGCTTCTTTCTCATTCCTTCGGTGGAGGCTCTTGAGTTCTCCTTTGGGAAGGAGATGCATCATCAAGAAGTAAATTCTTGAGCCCTTCGTATGGATTATCTTCTTCTTCCCAAATCGGAGAGAGACCTCTTTTGGTAGTCTCACAAGGAGGCTTCCTAGGTGTTCTCTCGTCATGGTGATGAGCTTGGAGAATCCCGTGAGCACGGAGTTGCCGTTGCACTTCACTTTGGAGAGATAGATTGCCCATGGCTTGTTGAAGCCTAGAAACAAGATAGTTAACAAGCATTGAAGCATCATTAGTAGCTTTCTCATGAGCAAAATCAAAGTTATCAACATTAATTTCACTCTCTTTACTATTGTCAGCCATTCTAACAACTTTTAGGTGTACTTTGGCACTTCAAGCCCTAGTTGCTACTCCTCTTTACCCCTTTAGAAAAAGCACTCAAGCTACTATACCCGCGGCTCGAATACCATTAATTGCAAGGAATAGAAGAGAGGGTCCTTCAACACCAAAACAACATCGGCTCTTGTCAAGCTTCTAATAGCTCAATAGTGGTTAAGCCGTAGGCAAGCCCCGTAAGACTCCACTATTAAGACCATAGCTCTCGACGGTGATGCCCCGTTAACTGCACAAAGACAGGCGCACTGCAAGGCTGAAAATTCCCTATTCTACTTACTTACAGGCAATTAATAATACCAACCATTTGTAGCTAGCTTGAGGACCTCCCTTCTTGAGCAATAAAAGAGAAACCTTGTGCTCAGATACCAATGTAACATTTAATGGCCTAATAACTTATGTGTAGCGGAAAGTAGCATGAACATAGTGGGCATTTCATTAGAATAGATTCCTAATGAGAATTACAAGAGTGCTTGGGTGGAGAGAGCAACAAAAAGCATAACACCTAGTTAGATAGCATCAACAATACTTTCAAAAGAGAGAGAAATTAAGCTATTGACAATAGTTGAGGACCGGATTTGCATGGAGCCGGTCCCCCCTCCAAAAGGCTTTGTATTATGGTTTCTACCATCAAGAGAGACATTGTAGAATACAATTCTTTGTGTTCCTTCAAGACTAGCTAGTGCAATGAAGATGGAAACTTCATGCACTAAGCAAAACACTTAACAAACACAACTTGAATTATCCCCGTTCTCAGACCCAAGACCTCACACACCTTCGAAGATGGTGAGAGCTAGTAGGGTATGAGAGTAGATTGAGAGGAAGAAGGAGTATCTTACGAGAAAGATGTACATCTCCTCACATAATCACTCATATTAGCATAGATTATCTTAGTAATTAGCTTGGTAGAGGAGATGAGCATGCATTGAAGCTTGGCTCTTGGTTGGATTTGCATCCACATGCCAAGAGAGTGTTGAGGTAGGCTTCTATCTCACAAGCTTGGAGTAGGTGAAGAGTTCTCCATTAAAGCTTGGGAAGAGATAGTCTTCTCTTTCTTCACACATGAGATTGTGTGAGTGTGTGTGTGATAATGCCAAGCAAAAATCAGCCCCCCCTATCTCTTGGGCGAGCCCCCTTGCTATTGGCTCTTCCTGCAGCCTCATTGGCCCTCCCCAAGTCAAGCCAATTACAATTAAGCAGCATAAGTGATAGCCTTCTGACATGTGTCCCCCTTTCCCCTTTTGTGAAAGCTTGAGGTAATTAAATAATTAAACTAAATTCTCATTGGACCCCTTTGCCTCCTGGCCAAAAGGAATCAGGCAAGCCATGGGGCTCCTGAATGCTCATTGGACCCTTTGGGAGATTGCCCAATAGTCTTCTAGGAGACTTAATTCTTATTGGTTTCTTTTATTAAATGTTTTTAAATTAATTAAACTAGATTTACTCTAGCTTAATTCTCATTGGTCCACTTCAAGGGTCATCCAATAGGAACTGGGCACACCTTGTGGGCGTCTGGGCTAGGGAGCTGACATGTGTCCCTAATTCCCTTTGTGTAAAGGGGCTTGTGTGTGTGTGTGTGGCTTTCTCTCTCATCCCCTAGAAGAAGGGCTCGCCCCCTCCCATGTAGGGATGTGCATTGACTTTGGAGAGCACACAAATCATCCAATTCCCCCTAAGCTTTAACCCTTTTGGACACAACCTTTGAATTTTGGAACCTTAGCATTTTGGAAGTCTTAATGGGCTGAACCTTAGGGTTTTTTTAGCCCATTGTTGCACATGGATCTTTTGCAGATGGCCCCTCCTTTGGATCCCTATTTTCCCTCCTTTGGATCCCTACTGTGGCCGGTCTACAAGCTTAACCAATATTCTAGCTTTTTCTCCCCTGGCACTTCCCCACATTAAATGATCAGTTTAATATGAGAAAATCATTTAGGAGAATTGGATATTGATTATTATGACAGAGAGAGAGAGCTCTTTTGGTTTGCTTTATTCTCTCAAGTGAGAGAGAGCTAGTGACATAAGACATGCTTTTAATTCTCATCTTTTGGGGCTCTGCTTTTAGCAACCCTTGTACCTTTAAATTTGTGGGTAGGCTACTCACAACTCAGAGCATCTGGAAGAAAATTCTGCATGTGAGCGCCTGCCCGCACTCTTGTACTTTGAACTCATATTAATACAAAAAGAAATACCGAAAGGGGCGCCAGTCTTTGGGGCCAATATCTCTAGGCATGAAACTCCGCCCGGCCAGTGTTAAATCAATTGTGAATTGTGAACTGTTTTGAAGTGGTTATTTGGTGTTATCATGGTAGATTCTTGACTTGGAGTATCCAAGTGTGTTACATCATATACATATACATCAGTATCCGGGACGGCTCCTATGTCGCGCCAGTATGGTATGGATCCTTTATCGCAATCTACGTCAATATCGAGAGGGCCCCCTTATCCGTGGGTGACGGGACCATCCCAACTCTATCGTCTGATCAAGCAGTATGCATCTAGTGCCTTGTGGGGGCTACTCGAACTCCTCTGTCTGTGCCTGAAAGAAATCTATAATCTTTCGATGTCGCTAGATCTCTCTCATTGTGCCCCTCTTCAAGAGGTCCTCTCTGTGTTTGCGAATCTCCAGTAAGTATAATCCAAGGCATCTCTGATTGTGGTATCTCATGACTCTAGAAAGTGACCCAAAACCCTCTCTGAATAGATAGTGAAAGCGGCCTTGTATCTCATGGTATAGTGGGCAGTGACAAATGTAATGTAGCTCTGTCTCTGCCTTTATTTGGCACACCTAACAAATCCTGGACTCAGCGGGTACTCCTCTAAATCTGTCTGTCTTGATCTCTAGCTGATGTGAGGATGTTCATATCTAACCAATAGCACGACGTATCCTGTGGGATAGGTGAGTATCCATGTATCCTGGTTTGGTCACAAAACCATCTTCTGTGAGTTGGAGAATATTCTTCATACCTAGCTCATGTATAGGTTGTATCCATGTCCTCTTCGTATCCAACTGAATCAAGTCCTGTCTGATGAGCCTGGTAATCTCTACCCTAGTTAGGGAGATGGAGGGTGCATACAGAGAGTACTGAAATGAGGGTAGCCAGTCCATACTAAAGCCATATAACTGAAACCAACATGCCATCTCTGCATACCAACATGATATATCTCCCTGCAATGCCAATTGTCGTGAAGACTCTAGTTCTAATCGAGCATATGCGTCTCTAGGGAGAGCCCAAGTGCTATGCATAAATGAAACTGATCGAGTGAGTGCCTCCACTACCAATGGAGGCAGCGAGCTCCGCCCTAACAATGTCATGTGGTACTGAGGCCTTGGCCCTAATCATCCAAGAAATCATAGACACCAAGGGCTTCTCCGAACATATGTGTCTCTAGAGAGAGCCCAAGTGCTATGCATAAATAAAACTGATCAAGTGAGTTCTTCCACTACCAATGGAGGAGCAGCGAGCTACGCCCTAAAAATGTATGTGGTACTGAGGCCTTGGCCCTAATCATCCGAGAAATCATAGACATCAAGGGCTTCTCCATACATCTCCATCCATCAGTACTGCCAGATCTGCTATGATAATCAACTGAGAGTCTGAGAGGCCCCATATCTCCACTCCATACAGCATGGTTGAAGTGACCAAAGTGCCAAAGAGCCAAAGCTTTGTCTGAGGTTCCTCTAACTAAACCTACAAACATATCCTCTCAAGTCTCCCCAGTGTTGCATAGGCTCTGGTCAATCGCGTATCTGCTACACGCCTCAGGGAAAATACTGGACCACTAAAAACCACCCCAAGATAAGTGTATGTATTTGCATACTCCACAGTCTCTCAACCATATGTAAAAGTTGGGGCACACCTCCTTACCCATTGCGTCGTGGTGTTAAACATCATTACCTTGGTCTTACCAAGGTTCACAGACAATCCACTGACCCGTGCAAATACATGCAATGCATCCAAATGACGCTGCATCCCCTATGGAGAATCGTAGATCAACACAATATCATCAGCATATAATAGCAACGGAATCCATGTCCTTGCAAGCTGAGCACCTCTATCACCCTCTGTATGTACATAATCTGAAAACTCATCTATATATATCCCAAAGAGAGTCGGAGATAGGGGAACACCCAGCATCACCCCAATGGTGGAGTGAACCATGTCGGACATGCCCCAAGTAGTGCATACATGTCCTACCACTATCCTGTATAAAGCTAAGATCCCCCAGATCAGCTCTGGGGGCACCCCCATGTCTTGCAATCTTTGTATGAGTCTGGCTCGTGTCACTGTAGTCTGTATCAAAGGCTTTGTGGAAATCCACAAAGCTACAATATATCCTCCTTCCATGGTGTCTACCCTCCTCAATAATTTCCTGAGTGTCAAAATCTGGTCAAGAGTGGAGAAACCTCTCTTGAACCCTGTCTGTCCTGCTGCCCATATGCCCTCTCTCTCTGCCCATCCACTCAACTCATGCTCAAGAATTGATGCATATAGCCTAGCCAGAGATAGAGAGAGAAAGAGAGAGAGAGAGAGAATACTCATTCGATAGATGTAGAGACAAAGAAGTGTTTTATATTTGTGCATGGTCATATCTCCCTCTTAACGTAGTTGAAGAGACTCATTAAAATGTGTGTTACACAGCTCAACATGGCCTCTTCATAAAAAACATTTAGATGTACATGCAATTACAAGTACCGACATTATGAGCATGGTTCTGTAGATCTAGGAAAGAGCACCTATCATGCTCATCTTCAACAAGATCTTCAAGGAAACATACACCCATCAGTACAAAGAGACCAAGAGTCAAGGATCTCTACAAATACTCCATGTGTTTGTGTCTCCACAATTACTCTATCTGTTTCTCTGGCTAACTTGTCACAAAGTGATGATGCGGCTGCCCGATTGTTAGGGTTTTGATGACATGGATGTTCGACTGCTGAAACCCTAAATTTTGAAAACCCTAATCTGCAAAAATCCTAATTCCAAAAATCGTAATTGTTGGAAATCCTAAATGCTGCCATAAACCCTAACCCTAATTCTAGAATTGCTGACATGGCTGGCTACAGTACGGACATGCCTAGAAATTGCAGAAACTGTGCCATGTTGTAGGCTGTACGGACGCCCGCGTTTTGTGGTGTAATTTGCAGGAGTTTTGGCTGCTTTATTGGCTACGCAATTTTAGATAGAGAGAGAGAGAGAGAGAGATCCTTTGCTTTACTTTAGAAGCTCAAGAGAGCTTCTGAGAAAATGTTTCTCTGCTTTATTTTTTACAAGCTTTTAAGCTTTTGGGGCTCTACTTTTGGCATCCCTTGTAAACAAATAAATAAGTGGTTTGGCCTCCCAGTCTGCAGAGTATCTGGATGCAGAGTCTGAGAGTGAGACCCAACCGCACTCTTGTACTTTGAACTCAGATTAATACAAAAAGAAATACCAAAAGGGGCGCCAATATTTGGGGCCAATATCTCTAGGCACGGAACTCCACCGGGCCAGTGTAAATCTATTGTGAATTGTGAACTGTTTTGAAGTGGTTATTTGCTGCTGTCGCGGTCGATTCTTGACTTGGAGTGTCCAAGTCTGTTAACAGTGGTATCAGAGCATGATCGATTTCTCTTCTATGGGAAATCCGATCCCAAAAAAAATTTCCGCGGCACCTATGGCTTTACACAAGGATTAGTCAACTCCCTCTGCATCCGGAGATGCGGAAAGGGATCACAACGAAGATTCCTGCAAGGAGTATGGCCCACCTCAGCCTACTCAAGCGGAGCGACGAGAGATGGAGCGTCGTCAATTGATCGGCGATGCAACAAAGATGATGCTCAATTTTGCGAAGGACCCAAAATTTGCAAAATATATGAGCAAGACTTCTTTTCAGGAAGTGCACGAGAAGCGGCAGAAAACCACAACACCACTCCCGAAACCCGCTCTCAAGAAACCTTCTGCTCACAAGAAATATTCAGAGAAGGAATTAGAAGAGGTGGTTGATGCACGGATTCCTCAGCTTTTTGACACGCAGAACAAAGCTAAAAAGCATGACAAAAAGCAAAAGAAAGGCACTGACTTTCCGGGTTATTTGGGTCGTCAGTCGACATTTGATAAGGCAAAGAAACAAAAGAAGCATGTTCGATTTGAAGAAGTACCCAGTTCTTCTTCTTCTGACAGTTCTTCTAGCTCTTCTGACTCGAGCGAAGAAGACAAAAAAGGAAAAAAGTGAAGCAAGAAACAACGCTTCAGAAAGGGCAAGAAAAAGGCAAAGAAGTCTAAATCTCACCTAGTGAGTGACAGTTCTACAGAGGACTCGTCTACAGACAGTCCAGACTCTAACGATGACAACTTTTATGCAAACAAGAAGAATTTTTATAAAGCCAACCAATATGACTTTCTGGAAGATAAAATCAAGAAGGTTCGAGAGTTTAAGGAAAGTGGACAATCAATTAAATTTGACACGTTTTTGGGATATAGAGATACTTCAAAGTCTTTGTCCTTTATACAGCAGTTTGACATCACTTTCGTGGGAGGATGCTACTTAGAGCACTCTAAGATTCGGAGAGCCACCTCTTACTTTAAGGGGAACGCTCGAACTTGGTGGTCCACGCTTCTTTTAAACAAGATTGCGCCAGTTAAATGGCTGAAATCTAAGAAGCTTTTTATTTCTTCTTGGCTGACTCAAGAGTATGAACGCAATATACAAGCTGCTTTGAACCACTTCTGATGACCAAGAAAGATATAATGGACGCTTATTGCGAGAGATTCTGGAGCTCTTTTCTACCGGCCTCTTCATTCAAGAAGATCTCATTCAAAGAACAGATTGAGCGATTTACCCGAGATTACTGCTTGGAACAGAAGTCAGCTTCTATTCAGGAGTTGATGAGTCATGCGAAACGGGGTTTTGCCATTCACTCTAGCAGTCTGACCTACCCCACCGATGAGGTCATGACACAACGAGCCGAACAGACTTCAGTGAATGAAAGTAGAAAGAGAAAGAGCAACCCAGAAAACAAAGATGCACGACCCAAGCTTACTCCCCAGGAGAGAGCTTGCTTCATCAGGGAGGGGAAGTGCTTTGGATGCAGGGAACACGGACATATCTCCGTGAAGTGTCCTAAAAAGGCACAGAAAGAACAGAATGACAAGGTCGATGAAAGGCCTGAGATTTTGAGAGCAGGTGAGGAATGTGGAAGATAAGGCATGATGAAAACAGGATTGGTTCCAGATTGTGTGGATACCAATCCCAACATCATGGACGAGAGTATAGAACTTTGCCGAGCTTGGGGCAAAGTGAAAGACCAAGAGGCCATGATCTTCTTTGATGGAGGAGCCAAGGCCAACTTCATTTCACTGGAATTGGCGGCGCAGCTCGAGATCACTCCCGATTGGATGGGACCACTTGCAGAGGTAGTTCTAGCGGCACTTCGCAGGGACGTAGCCATTACACCTGACATTGGAAAACTTTGGTTGAATTGTCAGGGATATTTGGGGCATGAGGAATTTTACATAATGCCTTTGGAAGATTGTGATGTTCTCTTGGGAATTCCTTGGTACCACAAGAACAACGACGTGGTCGATTATCGGGCGAGGAAAGCGACATTGACTACAGAGAAGGGTAGAACCATTGTACTTGGCATTAAACTGAAGGGCGAGTCTGTCCCTATTGTATCGGCTTCGGCCATTTCTAAATTAATGAAATCCAGTCTGTTTGTTTACTCGATCTTTATGAAAGAACTGAGTGATGAGGATAGGACAAATATGTCTAAACTTGATAAAGAACGCCAAGATTTTCTCCACTCTCACGCCGATTGCTTCTCAGAGGGCCCACCAAGCGAGTTACCACCTACTCGTCCTAAACATCATGCCATTGATCTGATACTTAGAAGCACACCACGGAATCGGCCACCTTACCATGTGAGCCGAGCACAGAATGAAGAGATTGTGAACCAAGTGAAAGACCTCTTGGAAAAGGGTCTTGTCGAGCCTCGTACATCACCTTATTGCTCTCCAGTGTTGTTGGTTTTGAATAAAGACGGATCTTGGAGAATGTGCATCGATTATAGATCTCTCAACAAAATCACCATCAAGAATAGAATTCCGATTCCTAGGATTGATGATATACTCGACAGATAATAGGGATCCTCGTGTTTTAGCAGGATTGATTTGAAAAGTGGATATCATCAGATCAAAATCGCACCAGGAGACGTCTACTAGACAGCCTTCATACTAGAGTATTTCGACAGCAGAGGTGATGAAGATATTCTTTGTGAACTGGATAAGATCAAGCAGAGGAATTTGTCAGTCCAAAGCTATGTGGAGAAAATCAAGGAGTTGGCAAGGCAATTGCAGGAACCACCATCAGAAAAGCTACTGCATGCATGGTTCTTGAATGGTTTTTGTAGCAAGAAGCTTAGAGAACAGGAGGTACCAGCACCAACAAAGGAATTCAATGATCTTGTACAGCGAGCAATGAAGTTGGAACAACGGGCTAAGAAGGAAAAGGGCCATAAGAAGAGAAGACCCAGTAGCAGTAGTTCTTCTACTAGGAAATCTGATTCCAGTGAAGTTTAGAGAAATTCTGAGAGTAGCTCCAATGAGAGGTCCAAGGATAAGTCAAAAAAGGGGTCCTGGAATAAGAAGATTGAAGAGATGACTATGCAGATTGCCGAGATTAACCAGACCAGACAACCAGTGAGAAAAAATGGAGACTTGGTGTTCAAAATGTAAATCCAAGGCGTTCGCTTCTACTGTGCTTCTTCACTCCCCATCTCTACCCCCCCCCTCAACGCTGCCCATCACGGCCTGGCCTCCAAGCTGGCTGCCTCCCGCCTACCCTCAACCCCCGCTGCCTCCCCTCGCACTGCCCTTGTCCTCCCGCCTTCAGCCCCTGATGTCGCCCCCACCCTCAGCCCCAATTGCCACCGCCCGTCCTCAGCCCCACCTTTTGTGCATTGCCTACCCGCTTGCCACAGCCCGCCAAAAAAAAAGAAAAATCCCCCCCCCGCCCCCCCCCCCCCCCCCGCCTCGGCCCGTTCGTCCGCCCGTTGGGGTCCTTCCCTCGGTTACTCCTTGCAGTTCGGCACTTTTGGCAGTGCTTCAATTCCTTGGAGCAGTGTTGACGCGCCCAATTGCAGTGCCATCCCGTCATCCCTTTCTTACGCCACAGCAGTAGACACGGATGGAGGCTCCAGCTTCGCCACAGAGGGACTCGCCAGAAGCCCCCTCGCCCGACCCCGCTGAGCCCACCATTCAAGTTGATCTCTCACCTACAGAGCAAGCGAGCCTTGCCACATAGGTAGAGCGATTGCAGGCGACCTCGGTCATCTGCAAGATTCTTGGCACCCGACCTAGCAGAGGAGAGCTGTGAGACCTTCTCCAGGCCCGCCTTCTCGGAGAGGTGGGCAAGATCTTGGATGTTCAGATTCTTGGACAGGGGTACTATCAGATCAAGTTCGAGACCTCCGAGATGGCTTCCAAGGTCATAGGTATGAGTCCACTAGCCATCCGATAATCACGCACCCACTTTCGACAATGGCGTCATGGTTTTGACCCGACTTCGGATGTTCTAGTAGAGGAGGCACACATCCCCATCTCAGTCTGCTTTCCAGGTTTATGGAGGGAGTACCTACCACTTCTTTCCAGGATTGGCTCCACCATCAGGACTGTCCTGGAGACACCTCGTACGGCAGCATCAGTACGGCAGCTGCCAAGGCGGTTGGCATTCCCTCAGTTCGAGTTTTGGTCAGAGATACCCACACGCTCCCGAAGGTCATCCTTCTGCCTCGGGTGAGTGGGGCGTGGTTTAGACAGAGTGTGGAGTACTTGGGCCTCCCGAACCAGCTTCATTTTCCGACAGATGGGCCACCTAGTGAAGGCCTGTCCACGGAGGAGGCCACGACCTGCATCTCACAGCCTCAGCCCCAGCCTGGCAAGGCTGGGCCGCAGCCTCAATCAACGGCACAGCGCACAGATTCAGAGCCACCCCCCGAGCCTGGGGCTCCAGCGGAGGAGGGGTGGCAGCAGACCCCTGGCCGTCCACGCTAGGGGCCACAGCGACAACCTGGTACTCAGGGTGGCCCTTAGGTGCCTACTCAACAGCAGTGGGTTCCCACGAGGAACCACTTTGGTCCTCTTGATCAGGAGGAGCCCCCTATGCCAGCCTCCACCTCCGCTTCACCCTCGACAGCCGCCCCCTGTTCAGAGTTCCCCTCCTCCTCCTCATCCTCCCCCCCACCCTCTGCTCCCGTCACCTCTCCACCTCGTCCCTCTACCTCTGTCGCCCCACCCTGCTCCTCTTCTCCCCCGCTCCCCCCAGCTCCTTCTCCCCCCCCCCCCCCCCCCCCCCCCTCCTACTCCAGTTCCACAGTCGACTCAGGAGACTGGTCCCTCGCCGGTGGCTAGGAGATCTCTTGGCAGCGCCTTTGCCACGAGTCACCTAGCGAGGGAGGGTCAGCCCTTCTTGCGGCCCCCTCTGCAGATTCTGACATCTTCCCTTGCAGCTATCCCTCATGGTCTGACGAGCATTGACCTCCAACACCGCTGGGACTTCTTCAACTACGGGTTCACTCGCTTTCTCGGCGATTCCGCAGAGCCGATCACGAGGCAGCCTGCTTCAGGGTCCATGGTTTGTTCCTCGCCGCTAGGGGGACAGAGGCCTTGGACTCAGCAATTGGTTTCTCCGGCCGAGACATAGTGGTCCCTCGACTTAGTGTTGGGATGGATACATACACAGGTTCTCAAGTTCTCTCATCACATGGGAGAACTTGGAGTTACAGATTTGCAGCATACTTTGTGGCCACTGGCCAAGTTTGCGGTGACACCCCCAGACTCAGCAGGATGTAGGCACATTGTGGTGTACTTCTTTGCTGATACGCAGTGTTTGCCTTGCTATGTATACATTCATGAGGACTCCTGGACAGAGGAGGTTGCTTTATGCATGGCTCACTCTGCTTGGGCTTGGGCTAGGCACTCACTACAGTCTCGCCTATCTAGAGGATGCTCGGATGCGGATTACTCCCCATCCAAGCCAACCTCGAAGATAGCCCGTCTTGCTGATGTGGCAATATCTGTTCTCTCTCGCTCCCCATGAGGATCATCTCGTGGAACGTGTAGGGACTAGGTGGGCCCCAGTTTCAGCAACAATGGGGCTGATTGCATCAAGAGCTTCAGCATTGCCTTGTGGGAGGAGAGATTGATCTCCTTATGCTTCAGGAGCACCATCTGTGTGAGAGCCACATTCGGCGATGTGGTCAGATTTTTCATGGACGATATGATACCTTTTGGTCAGCTGATTTTGGACCTGGAGGCATCCAGGGTGGGATATGTATGACTATTGCAGATTCATTGCAGCAGGCCATTGTGGGCAGAGGGATTATTGTGCCAGGTAGGGCTCAGTGGATTACTATGCAAGTTTAGGGTGGCCTTGTGGGCTTCCTGAACATCTATGCGCCCAATGTGGCGAGTGCTCATGCAGAGTTTTGGTCACAGATTGTTGAGTCTTTGCCGCAGGCTGACCATAGGTGTGTAGGAGGGGACTTCAACATGTTGGAGGACCCTTCTGACAGGATTGACGGTAGCCATGCTACTGTGCATGGAGTCGAGTTAGCATCTTGGGAGAGGTTGTGTATGACTTTGAGGGTCTTGGATACATGGCAGCACTCTGGCTCTGTGAGGCCTCCAGCTAGTCTTGCCTTCTCTAGATCAGACCGCAGAGTGGGAGGAGTGAATCTATCAAGGATAGATCGCTTCTACACTAGTGACCACTTCAGTGACTTGGGGGGATCAGTGGGCATCCTGGCAAGGACATCCTTCTCGGACCATGCACCAGTGATCCTCGCAGTGGCAGACAGGCAGAGGAGTGGGAGCACGATGCTTCGCATCCCAGAGCGGGTCTTGTTGGACTTTGCACTCAAAGAGAGGGTAGAGGCTCTCTGGACAGAGGGCATAGACAGCCACGTTCTACCTGCAGACAGAGTGGCCTTAGGCCTAGCTCAGCTTAGCCACTTTTTTCTCCAGGAGTCTCTGGCTCGCCGGGCTGCAGCGAGAGAGGAGGAGCAGCATCTTAGATGAGGCATTGCTTCACTACAGAGGATGCACGCGCAGCATCCAGACAGTCCATGGTTGAAGGAGCAGTTACAGCAGGCTCGATAGGAGCTTGCTAGCACAGAGGAGAGGCGTCATGAGTTTTCCTTGCACCGACAGGCATCTCAGTGGACTCAGGTGGGTGACAGAGTGACAGGTGCTTTTTTTTAAAACAGTGGGACCTTGGTACTCGCATGCCAAGGTCAATCAATTGAGGAGACCCGATGGGTCAGTTGTTTGTGAGCCCGAGGATATGCGTGCAGTTGCTATTGACTTTTACCGTGAGTTACTGTCGGCGGCTGAGCGGAAAGATGCATGCAAGGAGCAGTTTTGGGCACAGATGCCTTGTCTTGTGACTTAGGAGATGCGCCAGAGGCTAGAGATGCCACTTCAGCTTGAGGAGCTACACACGGCTCTTAGGGCCCTCCCTCGTGGTAGCTATCCAGGTGAGGATGGGCTGACTCCCAGGTTTTTCTTGGAGTATTGGGGCCTGCTTGGCCCAGATCTATGTAGTGCCTTTCAAAACATTTTGCACACAGGAGTGATGCCTGATAGCATGAGTGAGGGCCTAATTTACCTCATTTCAAAGGAGGGTGGCTCCTTGGATGAGATTCGACAGTGGCGCCCCATCGCCATCCTCAACTCAGCCTACAAGATTCTTGCCAAGGCTCTGAGTTTGAGGATTCAACCACTTTTGGAGAGCCTTATACATGGGACTCAGACAGGTTTTGTCAAGGAACGCAGTATCCTTGACAACATCTTAACTTTCTGGGAGGCTTCTGCCCTGGCACGGCTCCGTGGGGAGGACCTTGTGATTCTTCTTCTCAATTTTGAGAAGGCATATGACAGAGTTGACCGGGACTTTCTAGAGGGCACTCTACGCAAGATGGGCTTCTCAGATGCTTGGATCAGAGGGGTGTCAGGTTTGTACAGACATGATCACAATCAGGTGCTTTTGGTAGGAGGTAGAGGTGAGCCCTTCATGCTCACATGCTCGGTCAGACAGGGTTGTCCTCTTGCCCCCTTTCTCTTTCTGTTCTATGCGGAGGCGATGAGCAGATTTTTGGTGTCACAGCAGGTTGGTCTGAGGGGCTTAGCACTCCCTATTCGGGGAGATGAGCTACTGGATGTTGAGTTTGCCGATGACTCAGCCTTCTACTTAGAGGTCCAGGAGGCCAATCTGCACAGATGTGAGCAGGCTTTGGAGACCTTCTGTTGTGCATCGGGCGCACTGATCAATTGGAGAAAGACAGTGGCTTTCTTGGTTGGCAGTGTCCTGTGCCAGATTGGATGCCAGGAGAGGGTTTAAGGTGGATTCCCCCAGGGACTGCACTTCTGTACTTGGGTTGTCAGGCTGGTTTGGACTTGTCCCCCGAGTAGCAGATTTCTCCTCTTCTCCTATTCATCAGGAGAAAGCTGTTACATTGGAGCTCAACACGACTTTTTCTGGCTGGTAGAGTAGTAGTTTCCAACCAGGTGTTGTTGGCGACTATGTGGTACATCACTTCTTGCTGGATCTTTTGAGTTCTTGTATCAGCCAGGTAGAGAGGCTGATCAGGAACTTCCTTTGGTCAAAATGTGGCACTCACATTGCTCGAGCCAAGCTGGCTTGGTCGGTCATCACACTTCCTTGTTCTCAGGGAGGGCTTGGGATCATTGATCCAGCACAGCAGAGCAGAGCCCTTCTTGGGAAGTTCATAGTCAGAGGACTTCTTCCAGGAGAGGAGCCCTGGAAGGAGTTCTTGCTACAGAGGCTTCGTGCCAGGGTGCCTCAGTCAGGAGGCCCTTGGCAACCTTCGACCAGATGGATCTTTATAGAGATGCGCCGAGTTGGTTTGAGCAGGAGACTAGAGGACCACTTCGGTGTGAGTTTGCTTCGATCTTGGGAGCTCTTATGGCATGGCCTAGAGCAGAGATAGTTGATGTGCACGGAGGAGCACCTACGGCAGCCCCTCGTCTGGAACCCATGGTTAGCACTCAGAGAGGCCACTTGGTTGGTAGTCGGCCTCATGTTTCTTGGGGTCCCATGGCAGCAGGTCCAGCGCGCTCTCTAGGTGACTGGCTAGAGTTCACAGGTTTGTCAGAGGAGGTTCAGGGTTTCCAGCTACAGGGCATGAGAGGGGTGCAGAGCATGTGTCAGGACATCTCAAAGTCAGTTCCAGCTGAGTGGCTCACGCCTCTCGAGCCAGTAGCACCCCGATGGATGGGAGCCTTCACAGGACTGGAGGTTCTCATTTCAATCAGGGCCTGCTCAGAGTCTGTCTCATCCCTATTCTTTGATCTTCAGGGTGGGGGATGACTACAACGAGCTGCAGTAGAGGCCCCGCAGGTAGCAGAGTGCTGTTTTCAGAGGATCTGAGTAGTGGGCATCAGTGGGCGGACCTGCGTCATAGACCCTGACCCAGCAGTTCTTGACACAAGACACTGGAGGCTATGGGCTTGGGAGTGTTGTCCGTTGGCACGAGTACAGTGGGATCCTGGTGAGTGTCTATGGAGGGACCCCTTCTCTTCTGCAGACCACCCAGGAGTCCCGTTCTTTCAGTACACTGTTTGACTGGGATGTCATATACTAGCAACACAGAGAGAGGCCCTCCCTGCTGCAGCATGTCATTGGCAAGAGGAGGGTCTCACAGTCGAGTTCTTGGCAGACTTTTGGGAGAGGTTGTGGGACTCCAGATAGCCGAGGCGAGTCACCTTGTTTCAGTGGGCTGGTCGCACACAAAGCCACAGCAGTAGGGAGCTCTGGCTAGTGCATAGTGGTCTCTCGGCCACATGTGCAGCTTGTGACCATTTGGTGGAGAGTCAGCGTCACTGTCTTTGGGATTCTCCCTCGTCCCAGTAGGTGTAGCTACGAGTTCTTCAGTTGATGCCTGCTCTCTCCATTGCTCAACAGTACACTTGGGGGGCAGCGGCTTGGTCCACCCTCACGGGCCCGGCACTTCAGTTTGATCTATCTTCCACCAGTAGGATGATAGTGATGCGGGGGGGGCGACCTACACTCCAGCATGCTATCTACAGAGCTTACTCCACAAAAGTGGTGCAGTGAGAGAGAGGAGTGTTGGGAGCTCATCAGTGGCCTGACACTTTGGTTCATCTTGCGGGCCCGCTGTTTCCGCATCTTTGAGGCTCGCCCTATGCCACCAGCAAAGACTGTTCGTGACTTTTGGCTAGAGTTGATCCATACTCTCAGAGGACAGCTTGAGGGACTACAAGGTAGCTCCGACCGCATGCGCGCGCGCCGCGAGGCTTTCCTTCGACTCTGGCAACCTGGGCCTTTCTACACCATAGTCTAGGGGGTGCTTAGATGGAACTACTGTCCACCTGTGTGGCTCTTCCCTCCTCCCATCTCTTGATTTAGCCTCATTGTATATATGCTGTTTTTTCATTGGGAGAGTCTCCCCATCATGGTTGTTGTAGCCCTCTCTTGCAGAGGTGGTTGTAGCCCTATGGGTAGTTTTCATTAACTAATAGAAGGATCTTTTTCTCGGAAAAAAAAATGTAAATCCAAGGACCATGTTTCTAACGAGTGCCCACAGTGTACTTATTGTAAAACCTTTGGCCATTTATGGAGTAATTATGGTATTAGGATTCATCATTTCAAGAAGGGCAAAGACTTGTTAGTAGTAGCATATACCGAACCAGTAAGAGTGGAAACTGTCAAAGCCTCTCAGGAGGAGAAACCAGGTACCAATGGTACTGGTCCAGGGCGCGGCAGATACCAAGCAGGTACTGGCCAAGGCCAAGGGCGTGATAACTTTCAGAGCCGGAGTTTGAATTTCTATACTTGTGGAAAGTATGGGCATTTTGCGGCTCAATGTCCAGACACACCTGCAACTGCGGCTACTGAGGCAAAGGCACCAGAGCCAGTTCCAGTACGGGTAGTAATACGGAGCAAAGGAGTAGTAATTAAGGAAATTCCAGAGATTCCAGAAAAACCAGTCACTACTGAAAGCAGCAAATGGGCTCAACAGAGAGAGGTATGGAAGGCCAAGGGTAAAGAGAAGGTGGTTGATGAATGGCAAGAGCAGAGAGAACTAGCGGCGAAAATCACGGAGGATTTAGCCAAAAAGCTACCAGAGCATCCAAAAAGTTCTGAAGCACGAGTCATTCAGAAGATACCAGCCCAATCTACGGAGAAAGATCAGTCAAAGCTTGGCATACCTGAGACCATGCTCGCTGCGGTACAAGGGATGATTGGAGAATTGGGAGTTGATAGAAGAACTGGAAGCACTACAAGGGAGGAATGGCATTGTGAAGATACGACCAATTCTTCGAGCTTCAACAAACCAGTCTGATCAGGAGAAAGAAGAAATCCATGTTAAGATCTGTGATAGAATTCAGAAACTCACTGTGGAGTTGGAAGATATCAGAATAACTTTGCTTGAAGTGGCGAAATTCATCACACAGCGAAGGAAAGCTGAAACGGAGGCCAGAACAATTGATTTGACGGCTGTCTGAGATGATGAAGTACCACTCATTCAGGTCGATTACAAAGTTCGGAAAGAATGGGAACCACTTTCAAGTGTCATCTTGGATGGAGGAGCAGGAGTAAATATCATGGGAGTACATCTCCAGCAGAGGATGGGCATCACAAATCTAAAGCCAGCACCATTTAAAGTGAGAATGGAAGATCACAGAGTAGTACAAGCTACTGGTATGATTGAAAATATGCAGATACGAGTAGGTAGGAAAAATTTAAAGCCATCCTCCTAGTCATAGATGTGCAAGGGGCATATGGAATGCTACTAGGGCGCCCATGGTTGAGAACAGCACATGTTGTTCACGACTATGCAAATCAAACCCTAACTATACAAGGGGCCAGCGGGCGGCAAGATTCAGATCCAGACAAGCAATACTAGGAGCTAGAGAAAAGAGCTGAGGCCTAAGGAATTATGCCAGAAGTACAAGGCAAAGAAGATTGAACGAATGTTAGCAACTCTAAACATATTTCCTTTTATAGAAATTGACCTGAATGCGGTTTTACTGAACAAAGAGCAGGCCGACAAGCAGAAAAAGTAATTCCCAGGCCAGTTTACTGAAATCGATATAAGAGAAAGATCAGTTCAGTTAATTGGGAGGCTGGAAGAATCAGTTGAAACTGGCATGGCAGATGAGCCTGTGTATTATGGAGAGCACACATTGAATCAGAATGCTGATTTAGAACTTAACGGGCCATCTTGGGATTATGCTGAGGAATCAACCAAGAGAAAAGGCGGTGGGCCTAATTGGTTGCTTCCAGATGACCAAGAAGTTGAAGAATGGAACCTAGGCTCTGAGGATAGTCCTAGGATGATCAAGGTTAATAAGCATCTCAATCCTACAATGAAGGAAAAGGCATGCAGCATGTTCCAGAGCTACAAAGACATATTTGCCTGGGAACACATAGACCTGAAAGGGGTGGATCCCGAAGCATGCCAGCACAGGATACCGTTGAAGCCAGATGCTTGGCCAGTAAGACTGCAAAGATACCGAAAGAACCCCAACTATGCTAAGAAGGTCAAGGAGGAGATTGACAATCTTCTCAAGGCTGGGTTCATCACAGAAGTGGCCAGTAGCGATTGGTTGTTTCCTATAGTATTAGTTCCCAAGAAGAATGGGAAATTGAGAGTTTGTGTTGACTACAGGAAACTCAACGCCCAAACTATCAAAGATCCATTCCCATTGCCTTTTACTGACATGTTGCTTCATGAAATTGCAGGATACAAAATGTACATTTTTATGGATGGTTATAGTGGCTACAACCAATTATAGATCGCTCCTAAGGATAGAGAGAAGACCACTTTCATCACAGAGTGGGGAGCTTTCATGTATCTGGTGATGCCCTTTGGCCTATGCAACACACCAGCTGCTAGCCCGCTGCTAACATTCCCCCCTTCCTAATTTGGTGCACGTCCTCGTGTGCTGGTGAAGCAAGACACGGTGCTTTTCAGCAGTGCAGGATGGAAATGTTCAATGAGATTCTTCATCGGTTCCTCGCCATCTTCATGGATGATTTTACTGTATATTCAGATGAGGAACAACACTTATTATTCTTGGAAATGGTTTTCAAACGCTGTCAGGAGAAGCGGATTTGTATGAATCCATTTAAATACGTTTTCCTAGTCTGGAAGGGACAGCTACCGGGACACGTAGTATCCCACAATGGAATAGAAATGGCCAATGAAAAAATTCAATGTGTTTAGCAAGCCAAAGTGCCTAGAAATGCATCTGAGTTAAGCTCTTTCTTGGGTTGTATTAAATTTTACAGAAGGTTTGTGCATAAATTTTCCTCCCAAGCTGTACCATTGTATGAGCTCACAAAGAAAACCAGTAAGTTCAATTGGAGTGTTGAGTGCGAGGAAAGTTTTTAGAACTTTAAAAAATCCATTATCAGTAAGCCAGTCCTCAGGCAACCAAACTGGAATGTTATCTTCCATGTACATGTGGACTCTTCGGGACTGGTAATGGGGGTGATATTGGCTCAGCCAGATGGAAGGACTGATTATCCTGTTTATTTTTGCCAGTCGACCACTGAACGAGAAGCCCTAGGAATGGTTTTTAGTGCTACAAAGTTCAAGCATTACCTGCAAGGAAAACTGTTTCATTTCTATGTGGATCATCAGGCTCTTTTGTTCTTGATTAATAAAGTCATTATTCAAGGCAGGCTAATATGGTGGATGATGTTCCTCATGGAGTTTGTATTTTGGATTTTTCATAAGCCTGGCAAGAATCACTGTGGCGCTAATTTTCTATCTAGGAGTATAGAGGGTTATTCAGAAGCATCTTTGAGGGATGAACCAATGGATGCTGAATTATTTCAGCTGGAAGGAGGTGAATCAGTTGACCCTGAATGGTATGACGTTTATCATTTTCTTTCTCAGGGTGCTTTCCCAGATGACTGGAAGCAAACCCAGAAGAAGGCTTTGTTCATCAAGAGCTTGAAGTTTACCATCATCGGGGGTTCACTTTATTGATTAGGTGTTGATGGTATTCTTCGGCGTTGTGTGCCTATGGAAGGGAGAATGCAAGTCATCTCAGAGGCACATAATGGCAAATCTAGTGGACATTTTTCCAATGAGGTTACTTACAAGAAGATTTTGCAGGCTGGTTTATGGTGGAAAACATTGATAGCTAATGTTAGAAGTTTTTGAAAAACTTGTGACATATGCCAAAGAATGGGTAGACCTACAGCTGCAGACATGACTCCCTTAACGCCAGTACAACCACTGGGTGTTTTCATGAAATGGGGCTTGGATTTT
Source organism: Adiantum capillus-veneris (assembly GCF_014529385.1). Classification (NCBI taxonomy): domain Eukaryota; kingdom Viridiplantae; phylum Streptophyta; class Polypodiopsida; order Polypodiales; family Pteridaceae; genus Adiantum; species Adiantum capillus-veneris. Next base: position 148,847,389 of record NC_140935.1, read on the forward strand.
ATGGGACCTTTTAAGAAGGTTACCCCCAGGAAGAATAAGTATATAGTGATGGCTACTTGCTATGTCACTAAGTGGGTAGAAGCTAAGGCTCTTCCTAACAACACAGCCACATCTACTGCAAGATTTCTCTTTGAGAATATTGTCTGTCGCTATGGATGTCCTGTGGAGATTGTGTCAGACCAAGGGACACATTTTATCAATGACACCATGGAGATCCTACTGGATATGCTTTCAGTCAAGCATCGGAAATCTACCCCTTACTATCCCAGATGCAATGGATAGGCTGAAAGTAGTAACAAGACAACTAAGACTATTCTCACTAAGGTTGTGCAGAAGAAGCCAGACCAGTGGGATTTGAAGCTCCAGACTGCTTTATGGGCGTATAGGACAGCTTACAAGGTCACTACAGGACTGACACCATGCAGAATGGTGTATGGCACTGAAGCTGTTGTTCCTATGGAGTTTGTTATCCCAAGTCTCAGAATGGCTGTGGAATATGGGTTAGACTTTAACCACAATCTGAAAAAACGCTTGGAGGAACTTACCCAGTTAGATGAACTCAAGCAACGGGCTATGCTGGAACAAGAGATTGTTCAGCACTGAAGGAAGCACTGGCATGATCGCCGAATTAAGGTCCGAGAGTTTCAGAAAGGGGATCTGGTGCTCCTATATCAGTCCAGATTGGGTCTTAAGAAGTCGAATCTAAAGATTGCCTGGGCAGGACCATTTGAAGTAGACTGGGTTTTCTCCAATGGCACGGTAAGATTGAAAGACTTATCTGGATTACTACTGCCAGGGGTGTATAATGGAGCAAAGATCAAGCTCTACTATTTCAAAGATAGAAACCAGAATATTAAGGATCTGGGAACTGAAGACCAAGAAATACCAGAGTCAGATATCTTGGGGTTATTTTTTGTGCACCCAGTTCCATACCCAATCTCAGACCAGTACCAGAACAGTGTGAAAGCAGTTATCAATTTTTAGGCGCCTAACGGTCAGATGGCACTTCAATAGTAATCATTTCAAGGATGGGTAGAAGTCTTGTCCAATGCATGTCTACCACGGCGGTTGTGATGCACAAAAGTCTAGGAACAGTAAGTGGTGGAGATTTTATGGCGCGAACGCGTATAATAGTAAGGCGAGTCGGCATTTTTCCTCAAAAATCTCCTGCGCAACGATTCCCTCCTGTTGTCCATTCACCATCACCAAGCTCTGAGGTATCTTTGCTACAGCCGCAGACTTCGTCTTCTGAGGAGATAGTGGACCGTCATCTAGCTTTGCCAGCAATACCTGGGTACGGCTTTGGAGAATCAAGTAAGTCTTCCTCTTCCTCACCTATTTTGTCATCTTCACAGTGTATGGGTAGGAGGAAACGCTTAGAAAATATGCAGGACTCTCTCAATGAAACCCAAGCTCTTGTCAATGCTGCAAAGGCAAGCCTTCCCCTCATTCCTTACAGCAAGATTCAGTGTTATGTGTTCACTAACCAAGCTATGGCTCTGTTGCAACTGTGGGATTTACGTGTGGTTCTGCAAGCCACAAGAATTGATTTTGACACAACCATCATCAGGCAGGTTCTAGACTCTTTCAATGCTGAAGATGGTAGTGCTGTGATATATGGCCAGAAGGTGTCTGTCACACCAGACAACATAGCTTTTGCATTTCGTATGCCAAATGAGCCCGAGTCGTCTGTGGCAACTCCAGAGCAGATCAACATAGTCTTGAAGGAGGATGATGCTTCCAAGCAGAAAAGAAAAGCTAGTGATCAAGGAATTCCAGTGGCCGGACTGGAAGCTCCCACTGCTTATAGGTTTGTGGCTGAAGCTGTCAGTCTAAAGGATAATCCAACATATGTGTCAAAGAAGCTTTTTTCTATGCTGCTAGCAAAAAGACTGGATTCAAAAGTTCCTATCAACCTCTGTCAGATATTGTCACATAATGTGCTTCAGCAAACTGCCAAATTGAAATCCCAAATTGTATTCAAGGCTTGGTATGTTTGGCAATTTTTGTATTGGGAAACTGCTCCAGATTCCCATGACCAGGTGAGAATGGCTTGGAGTGAGAAGCCAATTCGAGTGTCAAAAAATATAGATTTGTCTTCAGATGAAGAAGCAAAGGACAGTCAGACCACTCCGACTGGACTAAAAAGGAAGGCTAAACTACATGAATCTAGCAACTCAAAGAAATCAAGGATGACACTGACAAAGAGCAGTGCTTTTTTGACGCAGTTGGAGAGTCAAGTCAAAACAGTGACTACTGACAAGACTCTAGTTTGCCAGGCTGACAAACAAACTGCTCAGACCACTGAAATCAACCAATCAGCAGGACAACTTACAGTCACTACCAGTACTAGCCAAGATCAGGCCAAGGTGACTACTCCTAAAAAGTCAGCAGAATAGTTGGATAAGGGCAAAAGTCGAGCATCTCCAACCCTATTGGGCTGCGTCTCTATCCCAAACAATGAAGAAGCTATGCACCTGATAAAGAAGGACAGGTTACAGCAGCTGCAAACCCATCCACTTAAAGGGCGTCTCCTTCTACAAAAATCTCATTATGCTGCTTTACCCTATATGGCTCCTTACAGTGTATGAGCCAACTGATTCTGACCCGGGTAACGGTCAATGATGGATGTTCAGTCCTCATGGAACACTATTGTCAACTGTATGGGACAAATGTTGGACGTTGCAGGGTCAGAAGATGAACTGAATAAGGTTAAAGCTGAATTGAAGGAGGCCCAGATTGAGAACCTGGAGGAAGCAAGAGAATCCCAGAATTTGCGCCACAATCTACTTGAAGCTCGTTCAGAGAGAACCATTAAGCTACTAGAAAGTAAGCTAGCTAAGGCGGAGTCTCATATGCAGATTATGAAGGAAGAAAAGGATGAAGCACAAAGATCTGCGGATCGGTTCGAAAGTATGCTGAGAATGAAGAGGGTTGACTTCAACTCCTTGATGCTTCGTCATAAAGCTCTGAAGACTACCCTCACTGAAAGATATATCTATAATAACTTGGTTGAGATTTTAAATCCATCAAGCAATGCTGTTTTTTATCTAGATAACTTGAAGTATCTTATGGAGACCATGCAGAGTGACTTGCAGGACAAAGTTGCTGAATATAATAATGCTCTGACAAATCAAGCCATCCTAGATTATATTGAACAGCAAACTTCCCTTGAAGAAGATGAGGATAAGGAAGAAGAAGCAGATAAGGAGGAGGATGACCCGACGAAGGGCATACTAATGATGATGATAATGATGCTGATACTGGTGGCACAGGACCTGGTACTGGTGGCACAGGGCCAACTGGAGGAAATCAGTCTCACAGGCAGACCAGCCAGAACAGTATCAAGGGTAGAAGTCAGGCAATCAGCAGCCAGAAGAACAACGACCTAGTAACACTGGGAATCCATCAACACACCATTCACAACACAGTAGGGAGGTTAAAGGGAAAAGTAAAGTTATTGTTGAGGGACCAGCAGCCTAATAAGAAGCATTTATTACAGCTTATCACTCTAAACAGGAGATTGAGACATCAGCAAGCTCCCATAACCAGGCAATATCTGGAGGATGATGATCTCCTATCTTATCTGGAACGCTTTTAACGACTGTATGTCGGCGCCAGGGAAATGCTTGAGCACTAGAAATCAATTGGCTTTCATGATCAAAAGACCTGCCATTTACCTGTGCATCCCATCACAGACCAGCTGTTAGAAAGGGTGCCTGAATGGATAATCATTGTTGAAGAGAGAGTGACCAATCCACATTGGGAATGACATTCTACTGCAGATTGTCACTCTATGGCTATAGAATTAGAACTTCTACTGGGAAACAATCCAACATACAAATGTATGAAGGATGTCAGGAATCAGTTGAAAGAGGTTTTGGTACATATGCAAATTGCTAGAGGAGTTTTGGATCAAAGGGTGCGGGCCATTCTTGAAGATCAGACAGCCACTAGCAAAGGACCTCAGACTAGAATGTCAGTTGGAGAACAGGGAACTGCTCTCCGTAAACTGTTTTAGCTGGTGAGAGTAACCAAAAAAATGATGCAACAAGAGAACCAGGATGTTCTCAACTTCTTAGAATTTGTGCCTGATTCCCAAGTTCTCTTGTATGCTTTACCAGCAAGAGAGACAGAATTGCCAAGATTTTTTCCAGCACTTTACTCTCAACATCCAGAACCAGTAGATCGCCTTACATATTAAAATATTATTGATGACCTCCAGGATTGGTATGAGCGATAGACTGTGGAATGGAAAACTTGGCAAACACTGTTCAATGATGCTATCCAACTAAATGATCTTCAGGAGCTAAAACAGGAGGTGCAGAGGATCAGACTGTGGATGGGTCAGTGGAAGATTTAGATCAGAGGCCTCACCAAGATTACCAATCAATTGCTGCAACTTACTGTTGAGTCTTCTAAACTGCCTGAAAAGAATATTACAGCTAAACCAGGCCTAGGACCATAGTATATAGAGATGGTGGAGATTCTTTTTGAAGCTCGGATCAAAACCAATCAGTCTCTCCCAGAAGGATGGATCCATACAGCTTCGCATTGTCACAAACTGGCCAGAACTAGGATCACCAAAGGCAGATGCACGCTCTATGATCCTGACACCAAAACCTATCATCTTCTTACACCTTATGAAGTGGAGATGACCATGGAAAGGTGGGATCAGCTTGAGTAGGTGGCCATTTACAGACTCATTCAAAAGGAGAATGTTGGCATTGGGACTTCTCATACGCCATCTAGGCCAAAGGGTAAACGAAAGCTGGTTCAATGGAAGGATACTAGGTAGTTCCATCTCCGAATTGAGTCGAGGGCTTTTCCTTCTCAGGTGGAAGGTTGATATCAATCTGTGTAGATGATGAGAGCTCTACACTGACCTTTTCAACTGTCTTTCTATCATTGGTCAAGTCCGGTCTCCAGAATCAGAATCAGACGATGGATTTTTCTCTTCAAACCAAAATCAGACGGGGGAATTTTCTTTTCAGAAATTTTGGAACCTTGCCAAAATTCAAGAAGGAGGGAAGGATGTAGATGGATGAGACAGTTTCACTATGTGGGAACCGGCTCCTATGAGACGGGGCAGTGGATCAGTCAGTAATTCCTACGGTAATTACCATGGTAAACCCAAGGTATATAAATAGGACCCATTACATTATAATCGGGTTGGCAGTTGTTGTCTCGACAGTTACGGGCATAAGTTACAGGCAGGCATTAAGTCATTTGTTGATTGTACTTTGTTCATCTTTTGGTCCATAAGCCACATCATCTTCATTGTAATCCTTCATCTGTAATTCCACTTATAGCAGTGCAGTATATTCCAACTATACCTACTCTGTACTCAGTTACTCTGAATCTGACTCTGAATCTGAATCTGAATATCATTCTCACTACTTAGTCTTGTTCTTACTCCAGTAGATGTATTCCAGTTCAGTTTTTGTTCCTTTATCCAGTCTACTGTCTGAACTAATACATCACCAGTAGCTATAAGCTTCTAACACTGGAATTAGCTATCTCAAGAGATCAGCTCCAATTCTAGTGGGTCGTGCGATACTTGAACTTCATAAAGGTCTGCAACGCTTGCTTCTTTGGGCCACGCCGAAAGCGACCCAAAGTCTCATGTGGCTCCTTCGATGCTTCAACTTCGTATAGAGTCCTGCTTCTTTCTTCTTCAAGAATCTCCACGGTTGAAAATTCTTAAAACCACTTCCAACACAAAAACATGAGCATACCCATTCCATGTAAAGTGAGTGGGAAAAATCTCGACTCCCTAAAAGACTGTGCATGCAATGTAGATGAACAAAGAGACGGAGTGCCAAACCGTTCACCACACACACGCAAACAATGAGATCGAATCTTTATCATTTGATCTAAAGCAATCAACTATGGAAATTCACAACAGAAATGCCCATGCTTGGTGCTCACACTTTCATGTGCTCTTTCTACGAATGTGTCATGCCAAGGAAGAGACATGGAATGTGACTTCCGTGAATGCATACTTTTCAGCTATTTATGAAAAATCCACATACATTCGTGCTCCTTCATGAGTGAAACGTGCTCAACGTACAATATGTCATGCCTAGAAAAAGGGATCACATAAAGACGTTGACTAAAATACAGGAAACGATCATGAATGAAACACTCGAACAATGCATGCATATGAATCATGCAAACACATAATACTTCTTGGGAGGGTTCTGTGGACCTAGGCTCGAGAGCCAAGATCGATCCTTCGTGATTGATTGAATCTGTAACGAGGTTAGCTTCACTAGAACAAGCATCCACTAACACATCATCCTTGTGAACAATCACATCATCTTCATGCAACTCATCATGCTTGTGAGAAATCACATCTTGATCATGAAAATCATTATGCTCATCATTAACATCCAAATCATCATGCTTATCATTGTCATTCACATCATCATGCAAATCATGTGTGTCATGCTTGGGAGAAGAAGAGACTGAGAGAGTCTCCTTCTCTTGAATCCGTTCAATCTTGTCTTGCACATTAGCAATGAGAGGGGGAGAATGAACAACTTCCTCTCCACGAATGACAATGGGAGAGTCACTTTTGGCATTGAGAGTGAAAGTGTTAGCCTTCCAATCAATGAGAGGGTTATGCTCATGAAACCATCGAATGCCCAAAATCATATCACATCCTGAGAGAGGAGAGACTAAATTTTTTTTACGCAAAGCAGCTTGTTGAATTGTAAACAACACACCCAGACACTCTTGCGTGATGAGAGAATCCATACCGGGAACAAAACCAGAGACCTCGAGAGGAGATTTCTGACTAACCTCTAGGCGGACTCTCTCAACAAGAGAGGGACTGATCAAATCATGCATACTACCTAGGTCAAAAAATATGACAAAACGTTGCCCCGTCATATGACCATAACATTTAATGAGAGAATCATCAATGGGAGGGTCAGGAGAAACTTGGGGCACACTCGTGTTATCAGTAATTGAATTGATAGAGGAAGTAGGTTCTGTGGAGATTCATTTGATTCAAGATTAGGACGTGTTCTTTTTATGTGACCCTTAATGTGACAATGAAAACAACGACCTTCCTTAAAATACGTGCTTTGCTCTTTCGACGTGATGTATCCTTCTACAATTCCTCGTGCTACCTTTTCATCTAGAGTGAGCTTAGGTTTAGCAATTGTGTTAGCCTTACCCTCATTGGAAGAATTCTTTTCTGAGAGACTGTTGGAAGATTGGTTAGAAGAGTTACCATTCTTACCAGTCTTACCGTTCTTACCATTCTGAAGGTTCTGAAAAGTCTGCCAGGTACTTGTGGAAGTCTTGGTCTCCTTAGGCTTTCCCTTGTTGTGCTTCATCCCCTGTGCGAGAGCAATCGCTACCGCCTTGTTGAGATCAATTGGATCGAGCATCTCGACATGGTACTTGATATACTCGTCCAATCCATAAAGGAATGCCTCTTTGCGTTCATCATACAGCTTGCGTACTTGGGTACCTATTTGAAAAACACGATTAGAAAAAGACATAACGGGCATACCATTTTTCTTGAGAGCGCGCCAATTGTGCGAGGTACTAAGTGGCATAAACCGCGCCTTGAGCTTGTCTTGGAAATCAGCCCAATTGAAGGAAAGGGGCGTGAATTCGTTGGCTTCCTCTAGGTGCGCGGCTAACTGTGCCTCTTGCCATGCGTGGTACCAATTGATGGCATCACCGGCAAGGTACATAGCTACCGTCAAGACCTTGCTATTTCCTATCTTCTTAGTTATCGCAAAATAAGAATTAAATTGATGCAACCAAGAATGAATAACCGTAGCATCCATCTTACCATCATACTTACTGAAAGTCAACTTTTCTGTGATTAGGTTGTTGGAATCCGCATCGTGGCTTGCGCCACTTGAGGAACTCCCACAATCTTTGGCTGGTTTGGACTTCGAGGCAAGTACTTGTCGAACCAATTCTTGAGTGCGGAGATCTCTTTGAGCCTCACGCTTGGCCTCCAAGACCGGTCTTTGAGCTTCTTTCGTTCTTTGTGCTTTTCTTTTGTTTCGTTCATCACGCTCGCGTTCTAAAGCAATGCGAGTTGCTTCTTGTTTTATGACATTTCTTTCATTTTGTTCTTTGCGCTCACGTTCCAAAATAATGTGAGTCGCTTCTTGTTGTGCCAGTGCAATTTGATTCACTTCTTGTTGTGCCAGCGCAAGGCGAGTCCCTTCATGATTCGCTTCACAATTGGCCTCTTATTGTTGGGCCATTATGTCCAACATCGACTTGACCATCGCCTCCTTGGAAGTTGGTACAACTCGTGGCGTAGATGGAGAAGGGGGTGGGTCGGAAAAATCTCTTGGTGGGGAGAACTCTGCGTCGCCTCTCTCATGCTCATCACCTGTATGCGAAGTATCCATTCCGCTTCGGGTGATGACCATGCACTATGATCTTTGGTTCTTAAGTTCACAAGGAACGTGGGTTCTTGAGGGTCTTGGGGTCTTTGGTTCTTGAGGGTCTTGAGGTTCTTGAGGGTCTTGAGGTTTTCTTTCGCTTGCAATATGTGTTTGAGAAGGATGTTCTCCTCACCCAAGTTCTACTCTTTTCCACGGGCGCACCCCTTGGCGGCCTTGCGCTCACACCAAGGTTTCTTTTTCCCACCTCACGTCGATTGGCCGGCTGCTAAGTGCACGGTCCGCTCTCAATGAGTGAAAAGAGACACAAGGGGAGGTTGGACAAGCCCTTCTTTCTTGGGAATCCTGTCACTCTTCAAAAACACGATTAGGAATCGACACGCCCAAGCGAACTTGGGTTCGTGCGACCGCAACAAGCAAAAAAATTTCTTGTGATTCTTGTGGTTCTTTCCTTGAGTGATACAGAACACTGCCAAAGCTCTAATACCAATGTAAGGTGCAGCGGAATGAATGTTGAAAATTTTCTCAAGATGAATGCTCCGTAATGTGCTCAAGGTTCCTTTTTGTTCTTATGGAAGGGAGAGCCTTCCGTTCTTAATGAGAGAGTGCTATGATAATAAACAAAGTGAATGGACACTCTGCGTGCAAGTGTATGAGACTGAGAGATAGAGAGAGAAGAGAAATACGACACCAGAGACGTTGTAAACGAGAGTGGTCTACTATTGATTGCACAAACTCGTACAAAATGGATGCATGTGAATGATGAAATTTGGGGCTATGTCGGTGATGATGATGGGGATGGCGACACCGACCCAAGGGCTGAAATTTGCAACCTCGTATCTGTTGTCCAAAAACGTTGCTATGGCTGAATTCTACTACGGCTGAAAACTGTCCAAACGGTGCTGTAGCAAAACGCTAATGGTTGAAAATCGTCATGACTTGATCTATTGAAAACTACCCAAAAGACGCTACTGTAGACATGTTATTAATGGCTGAAAACTCCATGCATGTGGGCAATCCTGTGATGCTCAAAAACGCCAGCAAGGGGGGTTGGGTTGTGGCGATGTTTCCTGGGAGAAAAAATGCTAGGGCTGAAATCTTCTAGGCGAGGGACTGCTTGGCGATGATGCTTGCAAAAAACGCAAGGGCTGAAATCTTCTAGGCAAGGCTGAATTGGATCGAAAACTCTAGGGGAGTGGATCTTCTTGCTTGGAGGGAAAACCACCAAGGGTGCTTGCATGAGAAGTTGCCTGTTGAGCGATGGAGCTCCTGTTGCCTCTTCTACCAATTAGTGCTAGTCTAGGTTTGCTTATATACAAACTTACTCAATTTGCCCTACCTACTTTCCAACAAAAATCACTTAAAAATAATAAGTGAAAAATATCAAAAATAGGTAAAATAGGCTAAATGCACTGGAAAATTCCCCTGAAGGATTATGATGGGAATGCTTATGATCATGATGTGTGCACCCAGAGGATATGCATCTACACTAAGTGACTAGGCATACACGGTCGACGAATAGACTGACAAAAGTGCCAGATCACTTCTAATTTAGACTGGCTGGACTGACTGAACCCTTGTCGTGCTGTAGCTTTTCCACGGACACATAGGGTTGGATGTGTCATGTGACATTACAATAAAAAGCCTTCAAACTTAAAAGCATCTGGTCCAAAAGCAAGGCCAAAAAGCTGCCAACGTAAATCATGGAAATTCGTACAGCCTGCCATGTCCTCATGCCAGTGCAATTTTCAAAAATCTGCAACGTCATCAGTTTTGGCGTGTGTCTGGATCCTGCTTTATTTAAATCCTTTATGTCACTTGGAGCCTCAACAAACAGGGTCCCCATAATTTGGTAGGAATTCTTCTTCTGTTACTTGTTCTTCTTAGGGTTTAGGCCCCTCGGCCGGCTTCTATAAGTTGACTCCATTCTTTAGGCTTTGACAGGTCAGCAGTTTGTTACCACAACAACAAAGGAGAGAGTACGGTGAAGTTCTAGGCTGGACAAGACCCTTTTCCAAGAGGACTTTCACTTGGTTCATAATTTCTTCGTTCTGGGCTCGGCTCACACGGTAAGGTGGCTGGTTCGGTGGTGTGCTTCCAGGTATCAGATCAATGGTATCATCCTCAAGACGAGTGGGTGGTAACTCGCTTGGCAGACCCTCTGAAAAGCAATCGGCATGAGTGTGGAGAAAATCTTGGTGTTCTTCATCAAGTTCAGACATATTTGTCTTATTCTCATCATTCAACTCTCTCAAAAAGATCGAGTAAACAAACAAACTAGATTTCATTAATTTTGAAACGGCCAAAGCCGATACAATAGGTACAGACTCGCCCTTAAGTTTTACATCAAGTACAATAGTTCGGCCCTTCTCTGTAGTCAAAGTTGCTTTTCTCGCCCGATAGTCGACCAAGGCGTTGTTCTTATGGTACCAGGGATTCCCAAGAGGACATAACAACCTTCCAAGGGCATTATGTAGAAGTCCTCATGCCCTAAATACCCCTGACAATGCAACCGAAGTTTTCCAATGACAGGTGTAATGGCTACGTCCCTGCGGGTGCCACTAGAACTGCCTCTGCTAGTGGTCCCATCCGATCATGTGTGATCTCGAGGTGCATTGCCAGTTCAGGTGAAATGAAGTTGGCCTTGGCTCCTCCATCAAAGAAGATTAGGGCTTCTTGGTCTTTCACTTTGCCCCATACCCAACAAAGTTCTATACTCTCATCCATCGTGCTTGGGTCAGTACCCACGCAATCTAGAACCAGTCCTGTTTTCATCTTGCCTTGTCGTCCACGTTCCTCAGCTGCTTTCAAACTCTCAAGCCTTTCTTCGTCTTTGTCATTCTGTTCTTTCGGTGCCTTTTTAGTGCACTTCGCGGAGATATGCCCCGTTTCCCCGGATCCAAAACACTTCCCCTCTTTGATGTAAAGAGCTATCTCTCGAAGAGTTGAGCTTGGATCGTGCATCCTTTTCTTTCTTTTTTGGGTTGCTCTTCTTCTTTCTACTTTCATTGTTCGAAGTCTCTTCGGTCCTTTGTGTCATGATTTCATCTATGGGGTAGGTCAAACTGCCTGAATGAATGGCAAAACCCCGTTTTACATGACTCGTCAGTTCCTGAATGGAATTTGACTTTTTCTCTAAGCAGTGATCTCGGATCTCCTTAGGAAGTCCCAAGGTAAACCGCTCAATCTGTTCTTTGAACGAGATCTTCTTAAATGAAGAGGTTGGTAGAAAAGAGCTCTAGAATCTCTCACAATATGCATCTAATGGATCCTTCATGCTCATCCGAAGATAGTTCCAAGCAGTTCGTATCTTGCGTTCGTACTCTCGAGTCAGCCAAGAAGAAATAAAAAGCCTTTTAAACTTTAGCCATTTAACTGGTGCTGTCTTGTTCAATAGAAGCGTGGACCACCAAGTTCGAGCATTTCCCTTGAAGTAAGAGGTAGCCCTCCGAATCTTGGAGTGCTCTGAGTAATGCTCTCCAGAGAAAGCTATGTCAAATTGATGTATGAAAGCCAAAGCCTTCAAAGCATCTCTATAACTAGAGAACGTGTCAAATTTAATTGACTATCCACCTTCCTTAAACTCTCGGACTTTCTTGCTTTTATCTTCCAGAAAGTCATACTGGTTGCCTTTATAAAAATTCTTCTTCTTTGCATAAAAGCTACTGTCATCACAGTCCGAACTATCCGAAGACGAGTCCTCTGTAGAACTGTCAACAACTGGACAAGATTTAGACTTCTTTGCCTTTTTCTTGCCCTTTCCGAAGCTTTGCTTTTTTCCTTTACTGTCTTCTTCGCTCAAGTCAGAGGAGCTAGAAGAACGCGAAGAAGAAGAAAAAGAAGAAGAAGAACTGGGTACTCCTTCAAATCAAACACGCTTCTTCTGCTTTCTTGCCGAGGCAAATGTAGACTGACAACCCAAATAACCCGGGAAGTCAGTTCCTTTCTTCTGCTTTTTGTCATGCTTTTCTGCTTTGTTATGCACGTCAAAAAGCTGAGAAATCCATGTATCAACCACCTCTTCTAATTCTTGCTCTGTAAACGTCCTTGGAGTAGGAGGTTTCTTGAGTGCCGGTTTTGAGGGGTGGTTCTGTGGTTTTCCGCCACTGTGAATGCACCTCATCGAAGGAGGTCTGGCTCATAAATTTTGCAAATGGGTCCTTCGCAAAATTTAGCATCATCTTTGTTGCATAGTCGATCAATCGTCGACGCTCCATCTCTTCAGGCTCCGCCGGAGTAGGCCAAGGCGGGCCATACTCCTCGCGTAAATCCTCTTCATGATCTCTTCCGGCATCTCCAGATGCAGAGGAAGTCGATTGATCTCTATCTGAAGCCATTTACGTGGATCGGATTTGTCGGTAGGAGAGAAATTGGCCGTGCTCTGATACCAGTGTAACAGAATTGGACACTCCAAGTCAATATTCTACCATGACACGACAGGAATTCACTTCAAAACAGTGCACAGTTCATAATTGATTCGACATGACCCAACGAAGTTCCGTGCCTAGAGATACTAGCCCCAAAGACTGGCACCCCTTTCGGTATTTCTTTTTGTATTAATTTGTTGCACAAAGTACATGGAGTGGGAGGCTCTCACTCTCAGACTCTGCATCCAAATTCTCTGAGAAGTGGGAGGCCTTCTCACTCTTATAAAGGTTTACAAGGGATGCCAAAAGCATAGCCCCAAAAGCTTCAAATTTAAAAGCACTTTGAAAATAAATGGCAATCCCTCTTAAGGCTTGGTAAATAAAGCAAGGCTTAAAAATTTACGTAATCAAAAGCTGGCCCAAAACTGCCGTACGGAAATCTGCCCGTCAGCTTTGCATTCCGTATGTTGCCTGCCACATAGGCCTTCCGAGATTCGCGCCGCAATTTGCGGGCCTACCACGTCCAGTCTAGCCTCTCATGACTTCTGGGAGCAGCCAGTATTTCTGGCCTGGGGAGGGTGTATGTGTGTGTGTGTGTGTGTTATGGGCACGCCACATCACCTCTTTGTGACAGTGGAAAGAAAAAATCAAAATGAGATTGCACAGATTGTTGCAAGAAGTGTATTGTCTACAATATTCCGCGAAAAGATATGCTTTGCTTTGACTACATTCTTGTTGGGCATCGACTAAAGTGCCTTTCAGGCAGCCAAACAATTTGTCACGAGTTTCTTGCGATGTGGAGAAATAGAAAGAAGTGGGCACTAGATGAGAGCATATCCAATGGCTCTACTATAATTGAATTTTGGGATGGCACGAAGTGCAAGGAGTTCAATGCTTTTTGGGATCCAAGCACCGAGTTTGAACTACCTGTGATATGTTCTAATGGTGAATGTAAGCATGCTTATAGAACATGACCAAGCCTTGACACCAGGGTCCAAACTATCAGGCAGTGATTTGGTGTGGCAAAAAATTGATATGGAAAAGATACGAAACACGGTCAGTTTTTTGCAGCGGAAGTTGCAAAAGGCCCGCAAAGATGTGTCATTGAAGCAAAGGAGACGGTAGAAGGAGGTAAGAGGCAAATTCCCACATGCATTGGAAGAGTATGGTCATTTTGATGCCAACATTCATAGTTTTGATCATCTGTGTCAGTGGGGGGAGCAAAAGAAGGTCATTGCCGGAAAGATATGGCTCCATCGATGAGCATAGAAGATAGACTCCCAAGCAAGATTTCCACTTTATTACAAATTTGTCTCCATTCTATAATGAGGCACATGCAGAATTTGTTTTACCTACTTGAAGGCAACATCCTGCAAATTTATTGCATCCATCATTGTCCAAGAGTAAGGGTACTTACAGGAGCTTGCATTCAAGTATATGTAATGGTAGCAAGAAAATCTCAAACAGAGAGAGTTTTGCTACCAACCGTTGCTCTTCTCCATCGTTCAAAAGCAAAGGTGGGTATGGATAGGCACGACCATGTGATGACCAGAACCGCGCCAAGTCTTTGCTTTCTGAGAGTATCAAATCAGGTCTAAACATGGGTTCTTCGGAGAACTTCAACATGGCTTAACCACTGGAAACAGCCTAGTGCATCATGGTCCAGCCCATTTGGCATACATATGGATCAAGGCATTGCCAAGAGCGTGTCTTTTTTCAACAACCCCTGAGTACCAATATACACCCAGTGATTACGGAACACTAGTATAGCCGGCGGCTTTTCCGCCTCTCTCAGTCGTCTCTCTCTCTCTCTCTCTCTCTCTCTCTCTCTCTCTCTCTCTCTCTCTCTCTCTCTCTCTCTCTCTCTCTCTCTCTCTCTCTCTCTCTCTCTCTCTCTCTCTCTCTCTCTCTCTCTCTCTCTCTCTCTCTCTCTCTCTCTCTCTCTCTCTCTCTCTCTCTCTCTCTCTCTCTCTCTCTCTGCGTCACTGTGCTCTCGGACGCTGCAGGCTACACCCGCCGGTTGAAAGAGGATCTGACGCATGGAAGGGGGGAACCGGAATTCCCTCCCCCTTTATTTATTACTATTAGTATAGATGCCCTTGCTTTGCGCACCCTAGAGAGAAGCCCTCGCTTCGCTTCACATTCGCCTGCTCAACACAGCCCAGGGCGTTCTTACAGACTTCATCCCAAAAGTGAAGCTCCTCAAGCACTCTTTGTGCTTTAGAAAAAATAACACGTGGTATACATGTCAACCAAGGCATTCCCATGCATGACATCTTTTTTTAAGAGCCCTTCACCAATAATATCAATGTGCATTTTTTTGCCCATATCAGCATCTTATGTAGTGCCGCATGCCTTCAACATGCAAGCGTAGATGATTGCATCCGGAGAGATACCCTCACTTTGCATCGAGTCAAAACAGCCCAGTGCTTCCTGGCCCCAAGCCATTGCCAAGCACACCGTCTTTTTTCAACATCCCTTCACCAACAATATCAATGTGCATTGTTTTTCCCATATCAACATCTTACGTCATTCCACATGCCTTCAACATGCAACAGCATGCAAGCATAGATGATTGCATCTGGAGAGATGCCCTCACTTTGCATCCATTCAAAACAACCCAACACTTCCTAGCCCTACCCTACTGTAACAGACTTGGACACTCCAAGTCGAGAATCTACCGCGACACCACAAATAAATACTTCAAAACAGTTCACAGTTCACAGTTCACAATTGATTCGTCATTGGCTCGGCGGAGTTCCATGCCTAGAGATATTGGCCCCAAAGACTGGCGCCCCTTTTGGTATTTCTGTTTACATTAATCTACAACTCAAAGTACAAGAGAGCCTTCCGATCTCACTCTCAAACTCTGCATCCAGATGCTCTGCAGAGTGGGAGCCCAAAAACCCTTTTAAAGATTTTACAAGGGATGCTAAATGAAGAGCCCAAAAGCTTCCAAAAGCTGTCCATAAAAAATGCCTCTAAAACGTATTCACAAAAATAAAGAAACTTTTAAATATAAAGCTCCTTCTCTCTCTCAAGCTTGTGTGGAAGTAAAAAGCAACAATTGCGTAAGATTCTAGCCTGAGCTTTGCGTAAGAAATTTTCCAGCCTTGCATAGCCAAAAACTGTCATAAGCTGTCCATGCAAAAGGTTGTACGGATTTGGCCCTATCCGTACCATTTTTGCCAGCCACGTCAGCATTGCTGTGGTCTCAATTTAGCCAATCCTTGCCAGAGTATGTGGGTGGACCATGGGCAGCCAAGCTGGTATATCTATACCGACAGCAGCCACGTCACCAGTTTGTGACATAGCCCCCTCTTGAAAGCATTGTAATCACCCTCGATTATGCCTACAAAACAAACATAGGCCATAAATTGTCTTAGGAGACACTGACTGTTAGTATCGACACACTAGGAACACACATCTAGCACATGTACCAATCGGCAATCACATCACAGGACGTCACTTGACATCACAGGACGTCACTTGACATCACATGACAAATCACATTCAACATTCATTCAAGATCTCAGACCATGATTTATCGGCAATGCAATTAGCAATCGCATCTAGATCCACTTAAGACCTCATAGATGCCCAATTGACTAATCCCTATTGCAACCATGTCTATCGAGATCATTCAGACTAAAATGCTACAGTCGTTTCTTCTATCAGTTCCTGCACTTAAAAATAAGTCAAGAACAAATCAGTTTCATATTCGGGAATTCCATTTCATAAATTCATACTATAGAATACTATTAGCTCTCCGTATCCCTGAAGCTCAAAGAGACATCAGTGACTCTAGTATCAAAATCGAGGCATCTGTTGACAAAGGAGCGGAGTAACTCCCCTCTTGTGCAAACCCACTACACCAAATCTCTGGCCAAGCTGAATTCGGGGTTCCATTTGGAGTAGACTATGCTAACCCAAAAGCTTCAAGGTAAATTTTCACAATGTGAGGAGTATCCGCTAGGTCCTCCTCCTCCATCCACTTTGCATCCAATGCAGGATAGTTCTTGAATTTAACCAAGAACTACCTTCTTACTTTACCCTTATTCTTTATGTCCTTATGTGCCAAAATCTATTTAGGAACAAGGATCTCCTCATTTTCTTCCACTTCGGGTTGCTCATCAGGCTCCCCATCTTCAGGCACATCACCTTTAAAAGGTTTCAAGAGACACACATGAAATGCATTGTCAATCCTCCAAGTGTCAGGGAGTTTTAGTCGAAAGGAGACGTCGTTGATCTTTTTGAATATCTGGAAAGGTCCGTAGTATCACATACTAAGCTTTGGAAAAAGCTTCTCCTTTCCCTTCTTCTTTCTAAGGCGTGCCTTCTCAAAACATAAGAGCACCCAATCATCCTCCTTCAAGTTTAAATCGCGACGATGGCGATCTGCTGCCTTTTTTTGTCTTTCCTGAGATTTTTGCAAAGCCTCGTGTACCTTGGCAAAAAGCCGTGTCTAAGTCGCGTGTGTACTCATCGGCTTCAAAAATCTTACCTTTCGTGCTTAGGAAGGGTGGAACCTTCGTAGCACCTTCAACAATCTCAAGTGGCGCCTTCCCCGTCAAAGAGTGTATCGTGTTTTTGTAGGCAAATTCCACCAAAGGTGGATACTTTTCCCATTGACTCTTCTTATCCGAGATATAAGACTTCAATCAATCTAAAACCACGGAATTGGCAATCTCAGGTTGCCTGTCAGTGTGCGGGTGGAATGATGACGAAAACTGCAACCGCGTGCCAATGTTCTCCTAAATTGCCTTCCAAAACAAACTCGTAAATCTGGGGTCCCTGTCGGAGACAATCGTCTCGGGCATGCCATGTAATTTCAAAATCTGGGCCACAGACAGTCTCGCTAAGTGATCCGGCTTAACTGTTTTCTTCACTGGAATGAAATGAGCCTGCTTGCTAAACATGTCAATAACAGTCCAGATACCATCGTGACCACTCTGTGTTCTTTGGAGATAAAAAATGAAATCCATTGCAATACTTTCCCAGAAGCGGGTGGGTAAAGGCTGTAACAATCCCTTTGCTTTATGCCTATCAAACTTGACCTTTTGGCATACCAAGCAACTGCGCACAAACACATCCACATGCCTCTTGAGTCTCGGCCAAAAGAAGTATTTCTCTACCCCTTTCAAGGTGGTAGCAATGCCGCGGTGACCCGTTGTAATGGAAATGGCCTATGAACTTTGAGAGTAGCGGAATTAGGAAATTAGATGAAGTACTTTTGTGAGATTACTTTGTGATCATAGTGGGTGAACTTAATTGATGGTAGCAACATAAACATGGTACTTAGTTAACTTGGCATAAACATGGTACTTAGTTAACTTGGCATGAACAAAAGAGAGAGTTTAGAGAACATGACAATAGTTGAGGACCGGATTCATATGGATCCGGTCCCACCTCCAATAGGCATTTGTATGATAGTTTCTCCAATCAAGAGAGGCTTGGTACAATAATATCTTTGTGTTCCTTGTGACCTAGGTGATGCAATGAAGATGGAAAGATTCATGCATCACAAGCATAACATAAACTTTGTAAAAAGCATTAACTATCCCAAGCTTCAGTCGCAAGGCCTCAAACACCTTCGAAGGTGAAGAGAGCTAGCGGGGAATAAGGATAGGGAAGAGGAAACACAAACATTCCATAGGAGAAAGAAATAGTTCATCACTTATCATCACTCTTCTTGCTAGCATACATAATAGCATATTAATGAAGATGGAGAAGATGGCAAGCTTAACCATTGAAGCATGGCTCTTGGTTGGATTTGCATTCCATAGCCAAGAGTGTTGGTGTAGTCTCACTTCTCACAAGGTTGGAGAAGGAGATGGAGTTCCTCAACTTTCACCAAGTGAGAATGATCCATGAGTGTGTGTGTGTGGTGTATATCCCCCCAACACCCCCTTTGCTTTCTTGGGGCGAGTTGTAGCTTTTACACATGTTTCAAGCTCATTGGACCCCTCTCCCCCCTAGCCAATCACATGCAACATGCATTCAAGTACATGGGTAGTCTTTGGACAAGTGTCCTTCTTACCCCTTAGAGGGAGAGAGCTTGCAAATATCTATATATTTATTGGATGTAACTAGAAGCTCATTGGACCCCTCTTTAGCCCAACCAATAGCATTCAAGCACACCATGTGGTTAAGCTTAGGGCGAGTGTGACATGTGTCCCATGCGCCCTTTGAGAAAGGGGTGCCCTTTGCATGAGTGAAAGGTTAAGTCAAAGATTCCCCTAAATTTGGGACTTTCATGCATAGGAAGCTTCTCAAGCACCCTCCTCATTAAGTTTGTAGGGTCTCTTTTTTACTCAAGCACCTTACCCCCCAAGCATGGGAAGCTTCTCAAGCACCTTCCTCATTAAGTTTTTAGGGTCTCTTTTTGACTCAAGCACCTTACCCCCCAAGCATGGGAAGCTTCTCAAGCACCTTCCTTATTAAATATGACAAGCACCTCAAGTACCTTAGTCATCAAGCATGACAAGCACCTCAAGCACCTTAGTCATCAAGCACGCACCTTAGTCATCAAGCACGACAAGCACCTCAAGCAGCTTAGTATCCAATCACGCACCTTAGTCATCAGGCACGACAAGCACCTCAAGCTTAGGTCAGGCTCCCACTTCAAGCTCAGCCCTAGCTTGCCTAAGGTCAAATGACTTTATTACACTAACCATTGAAGGTCTTTAATGAAGCTACCCCTAAGGTATTTTAAGCTCCATTAGATGCACATTGCTCTTTGATAGACTACCTCCTTTTGGACCCCTATTGAGATGTAACCATCTCTCCTCTTGGTCCCCTACTGAGGTAGGTCTAGAATCACTTATTGCACATTGATCTTTGATAGACCATCTCCTTTTGGAACCCTATTGAGATGCAACCATCTCTCCTTTTGGTCCAGGGTTGAGATAGGTCTAGAAGCACATGGCTCTATTCTAACTCTTGTTCCCGTTTATCCGCCCACATTAAATGATCATCTTAATATGAGAAGATCATTTGGTAAAGTTAGATATTATATTTTATGACCTAACCTCTCTCTTGAAATCATAGTCGTCCTCGACTATGAGGTAGATAAGATAAATCCTAGTCATTAGTCCATGTTTCTTAGTGGATAAAAGATCCCTTTTTACCCTATGACATCATTCCAAGATGGATGACTAGTCCATTTGGTGCTTGGGAGACGTAGCTTCCGCAAGCATGTCTGCTCTTTAGTCCATATCATACTTCCAAAGTAGAGTGACAAGTTCTACTTGGTGTTTGTGAGACGTGGTCACAACAAACATAATCCTAAGAATGCATACTATTTAAATTTGTGCACAATAAAAAGAGTACTAGTCTTATAATACAAAAACATTGTTCATTTAAAATGCATTTTAATATGCTTATTTTAAGGCATCATTGTAAGCATGACAAGGTTCATATTATCCTTAATTTAGGTTCTTTGCATCCATCTAGCATCTTTAAAAGAATAATTCTTCAACTTAATAAGATATCATTAAATAATCTTACCGTTTCTTAAAACCTTGTCTTCATGTCATAGGTTGGACTCAGATTGAAGTACTTCTTCTTGATCTTCGATTTTTGGAGGGTCTGCAACTATTGCTTCTTTTGATGGAGCTCCTTTGTAAGGCTTACATAGGCTCTCATGGAAAACATGGTGCATGAGCCAATGGTTGGGCAACTTTAATTGATAAGCTATCTCATTGATTGGCTTAAGAATTTAAAAGGAACATAGTATCTTTTTGCTAGTTTAGCATAATACTCTTGGTGGCCCATAGTATGCCTTAGATGAGCCTTGAGAAACTTTAGCAAGACCCAATCATTTTCCTTAAAGGCTAAGGCTCTTCTGTGCTTATTAGCAGCAACCCTTTTTGCCTTTGCTTTGAGATGGATATAACCTCTTTAATCTTTGGAAAATATTCTTGTGAGTCCTGGCTATATTCACCAGTAGTAGCGAAGATCTTCCCAGGTACTTTAAGTAGTAAGGGACTTTGGATCTTCCCCCTTTAACTTAAAAATGTGCTTTCCCCATAGAAATATGTACAATGTCATTGTACACATACTCTATAAGAGGTAGGTACTTCTCTAATTGAGAACGTTGATCCACTTCCATGACATAGGCTTTTAGTAGATCAAGAATCGTTAGATTAGTTATTTCACTTTGGTCATCCATTTGTGGATGATAGACCAAAAGAAAAATTTAATCTACTTCCTCGATTCTCAAAGAGACCCTTCTAGAAATTACTGTGGTCATTCTAGGATCTTTGTCTGACACTATGAATGTTGGAAAGCCATGATGCTTGAAAATTTGAGATCTGAAGAGGGTTGCCATTTGATGTGCCTTAATAGTTTTTTTGACTGGCATAGAGTGTGTTTTCTTGTTAAGCCTGTCGACTAAAACAATCCAAGTTGCTTCCCTCGATCAAATTTCAACTTTTGATATACCACGCATTTTGAAACATACTCTTGTATGTTTACTTTTCATGGTAGAGCAAGAGAAATACATTTCTACTCCTCGAAGAGTAGACTATGGAATCCCTGTTTGCCCCACACAAGAAGAAGTATGGAATTCATACATGACTTTCTTATTGTATGGGTGGTTAACACATAGCCTATTGCCATTTGGAAGATAACCGTCCTTCAAGGTGAATGGTTCTTTTTCTTCCCTATTGCAAAGGATGTAATTACATACTTAAAGTCTCAATCAATAGCATACTCATCTATCATAAAAGATAGATCGTTGTGAGTTGCTATAGGCACCACATTTACTCTTGGTCGTTGTGAAAGTGCATCGACCACTTGATTGTGTTTGTTAGCAATGTGAACAATATGAAATTTAAACTGAAAAAGAAAATTTTCCCACCTCATTTGTTTGTAGGAGAGCTTGGTTTGCATCATGAAGTTCTTGAGGCTTTGTGAGCCCAATACTCACTTATCGAAGTTGAGTCTTTGACTCTCATATGCTATGGCATGCCCTACTTGAAGCAAAATAGTTGCAAGGCAATCACCACAAGCATCACATTGAACCTCAAATGGCTTTGAGAGATCTAGTAGTGTGAGCACACATTGAGAGATAAGATTCTCCTTAAGCTTCTTCCAAAGCTTCTTACACTTTTGCAGTCCATGAATACTTAACGTTCATTTTTGTTAAGTCATGTAATGGGCTTGCTATTAGCAAGAAATTTTTTTAATGAAGCATCTATAGTATGCACACATACCTATGCATCTTTGTACCTCCTGTAGATTCCTTGGATTAGGCCATCCTTTTATTATCTCTAATTTTGTTGCATCCATATGGGTGCCATCTTTAGAGATAATGTGACCTAAATATTGAATCTCTTGTAGGAAAAAATCTCTTTTCTTTTTATTATTGAAAAGCTTATTCTCTCTCACAACTTGAAAGATTACCTGGAGGTGTCACTTGTAGTCCTCAAGAGAATTTGAATGGCCTGAAGATTCTTTTCCATCATGAGTTTGAATGCGTCTGGAGAATTTGTCAGGCCAAAACTTGTAAATTATCATATAGACCTTCTACCCGCGGCACGGGATATCTATTTTTGATAATAATCTTATTTAGTGAACTATAGCCAACACACATGTGATACGCGTCGTCTTTCTTTTGCACTAAAAGTAATGGTGAAAAAAATGGAGACGAGCTAGACCTCACCATCCCTTTTTCCACCAATTCATACACTTGCCTCATGATCTCCTCTTGTTAAGCTTGTGAAACTCGATAAGGAGGCTTGTTAGGCGGTGAGCTTCCTGATAGGAGATCACTTGCATGGTCATTATCCTTAATTTTAGAGGTATCTCACTAGGGATGTCATCAATGAAAACATCTTGGAATCCATTTAGAAAATTAGACAACTCTAATTCCTCTTGATTCCCTTTATTGCAGGGATATGGTGTTCCCCAACTCATTAGCATCTATGTACATGCTCTTTTCCCTGTAGGTGAAGTAGATTCTCCTTTAAGCAAATTTCATGTTGAAAGCCATGCGGTTAAACCATGGTGCCCCAACATTAACATTCTCATGTTTGAGAGGGGAGATGAAGAAATCCTTTTTGTCCACATAGCTTTGGACATGAAGCCGTAATTCTCCAATTAAGGAAGTAACTGAGACGTCTTGTCCCTTGATAGCTCCATTGGCTTTCAATGCATCTCCCATCTCGTGGGCTTGTATGCCTAGCTTGGTGGTCAACTCCGTGGATATGAAGTTGTGAGTTGAACCAGGGTCAAACAAAATAAAGGCATCATGCTCTTGCATCTTTCCCCAAGCATAGGAAAGGATAAATCCTTGGCAATGAGCATCCTCTTTTGGAGCTTCAAACATAGAGGCTCTAGGAGTCTCATCGCGGGGAATTCTCTTGGGGCAAGGACGATAACCATGGCCTTGCTCCCCACACTTAAAACATTTGTAGTCCTTACGAAGAGCTTCTAGCTCTTTAGGAGAGAGTTTATATTTACCTTTGTAAACTCCCTTCTCCTTGGATCGATTGTTGTTGTTGTTGTTGTTGGAATGGCCTTGGTAAGAATTTTAGGCATTGATTTTCCTCTTGGCATCACTTTTGTATTTTTTTTCCATGGGCTTGACATTCCGTCTAGCCCCTTGTTGGATATTGATGCAAAAAGCAATCATGGTGTGGTGGATTACTTTGGTGATAGATCTGGGCCATTGAGAGTTGACATACTCGGTTATTTCTTTGGGTAATCCCGCACAGAATTGTTGCTTTTGCTCGGCGAAGTCTATCTTTTGAAACACAGTAGCCTTGAGATGTAAATCCCAAAACTTGTCCACATATTTGTGGATAGACTCATGAGAGAGAAGCTTTAAACTTCACCATTTGGTAAGCACTTGGTCCTTTGCATCACTTGCAAGGAATTTCTTCATGATGAAAACTTGTAGAGTTTTTCATGTCTTTGGGGCTTCGCCGTTGCCACAAAGTCTAGCCCACCATTGACGAACCAATTTTTGGAAGTGCATAGCTACATGGCATAGCTTGGAGGACTCTGTGAAGCTCTCGTCTCCAAAGGCCGCATCAAATTGTTGGATGAAGGCCAATACTTTGTTGGTAGCACCAAAGGTGCCATCATAGGTGAGAAAAGAGATACTCTTTCCTCCCTCTTTGAACTTCTTTAGCTTTTGTGACCTTCGCCATGTAGGGTAAGATTTGTGACATCCTCCCTTTTTGTATTCTCTAGGAGAAGAGCCATAGCTTTCATCGGTAGAGGAGGAAGGTGAAGAAGAAGGAGAAGAGGGTGACCTCTTTCTTTCCCTTTTCTTCCTTTATTTCCTCTCTTCCCTTTTGGAGTGACGAGGAGAAGGACTATAGGTTAACCGTTTCCTCTTGGGAGGAGTTGGCGATCGTTTAGTCCGCCTTCTTTGTGGAGCCACATCTTTGGAGGAATTTAGGGATTCATTACTTTCTTGATCTTTGGATTCCTCCTCTCGTATGGGAGAGAGTCTTTTTTTGGGGGTCTCATCAAGAGGCCTCCTAAGCTCTCTCTCCTCTTTGAGAGGAAAGGAAATCCCATAAGCACGAAGTTGTTGAGTAACTTCAGCTTCCAAAGCAGGGTTGCCCATAGCTTATTGCAACCTAGTGACAAGATAATTAACAAACATGGGGGCATCATCATTAGCACCTTCATGTGCAAAATCAAATTTATCAATGTTCATTCTACTCTCTTGGTTATTGTCAGCCATGTTAATTAAACTTATTTGTTTACTTAGTTTATGCTTTGGAAATTCAAAACCTTAGTTGCTACTCCTCTTAGCCTTTGAAAATAGGCACTTAAGTATCTACACCAACGGCTCGAATTGGTTAATTATAGAGAGTAGTGGAGTGAGTCTAACATAGCAAAGTTGTCGAGGGATAGCTCTTTTCAGCTTTCTTATGGCTCAATAATGGTAAAGCCATAGGCAAGTCTAAAAAGACTCCATTATTAAGACCAAAGCTCTTGAGGTGTGCACCATATCCCACATAGTGGGCTCAACAAAATCGATAATAGATCCCAGTCCCACTTACCCTAATATAATTAACAAAATCAACCATTGATAGGCTACTTAAGAACCTCTCTTCTTAAGCAAGAAAAGAGAAACCAAATGCTATGATACCAATGTAATGGAAATGGCCTATGAACTTTGAGAGTAGCGAAATTAGGAAATTAGATGTACTTTTGTGAGATTACTTTGTGAGCATAGCGGGTGAACTTAATTGATGGTAGCAACATAAACATGGTACTTAGTTAACTTGGCATAAACATGGTACTTAGTTAACTTGGCATGAACAATACTTTTGCAAAGAGAGAGTTTAGAGAACATGACAATAGTTGAGGACCGGATTCATACGGAGCCGGTCCCCCCTCCAATATGTTGAGATGTCGAGCTCTACATCTTGAGGTGGCATCCACTACAGGTCTTGGCCGCTTACGACATTTACTCACTCGCGCCTTAGGTGACCGACACGGAGGATCTCTGCCAGTGATTCTACAGCTGGACTACACTTATAGTGCCAGCCTAGTACTCTTCTAGCGAGTTCACACTTAGTGACCGCATGTACATATGTGCTACTTTTCAGTTTTAGCACTTAGTCATTTTTTACTCTCTTTTCTATGAGAAGGAGAAGAAGCTTCCATCTCTGTGTGCTTTGTGCTTGTCTTGTGTAGCTCTCTTGCATCCTCATTCTTTACATGGTATCAGAGCCTAGTGCAGGCAAGAGAGGGTAAGAGAGCAAGAGCATCACAATCCCTTCGTTCGCAATCCACGACCAAGTTTCTGAACAGGTCTCCAAAGTGCAGTACACAAAGATTTACTGTACAAGTACTGTGGTTGTATGTACGCTTGATTGTGGACACTCGTTGAGTGTAGGAAGCGTTACAGGTATCACGATACGCAGGTTCAGCAAATTTGCAGGTTTTTGCAGATTGCAGCTATTTTGTCTTAGTGTTTCAAGATGTCTGACAGTTTCAGTCAGATTGTTACTGAGAAGCTTGAGAAAAATAACTACCCTGCATGGAAGTTCAGAATAACAAATTTCCTAAAAGGAAAAGGTTATTAGGACTATGTAGAAGGAGACAATGAAAAGGAACCAGAGATTCCCGAGGCAAATGCTACAGCAAAACAAAGAAAAGCTTTGAGGGACTGGCAACAAGGCCAAAGAAAAGTGATGTATTGGCTTTCTATGAGCATCACAGATGGCATGATGGGCTATCTACAGGATGCTGAAACCCCCGCCATTGCATGGAAAAACTTAGGCAGAGTGTTCGAGGTGAACACCAAGGCCAGGAAGCTTCAACTAAAGTCGAAGCTAAATCAGGTTAAGAGGAACAACCTCTCCATCAATGATTATGCCTTGAAGATCAAGAGTATCATTGAAGCTCTTAGATCTATTAAAGTCTCAGTGGAAGATGATGACATTGTCCGTGCATGCTTGGATGGTCTAGGAGATGAGTATGTACATTTCAGGTCTTCCATGAATACAAGAGACGACATCCCCGTGTTCCAAGATTTGATTTCTATGCTTATTCTTGAGGAGAAGAACCCTGGTCTTGACACATCTTCTTCTCATGGCAGAAATAGGTCTGAACAGGCCTTCTATTCTAACTCCAACAAATTAGAGGTCGTGGTCGAGGGCCAAGTGGTTGCAGGGGCCAATTTCGAGAAGGTCAATCAAATCAAAACAATACATGTGGCAGGGGAAACCAGTCTCAAGGAAGGGGGAGTCAAAGACGTCGTGGTGCAAGATCAAGTAGGCAGCAACATACTGCAGATAGCAGAGAATGTTGGAATTGTGGTGAAAGAGGTCACTTGTCACGTGATTGTCCAAAGGGAAAAGCAAGTGGAAAGAGAGAACAGGATAACTATGCATCTACTAGCAGAGATGCAGATGACAGCAAAAGCGAGCGCATGTTTGTTATGCAGCATATAATGAATACAATGACTGTAGAGAATTCCACCCAAGATGATGTTTGGTATGTGGATTCAGGTGCCTCTAATCACATGACGTCTCGTGGAGAGTGGTTTAGATATATGCGCAAACCAAATGTGTCAGGCTATGTGCAGACAGGAGACGACACAGCTCACCCCATTGCTCATGTAGGGGACATACCTCTAAATACAAAGAGTGGGAAATCAAAGTGTTTAGCATATGTACTTCATGTCCCAAACATTACAAAGAATCTTGTTTCTGTTGGACAAATGGTTGAGCAGGGTTTGCAGGTTCGTTTCAATCCGAATGGCTGTTATGTAGAAGATTTCCAGAATGGCTGTAAGCTGATCACAGAGGGCAAATGTGTGGGCAGAATGTTTACGCTGAATGTAGACATGCCTGAGGTAAAAGTTGCATTATTTGCACAGGGCACAAGTGTTGTGGCTGATGTTGACATTTGGCACAAACGCATTGGCCATGTCAATGAGCAGAGATTGCGCAGCATGCAATCAAAACAGATTGTAAAAGGTTTGCCCAAATTCAAGGTGGATGGTATGCATAAAGTCTGTGCAGCATGCCAGTTTGGAAAACAATCAAAGGGCTCATTTCCACATGAGTGCAATGTATGTAAAAATCCACTTGAGGTGGTGCACACAGATGTTTGGGGTCCAACCAATACTGCAAGTATACATGGTTGCAGGTATTATGTCTCTTTCATTGATGACCATACAAGGAAAGTATGGGTCTACTTCATGCGTAACAAAAGTGAAGTGTTTGATCACTTTCAGGACTTCAAAGTCATGATTGAGAAGGAGACAGATATGCAAATCAAGACATTGAGGTCAGATGGAGGGGGAGAGTACTTCTCCAATGATTTTTCAGATTTTTTGTGAATGCATGGTATACGCAGCAGTTTCCATGCAGATATACTCCACAGCAGAATGGGGTCGCAGAAAGGAAAAACAGGCACATTGTAGAGGTTGCACGTGCATTGATGAATGAGAAGAACATGACTCATCATTTCCTGGGCTGAAGCTGTAAATACAGCTGTGTACATTATGAACAGGACACCTACAGCTGCGGTGCATGATGTAACACCCTGAGGAAAAGTTTACAAGTACAAAGCTTGATTTGGCACACTTGAAAGTGTTTGGCTGCATAGCTTACGTGCATGTACCAGATGAGTTGCGTAGAAAATTGGATCCTAAAGCAGAGAAATGTATTCTTGTGGGATATTCCCTTGAACAAAAGGGGTACAGGTGCTACAATCCTACTACACGAGAATTACGAGTGAGCAGAGATGTAGTCTTTGATGAGATGAGCAGCTGGTACAGTAATGCACATGGCACTATTGGGTCTGATGTAAAATATGATGTGGTTGTACAAAATGTGAGGCCACAGTCACGAGTTTTGAGTGGACCACAAGAGTCCTCTTCTCGTGGCTCTGTTGAGAAGCCATGGAATGGTAGACTACGTACACAGGTTACTCCACCAGCAGGTACAGGAAATGTATCACGAAAAGGAAAGGAAAAGGTTGATGAACCTCCCTTTATGGCTGATGCATCATCAGGTTTTTCACATGTAGACATGGATTCAGATGGTTCTGAACAAATTCTTGCTGAGGAATTTGGAATTCCAGCTGTCAGGACACCTAGTGTAAGGAAAGTACAAGAAGATGCTAGAGGGCAAAGGAGTGACCCAGGACCGCGTAGATCTAACAGAGTGAGAAATCTAGTTCAGAAATTGATGTATGATGGGTATCTAGCACATCACCAAGCCTACATGGCTAAGGTGATATAGGATGTGGAGCCCACATGTTTTGAGGATGCAGTTGGAAATGTGCATTGGGATGATGCAATGAATGAAGAGATAGCTGCATTGGAAGCAAACGACACATGGGAGTTGGTGCCATTGCCAAGTGGCAAGAAAGATATTGGTTGTAAATGGGTGTATAAAACCAAGCATAAGGCTGATGGTAACATTGAGCGTCACAAGGCAAGGCTGGTCGCAAAGGATTATGCACAGACGTATGGCATAGACTATGAGGATACCTTTGCTCCGGTGGCAAAGATGACGACTGTGAGAGCTGTCATAGCAGTGGCTGCATCTAGAGGATGGATTATGCATCAAATGGATGTAAAGAATGCCTTCTTGAATGGTGAGTTGCAAGAGGAAGTGTATATGGATCAGCCACCTGGTTATGTCGATCCACGTTACCCAGATTATGTATGCAGGCTTCTCAAAGCTTGGTATGGTTTGAAGAAGGTCTCTAGAGCATGGTATGACAGGATTGCAAAGTATCTTGTCAGTATTGGTTTTAGGAGAGCTCATGTTGATCATTCACTCTATGTACGTGACAGTGATATGGGGATTGTGGTCATTAGCATATATGTAGATGACCTTATTATTGTGGGTGACAAAGCTATGGAAATTGACCATGTGAAGGGTCTTCTCAAACAGGAGTTTGAAATGAAAGATTTGGGCGAGTTGCGCTACTTTCTTGGCATTGAGGTGATCAGGACTCCAGAGGGTGTATGGCTATCACACAGAGACAGTATGCTTTGGACATGTTGTCAAAGTATGGTATGGCTGATTGTAAGACAATTTCTATTCCCTTGGATGTGAATGCAAAGCTGAGTGCAGAGAAGGGTGATGTTGTTGAGGATGTCAAGATGTACAGGAAGATTATGGGTAGTCTAATCTACTTGACTATCACAAGGCTAGACTTGATCTACACAGTAGGCTTGGAGAGTCAGTTCATGCAGCTTCCGAGGAAGCCATATTTGGATGGAGTACGACGCACACTTCGGTATGTGCAAGGGACTCTTGACTATGCATTGTTCTATGCAGCAGATGCGCCATTAGCATTGTATGGGTATACAGATGCAGATTGGGCAGGTAGCATTGTTGATAGGAGATCTACAAGTGGCTTCATGTTCTCTTTTGGGAGTGCTGCTGTTACTTGGAGCAGCAAAAAGCAGCCTACGGTTGCTTTATCGAGCACAAAGGTCGAGCACAGAGGTCGAGCACAGAGGCCGAGTACAGAGGTGCAGCAGTTGCGGCGTGCAAGGTAGCTTGGCTATGCACATTACTTGAGGACTTGGGAGTGCAGGTGGACCAGCAGATTTTCATCCATTGTGACAACCTCAGCAGCATGCAGTTGGCTAGGAACCCAGTGTTCCATGCCAGGACCAAGCACATAGAGGTCCATTACCACTACGTTCGAGAGCGAGTGTTGGCAGGCGACATCGACCTGGTCTATGTCAGCACAGAGGAGCAAATAGAGGATATCTTTACCAAGGCCCTTGGAGCTGAGAAGCTTCGACGTTTTCGGACTATGCTTGGACTCTGCGACATGCAGAGCTCGAGGGGGAGTGTTGAGATGTCGAGCTCTACATCTTGAGCTGGCATCCACTATGGGTCTTGGCCGCTTACGACATTCACTCACTCGCGCGTTAGGTGACCGGCACGGAGGATCTCTGCCAGTGATTCTACAATTGGAGTACACTTATAGTGCCAGCCTAGTACGCTTCTAGCGATTTCACACTTAGTGACCGCATGTACATATGTGCTACTTTTCAATTTTAGCACTTAGTCATTTTGTACTCTCTTTTCTATGAGAAGGAGAAGAAGCTTCCATCTCTGTGTGCTTTGTGCTTGTTTTGTGTAGCTCTCTTGCATCCTCATTCTTTACACAATAGGCATTTGTATTATAGTTTCTCCAATCAAGAGAGACTCGGGACAATACAATCTTTGTGTTCCTTGTGACCTAGGTGATGCGATGAAGATGGAAAGCTTCATGCATCACAAGCATAACATAAACTTTGTAAAAAGCATTAACTATCCCAAGCCTCAGTCCCAAGGCCTTAAACACCTTCGAAGGTGGAGATAGCTAGCGTGGAATGAGGATAGGGAAGAGGAATAAGAAACATTCCATAGGAGAAATAAATAGTTCCTCACTTATCATCACTCTTCTCGCTAGCATACATAATAGCATAGTAATGAAGATGGAGAAGATGACAAGCTTAAGAATTGAAGCATAGCTCTTGGTTGGATTTGCATTCCATAGCCAAGAGTGATGGTGGAGGCTCTCACTTCTCACAAGCTTGGAGAAGGAGGTGGAATTCCTCAACTTTCACCAAGTGAGAATGATCCACAAAATGAGTGTGTGTGTGTGTGTATGGTGTATATCCCCCCAGCACCCCCCTTGCTTGCTTGGGGCGAGTTGTAGCTTTTACACATGTTTCAAGCTCATTGGATCCCTCTCCCCCCTAGCCAATCATATGCAACATGCATTCAAGTACATGGATAGTCTTTGGACAAGTGTCATCCTTACCCCTTAGGAAGAGAGAGCTTGAAAATATCTAGATATTTATTGGATGGAACTAGAAGCTCATTGGGCCCCTCTTTAGCCCAACCAATAGCATTCAAGCACACCATGTGGTTAAGCTTAGGGTGAGTCTGACATGTGTCCCATCTTCCCTTTGAGAAAAGGGGTGCCCTTTGGGTGAGTGGAAGGTTAAGTCAAAGATTCCCCTAAATTAGGACTTTCATGCATAGGAAGCTTCTCAAGCACCTTCCTCATTAGATTTTTAGGGTCTCTTTTTTACTCAAGCACCTTACCCCCCAAGTATGGGAAGCTTCTCAAGCACCTTCCTCATTAAGTTTGTAGGGTCTCTTTTTGACTCAAGCACTTTACCCCCCAAGCATGGGAAGCTTCTCAAGCACCTTTCTCATTAAGTTTGTAGGGTCTCTTTTTGACTCAAGCACCTTAGCCTCCAAGGATGGGAAGCTTCTCAAGCACCTTCCTCATTAAGTATGACAAGCACCTCAAGTACCTTAGTCATCAAGCATGACAAGCACCTCAAGCACCTTAGTTATCAAGTACGCACCTTAGTCATCAAGCACGACAAGCACCTTAGTCATCAAGCACGACAAGCACCTCAAGCTTAGGTCGGGTTCCCACCTCAAGCTCAGCCCTATCTTGCTTAAGGTCAAAGTACTTTTAACACTAACGATTGGAGGTCTTTAATGAAGCTAACCCTAAGGTCTTTTAAGCTCCATTAGATGCACATTTCTCTTTGATAGACTACCTCCTTTTGGAACCCTATTGAGATGTAACCATCTCTCCTCTTGGTCCCCTGCTGAGGTAGGTCTAGAAGCACTTATTGCACATTGCTCTTTGATAGACCATCTCCTTTGGGACCCCTATTGAGATGCAACCATCTCTCCTTTTGGTCCCGGGTTGAGATAGGTCTAGAAGCACATGTCTCTATTGTAACTCTTATTCCCATTTATTCTCCCACATTAAATGATCAATTTAATATGAGAAAATCATTAGGTAAAGTTAGATACTATATTTTGTGAAACCTGTAAAAGGCAGACAGTGGCATTCGGTCATAACCTTTTCCCTCAACGGCTGTGTAACGCAGAACATGGTTTTCCTCATCAAGTAGCCATCCCCGAATGGAATATCCTGCTATTGTCTGTCCATCACATATCCGTGTGAATTTCTGCAAAATCTTTATCCGTGGCATATTGATCGACCATATCCTCGAAGCTCCTATGGTGTATCGCGGAAATAGCCAGAACCAACGGCTTTGGAGACAAAGCATCTGCCACCAAATTCTTCGGTCCCTGCACGTGGACAATCTGGAAGTGAAACTATGACAAGATGTTCACCCACCACATTTGCTTTCTGATAGCTTCTTCTATGACAATAAGTAGCGTAAACTCTGATGGTCTATAAAGACAGTAAAATCCACTCCGAGTAGGTAGTGCCGCCACTGAGTAAGAGCATGGAAAACTACCAAAAGCTCTTTCTCATAAATTTGTGATGTCAATTCCAGCCTTGAGAACAATCGGCTCTCGTAGGCAATGACATGGCCTTCTTGCATTAAGACCGCACCCAGACTATGACCACAAGCATCACCATATACTTCAAATGACTTCTACAAGTACAGCAAAGTCAAAACTGGTCCCGTAGTGAATTTCTCTTTCAAAGTCTGAAAGGCTGTCACCTCTGTGGGTCCCCACGAGAAAGGGACTCCTTTCTGTGTCAAGATATGCATAGGGGAAGCAACCTCTGCAAACTTTCTAATGAGCCCCCTGTAGTACGAACACAATCACAAGAAGCTTCTAACTTCATGGGCATTCTTCAAATCGAGCCAATCACGGATAGTCTCTATCTTGGCCGGATCCATTTGCACTCCTGGTGTGCTGACACAATGTGTCCCAAAAAGTGTATCTCTGGTAGGATAAATTCCCTTTTCTTCGCATTAATCACTAACTTGTGATCTCATAATGCCTGAAAGACTTGAAGCAGATGATCCCTATGTTCTGCGTCATCCTTGGAGAAAACAATGACGCCGTCAAAGAAAGTGCCAACAAATAGTCTATACTCTCGAAAAATCATGTCCATCATCCGGTTAAATGTCACAGGAGCATTGGTTAAGGCAAAAGGTAGCACCAAAAACTAAAATAACCCAAAAGTCGTCCGAAAGACTGTCTTGTAGACGTCTCCCAGCACGATTCAGATCTCATGATATCCACTTTTCAACTTGATCCTGCTAAAGCATGAGGATCCCTGAAGTCGATCAAGTATATCATCGATTCTAGGAATCAAAAATCTGTTCTTGATGGTGATTTTGTTGAGAGCTCTATAATCGATGCACATTCTCCAAGATCCGTCTTTCTTTAAAACCAACAACACTAGAGAGCAATACGGTGAAGTACTAGACTGGACAAGACCCTTTTCCAAGAGGTCTTTCACTTGGTTCATAATCTCTTCGTTCTAGGCTCGGCTCACACGGTAAGGTGGCCGGTTCGGTGGTGTGCTTCCAGGTATCAAATCAATGGTATGATCTTC
This sequence comes from Adiantum capillus-veneris, assembly GCF_014529385.1. Taxonomy (NCBI): domain Eukaryota; kingdom Viridiplantae; phylum Streptophyta; class Polypodiopsida; order Polypodiales; family Pteridaceae; genus Adiantum; species Adiantum capillus-veneris. Next base: position 148,880,939 of record NC_140935.1, read on the forward strand.
AAGACGAGTGGGTGGTAATTCGCCTAGCAGGCCGTCTGCGAAGCAATCGGCATGAGAGTGGAGAATATCTTGGCGTTCTGTAGAAAAGAGCTCTAGTATCTTTCGCAATAAGTGTCCATTGTATCCTTCTTGGTCATTCGAAAATGGCTCCACGCAGTTTGTATATCGCATTCACACTCTCAAGTCAGCCAAGAAGAACTAAGAAGCCTTTTGAATTTTAGCCATTTAACTCGGGCTGTCATGTTTAATAGAAGTGTGGACCACCAAGTTCGAGCATTCCCCTTAAAGTAAGAGGCAGCTCTCCGAATCTTAGAGTGCTCTGAGTAACGCCCTCCTGAGAAGGCTATGTCAAACTGCTGTACAAAAGACAAAGCCTTCGAAGCATCTCTATAACCAGAAAACGTGTCAAATTTAATTGACTGCCCACCTTGCTTAAACTCTCGGACTTTCTTGCTTTTGTCTTCCAGAAAGTCATACTGGTTGGCTTTATAACAATTCTTCTTTTTTGCATAAAAGATGTTGTCATCAGAGTCCGAAATCTCTGAAGACGAGTCCTCTGTAGAACTATCAACCACGAGGCAAGATTAAGGCTTCTTTGCCTTTTTCTTACCCTTTCCAAAGCTTTACTTTTTGCTTCGCTTTTTGCCTTTTCTGTCTTCTTCGCTCGAGTCAAAGGAGCTAGAGGAACTGTAAGAAGAAGAAGAAGAACTGTGTACTCCTTCAAATTTAACAGGCTTCTTCTGCTTTCTTGCCTTTTCAGAAGTAGACTAACGACCCAAATAACCTGGGAAGTCAGCGCCTTTCTTCTACTTTTTGTCGTGCTTTTTAGCTTTGTTTTGCGCGTCAAAAAGCTGAGCAATTCTTGCATCAACCACCTCTTTTAATTCTTGCTTTGTGTACATCCTGGGCGTAGGAGGTTTCTTGAGAGCCGGTTTGAGGGGTGGCTCTGTGATCTTCTTCCATTGTGAGTACACCTCATCGAAAGAGGTCTCGCTCATATATTTTGCAAATTTTGGGTCCTTCGCAAAATTAATCATCATCTTTGTTGCTTCGCCAATCACTCGTTGACGCTCCATCTCTTCGAGCCCCGCCTGAGTAGTCCGAGGCGGGCCATACTCCTCACGTGAATCTTCATTGTGATCTCTTCCCGCATCGCTGGATGCTGAGGAAGTCGACTGATCTTTGCCTGAAGCCATAAGTGCCACGGAAAAAAAAAGGATCCGATTTCTCGTAGAAGAGAAATCGGTCGTGCTCTAATACCACTGTAACAGACTTGGACACTCCAAGTCGAGAATCTACCTTGACACCACAAAAAAATACTTCAAAATAGTTCACAGTTCACAGTTCACGGTTCACAATTGATTCATCACTGGCCCCGGTGGAGTTCCATGCCTAAAGATATTGGCCCCAAAGACTGGCGCCCCTTTCGGTATTTCTTTTTACATTAATCTGCAACTCAAAGTACAAGCGAGCCTTCAGGTCTCACTCTCAGACTCTACGTCTAGATGCTCTGCATAGTGGGAGCTCAAAGACCCTTTTAAAGATTTTATGAGGGATGCTAAAAGCAGAGCCCAAAAGCTTCCAAAAGTTCTCCATAAAAACTGCCTCTAAAAAGTATTAACAAAAATAAAGCAACTTTGAAATATAAAGCTCCTTCTCTCTCTCAAGCTTGCGTGGAAGTAAAAAGCAACAATTGCGTAAGATTCCAGCCTGAGCTTTGTGTAAGAAATTTTCCCAGCCTTGCGTAGCCAAAAACTTTCGTAAGCTGTCCACGCAAAAGGCTGTACGGATTTGGCCCTGTCTGCACCATTTCTGCCAGCCACATCCGTACCATTCTGCCAGCCACGTCAGCATTAGTGTGGTCGTAGTTCAGTCAACCCTTGCTAGAGTATGTGTGTGTACCATGGGTAGCCAGGCGGGTATGTGTGTACCGGCAGCAGCCACATCACCAGTTTGTGACACCTACCCACACTAGGCATATCCTACAATCAATGCACTCCAAGAGATGAAATTCCAAATGTAAAGCTCCTTACTCTCAATGTCTTTCTTCAATCTCCCTTGACTAACAATATCAACATGCATTGTTTTGCACATATGAACGTCTTGCATAATGCCCTCAATTCGCAGCCAATCAAAATAGCTCAATGTTTCTTGGCCTACCCCTTTCGGACATATCTCTCAATGAGTGCTCTCCAAGAATTGCATTCCGAATAGAAATCTTGCGAAGGACTTGTTTGACTCTCACAAGTGCACTTGACGTACATAGGGCATTTATTGACAGATCCTACAATAATCAATGCAAAGGTTGTTCAAGAAGCTTTAACACTTGGGGAGCATCTCCTGAGACATCAAACAAGTCCAAGGTTTTTAAGGATGTCAGCACTATATCATCATACAATGATGATTATGATGGTGATGTGAGTCTACGGAGCTACAACAATCACTGTATGGAGTACGTGGGTAAGAGCCAGAGGAAGCTCAGAGATCAACTACTAGATGCAAAAGATTGTGATGCGATTTAGATGTTTTCCAACAGTTCGAGCGCGCTCACTTCTCAGACATCTGTTTGTCAAAGCTGGGTGCTGCCAATTTCGAAGAGTGGGAGCAAGCGATCGAATCTCAATGATGATTATGAGAGTTTACATGGCCTCATAAGTGTACCCTCATGGTCGAGGATGTATAGCAATGGAGAAGAAGGATATGGGAAAGAGTTTGTCATTGTGGCATCTCCGTCCAAGAGTCCAGCTTCATTGAATACTTCAAAGCAAGATTATGCCAAGGAGGAGCGGATATCTGAGAGCATTAGGTCGAAAGAGGGCCAGAAAGACGGCAATGAGAGCATAAGAAGTGACGGTAGAGTCGCATGTGCGTGGGTGAGAAGCCCCACTAGCACAAGGAGGGATATGGAGAAGATTATATAGTTAGTATAACATCTTTGATTGAGAGGGAGGATGCGGCCGGCGCAATGTTGTCGAATTGTGGGCCTTTTGCAGGTGTCGAGGTAGAGAACCGGAGGCAGGTCCTCACAACGAGAGGTCGATCAATGTTTATGGCAGCATTGTCATCTCTTGGAAATGGATAGATTGTACAGTAAGCTAGTAAGCTGAACAAGGCCAAGGAATTCTCAGCGAAATTGCAGCCGGATTGGATGAGCTCAACTCATTGTGCCCCAACCCAATCTCGGCTGCATACCACCATGTCGGCTGGAATGGCACCAGACAAACCATTGCATTTACTGAAGAGGTAGAGCTCTCGCATATCTGTACAGTTTACTATATAGAAAAATTTTACTAGTATATGGAGAAAATGGGAATTGGCTTGTTGTCGTAGATAGGAAATGCTTCACTTTCTCTACTTTGGACTTTCAATATTTATGTATATCCAAAGTAGTGAAAGTATATGGAGAATATATATTTTTTCCTATGTAAGGAGCTTTTAAAAGTTCCTTGTGCACCCAAGCAAATACCATCCCACTCTTAGAGTGAATTGATCCCATTACAACCCCCCCCCTTTCCCCTTTAATGCCTTGTGTTACTTAGTGTTGAAGGCGGAAGAGCCTGTTGAGCGTGGAACAGAGCCACTTGCTCAATGTGGTGCGGTTCCAAAGATTGTACGGTAATGATGATTTGATAGTGTATGGATATTGGTGATTATGGCAAGCTCGAGGCTTTGCATGGATGGTTTCTGACGAGTTATTGAAAGTGTTGACTTTTTAAAGTTTTGAAATGCCAAACTTTTGAAGAAGTTGTTCGGGAGATGTGTGACAGTTTCACTAAATTTACCTAGTAATTTTTGAATAAACTGGTTACTTTTAAAGTCATAGTAAAGTCATTGCCCGACCAAGGTCATTCAAGTGAGAGTACAAGCACCAAGCACAAAAGGAGAGTGTGTCCACACTAGAAACTCTAAAGAAATGGGGTGCCCAGTTTTTTATGCGGTTACTTAGAGGATCCTCTTGTGTTTTCTATTAGCAGATTAGGCCTTATGTGACTTGAGTGACCCTGGTCGGGCAATGAATTTACTATGACTTTAAAAGTAAACCAATTTATTCAAAAACTACTAGGTAAATTCTGGAGTGAAACTGTCACACATCTCCCCAACAACCGCGAAGTCCATGCGCGAAGGCCAAGACCGATTAAACTTGGACAATGCAAAAATCAGGGCAAAATTGAATCCGGGCAGCACGAAAAAGAAAAATCTTAAACGAAATACGTGCAAGAGGGAAATGGTCAAAGTGATTACAAACTGGCAAGCCGGTCATAAATGGCCAAAGCTCATAGAGAGCACTTGAATAATACATGAAATATATTTCCGTATGCATAGGCCTAGCTCGGTCAAGTCTTTTCCACCTGCCAACTACAATAATTAATAGAAATATCAATTCCATTACAACTGCACACACATGTTGTACCCTTGCATAGTTTTATAACCTTTTATTGTAAGCACACATGAATTGGCCGGGTTTAAGGGGTTTAACTTTTGGCCGGGTTTAGTTTTATTAGGCATTTCACGTCTACAATCTCCTTGCCCGTTGTGCGTGGACTTCCCAACCCTTGATCCCATTACCCCCTCTCCCCCTCTTTAATGCCTTGTGTTACTTAGTGTTGAAGGCGGAAGAGCCTATTGAGCGTGGAGCAGAGCCACTTGCTCAATGTGGCATGGTTCACAGCAATGATGATTTGATAGTGTATGGATATTGGTGATTATGGCAAGCTCGAGGCTTTGCATGGATGCTTTCTGACGAGTTATTGAAAGCGTTGACTTTTTAAAGTTTTTGGAATGCCAAACTTTTGAAGAAGCTGTTGGGGAGATGTGTGACCAGTGTTCGGGAAAAGTGTGCCTCAGCTTAGCCTTCTGCCGGTTGCAAATTCAAAGTAGCCGGTTGAGGGAAGGGCGAGAAGGAGAAAATTCCGCTTAAAATACATGAAAAATAGTGTAATTTTGCAAAAGTATTGTAAAATTTACGGTTCAAATTTGTGTTGGGAGGATTTTTGTATGTTTGTGAAAATAAATTTTCCCGAACACTATGTGTGACAATTTCACTCCGAAATTTACCTAGTAATTTTTTAATAAACTGCTTTACTTTTAAAGTCATAGTAAAGTCATTGCCCTACCAAGGTCACTCAAGTCACATAAGACCTAATCTTGTAATATAAAACACAAGAGGATCCTCTAAGTAACCCCATAAAAAATTGGGCACCCCATTTCTTTAGAGTTTCTAGTGTGGGCACTCTGCTTTTGTGCTTCGTGCTTGTACTCTCTAGTGCTTCCATCTCTGCAACAGTTATTAGTTGTGTTTTCAACATTTCTCTTGCATTAGGATCTATTGCGCTTTGCATTTTTGCAACCAACATTTAGCCCTTCAATCCTCACATTGGGTGTGCATATTAACTCTATATCTTCCTCATGGTGCCCATCCACAATCCACATCGAGCCAAATTGCAAAGGTGTATCAAATAAGCACGAGAGATATTTCATCTTGAAGAGTTACCGTGGCTACATCATGCATTTGAGTTGTTGAGTCTTGCATTGAGGTATTGCATTGGTGTACATTCCATTTACACAATTTAAATTAAATACCACGCTGGTAACAATGTGGGGGGCTTGTGAGAGGGTTCAACTCATATTTCTTCTCTCTATCTATCTCTACCTCATTGCTCCGACTCTCTCCAACAAGTATCTAAACAGAACCATCAGTAACACAAAGTTGTAGTCCTTAATGCAAGGAAAGAAAAAAGGATTTGGAAAGTGCTAATTGTTAATTCTATATACTCTCTCAATTCCATTGCATCCGACGTCAGCATCAGGGATTGGATTTTGGACTAATCTACTAATCCTCCAAATATCTTTTTTTCTCTCTCAGGTTTGAGATTATGTTTTGTAGTGTTTCAAGGCACTCCTCCCACTCTTGGAATTGCAGGCCTACCATTGTGCATGCGACCATGCACCTTGAGAGTCGAAAAAAGTAAAAAAGCCTATTCCAGGTGTTGTATATGTGGTGCACTGACGAGGAGGTAGACAAGTTGCCCTAGAGATAAGTATGGGGCACTCCTTTTGCACAAGGGAAGGACTCCTTGCATGGTAAAGACTCGTAGCAGTATGAAATACTTAGAATATCCAAAAAGTGAACACCCTTCTCCTTTGGATCCTCCACTTTCTCCACCAATGTCTCTAGTCTCACCCGCAACTGGCGACACTTAGTGCTATGCATTCCATGAAGTGGTTGATGATGAAAATGATGATGTGGCAAGAGGAGGCACAACGACAAGAGCCTGTGGAGGCAACAGACTGGGAGGAAAGACAAATGATAGCTTAGGCCAAGGCTTGTAGACAAGAGCACAAGGCGAATGCTAAGGCTCAAGCAAGGAAGTGTGAGGTCGAGGTGGAGGCTCGGAAGTTCGAGCCAGCGATCATGCGTGATCTCAACTCCACTATAGCTACTTGATCCAATTGAATTGCTACCATAAACATGTGGTAGTGATGTCTGTGAACACACTAGGAGCATCGGGGAATTTTTTCCCTCTTTAGGAGGTTTTTTCCCCCATGCATTATATACACGCCCATCACTCTAGGCCTATCAATTTCTCCATCGCACACTAAGTAGTACACTCTCTATTGTGTGCCTTGAGCTTTCTTTGTCTTCTCCAAGCTGTGTGTGTTTTCCTACAACCCTAATTCCAACAATTGGTATCAAAGCAGGTTGCATCCTCCCGGGCTTAGTCGCCAGCAGCTCCAACATACGCCTGCTCACTTTCTCCAATCTCAGTGAGCTCTGGCAAGCGTTCGCAGGTCGACAAAAATTTCAAGCAAGCTCATAGAGCTTAGTCTGCTCAGATTTTTGATTCGGGCTCATTTTAGCCTCTGTTTCCACTATAGACAGTACTGCACATGCTATTTCGTCATATTGTGCAAAATTTCTATCAGTATCGTTTTCTGCATAACATGTCCTTTACAGTCTTCTATGGTTTGTCCTATATAGCACGTGTTGTTCTCACTTTGTTTCTCCTCTTTTCGGGAATTTTTTACATCAGGTGCAACATTTACCATGGCTGACAACAACACAGATGTGTTCAAGATGTTTGCTATTGAGGACAGATTGGATGGGGACAATTATCCTATGTGGGCTTACATGATGCAGCACGTTCTTGTGTCAAAGGGCATCTGGAATATTGTGCAGGGCATTGATGTACGTCCTGGTTCTGAGGATATAGGCGATGTTGAGGATGTTGCAGGTCTTGCTGCAAGGATTGCTGATGTTAAAGTTGTTTTGCCTACGTCAGAACGAGCTCATTGGGATGTAAAGGATGCGCAAGCTCATGCGTTGATTGCGTTGTCAGTGAAGCGCACCATGACTCCTCACATTTGGTCAGTGAAATCTGCAAAACAGGCTTGGGATATTCTGGCTGGTCTTTATGCAAAGCCATAATGAGGCAAAATTTGCAATGTTGCGTAAAGAGCTGGAGTCGAAGATTATGCATGAGGAAGATGATATGGACACTTTTCTTGCTGGTGTCATCAAAGATATCAATGAGCAACTTATTTCTGCAGGTGAAGTCATTTTAGGCAGTTCCTTGTGCAGACTGTTCTTGATGCCTTGCCACACTCTTACTAGGCTTTTGCTAGTACTTGGAGACTCATGACCCAAGGAAATCTTGAAGTTGTCAAGTTTGATACATTGTGCACATTGCTGTTGCAAGAGTCACTTTTTAGAAACAACGGGACTAGACAACGTGCAGTTGAACAGGCTTTTATTGAAGGGTGGTAATACCAATGGAACCACTTCTTATGGTTCTTCTACGAGTGGAAAATGACATGTTCCTAATGCTTCTGTTAGCAGCCATTTGTATGGAAATTTTGGTGATAATGGCAAAAATAAGATGCGTTGCCATTATTGTAATGCTAATGATCACTTGATCAAGTAGTGTCCTAAGTTGAAGGGCAAAGAGGCTAAGAAGAAAGAGGGTGGTTCCACTGCAAATGTTGGTTCCACTACAAATGCAGCCATTGTTGAGTCTTCTGTGAAAGGAGACCATGATGTTGATGTTGATGCAGAATGGGCTTTTAATGCAGAGTGCACTTACAATCCTGTTGTCCATGATGCATGCATGTCAGTTGCTGCAGATTCACATGTGTGGTATTTTGATAGTGGTGCTACAAAGCACATACCTCACATCGTGAATTTTTCACCTCTCTTGAGTGTGTCCCTCATGGGAATTCAGTCACTTGTGCCAACAATGCCTCTTATCCGTTTCAGGGAGTTGGAAAGATTGTGCTTATTGTTGCAAATTGCAATTCTTTCACACTTGTTGATGCACTTTATGTACCTGGGATCAAGAAGAATTTTTTTTCTGTATCTGCACTTGCTAGAATTGGACTTGTAGTCAAGTTTGTGGATGGCAGATGTATAGTCCATGATCTCAGTTTTGGTGATGAAATTGTTGCATCTAGCATATTATGTCGTGGGTTGTACAAGATTACTTTGATGACAAGTGTGGGTAGGATTTTGCAAATGCAGTTGTGGATTCTAAGGCTATTGTAGATGCAAAACTTTGGCATGCATGTTTTGGGCATCTGAATTTTGCCAGTTTGCTGCGTTTGTAGAAATATGATATGGTTGCTTCTTTGCTACCTCTTGAAGCACCTGTCAAACATGTTTGTGAAGGTTGTATTTTGGGTAAAATGCAGCGTTCTAAGTTTCCAAAGGATGGTTCAGTTAGGGCCACATGTAGGTTGCAGCTTGTGCATAGTGATGTTTGTGGGTCCATGCAAACTCCATCCTTGGGAAATTACCTTTACTTTATGACTTTCATTGATGATTACTCCAGGCATGCATGGGTATTTTTGCTTAAAGAAAAGTCCAAATTTTTTATGTGCTTCAAACAATTTCTAGCTATGGTTGAACATGTCTCAAAATGTACTATGGGCACCCTCTGTTTGGATTGAGGGGGGGAGTATATGTCTCATGAATTTAATGCATTTATGGCTAGTCGTCGGAAAAAACACCAATGTACAGTGCCTTATACGCCTCAGCAAAATGGTGTTGCTAAGAGGAAAAACAGGTCACTTACAAAAATGGCACGGTGTATGGTCAAAAGTCAAGCTTTTCCACATTCTTTTTGGCTTGAGACCATCATGTGTGCCAATTATGTACTAAATAGGTGTCCTACAAAAGCCTTGCAGTCTATTACTCCATATGAATCATGGCATGATAGAAAGCCTTCTATTGAGCACATGCATGTTTTTGGTTGTTTGGCATATGCTTTGGTGCCACAAACACAGCGCAAAAAATTATATGATAAGGTTGTCAAATGTAATTTTTGTTGGTTATAGTGTTGAAAGCAAAGGTTACAGGTTTTCCACAAAGAAGCATATTCTGGTTTCACGAGATGTTGTGTTTGTGGAAGATTCTGTTTAGCCCTTGCTGTCATGTACTAGAGACAGTAATGTAAGCTCACAGGACATTTATGACACTTTGTTTCCTCTTGTCAGTGGTGGAATTACGAATGTAAACTCCAATGAGGAAAATGTACAGCCTATGGGGGTTTTTGAAAATGTTACAGATCAGCCTACTACTGATGCAGATGTACATGATGTACTTGATGAGGAAAGGGCTGAATGAGCAGGCTAGAGGTATGCCTAAATGGATGGTGCATACTTTGCGTGACAGTAAATTGGATGCAGCTTTGTCTAGTCGCACTCGTTCAGGCTCTCGCTATGCATCTTATGCATAAGATTTTCATGTTTTGGTTGTGTCTAGCGTACATGATGTTGAGAAACCTCTGTCTTTTGATAAAGCACAAAATTCAAAAAATTGGATGGTTGCCATGCAACTTGTGTAAATTTTCTGATTTCATTAAGAGCAAGCTCAAAATCTACCCGAGATTTTATAATTTTAATCGGTTAAAATACAATGGACCCGGTTTTTTTCTAACACTAAGAGAAAGTCTCACTTCTTTATTTTTTATTTTTATACACATCAAAGAGTTTCAAAAAAAAGATCCATTCACTTTTGTATTTTAGAATGGCTTTTAAGTCCCTTGTTAGACTAGGGTGTATGTCCCACCCTCCTTTTGCCTTAGTGTGACATGGATATAAGACAAATCGATCTTCTCATTCAAGAGTACTAGGAACTCTCTCTCTCTCTCTCTCTCTCTCTCTCTCTCTCTCTCTCTCTCTCTCTCTCTCTGTTGGGGTATAAAGCCCAATGTGGTCACCCAAGTAAGTGGGCGGGCCGCCAGGTATGTACACATATTCTTTTGTAAAACCTAATAAGAACTCACTATGCTCTACACATTACAGTAGAGCGAGTTCACCATATCGTCGTGCTCTTCTTCTCGCACTCTCTCTCGCGTCGCACTTCCGCTCGTACTCCTTCAACTGGTATCTGAGCTCAGATCGAGGCTCGGGGCAGCACTGCAGGAGGCTAGAGTCACCAGCTCAGATTGGAGTGAAATTCGACAGGCAAAGACACGGCCCCAAATCTTGTGGGAGAGCTCGTAGGGCTCGGTGTGCTCAGAATTTCATTATGAGGTCATCTCGGTCACCGTTCGGCTTCGACAAAGGTCTGCGCAGGCCATTTTCGACTACGTGGTCTCGGCGGGTGCAGATCCGACTCTGCAAATTTGGGGTTTTCGGCCTACGACTGTAGGTGCTGAGGATATCGACACTCCCCGAGTGTTGATTTGTGGCTGTCTACACATCGAAGAACGGCTCACAATTCTTAGAGGCGTGTCACATACGACACGGGCGCATCTACACACAGACTGTAGGCGACATCCACTAGTTCATCAGGTAGCTTGTGTTTGCTGCTTGATATTCTAGATTTCATCCTGACATTGCAGGTACTTCCACATGGGATGTATTGTCAGAGATGATGTATGTTTGTTGAGGGTTTGCTGGCTGTGAGTCACGCAGTAAACAACCGCCACAGCGGTTACAGCATATAGTGGGAAATTTGTGGATGTATGACTTTGTGGGAAGTCTATGTACTGTCAGATTTACTGCAGCCTTTGTTGAGGGTCGAGTGAGGTTTTATTGAGCTGGGGGATTCTCAAATGTTGAGATCCTTTCGGTGATACAGGTCTTGGAGCGATCCCTCGAGCACCCTTAGATAGGCAGCTAGGATGTATTGACTGTGAGTTAGACAGTTGGGATTGCATCTTTGCATTACTGCCGTTGAGGCATTGTCACAGTCTATGCTTACAGGACAGTGACAAGACAGTGAGAGACAGTACATGTGCAGGACAGGTTTACCCGCAGAAGGAGACTCTGCCAAAATTTATGCAGAATCTGAAGCTTTCTTGGTTCATTTGACAGGTTGATATTGGTTCAGAGGTTAGTTTACAGGGAAAACTCTGCCGAATTTTTCCCAGGAAAGTAAACCACTGTGAAGCGTAGCTATGGCTGGATCACAGGACACTGCTCTTTACAATATCAAGAAGCTGGATGGAACCAATTTCCCATTGTGGAAGAAGCAGATTTGGCACGTGTTGGTACAAAAGAAGCAGATAAAACCTATAAAGCTCAAGGGGATAAAACCAGAAGATATGGACGAAGATGAATGGAGCGAAATGGATGAATTGGCACTTTCTACCATTATGCTGACTTTGGCAGAAAGCATTTACTTCAATGTAGCAGACGAGATGTCGGCTTATCAAGCATGGTTAAAGCTGAGTGATCTTTATGAGAAGCAGAGTGCAGCTTCACAGGTATACTGGCTTAAGAAGCTTGTTGACTTGAAGATGAAAGAAGGGACACCTATGTCCAATCATCTGAATGAATTCAACACAATCTATACTCAGTTGTCAGTTCAAGGTGTCAAGTTTGATGAACCTGTTAGAGCTATGTTCCTGTTGATCACATTGCCGAAAAGTTGAGACACTTTTCGCACATCTTTGAGTAATTCTGCACCTCCAGATGGTTTGAACATAGCAGGTGTAGAAGGAAGTCTGCTTACTGAAGAAACCAATAGAAAGACAATGGACAAAGGCAAAGGAACAGCCTTAGTTGTCAGGGGAAGGACCAAAGAAAAATACAAAGGTGGAAAGAGGAATCAGTCTCGTAGCAAGTCCCGTAGTGCTAAAGGCAAGAGTGACATACAATGCTACCATTGTGGCAAGAAGGGTCACATGAAAAGAGACTGCAGAGAATGGAAAGCAGAAAAAGGCAAAGAGAAAGCTGAATACCATGGTGAGAAGAACAAGTCCTCAGTGAAGATTCAAGAAATAAATATGACAAACATTGTTGCAGAGGATGACACTCTAGTGTAAGGAGACATCTACTTCTTGAAGAATACAATGGACTCAACTCTTCTTACAGCATCTGATGGAAATGCACTGAGTGACTGGATTATAGACTCAGGGGCATCACTTCATGTGTCTCCAAACAAGGAGTGGTTTACTTCTTATGTGACCATTAAAGATCATGTTCGGCTAGGCAATGGGCAAACATGTGAGATCTTAGGTGTTGGAGATGTTCAATTGAAGTTTCAGAATGGCTCTTCTTTCACGCTGAAGAATGTGAGACATGTTCCCGCAATTACAAAGAGCTTGATCAGCACAGGTTTACTTGATGATGCTGGCTACATCACCACTTTTGGACAGAACATGTGGAAGATATCCAAGGGTTCTATGATAGTAGCACATGGACTAAAGTCTGGAGGACTTTACATGATTTATGTATCAAATATCTCTAAAAATGTAATCAATGTAACCGAGCAGCCGAACGTTTCTTTGTGGCATAGCCGGTTAGGACATATGTCCAAGAAGGGAATGGAAATCTCGTCTCGTTCTGGTTATTTGCCTGGCTTTTCATTTAATGATTTTGAATTCTGTGAACATTGTCTGTATGGTAAGCAAACACAGCAGCCACATAAGCATAGAAGCAGTAGAAGAGATACACAGTTGGCACTTGTTCATAGTGATTTATGTGGACCTATGCCTAGTCTATCTCTAGGGGGAGCTTCTTACTTTATGACATTTATAGATGATTACTCGAGGAAAGTATGGGTTTACTTTCTCAAGCACAAGGATGAAGCGTTTAGTGTTTTCAAAACGTTTGTGACACTTGTGGAGAATCAGAGTGGCAAGAAGCTTAAATGCTTACGCACTGACAATGGTGGAGAGTATGTTTCAAAGGCCTTTCAGGACTTTTGTGAGTCAAAAGGTATAAAACGTGAACTTACTGCTCCTTACAATCCTCCTCAAAATGGTGTTGCTGAGAGGATGAATAGGACCATACAAGAGAAGGTCAGAAGTATGTTGTCTAATGCACAACTGCCAAATGGGTTTTGGGCTGAAGCTGTATCAACAGCTGTTCATCTTGTAAATAGATCTCCTAGCAAGGTTTTGCAGAAGGATTCAGTGCCAGAGATGGTATGGTCAGGCAAAATGCCCTCATACAAGCATCTCAGAGTCTTTGGCTGTGAGGCATATACTCACGTTCCAAAAGAATTTAGGAACAAACTTGAGCCAAAGAGTAGAAAGTGCATCTTTCTAGGCTATGGTAATTCTGGTGAGATGGGGTACAGACTTTGGGATCCCGAATCTAGAAAGGTTGTCCGCAGCAATGATGTTCACTTTAATGAATCCAAATATCATTCTAAACCAGAGAGGGTTGAGGAGATTAGAAGAGTTGTCTTCCAAGAAGATGGACCTGCACGTGCAAGACAAAATGTCAGGGCTCAAGAGGAGCAAGGACAGGATAGATTGGAACCACAGGTTGTGGCTGAGCCTGAGCCACCTATTGTGCGTAGATCTGGACGTGTCACGCGACCTCCTGATAGGTTTGTTCCATCTATGAACTATGTCATGTTGACTGATTGCAATGAGCCTTCATGTTACAAGGAAGCAGTGCAAATGAAGGACTCCGGGAATTGGCAATTGGCCATGCAGTCAGAGATGACAGCTCTGCATAAAAACAAGACATGGAAGCTAGTTAAATTACCACAGGGCAAAAAGGCTCTACCTTGTAAATGGGTTTACAAGTATAAGATCACCGCTCATGATAGTCAGCCAAAGTACAAAGCAAGGCTTGTTGCCAAGGGCTTTAAGCAAGAACAAGGCATTGAATTTGATGAAGTCTTCTCTCCGGTGGTCAAGATGACTACATTGAAATGCTTTCTTGCATTGGTTGCCATATTAGATTTGGTGTTGCACCAAATGGATGTCAAGACAGCGTTCTTGCATGGTGATTTAGATGTGGAAATTTACATGCAGCAGCCAGAAGGGTTTGTTGAGAAAGGCAAGGAAGATTGGGTATGCCAGTTGTTAAAGAGTCTTTATGGCTTAAAACAATCACCGAGGGCATGGTACCATAAATTCCACAAGTTTATGCTTTCTCAAGGCTACAAACGTAGTGAGTTCGATCACTGTCTATATACAAAGAAGGCTAAGGATGGTAGTTGGCTGATCCTTATTTTGTATGTGGATGACATGTTGATTGTTGGCAAGCACTTGGAAGAAATTTCAGCTTTGAAGTCAAAGATGGCAAAATCGTTTGACATGAAAGACATGGGTGAGGCAAGTCATATACTTGGTATGCGCATTGAGAGAGACAGATCAAAGAAGTTGATTTGGTTATCTCAAACAGAGTATATTGACAAGGTTTTGCAACGTTTCAATATGGAGAAGGGAAAGGCACTGAGTGTTCCATTGCCACCATATGTGAAACTTAGCAAACAAGATTGTCCTGTGTCTGAGGAAGAACAGGCTGAAATGGATAAGATTCCATATGCGTCTGCAATGGGTAGTTTGATGTATGCAATGATTGCTACTCGCCCAGACATTGCATTTGCAGTGGGAGTAGTAAGTCGATACATGTCAAACCCAGGCAAGAAACATTGGGAGGCAGTGAAAGGAATATTGAGATACCTGAAAGCTACAAAGAGTATGCGTATATGCTATGGGAGTCAGGAACTAAGTGTAAAGGGTTTTACAGACTCAGATTATGCAGGTGACTTAGACAACCGAAGGTCTACGTCAGGTTATGTCTTTACATTGGCTGGTGGAGCAGTATCATGGCGTTCTAGATTACAAGATTGTGTTACTCAGTCTACTACAGAGGCTGAATATGTTGCAGCATCAGAGGCATGCAAAGAATCAATTTGGCTTAATCGACTAGTAACAGATTTGGGAATCAAAGAAGAGATGCCTGTGTTATATTGTGATAGTCAAAGTGCTATACAATTGGCTCGCAATCCAGTTTATCACTCAAAGACAAAGCATGTGGATGTGAAGTATCATTTCATCAGGGAAATGCTCGAGGATAAGCAACTTCAGCTTGTCAAAGTTCACACCACAGAAAATCCTGCTGATCTACTTACAAAAGGACTTCCCTCAGAGAGCTTTGCGCATTTTCGCAAGCAGTTAGGTGTAGGGTAGTACATCACTTCTCTACATCTCTTGTATATTAGCTTGTATAGTAGCTTCTCTCACACTTAAAGTACCACATTGGACTTTAAGTGGGAGGTTGTTGGGGTATAAAACCCAATGTGGTCGCCCAGATAAGTGGGCGGGCCGCCAGGTATGTACACATATTCTTTTGTAAAACCTAATAAGAACTCACTATGCTCTACACATTACAGTAGAGCGAGTTCACCATATCGTCGTGCTCTTCTTCTCGCACTCTCTCTCGCGTCGCACTTCCGCTCGTACTCCTTCACTCACCACATGGAGAAGAGGACTCAACAATTAGGCTTTCAACAATTTTAAGAATCTCATATATGAATAGACACCATCTCAAGGAACGGTTACCCTTTTGTGACTTTTAAAATTCAATATCGCTCAACAATCAGGCTCTGACACATTGTGCTTCTAAAGTCATCATTCTTCCTCTTCTCAATGCCTTCATTATCTATTAAGAGTTAGATACTATACATTTTATAAAGCTTCTCTCCTGCTCATTTTTTGCTTAACTAATAGCTCTAACCCACATGTACGCCTTGTCTAGCCTATGCAGCATTGCATCTTGAGGCTTGCCATGCTCCTCTAGTAGCTTCTACCTTAGCACTACTCTATTAGGCTCTAAAGGTGGTTCTCCATATGCGAAAGAGAGAGAGAGAGAGAAGAGAAGTTTTTGTTAAATACATGCCCACTAGGTGTTATGGCACTAGTGTTTAGCACAAGCACATTTGGAGCGGCATGCAAATTCATGAATTTGATAGATTATGAAGCATTTTGCACTCTATGTGCAGTATCTCTAAGAGATTAATAGTGAGTCTACCAATCACCAACAGAGGTCATGGCTTGGTTTGGGTGCTTGTAGATAAGGTGACTAAAGATTGTAAATTCTATTCAATCTCTCAAAAGTTCTCCAAATTGGTTGCTCATAAATTTATTGTCTACTCAGCAATGTTGAAAGTAATTGTGCCTTAGGCTTGCCAGTCATTTTTGAAAGACTATTTGTAAACGGTTGGAAAAATATTTTTAAACGATTGGGAAAAACAACCAAGTAGTTCACAAGTGTTACTCTTGTGCTAAAAAATATGCTAAGCACGCATGTTAGCACAAAGCAATCCAATTGGATAGGTTATCTCTCTAGTTGGAGTTTACTTAACATGAGGCAAAACATGTTGTGACGATTTAGTCCCTTCATGTGGAGGGGCACCTCCACCAAGTCCAAAAACAAGGGTTCAGAGATGAAGAGAAAGAAGGAGTTGTAGTGGGACATTTCGAAGCTCCTCCCTAGCAAAGTCCCTATCCCTTGCGAACCAAGCCGCCTACATTCCTTTATACTCCCGCTATTACCATGCAAGGATGCTCCCACCGAACTCCCTTCCTGTGAGCAGCCTTGCCGCTTTTGAGGTGGAGGGTAGGCACTAGAAAACCTGTACATAATGAAACCCGAGAAACCCTAAGAGAGAGTTTTTTTTCTTAAGGCCTCCCTAATGGACTACAACCTAATGGAATACAAAAGGGAGACTTTAAAAAAGAAAATCCTCCCTAAAGGATCTGCGCCGGCGCAGATCCTTTAAGGAGGCAGATCCTTTAAGGAGGGTTTTCTTTTCTAAATCCTCTATTTTGTAGTCCATTAGGGAAGCTTTTTTTTAAAAAAAAATTATGTCTTATTGTAGTGAAAACAAAATGAGCATGGTTTTGTAGTAAATGCAAATAGTGAATGCTCTTTTCTTTCTAAAAGCTCTTGGATGTGTTATAAAAAACACGAAAAAATGCCCCCCACTCCCCCCTCCCCCCCCCCCCGCCCTTCTCCAAGAAAAAAAAAACTTTTTTAAAAACGAGTACTCAAGCGTGCGAAAACGACTTCATAAGATTAGCAAAAGATAGGTGCCAAAATCAGTGGGTAAAGATAAGGAGAGTACCACCAAACACGTTTCGCTCTTATGAGCTCATCAGTGGTGGTGTTAAATGGATTGAGTTTGTAAAAGAGGAGGAGGCAGGGGTTTATAAAGGGAGCTTGGAGGAGTCTTTTTGAGGTTTCTATCTTGGGAGACGTCATTTTTTGGGAGAAGTGGCTTTAAAGTCCAAGTACTAGGGTACAAGGGGGGGAGTTATGGTGAGTTAGGTGTGGATGTAAGCTAAAAAATTACCAGGTTTCAAGATACAAGTTTTTGGGAATGAGAGGTTGGGGGTAGAAGTGTGAAAAAAAAGGGGGGCTATTTTAGGTGAGAGACAAGTGTAATGATGAAACAAAAGGGAAAGGAGAAGCATCAAAAAAGGATTTGAAAGAGTGCAAGGAGTGTCCAAAGGATAATTCAAGGGGAGGGAGGGCGGTTTATCCAAAAATTGAAGCTCTAGATGGTATGGTGCTTTTATTTAGAAAAAAGGAGAAAATTCAATAAACTGAAATTTTTTAAAAGGCTAGATGTATACAGGTGGTTTTGGGATGGCTAGGGAGGTTTTGAAAAGAGACTGTGTGCGGGGTAAAAAAAGGGGGGGGGGGGGGGGGGGGGGGGGGGGGGGGGGTGACCTATGCACCAGTAGGCTGTGGATGTTGGGGCCTAAAGTCCAACAAATAGTAGGCCTAGGGAGGTAGGAGAGGTTAGCATCAAGCTGGCAAGCTTTTGAAATGGGATTGCTAATATTTTGAGAGGGTAGTAATCTTCTAGTGGTAGGTGTGAAGGGGATTTTGAACACGGTGGGTGGATTTTTTGTTATCTTGTGTAGGGGAAGGAGGAGAGAGGTGCGGTTGAGGTAAGAGACCTTGCTGAAAACTTTTTGGAGGAAGTTAGGTGGGTAACCCTTAGCCCGAAGGCATAAGTAGAAGAGGCTGCGGAGGTAGAGGTATCCCTTCAAGGTTGATTCTCTAATATAATAT
The DNA here is from genome assembly GCF_014529385.1 of Adiantum capillus-veneris. NCBI lineage: Eukaryota > Viridiplantae > Streptophyta > Polypodiopsida > Polypodiales > Pteridaceae > Adiantum > Adiantum capillus-veneris. The sequence goes on from NC_140935.1 coordinate 148,899,212, forward strand.
CTTTTGAGCTCTGAGATGATGAATGCGACTTTTTGATGTGTTGGGTGCCACAAAATCCAAGGGTATAGTTGTAGGCATTCAAAGGTTTTTGAAAACAATGGGAATCCAAGAGGCTAGATGTAGCAAAGCAGGTACCTTTAAAGAATTCTATGTCGAGGATAATGGCCCGAGTAGAGGAGATGGTTTTAGAGATTTTGATGTGCTCTTGAAGAGGTTCACCATATGTGCTTAAGAGAAAAGTAAGGGTTTTGAGGGTCCCTTTCCAAAGTCCAAAGGCATCATCCACATGTCTTTTGAAGTAGAGAAGATTAGGGTTATGCAAGAGGGGGCAAGAGTCTTCCAACTGGCAGAGGAAAAGACATGCATATACCACGGCAAAGTTTGAGCCCACATTAGGAAAATTTTGAACTCATTTTTGGGCCTTTTAAGAGTGCCACATCATCAAAATTGTACAAAAGAAAGCAACCCGGTAGACCCCTCTAAATATTGCTTAGAACCCCATGATATGACCTATCATTGGAAAGTTCTTGACAAGGTCCAAAAAGTTTGGATGACTTCTATGAAAGTTATGCCATTCTTTTTCAATCAGCCAGGTTTTGTTACCGTTACGGTAATCTAAAATCACCTTTTTTTAAATCTACATGAAGGCAATGTTCGATACATGCATGCTATATATCAATAGATAGCATTTGAAGAGTAGATTCTAAATATCCAACCTCCAACAAGTTTGGATCTTATTTGCAAAAAATTTACCGATCCCCACTTTTTGAAAGCTATGCCACATCAACAATTCTTACAAGGCCCATTTTTTAGTCCAAACTTTTCCTAATGTGGCAGTGCCTTTGGTTTGTTTCCAAAATTTTCCTTTAAAGTTAATGTACTGATGAGATAGGATAAGGGAGGCAAGGTAGAGTATAAAGTGAGATTTTTGCGGGTCAAAAAAGTTAGAGATGAAGGAGTTGAGAGCAATGAGGCCTTGATTAATGGGGATGCTAGGGTATAAGGCTTCAACGTCAAAGGTAAAAAGGAGAGTGTTAGGTGGAAGGGGAAGTTTATCCAAGTCTTGGATGAGGGTAAGGGAGTTTTGAAGGTGTTGCTTTTGGCCAAGGAGGATTGGGTAGAGTTCTATATGGAGCCAGATAGAAGCTTTTTCAAAAAGGTAACCCTTATACGAGCATATAGGACGAGAGACAATGGATGGTTTATGGATTTTAGGGATAAAGTAGATAGGACAGGGTTTGGGGGGTTTATTAAGGGGGGAGAGGATAAAGTTCCGCTCCATAGAGGGGAGAGCGGAGTAGCGAAGGGTGATAGAGGTAAGAAGGGAAGCTAAGAAGGCAAAAGGGAAGTTAAGGCAAGGTTCATAGGTGGAGTGGTTATTGAGATGTGAGAGGACATCTTTCTCATACCAATCTAATGGTAAGATAACTACGCCAAGGTTTTTGTCAGCTGGTTTTATGATTATTGACGAGTCCAAGGCGAGGCTAGATAAAGCTTCAATGGCAAAATGGGGTCGCTTTGAAGTGGGAAAATTACAAGCATTTAGCATGAGGTTAAAGTTATGTTGGTTAGTGGACAAAATTTGGTTAAGATGGGGGTTTATTATTGGAGGTTTCCAAAGTGGGTTTGTTTCCTTAAAAGGAGAGGAGGAGGAGGGTTTAAGGTTTTTGAAGAAAAACTTAAGGTTGAGATTTCTTGAAAGATTGCGGTGTGAGTTGAGGAGCAAGAGAGGGGAAGGGTTTAGAGGGGGAGGGATGTATTTTAAGCCTAAGGCCAAACATTGCCTTTCAGAGAGGGAGAGAGCTCGAGGTGCCAAGTTGTGGATTTTGTAGTTAGAGATACCATGCTCCAAGGTTGAAACTTGAATTTTACCAAAGAGCAAAAGTTTGTAGCCTTGTGGATTAGTGAGTGGGAGCCACAACTTTCTTCTTGTTCTTCCTTTGTGGAGTGGGGGTACGGGAGTGTCTTTAGAAATCCAAATATATGGGAGGAGGGGGGGTTTTGAGAAGTAGAGGTGTACCCAAGTGTATGGGTGACTAAACCCTAATCCCTCCTCCCTTTACCTTTTCCCGAGTGGTTATTCTTGTGGTATGTGGAAACATTACGGGAGTGATCCTTGCTGTGTGGGTGTGGGTAAGGGTGGTTGGGGATTTTTTGAGATGGAATAGGAGGGGCCAATGGAGGTGGGTGTAGGATTGAGGGTTTTAAGGGGGTAAAGAGGATAGGCGGGGGTGTTGGGAGAAGGAGTAAATTTAGGTTTTTTAGATAGAGGGAAGGACTTTTCAGGGGAGGGTTTGGAGGAAGGTTGAAAAGGTCATTTGTTGGTGGTTATAAAGGATGGTTGGGGACAGGGGTGGTGGTGTTTAAAGGTTCTTGGCGGTACAAACGGTTTTTTGGAGAGGAGGTGGGTGGGTTTTTTAGAGGGAGGGAAGACCATCTTATGTGGGGAGGTGGAAGGGGAGACCTGAAACTTGGGAGGAATTGTATGGAATTTTTCTGTGACAACTTGTTCCACAAGTTCTTTGATGGTTTGCTCCTTGGGGAGTGAGAGCACCTCTTCTTCAATGTTGTTGATGGCCTTCTTGCGGGCAAGTTTAGCTATATCCTCTTTTGAGGTAGCGAGGTGTGCATTTACAACGTGGGTTTGAATCTCCAAGAGAAAGTTTAGGAGGGATGAGGTTTTCCATTGTTGTAGCTTGAGGCTCCAAGCATGTTTGGAGACTAAGGGTATGGAGACTTGGAGGAGCTTTAGTAGGAGATCATTGAGCCGTTCTTCTACTAAAGCATGATAGCCGTCAAGGTAGGTTTGCAAATTATTTCTGAGGAGAGTTTGTGCTTGTACAAGAGCTTTTGTGCAATCTAATTGATATCTTATAGTGAGTGAGGCAAACTTAGCATTGAGGAGGGCTTGAGCTTGTGTATGCTCTAGGGATAGTTTTGGTGGCTTCATACAAAGGCTATTAGGTGCTCTTTGATTACAAAGTAGATCATTGAGGTGCTTAAGGAAGATTTTAGCTTTACCTACTTTATCATGAAGCTTCTTATATTCCAAAAGCGAGTTGGAAATAATCACCTCAAAATCCCGAGGTTGCTTGAGATGTGGAAGAACCTCTTCATTGGTAAGGGGGGCGGTCGAGGGTAGGCCATCATGTTGAGGGGTTGACCGTTTGCCGGCTTGGGATGGAATGGTCGTAGCCATAGTAGGGGTGCTAACATTATGGTTTAGTTCGCCGCTTCCTTTTCCAAGCACCGAAGAGAAATCAAAGGACTCCTCCGGGAGACGCTCTAATTCTTCCGTGATGTTTTCATAGGGGTTGGTTGTAGCGTCATCCTTATTTATCGAAAGTAGAGTCAAGGTGGTCGGGTGAGAAGCCGAGGTTTCTGCTCTTGCATACGCGGCAGCCGAGATGAAACCGGGGAGCGAAGGGCCGATAGCCATAGAGGAACGGAGATCCGGGGCGAGATTGTCGTGGCGGAGTTGGAGTGTTGGCATCCATTGGAATAGATAAGGTGACCCAAGGGATTGTAGGGTATAGGGCTAATGACAAGGCGACCAAATGTGGAGGTCTTGGCGGGTAAAAATGAAAGGTTTGTGTCACTGTGTAGAGGACTGAGTATCAAGATCCAAGTTGGTTAAAAGCAAGATAAAGTTAAAAAATAAAGCATGGTTAAGATTTAAGATAAAGGTTGGAGAGCGTGAATAGGGCTTAGTGTGTAGGTGTGTGCTTGGGTGCAGTAAAGGAAGTGGAGCAATGGGCGGGGGTTTTGACAAAGGTAGGGGAGGGAGGACAGTTAAACTCAGAATCAAAATGTGCCGGTGAAACAAATCTTGTGCAGGTGAAGCCTGTAAGAGAGAGGGAGCATGCGCTCCACGGTTGATGTAGAAGTGTCATTACATGCGCCATGCTGTAGGTAATGCCGCAAGTTGTATGCAGAATTCCGTTACATGCGCCATGTTGTAGGTAATGCCGTAGGTTGTATTCAGTATGCCGTCAGGTGCGCCATGTTGCAGGTATTATCGAAATTGCATGTAAGTGTGCTGTCAGGTGCGCCAAGTGCTGCAGGTATTGCAGCGCAGCAGTGCTTTCCTCATGGCGGTTAAAGCAACGCAGCAGAAGCTCCGTCAGGTACACCAAGTGCTGCAGCGCAGCAGGGCTTTCGATAGGGGGTTAATACAGCACAGCAGGGTCGTAAACTGCGCCAAGAGGGTTGTCGTGGATGCCGGGCTTGAGTGGCGCAGGTCTTTATGTGGTTGCCGCAGGTGTACACAGCAGCGCTGATGTTATGGAGGCCATAGCCATAGCTAATAGACGAGCTTTGAGATGCAGGGAAGGCAGTGAGTTAGGCGCAGAATGAGAGGTGTCTATTGTGCCGACGGCAGTGCAGGGTGTTTGCTAGGCAAGCAGATGGGAAAAGCACTTGGTGCTGAAGCTTACAGCACGTTAGGCGAGACGATGGGGATGTGAAGGCAGTGGAGAGAGTGCTCGTTAGGCAAGAGAGTGGGAGGTACCCAATGAGGTGAAGGCGGGAACTCGTGCCTTGGGAGATGGGTGGAAAAAGACCCTAAGGGTAGCCAGAGCTTAGGACCACGAAAAGACAAAGGTTAAATCCAAGCAAGTTAAGTTTTTAAGGGTGTGGGTGTTAAGGTTACAATCCAAGGAAGTTAAGCATTAACACTAGAATGGTAACCTAGCAGGACATAAAAGTGTCCTTTCAGGGTTTTGGGAAAAATTTCCAAAACCATAGTAGATCTACTCATGAAAAATCCTTTCATGAGCGCTTATAGTTCAATAACTACTACATATGGAAAAAATGAGAAACTTGTAATTTTTCTCATCCTTTGGTCACTACAAGCCTCCAAAGTTAATGGACCAGTGCATTTTGCCCAAAACAGCAATTTCTTACGGAGGATTGCATATAAATAAGAGTGGGGATTTTTGTAGGACATGAGATAAAATGTCTCATTAACTTCAATGGGTTGGTGACCAAAACATATGGTTGCTTTTACCTCACTAATTTTTTTTTGGGCAAAAACAATAGGCACAAAAAAGTTGCATTTTTGCCATTCTGTGGACCTATCATCAAAGTTTCTATAGTCACGCTCAATACAGATACTATATACATGTTTTCTTAGTTCCCTTTGGACCTTTGGATTCAAAAGGAGCCATGGAGCATGTCAAAAGGATAATGAATCTCTTACAATTGGAGCCTTGGGGGCAATGATAAAGTGCTAAATACAGCAAACATGAAAAAATTGGGTTTAGCATTATGACCTCTAGAAACCCATAGAAAATACTCAATATCTAGCCAGGTTTGTAGTCTATGATTAGATATGGTTACTACCTACAAAATACACACAATTGGCCTAAGAAACTAGCAATATTGAGAAAGTTATACTTGCTACTCTAAAATGTATCGTATTCTTCAGCAATCAAAAAACTCAACCATCATCATATACTATGCTATATAGCATATTAGGTCCCCCAAAACTCAAGGAAGATTAGCTTTATGTTATACATTACACTTACACAATCAAAATTGAATTTGGATATCAAGAAAGCCACCAAAAAAATCATAGAAGTGCTAATTTTGGCCAAAAAAACAGGATTATGCAATTCTTGTAAATTGGTCATAACTTTCAATTTTAACACTTAGCTCTCCCTACAAGCATCAAAACATGTTGAGAACTATGAAGGCCTAACCTCTAGCCATCTAAACCTCACAAACATGAAGTTTAGAGTGGTATAGTTGCCAAAAAATGAAAAAAAGCCAAAAACAGGACCCGTTTTTTCACGCAGTTTGGGTTAAAAAATGTTGTGCAAGAGTAAGGTTAATGGTGAGATCAATACTCAAAAAAAAAATGCTAAGTTTTTTTCAGCTCATAAGGCAATTTTGTGGATATATAGCACCTAGAAATTCATTTTCATACTCTTCAAATAATTCAAGCAAAATGGTCACTTAACAGGACACAAAAGTGTCCAAGGACATAAAAGTGTCCAGTTACCATTCTAGTGTTAAGGGTGTAGAAGCGTAAAGTCATAAAGGGGGGGCGAGTAACCAAGAGAAAAAGGGCCGCGGATCGAGAGGGGAGAATAAGCCATTGAAAAAGGAAAGGAAAATTTTGCTAAAAGTGGTGAAGGAGTGGAGAGGAGTCGTGCAACGCTTATAATGTTCAAAAAATCAAACTTTTTTAAAAAAAATAGAACGAGTACTCAAGCGTGCGAAAACGACTTCATAAGATTAGCAAAGGATAGATGTCAAAATTAGTGGGTAAAGATAGGGAGAGTACCACCAAACGCGTTTCGCTCCTATGAGCTCATCAGTGGTGGTGTTAAGTTTGTAAGAGAGGAGGAGGCAGGGGTTTATAAAGGGAGCTTGGAGGAGTCTTTTTGAGGTTTCTATCTTGGGGGACATCATTGTTTGGAAGAAGTGGCTTTAAAGGCCAAGTACTAGGGTACAAGGGGGGAGTTATGGTGAGTTAGGTGTGGATGTAAGCTAGAAAATTACCAGGTTTCAAGGTACAAGTTTTTGGGAATGACAGGTTGGGGGTAGAAGTGTGAAAAAAAGGGGGGCTATTTTAGGTGAGAGAGAAGTGTAATGATGAAACAAAAGGGAAAGGAGAAGCATCAAAAAAGGATTTGAAAGAGTGCAAGGAGTGTCCAAAGGATAATTCAAGGGGAGGGAGAGCGGTTTATCCAAAAATTGAAGCTCCAGGTGGTATGGTGCTTTTATTTAGAAAAAAGGAGAAAATTCAGTAAACTAAATTTTTTTTAAAGGCTAGATGTATACAGGTGGTTTTGGGATGGCTAGGGAGGTTTTGAAAAGAGACTGTGTGCGGGGTAAAAAAAAGGAAGGGGGGGGGGGGGGGGGGGGGGGGGTTGTGACCTATGCACCAGTAGGCTGAGGATGTTGGGGCCTAAAGTCCAACAAATAGTAAGCCTAGGGAGGTAGGAGAGGTTAGCATCATGCTGGCAAGCTTTTGAAATGGGATTGCTAATATTTTGAGAGGGTAGTAATCTTCTAGTGGTAGGTGTGAAGGGGATTGTGAACACGGTGGGTGAATTTTTTGTTATCTTGTGTAGGGGAAGGAGGAGAGAGGTGCAGTTGAGGTAAGAGACCTCTAGTTATGTCTTGGCTTGCCACTTCCCACCTCCATTGTCTTTTCCTCTTTTAATTCCCAAAGCATCTATCAAGAGTCTCGCTCAAAAAAATAGGTTCTCCCATACTCACTTTGTCTTCACTATAAGTTTTATAGTTATGTTTTTTAAAGTCACTCCAAAAAAAGAGTGTAGATTATATTGGTAAAAGCCACCAAAAAATGGCTTCAACTGGATTTGAGCATGGAGGTCAACAACCACCTTAGAATACCTTGTGATACTTAAATCAGTTTTAAACTAGCACATCATAACAACACAACATACATGGCTTACTACAACTTATCCAAATAAGCAACAATAATGGCGTATGAAGGGTGGGGCCCTAGTCTTCATCACTTGCAATGTCCAATCGAGTTGCCACCATGGAGCCCCCTTGTCCAAAGAAGAACACCAAATAGGGCCTTAGATCATAGAGCAGATTTAAGATGAGAGAATCAACCCCGGATTGTTTAAAAAATTGAATACCTGGGAGCAAAGCTATTAAAGGTGAGCCAAACACCCTCAATTCTTTGAAGCTAAGTCGTCCAAGGAAATCATAAGGTGGATTTCTGTTGCCACCACAAACACACCCCTCCTTTGATAGCCCCACCTCTGTAGCAACAATATTGGCTGCCAATTTTGCACCACATAGGATGTGGAGGGGCACCTCCACCAAGTCCAAAAACAAGGGTTCAGAGACGAAGAGAAAGAAGGAGTTGTAGTGGGACATTTCGAAGCTCCTCCCGAGCAAAGTCCCTGTCCCTTGCAAGCCAAGCCGCCTACATTCCTTTATACTCCCGCTATTACCATGCAAGGATGCTCCCACCGAACTCCCTTCCTTTGAGCCTTGCCGCTTTTGAGGTGGAGGGTGGGCACTAGAAAACTTGTACATAATGAAACCTGAGCAACCCTAAGAGAGAGTTTTTTTTTTTAAGGCCTCCCTAATGGACTACAACCTAATGGAATACAAAAGGGAGACTTTAAAACAGAAAACGCTCCCTAAAGGATCTGCGCCGGGGCAGATCCTTTAAGGAGACAGATCCTTTAAGGAGGGTTTTCTTTTCTAAATCCTCTGTTTTGTAGTCCATTAGGGAAGCTTTTTTTATTAAAAAATTATGTCTTATTGTAGTGAAAACAAAATGAGCATGGTTTTTTAGTAAATGCAAATAGTGAATGCTCTTTTCTTTTTGAAAGCTCTTGGATGTGTTAAAGAAAAACAAAAAAAGCCCCCCCCCCCCCCCCCCCCCCCCCTCTCTCCTCTCCCTCCTTCTCAAAAAAAAAAAAAAAAAAACTAGTGTTGTGAATGTGATCGTGATGGTAACTCTCGACACCTTGCCTTGGATGGGTTCATAATGGGGATGGTCAATGGAACTTCTTGTGATAGGAGGTGCTCCTGCTCTACCTCAGCTTAGGGGTTGGCTTGGCGAGTGTGCTTGAAGGGCAAAAGACGGTGTCGGAGGAGAGGCCTCTGGCTCCTCATCCCCTGCTCGTCCTATGCATTCTACAACCCCCCTCTATCTCTAGCCTTGGGGGAGACCTCCCATCCCACCTCTCCAACGGGAGGAAACAAACTCATTTCTAGTACATGCTATGTTGGTTCCGAAGGTGTTGGGATTGGCAAGTCTTTCTTGTGCTCATCACTCCATCATGTTCTCTGTTGGGCTACAAGTACATGGCTATGCTCGAATTTTTGGTGGGCCTCTTTTGGCAGGGGTGACTCCTTGGTGGCACTACCCTTGGCATGGTCTGCTTCAATGGTGTTTCTGAATGTTCCTCTGAAGTGTTTCATTCTTTGGGTGACTTTGTCGGTCCTGATCCCAATTTGTTTTGGTGGATGGTCCCTTGGCGGCTAGTGATGGAGTGTCTAGGCTCTTCCCTCTTTGAGGCAATAAAAGAGTTGGTTTATGCTTATGTAGTTTGTGATGGTCAAAGACTTGGTTTGTTCAGTTGTGGTTCTTCTGTTTGGGAGGTTGCTTGTCCTATGGCAGGGGGATTGCCACGTGTGGAAGCCAAATCGGAGAATTGTATTAGCTTTGTAAATTAAAGGGTGGCTCCCTCCCTGTAAAGCCATACAGATCTAGTTGTAGTTATGAAAGTTATGTGATGGATGTACTTGTTGAATTGTGGTTATTCTGGCTTGACATGAGCATGATATTTTGTAATTCTTTTTGGCATTAATTCAATATACTCACATATTTTAGTTTTGCAAAAAAAAAAAGAATCCCTGAAAGGGTCTGCATCGATTTTTATAATGTATTCTTAATGGAATTTATTAAGATTATCTTTCAAGAAAAGCGAGGAGACAAGCATACAGGACAAACTTCTTGCCTACAGTTGACCTTCAATTTTGTCTTTTGGGATCTTGGTAGATTCCTCATAAAATATAGATAAAACTCAACAAGGACACATATATTGGTCAACAAATAGCAACAAATAGGTGACGGTCTCAAATTGTAGCACCATAAAATGTCCATGATAGTCAACTAAAAATAAGGTTGCTCCATGAGCAAAGAGTTGAAAAGTAAGGTATGTTGTAATTAAGAAAAGAGTTGAAAAATACTCAAATATAGTGCAAAAGTAAAGCACCGAGGGGGGGGGGGGGGGTTGCCTGCAGTGTCAAGTGTTGATACATGGGAAGGCAGACAACATGCGAACAATGTTAGACCAATGATAAAGTGCCTCTCATTAGCTCGCTCGATTTTATCATCGCTAAAAAAGTTCGCTCGAAGTTTGGGATTCCTCTCTATCGTAATGCATAATTAAGTAAAGAAGCACCAGTGTTAGTCCTAAAGACTCATATTCTCCACATGCAAAATATATCTAATATAATGACGTCAAGAAGTACGATGTCAATCAAGCATGAGATGTACTTTTATGTGGAAGTAACCGTAAACACTCAACGACATGAGTGAGAGGGACTCTCATAAACCTTACTCCACAGTAGCTAAATCAAACTCCATGAGTATCTTGACTATGTTGTACACCTTGTGACTAGATCAACATGTGCCAAAAAAAACCCTACCATGGAGGTCTATAGCTGTAGAAATGTATCTGGGATAATATTGTCCCAAAAGTTGTTTCTCCTACATGACCTTGTTATGTGTCTCAAGAGAAAAATGGATGAAAGCATTGAGCCTATGCATCTAACTTGGAAAACTCAATCAAAGCATATTCAAAAATGAAACTAAACCAAATCATATGCTTGCATGGAGGTTGAAAACAGCGTCCACTTATCTGGAGGAGTGAATGATACTATCCAAAATTAAAAGGTATATCCCAAAAGGTAATTACCAAAAAATCTAGCCTCAAAAAGGCCCAATATGTCTGTAACTTGTTAGACACTAAATGAGAGATTAAGCAATATTGAATTGGTAATCCTAGGTGTTGCCTTGGCAATCCAAACCCCTTGGTTAGATTTTGCAAATTCAAACCTCTTAGGTAGAGTTTGAATGGATCTGCTATTCATTGTGACCACCATAGTCTACCATGCCCAATAACGATTGTAATCAACTTGGGAAGTTGAACTTACCCATTACCCCTCTGTAGATTGAGGAATTCTTTCCTTGAAAGTACAACTATGAAGATATCAATTAATGACCATTAGTACTCATGGAGTGATTTGGCATTAACTAACTAGAAGAGCTTGAAATTTGCTAACCTTGTCGCCCCTCTGGCTCATAGCCATGTATGCTGATAAATTGAGGGTTGTTGGAGATACCATGCATGCCCTCGTTGCTTGGTTCATACCAAACTCCAATGAAAATCATGTAAACATGTTGCAAAATTTTTCCAATCTCATATGATGATAGTATATTCCAAACTTTGGGAACTTTTATGCAATATGTCCTAAATTGAAGCCTTGCTTTGCATAAGTACATTGGAAGTATAAAACATGATGAAACCTGCGTGCTCATATCTAACAAGTGATCTTGTTGATATATAGATGTCAAGGCAAAAGAAAATCGATCTTGTCGAGCTTTCATAAAGAAAATCAACCTTGTCGAGCTTTGTAAAGAATCAACCTTGTCAAATCGTATGTCTTATGGAAAATACTTAGATTGCCCAATATTGAAAAAGATAGCTCATGAAACTTTTGCTTGCCAATTTGGCTTGTAGAGCATTTTGCAAGAGTTAATAAGTGTTATTACGAGACTGGGCACCCTCCTATTGCATGTGGTTAACTACAATTGGGATAGCTAGAGCGTAATTGATAATTATTGTGTTGTCTTTTTATTCATCGGCCATTTTATATTTGCACAGTGTTTTAGATCTTTTATCAATAAGCCACTATGATTGTAACAGACTTGGACACTCCAAGTCAAGAATCTACTGCAACACCACAAATAGTCACTTCAAAACAGTTCACAGTTCACAATTAGTTCGACACTAGCCCCGACGGAGTTCCGTGCCTAGAGATATTGGCCCCAAAGACTGGCGCCTCTTTTGGTATTTCTTTTTGTATTAATATGTGTTCAAAGTACAAGAGTGTAGGCATGCGCTCACTCTCAGACTCTGGGTCCGGATGCTCTGAGTTGTGAGAGGCCTACCCACATATTTAAAGGGTTTACAAGGGATGCTAAAAGCAGAGACCAAAAGCTGAAAATCAAAAGCTTTGTAAAAAGAGAACATGTTCAATCTTTTTATATTTCAAGCCATACTTGGCAATAAAGCAAAGCTTTTTAAATAAAAGCTCTCTCTCTCTCTAACTCCTTGCGTAGAAATCCCACGCTGCCAAAAGTTGCCCATGCAAAATGCAAAAGCCTTGTCTTTTGTTATGCTCAGTCCGTCCGTACAGCTTTCATGAATTGCGGAGAGTGCCATACAACATGCCACATCATCATTTTGTGTAAGATGCAGCCGCAGTCAGATTTTCTCATGCCAGAGCTGTCCATGCCAAAAGGGTGTATGTGCAGGGCAGCCACTATCCTTGCCAGAGGGTGTGTGTGTGTACTGGGCACGCCACATCACTGGGTTGTGACATACCTCCCTCTTGAAAGCTTTGTAATCGCCCTCGATTACGCCTGCAAAACAGACAGAAGCCATAAACTGTCTTAGAAAACACTGACCGTTAGTACCGACGCACTAGGAATACACATCTAGCACATGTACCAATCGAAAATCACATCACACGACATCAGAGGACATCACATGACATCACGTGACAAATCACATTCAACATCCATTTGGATCTTAGACCATGATTTATCGGCAATGCAATTAGCAATCGCATCTAGATCCACTCAAGACCTCATAGATGCCCGATTGACTAATCCCTATTTCAACCATGTCTATATATCGAGATCATTTAGACCAAAATGCTGCACAATTTCATCTATCAGTTCATGCACTTAAACAAATCAGTTTCAATTTTTTCCGAAATTCCATTTCATGAAGTCATACATCAGAATATTGTGATCTCTCAGTATCCCTAAAGCTCAAAGGGACATCAGTGACTCTAGTATTCAAAAATTGAGGCATCTGTTGACAAAGGAGCGAAGTAACTCACCCTTGTGCAAACCCACTGCACCACATCTCCGGCCAAGCTGAATTCGAGGTTCCATTTGGAGTAGACTATGCTAAACCAAAAGCTTCGAGGTAAAGTTTCACAATCTGAGGAGTATCTGCTTGGTCCTCCTCCTCCATCCACTTCGCATCCAATCGTGTCTAAGCGTGTACTCATCAGCTTCAAAAAAAATCTTATCTTTCGTGCTTAGGAAGGGTGAAACCTTTGCAGCACCTTCAATAATCTCAAATGGCACCTTCCCCGTCGAAGAGTGTATCGTGTTGTTGTAGGCAAATTCCACCAAAGGTAGATACTTTTCCCATTGAGTCTTCTAATTCAAGATGTAAGACTTCAATAAATCTAAAACCACTGAATTGGCAATCTCAGATTGCCCGTCAGTCTGCGGGTGGAAAGATGACGAGAACTGCAACCGCGTGCCAATGTTCTCCCAAATTGCCTTCCAAAACAAATTCTTAAATTTGGGGTCCCTGTCAAAGACAATCGTCTTGGGCATGCCATGTAATCTGAAGATCTGGGCCATAAACAGTCTCGCTAAGTGATCCGGCTTGATTGTTTCCTTCACTGGAATGAAATGAGCTTGCTTGCTAAATCTGTCAATAATAGTCCAAATACCACGGTGACCACTTTGTGTTCTCGGGATATCAAAAAGGAAATCCATTGCAATACTTTCCCAGGGGCGGGTGGGTATGGGCGAAGGCTGTAACAATCCCTGTGCTTTATGCCTGTCAAACTTGACCTTCTGGCATACCAAGCAAGTGAGCACAAACTCATCCACATCCTTCTTGAGTCTCGGCCAAAAGAAGTACTTCTCTACCCCTTTCAAGGTGGTATGCCGCGTTGACCCATAAAAGGTGGACAGTGGCATTCGGTCATAACCTTTTCCCTCAACGGTTGTGTAATGCACAACATGGCTTTCCTCATCAAGTAGCCATCCCGAATCGAATATCCCGCTATTGTCTATTCATCTTGTATCCGTGTGAAAATTTCTGCAAAATCTGTATTCGTGGCATACTGATCGACCATATCCTCAAAGCTCCTATGGTGTATTGGGGAATTAGCCAGAACCAACGGCTTTCGAGACAAAGCATCTGCCACCAAATTCTTATGTCCCTAAACATGGACAATCTGGAAGTGAAATTGTGACAAGATGTTCGCCCACCAGATTTGCTTTTCTGATAACTACTTCTATGACAAGAAGTAGCGTAAACTTTGATGGCCTGTAAAGACAGTAAAATCTACTCCAAGTAGGTAATGCCGCCACTGAGTAAGAGCATGGATAACCGCCAAAATCTCTTTCTCATAAATCTGTGTTGTCAACTCCGGCCTTGAGAACAATCGCCTCTCATAAGTAATGACATGGCCTTCTTGCATTAAGAACGCACCCAGACTACGCCCACAAGCATCGCAATATACTTCAAATGACTTTTGCGAGTCCGGTAAAGTCAAAATTGGACCCGTAGTCAATAGTTCTTTCAAAGTCTAAAAGGCAGTCACCTCTGTGGGTCCCCACAAGAAAGGGACTCCTTTCTTTGTCAAGATATGCAAAGGGGAAGCAACCTCTGCAAACTTTCTAATGAACCTCCTGTAGTACAAGCACAATCCCAAGAAGCTTCTAGCTTCATGGACATTCTTCAAATCGGGCCAATCACGGATATTCTCTATCTTGGCCGGATCCTGATGTCCTCAAAGAAAGTGCCAACGAATAGGCTCTACTCTTGAAAAATCATGTCCATCATCCGATTAAATGTCGTAGAAGCATTGGTTAGGCCAAAAGGCATCACCAAAAACTTAAATAACCCAAAAGTCGTCCAAAATGCTGTCATGTAGATGTCTCCCGGCGCTATTCTGATCTGATGATAGCCACTGTTCAAATCAATCCTGCTAAAGCACGAGGATCCATGTAATCTATTGAGTATATCATCGATCCTAGGAATCAGAAATCTGTTCTTGATGGTGATTTTTTTGAGAGCTCTATAATCGATGCACATTCTCCGAGATCCATCTTTCAAAACCAACAACATTGGAGAGCAATACGGTGAAGTGCTAGGATGGACAAGACCTTTTCCAAGAAGTCTTTCACCCGGTTCATAATCTCTTCGTTCTAGGCTCGGCTCGCATGGTAAGGTGGCCGGTTCGGTGGTGTGCTTCCAGGTATCAAATCAATAGTATGATCTTCAGGACGAGCGGATGGTAACTCGCTTGGCAGGCCCTCTGAGAAGCAATCGGCATGAGAGTGGTGATAATCTTGGCGTTCTTTATCAAATTCAAAAATATTTGTATCCTCATCACTCAACTCTTTCAAAAAGATCGAGTAAACAAACAGACTGGATTTCATTAATTTAGAAATGGCCGAAGCCGATACAATAGGGACAGACTCGCCCTTAAGTTTTACATCGATTACAATGGTTCTGACGTTATCTATGGTCAATGTTGCTTTCCTCGCCCGATAGTCAGCCATGGCGTTGTTCTTGTGGTACCAGGGAATTCCCAAGATAACATTTCAACCTTCCCAAGGCATTATGTAAAAGTCATCATGCCCCAAATACCCCTGACAATGCAATTGAAGTTTTCCAATGATAGGTGTAATGGCTACGTCCCTGCCTCGGGTGCCGCTAGAACTGCCTCTTCTAGTGGTCCCATCCAATCGGGAGTGATCTCAAGCCGCGCCGCCAATTCTGGTGAAATGAAGTTGGCCTTGGCTCCTCCATCAAAGAAGATGAGGGCTTCTTGGTCTTTCACTTTGCCCTAACGTGAAAGTAATGAATCCCTAAGTTCCTTTGAAGATGTAGCTCCACGAAGACGGTGGACTAAACGATCTCCAACTCCTCCCAAGAGGAAACGGTTAACCCATAGTCCTTATCCTTGTCACTTTAAAAGGGAAGAGAGGAAATAAAGGAAGAAAAGGGCAAAGAGGTCACCCTCTTCTCCTTCTTCTTCACCTTCCTCGTCTTCCGACGAAAGCTATGGCTTTTCTCCCAAAGAATACAAGAGGGAAGGACATCACAAATCTTACCCTGCATGGCGAAGGTCCCAAAAGCTCAATATGTTCAAAAGGACAGAGTATCTTTTTTCTCACCTATGATGGCACCTTTGGTGCTACCGACAAACTTGTTACAAATGTATGTTGTAAACCTTTGAGCTTGATAGGTTGAAAACATTCTCTCCTTGATTGAATAGATGTATAACTTTTAATTTTAGTGTTAGTACTTTACTTTGAACATACTCCAATGTTTTTAAATAGAGCCTTAATCCTCACGTGAGGGTCTCGGATGATATGGCAGTGGACTGGACTTATGAATATTAGTTCAAAATACAAAGGAGATGCTGTCCAAATTATTTTGGAATTCAAAGATGATAACATTATCGTAAATTAAGGACTCAGTCTTTAAACTTAATATTTTATCTATGTTATGGTGTTAGTTCCTGTTGTAATATTTGACACCAAAAACAAGGGGAGGGAGTCGTTGACACCTGTCTTCCCAAGTAATGCCAGTTCTGACAGGCTTGTGTTTCTTGGATGGTGACAGATAAGAGAGTCAAAGTTCTGTACTCTCGTCCATCGTGCTAGGATCAGTACCCATGAATCTGGAACCATTCCCACGCAATCTGGAACCATTCTTGTTTTCATCTTGCCTTACGATCCTCAATTTCTCTCGAACTCTCAAGCCTTTCGCCGTCCTTGTCATTCTGTTCTTTTTGTGCCTTTTTAGGTCACTTCGCAGAGATATGCCCAGTTTCCCTGCATCCAAATCACTTCCCGTCCTTTATGTAGCGAGCCCTCTCTTGGGGAATAAGTTTGGGTCGTGCATCCTTTTCTTTATTTTCTAGATTGCTCTTCCTCTTTTTACTTTCATTTGTTGAAGTCTGTTCCGCTCTTTGTGTGATGATTTCATATGTGGGGTAGGTCAAACTGCTCAAGTGAATGGCAAAACCCCGTTTCACATGACTCATCAACTCCTGAATGGAAGCTGATTTTTGTTCCATGGGCCTCTCTATACCTTTCCACCCATCCTGACCCATAGAGGTTCCCCAAACTTGAATCCCATAGAGATAGCTGAAGCTATTGAGGTATCAAAGAGCTAGATCTTTGTTCGAGGTTCTTGGAATTGAACCTGTGAACACATCCTCTCCAATCCTCCCAAAACTGCATACACTCTGGTCAGTCTAGTCTCTATTGCTATCTTCAAAGAAAAAATTTTCCTAGTGAAGACTACGGGCCAAGATAAGTGTATGCCCACAGTCTCTTGACCATAAGTGAATGTAGGTGTTGATATCTTGATCCACTGCAGTGTGGTGTTAAACACCATAACCTTGGTTTTACCATGGTTTATAGACAATCCACTATCCTCCACAAAGCTATGTAATGCATCCAAATGTCTTTGCATACCCTTTGGTGAGTTAGAGATCAGCATAATATCATCATTATATAACAACAATGGAATCCATGTCCCTGCTAGCTGGGCACCTCTATCACCCTTTGTGTCAATGTAATTAGAAATTTCATCAATATACATACCAAAAAGTGTAGGAGACAATGGACAACTTTGTTTCACTCCAATAGTGGAGTGAACTAAATTAGATATCCCCTCTAGAGTGTGTACATGTTGCACCACTGATCAGTATAGATCCATGATCCCCCAAATCAACTCAATGGGAACTCCCATATCATGTAGTATGCGCATCAATCTAGCTCTAGGCACCATGTCAAATGCTTTGTGAAAATCCACATAAATACAACAAATTTGTCTCCCATGTGCCCTACCCTCCTCAATGATGGCTCTTAGTGTTAGAATATGGTCAAGGGCGCAGAAGAATCTCCTAAAATCAGCATGTCCTACTGCTCGTATGCCCTCATTCTCTACCCATCCACTCAATTTCTACTCAAGGATAGATGCATACAACCGTGCCAATGTATGTCCAATCATATTAGTATGATAGTTTTGTGGCTCCGTAGAATCACATGCCTTGAAGATAGGCACAATAGTAGACAATCTCCAAGTCTCAGGTAGACCCTCACACATGACATGATTAAATAGAGCTACAAGAACCTCTACCAACATATCTCTAGCATGTATAAAGTGTTGTGCTATTAGACCATCATGATCATATGCCCTCCTGGTCCTTTATCCTTTCAGTGGGGATGTCTTTACCATCTCAGTGGTAAAGAAGGTTCTCGTAGATAGGCATGGTTCAGGAGGATTGGAAGGGGTGCTTGTCCAAGGTCCGTATATTAGGATGTTGCATACTGACCCCACACATCAAGAGAAATAATCACTGGGGGAGGGGAGTGCTCATGAAAGAAACACCATGCCTCTCCTGAGTCTCTACTCAAGAACAACTGGTATAGGTCTTGCTCCATTCGATCTATGTATTTTTGCTTCTTCTATCACACAAGGTGTCTAAAGGCTATCCAAGACTGTCTATGATTGATGACCCCTAGGAGAAGATCCCTCTAAAGCTATGTTCTTGTCTCTCGACACTCCTTGTCGTACCAAGTGTTCCGAGGCATGGTTCCATAACGGCATCTCTGATTAGGATGAGTATGTGGGTAAGCCTTTGCTACTACATCATGCAATGTCTCAGTCAGTAGTAAGATGGATGTAGGCAAGAAGGCTCCCATGGTCATGAATGAGTCTCAAATGCAAGGACATGAGCACAAGTCACATAGATGATACTTCTAATGCATGTTTTAATGAAGAAAAGCATGTTTGTGATACAAATGTGGCTATTGAGAGTTATTCTCTTGTAGATGAGGTAGTCAAGGATCACATGATGGAGGTCGAGGAAGATAACAGTGGGAAAGAGGATGATGCATACAATGAAGGTTATCAAGCATATGCTATGGGTGAATGTACGCCAAAATGTGATGAAGCAGCTAACTATACTACTTGTGCCATTAGGGCCAAAAACGGCTAGAAAAGGGTTGTTTGTTAATCTAAGGATTAAGGAATAGTCCAATAGTCATTTGACACGTATACAAAAGTATGGGACTCTTGTCTCCTCCATCTTTGGTTTTGGTGGTCCTATTTTGATGAAGAGAGGCTAAATGTCTATCATAAGGCTGAAACAACTATATTTAGGTGCTTTGTGCAAGTAAGCTCATTAAATTTACAGCCCAAAGTCATCTTTTATTCTATTTTATATTTCACAAAATTGTTGTCAAAAGATACAAAATCTATGTGAGAAGGCTCTAAAAACAAGGCCATTAATGACAAATTACCTACTGTTTTCAAACGTATACCTTTTTCACTTCCCCTCTATTTTATGAGAGGTTTTAGTCTTTCCATCTCTGTATTTTCTTTCTTCTTCTCTAATCTCTAAGTTTCCATGGCGTCTTCTGCAAGTCGTCGTTCATGTAACATAACTTCTGTGACTTTCATAACGTTAGAGAGGATGGTCTTTGGAAACCCATATCTTTTCTGGGTAACAATGCTTCCTTCATGCAAAGGTGTACATAGAGTGAAGATAACTAGACGTGATAAAGTAAAAAACCATTGGAAAGGTCGTTGTTAGACAAGGGGATCTAGAACCTAAGAGTCCACCACCCAACTACCCACTATATAGCATAGCCCCTTGCCCTTTGCCCTAGTTGGACTCCCTTTTCCACACTGCCTAGCCCGGCCTTGCCCTTGTCTAGTCCGGCCTTGCCGGTGTCCTGACATTACTCCCCTCTTAAGAAGAGTTTTCGTCCTCGAAAACAAAAGTGGGAAACTTTTTCTTAAGAACACTAATGTTTTCCCGAGTGGCACCTTCCTCAGGTCGTTCTTTACACTTGATTAAGGCTTGTTGACATACACGATGACGTGTACGCAACTCATGATAATCGAGAACACGTTCAGGTTCATGCGATAAGGTAGGAGGTCAATGAAATCAACCAAAATCTGTTGGTCAATGACATTGTAATCCCAATGTAAACGCTTACGTAAATGGCTTACATGAAACACCGAATGAATACAAGAATGTGAAGGTAGCAATAAATTGTAGGCAAGATCACCTACTCGCTTGAATATTTTGAAACCCACAATATCGGGGAGATAATTTAGGTGTTAGCCCAGTTTTCAGACTTTCTGAATGTTCTGGCACACGTAAAAATACTTCCTTCCCTTCTTCAAAGGTAACTTGCCGACGTTTCTCATTAGCATACTTCTTATACCGATCCTGTGCTTGTCGGACATTCTGACGAGCGAGTTTCAGCATATCCATGTGGTCTTGGAGAAAATCCTTAACCTGTTGGAGTTTTTCGGTTGCCAACCCCACCGTAACTGGTGAACTAGGTTGAAACCCATACATGAGCATGAAAGGACTAAATCCAATTGTGAAATGCTTAGCATTGTTGTACGCAAATCTAGAATAGGTAAGTATTCTTCCCAGTCTGACTGTTTTTTGCTGGCGTATGCTCTTAGCATATCCTCTAGCACCTGGTTAACTCGTTTAGTCTGACCATCTATTTTTGGATGATCGGTTGTACTGAGGTTCATTTGTGTACCCAATCATTTAAACACAGCTCTCCAAAAGTGACTGTTAAACTTGGGATCACGGTCGCTGACAATGTTACTTGGCAAACCATACATTTTGTATAGATTGTCCACAAATAACTTGGCTAGTTCTAATGTCTTAACCTAGTCAACCAGTCTACGACCACCCATACCGAGTCATGACCTCGTACAGTGGTTGGTAAACCCATAATAAAGTCCATAGAGATGCTTTTCCATTTTCCATTAGGAATCTCCAAAGGATGTAAGAGTCCTCCTGCTTTCAGGCGCTCTGCTTTCTTAACTTGACATTTTTGGCAATGCAAGACATAAGCTTGAACAAAGCCATGTATACCTGGCCAGTAAAACTATTGTTGTACGAGAGCATAAGTTTTTCTTATACCCGAGTGCCCTGCACTTGGACAGTCATGACATTCATAAAGAATTTGGCACCGAATGTCTGTGTCCGTTGGTACACAAACTCTCCCCTTATGGAGTAGGTACCCAGTGTCGATGGTGAAATGCTTCCATCGCTGTAGTTCATCACTCGATAGAGGAGAACTAGGTGTGGAGGTTAACGTTACACTACCATCATTGGAGTGAGAAGGATCCCTCATTTGAACATGGCTCCACACTTTGGAATATGCTTCATCATGCTCATATTTTCCTTTGAGAGAATCCAAAAATTCACTACGAAGTTCCATAAACAAAAGAGAATTGATCTCCGGCATACGACTTAGAGCGTCATCCACCACATTGTATCGACCTTTACGATACCTTAGCTTGGCGTCATATTCCTGAAGAATCTCGGCCCACCTGGTTTTCCAACCCTTCAAATCCGTTTGTTGTGTAAACCATTTGATGCTTTCATGGTCAAACACAATCTCAAACTGAGCACCATACAGATAATGCCACCATGTTTTTAAGGCAAACACTATTGCATAGAGTTCGCACTCATAAGCAGAGTAGTTTTGCTGAGCTGCATCAAGCTTCTTGCTTTCAAATGCAATCATCCGTCCGTCTTGTAAACAAGACTGCTCCAATAGCACGGTCACTGGCATCCGTTTCAAAAATGAATGGTTTCAAAGGATCTACAATAGCCAGTATGGGAGCTGTAGCTAATGCGTCCTTAAGCGTATCAAAACTATGTTGTTGAGCGGATCCCCACTGAAAAGCTTTGCCTTTGCCTTTTAGTTGATATGTCATGGGAACAACAATATTAGCATAGTTTTTAACGAACCTTCGGTAAAAACCTGCAAATCCCAAAAAAATCTATAACTCTTCCAAATTTTAAGGAGAAGGCCATTTCCGGATGGTATCTACTTTCGATTGATCCATATATAGCCCATTAGCTGAAATAACATGCCCTCAATAGTGAATTTCGTCTTTTAGAAAATCATACTTAGATTCCATGGCATATAATTTGTTTGTTCGTAACAACTCAAACACCTGCCTGCGATGTTGTAAGTGTTCTTCTTTAGAAGCACTGTAGACTAGTATGTCATCGAGGAAAACAATGACAAATTTTCCCAAGTACGGCTTCAAGACACTTTCCATAAATGTCATGAATGTTGTGGGCGCATTAGTTAACCCAAAGGGCATCACCAAGAACTCGTAGTGTCCAAACCGTGTTCAGAATGCAGTTTTGGGTATATCGGCAAGTGGAATACGGACTTGGTGTTATCCTGACCGCAAGTCTATTTTCGTAAAAATGCAAGCATGAGTGAGTTTATCAAACAACTCATCTACTCGGGGCAATGGGTATTTGTTCTTAACCATAACCACATTTAAGCCACGGTAGTCTACGCACATGCGCATACTACCGTCTTTTTTCTTCACTAATAGGATAGGAGAGGCCCATGGTGAAGAATTGGGTTGTATATACCCTCTACTAAGGTAGTCAGCAAGCTGACTTTCCACCTCAGCAGCTTTAGAATAATCCATACGGTAAGGTGGTTTACTAACAGGTTTACAGCCTGCAGCCACGTCGATGCTATGTTGCACCGATCGTGTCGGCGGTAATCCTGGGCAAATCATTAAGAAAAACATCTTGAAATTCATTTAATAATTTATGTAACTCACTAGCAATGTTTGCTTGGTTAGAATTACCCATTGGTGGAAGAGATGAGAGAGAAGCGTGCGGCGTTGAGGAATGTTCAACAGATTCAATGTTAGAAAGAAAATGAGACAGTGAGTAACACAAGAAAACTTGATCTATTTCATTATCAAAAACGAGCTGCATAAGTTCAGCGGTACAAATCAATGGTGATGAAGATATATCCTTCTCTCCTAACAACAACACATGTGCGCCATGGGATTCAAAGTTGTTGTGCTCATAGCTATGCTTCAGTGATGATCCTAGGCTATGCAACCACTCCCTACCAAGAACCACATCTTCACTTTCCATGTTCATAATCTTAAAATCCAAGCATGTGGAGTAACCTTGTACTTCCAATGGAACAGCTCGACATTGAGTATCCCAGATTTCGGTATCATGTCCATTCATCATTGTTACCTTGTAGCGGTGGGTACTTGGAGTTTGAGGCAATTTGAGTTTTTTCACCAATCCATAATTGATGAAATTGTGAGTAGCATCGTCATCTACCAAGATGAACACCTTGTGGCCTTGCAGAGATCCGTGCATACGTACTAACTCATGTGGTCCAAAGGTTTGTTTCCACATGGAAGCTGTGAGACAGCATTCATGTACCACCTCTGTGTGTGTTACTTCCACTGTAGATAAGCGTGAGGAAGACTCAAGAGGTAGCAATTGCACCGTGTGCACTGCTTTCTCCTTGCCATGAGCAGCAAATTTCCCCTTGGGACAATCCTTTTTTCCATGACCGCTTCCTAAACATTGAAAACATAATTTTTCTTTCTTAACTTTATCAAAGTTCTCAGGAGAGAGAGGACCCCTGGACCCCTTGGGTTTTTTAGATGCATCTGAATTGGCAACTATACATTTCCTTTTATTGTACCCATACTGAGTGCGTGTATTACCATGTGTATTAGCAGGCACGTGACTATTATGTGATTTCTTTTCATCTGGATCATCATGACTATGTGCTTTCACTATGGCTTTCTCAAGTGTTTTAGGGTCTTGGGTCTTGACGTACTTCTTAAGCTCTGGTGTCAGACCTCATACAAATCCCCGTACTTGTTCCAAGTATAACATCCTGATAGTGAGAGATATATTCAAGCACTGATGGGTATTGGCGCATGGAACATGTGTCCCAAGCCGTCCAATTCCGATCTGCCTCATTTGTAGGCAAAAATTCTTTGCTAAACATAGCTTCAAAAGTATCCCAACTCTGTGGTATGATGTTCTTCTCCTTGAGAGACATCCACCATTTGTAGGACTTGCCTTCCAGAGTTAAGCTTGTTTGCAGAGCTCTGACTACTTCCGGAGTACGTCGTAAGGCATGAATTCCATCCCACTTGCTCAGAAAGATATTCACTGCATCCTTATTGCGGTCTCGGTCTTCTCCCTTAAAAATCGGGTGGTTTGGTGTTTTTCAACAATTCATCCACCTCTTTTGCGGTGAGAGTATGCAACGTATGAGCATTTGGGCCTTGCCCTAGATTAGAAGGGCCTTGCCCTTGTGTAGCAACGTGCTCATGCATGTCCATGTCAGCAAGACCCTTGGACTGCTGTTGCATTATTTGAATTACTAATGTGGATAGTTTAGTAACATTTTCATTTAAAGCTTTAAAATTTTCATCCGTGACTGTCATGCGTGTCTGAAGTGCACAAAATTCTTGAATATCAAGCAAGTCGTAAGTGTCATCACCTGCCGTAGCGTCGCGGGTACTTGCCTTGAGAGGATCCGGCCGTGGGCCATCATTGGCCGGATTAGGCGTACTTTGCTCAAAATCAAATGTCATATTGATATCCAAATCCATGAGGACACAATGCGGGGCAAGGAGTAGTCAGAAAAAATACCTGAGATTGAGAGCACTCGTAAAGTGTAACTAGCCTTGCTAATTCCGTCAAAACAAGTAGTATCCCGGTGGAAATCGATTCGAATTGTCCGCCGTATAGGGAATTCCTCAATTCCTTGGTAACCAAATCAATTATACTTGCAATCGTTAATTGATTTTGAAAGCTAATTGTACTTTGAACTCCCGTCGGAATGGTTTTCTTAAATCTTTGAGTTTCTGCCTCTGAGTTTCTGCCGGTAATACGCAGAGAATTTGGCGCTCAAAGTTTGTGCCGGCCGTGTCGAGATGCCGCACCTCTCCGAACCTTGTCGAATCCGCACACGAGGGAGGGGGTGGGGTATTCCACTGTCGGTACCTCCCCTTGTTGTTGAAAATAGGGTGTGGCCACTAACCCCCAAGGGGGTTGGGCACCCGTGTAGTGGGAAAAAACAAGCACACAGCGGCTATGGCCGCTCAGAGCAGAGCACGAGCAAGGAAATCGGCCATGGCATCCACTAAGGTGAGCTAGGGGCATTATCCTTTAGCTGAATGTTTTGCCTCCACCTTTCAACCTCAAAGGATAAATCTTAAATTTGACAAGATATTGTCGGATAGTGTTATCAGTTCTTAAAACCTTGTCTTCATGTTGTAGGACACTCTCTGGCTGCAAAATCTCTTCTTGACCCTCAAACTTAGGCCCGGTTCTTCAATTACTGGTTCTTTGGGTGGCTCGCCTTTATAAGGCTTCAAGAGGTTCACATGAAAGGAATTATGAATGAACCAAGTACTTGGTTCATGTGAGCTTATAAGTTGTATCATTGATAGGCCTAAGAACTTGAAATGGGCATAATATCTTTTCTTTAGCTTAGCATAACTTTTTTGGTGACTTGTTGGGTGTCCTTGTGTTCCCTTGTTCGTAGTGTGACTTTGGCGTGATTTGGGAAACTTGAGCAATACACAATCATTTTCTTTGAAGGTCAAGGCTTGTCTATGCTTATCAATAGCCTTTGCTTCTATTGCATGATGGATATAGCTTCTTCAATCTTTCAAAATGATTCTTTAATATCTCTGATGGTATGTGCGTAAAATAAATAGAAGTGCCTAGGAGATAATATTTCCAAGCATCTAGGGCATGTAAGGTAGCTAATAGCTTGTTTTTATATAAACCTAGATTGTTTTCTTGGTCTTCCAATCTCTTAATTTTCTATGCTATGGCATGCCCTTCTTGACGCAAAATAGCTCCAAGGCATTGTCCACAAGCATCACACTAGACTTCAAAAGCCTTTGAAAGGTCTTGTAATATTAGAATGGGTTGAAAGATAAGCTTTGCCTTTAAATTTTTAAAAGCTTCATTCTCTTTTGCAGTCCATACAAAATTAACATTATTTTTAGTCAAATCATACAATGGGCCTACTATGAACGAGAATTTTTCTATGAAGCGTCTATAGTATGCATACATTCTAGCCGCATTACCGGACCGAGTGCTGCCCAAATCTAAGGAGAAATAATGGCTTGCATACGAACATCATATAGCCACGTTATCGATTGATGCCCATATGTTTTTTGGGAAAGGGGAAGGAAAGTTGACTTACCATAAAGATACTAGATTCGCCGTGTTACCGACGTAGTACCCAGACAGTAAGCCAATACTTACCACAAGGACACCATCTTCCCCGCGTCACCGAGGTGATGCCCCCGTGGTAAGCAATGTTCCATAGAACAGCTTACGCACCAATCCCATTGTGTGGTAAGGTACCT
Organism: Adiantum capillus-veneris; assembly: GCF_014529385.1. Lineage (NCBI taxonomy): Eukaryota > Viridiplantae > Streptophyta > Polypodiopsida > Polypodiales > Pteridaceae > Adiantum > Adiantum capillus-veneris. Next base: position 148,925,023 of record NC_140935.1, read on the forward strand.
TATGACTTCTGCACATTGCGACGCAGAGTACGCTCCCACACGACCCCCTCTCTCCTCTCTCCTCTCGACGTACCTACAAAGGCGGTCAACTCTCTCTCTCTCTCTCTCTCTCTCTCTCTCTCTCTCTCTCTCTCTCTCTCTCTCTCTCTCTCTGAAGATGAAACAAAGAATAACACCCAGCGGGCCCGATCGGGCCCGTATATATATAATTCTACGGGCCGCCCGACGGGCTTTTAAGTATTTTTGACGGACCCGCAGAGAAAACAAAAAAGCCCCTCGGGCTCGTCGGGAAAATGAAAAATCCTGATGGGATTTTAATGGATTTCCAAGTCGCCCTAAACCGGATTCTTTGTGATCATGTTAAGTGTAATCATGTAAATGTGTCAATAAGACCTTGTGATGACACAAAATTTGTGGTAATTACGTAAATATTAAATCCCTGACCGTGAGTGACGGAAAGTGTGGAGAAGATCTGGGAAGTTTCAAAAAAAAAAATCATGCATGCACCATTTAGCATATTCTCTAGGGTGGACATTAAAAGTCAAAAGAGAACAATTGTAAATTGTGCCAGTACGTGTGGTGATAGTCTCATGATCAACTATTCGGTCAAATATGAGTTTCTCTTCTTGATCTACTAGCATACGTGGATCCCCATAAGGGTGATGTATAGGTAGGGGTCCTCGAAAGGGTTCTAAGATACTAATGTGAACTGGATTGTGAATGTGTTGGAAGGGGAAAAATATATATTGAAATACATTACAAGGAAAAGGTATCCTATGTAGGTATGGTTGGGCATTACACCATGACCCAAAACATAGAGACCATCCAAGGTGAGCTAAGGTTATAGAGGAACATTCTTGTTACCGAACATATGCGTCATTAAAATCCATAAAAGTGGCGCATAGAGTGGCTACAAGTTTGAATATCTAAAAATAAAACTTCACAAAAAAATTTAGTATGTGATAGGGTTAGTATGCTCGAGGTTGGGATGTAAACAATTGCAAGAGATGTGGTACTATATCTACTTATTGAATGGCACTATTGAATCAAATAATCAAATTCTATTATGGAACACTTGGTCTATTTTATTATAAAGGTATGCTTCAATCCTCAAATTAAGCTAGCACATAAGTGGTAAATGATACACGTTTACAAAAAAATCAATAGCTTCGCGTTTGGCTTTTCCATGACGAGTGCAAACATTTGCATATTGTGTGCTTACCTGGAGTTTGTTGATTTTGAAATTCGGAATTTATGAGAATGATTGTGTGCTTACCTGGAGTTTGTTGATTTTGAAATTCGGAATTTATGAGATTGCTTTCATAATTTGTGAATCATTAGAATCAAAAGCCTTGATTAGTAGCATCAAGATTGATAACATGCAATCATCAATGATAAACAAAAATAGGTAAGTAATTATCCATAAATGATAACAAAAAAATGAATGTACCATGAGTGAATGTCAAGAGATTTTGTTCTAAAGAGATAGAAGGGAGAGAGACTTACAAACATATTCACAGACACACACTCGACATGAAATGTGATTAGTCTCACCACGATCAGGTGTCTTATCCCTTCTCTTATATAGCTGCCAAAAATATGTTGTATCATCTTATAAATGCATGAGATAGATACAAGTACAGACTGAAGGAACAATTATCGATGGAAAAGAAAGGAAGAGATACATTCCTAGAAGTCGGAATAGACTTTTAAGATACTTGTTTTGATTGTTGGTGGCTAGCTACTCGAAATGGCTTCAAATACAGACATGTGCTGATATGATACTTCCACTATTTTATTGGCACCATCTCTGCAACTCACAAATAGAGAAAAGTCCATTTATTTTATGGAGAGTTAGTAGTACAAGACTATAATTAAAGAAAATTGTCACTCGTTTAATATACAATATATGAGGTAATAGAGTACTTATTCAGTTATCAACACAGTGATTGAGTGCTATGATCAAGCTCATGACCAATGTTGAGAG